>NC_054082.1:2226549-3426549 GCF_017562075.2 Anopheles merus | reverse complement strand
TCGAACGCACGGCAGAAAGAAAAGCTTCTCGTGGCCGTAAAATTATGGTGAAGGATTGTTTTCTCGGGCCTCACCGTGCTGTTTGTTTTCCCTGGTCCCTGGTAGTGGAAAAGTGTGGAAAACCGGGACAGGGATTTTTCATTTCTGTACCCAACGCGGACGAATCCACGGACGTTTGCCGCGCGCGTGGCCTCGTCAAGTTTTGTCTGCTTTGACATTTGCCGAGGTCCGGTGTGTGTTGCAGGGCCTGTTGTCGGCTCGGGTTTGTTTTTGTCACTCGCCGCAGCAAAAATGCGCCCACAGCGCACAGCACATTTTAAAAGGAAGCCTTGCTTGACATTAACGAATTGCTTCGCTCTAGCTGCAGAAAACACGATTTCGGTGTGATTGCAGCAACGTCCTTTGACACGGCACGGTCGGATTGGGAGCTTAATTCCTACCCAATCCAGCATTGAGCCATGTTGCTGCAAAACTACCTGCCCCTGGGCTGATGCTTTGGTCGTTTGGCACTGGTGGTGATGCATAAATCACGCTTCATGGTTGTCATGTTGTCCAGTGCGATGTAGAATGTTACGCTGTTTATTCGATAGGCTTTAACACAACATTTAGTGCAATGTTTTTCTCATCTATGTATGATATATTCTGATATCAGACACTAAAATCTGTTCCATTTTTAAAATCTTGTATGTGTTTAAAATTGTTTGATTCTTACCGCATGGGAGAAGCTTTCAATTATTTATTTAGAAAATCTAGTATGTGTTTAGTTCGACCTATTCTTATTAAATAAGATCTTTATACCTCTAAAGTACAGACGGCTCAATAGCTGTTGGAAGTGTCGCATGCAAAATGTACACAAGCGAAACCCGGCGAGCAACAAAAAGCTAGACTATGTGTGTGTGCAAATGGCAAGCCAACGGGTGCTACAAACGGTTCTTTTTATGCGCAAAAAATACATCCAAGGACACTCTCGACAGCACATATGCTGCGTGCAAGGACATTTGTGCAATTTACTTGCAAATACGCACCATGAACCAGCGCCCAATCGTACCAGAGGCTTGGTTGCGTTTGAAACGGTGTGTCCCTGCGCCTCCCCCTCTTACACACAACCACTCTCTGTCACCACATTCTTTCCCGTCGGAATTGTTTCTTGCTCGAGTTTTAAGATGCGAACTCGTTGGGGGTAACGGTATGCACGAGAGTGGCCCAGCCGGGCGCACCTTACACAGTGCGGGCGAGAGAAGGATAATAAAATGACAAAATAATAAAAAAAACAGAACACATACACACGGATAAGGGCAATAAAAGTTGTGCCATTTTCATGCGTATTGCGGAATTAAAATCCTCCCGCTCCCAGCCACGCCGCCTCACGTACGGCGATCGAGTTTGGGTGTGATATTTCCCCCAACAGCGCTCGCACTACCGTCCCCAGTTTGACGGAGAGTATCCTGCGGCGAGAAACAACGTTTTTTTCCCCCTTCATGCGCTGATTTCATGTATGTTGGGGTTGTTTTTTTTTTGTGTATCAAGTTATGGCGCCATCCATTCCGCGGTGGAGGGAGAGAATTTTCGCCGAAATCATCCCAACCCCCCCCCCCCTTCCTGAACGATGATTATGTTTCCGGCGTGTTCATCTTCATCTGTGGGCGGCATTCCTCGGCCTGTCTGGTCGGATCGGTTCGGTCGGCTGCGATGACGGTTGTGAAATCGTTCCGGCGGCTCAGCCACACCACGGGTTTGCCAAATTCCCGGAAACGCGAGCTGTCGGGCATCGTTTGATGATTTTAGACGACGTGAAAAATGGAGGAAAATTCGTCGCTGCTTTTGTGGGCAGATTTTCGTTTTTTGTTTGTTTTATTGTTTCTGCTGCTGTCGGTCCGATCAACACGCATGGAAAGCAGCAGCTAGATCCGCTGTGCCAATGGTCGGTCCCATCAAAGGCATCAAAGAGAGACTTGATTTCCTGCCCAGTTGGGGGGTGATTTTTTGCACATCCAACGTGATGGACAAGCCAGCGAAGCTCGGGAGCGTTGGGTGTGTTTGCTGACGTTTGCCAAGTGATGTGTCAATTCATTTGGCAATAAAGTAATTAAAACTAGCTTTTGTGCGTCTGATTGTCATTCTAAAACGTTTGAGTAGCACAGCAAGACCTAGAAAAAAACAAAAATACTAGCAGCACTGAGCGGTGCTCGATCTCGAAACCCGATCAAACTAACCGGATTGAAAGCTTCAGTAACGACTGCGTCAACTAAGCGCCCGAAGGTAATGGCTGCTGTTAATTATCAAATACCGCTCCTTTCAATCAACTCGATTAGTTTGCTGTCATAACAATCCGGCAACAAGAAGCTCACCTTGCCTCGAATAGAGAGAGAGAGAGAGAGAGAGAGCGAGAGAGAGGGAAAGAGCGAGATAAAAAAGGAACAAATGGGAACAATCAATCCCATTCGGATTACTCCCTCCGAGATCATTAGTCGTGCAAAGTCCCGACTTGACGATGTTCAGCCCGTAAGCCACCGATACTGGCTGACCGTTGCGGGCCGGCCCGAAGTAGGTCACGGATTACCGCGTGATGTCTCCGCATGTATGTGTGTGAGCGTGTTTGTGCGAGAACCATACGGCAAATCGTGTCATCCCTGTCCACTGAGCTGTCAGCCGGCGCGAACAGGCGAGAACATTGGTGAGAACATTGGCAAACATATCCTGTCACATCGGGGCCGAGGGTGCCGCTGCTTCCAGCACTCCCCTCAAACACGAACGCTACGACAATCCGAACTTTCCTAATTTCTTTCCGGGAACAAGTTACCGCCGCATCCGAGCCCCGAGCCTCGTCCCGGATGTGTCGATTGTTTGCTCCGCCCGCAGTGCGCTTGCAATTCGCACGATCGAATGCAACGCCGTCGGAAGGCTTGCCGGCCAGTCGGCCCCTCGGAACCGGGAATGTGTGTCTGAATGTGTGCTGGGCCGGGGATTCATGTTCGAGGGGATGCGGTACTGTTTGTCATTTATGCAAATGAAGGCCGATGATAGGAAGAATAAATACATCCTGCATTAGCCGAGCCAGGTACGCAGCGGGCGAACCGGGCCAAGCTGTTAGAGTGAAGGATGAGGAGAGGGGGGAGAGGAGGTTCGGTTGGTGCATAACTAGGACACACACACACACACACACACACACACACACACACACACACACACATACACAGCTGGAAATCCTCGGTTCAACTGCTTTTTCCCGCACAACCGCAGTCGATCGAAGAGCGCCACGGGATCGACGCATTTTGGTCGTTTGGTTGTCTGAAGGACACAACCGTTTCGCCCTCCTCTCCCCACAACCCCACCCACTGCACCATAACTACAGTTGATCTCCTATGGCTAATAGCATTCGAGTTCGGGTTGCAATTGTGCACGGGCGATATAGGTATCGCTCCACGTAGATGTGACGTCAACGGCAGACGCTACCGCCGAGAATGCCGAGCTTAAGCCCCGCACCGTCACAAGCGACACATCCCACAGCACGCAGAGTGGGATTGAATATCTGTTTTTGTGTGTTCCTGATTATCCTTTGGCCGCAGGCGGGAGGTTTGCTGCACCGTGTGCCCCGTGGTGCATTCTGTGCTGGCTGCGGGCCAGCATTTCCATTTTCCCGGCAGACTATTTTAGTTCCCGGACTTGTCCCCGGGCCGCAAAAACGAACCCCACGCAAGCTTTTCGTGAATCGCTCCGCGTTTGTCGAGACCGTAATGAGTGTGCACAGCTATCCGTGGTCACCTGAGTGGGGCGGCTTAAGTGAGAAGAGTTCCCATTTGTGGCTGGTTGGAGATTTCGCCAGCACACCGTTCACCTGTGGATTCCGCACAATGGGACCATCTGAAGTATATTTGAATTGTATTTCTTCTAAATTGCCTGCGCGGTAAACTCCTGACTACTTTTAAAAGGGTACGACCGCCTAACAACCGGTCGTTCTCAACGGAGCTATGAATTGTATTGTAGAAGTAAATACATTGCATCGTGGAAGTAAATTAGGATCTGCTGTAAGCTGCCGCAAAAGTACAGCTGGAAAACAAATCACTCTCCAGTGTCTCTAGGGTAACATTAGTACACTAGGGTTTATACTATTAAGATGCATGACTAGCTTTATTTCACAGTATCCGGGGAAAATTGCTTCGAAACATTAAGGGGAAAAATGAGTGAAAGAATCGTACATGATGGTACTACTCGATCAGGCCTTTTTTCATTTGATGAAGTCAAATCAAATATTGCGGTCCCGGGAGTGAAAGGTTTTGTGTGATTTATCGTCCTGCAATGAGGATCCAAAGCTGGGGATAGGGACACAGTTGCTGAGCTGGTAACTAATCTTGGGTTTTTATTCGTATTCGTACTGACTATTAGTGTATGAGCAGAGAACGATGTAAGTTTGGGATACAAACAGAAAGCAGAAAAGCAGATTCCTCCCGCTATGGTTTGGCAACGTTGGTCATATGGCGTATAATTAGCTAATGTTCCTTCTTCTTCTTATATTTGGCGTAATGTACTACGCGGCCTACATGCCGGTCTATACGGGATTTCGAGACTTAATTCATTACCACGCAGCCGTATAGTCAATCCTTGCTACGGGGAGACGGTCCATTCCTGGCTTGAATTCATGACGGGCATGTTATTAAGTCGTTCGAGTTGACGACTGTACCACGGGATCGCCCCAAAGCTAATGTTCTATTGGGTGTTTTCGTCAGTTTTTGTAGTTAGCACTTCGCCAAACAATAATAATGATAATAATGTACCATTTTGAGCAAGAAATATGTTTTAATTTAATGCAATCGTATTTTGTCCGTGCAAACACAAACCATATGCACTCAATAAAATGGTTATTCGCGTATTCCTAATTCAAAATAACATTTTTATCTTATTTATCGTTAAAAATTGCCAAACAAAATGAATAATTTGCTTGAGCAATACGAAACGTTTAACCCTTCTGCAATGGAGCAGCACGATCTTTGGTTCGATCGTCACTACACGGAAAGCTTGTGAAGGAAGCTCATGCACATGCCCGAGCCACACCTTCTCATCTAATATGCAGTTGGTTTAGGCAGGCCTGTACAAATACAAATGCGTCGTTCCGCTTGCCTCTCCCTTGGACCCGGCTGGACGACTCCACAGCTCAGTCCAACTGTTTTGCCTTTTTGGCTTTTTCAAATGCTCTCCCTCAAATAAAGGTCCATCTGATTTTTGTGTTTTTTTGCTTTGTTTCTGACAAGAAAAGTTGATTATACTTCGAGGAGTCATAAATTTCCTGCACCAAACTTACACACGGACACCCGTCGGGCAGCGCTATCGAACGCCCTTTTGGCTGCCTTTTCGGCTTGGCATGCTGCCGCATCATCAGTCGGGCACCGAGCCGGGGCAGGCAGTAGCACTAGCACACAGCACCACAGCGTGGCAACGTGGTGGGGCACGCGCGCCCGCTGCTGTGTGGCGATGATATCGCTCTGTCGTGCTGATGCTGTGAAACGCGCCTCGGTTACAACGGCCACATGTGTGGCCTCGATATTTACTACTACGGGCGGATAAAAAATGAAGCTGCCTGAAATATTGATTTACTGCAGAGTTTTTCGCCACAAACGTGTGTGTGTGTGTGTGTGTGTGTGTGTGTGTGTGTGTGTGTGTGTGTGTGTGTGTGTGTGTGTGTGTGTGTGTGTTGTACTGCCGATCCCGAGTGGGCAGACTAAGCCAAAGAATAAAAAAGGACCAAATGAAGAAGAAACACTCTCTCACTCCGGCACGCCCAGCTGATGCGCAGTGGCAGAAAGGGCGGGAGGGGAGTGAGCCGAGGAGCTAGGTGTTTTAATTTTTCCGTTCGCTTTTCCCATTTTCGTTGCAGACGAAAAGTCGCACTGTTGTACGCTTTCGAAGGTTCAAGCTACGGCGAAAGAATATTTGTCCTTTCCTTAGAACTCCCGTCCCCGTGCGTCACCGTGCTTGGGACCGAGAGCGTATCCGGCTCGTAAAAATATGGTCCTCCTTTGCCTTTGACCAAAAGAAAACTTGGCTCATTTCTTTCTATGTTGCCGTGTGCGGCTTGTTTTTTTTTTGGTAGTTGCTGTGTACCGGCGACCACTCAACGTTTTTGCCCGAATTAACATCCAGCAGCTGTACAGGGGCTTTCGGTGCTCTCGGCACACGGTGGGGGGCCCCCGTTATAAGTCATCCGGTAAACGAGAAAACATTTCCCATTTGCGTGCCCAAATCTTCCAAGTGTGTGGGTCACACTCTTCTGGCCGTGGCCGTGCCTGGGCCGGACTAAATAAATTCATTTTCAGTGCCACCGGTCAATCTCCGCCGGCGGTTTGAGGAAGGTTCATCAAGGGTTTCGTTTCGTTTCTTTCTTTTGCTTTCACACCTTGTAGGACACTGAAGAAGTCTCTCTCTCTCTCTCTTACTAGTACCTTCTCTCGCTCGCCGTCTACGAACGGAAGCAGCAAAGAAGCAGAGGACGCCTTACCCACATCAACAGCATGACCACGTAGGGCTGCGTGAGTTTGTTATGATGTTTCTTGCGCTTTTCGCCACTCGCAGCAGCGCACCCACTCTTAATTGAGCTTTCGGTAATTAGGAAACGGAACGGAGAGGCCGTTCCACTTTCCCCCTTGGTGCCGCGGCCTCTTTTGGTGGCCAGCCAGGGGTCAACCAATGTCCCTAAAGAGAGGCGTGCGCGGCCTCCGTTTTTGCTTCCAATTATTTTTGTAGCCTTTCCGGGGCATCTTTTCCACCACATGCACACACACACCGTGAGATGAGTTTTCCTGTGAGATGATGTGCCCCCATGAAGCGGGTAAGGAAGAAAGCCCAAACTCCGAGGGAAAAGAAAACCGAGCCAAGACCGCTGTGTTCATTTCGCTCACAGCAATGGCTCTTGCGAAGAACTCGGGGACCGGGGCCCGAGGAGAAAGCAAAAACCTTAATAATAAAACTCTCCCTCTCCACTCACTACTCACTCTCCCTACAACCTTCCACCCCCCGGTGTGCCAGGACAGGTAGGAAACGATGCGGAAAAACTCGATTTACTCGCTGCTGGCCTTACCGTTCCCACCAATCGTTCCTCTCACTCTTGATGGCGGTGAAGAAATCACTACTTCCAATTATACTGGGTAGGTTTTTCCACCTCCTCTTTCCACAGCTGGGTGGTTGACCTTCGCTCGTGTCCAGGGAATGGAAGACGCACCCACGGGAGCTGCAGCGGCGGGATGAAATTCTGCGAAGAAAAGCAATACCTTTTCTCGATTGAAACTAAAAGTTTGTGATTGTATCGTATTGGAGGGAAGTTTTGCCGGTGTTTCCTAATTATTTTGGTGGAGTTTACGAGTAAAAAATATTGCACATTTCAGAGTCATCATTCCTACAATAAAATGATGTGTCTTTAATGTATTAGTATTAGTAAAGCGATCTATTACGCGAATGTATACCTAAGCTAATGTTGCTTTGAGTCGTCAAGATGATTTCCTACACACCCACCCAATGGTGTTTGGTAACCAAACTTTATAGCAATATGGCTAATTGATGTATGCCTCGAATGAGAATTGGTGGTGGCAGGATAAATATTTGTCTTTACCACGAATTGCGGAACGGCGGCGCCTTCTGCGAATGCCCCATCACGTCGCGATTGCTGCCGTCGACTTCTCCCAAGCACGACGCTGATGGTCCCCGCGATGATGTTATTGTTTCCTGCAGCGTGCTGCTTCGACACTGTTACGCTGTTGTTTTCGTTCGTGTTATTGCTGCTTTAATTGATATCGTGGAATATGCAGATCTGGGAAAAACAGCGAAGAAAAGGCTCGTCCTTTACCCATTTGCCCGTGCTGCTGCGCTCCATACACAGCATGAGTTGGTTTTCCACCACCAACCAGAGGAGGCATTTTCTCTCTCTCTCTCTCTCTCTCTCTCTCTCTCTCTCTCTCTCTCTCTCTTTCTCCCTTACTCTCCCGCATGCAGTGAAGCATGGTGAGGCTGGCATATCAAGTGGAAGCGCTTTAAACTCTCATGCTGGAAGCGGAGCAGAGCAGCATTCCGGAACACGGCCGATGCTCGGTTGAAGGAGAGATTGTAACCATCAACGGGCGATACAGGCAGGCAGAGGAGGGCATTAATTTTTTACAACAAAATTTATATCATTTTTTACGGCCTATACAGTTTGCCGCGCGCTTCCTCGGCCTCGCTGCTGTTGTTTACCCCTCGGCCTAAATAAAATGAGTTGAAAAGCTCACGCTACGGTGAACGCTGAAGTTTGAAGCTTTTCACTAGCACACAGGCGAAGGGGAGAGCAGGCATGCAGCAGGCGGCGCACGGGGACGGGGCGGCGTTGGGCGATAAAAAATGCCTCTCCTCGGTATTGAAAGTTTTTCTTTTGCTCGGCCGTTTAATTCGGTTACGCTTCTCCCCGGTGGTGCCATTCTGCTAGTGATAATGATCTGCCATGGAAACCATCGTCTGCGCCGCAACCTGGGAATGCGGCGTTGGATGTGGTTGAGTGTGGGGAAGCGGAGGGGGAGGGGGTTTTATGTTTATGCTGCATAACGACGCTGAAGCGAGCGAAACACGGTGCCCGGTGGCGCGAACGCGAGGATGTCGGGCGCGAGCACCGGGAGACTGGCGAAGAAGTCGTTAGTTTCGCGAGCAAGCTTGGCGACGGGGGAGGGGGGTGTGAGTAAAAACGACGCCGTCGTTGTGTGGGCTATACACTCGCCTCACACAGTGGAACGGTGGAATCTGGGGGAAACGGGAAGGGAAGGCATGGTTTAACCTAGATTGTTGTGAAACCGCTGTGGCGCTGAGCCATTTTTGCACCACTGCCGCGGGGCAGGCTTTTCACTTTCCATAAGTTTTTATGTGCACCGGCGAGTGACATTTTCCAATTGTGCTTTGCGCGCTCCATCCGTTTTTATTTCAATGTGTACGAAACACTATCATAACGATGGAGCGAACCAGTTTTTCTTAATTTATTTTACCCATCAACCACTTTATGCGCGATGGCCATCGTGCGGCATGGACAGAGTAGTTTGTGAGCGTTTTTTTGTTTTTAAGTTACTCTAAATGCATTCCTTTCATTGCGTTTCCCGACCTTGAGGACTTAGCGGCCTCTATACTATTCCCGTTTGAAGCAATCAACCAGCTTAGGGGTCAAGTTTTATGCGAATTTGCTGCAAGGTAATGAATTTCCTCAACTAACTGAACGCTATTAATTAGCGTCGTGTGTGCGGCTCGTCCCGCTCGGAGACAACTTTTTCGACAATCAAATGCTTTCCCGGCGGGGTAGATTGGCTCGGCAAAAGGACCACAACACAAAGACACGGCTGAGCTGAAAGTGTAATAGTTCAATTACAGAGTTTTCTTTTAATTCGCCAACCACGAGGACCTGAGAGTTCCGTCTGCTTCTCGCAGTAGCACCACCGACGTGTGTGTGTGTGTCAGTAAATCGAATTTATTACCACTATTACTCTCTCGCTCTCTCTCTGGAGCTCCTCTCGCCGGGGACAATCGACCCGGAAGGCAATCGTTTTCATTACTCGCCACCGTGTGTTGCAGCCCGCTCCCCCCGTTTGTAGAGCCGCGTCCTTCTCAGGCGTCCTCGGTTGCGGAGGATTAAATGACCGAAAAAACTCGCCAATATTGTAAGTGATTACGTGCCCGGGCCGCCCTGGACGGTGGCAGCCCCGGAGTGTGGTAAAACTAATTGCCACCGGGCGATAAAGTACCTTTCGCCGGGTACAGGCGGCCAGGTTGACGGGTTGCACGCGTGGGGGAAGCTGTGGCGGAGTGGCAAAGTCGCCCGGTCCCTTTTTGTTTGCTTCCCTTCCGCCTAGCAGCAGGTGTGCGCAATGGGTAATGTTGGTTTTAATTACGGTTGGATGCCACGACCGGCTGCAGGACGAGCGCCGCTTGCCGTAAACGCTCTCCCCATGCCGGTCCCAATGATTGACCTTCAGCCGCGAATCGTATTACTCACACACACACACACACACACACACACACACACACACACACACACACACACACACACACACACACAGGGGCAGGTCGTGTGATGAGCGTGACCGGTGTGGCCGGAGAGGACGCTGGCCACTGCCGAGGGCGCGTCGTTTGACTCACTACACAGCTCGGCACACAGCTATGGCCGGCGGTAAAATGCCACGCTGCGGAAATGGTCGTCCCGAACGAACTATTAAGGTTAATGTTCCTGGTATCGATCGAATCGCACCAGGGACGGGCCCCTTCGCTTCTTCTTCTTTTTCTTCCTTTTTTTTAGACCAATTGCTCCCGGACCGCCCCGGCACGAATACTGATTTGAGTAATTTTGTTTCGCTTATTTATTTATCACACCGAGCTGAACAACTTCATTAGGAAGGAAAAGTCCGAGCCGAAAATGCGTATCATTAATTAAGGCAAAGAGAATATTTGATCATACGCCGAAGCGTTACCCGAACCGGGTCAGCAGCATAAGCGGAGTGGGAGAGCGATGTTCGCTGTTGCCTGCTTGGGAAAATTGGGCAGGAGTTTTGCATACAGACGAATAATTTCGTCGCTCGTGCTGGCTGAAACAAGCGCTATGGACCAAGTTGGACACATTAAATGTGCTCTAGCAGTGCACCAGACTTACACGGTAAATGCCGGCTGCCAGTAAATAGCAATAAACAGTACAATAATGCTCGGCATGCTAAGAAAGGCCCTATAAAAGCATAAATATTCCTTTAACAACCATTAGTAGCAGGCGAAAACACACCGTGGATAATTATGCTTTTCTACAGCACTTACACACACACACCAACAACACTCATACAACATTGTTGACAACAAAACGGTCCTCGTTAGCGTGTGTTTAAGTGCAATTCAATGAGGTGACCAACGAAGTGTGCGCTAATTGTTCCTCATTTGTATGCCGCAGCATATACACACGCGCGCGCGCGCCCGGCTATGACACCGGCACACAAAAAAAGAAGAACAAAATCTCCCTTCCACCAACCTGCTTTCCACTCCTCCCGCTTCATGTTAATTACGCAATGCAGCTTAGCGGGCAGGTAAATGTGGCAGTATCACTTATCCTTGCTCTTTATCTTCCGGGCGCTATATGTCCTACCCCCGGGGCGACACGCTGCATCTTAAGCCCGGTACACGTACCGTGCCGCTGTGCGGTATGGAGCATAGCGTGCCGTGATGCAATTTATGTACCACAAGCACCACCCCAACGTTGCCAGCACTCGATAAGCGAACAGCACAGCCACAAACCCGCGCGTATCGTTTCTCGAGCGCGCGCAAAAGGATCGTTTTCAAGGATAGGGAAACTACATATTAACACCTTGCGTCGCATCGTTCGGAGGGTGCTCTAGTGTGTGTGTGTGTGTGTGTGTGTGTGTGTGTGTGTGTGTGTGTGTGTGTGTGTGGTGTGTGTGTGTGTGTGTGTGTGTGTGTGTGTGTGTGTGTGTGTGTGTGTGTGTGTGTGTGTGTGTGTGTGTGTGTGTGTGTGTGTGTGTGTGTGTGTGTGTGTGTGTGTGTGTGTGTGTGTGTGTGTGTGTGTGTGTGTGTGTGTGTGTGTGTGTGTGTGTGTGTGTGTATGATTTGGTTTCCTGCAGGCGAGCTGACATTGAAATGCGGCATTAAAGCAGAAAGCTGGCCGGGTATTAGCAGTGTTGTTTATTCCGGACTGCGGAATTGTCGGAAATGGCACGCTTTGCTAAAACAAACCACATCGCATGGCGGAGCGAATCCGGGCGACCTTCGCTCGTGCTTTGCTGCGGTGCGATTGAATAGACACTTTTCCGGCGAGAGACAGGAGGGAAAGGCATCGGGCGTTGGCAGGCCTTTTTGTTTCGTTTGACTTTAATTCGCTCAAATTTCCATTTCATTGCTATGGCTGACTTTGCTAAAAGAGCGACAAACAAAACGACACCAAACGCGCGCCCGAATCAATTGACAATTGGCAGCTCGAAGCTGCGTTGTGTGGTTAAAAAATCCGCCCTATCGGTCCCGTGGCGGTTGATTATAACTTATCATGTGTGTATGTGTGTGTGTCTGTGTGATATGTAGTTGCAATTATAAATGTTTTCATTATGCAAATTTGTACACCGCGGCCAACGAAAAGCCGCAGCAACGTGTGTGCCCTGCAATAGTGTTGCAGAGTGCGTTGCAACCCTTCGGACCTGTTTCGCCCTGTCACCTGCGGCGGAACAAAAACAAATTGTCATGTAAATGCTGGGCAATTTAAAAGCAATCAGCAGCGCACGGCCAGTGGTGGGGAGTGGCACAGGAAAGCGGAACGTTCAATTTTCAAATATCTTTAAATGCTCAGCCACCCATGTTGCCCGCTCGCTGTCCGCTGTGTGTGTCGCTGTCGCTGGTTTTGTTTTGACTGCTTTTGGAATCGCTGGCAAACCGAACGCGACACCGTTCGCACACCACAATGGCTGCAAATGAGCGCGAGAGTGCGAATCGATCGCAATGCTGCGGCGCACCACTCGACGGACTTTGTGCTATCCTTGCAGCGCAGGAGTGTGGCCGCGCGGTGGCCACCGGGGGGTTAATGCTGCCGGCCCCGCGAACATGTGTCGCATTTAATTAAGCTGTACCCGGTATGGGAAATTAAAATAAATAACTTCTTTGTTTTTTGTTCCGTGTGTAAACACGCGTGCGAAATTATGCTTCCAGTGCAGCTGCTGCTGCTGCCGCCGCTTCCATTCTGTACTGCGGGCGAATGGAAGCGTGCGGTGGCGTAAAGGGGCCGTATGTGTGTGTGTGCCAATGGGCTTAATTGAGTTGAAAGGCATGCAATACGGCAGCACACTCCAATGCAGCTGGCGGCGAATGGATCGGCAGCGCTCGATAGATGATGGAAAGATTAACCGGCTTTGGAAATGAAACGAAATATCCCGTGTTTTTTTTCCATATTTAAACAACGAATAACGCCATAACTCCTTGTTAAACTGCTTGTGACAATAAATCCACCCTTATTTTGTGCTGTGCACACACACAATCACACACAAAACGGTATACTGTTTGCGCCAAGGCCACAGTCACCTTGAATTTATGCGCCCCGGCAAACGCTTTACTGAAGTGGCAGTAAAATCCCTCTCGCCGCCCGAACCCACACTGCACAAAAATGCACCAGAAGTAAATCTAACACGTGAGACGATCTCCGACTCGTGTACGGCCCGGTTACAAAGTCCACTCAGCCCACCCACCGCCCCTATCCATACGGGCGTGCGGTAATGGTGCAATGGCAGAAAAATGTTTGCACCGTGGTCGCGCTTGTGCGGCGTAAATCCATCTAAAGCACTTCCAGCGCCAGAGCACGGGCCTCATTCGAACTGCATTTGGTGGGTTGCGCGGGCGATGTTACTTTCTTTGCCGTTCCCCAGCGTTGGCCTCCTTATGACCCGAAAGTCGAACACAATTGTCATCGCAGGGTGCCAGGGTGATGGTGACGGGTGGATGGAGGCGGTCTGCATCACTGCATCACTTCCACTGCATCGGCAGGAGCAGGCCGGTCGGTCGGTCGGTCTCTGACCTGACCTCGAACTACACCGAAGCCGAATGTTGCATATAAATCACCAGTTTAGAGGCGAACGGTTGCTGGACGGGGGTGGGGGGTGGGGGCGGGGTTTATACAACAAAGGGGAAAATAAAACTCAAGCCCCTGCTCAAGCACGAAACAGCGAAACGATTTTCTATTCTCGTTTGCAAAGCATGCGCCCGTGTGCAGCAGGTTTTTTGGATTTTACTGGTTTTCTGGTGTTGTGCACGAGCACGAGCATTTGTTTTTTCGCATTTTTCCTTTTTTTCGTACCCTCCCCCTCCTCCTCTCTCTCACTCTCTCTCTCTCTCTCTGTGTGCTGGTGTTGGTTATGGTCAAGTATGACCGGGACAAGGTTACGGGTATAACGGGTAGTGTTTCAACCTGTCGGTAGCAATACAGACAACGAACGACGAACGATGCAGTTGCGGCGTGGTGTTGGAGAGTGAATTTAGCATAAAAATTGCGATGGTTAGGGTTCTTTTTCGGGGGACTCAGAGCGGGGGTGGCGGGCGTTTCGATTCGCTTCTATTCTTTTGTTCACCTCATTCCGCAAGGGGTGCATGTTCTTGCGGGATATCTTTATTTCTCTGCCCCATCCGCTGCTTGAGAAACGATTCCAGTTTTGGGGATGAAGAGCACGGAGAAAAGTATAAATAGATGCCGCTGCACAAATGTCACTCAGGTGATTTCTCGTGACGACTAGCTTTTGTGTCGGTTTATGTTTTTTTTTTTTGCAACCAAACAGCTCGTTGCAGCATTGTTCTAAGCGAGAAGCAATCGTACGAAGAAATGGAATGCATTCTCGCTTGGTGTTGGATTATATCTTTTGTTTCCTAATAGACAATTATTTTGGCAGTATCAGAGAAATGGTTTATGTTGAACAAACACAGGAATTAAATATTCACAATAGTTGTGTGCTGTCTGGAGCGACACCGGAGTCGGAGTCATCTGGAGTCGTTCGGAATCGTCCGGAGTTTTCCGGAGTCGTCTTGAGCCGGAGTCGGATCGGAGTCGGATCGGAATCGTTCGGAGTCGTGCGGAGTCGGAGTCGTCCGGAGTCCTCCGGAGTTGTTCGGGGACGCCCGGAGTCGTCTAGAGACGTCCGGAGTCGTCTGGAGTTGTCCGGAGTCAATCGGAGTCAACGGGAGCCGTTCGGTGCAATGTGCTTGTGATCAGGCATTTCCTTTCGTTTTGTTTTTTTATCTTTTACTTTGCACATGCGATTCGTTTACAGGCCTTTGTTTCGAAGGCCGACTACGGACGTCATCGACTCCAGGCGACTCCGGACGTCTCTGGACGACTCTAGACGACTCCGACACCGAATGACTCCGACTCCGTACGACTCCGGCCGACTTCAGGAGATTTCGGATGGCTCCAGACGAATCCGAGGAACTCCAGATAATACTGAGCCAGAAACGGCAACATTTGTATCTCTACTTCCAACATGTGTATCTCTATTTATATAACAACATTCAGCTTCATAACCTTCATCCATATTCCAAACGATGTCGAATATGTCCTCAACTCCGGAAAACGACTACAAATCGTGTCTAATTGTTGTGTGCAAACCGTGAGCCCCTCCCCGTGCCCAGGAGTTCGGAAGCAGCGTGCCTGAAGCAAGTCTCAAGAGCCTAACGGCAATCATTACCTCATTTGCCTTTGCTGCTCGAGCTGAACAGCACTAATGACACAAACACTTGCACCATACCATGTGTGTCATTCATCTTCGCTGCCTCTTGCTGTTACACTTTGCACATGATATTGCCCTTGCGCTTGTCCCACGAGAGAAGCGCTTCAAATCGAGCTTTTCTTCCATGACCCCCCTCCTCCCCCCATGTCTGTCCCTGTTTCATGCTTACTTGAGTGCTTTTTTGTGCTCTCATCTCGACCTAGATCACATGCCCCCGCCCCGTATGCGGGTGTACTGTTTTCGGAGCAAGATGCAACCAGTTGGTCCCACTCAAGCCATCAACCACCCGATTCTTAGAAAATGATCCAAAGTGCCCATGAGCACGTACCCCGTCTGCATGTCTATTGTATAGATGGATACACTTTACTTGCTGACATTGATGAGCAATTTTGATCCCGTTTTGCTAAAAAGGCATGCTGTCTATCTCAGAGGCACGCATTTGCACATGGTTGCGGTGTGGGTAGAATACAAAGACCAAAAAAAATGTGCAAAAGATCAAGCAACTCGTTAACCTTAGCAACGTAAAATCGCTCTACCGCGTTTTGCGATTTGCAGCACTCTTGAGCTCTTTCCTCGCAAGCTCAAAAAGTCTGTTACGAGTCTGTGCGCTACGCTTGCTTGATCCTCAGTTCAAACTTTCGAGTGCCTCTCGTTGAGTGGTACATTGTACAAAGGGTATAATTTTACGAGTGCACTCGGCCCGACGGTTGGAATGCAGGCGAGTGCACAGAAACCCCCCTTCTACAGGCCTGCACACGCCTGTTGCACTGGAAAATGTCGCCTCGTCGAGCCCTGGGACCACCTTCCGTAACAAAGCCGTATCCAAAAATGGGTCCCATTTGTTTGCCAGTGTGCCAGTGTGAGTTGATTTTGCCATCAGAAAAAGGCTCCGGCCTGGCTGCTCCTACCTTTTTCACGCCGAGCCCAACAACGTCGAGGAGAGTTGAAGTCTATGACCTGGAAAACACTCCTCTGCCACCGCTCACCTGAAACGAAACGGGCAGAAAAGGAATACGGAATGATGAATAAGATGACCGGTCGGGGGCGGTAGGTAGTGGAATGTAAAGCTAAAGGAAAATAATTTAATTAGGCAGTCCCGCTCGTCGTCGAGAGCGATCACGTTTGCGGAATTAGGCTCTTGAAACTCTCCTCTCACTGGCACCTAGTTTTTCGGACCCAGCAGCAGCTTGTTGTTTGATCCATTTTTATTCATTCACCTTCAACCCATGTGGACTAGGGACGCGATGAGTATCACACTAATTGCCTGTCTTTCAAAATAAGAGAACCGCAACAGTGGAGGGACAGTGGGGCTGGTCGGCGGGAAAGTTTGTTACTATTGAGGTGGAGGATGCTTTGAATGATGTGGCGCGGCAGCAGCAATGGTTCCAAGTTTTTGGCCATGATAAAATTAGAATCTCCGGGCGCGCTTGGCAGCTCCCGCCAGGAGGCTCTGGAGATGGCGTGAAACTACGTCATCGAGCCGATGCGAGCCGGTTAGTAACAGTAGCTGGCTGAAACACTAAACCCAACCGGAGCGGTGTATGGTGAACGAGCACATGAGAGCACTCGATTGAAAAAGTTTTCGGATGCTCTCTGCCTTCCACTGATTTCGTAAGCGATTACGGGTTACATTGGCTGTTGTGCTGTCAATGACGTCATTGCTATAGTGTGCGGTACAGCATTGGAACAAAAAACACTACAAGCTGGGATAAAGTGCACGCTGAGTTTGTGTAGTAGAGCAATCTTCAAAACTATTGACATGGAAATATATAAATAAACGAGGAAAAGCAAAATGGTGCAGGGAACTACTTTCCCAGAACATCGCATTGTACTAGTGTTAGTTTCGTACGCACACAATCAGAACTATTTCACGATACGTAAATAGCCGCACCGTGTTTGAAAATAGCGTTCATTTGTGGCTTCATTAATACAAGCAACGTTTGATGCTAAGAACCGCCAATTGTCGATCGGATGGAGACGCCCGGTAGCCGACGGTTGGACGGCATTTTTCTCGGAATTTCGCAACTTTATCGACCCGCCTGGAGCGCTCTGACGCAGATGTCCGGCAGATGAACGTTTCAATCCATCCTCACGCTCATTAGAGAATAGAAAATGAGAACCTGTGTCACACGTGCCGTGCTAACGTTCGTGCTAATTGGGTACACAATTTGCCATGACGGACAAGGACACTACCAGGCACTAGGATTGGAAAATCAATGAGTGTCATTGCCAGTGCCAAAATAACGGCCAAACTTGGGGATTATTGTTTCTGCTGTCCTGTTTGTCTTGGCTTTTCTCGCTTCCAAATCCAAATCTCACATCCCCAGCAATCGCGACACGAGTTTGAGTTTGAGTTTCGCAAGAACTGATCCCTTCACGTGCCGGCAGATTGAATAAGTAACTGATTTAATAGAAAGTACAATCGAACGCGACAAAAAAGAGAGAGAGGCACCCAACACAACCGACCAACAAAAGCGGAAAATAAAACCAAATATTTGAAAGCAACTCTCGAGACGGAAAACCGATCCGTGACCGGGAGGCATAATAAGGCCGGCGGCTGGCCGGGTTTTTCCGCCAGTCAATATCTGCTTTCGCAGCACGGAAACTTCATTGTGCGTATCATAGCTATCCTTTTTTTTCGTGCCTTTGACATGAAGGAACGCACACGATGAGATGGAAGCAAAAGGAACGTGACCACTTACGCAAAAAGGGAATTGTTTTGTCTGCGAGATTTTCATGAATGATTTTCTTCCCAGCATCTTTTGGGGCAGGGAGATGGAGGCACAGATTCTGAAGAATCCTTGAGAAACGAATACACTAGCCTTTATGTTCCTGGGCTCATGCTGGTTGGCATGCAAAATCACCCACTGGTGTTCATTTCAGTCTCACGAGCATATCGGGCTATTCGTTTGTTCGGTTTGGCGAAAGTCGAGAGACTTACACGAACATTCCTTACGTAAGAATTTCGCAATAATACCGTTCATCGTTCCGTTAAGAGTAGAAGAAGCGTGAGTGGTGATTAAACTGATCATTCAGCTAGAAAACTTTCACTTTGCATCAACGGTTGGTTTGTATTTTTATTTAATTCTTCTTCCCCTCTCTCTCTCTGTCTTTTGCAGGATATATTAGATCAGCACAACAAAACTGCTGCAATATGCTGCTTTCTATTCCCCAAAGATACACGTACACACAGACCAATATCGGAGGAAACGAATAAGGGATGTATTCACCGAGCATGTACCAGCATTCAAAGGTCATAAAGTCACGGTACCGGAACTTTATTTGGAAAAAGAGACTGAAAATAGGGAAACGGAAAAATCGGCAGGCGTGTGTGTGTGGGTGTGTGTGGGTACGGTGGGTGGGTGAGCTCACATTTGGCACAAATTCCTCCGATGCATGGTGCACGCACGTCACGCCCGAGAATATTGTACGGTGAGGAATGAATATTAGCAGCTCGTGCGAAACATGCATGATAAAGAAATCCCGCACCGGGTCCGTTCCGCCCGTGCGCTACGTTTTCCGGACACGCACACACACACACAGATACACATCCGATGTGTTCCCCGCATGCCATCCGTTCTGCACCACCTGGACAAAAGCAGCGCCAACACACACAGACACACATGAGCAGCAATGGGTAGGAAAGGGCCAAATATGTCGATGTTGCTTCGATAAGCTCATTCCCGTACTTTTGTGGGTAGCTCTGCGAACGCCACGTGCAGCTTACGTGACGGTTGCTTTTGGGGGTTTGTTGTTGTTGTTGTTGTTGCTGTGGAAGCAACTTGAATGCCAATGTCCCAGGAACAGGAAGCAAACGAGAAGCTGCAAGCTGTTGGCCGGGGGCTGGCGGTGGATAAGATTCGATTAAGACGGAACTAGTCAATGCGTGCGAGTTTCGTTGCGCCCGTCGAGCAGGGGCAAAAACCACAAAAGAGAGCGTGTAATATCAGTGCGCTGCGCAAAGGCAGCAGCAAGGATATGCAAATATACATATATATATGTTCGCTGCTTCACGTACGCCGTGCAAGTATTTGCCAGACTCGCCGGGAAGATTGGATTTGCGCAAGTTGAAATTGAAAGGATTTGCAGTACATTTGCCGTTCTCCTTTCGAAATGAAATCAAACAAACCGGACGGGTGGGGTACGGTAGAAGAAGGAGAAAGGAAAAGGGGGAAAATATGCACAAGGCAGATTAAATATTAAAGCACAGCAAACGTAAACTAGTCACGAGGGAGCCACAACCACACAGTCACAGATGTTCGAGATAGTGTGGTCACACACTGTTCTGGATGCAGTGAGTAACCCTGTCGCAGTAGAAAGGTTTTCATTCCATCTAAGGGTATCTATAGCTTTTTTAGCACATCTATTAAACTGGTCTTGTTCAGGGAAGTCGTCCAAATTCCAGACACAGGCACAAAAGCCATAGAATGTGTCCTAACTTCATATTAAATAGCTCCTTGTTGTACACATTTTCGTTACGCGGTACGCGGTCACCTTTTCCAGCGTGAAGCGCCAATGGGTAGCAGGTCCGTGACAGTACCTCATAATCACGGACAACTATTTATAGTGCGCGACTACAAATGGGGTCTAAAAATACCATCACGCGTGGACCATTATTCGTGGGCAGCCACTGACGGTCAGCGACTGACGTATCGTAGACCTCCATTATCGTGCATTCTGATCTAAGGTTACTTTTCTTGATGGTGCGCCATCATTTCCATACTGTCACCTTCGGTCAACGCGGTACTGTCCGATAAGATCAAACCAAACCCTCCCCCGGTCAGAGCCAAACGATGGGACGCACGTGGAGGTCAGAGGAATTTGCTTTGCGCTTTCCACCAATGTGGACTCGGAACCGGAAACCATCAGTCCGGTCCCGGTTTGGGTGATTACCGCTCGCGGGACCTTAACGCTAATGTGCATCAGTTACGGTTCAATACGGTAGCGCCAAGGGGCAGTGCCACCAAATTGGAGTCACTTATTATTAGAGCCTTCTGTTTGGGTCGTATCGTATGTGTGTGTGTGCGTGTGTGGTTCTTATCAAAATCTCGTAGTTTATGTTACTTGTTTTTGATGGTTGAAAAAAAGCGACCCTTACTTTAAGGACCACTTGCTTGTGAAGTCAACGCAACCGCGACATCAGGGCCATGAGTGTCCCGGAACAGAAACGGACCAGTTCCCGGACGGTACGGCGGTTAACGGACGGACGCAAAGTTTTGACGAGCCACTTCAGCTGCGATAAGTATCGCGTGTCTGCTTTTGATTAATTTATTTACACTCCGTGTAGTAATTGGAGGAAAAGCGAAACATTTAGTAGTAATTACCCTGGCAGGGCGTCACAATCGATTCGTACGTACCCGGGTACGGGTTTGGCTGTGCGGAATGTATGTATGTGAACGAGTGCAGCTGGTTAAGCATAACGTGTCCCGCACAGATCGTAAATCATCCATCATTAGTGTTTTGTAGTTTTTTGTTGTGGTCCGCTGTTGCTGATTCGTTCCTTTTTCCCTCTTCCCTTTCCGTCCGGTGTACAAACGGAGCGAACGAAGGAGCAGACAGAGAGAGCGGCATGGGAAAGTGTAGTGCTGCCGCCTGTCACCGTTGCCATCATTTGCACTCGAGTGCGTTCTCGAGGACACGTCTTGAGCTATTTTTTTTTCTTTTCGAACCGAACGCGATGCTTTAATGGGAATGCTTCCGCATCCAGCGTGTGGCTCCGCATCCACCTCTTACGCAATACATTGGTCGATCCAATGCGGGGGGGGGGGGGGGGGGGCCACCAAACTCGATCGGCAACAGACCCACAGATACGATAAGTTTCTCGATAACGGAAAGAATACGAGTATAATCCGGGCGGATAATGCCGTCCGACTTCCGGGAAGTTCGGAGCTAGCTCCATAATTATAAAACTTTCACTATGCATAAACATGGAACTACAGCCCCGGCAAAGTTGGCGCTCCAGCACTGCCCTGCTTGAGGCGTAACATCAAGCGGATCGCCTTTGTTTTCCCATCGATTCGAGCCACCCACGGACGGAGGACGCTCGATCCAGGCCGGCGTTTGTCAATTTCACACCGGCCGGCAGGCAAAGGCGGGGAATCCAACGCGTCGTCGTACCTCCCCCTGAGCCGTGCCCTAAATGAGTGAATAATGGGCAGACGTCAGGGTCTTGTCAGAATGTGTCAAAAGTTTCTGATCGATCCAGACCCAGACCTCCGCTGGCCGCTCGTTCGCCGGTTCGGCTGGTTCTAATTGACAGGACGAAAAGTCAGTTGCCAAGCAGCGGCGGCGGCGGCATCGGCAACCCTGAAGTCACCGGCGACGGCCGGCAAGTGGACAAGTAACCCTCTACCCACACACATACACACACAAAAATAAACCCAACCGAAGATGATGCTTCAATCACTTATCCCGTGGCGACCCCGTGGCGGACCGGGTCGTGAATGGAGTCATCCCGTCGATCTCCATCTGTCACACGCAATCACACTAAAGGCTAAATGTCAAAGGTTGGCATTTCCGCCATGTGTCTAACCCGGGGTTTCGAGGACAAAATGGCCCGACAATGGCGTTGGCAATGCTGGTCGCCATCGGACCATCCATTCTGCTCACGAACTAATATACAATTGTGCCTGTGTGTGTGTGTGTATGTGTCCGTGTGCTTGGCTGTGCCCTTTTATTCGCTTTTCCATTGCATCTGCCAGAGGTCATGAACTGTTATGGCTTTCAGGAGTGTCATGGCCGTGGTCGTCGTGGGTTTGCTGCTGACCGTCGGACCACCGTGCGCGTCCACCGGTGGCATCCGTAATTGAAAGCAATTCTCCATTGTGATCCGTTTTTATTGTTGTGCCCTGCCGCGTTCGGCGCGTTCTACCATTCGTACGTGTAAGACTGGGGCGACAAAAACAAGTAGAAAATGGACAACGAAAAAAAACCTCCCGCCCCGGATGATGTGTGCTGCTTGCATTGATGTGAGTGGGTAACACACTCATACCGGACACCCGATTTGATCCGTGATGGACGGTGGTCGCTTGGTCATCCCGAGCACATCAGAACCGGTTCCTCCTGTTGGTTTGGTCGCCGGATGTGGACGTGGACGAAAGATGACGTGCATGCTGTGATATTGTGTGTAGAGGTGTGTATGTATGTGTTATTGTGTGTGGAATGGTGGCAAAGGTTTCGCATTCTATCGAGCGTCAGTTGGGCTATTTCCTTCCCAACGTAAGTGAAGGCGAATGAAAGTGAGCAGCAATGAGACAATCAGTCTGCAGCGCAAATATAAAGAACGCTAGCATAAAAGGGTCTCCAATGTGACCTCTCCTGCGGAAGGAACGTGTAGATAGTCTTGCACAACTGCTATTTCTGTCCGTCGTTGTCTATTCTGTAATTTTCGCACTTTCATTAATGTTCCAATATTAGGATTAGGAGGCTCAAAGAAATCCCCCAACAATGAAAGATTAAACAACAACCCCGTTGTAATGCTAAAAATTTAAATCGCTCTACATATCGTTTGTAAAAACGTGTTTAGGTCGAAATCATCATTCGACTGCGATGGCCGCTCAAAATAGGATGTCGCTTTGGCGGGAGCGGGCTGCGTTTGTCATCCGTCGTCAGCAAGAAACCTCGTTCGTTATGAGATCGACCATTGTCGCTGGCCGATAACGACTCTCCATTCCGGCTTTCGTTTCGATAAACAAATATAAATGTGTATCGCAGTCAGGCCCACGTGCCACCCTCCCACACCCCGCGACAGGCACAACAACAGACAGGCCGCGTAAAAATGGCCGCTTTCTGCTGCCATTCAACCGTATGATGAGTTTATTCCGAATCCACCCTAAGCTAAGCCCATCCGGCCTTCGAAACCCTGCCGGCGTCCACACGTTCAATCTGGTTTGGTTTATGGTTTGGTTCGATTTGTGCTTTTCCACTGACAGTCGATTTGTCGATTTTCTGGGGGGTGTGGAAAAGCCATTTGTAGGATTTATTTTATCTCTACGCCGGCTTATTTCGGAGCGTGCAGAAAAGGAGAGCAGCTTGGCCGCGTTTCGGCCTAGTGACATTTATTGTTCGGATATCAATGGATGAGATAATCATTGTTCGGGGTAGCCCAGTACAGGGGAGGAGGGGGAGGGTATGGTTGTGTGTGTTTGAATGGGCAAACGATACGTCAAACCGCCGAAACCCGTCCCCGGGCCCACGGTGCGAGCTTCTGAGCCACGGTCTTCGTTGACTTTACCTAGCCGAGGCGGCCTTCTGGCAGGATGGAAGTTGGTTTGGTACAGGTCTACCGGCTCGTTACTCAACACGAAGATGAAGTTCTCACCAGCCGTAGTACCCGCGCGGGCAGTGGTGTGCGGCGAAGCGATGGTATTATTTCGATTGTAAATTATTATTACCCCGGTCACGATTATTATCGTTTGGCACGAACCCAACCAACGGTCTCGGGCTGTACGGGAGAGCGGCGAGCGGCGTTTGTATGCCGCAGCGCGCGGTTCCTTTACCCACCGGCACTCCACCATCGGCCGCCATCAGCCGAGCTTTCTTTGGCGGGGCATTAACACCGGGCAAAACTTTGCGCTTACTTGGGGAGCCAGTGGCTCGGAGCTAGTAGGCCAGCAGTTCCCTTTCATCGCTGCAGCGGCTGCTCCGGCAGTGAAGTGTTTTAAAACAAAATTAATTTAAATTAGTTTATTAACGATTCGCTGGCCGTCGTGTTCGGGTCACGCCGTGGGACAGGGAGGATGGTGGCGGGGGGCAAAGGATAGTGTAAAATGTTAAGCGAACGGATTTATTCGTGACTTATTGCATTCTGTGCAGCGCGGTACCGAATCCAAACGGTACCCACTTTGACCCAGTTTAACCTGCCGAACTTTTGGTGGAGATGGGGTTGGGGGAGGCAGCGGCACTGTAGTGGTTGGCGCAGTAATTGTGCCCTGATTCGTGATGCAGCTTTGACTCGGAGGTGGAAAAGTTGGAAAGCAGCTTTCGGAGTAGTTTCATGAGTAAAGTGAATTAATTTGGCTGCATGAATTTTCCAGACCAATCCGAAGAACGGTAACCTGGTCCGGTTAGTCGGTTCGGTTCCCGTTCATTTTCATATTTTAATATTGCATTCCGGCTCGTGTGTGGGATCGTCCCGGTGAGTTCGCCAGATTGTGTTCTTGAATGATGTGCTTGGGCAAAGTTTGCAATAGGTTTCAATTTTTTCCTTGAGCTCCTTTTTCCTATTTCAAAAGGGTTAAATTAAGGATTACTCAAAAACTACCTTCTAAAAAAACATAAAGCATTGTTTTCTCCTGCTAAAAGAGCATTCCGCAAAGTGACACATCGCCCAAATCATGTTGAAAATTCCACCTTCATCCTTTGGCTCGCTTTTCATCGAACGAGATCATCCACTCACTTAGCTACAATGTCACGTGCAGCAGCACCTGCCACCTTTTGTTTCAGCGAACCGCGCACTCCGCCAGCACGAAAGTGTCGGTGTTGAGTCCCCCCCATGTCAGTTACAACACCGTAACGTGCGGCTCCAAATTGGTAAAGCAAAAGCGAAAATCCCATTGATAGCGTTTAGCGAAATCAAATCATCGATAGCATTACTTTTTTTTACTTTGTTCCCTTTTTGCACACTCCGATCAGCAGGCCGCGATGTCCCGAGATACAGGCGCTCGTCAGCAGGCAAAGAGGCCGAAAGCGGGAAAGGAGTACACCACTATAAGCTTTTCCTCTGCGCGAGCTGCAAAGCCTGTGCCTGTGAAAAAATCGATAAACCGCAATACGGCGGGTGTGTGTGCCGGGCTAGAGCAAAGGCAAACTTCATCCGCAGCCTCTGCTATCGTATCCCGATTACCAATGTACACACCATATTTCCTGCAGCCACTTCCTGTCTTTCTCACTCGCTTGCGTTCGCCGAATGCTGGTGCGGATATTATGATAGCAACAAAAAAACTGACACACACAAACTACTACTACTACCAAACCGAACAGAAATCATGCGCCCCCGGATACGCCTAGAAATACTTTGCGTCTCGGTGTTTTCGGTGTATTCCTGCTGCTTGCCGTCGGGTGCTCCAATATTTGTTACCACACAATTCCTAGTGAACTGTGCGCTCAACACCTTCCACCCCACAGTCAGCACAGCAAATTGAGAAAATTTGTCCGATCAAGCGAAGGAGCGGCAGGCAACGGCAGGCGGACTTAAAAAAGATAAAATCGAAACAAAAACATGATCCTTAACCCGGGGGGCCCTCACTATTGACGGCTCTCTCGACACAAATGGACGGATGGATGGACTCGTTGTCTTTGGCAGTTTTCGTTCCCTGCCGCTCCGAACTACTGCGAAGAAGAAGCGGATTCCATTATTGAGCTTCCCGTTTTTTTTTTTCTATTTTCTAAACGATTACGCTTTCCAGTTCGCTTCGCTCCAATCCAAACAATCGGGGCTGGAGTTTTGCTCAGTCTTGCAGACAAATTTGGAACCTGTACGTGTGTCTGTTTATGTCCACCCGCCACCCCCCCCCCCCCTTCCCTGCTGGAGGTGTGTAGTGCTGCAGTGTGCCTGCCCGGTATTTCCCCCCTCAACCCTCCAACCCTCCCCCGGTCCAAATGCTGCGCTCTTTCTTAAGCCCAGTTTAATGCCACCATTTTCCCGTGCGCTCACATTCATCGATCCGTTCGGTGGTATGGCGGTGTATGCAGCAGTAACGTCCTTCCACTCTGCAAATCTGCACCACCATGAGCGTGTGTGTGTATGTGTGAGCGAATGCGAGAGAAGGAGAGTGTGTGTGAGAGAGACAAGCGCTCGCTGGTAAGGCAACACCGGGGACAAGGTAAACAGTTTAAAAGCTTTCTGCAATAGCTTGTCACACCTGTCTTTTGTTGGGGCTTAAGTCAACTTCGAGCTTTCGGTGCCTCACGGGCACACACACACACACAGACGAGGAAAGGGCATTGGGGACACTTGGGACGCACTTCTGCACCTTCCACCCAACACTTCGCTTGCCAGGATCGCGGGCCGCATTCTGAACGCCGTGCACGCCGACAACCAAGGACAACCGACAACCTTCGTTTCCCAGGGGATGATATACTGTTACACACACTCCTCCATACCCTTCCCTACCTTTCCTCCTCCCTTTACACCGGTTGCGAAAACTTTCGCATACCTTTTGCTGCTTACCGAGCCGGCACCAAAGCCCCTGTGCGGCGATAAAACCCAACCGCGCACTGAAACGAGTAATGAGGGTTGTGGGAGGGATTGTGCCATAAGGGGTGTGGGGCGGAGGGTGGATCAAAAGAGACAGAAAGAACCAGCGAAAGATTCGCACTTTCGCACATGCAGGTGGAAGAACGGGGGAAACAAAAAGAAACCTGCGCGAAAACGCATGAAGAAGCAGAGAGGGAAAAAACAGAAACACTGCAAAACTTCCCGGGCAAGGAAGGGTTACTACCACCAACGGGGAAGGATTGTTCTGAGGCAAAGCGGGGAACGGTGAGGGGCTGCCATTGGGGCTGGGAAGAGGGCAATGTGGAGGTATGTGCTTTAGCGCGCACGCCATCACTTGATTTACGCAGCAAATTCAATTTAATTTGCAATAAATTTTCTCCAACCGCTTTTGTGCGTCAGTGTGTGTGTGTGTGTGTGTGCGTTTGAACGCTTGTGCTTGTATGCTTTCTGTGTATCTTGTGGTGCTTTATTTTCGTTTGTCCGCATTCGCCAACCAACCGTGCTTCTTCTTCCCTTTGTTTTCATTCGCATGCCTCATTTTTCCGCTCACTCGTGTGCGTAAGTGTGTGTGTGTGTGTGTGTTGTTATTCTTTGCTACTTATTTTGTTTAACGCCCGGAGAAGAGTTGCTCTCGGTTCAGACGGTGGCAGACTTTCTCCGTGCTTGTCCCCGCAGCCTGTGTGTGGGTGTGCTGTTTTACCGCTAAAAGTTTTATTTATTTTCACCAGCCACCGTTTCCTGCCACAGTGTCGCTTTTACCGGATTGATGTGCGCTTTTCCCGTGTATTCCGCCCGCCCGTGTTCGGATTCGGTGGGGGGTAGTAAACGGTTTGCACCTTTTGTTTAACCAGCACCTGGGTAACGTACACCCTTTTAGCAAGTATTCAAGTTTTACGACATTTTTTTTGGGAATTTTGAGCAAAGAAACATGAGCTGTTAGGCTACGCTAGAATAACTCTCCTAACGGAATGATTTTAAGCATTTGCATAAGTTTAGGAATGTATTTAAAAAATAGGATAAATTTGTACAGATGTTTTATTGTGATGGCTTGATTAAGTTGATAGATTTTATCTAAACGAAGTCAATTTCTTCAAATCAGCTTTGAAATGTTTATAGCGTGAAGATCATTTTTTACTTAAGCGTGCTTTTTTCGTCGAATACAACATATATCACACTGTAAGCCGTCGATTGGAGGTGTACCAACACGAAGGTGATATTTTACAAAACAAAGAACCAATAGCCAACCAACCAATGCAAGACAAAGCGAAACATCTTATCTTGACCACGGCGGTATTCGCAATTCGCAATTGGTCGCTGCGAGTGTTCAACGTAGGCTCGAAGCTTGTCCTCAACGCAGGGGCGTGTGCGAGTTTGCGACGAAGTTGACCTCTTAGCGACGAACCGAACTTCGAACGCTTTCGCACGCCTGCAAACCCACCAGCCCTTGGACAGATTAATGAGCACCTTGAGCGCCTTGAGCCTGAACTACACGGCCGACCTGGTTTCGTTTACCTCAGATTACCAGAGTCGAGCGGAACAAAAGCTCCTGTGGGTTCGTAAGGAAAAAAAACACACACACACATACTCACCGACAGTGTGAAATCCTCGGCAAAAGAGAATGCGAGTCGAAATACAGCAAAATACACCCAGAGCCTTTACCAAATGGATTGACTGGTGGTACGATTAGCTGTCGTTGTTGTAGTCCTCCGGTGTCGGTTCGAAGGATTTCCCTCCCTGTCGGTCCCACCCCCCACCCCCCCCTCATCGCTTGTTTAATGCCACACTACCACCGACAAGCAGACGACATCGCTTCGATTCCGTTCCGTAAGTCGCCCAAGACGAAGGTCAATTCAATTAATTTTATTGCTGGATCTAATCCGATTTGAGGGATCGGATTTGTCCCCGGTGGGGGTGTGTGTGTGGTATGAGTGTGCTATCGGAGCGGTTTTTGTCCCGCCAAATGGTGATCGGAGTGGTGATGGAGGACGGGTAGAAGAGGAACACCCACATCGGTGGAAAGTAAGGGACACAAAAATTCGTCTATCCCACCAAAAAAAATGGCTTCCACCGTCGTCGGTGGTCGAAAGGGACCAAATGTGGATTGGTGGAAAACACTTTCCACTGCTTTTTTCTTTAATAGCACTGAGCGTTTGTTTTTGATTAAGTGTGTGTGTATCGCAAACTCGGAAGAGCCTACTATGGGTCAGTTGGCTCTGATTAATCTTAGCTTTTCGAGCAGGGAATGTGCGAAGGGGGGGAGGGGGTGGGAAGCCGGGAGTGATGAAAACTCTTCGCCGAAAAAGCACGTGTCTTGCACGGCTTATACGTGTTCAAGGTTATTGAAAAGTCAAAGTCGTGCTCGTGATACAGCTATTCTTTCTCCCACCCACCTCACCCCCCCTCCGGAGAAAGCGCCACTTTTTGCTGTTGTTTTTAGTCACGAACCTTAACACGGGATCAGCGTGTTAGTGGAACAGCGCCACACCATTTGGATTCGGAAATGGAAATGGTCAAAAACGGGAAGCTCGAATTGAAACTGATTTTTCCTGACTACTCACGAACTGTTTTGCTTTTGTGTTTTAAATGCAATCTTATAAGAAAAAAAACGCATGATACGAGGAAGGAGCAGCATGAGGGGGAAGGATACAAAAAGCTATGATTGTGTTATTATTTTCCCTCGCCACTGCCAAGGTCGTAGCTAAAACATATGATTTACGGAGGTCATTCCGCTCCACCCCCCTCCAGAAGTCCCGCGTCCACTGGTAGCGTGAAGAAAGGCACACTGAGCGTGAAGCAGAATGTGGAAATGGCGACTATTGGAAGCTTAAATTACTAACTTAACGAATGAAACAATTCTTTCGCGAGTTGTGAAATTATTTTCATCGAAACTTTTCATCTTTTGATCATTTTTGGTTTGTATGACTTTATGTCCAAAAGTATCTCTTTATGTTACCTTTCGCGCGTATGGTCGCTTTATGATCGTCCTTTTGTCCATTGTGCACTCTCGTCCATTCGTGCCGTTTGCGTGTCGCACTCGGTTCGTTTGTTTTCACGTCACTCAAAGGAACCGCTGGTAGTGGGCTCGTGTTCCACCCGTATTTAAACCCCCTAGTCCCGCTCCCCTCAAGTAGCTCAGACGCCGACATACGAACACTATCGTGCCGGAATGGGTTGGAAATTTTATAACATCTAGCGTGTCATAATTCATTTTGTTCCAAATGCTAATCAGCGAACGAAACCATTTAACGAACCGTCGGGGGAGCTGACGTCTTCTGCCGGGCAGCCAGAGACAGCAACCCGGTGACCCGTACGACACGATGATAAATGGATGGAAGGGGCTGGCGGAGGTGGAGGCCCGTGTCAGCTACGCGGCTAAAAGGACACACTCACTGGTGACGAGAGAAATCAATTCCCTTAAACGCTTTCACCCCTAGCCGGCATGGTGGTGGTGGTGGTGGTATTAAGAATGGCCATTACACACACACAGACAAACACACGGCCACCCCCCCCCCCCCATACCCGGTGGGACTTGAGTGAAACCGATGTGTTAGATGACCGGGGTGATAAGTACGGAATGTGATTTATGTGGCTTTTATGGGCACGTTTATGGACACTTATCGGTTGTAATTTTCAGAAACACACTCACTGCCCCGGGCCTGATTTCTCCACGGAATTGACAGTTTCGTTGTGCGGTGGGCAGGGGTAGGGTGGTATTGGATTATTTTATATTTCTGTCTGTCTTTGCGAAAGATAATGGGGAAGTTTTTATGGCACCGAATTCCAGCACGGTTTGTGTTTGTGTATCGTAGACAGCTTTGTCTTTATTGGGAATGAATAGACAATATTTTATGTAGGTAAAACGGCGAATGGATACGCCTGGTGCTTTGTAGAGAGTGTCAGCGACCGGGCGTCTCCATTGGAAAACTGAATTTACACCGAAATTATAGTTAAAGCTTTTTTATTTCGCTTTTCGGTTACTAGATTCATGTTTTTGGTCAATTAGGGGTTTATCCTACTAATTAATGCTAAAGTTAGTGAATCTTTACCCAACCTGCTCGTGTTTTTGAGTTGATACGGAAAGTACAAATAAACATAATTGTGTTTAAAATATAATTGTCTGTGTCTCATGCGGTGATCGATTTTCAATCTTTTTTTTATACTTATGCCTGAAATTTAAACAATGGTCTAATTTTTTCCAAAATTTCCAAAAACATTGCCATAAATCACGATTGTTTCTATGGCCTCTTCGAAGAATTTTGCATCTGAAGCTCTCGACCCGCTGCTTTGTTCCCAAGTACAGTACAAACGCACACCCAAAGAGTAAAGGTAAATGTGCGCTGAACTGAAGCAAACGCAATAATAAAGCAGATATTTGCTGGCACACGGGGCATGAAAAATTCATCCTCTCGGCATTCCGCATCCCTCCTGCACCCAGTGCGGCAAAATCCTCCATCCGCCGCTGTGCGCCCCCAATTCTCCTCCCGTTATCCTATAGAACGGTTACTCGGGCTGCCCGAACACACACACACACACACACACACCCCCGACGCAGACCGCCACTAATGCTTACGGAGGGGCTCATAAAAATGATTTCCGGCCTTGTGGCTGCCGGTGGGCTACTGGCAGACCTCCCTCTCCGCCTCCTTCTTCTCCTCCGTGCTCCATGCGCAAAGACAGCATAGCTTCAAGCTCCGTATGTTGTGTGTGTGTGTGTGGGAGTACTTCCCTTTGCCGGTCCCATTTGTCCTAACATCTTTCGGTGCGATTTTTTTGCTTGTCCTGATTCCCGCAACCCGAAATGCAACCAACAGGGCTGTGGCCGCGGGCGATGTCCTATTTCTGGTGCAGTACAGTGATTTTGTTTGTGTGCGAGAGTCAAGAGCCGCGGTTTGGCGAGAGAAAAAAAGCACCTCAATTTGCCCCACCGTCGGTACGAAGGGTACGAAAAGCATATTTTCTGTGGATAAACTCACTTGCCCCGCCCTCAGGACGCCGACCAGGTACAGCTTTTCGATAAACTGATAAACGGAACTTCTGCTTCTATTTATACACCTTGGCCATTGATGTCCCGCTGGTGCAGTGTATTTTGCTCTTGTATGAATGATGGAATGAATTGATTTTCAACAAGGATACACAATCACAAGGCATCTTTAGTTCACAACCAGGAAATGAAGTAATGGGTTTATTTTACTCTTTGGTTATGCGCGGCAAATGGCGCTGATGGCCCGGGCGTAGTGTTCGGTACAGCTGAGGAGCGGTAAGCAACAAAAGCTTTTCTGCATGATACTTCCTTTTCTCAATTACTGTTGCAACTGCATCCTCGCGACGTGGGGCATGCAGATGCAAAACATTTTCCGATTCGTTTGCCACCGAGACAGGCCGCGCAGAAAGCTCCTGTCGGGGAAAATACGTTCACAGTAGTTAGGAAATGGCAGAAGATCGATAATAATCTGGCCAGCATGCAGTATGATACACTCGTTCCAAGCTTGAACGTGAGTTCAATGCTAATGGGGATTTCAATGTTGGCGCTTTGTTTGTCAATGAATGGCATATGGAGGATGTTGAGAAAAATACGCGTTCCAGTTCCATTACGATGATGAAAAGCCGCAGGTAGAAAGTCTGTCTGGCGTTATGTCATTATAAGCATGTCAAAACAGGTGTGGAGGGTGGATAACATTGTTCTTGTTTTATTTTTTTATTCCCCCTGATTGGATAACAATGTAATTTAGTTAATATAATGTTTTGGAGAGATCCTTCACCGTGTTCTGTTTCAAAATCATACGTTAAACGTTAAGCAGAGCCGTTCCACCGTTTTCAAAACACTCAAACAGCCCTCAGCCATCTCTACCCTAATTTCAAGCCTGTCAACTCCCAAGCGAATGCCGCACAAAAATCGAATTGCTTCAATTTTTTAAATGACCTTCTTCCAAACGCACCTGCCTTCCCTCGTCCCATTCTGCACAGCACCAGAGCCGCTGAATCATGCTGCCTCGAGAGCAATTTAACAAATTTTATTACTTCCATTATTATCCGGGGCCTACTTTTTTGTCGTTCGTTCGTTCGGTGCGTATTTGCTTTATCTTTGCGCCGCCCGACGTGCGCACTCGGCGCTACCTTTTTCCACCGCCGCACGGCCAATCTGCTGACCTGGCCCGAAATTGGTCCGACTTTGACTGTCGACTGGCGCACAGCACAGCAAAACAAAACAAAAAAAAGGCAAAGAAAATGCCGCCCCACGCAGAAAATTATGCACACAAAATATAGCAGCAGCTTCTCTGCCACTCGGCCATGCTTTCCGAAATTGGGTCTCTGCTGGGTTTCCCGATTGCCTCCAGAAACAAAAAAAAACGGGCAAAAACAACTGCCAGCGAAAAAGGAAACGCGATGAGGGGGGGGGGGGGAACAAACCACGCACACCACGCAACAACAACAACAGGAGCAGCAAAAAAGCTCCCCAAAAGCGTACAGCCACCGAATGATGATTGAGAAAAATCCCTCCGCGCGTAAGATAAGTGCGCGTTTCAGTTTTACATTCGCTTTCATTTTCCTTCGCTCTCGGGGGCTCCGTTTTTTTTTGTCTCGGGGCGCAACGATAACTTTTTGGCCTCGCTTCGGTAAGCCGCATCTTTATGGGGGAGGAAATAGCGCATGGTTGTACCGTGCCGCGTGCAAGACAACGGCAGTACAAAGGCTGTAGAACAAAAACACACACACCACGACTACCGGAACCGACTCCGTTTTTCCCATCATTTGGAGGGTTCCATCAAGCTGCTGCCACCAAACACCAGCGCACCACTCACAGTGTGGAATGATATGGTGTCCAAGTGGCGTCCTACCTTGGCGTGAGTCGTCTTTTTCCTTCACCGGCTCCGATGCGCCGTCGATGTTTGTGTGGTTTGGTTTTTGTTTTTCTCCCAAACGATTCGTGCTGCAGGCGCAACGGAAAACCATTTTCTCGCCTGAAGGCTATTAGCAATTTCCACCCGCCAACTGGCGGTGCGATGCCAAGCCCGTCATTTGATACAGGAACATACTCGCTTTCCGCTGCTCTGCTCGGTCAAGGTAGCTTTTCCATTTCATTGCGCACCCGATCGGAGCGAGAAAAGCAAAGAGAGAGGGAGAGGGAGAGAATTAAGATAGAAAGAGATGAAGGGCAAACAAGGGAGCAGAGAAAGAAAACCCCGATTGCAGGCAAAAAGTGGCAAAAATCTGCTACGTTTGCTCTTGCGTCTTCGCGTTGGGGCTGCCGAGGCCTTCCGCCCTCATCCCTTCGTATGTGTATGAGAGCATGTATTCGCGTTTGTACTGTGCTGCCTTCGCTCTTCGAAATGAGGCTTAAAGTGTGGCGTGGCCGAATGGTTTGAATTTATGCGAAAGAACGTCTCACATGGCCACACGAGGAGAAGGAACGAAACAAAACAACTTCCCCGCACATTGTTGGAAAGTAATCAAATGTTTGAGATGAAATTGTTTTACCACACCTTGGAGGAATGAACAAACAGTGTGTGTTTGTCTGCCTGGTGTGCTGGCAGGTTCAGACAAAGTTTTTAATATTTAAAATAAAAATGGATGTAATAATCAATGTTATTCAATATGGAGAGTAGGAAAGCTGTGAGCAATGCAATAACCATTTAACGTTTTGATCTTTTGTTGTTTTTACCTAACAAACTTTTGGTTGCAGTTGAAATTCCTCAGGCAACAGTCTTGATAGCAATTATACAGCACCAAAGTCATTTACACGCATTCTACCACCGTTCACAGGGAAAGCGACGGAGCGGCGTTGTACCTTTTTCCATTGGCATTTTCTCGCTCGTCTGCAACGCTGTGTCAGCTGTGTTCAAACGGGGCAGGGCTTGGAATTTGTAGTTGAATGTAGGAAAGAGTCACCAAAAATGCCATCTCGGCGTCTCGGCGGCAATAGAAATGTTTGCGCTAACAACCCCAAAAAACGGAACCGAATGGACTTCTCCCGGTCGAGTGAAGTTAGTCAAACCAGGGGGGCTTGTCGTCTGGCTCTGGGTGGGGGCCTGGTATGCGCCACCACACACAGTTACGCATTTGCGTTTGTATTGGTGCATACGAAATGAGCATTCAGCGAAGTTTGGGTTTGACTTTCTTTCGCGTTGGAACCAGCGTCGCCCGCCTGCTAGTGCCCAACGCGTGCTACGTTTTGCTCGGCGGCGGCGGAAGTGCTGGCGCCGGGAGACACCGGGCAGCTTTGTTTGTGATTAGTTCTCGTCAGCGGAAAATGGGCTTTCACTACTTCCCAGCTCGCTCGCCCTCTCCGCCACCGGCCAATTTTAGATTGTTCGTCCCGCTACGTTCGTAACGTCTACTGTTCGCTGTTCTGCTCAAGCTTTTACTGCTTGCCGGCTACTATCTACCAAAGCAAAGGGATGCCGCACCTCGCCGTTTTCCGCCGAAGGGATTGCGTCGGAACGAAACGGAAATATTTTCTCGTTATGTTTTAATCCAACCAGGATCGTAAATTTCCAGCCCTTGGGCATGGAGGGTCGAAGGGTTGGGTGCTGATTGCGGACGGTGTCGACATTTTAATGCTGACTTTATTAAGGAAGCCCGTGCCGGGGAAGGAGAAGCCGAAGGTAGGGCATTTACCTTCAAAAAGCGCTCGGCTAGCTAACAAACACACACAGCGTTCGCTACGACACTGTTCGCCTTGATCGTAATGCACTTGGTAATGGAAATATTTGCGATTCATTAACAGCGGGAGCAATGAACGCAGCAGCAGCAGCATAACGAATCCACTCAGCATCGCTACAGACGAACGGGTGAGACAAGTCGTTTTAACTCGCTCGCAATGACACAGTTAGTTGGAGGGGCCAAAAAAGAAAAAAAGGAAGAAGTTAAGGCTTCACGGCCATTAATTTTATACAATGTACATGTTGACTAATTATGAGCTGAGCGCAATACGATGATTTAAATTTACAAAATGAAATGTAACAATAACACATAACGCCGGCAATATGCAGCAGTACCGCAAAGCACAGCAGATGTGTGAAACCCAACCGGCAAACACATGGGAGCTGGTTACATCCAGTGGTGTATCTTATTACGACCACATGCAAGATAAATCACACTGGGCACACCAACCACGCCAACAGTACGACTTCATCTGTTCCGCTACCCGAGTAGATATTCCACACACGAACTATTCGTACACAAGTGCTGCGCGTTTGGCTACAATGTTGCTGGCCGCAATACACACCGATATTCCTGTGCAAATCCCTAGCTTCCATCCACGGTGTGTCCCTTCATCCTGGCAACAATCTAGCCCGCTTCGATTACACCCCGGGATTCCCCGGGTCTCCCGGTGGTCCCCCACATCCCCGTCCAGCGGACACTGCCGCCCCTGGGATCGTATCGTAAGCCAAGCAAGGGGCGCTTTTCTTTTGCTACTATCATCTCGCCCGTGCCCCAGTTTTGTTTGCGAGTCCACTGATCGAAACATTTTCTACCGTAATCCTCCACAGCGGTAGGAGATAAACAATACACCCGGGTGCGGGAGAACAACGATGATCCCACTGCTCCCCCTCCCCCTCCCCCGGGTCGAAACCTGCTGAAACCCACTGTGTGCGACGACAGTGGAGATTAAGTACGTGCAATAAATTTTTATTTATTTTTTATTTCCACACATGGTGGACGGTTGGGGGAGGACGCTGCAAGAAAAGCAAGCGTGCATGCGTTTCAGCCATCGGATGCGCTGGCCAACGGCAAAAAATGGCCGCCCTTCATGCATTGATCTTCCGATAACTGTCGGGCGATGCTGGCAGAGCTTTTGCCTGTTCCATTTTGCGGCCAGTGTGGCTGGCATACGTGCGAAACTGACTCGGTAGGTTTTTATTTCCTCGTGTAGGCCTCAATGACAACAGCAAATCCACCTCACCAACACACACACATACACACGCACACGTTTGCACGGCTTAATCGAGTCGGGTTTTGTCCAGTGCCCGGGAACGCGTGACATGCTTAGCGAAGCCATTGCTATCTTAAGTTCTGTTGGGCGCGGATGGGTTTTCTTCCGATCCACTGTGGCAGGCCATTAAGCGTGGCAATACCATTGCTGTGTGTTTTATTGATTTTAATATAAAAATAAACGATGCTTTCGAGCTGCTTGCGGCGGGAGCAGCAGTGTCGGTTTATGGTTTAAAGGGGGGAATGGGCCCATACGTACCATTTGCATTGATAGTTATGTTTTCTGATGGAACACAGCGGAATCGCTATCGATTTAGCTCGAGATGTTTTTAAAGATGCTGTACAATGTTTGAGAAATTATGTGAAAATTCAAAGACAAGCTATTGAAGTTAAAGCCGAACAAGTGTTTGCTAAAACCAAAGAGCTTGCCAATGCCATGAACAAATCAGTTCCGTTTCCTGCCAATCTTGTCAGCAATACGTTTGAAATTGCATTCACAAAACTACAAAGCTTGGCAACATCCCTGGCACATTGTTACGATTGTCAATTCGGTCGAAACCTTCATGGTCTCTTCCAACTCCGCGTTCGCTTTCCGTTGCAGTTGCTGCTGCTTCGGCAGACTCGCTTTGTGTGCGCCCTGAACAAGCAGTTTGTACAGTGGGTGACTGATGATTAAAAATTTAAACACTTCCAGTTCCTACGCGAGAAGTTCGCTTCCCGTTGCAACCTTGAACCGTGAGGAAACGGCCATACGGTGTGTGCGCCACCCATCCATCCATCCATCCAGCCCGACTGCCTTCCCCCTTGGTACACACACACACTCGGGGTTGTTTGTTTGCTCGCTGGTTTATTTGTCTTCCGTACGTCCTTCTGCGTACGTGACTCCCGACAGACTCTTTCCGGTGCAGAGTGTGTGGAAGGCTCATACACACACACACACACACGCAAACAAAGCACGTAAGGCAACAGCGTTGACGGGCTCGACGTTAAAGTCTGGGCAGTGGGATTCCTAAGAAAGCTCAAGCTCCATCCACGTGGATGGCAAAATGGAGCGAAAAGCGAAAGCAAGTCGGAGGTGGGCGAAAGCGATACAATACTTAAAAGTGAACTGTTTTCCCGCTGCAACCGCCGTTGGTTAAACATTTATCGTGCGGCGGCGGCGGTGAAGATGGCGGCGACGGGCGGCAGTCAAGTACTTAGTTTACGGAGCATTGGCCAGGGCAGCGGTGGGAGCTGTGCCTCAAGCAGCGGGCAAGCTTTGTAGCCATCGTTTCCGAGGCATTGTTTCCACAGCGCAAAGAGTTCCCGTGCTCCCGGCTCGTCGCACCCTTACGCTCGTGGCTAATATTGGACCAGGACGGTAAGTGGACGCTTTAAAACCTTCATCGTTTGCCCGCCTAGCATCGTTCAGGAAAGAGAAATTAAACTCAACAACAACACACACATGCAGATGGACCCGAATTGGCCATCCGAGCAGCAGCTGGCCAATCCTTTTGGTCGTGCAGCCTAATTGCGTTGATGGCGCACACACACAGGCAGGCGGAAAAATGTGTTTCCCTTCGATCGATTATTCAAACCCAGTGTGCGCCCCCCTCGTTTGAAGCATGTGGAATGATTTATTTAGCACCGCTTCGGCTATTTCTGGCACTTCCCTTTGCTGGCATGACGGTGTCGGTGTGGCGTGTTGGAGCGTGCCGGACCCACCAGCATGCCCGAGCGATGATGTGGCTGTGTAACGCTGTGTCAACAACGATGAGCGATGCATGTTTTTCCATCCGATCGGCCGCACGGGGGACGGGACGGGGGCAATTTTTCACGAGCGTATCGGTATCCATCAGAGAGTCATTGTTCATCTGAGTGGCTCGTTACTTTTCGGTACAATGAAGCTAAAGCACACGCTCACGCGCGAATGGTTCGGCAGGGAAGTGGGAGAGTTGAGACAGGGGAGTTGCAGCAAAAGGCAACTTTTTTAAGGCGAATTATTCCGCCGAAACTTTTACCATGATACATCAATTTTGATTGCCATTGGCTAATGTATTCGCAGGCAAACAAGCTTCTATTCATCCCTTAAGATGTTTGTCGCAATGGAGCAGAATTCTTAAGAAGAACAAGTTTGGAATTTTCTTGATAATTTTTTTTATAGAAATTTCAAGAATTTATAATAAATAATCATTAATAACTTAAATGACTCAAGTTGACTTTTGTTGAATTGTTAAACATTCTTCAGAACTCACTAGTCAACATAAAGATGTTCGTTCAAAGGATATTGGAATGCTTAGGACATTTAAACAATGGACAACTGCTACAAGATACATGTATGACGTTACTTACCTAAGTTTTTTCTATGATCCACTAGAACTATCCACTGGCGTTGCTCATCTACAGCAACTTGCTACTCAAACCGTGCTGCTTCGTCGCAGGTTAATGCACAATAAACGGGACACGGGATACACCTTAACTACACGCACCGATTACAGTTTTGTTCCGACAAACCACAAATTCCGCAGAGCGCGTAAACTTAACTCGCGCAACACACACCAACGCACACACAAAGCCACCGTGCGCCACGCCGAATTCGATACAGCCGAATGGATTTCGGTAAGTTGCGCTGTAACTTTTACACTTTGCAGCAACTTTCACCGTCAATGTTAGAGGTTTCACTCACAGCACAACAAATGGTGGCCAATTGCTGGCCGTACCGATACACACCGCACAGAACAATACGCTGGAAAGCAAAGAATAGAAAGTTTGCAAAACTCGTTCACCCGTGTACTGCTGGCGGCGGCTCTACCTTCTCGTCATCATCTGCCAGCGCACGGCGCACTTTACGCGTGGCAACTTTACCCAATCCTTATCGCCCGCTCTCGGTCGCCCGCCTGTCTGGTCAAAGCGTACAAGGACAAATGGTTCGGGCTTCGTTCCGCGGTCCGCTGCGTTCTTTGAGTCCGCTGCTTGAACTTGAACTTCTTGCCGACTTTTGTTCGCCAGCGTGCTGAAACAGCGAACCGTTGGCGCAATGGCGATTTCGAATTCACAATACTGTCCTATCGCCCGTTCGCATCCGGATCGCCCTTTGCACCAAAGCTGCCCAAACACACTGTGCGAATCAACCGGAAGCAAAGCCCCGTCCACCCGGTTCTGTGTGCACACCACGTATCGCTAAAGGTCGCACAGTACACAACGGTATCCGTTCCACTGGTCGACTGACTGAGAAAAGGACACCCGAAGTACGTACGGGTTTGACCCGCGCGGTGATACACACAGCATGACAATTGTGCTCCCTCCCGTTTTCCGCTGCAAACACATTCTCTCCTGCTCGGAGAGAAGAGAGTCAGCCTCCTGCTCTCACAATTTGTTTGGCATTTTTCCCGCAGGCAGTAAAATCTTGCTCTCTCTCTCGTTTTTCGGAAAAAACTGATGGGGAAAACGTGCACACTGAGAGCGCCCCGTGAAGGCGGGAATGAAACAGCGCTAGCGCGCGAACTCTCAGCGAAGGAAAGGAGCTTTTACTACCGAGAGAAGCCAATCCTCTCTGCCCCGCACACACCCCAACTTCTCGCACCCCTATTCTGGCAAGGCTAGAATGGTGTTGTGTCTGTGTTGGTAACCGTGCCTTCTACGGACGAGGACGAGCCTTTTTGCAAGGCGGACACAGGCAGCGCACATGTGGTGAGAGCATTTGAGGAGCAAGGAGATGGAGAGGAGGGGGGGGGGAGGCGGGAGGAGTTCGTACCAACTTTTTGCGGAGCAAAGTTTTCCGAGTCGATGCCACCTTCACGTGTGAAGACGAAACCGTCTACGGAGCAACTACTGCAGTGAAGTCTTGCTTGCAGATGACGTGCCGCAACCTCTTGGACCTGGTGTACCATTTGCCACCAATTTCCATTTGCAGGGCTTCCTCCGCACGCGTCGTCTATCGGGGCAGGAGCATACTATTTTCCTGGAACGTCGAGTGAAAGGTGTGTGTGCATGTGTGCCACCAACAAAACCAAACAGCTGGACTGTCCTCCCGTCCGTCCTTGCATGCTCTCGCGCAACGCATCCACAGTTCATCGCGCAAGGACTTACCGTCAAGGACACCGAGCCAGTACGCAAACCATTTCCTTCTTCCGACCGACCATTGCTGTGCGAAGCATTGTTTATGGCCAGCTCGAGTTATTGGGCGCATAATTTTCGCTCCTGCAACTCATGCAGATGGGTGGACAAGGAGAACCGAAATAACAATCATCATCTTCTTCATCTTCAACGTCACCATCGTTTGTGGTGATTAGCAGGCAGCAGTAAAGGTAGAATGTACCTCTCAATACACTACGCACCGTCCAATCAAGACGGAGTGCTTCATTAGCCCGCTGGGTGTTGGTGGGCGCCGTGCCTCTTAACACCGGAAAAAGCGGGGAGGCTGCGTAAAGGACCCTGTCGGGTTTGGGTCACCCACTGTCTGTGTGTGTGCAGTAGTACGCACACTATCAACGTCCACTGATTGGTGGACCGCAGGACCGGCCACAGCAGACAATCGAAGACAGCCTGCAGCTTCGCCAATGCAGCGGTTCTGCTGCCGGTTTTGTTGACCGGGAACAAAGGCCAGCACACGCCAGCAAGAGAGTCGGCCTTTAGAGAAAAAGTGAGCGAGACAAGAAGCAACGGAAAAGCGCTGGAATCTACTTGCAGCGAAAGTGGAATTCTTTTCGGAAGGTTTCACAATACGCTTACCCCAAGCGTCACGATGTTCATAATGCGCTAGAATGACTGACTTTCGCTGCGTGTGTTTACTATGGCCAGTTCTGCAAAGAATTGGGGAAGAACGCACAAACCGTACGACCTCTTTGCGCTCACAAGTACACTGCAGCAGCGCCAAGACGCAATAAAACATCCCAACTATTGTGTTCGGTTGTACCGTGGATGTTTTTTTTTTTTTTTTCACAGCGTTTTGCATTCCCGTCGCACTTGTATCTCGTCCCAGCACTCCTTTTGCTCTCACCAACCTTCCAAAACGTGGCACACCGACACACACTCGGGCGACACTGCGACACTGTTGTGGAGGGGGGGGGGGGGAGGATTCCAAAGGGATTTTCCTCACTGACGCCTACCAGGGGCACACAGATCTCCGATAATCTGGCAGAGCGATATCTCAGGCCACACAGGCAAGCACTAATCACACGCGTACAGAGCACTCGCAAACACCACAACCGCTTCGCAGCGAGTTCTATCTCATACTGGAAATGAACCAGCGTGCGACTCGGACTTGGGTTGCTCGGATGGAGAAGTAGTTACCATCGGGCGGAAAAACAATACCACCGCACACAGTCATCGTGTGTGTGTGTGCCATTCGTGTACTTGATGCAGAACTGCTCTGCTCTCTGCGTTCACTGTTGGTTCGCTGGCAATCTCACGAATTCAACTCCCCCTGTGCTCTCAGGCTCACAAGGACTGGACACTGGTACCCTTTGGAACCGGTACAGGAATGCAGCTACTTCGTACACAAAGTGTCCTTTTATTAGAATTCAACTTCCACCAAAGCTACTGGGTTCAATGTTGACGGTAAACTAATAATGAAATTGTTTCGAATCTTTTGTCAGAATTTGGGAGGATCAAAACACGCTGCCTTTATTGTGTATTACCGTATGCAACTGTCATCAAACTCGATAAGAATTAAACGAAACTTGAAATAAATTTGCAAACACCCAACCGAACCGAAGGCAAACCTGATGTTTATCGAATGCCGGGAGCATCCTAGCATCGTTTTCCCCGCACACAGTGGGGCACGCTTCGGGCAGGGGAAATTGACGCATGATCTTGTTATCCTGTTTTAGAAATGCGGCCTCTCTCTCTCGTGCTCTTCCGTAGCACAGTGTGTATCATCAGTACACTGGAACTGAAGTATCTCCCAGTGTTTGGAGCACATTGCGAGAGCATTCCCAACCAAAGCATCAGCAATCGGTAAGATTCTTCCGATTGCCATTGCTCGGTTCGCCATGCTCCATGCCAAGAGAGAATATACGGTTTGGGGGAAAAAAGAACACAACCATGACGTCATACGGCCAAAGCAATGACGTCATTCCGAGCATGGGCGAAATGTCTCTGTAGATAGTAAAAGTTTTTCGTCGTGTGTGTGTGTGTGTTTTTTTTTTTAATTCATTATGATCCCCAGCGAGGAGGTAATGTCACTCGGGCTTTATGACCGCAGGCGCCAACAAAGCTTGTCTGAGTTGATTTATTTCTCACAAATGGTTGGCAAAGATGCGGCAGCAAAAACTCCTATGCTGTTCTTGCTTTTCTGCCTAAAAAACACTACGCTTTAGGTAGCAGCACAGCACACTGACCTGATTGCTTGTCTTGGTGGGCCCGTCTGCTTTGATATCGACAGCCCAGGTGCACACGCTTCACAATCGGTAGCCAAATCGAATCGATTGTCCCGTTGACCAGGTGCGACACGAGAGCCAAGCTTTACCAAAGGGCTCGGGTTAATCTCGTCCAGCTTATCTCGACTCGATGCCACCATCACTGCCACCCTCGCTAAACTGGGAATCGGTACCGCCCTAAATCGCACCCGCTCAGTGGATTCGAAAAACAAAAATGTCACCAAGCACATGATAAGAATGGTTGAATTATTCGAGCCGATAATGGTCTTCGATCCTATAAAGGGGACCTTCTTACCGATGTAGGGGCTTATTTGTCCAACGTTCGAAGGAAAAGGTACGTTGTGCAGCAGTTTTAGTGATTGTGTAATTGTTAGTTGCAGAGTGTATTGTTGTTAGTTTCAGCTTTTAGTCCAGCTCGAGCGACCAAACAAACACACATACAATGCGTGCTGGATTGATTGTGGTAGCCTTGATGGCTCTGACGGCCAACGTCGGAGTGAAGGGTAAGTGCTAAAACGGCTCAGTGTATGCCCAAAGTGCCCAATTTCATTCCACATTGCGTCCACGTATGCCTCACTCTCTTCGCCAGAGGTCGCTGGACAGAACATCATTCTGGATGCGATCATGCGACGCATTCTGGAGAACTTGCGTGAGCTGATGCGCACCGGAAACCCGGAAACCGGCATGCCTGTACTTGCACCTTACCACAATCCGGACCTGTTCATCAATGCCTCGTTCGGAGGTTTGCTTGAGTATGGGACACGATGGATGTGCATTTGCTTGCCAAAACGTACTCACTGAAACCAAATCTAACCCCTCTTCATGAAGGTTCGACGCACGCTTCACTCCAATGAACATTATCGGACTGGATACGTTCGTGGGACGGCTGCAGGTCGATCTGGCGACGCTTCGCTTCCCGTTCGAGTTCCGCTTTGCTGAGATCAGTGCCAATGGATTCTACGATGCCAATGGCCGCCTGTGGGGTTTGATCCCGATCTTCGGTATCGGCGATTTCTCCGTGCGCCCGCGCGATGTCGTCGCGACCGGCTTTGCCACCATCACCGACAATGGGCAGGGCTTCCTGAAGCTGTCCGACTTCTCGATCAGTCTGCAGATCGGTTCGCTCGAGAGCAACATTCAGGGACTGCTGCTCGGCGGTGACCTCTCGGATCTGCTGAACGCCGTCATTCAGGACATTGTACCGTCGGTGCTGCGTAACTTCCCCGACGGCATGACCAACCTGCTGAACGCGCTGGTCGTACCGATCGCAAACCGCTTCCTGGCCACCCGCACCATGGAGGACCTGATGGGTTTGCTGTTCCCGTAAATGATTCCCGTGTGCTGTGGGCCGTGTTTGTTTTTGGATCGACTTTTGACCGTTGCGTAAAATAAATGTCAGCGAATTGCTAACGCGAATCGGTTCAATGGTGCTGTAAACACACTTTATCTTCACACTTTAAGTTGCTATCTTCGTTTTGTGAGGGCGAATATTTCTTTGTTCAGCACTTTGCGCTGATGTTACTAATTCTAATGTCTGCGAATTTAAAGCGCGACAGTGCTCTGATCGCCGTTTCGAACTCGATAACAATCGTCTAGGGTAGAACTGATAAGATTATGGAGCAAAATATACAACAAAACAAACGTGTTGCGCCGGTGTATGGTTAAGAAGTTGGTGGAAACGATTTCTGAAATATCTTATCAAATCCCGATTAGAGAATGTAGGGTTTCTCTCCATATTATACTCACGCATTCCAGACAGCTGTCAACTGGTGGCTGTTAGAAACAACATTTAAGCCAGCTATTCATTCGGATATGCTCTCTGTAATACTTCTTACTCTGATGTGGAACACCCCATAACATTCGAATTACTACCAGTACAAAGAGCATCGTGTGAGTTATCACCATTATGATCACCTTATGACCCCCACGGAAGCCCAATCAGTAGAACTTCGATAAGATACCACAATGTAATATAAGTTACGTTCGCCGATTCGATTGTTTACAGTCTTTAGTAAAACTTTGGCCTATTCCAACTCCCATTCTGCAAGTGTAAAGTGTTATTCCGCTTTCCAGATGAGTCGTTTCTTTGCTCTGGCGGCACTGTTCGTGGTCACCAGCAATGCTGCCACTATACCACACCAGCCCTCACGCCCGGAAGCACTGGCGCCTGAGCAACGTGCGACGCTTGACGAGGCGCTGGCTCAGCTGCTCGAGAATATCCGTGAGCTTTTGCGCACGGGTGACCCGGAACGCGGCATTCCCGTGATGGCTCCACTGGAGACTGATCGGCTTGATGTGGACTTAAGTTTGGGAGGATTGCTAGAGTAGGTGAGAAGTGCAGTGCGACAAAGGGCAGCAATGTGATAGACGCACCCCTTTTTCAGCTTTACAGCCATTTTGCGCAATCTGTTTGTCGATGGATTGGATCGGTTCCAGGGCACACTGACACTGAACGTGATGCAGATGGAGTTCCGGTACGATTTTCTGTTCCCGGACGTGGTCGCTCGCGGACACTACGATGCAAATGGTCGTCTCTTCGGTTTGATTCCGGTGTTCGGGTTGGGCAACTTCCATGTCGCTCCGCGCGATCTTCGCATCCAGGGAACGGCTCTACTGCGTCAGCTGCCCTCCGGTTACCTGCACATGCCCGAACTGAAAGCCAACGTGCGGCTTGGTTCGCTACAGGTAGGCTTAAGCTGGATACAGAGGTTCGCAGTTTCATACCGTTTAACCGTATGTACACTTTTGTTTGTAGAATAACATCGAGGGAATGCTGCTCGGAGGAGAACTGTCCGATCTGCTCAACGTAGTCATTCAGGATCTGATTCCTTCGGTGCTTATCAACTTTGCTCCGGAAGTGACGGATATTATTTCACGCGTTGGCATACCTATCGCTGATTCCGTCCTAAACACTATGACGCTGGAAGACTTATTCGCACTGATTCCTATGCAATGATAGATCAGAATCGTGCATAGAAGCATTGAAGAAATAAATACTAGTTAGGACTTCATGTAAAACGGGAGCAATAACTACTACTGCAACTCAACGGTGGATGGGATTAGATATATCATTCAAAAATAAATTGATTTTATGCAAATTCACTTTCCTCTGCATTGACTTTGTGTAACATCTCCCTTAACTTGGAACCAACGAGGGATCGAAGTAGACTCTGAACCATCACCTGTCCATTTTAGAAAGAAATCAAATTCAGTTGGATCTATTGAACTTTCAGAATGGGTCGTGCTACTGTCTTACGGATCATTGTGCTAATCACAACCATATCGTGGGGAGATTCTCTTGTTCCGCTTCCAGCAGGAAGTACTCATCAAACACCTTTTCAGATTAATAAACTTACGCTAGAATCGGTTGAAAAGTTTCGACAACAAATGGCTCGTGGATTTCCGCTCCTTGATCTTCCCGTGCTGGCGCCATTCACGTGGAAGGAACTTCATATAAATGATTTTGATAACAACATACTCCGGTACATACACGGTGAGTCTTTTCCATTCAAACCATTTTATCGCTTCTGTCTTCTCCAACAGATTAAGCGCGAAGCTAAAAGACGGCATCACACGCGGGCTGGATGTGTTCGATGTTACAGCACTAAATGTACAGATTTCAGACCGGAAGCTGGATTTTCAACTGACCTTTCCATCGCTCCAGACGAGCGGTCGTTATGAGGCAAAGGGTCAGTTAGCTGGATTCGTGCCGTTCGATCGGTCCGGGAAATGTTCATTGCAGCTACGCGGTACGGTTGCTGTTCGATACGTTTGCATCAAATTCGACCAAGTTCTGATGCTCTGTCACATTCTTTGTAGGACTTACTACGCATGGCACTGTAGTGTTTGATCTTTGGAGAAGATATCTCTTCGTACGCGATGTTCAAATCTCGTTTGCAGTGACATCTAGCCAGGTGGAGTTTGAAAATGTGATGCTACTACCATGGAACACCTTCCTGTTTAATCGGATAGTTTCGGGACAGATACCGGAGTATTTGCGCAGCAACCGCAATGCGATAGCGATGAAAATTCGAACCAAGATTCGATCCAAACTAAACGAAATACTGTGGAAATACGATGTACCGGATATTATTCGAATCATAAACGCAACCGCAACCACAGGGTGAGGAGAACATTAGAATCAGTCGACGTAAGTTGCATACAATATTTACTCGTAAACAATTAAACTGTATGCAACCGTTGCGTTCAAGTTTGCTCAACTTGCATGATGTTTTGCACATTTAAACAGGGTTTCTAGCACGATTCAGCAAAACATTGTTCCATACTTATGTTCCCTTTCAACTCAACTTGGTAAGATCGAACAACTTTTCTACATCCCAACTCAGCACGTGCGTAGATCCGCATTCTGCATTGACTTTTGCGTCGTCAATGTGATGTCAATGTCCAAATTCAGCAGGTGCACCTTCAAACCACGAACCTCCAGCACGCCTGATTAGATAGACGATGCTCCAAATCGGTCAACTCGAGAGCATTGTACCCAGCCAAAGCGATTGACATTGACTAATTGATTGGGAGCATTTCAAAGGCTTACGTCGTCCAGCAAAGTTCCGGGGTTGTGTTTTTATTTGGGTTGCACTCCAGGTCGCCCGTTCGGACCGGGTGGTAGGTAAACTATTTACCTTGGCCAGTCGGTTTGTAGCTCCATATCGTGCAATCCTTGAAATTGGGCTAAGTAAACTTATCGGTCAAGTTCGGCATGCTCACACTTCGACGGCCACCATGTGCATGTACACGGCTCCATCGGGAGCTCATGATAAGCGGGCTGAAGTGGTCGAAGCAGTAGCTCGTTTTGGGGGACCGCTTCTCGTGCAAAGCTCCCGGAATGGTTCAAGATGGGAGCGGGATTATCCTGAAGCTTCGCTGATAGTAATGCACACTCGCTGGTACAGTATCCACACCGTGAAGTGCCCCTACCGAGAGCGAGTGGAATTTCTCGTGGGTTAAGTTTTGCAACCCCCTTTCGGGACTGCCGATAAAGAATCGACAGCATGATGATAGGGAGTATTGGTGGTCTTGCGCGCAGTATTTAAACACTTCAGTCGCGACGGCAAACCATCAGAGATAGTTGTGTGGCGTTGCAAAGTGACACACAAAACGCCAACAGTGCGTTGTTGTTAAGTTTTTAAGTGCTATATTACCGTGGAACCGCTCGAGTTCTCGCGAGATGAAGATCTTGTTGCTTGTCGCCTGTAGCGTGCTGGTCAGCCTGGCCGGAGCACAAAATTACCAGGATGAGGGATTTCTTCTGCCTCATCCGCGTAATAATGCGCTGAACGAACTGATCATCAAGTTTCTGGAGGACTTCCGTCAGTCGATGGTTTGTCCCAATCCGGCTCTCGGTATTCCCGTGCTGGCCCCGTTTGAGCTAGAACATGTCGAAATGGAGCTGAAGGATAGGCTTATCCAGTGAGTATTTGGAATAGAATAATAACATAGCAATCGATTGTAATGTGCACTTTCCACCTTGCAGATTCAAGGGAGAGCTTAACCAAGTGGTCGTAGATGGATTGAACGAGTTTGAAATCATAAAGATCGACGTCAAGCCACTTAAACTGCGAGTGGACTTTGAGCTCTTCTTCGGTGCGCTGCGTACCAAGGGAAAGTACAAGACGAAGCTGAAGCTGATCGGTGTGCTCCCCGTCAACCGTTTCGGCTCGTTCCGCTTCGATTTGAAAGGTAAGTGAATCGATTTTAATGCCCCCCATTAGGTCAGCTGTTTTACCAATGCTTGTTCGTTCGTAGGTTTCACGGTAAAGGGCGGCGCATCGGTTGCCATCAGTGGAGACAAGCTGCAGGTGCGCGATTTGGTCATCACCCCAACGCTCAAGTCGGTACGCTCGGATGTGAGGGGCATATTCTTGAACCCGGTGGCAAGCTTCGCCTTCAACCGCATGGTTGAGCTGGCTGTGCCCGGCCTGATCAACAACAATCAGCAGGCAATAACGCAGGCGATCGAGCAGCAGCTCAAACCGGCCATCAATGAAATGTTGGGCGACATTTCGCTACAGGATCTGATTGACATGATTACCAGTGGAGGCGAAGGTGGTCCTGTTACCTGCTAGAGTGGCGACGACCCGTACCGTTTGCTGTGTGCCATGTTTACCTAAATCGTATCGATTATTGTACTGATAGAGCAATCGCTTTCCCAATTCGCAAAGGCTGTGTAGATGTATATTGCAAAAATTATAACCAATTGTAAATGGAAAATTAAAAGCAACGACTGTGTGCTTCCTGCAAAGAAATACGCAATTTTAGCTTCTTGAAACGTGATCAAACTGTTGTCAATCTGTTGTTTCCATCGACCAATTTCTTCCATAATTACATAGCAACCGGCCACATTTACAGTGAACTGTTGCTTGCCCCTCAAAACTTTCTGTTAGGCAAACATCCACTTTTGCTTTCTATTGAAAAATAGTGCAGCAAATTATCGGTAAAAAACTAACTTCACATTGCACACTTTCTGGAAATGCTATTTCCATTCTCCAAACGTTTCCTGCCATTTCGCCGGAACGGTTGGGCCGCCAGCCGGGCTTAGTTGTTTCTGCGGAACAACGAGTTGGTTTCCATAATTGATTTCCTTACAATCCGCACCAAAAACCTCCAGAAGCCAGTAAATATTATTGCCATAGGTAGATTACCGGGGAAAGCTCAACAACTGGCTACCGCAAAATATCGACTGCCTGGCAAATATTTAGCCCCGGGTTTCCTTTCTTTCTATGGAGTGGCTTGCCTGCAACCGGAGGAATATATTTTCAATTACGAAAAGAAAAGCTTCATGCCCGCTGCTCAATCTCCCCATTTACGCCCAACAATGCAAGGATCATCCGTTCAGTTCCGCTTAAAACCGTTTCACCGGTGTTGCGGTCCTTTTTTTATTATACTGCACACACAAATATTCATCAGGACCGGGCATTGTTCGGTGTGAGCGGGCAGGGTTTGCGGGCTTACCAGCTGGGCCATGATGGCGATCTGCTGTTCCTGGAAGGATACGACCGAAGTGGTGTGATGCGTGTGTGTGTGTGTGTGTGCGGTGTGTGATTGAAATGTAAAGTCCCTTTGTCCTTGCGAGTTTGTGGCGATTGTTACAACCAGAGCCCTCAAACGGCTCGCACAACAGAATTTCAGCGAAGCGACAAAAGCTCACCTCCTCCCAGCGGGTTCTCAAAGGACGAACGGTGGGAACGGTACAGGACGGAGGAGAAAGAAGAAGCAAAAAAACAAAAGACAAACCATAAAAGTGCAACAAAAGCAGGGCGCATTTGCTGGCCATGCCCGAGGACACGGAATGAAGGGGGAGTGGATGAAAGCGGCTCTCGAAAATAGAAGAGGCAACACAAGGTGCGAAATGTTGTTTAGCACATCGGACAACGACCAGCAAACCGGCAAAGGAAAGGCCAACAGGACGGGGAAAGGGGAAAAAAAGTTTGTGTAAATGTTTTTATAACTCATCCAACGCGCGCTGGAAACGCCCCGGAGAGGAGAGGTAATGCGTCAATGCTGGTTTCCCTTTGCTGGTTTGCGGTACTGCGTGGAGTGGTTGTTGCGTTCGTTGTTTGCTTGCGTGCGTTCACTGCATGGCCCGCATCATCATGTCATGTTACGCTGGGTTCGGCTGTACTTAAACAAACAAGCATACGATCAACCGGAATTCGCACGAATTTAAAACACGCACCAATGCTGCCATCGATGGTAAAAAGAAATGGTAAAAGGTAGCATCGAATGCGTGCACATAAGTACAGAACTGTTAAACAATGTGCGATACAATGTAGGAAACGATTCATCATCGGGAGAAACAAAAACACGAGCTAAGCGCAGTACATTTTCCAGCAGCCAAAGGACATCGCTAGAAAAGGTACCTCTCCAGCAATGCATTTGTTGTTCGCATCAAACAAACCGGAACGGAGTGAAGAAGGTTGTGGAATAGAGCTCAAAACCCTCCTCTAGGACAGGGTGCGTACATATTCCTAGAAGGATCAAGGAACGTTCAACGTTCGTTAGCGCCCCCCGGTTGGTGCAGTTGCAGTGAAAGTTGCCTTCCAGGCCATGCGTGTGCGGCTGCATCTCGGTGCGCTGTCCTTTTCACTGTGCAAGAGGTATATCGGAAGGTGCACTCACTTTAGAATTGGAAACGCTCTGTTTCCTGAGCATCATAACTTCATTTCAGCCCCTGGCTTGTGCTTAACACGCACTTTGCCGCTTCCCTCCATTGCCCGGATCCCTCTCCGGGTGTGACAGCCAGCAGCCAGCTGCCTCGTTAGAAGCGCTCGGTGGGTCTAATCGCAACGTGAGGATCTATTAAAGAAGAATAACCCCGGTCGACCAGTTTAAACCTCAATCTCATGCCCAGTCTTTACCCAGCGAAGCAACCAACGTAGAGCAGTTTTGGAAGAGTGTTTGCAGCAGAAGAAGGAAGTTAAATTTTGCGAATTCCTTCCGTTTCTCGGTTATCAGTTCGCTTTGATCTCGTTGCTTTGAGCTCGTTTCGGGCGTTCCGAGAAGCTGCGGAATGGGAATCGTAGCAAGAAACGAAATAGCTGGTAGGATTGTGCTGTTATCGATTCCAGACATTTCTTCGCAAATTTTTGGGTTTCGTAAGCGTAATTCCCGGGGCCTGTCCGTAACCGGACATCTCTCTCTCTCTCGAATGTACAACCAGAAACCAAGAAAAGTCCTGAAAATGACAATACTTTGCGGCTCTGGCACAGTTGTTGAAAATAGTTGCAATGGACGTGTACAGTGCTGGAGTTTCCGGAAAAACTCTCCGGGAAACTATCGTCCCAGTACTAACGACTTCCAGGAAGCCCCAAGATGGTGCTTTACACGCTGTAGCTGTATCAAATATGGGGAACGTCTGCCGCATGTTTGCATTATTACGGCCATGATTTACGACCACACGATGAAGAGATCGGTAAGTAAAGCCCCGTGGTGTTGTTGTAGTCCAGCGGCGGATCACACTTTTCGGTTCACCTTCGTCCACCATCGGCAGGAACTTGACCGTCCCAACACGTCGCAGTGTTTTTGTTGTGTCCCAGTCTTTACTTTGTTTTGCTGACTCGGTAGATGCAGAACGCCGACTCGCATCCTCGCAACAGCACTCTTTACACCCCCCCGTCGCGGTCTCACCGTTGTGGGTTTTGTTCCGCGCATGCGATTTAGTGTGGCAGCGTCGTGCGAACCACCACAACCAGACCGACCCTTGCGTGGAGGGGAGTGCATGGACCGCAACTGCCGCGCTGAAAGTTTATGTTTTCCATGAAATCTGCGCGCCAATCGATGACAACCGTACGAGCGGAGGGATGGGTTTTTGTGTATTGCAAAACGAGATTTTTGATTGTCGTTGGACGGCACAAAATAAACAGCCGCTACATTTTAAGGGCACATCGACGTTGCCGAACTGGAGCTCTTCGCTGCTTCAAAGAACGCTCGCCTAACATTGTATCACTTTTTGGGAATCATTTTTAACTGCAACGCCCGTAACGCATACACACGCGCCAACCGAAGGTTTGGTGTGTTTACGTTTTGGGCTGAACGTTTCGATGGCACCGCAAACAAACAACAGTCATCGTAGCAAGCGGCGGGGACGAAGCGAAGGAACGGTTATTTAGACGCCACCGGAACGAAGGGAGCGGCGCGATTGCATTTCACAGCGTGCGTGTGCTCTGGGGGAACGATTTGTGTGAGTGTTTGTGTGAGCTCTTGTTGCATCTTTCAGCGTGTTTGCCGGCTGACATAGCCCGAGTTCCTGGTATTTTTGTTTACGTCCTCTCCCGTTTCCGTTGCCGGTGTTGCAAAACCGAATGGAGCGCGCTCATCGCAACGAAAACCCGGGTGCTCTCTCTCTCTTTCTATCTTTATCTCTTTCTCTCCAATGAGCCCATTCTCTCACTACCGGACGCTTTGTGTACAGTGGGATTGGTTTTTCGCGGAATTATCAATGAAGTAACGGTAAGTCAGCCCGGTATCATCCGTGGGGGGGAGTTTTTAAAACAACCGATTGGAATTGTTTCAATGAAACTTTTGCAATTAAATATTTAATTTAAAGAGCAGCATTCGCTTTTGAGCCATTTGTTCTCTTCTGGAAACTGCGGGAAACGGTGTCGCTCTCTTTCGTTCGTGCACTTTTGCTCTCACGCTCGTGCGGGAGCATCGGGAGTAGGTGTTTCAAAAAGTTTTCACACATTTTCTTCCATGAATCGCTTTTATCGCCGAACAGCAAACAAGTAATTTTGCGTATCCACACACTGTAATTGTAATTTGTTATTATTTACAAAATAATTTGCCATTCGCCGAGAGAATATAACCTAAAAAGCCGGAATAAGAATGTCCAATAAGAGCTCTTTCCTATGCACCTACGAACTACACTTTCACACACACCCATCTCCATGCGGTCTGCTTGCTCTCTTTCGCTCACTCTTGCGCTGTCTCACACACCACACTCGCATGCTCACAGGCTGCTGGGACGCATGGCTCGAGCTGCTGCGGGTCTCTCTCGGACAGACATTTCTCGTTCAACTGTCGGCGCGTACGGTAGTTCATTCTGATTGCCGATCATCCGTGTGTTCGCTCCTCCGGCAAAGGTGCATTGGTGTGTCTGTGTGTGTGCGTGCGGAGGACGCTGGATTGCATTCGGGGAAAATACGTCGGATCCCTCTCGCTCTCTCTCTCTCTCACGCTGCGGGCGCCAACTGGCACCGCACATCAGCACGAACTCTCCTCGTCGCACTCTGGCAGCACCGGAGCAGAGCGTGCATTCGGCGAAAAAAGGCGCAATTCAGCGAATTAATCAACAGAATTAAATGAACCAAATCGTTCCATTTCGTTCCCGTTAGACAGAGCTGTGCTGGTGTTGCTACTCTCGTTAGGAGACGTAACCCATGGTAGGTGCTGACGGCAAGCGTGCTGCTATTGTTTCACTGTTGTGATTGTGTGTGTGTGTGTGAGTAGATGTATGTGTGCATAGTGCTTCCCCATTGCGTGTGATAAGCATCATGTGGATTTACACACGAAAAGGGCCGAAGGGCACAGAAGGCAAGCCGGCTGATAGGGGGAAAAGAACGATGAAGGATTCGTGCGAATGTGCGCGGTGATGGATTTTCCAAATTGTATCAATTCCCCGAATTCCAAGGAGTACTTCTTTCCTTCGCCTTGTCAGAGGCTCCCTTTGTATCCAAGAAGGCTGGATGGATGCCTGTGTGTGTGTATAGTGCGTTTCCGGTACCGAGGGTTAAGCATGGTCTGCATGTGTGTGTGTGAGTGTGTACGGGAAATTCCGGGAACTCTCGTCTATCGATCTCGGTGCGAGGGAGACCGTGTTTCAGAAAATGACCCAAAGTTGGTCGAGAATTCGGCACCGGCCCACACACACATCCATTGTGTCCTTTCACTTGAAATCATTCGCTCCCCTGAGGATCAGCGAATGAATGTACTTCGATAAGCATGGGGACAGGGCGGATTGTGCCGTTTGTACATTAAATTATGCAAAAGTGATCCACAGCGCGGGTATTAACATACGTGGTGTGGCCCCACCACAACCGAACCAACATAGGCGAATGTCCCCTTTGACCTGACTCAATACCTTAAGCTCTTTCGGTGTGTGTGTGTGGGTGGGTAGGTGGGTGAGTAGGTGGGTGGTGTGTAGTTCTCATGTGTCACTGACACGACTTGACATCGGAACCTTGTCGCATTGCGATGGAACGTGGGGGATGGTTTCGAAGTGTACTTATGCTGCTAAAACCTGCCAACTTTGATATGATACTTGTTCTTCGGTAACAATACATTCTGAAAGGAACCTTAGTACTTGTGCTGGTGTAAAAGTGCCCTGATGTATGTTCCTTGATGTGTACTCTAACACTTACAGCTCTTATAGCTGCTTGTACCATGACTTGCCATACTGTAAGCAACGTTGCATAACTACTGAATGTTGTACAAAGGTTTGCTTTACATGCGTGTAAGCCTCCAAAAATAACAGATCTTTCGAAAAATCTATGCAAAGCCATTAAACGATTCATTGGAGCGAATCTACCCTTATCATGATGAACCGAATGCCCATTTCTTTGAAGTAGTAACACCTGTGTGAAGTCCCCGTTTGCCCGCGTGAGTGTATTTATACACCTTAACCTTGATACCGATTTAGCTTCACCACGCCGCTAAATATAATCTTACGTTGGTTTCCAGCTCCAACGATAGGAAGGAAGGAGACACCACGTGACCAGTCTCCTGTCTGCCAATGTCTACTGGCTGCTGTGTCGTAACGAGGTTGACTCCTGGGGCAATAAAGACGATGAATGGTCTGCGAAGGCTACCTGTTATCTCTACCCGTTTCGATATCGCTCTCATGTTGTTGGGGAGTTGTAAGGAGCTTTTCAAATCTTTGCACACTAATGCGCTATCGTAAAAAAGAAACTTTCAAATAAATTTCGCGTATAATGAGTCACCATTTTATACTCTACTCGGTATACCAACAAAGCATCAAATGTACTAATGAACTTTTTTCTCTCCCTTTTCTATGTGATCTCATTTCAGGTCGTCTCCTCAAGTGCTATCCCCATTGCATGTTGGATACTCATTAAGGCAAACGCGGAACATCATCGGACACGCCAATTCCTGGAAGGAAATGCTTCATTGGCCGTGTCGATAGGTCACTACCATCGTGTATATACGCTGTGCACTGTCGTCGGACATCTTGTCATTGGCCAGTGTGTGTTGCTCCAATATCGGGTGCTTGTCATCTACGGTGAAAGCTAACAAACGAGAACTAAAAGCAATCAGTGTGCAGGGTGGGCTAGATCCTGTTAGAGCAATCAGTAGCGCGCGGGGGGTTGAGGAAAGCAAAGTCTCTGCTGCTTGCACCAGAATTATTTTTCCAGCGAAAGTAGAAGTGCATGTGGTGAGGTGTAGTGTACTAGCTGGCGCGAAGATTTGTCGCACCAACCTGTCTCGGCATCGAGCACCCCCAGGAACGTGGGCGCAATTTCAATTAACGGTTAGCAACGTAACTCGCTGTCCTTGGTAACCCTACCATCGAACTATACGAGATCTAACGCTTCTCTAGTGCTGCGCAATAAGCTTTTTAACACCGAGTAAAGCAGATCAAGCGATAATTAGTCCTGGAGCACTGCTACTGAACACCACTATTTCCGGGAACGAACTGGGATCATTCCGGTGTGCATTTGTGTGTGTCTGTGTGTGTGTGGGTTAGTGAGGAATTGAAAACGAAAGGTGGCTACGTCGCAAATTGTTAGCAGTTTAGCAAGTGTGTAAGAACACACTGTGTGTGTGTGTGTTAATTAAAGCACGAGTGTATTCAACTAGTTGTGCGTAATGCACTAAAATCGGTGAACCAACCAGCGATTGTGTAAACTAAGCGTGCACTTTAAGTGTACACGACGACAAGTGTGGTGCTAAGGGAGACCGAAACCAAAAAAAAAAAAACACACAACCACCAGCACCGAAACGATGGCGTCTGTTCGGAAAAGTGCTTGCAGCAGTAGCCGGCTAATACCGCTGTTGCTGATGTGTCTAACCGTCGCCATCATCATCGCACCCGCCTGGGCGGAAAATCACTGCAGCGAACATCGGTACGAGCATTCGCTCAACACCCATCATCTGCAGTTTACGAAGGAAATCCCCGACCGGGAGTACGGTGTGCTGAAGCAGTTCAAAAGCTTGCACTGCTGTGGCAAAGGGTACCGGAGCATTGAATGGTAAGTTCATTATGGGTAGCGATGGTACAGCAAAGGAAAAGTTTGATACAGAAGCGAATTTTGATTCGCTTTTTAAAATGGTTTCACTGCGAACAGACATAAACTAGACAAAACGGTGTTGGTTCTTTTGGGTGCAGCAGAGTTCAACCTTGGTTATGTATGTTGACTATCATCGACCTTTATTGTAGGATATGTGTGACTGTTTAAAAGCAATCCACGAAAAAAGCGCAATAGTTGTTTGTTTTATAAACAACCTTCACTCCATCTCTCAAATTGATGCTCATGATTCATCGTGCTGTACAGTAAGACGGTTCAAGAGAAAAGGTGATTCCCAGAAATGTTGTATGCATTGTAAACATTTGGCACACTAGCGGCACGTGTATGTGTGTGTATGTATGTTTGGGTATGTTTCCTATGGTTTTCCGCGAAAAATTCTGCCGTTTTTAGTCGAGGATGCATACATAAACAATGACTGGAAATAGAAGAAAAAACACACAAGCGAGAGCGAACTTGTGAAAAAAAAGAAAAACAGAATTTCTAAGAGTAAATTCACTTAGGATACACACAAATGAGAAGTTCAGTTCAAGTGAAGCAATAAAGTAGATGATGCAAATAGGTAGAATTCGAAAAGTTCATTAAAATGCTCATTAAATTGTTCTGAGGAAAATATGTGTCATTAAGTGAGCAGCAGGAATGATTCAATGAAACACTTTTTTTAAACATTTCTTTTGATAAACTTCTACACACATACTCATACACAAAAACTTTTAGAAATTTGCTCTCAGATGTTTTCTGTATGAGATGAAATCATTGGCAAAAACATCAATCATACACCGATGACGCTGCGTTGTGCTCTCGTCGGTGAGTGATTCATTCGCAAACGGGGAACCAACCGCTCTTTCAATGATTCATCTTGTGCCATGTGGTTGGTAGCAACTAGAAAGGTTGCTGTATGTGCAGAAATCGTATAATTCCTTGCTTGTTTTGTTTCGTTTTGGTTGTTAAATAAACTGTATGTTTTCCCCTACACCACGATGTTGTGGCTGACGTAATGGCACCCTTTGACGTGCAGAGAGAACTCGGATGCTGCCGTCCTGGCCATTGATGACGCTAACGTTAAACAGCAATCGGTTTGTCGTTAAATGTATGCACCACTACACACAGAATCAGCGTTTGTGGAATGTTGTGTTGCTGTGAGGAAATTTTCAGCGAAACATTGAAGTTCGCGAGAGTCACTACTGCAACGCTACTGATGATTGAGTGAATAGTTGGTTTTAAATCAATATTATTGCTCATGCCATGTACAGATGGCGAGAAAAATGTAGCATTAAAACGTGCATACATTTAAAAATATGCTGTTAAATTAAAAACTGTAAGATTCATTTGTTTATTGTGTTACTTCGCGGGAAACGAGTATCAATAAAACTGCTCACACCTTTGTGAACTGTTTGCGCTTCGTTTCCGTAGTTGCATGGTTGGCAAACACACAACATAGCCAATGTTTACTTACCGTTTTCCATCGACCGGCGTTCTGTGGCGGCCTGTAGTGCTTTGTTTTTGAAACGTTGTCAACATGAAATTATGCGGTTGGCCGTTGCACGTGTGCTTTGGTGCACATTTATCGTTTGCCTGTGTGCTCCAAATGCAGGACCAGCAGGGCTATTCAAATAGTCGGTGGTGGAAGTGATGCACCACGACCTGCCCACTCCGACCTGTTCATGTTTGCGTATCGTTTTCCCTAATAAAAGTACCGACAAAAGGGCAAACGCTTTCTATCTTTGAGCCGATTGATGGAACGATCAGAGCGAGAGAGAGAGAGAGACAGAGAGACACAGAGAGACTGAGAGGTGTACCGAAAGCAATGAAAAGGAGAATTTTTGAACGTTATGAAACAAACAAACCCCATTACAACAAGCAAGATGGGTACAATGGGTCCTCGTTTACCCCGTTTCTAACAAGGGTTGGAACCGATGCCCATTGATGACTCAGTGACGAATCTGGCAATGGTGTGTCAAAAAACACACAAACCACACTGTGTGGGAGAAGACTGCTCAATCGGTTCTTTTGAACATGTTCAAAACCATTTCAATGTTGACTTGTACTCCAAAGTTGAATTGAACTTCTCAGGTTACGGGCGCGTCATTCATGGCGCTGTCCGGGAGCTGCAATCAATCGGCATAAATCTCATTAATTAATTATGTGACCTTTTTCACTTAACCACAAAAAAAAGCACAGCACGTCGAATGGCACCGATACACGTACAGCGCACAGCATCCAAGCAGGCTTTCGCTTAAACAACGGGCTCTGGTGTAATATCGTAAGTGCTTGCGGAAAGCGTTTCGGTAGAATTTTGAATAAATAGCAAACAGCAGCTCCCCAATAAGTAGCCGGATTGTATTTTTCTCTGCAGTAAAACTCTCTGCAAAGGCCCCCAGTTGCCTAAGCCGCAGTATGATATTCCTTGAAACCACAAACATCGCTAGAAGAGTAGGTGTGTGTGTATATAGGGAGAGTGATTGCTAACGCCAGGTCTAAAACAAGCTAATAGAACCCTGTTTTGGAAAGTATACAATGGGTCCTTTCGTCTAACAAAAACGCTACATAAATATCAAACGGGTACGGATAGCCATGCTCTTACATGTGCAATCAGCTATTGATACTATTGATTGGCTCTGCCTGGGCCAGCTAACTAATTGCTACATTTCCAAGAACGACCCTCACAAACAGCCTCTACAACAAAATGTGTGTGTGTGTTTAATTGCAAAACGGTTGGAATTCAACGCTATAATAATTAAAGCACTAATGTTAGATGATTAATTCCCCGAAAATCTACTTGGTCGTATTGCAATGTTGTTCCATGTTGTATGTGCCAGCGGAAAGTTTTGCACATCGCAACATTTCAGCTGATTCTAGCTCAAGCACCAAGATGCTTACAAAATATCAAAACATCAAGCTCTCTTCTGCCTGTGCCTCCTCAGTATTATCAATTCGTGTTCAATTACACAGAACCGTCTCATCCTGTTATAAGAGCTCTTGAAGACTGTCAGACAGCTACGCAATCAGGGGCCATAATGAAGCGTTAATAATTTCCCAAATGATTTCGTCTTGTGACGAGAAGCCCGCAGGGGAAAAGCAGCTGGAGCGCTGTTTTTGCCGTCGAAATTTTCGCAAGCAAAATGGAGGAGCGCACACCAAATTGCACGCTTTTTGTCATCCTTTTTTTTGTTCAAAACTGCTTCGACTGTTACCTACGGGTACATTGGCAGAGTGTGTGTGTGTGTGTGCGGGTGGCTGCTGATGGTGGTTAGTAGTGATGGGTAATCCGGAGCGGAGTCATGGATCAACTCCGACTCCGGTGCGCAAAATATGACTCCGACTCCGGATCACAACCGGAATAAACTCCGGATCAGTCCGGATCACTCCGGATCACTCCGGATCACTCCGGATCACTCCAGATCACTCCGGAACAATCTGGATTACTCCGGATCAGTTGAAATGAGTCCGGATCAGTCCGGATCAGTTTGGATCAGTCCGAATGAGTCCGGGTCACTCTGAATCACTTCGGATCAGTCCGGATCAGTCCGAATGAGTCTGAATGTCTGCGAACAGACGGCGTCCACGGGCCTGCCCACGCCCGAATGCACAGCCGATGGCATACGATTCTATCTTCACCATTAACATGAGAGGGACAGAGCTTATACCGCGAACGTACCCAAAAGGTATGCATGCTTCACTCATCAGGATCTAAAGGCAAGGACAAGCTAAAGAGACAAAAAAAATTACGCGGCTACACATGTCATCTAGACTGATCCGGAGTGATCCGGAGTGATCCGGTGTGATCCGGAGTAATCCGGAGTGATCCGGAGTGATCCGGAGTAATCCGGAGTGATCTGGAGTGACTGATCCGGACTCGGAGTCGATGAGTCCGGAGGTTTGCTCGTGCGCACCCCCTCAACCCCCCCCCCCCCCCACGTTAAAACAGTCCGGAGTAACTCCGAGTCCGACTCCGAGGGGTACCGGAGTCGGATCGATCCGACTCCGGTAAAAAATCGTATTTACCCATCACTAGTGGTTAGCAGCCGGACGGATGCAACTACAACAGAATGCTCACCCCAAATATGCCCGAGTACACGGGCCCCGGATTCTCGAAATTCGCTCAAACTCATGGCCCCCACGTGCCTGGGACTTCGTGGAAGAAATCCTTGGCGAATATCGAGAAAACAGGGGTGAGAGATGCTGCACAAGGCCGTGCTCGAGCGAATCGAGCTGTGTGTGCTTTGGTTAGTTGTGGGTCGGTGTCGGTTGGTCGGGGTGGTCCGAGCGAGAGATTCGCATAAGCAAACACTTTGTAGCAGCAGCACATCTAACGAGCTTGAAGAAGGGGGCTGTAGGAGGGAGATGGTAGCCCGGAGGAGATGGAATAAAGCGAAAGGAAGTGTGAAAAACAATATTCAAAGCCTCGAGGCATATCCTTCCTGTGCAAGGACGCTGCAACTAGAGATAAAGGTTCGTCCTGCTGCCTGCCCGCTGTCCCCGATCTGGGTCGACGTGGACGCGTTTGCGCGCCCCAATGTTTATTGCACAAATCCCTAGAGAGAGACACACACACACACACAGACCGAGAGAGATAGAGAGGGAGAATAAACGGATGGGATCTCGGATCTTGGGTGTTGTTTGCGTTTGGGTGCTTGGTTTCGCGGAATTATCCTACATACTGCGCATTTATCACGCACCAGCATCAGTCCCGCCGCACCCCATCGCCATCGTTATATAGTCCGAACACCACTACTCCTTTCATGTGTCCAGTGCAACACCACCTGGCCATGGTGTGGAGCATGAAGCCGATGGGAAACGAGGCATCCGCGCGCCTCCTCCTTCCCCCCTTCCCAGGATGGATGGACGAGCAGAGCACGATGGATATTTTCTCTGTCAGTGAATTTTACAAACTGTTTTTCCTTCTCGGAACTCGGAACCATTATTTTCCAGCAAATCTGGATCGGCCACAATGACACAACGCTAGCAATGCCATTCTAGCCATTCTTTACGCAACCGAATCCTGCCATTTCGTGCCACAGTGGTGCCACACGAAATGGCTCCGCTTTTATATCCCTTTTTCCTCGTGGGAACCTTTAGTGCGGCGCGCGTGGTGTTGGTGGGTGGTAGTGGTGGGGGATGATACGGTTCATAGGTTTAATTGCTTTTTTCTTTGCGTCGCTATTGAAGCGTTTGATTCTGTTCTACCGTACAGCATTAGCATGATGAGACTCTTCCAACAAAGCTAATCAATGGATTCTGAAAAAAGGATCTATTTATCCAAAATAGACATGCACGATTCAATATGGCGAGCTTGGGCTTCGTTTAATTCGTGGTATGAGACAAAACGGGACACCATGGAGATTGAACGCGTATTGATCTCGGAACGCTCGGAAAGGAAGGGATGATGGATGGGTACCGCTTGCGCATGCTCAGGGCCAGGATTCTTGGAATCACTGGTCTAGACTTGAGAGATCTTTGTTGCTATGCAGGCTCCAGCTCGCTGCTATGCACTACCTCTGGCGATGTAACTAGCTTCTAATGGTGCAATTTTCCTGCAGTGTAATCAGCAATTCCTCGAAGCTTGGCCAATTCCACGGAGGATATATAAAAACTTGGAAGGATGTTGTACACTTTCACACAGTTTAGAGCTTCTTGCTAGCCAGGTGTCACACAATTTCAGGCAGCATGCGCAAGACCTCCATTTCACCATTTCACGCCACCGCCGCTTTTTTGTCTGTTTTGCAGAAGGTCTAAAAAATGTTGAAATAATTCTAACAGTGCTTAATTCTTCGATAGTGCTTCTTTTAACCTTCAAAACTTGCCACAACTTTCAAATAATGTTGTCCCTTTTTTATCAAGCGCTGGAACCCATCGCAGAAACGGATAATCGGCGCAATACACGCTGCTACTCGCCATCAATCATCATTTTAGCAAATCATTATTTTCCCAGCACGTCCATGCGCACACATATGCACATAATAGTACCACACCACACCACAAGCAGTTCATTTTGGACTCTTTCCTAACCACCAGGTTCCCTTCGTTTTCGCACCGATGCCGTATTATTAAAGGGTGCTGCTATACACCAAGCATGATTGATGCTGGACGAAAACAGGGCTGCGAGTGAACTGAAAATCGGACAATTATGCCCTTACCGCCTCTAGCCCTTGCCGCCGCCGCGTCTGAGGGTGAATTGTTTTCGCAGAAACGATTGACCTTTTGCTTTGGTGCTTTCTCGCCCCCAGCGAAAGACACATTACGAAATTACGATGTTGTGGAGATCGTGGTGCATCGTACTGAAATTTTATTGCAATTTCGTGTGCATACATCATCTTCATCATCATCATCATCATCATCGGCTTGATCATTAAATTGTAACGTGTGATTGGGACTTCTGGAAGGGGACGGGGGACATATTTCCGTTTCTGGCTTGTACGTGAGAAAGCAGCTACACACATGATGCCCGTCCGTGTGGTGTAAGACATTCGCCTACGGCATATGATCCAGCTGAACGGTTGTCAAATTGTAGCGAATGTGTGCAAGCAAAGTGTACTGTATTCCCCCAGCACACTGGTCATATACAATTCGATGTACTTTGATGATCGATGGATGGTAATGATGGGGTATTCTCTTGCTCGTTTGCAGCAGGATTCACGTATGCATCGCGTAAAGTTTAACTGCCAGCTATTGCTACATTCAACAAGGGCTCAGACGCGCGTAAGGCTAACAGTGTAGGAAAGTCTTTGTTTGCAAGTATTTCAGTTCCTGAACGATGTCTCGAAATTTTCCTTTGCTCTTTGCTTTGCCAAATTATTAGCCAGTGTGCCGGCCCGACCAAGCAAGCAACTTCACTAGCTACGGGCCTCTTTCGAGGAAGCCATACTGACAAACTGCGTGGAAGCACTACCGATTTTGGGATTTTGGCTGCAGTTTTAGGTGACAAATGTCCCGCAAAAAAAAGAAGAAAGACTTACATATTGACTACAAATTGCTGAACAGGCCGACCCTCCGAGCCCGTCGTCACCTGCGTGTCTGCACGGGTGAATGATGTTCAATTTACGGTTCGCTTTAAAAAAGCATGATATTAACCGTTCTGTGAACATGCTTTATTCGGATGCTTTGCACCATTCAACCAAGAGTAAGAATATCTTATCAATTTGATAATGCTGCACCTTCTCTTCGAAACTGCTTACCGCTCGGTTTCGTTGTGCTATTATGCTTTCTTTTGGCACTGGCATTGCAGACAAATTGCATTGCAAGCAACATCAACAACACACAAAAAGCGGCCAGCTGTGATGTAACCATTCCGCACCCCCTCCCCCCCCCCCACAACCACCCACCTCCCAGAAGTAACAATAGGAGCTTGAAACGATTTCTGCGATTGTAGCGTTCAAAATTACATTTGCTTCTTGGAACGAGCTGGCTCGTTCTTCCCAGAACATCATCTTACTTGCTGGAGAAGGTGCAGAAGCAGCAAGGACAGAAGGCAATATTACCTTTGGAGTGCCCGCCAGCTTTGGGTTCTCCCATTTTTGTCGCCCATGTCTTTTTTTTTTTGTTCCTTCCAATCCTTGTGTAGTGCGTGGCGTGTACGTTCGCTGTTTGAAGAAGGGCGCAAAAAAGGCTACAAGAAGAGATGAAGCATTCTAATATGGCCGTACTACTACGCTGATTGTCCTGATGAAGAGAGCGAAAAGCGAGCGAGAGAGAGAGAGAGAGAGAGACAGAATGCTTCGGTCTATGGGGTGACGCTGTTACATGGATCCAATTTTTCTTCCATTCGCCCATGTTGACGAGGTGTTTTGTGTGTCGAGGAGGGGCGGCGGGGCAGCAGAGCAGCGCCACCACCCGCCGTTCGCGGGAGTGATATTTTTATGAAGATGATTGGATGATTGTCCCCAGATCCCTTGTTTGAACTGCGCCTTGAATGGCGTGTGGCCCTTCCGGGAAAGCGTAGTGGCATTAACTTTGGCCGGGTTGGCTCCTCCGTTCGGGCTCCGTTCCCTTTGGTTCTTTAGCCGTTGGCAAGAAGAGGGCGAGAGAGGTTATAATCGTGTAATTCATTCACGCGAAAACCTTCGCCATCTCGAACCGCTGTGGGCTGTGGGCCGTGGAAGCAGGGAGCACACGGGTTGGCTGGCTAGCAATGGGTTTTGGCGTCCCTTCTCTTTTGGGTGGTGGGGGAAAGAAACCAGCGCGAGCGAGATTTTGTTTGTTTTATTTTGCTAAGAGTTTACTATTCCAGCTCACAGTTCAGGTAATTAGTAACCCGAACAGAGCGTTAAAACTTCTTCGCACCACTACTATACTGCCGTACCGTGGTGCCGTCTCCGTGGGGAATGTTGTAATGGTCTCTGATTTGGGTGTGTAAGGTTCATTAATTCCATTCTGCTGCGTCACTCACCTTCACTTTCCGCACCGGAAACGGATGCGGGAAAGCTCTGCAAAACTATGCAAATTTTTGTGTGGGACGAATTGGATGGATTCCCGGAAGGATTTGCCGTGGTTTGGTTTGCCGTGGAGAAAAGCACTATAACAGCAGCCGCATGTGTGTGTGTGTGTGTGTGTGTGTGTGTGTGTGTGGGTGCAAAATTTTCTTTGGCTTCTCTACAGGCTGCTGATAATCCGGAATGGTAGGTTTTGACAGCCCGATTGGATGAAATATTTGCTACTTTTTTTTAGCACTGGTGGGCCTAAAAGGTTTTGGACCCACAATGTCCTGTTGATACGATTCGCGATGAAGGTGCTCCTCCATTGCTTATTTTATCGTCGGTTAATATAACCATCGTCATACTTCAGCAAAATGACGGTGCCTATGTGAAATATCCATTTATCATTACTATTTCCCCCAAACAGTACTTGAAAGCACACCACATATCACAGATGCATGTCCTTGAACCGTCTCGTCCTGGCAAAGTGGAAAACTTCTCAACACATCCCCCACACCCGGGCGTGTCCCGTCCAGAGCGAATGGTTTTCCCTGAATCAATTAATGTTTTTGTTTGCTTTGGTGTCTCTTCTGCTGATCCGGCACCAACGATTCGTCTCATCCGTTTCCGATGCTAGGGGGCTGGAAAAGTCAGCTCCCCGGACAAGACGGACTGGCGTACTAAGCAAACCGTGATTGACTGGGGCACTGGATGGGGCGGGCCGTATTCGGTTCACTACCGCAAATGTGATTGCCATTTCGAGGAAGTGCTAATAAAATGGATCGCAACAGGGGGGATCCTGTATTATTGAGCCTGTATTGGATAGGAAATGCGTTGACGGCCCTGCCTTAAACTACTGAGCTGTGTCGTATACAATTATTGGAATTTAAAGCCTCGTGAGAAGGTGCAAACCACATCCAGATTGTGCGTGTAGTGTTTTGCTGCTACGAGTATTGCGATCCACGTGATTGTGCCATTAAAAGCTATTTGAATGCACAGCACGCCAACAGATGCACGGTGCAGTGGAGTGTATGGTACTGTTGTTTATGCGTACTAAATCCACTGCAAAGTGGCAGACACTGCAACAACAGCAGTCGAATATCTCCCTGTGTCTTTGATATAAGCTCAAAAATGCCTGCCACTGCCACGGTAGGTTTTGAACCACTGCAGTCCTTGCCTTGTGCGGGTTTCCGAGAACAAGCCCGGAGCTATTTCTAGTAATTCCCAGGTTTTGTAAATCATTATGAATCCAAACCCGATACTTGTCCGCCCGCTACTTCCGAAAAGGGGGTGAATTGTTGGATCGCCATTAAAAGCCATATGCCAAGCCCTGGGATTGCATCCTAGCCGAGCGAGTGACGTGGAATTCCATCCCGAAGCCAAATCCTGGAACTGCGCTGTAAAGTACCGTAGCGTTCCGGCAAATACTTCAAACATGCCTGTGTGCTTGTGTGTGTGTGTGTGTGTGTGTGTGTGGGGGGGGGGGGGTTGGGGTGTTTGTGGTGTTCATAAAAATGGACCTTTTTCACACAATTTTTCATTTCCATTCATTTTAAATTCGAGTGTGTAATTATGCTTTTCTTTAGCGTTTCATTTTGCATTTCAATTGAGGGGCTACTGTTTGTAAGTTGAGGCGTTTTTTTTCACTATCATTCAACGCTTACATTTGTGTTTATATTTATATTGATTGCTCCAGTTTTCCCTCGAATGTGGATACATAATTGCAACTCGCAAATGGCCGCAAAAAAAAAAACTGTTCCGATTGAATGTCGCTTTTGCAATCATGCATGCGTATGTACGTGCCACTTTAGAAATAGTTACACGGAAGCAGATGGTCGTCGAACCCCCTCGGCCATTCGACACGGTTCACTTTATTTAAATATCTAAATAAATAAAACTTTACCAACTACCATTTCAATGACGGCAATTATTCTTGCGCATGAAAGTTGAAAGCTGTTTGAAACGTTTGATTTCCCGTCACATGCTTGACACCCGAAGACACACACCAAACAGCACCACCATCGGTCAGCGAACGGAAACAGCAAACGGCGGTTTCAAATCGAATCACGTACCTTTTTTCATTTCTTACTATTGCCATGCTCTTCCGCAGCACAACCTATATATATATACATCGTTGTGTGTACAGTTGTCCTCGGAAAGAACGAACCCACGCGGAACAGGCGGAAGAAGGGAAAGGAAATGGGAACTAAATTGCATGTTGTCCTCGTACACCAGGGCTCACGGAATGGCGAAAGCAACGAGCCAGCCAGTGCACACAACCATCCCACCCACTATTGGCAATATTCACCGATGCATCAGTGTGCGTTTGTGTGTGTCTATGTTGGATCGAAGTGGGCCCGGGTTCCCTTCCGTTTATTCCTTCCCTCAGGCCCGTTTGCCGATGCGGAACCACCAGGTACAGTGTGCGCAAATCATTTTCCGGGAAATCCGACAGCGTCGGCGGATAGAATAAGCAAAGTTTGCAAAATAATTCAAACAGACCCGCACATCCCCTTCTATTGTACCCCTTCCTGCTCGGTGCAGTCTATCACAAACACACACACACACACACACACATACACTGGCAGTGAGAGGCACCATGATGCACCATCAGCCATTCTGGGCGTTGTTATTATTTGAAGGTATTTAGTGTCACTGTTGCTTTCCGACGCAGACTCGTTTGTCGTCGATCTCACCACAACGATGGTGCAAGAGTGTGCGAGAGAGAAGCAGAAAATCAGATAGAAGAGGGGGAAGAAGTAGTTTTCCTCATCCATGCTCCCGTCGGAAAGCTGTCAGCTACATACATACATCGTTATGATTGTTTTGCTGCCAAGTAGAACGAACCCATGAGATGCACATAGACTGCAGTTCAACAGTGCAACTGTCTGAATATAAATGCATCCTCTTTTGCTGGTGACTGGTGGCGGATATACCTGTTGCCATTGTTTGGTGGGTGTTCCCTAACGTGTAAAGTGGTTAGGCGATGACTCAACTGTTGCCCTCCGCAAATATCCCGCACGCGTTACCCACAACGACGATGACGACGAGTTTTGTATGGGGGATTTCCTTTTCTACGATCGTTCGTTTCACCATTTCGGGAGAGTAGCTTTAGACGCTTATGTGTATCCATTTAACACCTTCGCTTTTTGGTTTTTATTCCCCCGTATGCTTCGGCACTCTTGGCTATGGTGTTGTGTGGTTGTGCGAAAGTAGATAAAGGAGAGATATTTTTTCGATTCTGGTTTCGCTTCCAAGAGCGCTATGGTTTGAAGGCGCTATTACTACTCTTTTAAATAGCAAGTATCTTATCTGTAGCCCCAAGCTTATCATATGTGGCGTCCCGTTTCATGCCAGTCGGTTTGTTTGATGGACAGCTTGACTAGCTTGCAACGGTTACCTATCTTAATGCTATTTATACTCCTGAGAATGTGACTCAGATTTATGATGGATTATAAGCGCCAGCTTGAAATGTAAAGCGTCAACAAATACAAGGCCAATTATCTTCAACATGAACGCACACATTAAACATTCGGCTATAAAGTGCCCCAAGGTAATTGATCCATCAATCAATGAAATGTTGGAAATGTGAAGAGGCGTGATTTATATCGATTCTTCATGGTTCTACTCAACGAGAAGCAGCTATTAAATAATTCCTCGCTTCGAAGCAACTCTTTCTACCACGGTAGTAGTAGCTTACAACGACGGCCGCTTACTGCAACAACAACCTACTGTACGCATAATAATACACTCAACCGTCGAGAGGCCCGCCGAGCCCATTGGGCCTGGACAAAATTCTACGAAACTCTTCTCCAATTAAACTTGCTCCGAAAAATTAATAATGCAAGGCTAATTTTGCAAACCCATTTACGTCGATCCCCGTGCTAGAGCTGTAACTGCTGCCTGCTCGGGTTTTATTACGCATCTTCTCACATAATGCATACCCTACAACAAACAGCCCAAACTCGGACGAATGGTCGCCGTTAATGAAGGGGGATAGGGTGAGATAGAGAGAGACAGAGAGGCAGAGAGCATTTCAAGCGCTTCAAACACAAAAGCAAAAGCCTCAAAATGTGCAACCAAACAACCAAACGGGGACCCCCCGAACACGAAGCGGCAACCGTTGGTGCATTCCGAAATAATACCCAGGGTCCAACGGAACGGTTTCTCCCGGTGCGCTGCTGTGTGCTTCCCGGTATCGAGAAAAATGGCGTGCCCGAAAGATTGTTCTGCTCCTTCCCGACGGCGTTCCACGAAATTCACGGCAGTGTTGCAGATGACTGGGAACAGGAAAAGGTATCGTTGCAGTAATTGTAGCCTGCTGCTGCTGTCCGTCCGTCCGCCTGCCTGCTCCTGATACCTTCCCGGTTGGCCCTTTGGCAAACTGCTGAAGCCTCTTTGGCTGCTGGCAAAAAGGAGAAATTATGAAAACTGAGCAGCGCGCTGCAAGATGCAATCATCGTGCAAAGGACCAGCAGTGTGTGTTGTCCCTTTGGTGCTACACCAACCGGAGCAGTGCACCGGAGCTGCACCACAGGTTGCTGCTGGTAAGATCCTTCTTCTCATGGGAAGTTGTTGTGCGGCGTTGTTCGGAAACTACCCAAAACGGAGCCTTGTTTTGTTTGAGCCAGACTGATTGATTCTGGGTTCGGGGAAGTACTCTCGAAGACATCAAACTGCATCATCCGCTCTTTCTCTAAGATCTCCGCTAAGGGTGTGTGTCCTTGCTGTAGAGCTGGACCCTCTCGGGTTGTGACGGCTGGCTTCTCACCTATTAATTAAAACGGCTCCTCTGCTGTGGTGGCTATTGAGATGTTTTTCCTTCTTCCTGCGCGCGCCTCGGGCGGAATTCCATCGAGATGATGTTGTGTCGTTGGTTTTTCGGTTTGTTCGTCATTTGTTTTATTATGTTTTGGTTGTGTTTCGAGTGGTCTTTCTGCGCCCCTCTACCGCCGCCTGTACTCGGGCGATCGGTTCGTTAAGATTATCTGCTCCAGCCAGCATCGAGCTTAAAGCCTCTCTCTATGCAGAGGCAGGTAAACGTGAACAAATGTGCGCCGCCGGCAGAGACGAATCGATCCAGCCGGGAATATGGTGCGCTGAGAATGAAGAATGGCCCTTTTGTGACCAATTCTTTGCCGTGCAGTACACACGGAGGAGGAGGAGGAGGACGACGATGACGACGACGACGATGATGAAGATCCGTGCTCGAGATTAGAGCGACCTCGAGGGATTCGTCGGAAGGATGATCGTGTGAGGAGAAAACGGGGGTGGCTATGTCCTCGAAGGGTGTAGTGTGGAGTAGCCTAACCGTCAGAACTATTTCTCCAGACACTCCAGGCGGCGCCCACCACCGTCGTGTGTGTGCACCGCATATCCGACCGGGAGTCGTTTGCTTCTTCCCGCTCGTTTTGCGTAGCGATCCAAGGTGTTTCGGTAGACCCACGAGGGTGGAATTCGGCAATCATCTGGTGGTGGAGATACCTAGAATTTTCGTTTACCCAGCTCAACCCAGCACCGGTCGGTCGGATGAGATGGGATCGATCGACAGCGAACAAAAACCAGAAATGAACAATATGCCTGACATTTCCTGTGGAACGCGGGCCGTGTGGGGGTAATGTTTCCAATCTCTCGGCTGGTCGTTTCATTCAATATTTCGCTTGCGGTCGGTAACACTGCCGCTGCTGCAAAGAAGAGACCAGAAAGAGCGCGGGCGCAGTGCAGTATTTAATCTGTTTGCACACTTTCGTGCGTATTTCATTTCACGACCCAACCGTCTAATATTTCTTCTCTTCGGCGATTTTTTGTTGTGTGATGCTTTCCTTCCAGGTAAGATATTTTTACAGCACACAGGCCCAAACATTGATTTTACGGGCGACAAAGCAACAAAGAGAATAAGAGCAATCTAATCCATCATGGTTTCCACGTGCTCTCTCTCTCTGCGGTATTTGCCGGTTGCCACCGGTGTAGATTTCGCTTTCAAACCTGCAAAAAAGCCAAAAGTGCCAAAAAGCGCTGATGAACCACGCGGCAATACATCGCAATGTTAAGTTGCACAGGCTCTGTCCTCGGGGCGATCTCACCTTCCTCATCACAGCAGCATCAAACCTTGTTTAACGCTTCGTGGACATCGAAATATTACTACGAAGTACACCGAGTGAGCACTGGCAAAGCAAATGCCGATCTGTAGTGGGTCTCGGGGCTGGTAGGAAGGTAGGCCACAGGAAGACAGTACTTACTACACGCCCGGAATGCTTTACGGTCTGGTGTCCCCTCGGCTTGCACCTTTATCCGTCCGATGTCGCGTCCAAACGTTTGCGGCATTTCTCACACTCCAACCAAGATGATGCGAGATTTGAATGGGCACAGCATTTCCGAGAATCTCAACTACGGGGTACGCGCCTTCCTTTGCGCTGTGCACGTTCTTTCGTGTTGCACATTAAACGGAGAAAAGAAACACCAGAAACAAGAGCTTCAAATCGTTGGACCATAATCATCATCTTCAGGCGCAATCTACTTCTGCTCTTCTTCCCACTTGTCTTTCTTTTGCTCGCCTGCGATCCTCTCTTCAGGGTCAAAGCAGCAGCGCAAAAGGTATTTGTGAGAACGACCGCAAGAGAGAACGAAAGAGGGTCCGCTGGGACACTGGGACGCCAGAACGGAGCAAGCGCGGGCTTTTCCTTGGTCTCTATTCCCATTCGCCGTTCTTTTGTTTTAGACCGTCCGAAATTCGAGCCCGGGGGGACGGATCCGGACGGACTACCAAACGAAAGCAAAACAACGCAGCACCAGCAGCGAGACCTTCGGTGGAGAGTGTTGAAGGAAAAAAGGGGTAAAGATCTACGTTTTGTATCTGCATCCCCCCCTCCCCTGGTCACGGGAAGCTCCTCGAGGAATTCGATGGAATTTACTAAACCCCCCACGAAAAGGGATGACGCTGCAACAGGGCAGCTTGACTCCTGCAGATTGGTGGAATCGTTGTCCCTATTCTACTGCGCTAATCCCACCCAACAGCACCACCACCACCACAGTTGTGGTTCGCACATGACTCAACACATTGCGGGTCTCATTGGTTGACATTCTTTTTGCAACTTGGTCCACCAACAAAAGGGTCCGGCAGCTATCCCACACCCCTCTAGGGACTATTATCTGCTGATAATGATGACAATCAGATGATGCGCGGTTTGTCTCTTCCCATTTATGTTTCGACCATTCGCGGTGAAGGCTGTGTGATTGCCGCCTGTGATGCGCCTGGCTGGTGGTCAGCACCAGACAGTCGTCGTCGTCGTCGTCGAAAGGATGGAATATCGCACTCAACAGGAAACAACTCGCGACGATTCGAAATTCGACATAATCATCCTCCATTTCTGGGGGGATTTTGCATTGTGTCCGGACCTCTTGGGTTCGGGTTTGGGCTAATTTGACGTTCCTCGGAACTGTCCGTCTCTCCGGTCGGAATTGATGAACCGTGTTTTGGGTGTCGACAGCATGCGGATGGGGCAGCAGTGCGACTTAATAAGGTTGTTATGGTAAGTGAGAAGAATCTCGTCGTTAAAAGCCAGGACTATTGGGCAGAATTTGTCTAAATCATACTGTGCTGTGCAAGATAATGATCGCTGTCGCATCGTCGGGGTTTAAGTGATTCTCGAGAACTGTTGCCCGACACATTCACTACGTCCGGAAGATATGTCTGGAGCAATTGCTGTGAGTAGAGTTGGGAACTCCCCCCTTCTGTTGGGCGTTGTGGACGTATCCCTTTACGAGGCTTCTGTTGTTGGTCGGCTTTAGTTTAGACCGATGACCGACTGCAGCCAACATTCTCTCCTTCCCCCCGGCATACACCGGTATACAGAAGGTGTACACGACGAAACGCTCCAGACTAGCGACTTGGGACCACACATAAGATGCAGCCACAGTACTCTCATGGGGATCGCTGGAATGGAGGATTCCTTGAAGCTGGGGAAGCTTTTTCGTCAAATTTATGAAATTCAATCCTCAGAAAAGAGATAATGAGAGACCCAATTAGGTCTGCAGGGGAATACGGTGTGGTTTACTTTTGTGGATGAGTTGTGCAGGCCGTGCAGGTCCGGCACGGTAGAGGAGAGGGCAGAAAGATGGTGACCAGGACAGCAGTTCCAAGGCATTTCGGCACCCGACCCAAAGCTTTTAATGTTTAGTTTGTAGCAACGGAATTAATGCATGTCTCTCACTGGGCAAAGTTTCAAAGCTACACCGCACTGCATGTACCCCTAGCTAGTCGCTGTACTTGGGACGGAATAAGTAACCCTTTTCTTCTCTCTGTAATGGCTTTCGTCCATTAAAGGCCAGTCTGTGGGGGCCTGAACGATGTATTTATACTGAAACAGAACGCTCAAAACTAACCTTCACACGTGTGGTGCACGTATAAATGAACAAGTTAGTCATCCGATGGATGCATGTTGTTCAAAGCCAACCGCGCTCCAACCATCGCACAAAGACATAACGATCGGAAGCTTTTACGGAGGTATTCAGACCCTAGAACGCATCGTCGTAGGCAAATACACGTGAAATAAGGAAATGTAGCCCGGCAGGTTCTGAGAACACCGACAGAATCATACAAGTCAGCATACGAGGGGGAAGATGCTTTCTCGAACGTTCCCAAGAACTGTGTACATACACTCAGCTCATAAAACGATAAACATGCGGATGCATCCCGTCGAGTTTCTTTCTGACGTACTTCACCTAGTTCATATGTAGCAATCTAGTCTTCATGTAAAACCAATTTAGTGTTCATTTCTCTGCGTCATTACCAATGTTTGTTTGAAACTACTCACGGTGGTTGACAAAATGGGTTGCTTGGCAAGTCTTTACCGTGCATGACGACCTTGGAAGTATTTTGCAGGAGACGACAAGACGCTCCTGCTCGTGCACGACATTTTGGAGTGGTAATTTCCAAAAATGATATCCCACTGTTCAGCAACCCCATGCGTGTAATGCGAACAAGGGCTTACATGTATTATGCAACAGTCACACTGAAGCTGTCATGGCGAACCCTTACCGGGAATAACTACCAGCCGACGGGGTGCGTGTGTGACAAGAAGTCCAAAATTATCGACCGATGTTTGCAGATAGAAGATTTCATCAGACACACACACACACACACACACACACACACGACCGCTGCTGGGTTCGAGATAATGGTAGATACAAATTCGAAGAATTTCACCATTCCCGGAAAACGCTTTTCTCGCCAAATTAGATATTGCTCGCCAGACTGAGCAAAACGGGGAAGGGCGTTCGGGTGGTTTGTGTTTGTGGGGAGGATAAGGGGCAGGTTATGCGAGATCTTTTTTGTGGTAACATGCGCATGCGCCATGTTTGCACATTCGTGTGGTATACAGCAATTTAAGCAGCCTTTTTTTTTCGCTGGCATTCCGCGTCCAGCCATTATTATAGCGTCTGCCCACTTCCTTCCGAGTAACCCCTTCTGCCTGATGTGATAAGTATCTCGTACAGCACATATCACACCGAACTGCTGCGCCCTCCCTCCAACGCTTCAAGCGATATCATCGGGACACGCTGTTCGACCCGCCGAGGTACATAGAATGTTGTTTGATTTGATTTTACTAGGAAACGATAACGAAATCTGCAATTGCGCGAACACACGGGTGCTGCTGGCTGGCGGCCATTCGCCGATCTATCTATCAGCGAGAGCCTCCCCCTGGGCGATTAACAGCAATGTGTGTATGCGCACGCAAAATTCCGCGAAACAAATGATTATCACCGCGCGTACTTGCGCGCCACTGGCTACCGTCGTCGCTTTCGATGCAGGCCGTTTGAGGGGTTTATTGTTTACATCGTGCACTCCCTCTGTGTCTATGTCCATCCGAACCGAGGCATTCTAGGAATTGAAGGCCCTCTGGGCCAGTTAGCCAACGTGAGATCACGGCAGCGGTATCGTACTCCCCCCTGCTCCTGATCGTTATGATGCTCTAGCGATAGAACCAACAGAAAGATGCACTCATCAGTCGATGGGCGGACATTTGTTTGTAAACCTCTTGCTTTTACCCTCGTTGTAATAACATTTATTACTGCTTTCAATCTGCCACTCACTGCGTGTACTCTCAAAACCTTGAAGGTCTGGGCAGAACCGGTCGCTCTGCTTCCCGGAACGTGGATCACACCCCCGCGCCTTATTCCGTCTAGCGATGCCTGAGTGTGTGTGTGTGTATATCTGTGCGATTGCTAATTAACTCGTTAGTTATAGCTTTTCGATCGTAACGATTTGCTCTTGATGACGGACGGCGTTTCTAACAGAGCGATTGGTGGACGGGAACCGATCCGGTGGGAGCATGCTGGAGTTAGATTGCCGCCGAGCAGAGTCGTATCATTAGAGGCGCCTGGGGTTGCAGTTGTTGGAACCTCGGGGTGTGTGGAGCGAAAGGTAGTTTCCCGAGAATTGGGATGCAGTTTGTGTTTCGCCAGCTCAGCGACGGTAGCTTACAAGTTTGGTAAAAATGATATCCCTGACGGTGTGTGCGGCAAATGGTCAAACTACTATCCCTTGAAGGCTGAGTCTACCCCGGTACGGTCTCAGACATCTCCAGACCCCCGAAAGGAGTCTCAGGAAGCGGCGGCGGTTCGATCGGAAATTGGACACCGCAACTCCCCTCAGTTTGAAATTCCTTTCTCGTTCGGTTCCTTTTTTTGTTGGAGTCAAACAACCGAAACCCTTCAAAACGACCATACTTACACACACTCACTCTCTGTGGACGCTCTCTGGGACTTCTGAGGGAGGCACATGCACATTCTCCTACCCAGCGTGTGGAGGTGGTGGTGTTTACGGAGATTTTCACTCCCTTTTATCCCATTGCAACGGTGTATTCCACGGGTTATTAGCACCACTTTGGAACGGCTCAATGCCGCACCACCTGCTGCCGCTTTGTGTGTTGCTGTGTGTCCGTCCACCGTCGTTTCCAATCTGCCGACACTGCTTGGAAGCAGCGGTATCAGGTTACTTGCAAGGGAGGGGGAGAGAACAGCCCTTTACCACACACCACAGGAAGCGGCCGTGTCTCTCTCACTCATTGGCCGTCACATTATTGGCACCGAATGCGTCAATTCAGAGGAGGCGACAACAGTGGAGACCCAGGGCCCAGGGGTATGGGGCTTAACTGCCCCGGTCGCTTTGTTTGTTAGTTGGTTGGCTTGGCTGGGTGAGAAGTTAACCCAATCCTCCTGACAGACACACATCACAACACACACACAACACCCGACGGCAACGTTCCCGTGCAAACCGTTCGGAAAGCGAATGGCGAAAAAAGAGCAGTTGGCAAACAGCAGTGACCGCTGTAATCGGATCCGTGTGCCGTACCGCTTACCTCTTCTCCTCATTACACACACACACACACACACACACACATGTGCTTTGCTATTTCTTTCATTCTCTTTTAAGTACTCCTCACCTGAGAACCATCAAAAGACAAGCGGCCGGCGAGGTCTCCGTTCTGCCACTGCACACACACATACACACACACACGGTGTGGGGTGATAGTCTCTTCGCATTCTATCGGGAAAGAACCGCGCGCTAAACCTCAAAACCACCAGATTCGACGGCCAGGCACGTACGGCGGATCGAGTTCCGTGGACGCGCGGCGGTGGTTTGTGGATCAAGTTCCAATTCTCACACTTCTCACGCTCGCTTTCGTCCACACGGTATCGCGGGAAGTGGAGGAGAAGACAAACTAACAATCCACCCACCAACCCTCCCACTCACTGACCAACTGTACAAAGTGGTTCGCCGCGAGGGCCCCCAACACACACCGCCCGCTGCTATTTTGATGGAAGAGGATGGCAACTTCGTCAGCGCTTAGTCTGTGAAAGTGCATTTGCTCAAGAGTGGTTTGTTTTCATAACAGAGGACTCCTCTACACTATTTGCCCCTCAGACCGAACAGGCCGAATGGCGCAGAGTGGATGGAATTCGTTTTTGATATTATTAGCGAATATCTTCTTCCCAGGTTTCTCGCTCCCTGTCTATGACAATGGCTAAACGATTCTCCAACCTCCTCCAGTGGGTAGGGCAGTGGGGTGAATACTAGGAAAACTTCTTCTCCAACGATCGATGTGTCGTTTGGTAGGTTTCCTGGATGGAGTTTCATGCTCTGGGCCGCTTCAGAAACCCTTCGTAACAGGACCGTACTTTTCCCAGATCCACTATCCCCCTTCTTTTTGCTCGCATGCTGTGATGCTGGTGGAGCACTGGAGCCGAACGCGCTGCCTGTAGTCTGTTTTTGCGATGGGCATTTCATGGAAAGATGACGGACATACGATAGCCACAACGGGAAAGGGCGCTGCTGTGTGTCCAGAGCAAAATCCACGAGCCTGATGATCTCTCCAGCGGTCGATGCAAATGCACACAAATCCACAAATTCCTGCAATGCAAGAAGAAGCTCATCGACCACACCAGGTTGAGGTGTGTGTGTGTGATGTCGTGCGGACCGCTTTCCAGCGTTTTGCACTACTCCGTGGCAACTGTCCAGCAGCAGGGAGACACGATGCCGTCGATGATTACGACCCGAGCCGTATATGCTGTGGGTAGCCATTCTCCTTCCTCCATTTTTTGTATTATTTTGTCCCGCGAGGCAAGTTTATTATGCAAATCAATGCAAACAATTCCGCGGCCATATGCACGCGCGCGCGCCGCCGCCGCCGCCTCCGCCATCAATTCCCTTTGCGTGCTTCCGATTGATGAAACATTTGAATAGTGCGCAGACAGACGGCAGGCGAGACATAACACTGGTTGCGTGATGGATAGGCATAGGGGCAGCATTTATGGTGATTTAAGGACGCAGATTGTTTATTTCACTAAGCAAGCTATGCACGATTAATGTAATCCTCTCTTAACACCTTTTCAGATGGGCCATGTTTTGCGAATTCTATGCTTCCATCAAAAGTAACCTTTACATCCTTTCTGTCCTTTGTACAGAGATAGAGAGAGAAAGATAGACTGTAGCAAACAGTGGGTGGTGGAATGTGTGGTCTAAGTTCCTACTATCGCTTAGGGCCTTTCCCCAGAAGCATTCCAAGAGACGTACCAAACCACCTACAGCGAGCAATTAAGGAATCTTTAGAGTGCCTATGCATCGGTATCATCCGTTAGAATGTTATTAAGTTTGTATTGCTGGGAGGGAAATTCTGCCGGAACGACTTTGCTCAGTAGATGAAATAAGATATGCAAAGAGAGGCATCAATTTAAGATTTGGAATTTGGCAGGCTACTTTAGTGCACAGAGTAGGCGAGTGTATAGGTATATGAGTATTGATGTGCCGTATCATATGACTTTGGCTTTGGCTTTTGCTGTTGTGTTGGTGTGTGAGAAAATAAGTTTGCCCCTCGGTTCCAGGTATTGTTTATGTTTCCTACCATAACATCTACCAAACCTTACTATTGTGGACATGGGGTGAATCGCATTATTGGATTGCAAATGCATTTATATTGTAATGAAATTTATTAAATTTCCCAGAAAACCCCAGTCCCAGGGACGAATCACGAAAATGGCAACACACGAACTAAAGCGAGTGTGTTTGGTAGGGAAATTTGTTGCACGCTCATCAGCGTGGGATTAAATCTGAAACAAAAATAAAAGCTACAGCGGGGTATGAAAAGTGTGTACCCATCATCGCGCGCGCGCTTCATCCAATTTCCATCCCCCCGTCGGGGTTGTTTCAAGCGATGATGAAAATAGAGCCACTCTTCTGCTGCAGTGGCTCGGTTCGCGAACCAACAAGGAACAAAGTACAAACAAAGCACTGCTGACCGATGAGTTTCGAACTTTGCTCGAATTACTCTAATTAATTAGTACAGCGCGCTGGTACCGCCGGAGATACCCGAAACGTTGATGAAACCTTGAACCCACCGGCCCAAGCCTGGGAAACACCGACTAGTGGTGGTGCACAAGGGAGGGAAGAGTACGGTGCAATTATAATTATGAAATTTTTATACCATAATGTTCTAGATGCTTCTGGGCCTTTTGTAGTCTTGCCACTCAGTTGCCCCGCCCGCCACCCGTGGTTTCGTGGCCCACGACGAAGCACGGCGATAAATCATTATTTCAACGCGACAGCAATTGGTGCACGGTGAAAACGGCGGAACGCAAATTGGGAAAATTGATACCGTCGCCAAACAGAGAGCAACAATACCGACAGCATTGGCACGATATTTTCTCTTTGATACAGCGGTTTAATGTTTCAAAATACTGCACACCATTGTGTCTGTGCGTTTATTGGTACACTTCCCTATGATGAGCTGAATTGATCGGTTTGTATCCTGTATCTGGGCGTTTGTTTGACAAATTGAGCTGTAGAAAACAAGCAGCGCTCGGCACTAAAGATGAGCCTGTTTACCGTTTGTTGTTCGAGCACTGACACTAATCCGTTGCCCTTGTTTCTCTCATACATTCTAGATCAAACTAACTACACCCACAAACGAATCCATAATTAATCCATTTTCCATGTTTCGTTTGCCATAGGTTCAAAAACAACAAACCCCACCCATGGAGCAAGGACGTGTCGTCCTTCATCGTGTACCCGGAGGCGGCCAACCAAACCATCTACAGTCCCCGGCTGGAGGAGAACGACATCGGCAACTACAGCTGCATCCTGCGCAACGAAACGCATGCAATTAAGCACGAAATCGAACTCCGGTTACAGGGTAAGTGCCAACCCCCAATGCCCCACACAATCCCACACGTACAGACAGATCGCTAAGCTCGCGCACTTTTCTTTTTGCAGATAAGCTGGACAACCCGATGCCAACGTTCCGGCCGAAGGATCTGATGGTGAGCGTTGGCGAAAGTGCCCGCTTCTACTGTGAAGCGTTCGTCGGCAACCTCTACCTGCCGGACGCGACCAACGAGATCGTGTGGAGCCAAATGTTCGACGACCATCCGCACAACGTTAGCGACAGCATGCAGGTGAACGTGACCCGGTAAGCGCCTCTTCCCTGGCAGCGCGTAATGAACGCGGGCAGAGATTATCCGTTTGATGATTGCAAACACGTCCGTCCGGTTGTGTGTGTGTGCGGTAGCGGAACTCACGCGCGTATGCGTAGCGTAGAGAAATCCATTTCTGGTGCATCATCATGAACGATACTCGTTAGCCCATTCGCACTGTCCATTTTATGCAGTCTTCAACAACCCGCGGAACCACTCATTTAATCGTTTTCTGTCTGTTTCGCTATCTCTTCACAGGGAGGAAGGACAAATCATCGGCTCGTACCTGTCGATACCGAACATCCAGGCGCACCACTATGGCCGCTACCGGTGCCAGATTGTGTCGGGCAATTCGGCCCAAAAGCTCAACCTCAGCGTGCTGCTCTCGCCGGTGCAAGTGACGGCTATCACCGACACGCAGCTGTCCGTGCTGGTGTACGTCATGGCCACGTTGCTGCTCGTGCTGGTCGTCCTGTTTGCCTGGATCTGCCGGACCGTGCAGCAGCGCACCAGCAGCAAGAAGGATAACCGCTGTTCGGCCCAGTTCATTGCGAACAATGAGCACGAGAATGTATAAATGGAGCTCACGAGAACGTGGCTGAGAACGACGAACGAACGATGCCAACGGGCAGAGGAGTAGAGCGGCGAATTGATCTGTTGTGTACGTGTACGTTTTTTTGTTCTGCGCCAGGCGTGACACTGAACCAGCGCTTGGTTCGAAAGAGACTGAATTTCATGTTTTGCTGTGTGTGTGCTTCAAACAGACCGCTACCCGAGCGCGGTCGGTCAGGTCAGTCCGACGGTGTGACATTGTCCTGTGACACTATTGAAGTTACGCGCCACAACTCCCAGAATGCTGCAAGTTTGAAGACGCACCTTTCAAAAAGGCGTTTTCTCATGTTTCGTGCTTTTGCGCCCCAGCAATCGGAAATTATGAGATTCAATATTCGAGACTAACCCAATATTCGTACACACAGCACACAAAGCAAAGCCCGTAGTCTGTCGTTTGAAAAACAAAGCAAAAAAGCCGTTGCACTGTTTGTATAGTTAGTGTTAATGCCAACAGCTGTGTGTACGAGACAGGAGGGGAGGTCACAACACACATTCCACACATTTCAGGCGCTCTGTTGTTTTCCTCGGCTACGCAACACTAAAACACTTTCTGTGCACTTTGCACTTTCTCTTACTGCATTAAACGGTAACGGATACAGTGAGTTTGGCGAAGGAAGGAGAGAGAACGAGCGAACAAAAAGGATATATATATTGTATCGTTACGGGTTTACGGACGGAGCGTGTTTTCTGAAGCTAGCAAACACAACTATACCCACAAAACTGCATTTAGAAAGTATTACGAATGAGTTTTGCTAAAAGCAATCATTAGATTTAATGGACGGATTGAGGGAGGAAGGATGGTGACCATAAACTCAAAAATCTATTCACAAACAAAAGTACACGCGATGTGTGCTCTCTCTCTATTTAGAACAGCAAGTTTAGGTGGAGAAAATGGTAATTAAAGAACAGTAGAAGAACATATAACTAAAACTAAAGTCTATCGAGCGAGAAACAAATGCAAACCACAGTGGTACAATATTGTTCTATATAACAAACTGAACTTAAATTTGCAGAGAAAAACAAACTATTGTATACGAAGCTATAACAACACGAACGTAACATAACAACACACACATATACACATGAGCACAGTCCAAAGGAACCACTTGACAAGAAAAGATAGGAAAGATGAGCACTAATAGACTTACGAATGTAGCAATAATCAAAATTATGTACCACCATATTAACTCACACACTTTTTCGTTATGTGCTTTGACTGCTGCTTCTGGTGTAAAAGATGAAGAAAACTCTCCAAGCAAGTAAGCGATTTGCAACAAACACAGAACAAAGCGACAGAATGCTCTCAAAATTGCAGCTCACAAGAGCAGCTGCTGTAGGCACTACAGTTTCGGAGTACGCGTAGTACGTGTTGTGTAACTAGGTGTTGTGTATGTTATGTATATGTGTGTTGTGTACATATATACTAAAAGACGTGTAGGAAGTGTAGTGGCTGGTGGACATCCTTCGAAAGGATGCGTACACGTGGGATTGTAGCGCAAAACAATGCGCAAGAGGAGCGAGATGCGAGTAGTTTACGAGGAAAGTGATTGTACTAGTAACGTAAGAAGCAAAACTCAAACGAAACGTGCACGAACGGCCAACCCCAACCATGGATTATGGTGGCTACAAGGGGCGGGTGCACAGGGAGGGAGAACTGTTAGAGCTTAATTTAGCCGTTGGCGCGAGGCGTACAGTACGCAATGTCCCAGCAGCCACGTTACACGTGGCACACGTGTGGTGATCGCTTAATTTAATGACACTTATTTATTATCTCGGCAAAACACGGGGGAAAGAGCCGATAAAGGAAACAGCAAACTGCTTAACAAATGACAGTGACTAACTATAGCTACTTATAAAAATTAGTATCAGGGACGATACACACTACTGCATACGAGATGATGATGATGATGATGATGATGAAGGCATAAAGTAGGGTGAGGATGGAGAGCAGAAGGTGAAGAATATAGAGCTACCTACACCAAGGCGCACCAGCTAGGAGCTCCTAATTAGTTAGTTAGTTTGGTTATTGTATTTTTTTCGTTTCAAAAAGAAACTCTTTTGCTATTAGAAAAATGTTCGCTCTGTACAGCATACGACGGATTTCTTTGCTTCAATTTTAATTTAAACGATCTCGGTTAAGGTAAGCAGAGAAAGAAGGTTTGTTTTAGTTTACAAATGCTTTCAACAAACCTCTATTTTAGACGATCTGTCGTAATTGCGCTCAATATGTGTATTTTATTCCCATGTTCCCATTCATGCATTGGTGGAAAGTGTTAGCAGCGAGAAAGAGAAAGCGTTGCAAGTGATAACCAACAAAAACACACGAACGGAAATGCAAAACCTCCACCCCCGTTGAACGCTGTGTGCGGCGTCGGTGTGAGAGCTAAATCGAATTTAATGAACCCTTTCCTACCGGTTGCGTCGAAAATGGCGCGTATCATTCTGTGAAGACTAATATATTTAAAGAAAAGAATGCTATACAAATTGCAGGAAGAACAAGACTCCTCTCTCTTCTCTCCATGCATCAAGCAGTGCGCGATGCAATGTAGAGTCGTCTGTGCAGAGATACGAAATTTTGTCCCACGATACAAACGGCGCACGTGTTTAATGCGGTATTTCGTTGAGGAGTTTTTTTTTCATCCTGTTAACTCATATTCGTATTGCATACTTGATAAAAAAAACACAACCAACAAATCCAAACTAATTAAAGATAAAATAAACTGTCTAACATAGTCGTACCCGGGCCATGTTTATACCAAAATGCATTTTGAAGCTTAAAAAATATGAAAGAAAATACATTGTTCATTTCCAACCAGATTTTTCCTTGGTTATTTAACTACTGAGAAGTAGCTCTTCTGAGAAAATCTGCTTTTCCTGCATCATTACCCTTTTTTGACGATGACTGTACAAACCGTCAATTCAAAATTATCGTACAAGAAAGAACTCACTGCTAATTTTACAAGTAAATAATACATGTGTTATTCGTAGTAAACGTACTCTCATAATGCAAAAGCAAAGGGAATCAATTATTTGGCTCAAATTATTCAAAATTTATCCAAATTAGCAATAATTTTGCAGTTTTTCTCCAGTTTTGGGGGGTAGGAATGGGTCATTTTCGAAACATTCGAACTAGCGGCCCTGTCGAACATAGTGACGATTTGACAGCCCGAAAAACAACAACACAAAAATATACCACCAAACATTATTAATGCAAATCGGTGCGCATATTTCTTATCGCATTAAAACGTGTTTCCTCTGTCGTTTTTCGTGAAAAATGTTTTAACAATAGTGAAGCAGGAGCGAGTTATAGAAAAACGGTCAACAAACCTTTTGCGCCGTACCGCCGAGCGCTGTGTGCTGCTGCCAGCTGTTCGGCTCGGACGGCTCAGTGCTCAGGGGAACGGAAGAAAACGGGCAATGTAGAACACACAGCTGGAGCTTTCTCTCAACTAAAACGAAACACAATCCTTTCTATCCTTCCTATCGTACGTGGCTGTGAAATGTTTTGCTGTTTGAAGAACTGCCTCAACGGTGTGCTGCCGGCTCAGTCCGTGCACATCACGAAAACAGCCAACCCGGTACAACTGGACTCGTCACATATGGGTAGGTGGAGGGGATGAGGGGGCATTTTCTCATTCACTCTTTCATTGACCAATTCATCCGCTTCCCTTTTGCAGGCCATGAAGTGGTCATCATCAAAAACGGACTGCGAGCCTGCGGAACCGGTGGCGTACTGGCAAACGCACCGCTCGTCCAATCCAAATCGTATTTCGAAGTGAAGCTGCAGCAGTCCGGCCACTGGTCGATCGGGCTGGCCACGCAGCAAACGGACCTGAACCAATCGGTCGGCGGCAAGGACCGGGAATCGTGGTGTCTCAACTCCAACCATCTCGTACTGCACGGCGGCGACGTCATCTACCGGCTGGACGCGAGCAAAGGGAGTGCGGTACCAAACGGGGGACAAAACTCACCGGGACACACCGTCCCCGGCACCGTGCCCGTCGATCTCTCGCCCATCTCAGCGCCGCCCGCGTTCTCTTCGGTCGCTTCCCCACCCGGCGGCAGCGGGGAAAGTGGATTGCCCCAGGAAGGCGACACGATAGGCGTCGCGTACGACCACGTCGAGCTGAACTTCTACCTGAACGGCAAGAATCTGAACGTGCCGGTGCTGAACGTGCGCGGAACCGTCTATCCCTGTCTGTTCGTGGACGATGGTGCGATTCTGGACATTGTGCTGGATAACTTCGCGTACGGGCCACCGCCCGGCTTCGAGCGCATTCTGGTCGAGCAGTCGTTACTTTAACTGGTCACATGCGAGTGCGTGCGTGGGTGTACTGTTGCTTTTGTTAAGTTTTGAAACGCGCACGTTGCAATCGATTCACTTAAATAACTAATCTCTTCAGTGGGAAACGGACACTCGGTACGCGGGGGTTTCCTTATCATATCTCTTTCTCTCTCTCTCTCACACACAATCTATCTTACTAACTTTCTTCTATCCTGCCGTTTTTCTCTTCCGCTTTGTGTTAACACATCGTTACAAGATCGTGGCTGTGGTGGTTTAATGATTGCTTGCGGAAAGATCCGCTCCATACACTACTACGGCGTAACTTGTTACAGTAATCCATTGTCTTTCACACAAAAGTGCATAGAACGACGAGGGCAACGGTCCAACTACAATGTCCAGTATCAAGGATCGAATCAGAAGCGAAACAAAAATGCTAGCTTCATTCTTCCTGCCTAATCCATCATTCCTTTTTCCCCCCTTTACTACGACACCATCAAACTGAAACCGTTTATTGGAAGTTGGTGGAAGCATCCCCTTTTTCTATCGCCAACGTTTGCGTTCCCTTTCCTTCGAAAACCACAAAACGCTTCGAACTGATCTAAATATTTACGCTATTACGATTGTATAAATAGAACAAACTGCGAAACATTGGAAAAGAAAATATATTATACACATGAACATATTTATTACACGACGGAATCGCGTGGCTGGTGTGTTTTTTTTTTCGATAAATGCGTAGCAAGAGTATAAATGTGTGTTTTGATTATGATTTCAGCTAGCTAAACCCCGTAAAAGGAGTTCTAGCAATCGATGGATTGCTCCCATTTTTACATTCTTCCCCAAACTGGTCCTATTATTATTGATTCCAATAGAAGGAAGGTCATTTCGAAACATATACCAACACCAATTTTAATAAAAATAAGCAATGCTAGTCGGGCATCAAGACAGCAATGACAATGTAAAGCAAAAAAAAAACATCATAAATCAATAATTGATACCAACTCTTGCTCAAACCATGACGAACCGTGCCAGTCAGGATTTACCCGCCCTACTTGGTTTGTGCTTGTTATTGGGGTTTATTCGAAAGCTCGAAAGCCTGTATAGGTTGGCATGTCCTTGTAGGATGTTTCGCCAACTAGAAGAAGAAGAACAACTGTATCAAATTCACTATTATGTGACTATAAGTGGAGTTGCTCCTAATCCTCTCATTGTCTTTCATCAAAATTCATCATATTACTTTTATATAAAATACACAAACCCAGTGGGTATTTTGAGCAATTAGGAGCTAAATTTCATAGCTAACAGTTAGATAGATACCAGTTGAGGCTTTCACAAAATGCCAACAATCCTAAACGCTCCATGAAAGTCTCTTAGAACGCTCAGAACTAATACTTGAATCGGCGTTTTACTTTAAGGACAGATTAGTCGTCTTTTTTAAAGATTCCTTTCCAGTACTTTTTCGTGACAAGACCAAACAATCGCGCTTTTCCCTCACTCAATGCGCACCAATCGCTAAACAATACAATCCCACCGTGGCCCACCGAAACACACCACAACATGGCGCTCCACTTTGGTTCAAGAAAGAGGGACATGTAAGCTTTCTGTGTGTGCACGGTAAATTATGCAAAAGGGAGCTACCACCGGAAAACGTCCGTCCGCACACCAACCCACCAGGCCTTAGCCATCAAGGGATGCCATGGGAGGAGCCACACGTGCGGCCCATTGAGCGGACGATCCCGGCGGTCGCATCATCGTGTCCTCGGTTCCGTGTTTGGCAGAGCAATCGGTGTCCTTTTGTAAGCAGCAGCACAACTTCCCTCCTCTGACCGTGTCCTGGCTGTGTGTACGCGTTGTCCTTTGTGCTTTGACCTTTTCCCCCGTTTGGTGTGGATCCTGGCCAACAAACAAAGCGAACCCGGGCATAAAGTCAGCCTTTCGATTCGTCCCACCCATGTCCCGCCATGTCGTCCCTCGCACTAATGCCACCCACTATCGACAGGCAGGAGTCATGCGCGCTGTGTGGCTCGATACGGTCGGGTCGAAACCACACCTACTTTTGCAAATGGCTCCTAGCCACCATCACTCTGATGGGTGGGATTGTAGGGCTGAGAGCAGCTGAGCTGGGGTGGCGGTTGCGGGACGGAGATCCCGATCACAGCCAGGAGACCGAGGGATCGTCTGGTCGGAGGTCAAACCTCAAAACTCGACGGCTCGACAAGCCGTCCAACATGCGCTCGAGCATCAATTGCAACCGGAACGTCAATCGGAACGGCAAGCAAGCAGTAGTGGTGTGATCTGGACGATTGAAACACTTGTCAGGACATTCCAGAACGCGGTCATCGTGTGATAGTGTATGTGAGTGTGTGCGTTGGATCGATGTGCTTAAGTGGGTTATGACTAGTGCTTAATACAACATCACATCACCCGGACAATTCCGAGACGGTGTTGCAAGGATATTTTACCCACGACGATTGGGTTGCCATTTGTAGTAAGTTGCCTTTTAGCTTCCATACATGCAGTGGTAAAATGAAATGATGAAACAGGAATTCGTTGTGAACTTACTGGGTTAAAGTCTACTACATACAATATTTCAAAATTGTGAAGCAATACATCAAAATAAACTCATACTTATAATGAATTTCGCTTGCTTTCAAATCACAATTAATAGAACAATCAGTGTTCAATTTGAATCTTCAGATAGACATGCTCATAATAGGCTCGGTTTAAAAGATCGTCTTAAAGCACTTTTTACAGTTTTTTAGAGGATTTTTTTTGGAAGTTTAAGCAAACACAAATACTTAAAACGATTGATTCATACACTACTGTTAGCACATCCTGTGATCCTTCTAAATCATTATGCTCCTCCCAAAGTCCCAATAGCGACCAGCTGCGCCGTTTCTCGATGATTTGATAAAATGCAAATTTCAACTTTCGCCAACCCAGTCACACCTTTTCCTGGGTGAAACGGTGTCATCATCCATCGACGTGCTTCAATAGCCGAATCAATGGATTTACGTTGACGTCAATTATGTTGGGACACCGCTCTGCCCATGCTATCGATAGTCAATAAATGATTAATCAGCTTTTTTTTGTTAAACCATTATTGTTGTCGACAAACTTATCGACTCATGCCGGGCTCCGCCGGTGTAGATGTAAAAGGCTTGGGCAAGGGGATTCAAAGGATGGATTAGTTACAGTGCAGCTTCATTGTTGCAACCCTATTGTGGAGATCCTCTGGGCTTAATGTACAGTGTTTATGAACCAAAGTTATTGTTGTGGTGGTGAAATTTAAATTAGAATAACAACAACGCCAATATACAGGGCAATCAATATGACATTTACCAGTTTCGATATTGCCTCAAATTAATTTAATTTAATTTTCGCTATGCAATGATGTTGTGCGTGTGCCGGTCCCATAGTACAGTCTCATCAAGCCATACGAACTAACCAAATCCCATTCACATTCCGCGGAATTGGCTATTCTGTTATGGGTAAAACAAACAGTCAAAGATAGCCAAATTCAAAATTAGCTTTGATGGCTGGCCTTTGACTCTCTAACTAGGGTTATTGTGCCAAATGAGGAGAAGAAGAGGCTTCGGCCTACAAGGCTGGACATAAAACGTGTCACATACCAGCCGTTGACAGCGCTGATCTTCATACAGTGAAATCTCTGTAAGATGTAGTCTTTTCAAGATTAATTGTTTCTTTAGGATGAATATTTTGACGGTCCCGCCATATTCCATACATTTTATGTCTCTTAAAGATGAAGATCTCTCTAATGTGAACATTCTCTAAGATGCATATGAGATTTGGCACCCAAAATTCTCTAAGATAAATTTTAGTACGACAGTTCACTAAAATATTGGTACAAGGATGTGAGGTTTTTTCGGTGGTTTCTTGGAAACTTCATAGCAACAACTTCATTAGTTTTCCTCAACATGAATATCTCTCTAAGTGGACGGTTCCTTGAAGATTCACCTTATGGAGATGTCACTGTATAATACAGAGAACATTTCCCCCTCTTTTTTCATCTGGAATACTGTTGAGAGTAGCTGTCAATGATTGGGGCCGGTCTAGTGGTACAGTCGTCAACTCGTACGACGTAACAACATGCCCGTCATGGGTTCAAGTCCCGAATAGAGACCGTGCCCCCTTACGTAGGACTGACTATCCTGCTATGGTAACAATAAGTCACTGAAGGCCAAGCACACTTTCACTAGTGGGTACAGGCAGGCCTTCACCGACAGCGGTTGTTGTGCCAAAGAAGAAGAGAAGAGCTGTCAATGCTCAATCAATGCTTGAAAGCTGATGATAGAATAGCCATCTACTGTAAAATCGTAGTTCTTTCGAGTCGGTTACACCCTTTTACAAGTAATTAGCTTACTTGACTTACTGCATCTATTGAGTTGTTAAAAAGTCGACCAGCATGGCCTTGTAGAAATTAGGTCTTTTCGGCCTCAATTTGTAAGTAACAATATTTAAAAATATTTAAAGAAAAATATTAAAAAAATAAATAAATACCAATCTATCGTCCTATAGAGAGCTAAAGGTAATTTAAGCATATCTCAAAAAATGTTACTGCATAGTCTCTAGGATTCCACGCAGAGTTTTTAATTTGATCAGTTTTTTTGGTTTTAAATATCATTTTTCCAACACAAAGCCGATCAATCAAACTTTGAAGGACAAAATATCCAACAAACCGTAACGATCTTGTGGCTGTAATTGATTTTTCAATTGACTTTTTCCTGTTCCTTCAATATCTCTCTTTTGCGAACAAAAACTCCATTCCTCAATTTGCTAAAAACCGCAACAATCACAACATGTTTTTCATTGGAAAAAATATTAATTTTCATATCACTCCTCTCCGAAAACGCCTCACAGGAAATGCCACCGATAAAAACTACCTTATTACACACACACACACACACACCGCCCAATTCTTCCAATACCTCTCCAGCAGGGGTGCCTGTACCGAGACGAGAGACACCCCTACTACTTGACATTTCACCGGCGCGGCACTTTTCCAGCCAGCGGGGCAAAGTGAAAAGTCAAACCGTTTACCGCATAATTTGCTGCACGCGTCGTCGGTTGTATTGTTTTCCCTCCAGCGAGCTGAGCTTCGGTTGGCTCCGGTCGGTAATTATAATTGTGGCTCGTGTCTCGATTTCCGGTACACCTGTGTGTGTACTCGTGTCCAGCACAACCCAGGCTCCTCGCGCCAGTATGCAATGATGGGAAATTAATATCTTTACCGCCAGTGGCCAGAAGGTAGCACTGTTCAATAATGCAGTGGAAAAGGGTAGCAGGCAACCCGCCCGCACATCGTTGTTTTGGGCAAAAAAAAAGGGAAAATCTTGTTTCATAAAACTTTACCCATGGAAAATGACTTCTCTCGTCTCCGACGTGAATCCTTCTTTCAAAACTAAACTTTTTTAAACTCTTTTTCCCAATCCATCATCGTCCTAGGCAACACATTGCTTCACACACTGAAGGACGAATGCCGTTTTTGCTTGCTTGATGCACACACACACACATGTGTTGCTGCTTCGAACTTCCGCAGAAGTTCCTCAGTTCTCATGAGTCACGTGCTGCCGCCGTCGATTTACACACGCTTCATTATTATTGCATTTGAAGTGATTTTCCGCCTTTCCCTCGAAAGTTTCCTTTTCCCCCAGTTTTCGCCCTTTCAATCGGGCCAGATCGAACCGCTATCGACATATCTCTCCCTCTCTCTCTCTCTCTCTCTCTCTCTCTCTCTCTCTCTCTCTCGCGCGCGTCCCGGAAGTCGACGTTTCGTCAATGTATGTATCCTTATGCGTTATTATTGAAACCTGTCCAATTTACACGAGGGGTTGCGAGCTGTTGGAGAAGGTTTATGCATTTTTGTTTTGTCACCGCTGCCAGCTACTGTTAATGACGGCATCAGACCCAATCCCCTAGGTCTAGGGCGTGTATGTGTGTTTGTTGTATCCTTTTTTTTCCGATGAAAGGGATAATGCGGCGCACGTGTGGTGGTGGTTACTCGAGGGTACTTATTCAATGTTGTTCCTATTCTGGCGTGACGTTTAACAGCTGGCATTTGATTCGGTTTGGTGCGCTTTTTTGGAGCAATCTTTATCTGTGTATCTATTTTCGTACCGAAACAATCGCGCCCCCGGAGGTTAAATGGAGCAGGAGCGAGTCATTAGGCGAACGCTAATGTGATGGCATTTTGTGATTCGATATCCTGTATCTACGGTTTGGTTTCTAATGACCGATGCCTATCGGGCAATTAAGGCGCGAAAGGATCGTAATCAGGAATGTACGATCGTACGGAAAATATGGCACCAAATGAACAGGTTTATCGGACTTTGGAGGCTTCGGAAATTGGACATTGGAGATACTATTTCACTAAAAATATCACTAGACACTTATTGAGAACATGAATTCCAATCTGACGCGAGTTTCATACTTCTACAGTTGTACTCTACTAAATCTTAACAACTCCAACCACGAACATTACTTAAAGATTCCGACATTCCATTTTTGCGTCCTTACCAGATGTTGCTCTTACCTTTTTACGATCCATGTTGTACTGATAGCCATGTTTTCCATCCCTCGTTCAGGCTACTCCCGCCAGCCAGTGTGTCAACTCCATGAACGACAACATCGCCGGTGGTGGCGGAACAGGCGGTGGCAAGGTGTCAACCGGTGGGCCCGGTGCTCTGTGCAAGGTTTGCGGCGATCGGGCCTCGGGCAAACACTACGGTGTGCCGTCCTGCGATGGATGCCGTGGTTTCTTCAAGCGCAGCATCCGCAGGTAAGCAAGAGCTGAGAAGATGGAAGAAACAGTTTCTCAGTGTTCTCATGTACAGCAAATCATCATCGTTACAAATGTTTTCGCTCACCGTATTTACTCCCGGCTGCTGCCTGGCCTATCTTCCCGACAGAAATCTCGAGTACGTGTGCAAAGAGGGCGGCAAGTGTGTGGTGGACGTTTCGCGACGCAACCAATGCCAGGCGTGCCGATTTGCCAAGTGTCTGCAGGCCAACATGCGCCGAGAAGGTAAGTTACACACACGCACACAAACCCACATGTAAACACAGACACAGTGCCACGCGGATAAGAGACGAACCCCGGAAATCAAACACTTGTCGTATCGCCACTTGAACCGTATCCGTTCTCACATGCCTGGTCGCAATTAGCGCCACCATGTTCCACATCGTACCCCTGACACCAACTTTCTTACTCACTCTCTCTCTCTCTCTCCTTTGCTCTGGTGACATCTGACCCTTCCCAATGTTTGCTGCGATTGAAAAGATGTGTTTACCACTCGACCGCACAAAACGCGTCACGTTTTAGGATTTGCTCTTCCGCTTCTTTCGGAAGGCGGTGCATGAGCGGGGTCAGCTTTTCGATCCTGGCAAGTTCACTGTCCTCAGGACCCCTCGCATGTCTGTGATTGACACTTGCGTCGAACGAGCGGGCGCCCTACTTCGCCCGGATTGTGAAAATATTTGCTCCCAAAAACACTCTTCTAATTGCTAAATCAACAATCTGCCGCTGATGTGGCCCTCGGGTCGCACAATACAGTCCCGGGCGAAGGACCACGATCGATTACGGGTTTTTTCCCTCTCACGCAAGGAAACGCAAGAGATCTTCCCCTCTTCTGTCCTGGACGATCTTTTCGTGCTTCGTAGATTCTTGATTGAATCTGTGAAATGTTGAATTTTATGTTCATGTGTCCATTATTTCGAAAAATGTTATGCAAATGTTCAAATAAAACTTCAAACTTCAGCTCTTCCTAAAATCCTTGCTCGATTTCATACTTTGAATGTGTTTGATTTAGCGTATAGCTTACATATCCTAAGTATGTCTTTAGTTTCCGTTTATAAATCTACCACTAAGAGCAATTAACACCACAGCTACATTGATATCGGAATCCATTCCCCTACCTGTTCTTTCCCCTAAGTGCAGTTCTTTCGAGCGACACTTTCACCCGCTGCCTACCGTATGTTGACACAGAAACACAAAACAACCGTCTCCCCTCGACGGAGTCCTTGCTCTTCCCGTGCCCGAGGACGTGACAATGCGTTCGATCCCTCTTCACTCCATCACAGGCAGGAATTCAAATTTTCAACCAAACGAAAATGCTTCTATTCCCTGCATTTTTGGAGAAGGGGCGGAGAGTGAACGCATCAAACTTACAGCTAAAGCTAGATCCGATATCCGTCGATGTTTGGCCAGTTGGTTGCTTCACATCATAAAAATTTGGTTTTGTTTTCATTCCCGATGCTCCTCCTGTGATAACAGACCAGCACTAGAGCCTCGTAATGACGGGCCATTATTGCTCCGGAATGGAGTAGGTCCGGAAGGGGGAAAGTGTCCAAAGAAAATGTTTGTTTAATTCGAGCTGTTCCAATCTGATGGCGGGAAGTTGAAGGTGTTGTAAAATTTACCATAAGTGCAGCCAAAAGATGATACGATAAGAGGATGCGTTTTAGGTGCGTTTGAAGCATCCCATTTCTTCAGAAACATGTTTAAAAGAGATATTTGCCGGATTCCTTAGGGAGTCTTCCGTAGGGATGTTCTATGTTAGAATAGTGTACTAACCAAATCCTTCTATAGTTGATAAGGATACTTCCGGCCAAGCCAAGCAGTTGATTACAGGTCAACTTCATTTATTCGGAACAATTGACCATTGCTGGAGATCCTTTTTTTCAACCTTTCTGCACCCAAAACCGTTCCCCTTTAATCGTGCATCAGTAAACTGGGGTAACACAATGGTGGACACGACCCGGTGGTGTTGTCGGGTGGTGTATGTGTGTTTCTTCGCGACATAATAATCAGCATCATGGGAACCGGACCGGCTGTCACGGTTGTAGCTTTCTCCAGCGTTGAGTGTTCCCCCAGTCCGGATAGCGTTTAACTTATACATCGAATTTCTTCTGCTCTGTCTCCCTGGTTTTCCCCCCATTTCCCCTCCGTCAGCCGTCCAACATGAGCGAGCACCCCGGAACTGTACTCCGCTGACTGCGACCGTAAGTGGTCTCTCCGCACATGGCGATTACTACGCAGCCCGGACGTCCTTCGCCGCCCTGCCCCAGGCCAACCTATTCTTCCCACTTCCACTGCATATCACAGCGACAGCGGCTTCCGGACCATTTGCGCCCATCGCCGATCCGGGCCGTTTTCTTTCGCCATACGCAGCCCAGTCACTCGCAGCTGCCGCGGCCAATTCCACCAGCTTTGATCACTTTCCACCGCCAATACCACCACCACCACCACCGGCACCAGCCACGACACGAAGGACGTCTCCGACGGCTTTTCAACCAACGTCCACCGGTTTAGCGCCGGGTTCGGGACTGGTGCAAGTGCCAGTGCCTCTGCCAGCTTCAACGGCGGTCTCTAAAGCGAACCTGGTGAGCGAGGGAAGCCAGATGGCCACCACAATCACGGAATCCATGTTCAACAGCATCACGGGAGACTCGCTGGTTCTTCCGCCACCGCCACCAATCCACTCGATCAGTTCGATTCTAAGTCTCAGCTCGGCAAAAGAGAACGAAGTCAGCAGCACGGGTGAAGAAAGTCCTCCCCGTGGCTCGAGTGGCCAGCAACAGCAACAGCAGCAGCAGCAACAGCAGTACCATCATTCGGTATTGTTTGGCCAACCGGGCAGTATCACCGGTTCGATGCACGCCGTCAAGAGCGAAACGGATATGCTGCTAGAGTCTGCCGCTAAGCTGCTGTTTCTGGCAGTGAAGTGGGCGAAAACGGTGCCCTCGTTCCTGCAGCTGCCAGTCAACGATCAAAAACTGCTGCTAGAGGAGGCATGGGCCGAACTGTTCGTAATCACTGCGGCACAGTGGGGATTGCCGATCGACAATGGTAGGGCAGCTTGTCGCACTTGCGTCACTTTCAAATCTAATGCGATTGTTTTGTCCATTTTCGAATTTCATCTCTAGAATTCATTGCGCGGAATCCACAGGCCGTGAAGCTGCAGAGCGCCATCCAGCAGTTCGGCATCGCACGGGTGGACTATCGCGAGGCGGCCTGCCTGAAAGCGCTGGTACTGTTCCGACCGGATCAACCCCGCCTATACGCTGCGCACGAGGTTTTGCTGCTTCAAGACCAAACCGTTGCACTGCTGCACGAAAAGTGCGGCGGCGTAAGGTTGGGCCATCTGCTGCTACTTCTGCCGGCCATTAAGGCGGCGGCCAATGCGAAGGTACTGCAGGAGATGCTGTTTCGCAAAACGGTCGGTGAAGTGGCGATCGAGCGTCTGCTGCTGGATCTCATGAAAACATAACACATGGTGCGATAGTTTACTCTTAAATGTAGCTTTTAGCGGATGTAGTACCGGTATGGGTGGATTAGAAAATGTCGTAGAATTAGTGCCCTTTCGTGTTAGATGGAGTTGTGTTAGTGTGTTCCTTAGAAATAAAGTAAGTGACCGTGTACAGAACTTCTAAAGTGCAGTTCATGTGTATGAAAACAGGAAATAAAAACCTAATCAAATACAAATACTCACTGCTTTCTGCTTTTCGTCTAGTCTCTTCGTCCGCCAGTCGTAAACTAGCCTTCTTTGTTCATGTGACCGTGGTCTCAATGTAGCAAATAGTTGGTTGCTAGCCAACATTCCCTAGCCGCATACAACTGCTGTTAGTAATAAGCCTTCCACGTTGGCCTCGTTAAATACCCAAATCTCACACAACAACAATTCGGATGTAAATCTAGACCCTTTTTGAAGCAATTGCCACCGCTGGCTACATTGTAAAAGTCTGTTATATTTTCTAGATCGGTACTCGATCACTTCAATGCCTCAAAAGAAATCGGCAGCCTTCTGACGCTTGCCGCCGCTCGGAATATCCAGCAGGTCGTCTGTCAGATCTGTTGATGTTGCCTTCGAAGAACCGGCCGCTCCCACCAGAGGTGTTTTCCTTCTCACCATCGGTCTCGGAGAAGGTGTAACATGGCGTGGCTTAGCTTTACTACCAACACTACTGCTGCCACCGCCAACACCACCACCACTACGCCGACCACTTCCACTTACCATTACGGGTGTTTTCAATCCACACGAGCTGGCGGGCGATGCGAGCGGGCTAGGTGTGGCCAGAAAGCCGAGCTTGTTGGTAGCCAACCGACGGGCTGCCGGTGACATGCTGGCCAACCGATCGAACGAGCTGCGCACCAGCGGTGACGCTATGTTGCGCCGTGCCGCTTCGATCGCTTTCGCTTTCTTCTCCCGGGACTGCTCGGCCGCCTTTTCCGCCAGCTGTAGGGCCAAATTTTCGCGCTTCGACGTTTCCATGATACGGAACGACGGTCCACCGGCCGACGGATGGAGGGGTGTGTCTCCCCCGTCCAGCCGGAACGGAGTGCCCTCGATCTCACCCCACGTAAACAGCGGACTGTCCGTAATGCCCGGGCAGGGGGAGGGACTCTTCACGAACCCGAAGCCCCGCACCTGTGGCGATTCGCCCAGGGACTGATCCACCACCCGACCGTCCACGCCGATTTTCTCCGGCAGATGTTTGGCCTGCGTTTTGGCCGCCTCCACGATCGCCTGCCGGCTGTCTTGCTCGTTGAACGGATTGTGATGGAGGCGCGTGCTGTTGTGGTTGATTTCCTGCTTCCGCTTTGCCATTTCCAGCTGCTCCTCCTTGGTCAGCTCCACACCGTCCGGGGTGTACATGATGTAGTTTTTGTTCGTGTACCGCCACATATCGAGCTGCTTGGGTCGCTCTTGCTGGTTAAACTGCTGCTCGATGCTCGGCAGGGCTAGGCACTTGCCCATCTCGATGGCGGTCGTACCTTCAGCTTGGTACAGCACGGCAAACTTTTGACGCAGCTTCCGGTCGGCCGTTTCGATGATCTCCTGGAAGCTGTCATTGTCCTCGCTGGTGTACGTCTGCAGGAAGCTGTCCAACGAGTGCTTGTCACCGAGCGATTTGGTCGATTTGTTCGAACCTACGCTGGAGGTCGACCGGATCGATGGTGGCGCTTCGCTGGCTGGTGTCGCTTCCGGTAGTGGTGTCTCGAACGTGGCGGGACTAGCTGCAAACCAAGACGAAAGATTAATATATGTAACAAACAGTGAGATACCCGCAGCGGGAACTGCGACAATTACCTAAACGGGATGAGTTTGGTCTTTTGGAACTGTACTTGGAAAAAATCTGCCTCAATTTGCAAACATCATTGCTGGCCAGCGCGTCCAGATATTCGTTCTGTGCCTTCAGTTTCTGCAAGTCGGGAAAAAAGTCCCGCTGAATGATTTTGCCCATTTCCTGCAAACAGAAGCGAAAGAACAAGTTAGAGGAAGTTCATCCCGGAACCATACAATTGCTTCGCACCTGTATGTATTCCTCCTCCGTGAGGATGATTTTGTCCTTTGCTTTGGCCTTGGGCACGATGGGTGTTTTAAATACTGTGACCGCTTTACTTTGCTCCTTGATGGCTTGCAGGGCCCGTTCTCCCGGCTTCGCCATGGTGGAATATTACGGAAACTTTCGGTAAATTGTAGAAATTCACAAACCAAACTCTGTTGCGCGTTGTTTTGTAAACAAATGAATCATTGGGACCAGCGATACTTTTCGCTCTTGCGCGCCGCTAAAATCACATTTGCCTGTGCGAGAAAGCACATCGATTTTTGCTGCATGGACACTTTGGCGTGACATCGCATCTGTTTGACAGCGTCTGTAGTTGAGCTACTGTCCACTAGTGTCGCTAGCTGTGTGATTCTTTCAAAGTGACCGTTTAGCGACGAGATGTAAACACATGTTCATGGATCATTTTGTGTAATTTGCCAGTTTCTTTCAGTTCACAACATCGCATCATTGCAACTCTCTTTTTTATTCTTAGCATATCTTTATTCAAATTGTCACCAAGTGAATACTTATAGTTGCTGTGCTTTCGCTACAAACTCTCTCCCTCTCTCCGTGCGCTACAAACTACACAACATGTTTCGAAACGTACGCAAACGGCGTGGCTACCGCATTTCTTACATACTATTGGCAACGAAGGCACTCAGCAGGATGGCTCCAACGAGCAGCGACATCTGGGCGACCACACTGCCGGCCGCGTTGTATTCGAAATGCCGGAAGTTGCATCCATTGCCGGCGCACACATGGCAGTCGCGACTGTTCAGGCAGGACTCGTGTTCGGACAGGCAGCCGCGCTGAACGTTGTTTTCCCGCACCCGCACAACGCACTGATCGTCGGCCACAAAGCGCAGACAGGGCGTCGGCTCCGTTTGGATCTCTTCCCCACAGGTGCTGTTGGTGATTCCTTCGCACTGGTGGCAGTGCAGACGTCCGTGCGGGAACAGATTTCCGTTGCAGGCAGTGGTGTTTTCATTCGAGCAGAGTTGGCAGTTGTTCAGGAGCGCACAGTTATCACGCTCGGCCGCGGTCAGGGCGGTTGCACATCCACGCTCCACATCTTGGCCTGTGTTTGTCGTTGCAGAAGATGAGAGAGATTGGTGATTTGAGGTTTTATTACAACTCCCACCAACAATCGCCTCCACTACTTACCCACAATACGCGTGTAGCAGGTCACGGCAGTCACGTCCGGCGAGGGAGGACATTCCGAAAGCAGGACGTTCTGGTCCGGAACCAGACAGTTGGTACTGTTGAAGGTGGTGCACGTGAAACACCAGACTGCAGGCGACGAGCACGGTCAAAGGTGCAGCACGGAACAACGAACGGAAAGGTGGGAAGAAAAAGCTGTGCGTTAGTATGCGTTTGCATTCCGTAACCTGACGATGGGATCAAGATAAGATAAACGACTGCTAGCGAAAGTTAAGCACATCGAGCACATTGAGTAACAATATCTGAATGTAAGTGTCGAAAACTGGATAACCAGGTAGGATTTCAATTTTACGTAACAGATTTACGGTAAACTTTGCTTCGCACTTTAGAATTATTGCTTTCAAAAACGTTCCGTTCAGTCACTTGTACCCAGCACGATCTTTCTTCAGCTTTTGCAACGCATACAGAGGGCGAAACTATGTTTGCTTTCCGGTCACACCCAGAACGTGTCAACACATTTTCCGCCCCAAGCTAACCCCATTTCCAGGCAACCCACTTACATGCGGACGCATTTCCGGCACTGATAGCCAGCACTAATGCCACAGCTGCGATGTATTTGAACATTTTGCAAGCTTCGTTTTTGTTGCACTTTCAACTTTCAGAAACAAGCACACGAAACCACGGCCACTCTTGAAGCACTGCTCTACGGTGGGCTACCGGTGATGAACTGAAATTCAGACCATTCGTTATCCGGTCACGGCCCCAGCCGGCTTGCGCTCCGATGTACTGGGGAGAGATAAGATTAGATACCACTACACGGAAACAGTTTCAATACAACTTCAACCCGGAGGCCCTATCGACCGTTTGCATCGAACATGCGAGCCCCGGGACGGCTAATGGCACACGGCTGGAGACAAATTCACAGCGACTTTCTTCGGAATTCTGAGAGCTTTCTTTCGTTTTTCGGTTGTCGCTGTTTGGCAGTTAACGGTTTTTTTTTTTGGGTCTGGAAGGTACACTCGTTGCACTGTTTAAATGGAAGATCGCGTGCAAATAAGCAGCGCCGGATGTTTGCGCTTGCGACGGGTATGGTTCGATAGCTGGAGAGTTACTGGAGAGTTACTTCAAATGTGTTATCAAATAAGCGGCATAAAGCGGCCAAACATGACTGAACTAGGGATTTTGAATATTTACCAAATCCATGCTCAGGAATTTTAACAAGTTCTTTGCTCATGTAATGTCACATCAGTCAATGTTGCTGTAATGACTAAGCCTAATAGATGGCGTATACGTACTAACACATCGTCAATGCCTTTCCAACACTTACTAATAGTTTAAATATCACGTATTCCAACAAATTATTCTTATCACAAACGATTAGTTTAATAGCTCTAGAAGCAGTTTAAACGCGATACTTAACATTCGGAACAATGTCGTCTAATGTACTAAGCACTGCAGCTAGCGCTAATTTCCAACTGATACACACACATTCCCTGTCGGCATCGCTCCTACACCCACACAAGACCTTTAACAGACTAGGGGAAAAGCGTTAGTTTTCCCGCGATTCCTACGATATCTTCTACCAAACGAGAGGGGAAAAAACCCCCTCAACACTCACACACAGCATCAGCAGCAGTAAGACCAGAAGCTAAACCTTCATTGGCTGCTCGTACATCATCTCCGGGCGGGCATCTGTCTCTGCGTCATCTGGGTTGGGTAGCGTGAGCGAGCCAGCAAGCCTGGATGCGGCGTGTTTTCACGCACGCCAGCAGCTAAGGCCAGCAGCCAGCCCGGGAGGTTTGTCACAACGGAACTCCGCCTTCTCGAATCACGGGCAGCGGCAGCTCCGTGGATCGCGTCTCGTCTTGGGATCCGATCAGATCGACGCGAAACGATCGTGGCGCGGTGTACATGAGCATGATAAAAATAATCTTCGCGATCGACCGTGTTGGCAATTTGTGTCCGCACAGGGGGGGAAGAGGATGTTGTAGGGTGTAGAGAATGTCGTTTAAGTGGGGAGAGGTTTTTGCCGAGATGGTTACATTATTGGTCATTGCGGGATTGCGCGAAGGATTACGAAAGATGTGGTCAAATCAGGACAAAAGATGTATGACGATATTGAAGAGGATTAAGGTGTAGTACACCGCATTTACTATCAAGAATTCATGAATGTATGTACCACAATCACTGCTACATTGGCAGTAATAGATAACCAAATTCCAGATGTGAAGTCTGTCCCGTTCGATCTCTCGAGAAGCTCCCTGTAAATCTGGACTTCAAGCAACAATTCGACAGAAACACATACGCTCACAAAGCGAGGAATCGATAAATAAATACCCAAATGTACGACTTGCTTCGGAACACGAGAAAAAAACACCGGCACACCGTCAACTAGCCAAACACTTCACAAATCAAACGCCTAACTTACCTTCTCCGGCGGACTACTCCCGCGCGTTGTTTATCGTCGAAGGCCCTCCCTTCCTCAACCAGCAGGCACTGCGACACATTCACCCTTCCAAGATGCAAGCCTTTCTCCCGGCTCCTCCGAGCACCCCAACACTGAGATAGAGTTTTGGGACCGTTTTGGGTTCCTTTGGCGTCTTTCGACATCACCCCATAACAAAAAAAAATGCACCACTACCACTGCACACTCTACTCCAATCGGAAAGGGTATCGGGAGAGAGTGCCGTCGCCCCAACGCACGGCCACCGTTCCGGTCGATCCGATCGCCTGAGGGTTAGCAGCACAAACGGCTTTTGCCGGCTACGTCACAGGAACCGTCGACCGTCGATCGCGAGCTGACGAAAGATGGCGTTGGTTCACACTTTTCATTTTCACGCCGGAACGCTCGGCACGGTCCCGGTATGGTACGGTCCCCGGAGCTCGCCCGGTTCCGTCTGGTATTTTCGTCCCAGTCAACGCGCAATGTACGCAATCGCCCGTGTACGATGGAGGACAGACAGAAGGGTTTTGGGGCTAGAACGGAGCGGGTGAAACATAACCACGGCGGAGTGACTCTAGGTACTACCACCGTTGTGGTTCTAATTGCATCGAGCAACAGCAGTGAACGGAGCGGATCTTACCCGACTGCAAGGGGCTGACTCGATCGCGCACCGTTCATTTGCTTCCATTCGTCAATGATTTGTACTTGCTTCAAGTGCCAAAACTATGTCCATGACCTTTAAAACAACACACACAATCTGTGACGCAATTGTGAGAAAAGTGAATTTTCGTTCACTCCTAAATGAATGAGTTGGGTGGTAGATGGTGCTTATGTTTTTGTTCTAAGCAAAACTCTCTTAATCGAACAGTCAAGTCAGTAGCGAAGAAGGTTTCTGATTAGAAACTCTATTTTATATATGAAGCTAGCATGTGTTGAATTCAATTTTTCCGGAACTAATGAATGCAGCAGTATTGGTTTGGACATATTTATCTACAGAGTTGGGGCTTAGTGATGAGTCGGAAGAGATATGGAGGACAGTTGCAAAACAGTATTTTGCTCACAGAAAAGATAAGGAGGAAGCAAACAGAGGACAAGCTAGACTTGATCCGACGACCTATACGTTGTGAACTGCGAACTTATCCACGGCTTTTTAGATCCTTTTACAGACCTTACTAAACGAAAATATGTCCAAATCCTGAAAGGCTTTCTCATTACTCTTGGGCATCATATTTTACTTACTTACTTACTTATCCGGCACTACAACCGCTTTGCGGTCTTGGCCTGCCTCAGGAGTGTCCGAAACCGCTCACGGTCTCGCGCCTTCGTCTGCCAGTCCGTCATATTTTACTACAATTGCGTTATTGATCACAGAATTTGAACATAATTGATTCACTGATTCGATTCATTGGACAGAATTGATCTCGTGCCGTTAGAGATTAATGGTCATCAATCTGATTTTCTCCTTGCCGGAGTCAATCACAATCCCCTGATCAACTTCAAACAATGATCAAATCGACTGACTAACGTACTATTAAATCTGTAAAAAAAATGCGTGTATGCTGAGTAGCGAAAGAAGGAATAATTGGAATTTCTACCAGAGGAAAACGAGCCAGCTGGACGCTGGACGATTAATCAAAGGCGCTCAGTCGCTCTCGTATCTGTTCCTTTTAAAATCAGTTAAACTCCAACACAGAAGATAATGCCTGCAAACCTGCCTTCGTATCGTTTCCAACACATTCGAACGAGCGCCATATCCCATCTTTCGAGAGATTTTCACTTTCACTTCGATGCTATCGAACATACCCTCCTCCGTTCGTGGGCATTTTCCATCAGCATCGTTCTCGTTCTTGCATGCTCCGAAAAACTACAGACAGGAGCGACCATATGCTGGTCTCGCTCTGGCCTGCACACTTTCCCCCACAGCATCCGTACGATCGACGATCGTTCATCTCGCACGCCCGCTCGTACTCGTGCTCTGTCGCACACTCAGAACACCCGCGCGCAGCTTCCACGCCAACGCCGAGCCGAGCTGGGTTGGTGAAAATTGAACGCAACCGAGACACCACACTCACAAGCCACCCGGGCACACGGACGCGGACCGGGACACTCGCAACACGGCGCAATCCCAAACAACCGGAGTGCGTCCCAGTGCGCCACCAAACGTACGCGAGGAAAAAAGCGCAAGGAAAAACTGTTCACGCGAGAGAGCGCGCCGGCGCGCGCGCGCAAACTAGTGCGGTTGTTATAATTTTATTGTGCGATTATCATCAGGCAGGCACTGGGCCGCGCGGTGTCCCGCTGTGTGGCGGTCAATTTTCACCCATAATCACGGTGGGTCGCGGCAGGAAAATCTTCGTGCCCGGTTGAAAGTTTAATTATTATTATTTTCCCGCCCCCGATCGACCAAGCAGGCGAAGCACGGTGGTGGAAGAGTGTGTGTGTGTGTGTGGGATTCGAATTGTACAGCAAGTGAGTTATGTGAGCGTGCTTGTGCGTGAATGTGCGTTTGTGCGTCGTGGAAATCAGTGTGCGAAGTAGTTCTTTACGGGAGTAAGCAATAATTCCACGCGATAGTACACTCGGCAGGGGGAGCAAACAACTCCACGTCCGGTAGTGTTCGTTGGATGTCTCACAGATCGCTTTCGTAGTACCAGTGAGTAGAGGAAACACTCGTAACTATTGCCTACAAATTTTGTGCTTCGGCGTGGAGAGAAAAATCCAAAACAACCCCCACGTTCCCGGCAGGTTCCTCTCCCATTTTCCATCCTTCCGACGGGCGGCTTCATCGGTGCGGCAGCATGTGTGAAATACAGCCTGCTGCGACCTTTGTCTGTCGTTGCGGCAGTGACAGAAGAAGTGTGATCTGAAGAAGTGCGAATTGTCGTGTGCCTGCGCTCTCCGGTGCCGATTAGTGAAAATTGCTCAGGGTGTGAAAATTGGCCTACGGAAGGAAAATATAGATCCATCCGCATTGCTGTTGCTTTACGTACAGTTCAACGAAGTCGTTCGGTCTTTGAGTTGGCGCCAAAGGCCTTTGGGCGGAGTGGGTCAATTGAGTGTTTTGTTGTGCCGGTGGGAAAATCGCTATCCCCCCGTTACAGCTTCTCATCATGATGCATCATCTCGATTTTTCCAACGGTCATCGACACGGTGACAGTACGCTCGGAATGGCGGGCGGATCGACGGGCACGATGCTGCACGAGTCGTTCTCTAGCCTGGTGGGAACCATGCCGTCGGCAGTCGATCTGAACGGGACAGACTTTCTGCATCACTACAGTCCGGCGGCCGTCGACTATTGGAATCCGGTGGCGTACAAGAACGGTACCAATCCGATGAAAGCAATGGAAGGTAAGCAGAATCAGCGTGTAGAATCATGGCTCCTCTCCTTCGCAGGATGAGAGCTCAGGGAAAAAAGCAGGTTAAACAACATGGTGTTGGGGTCTTCGCAACGATTCTTTGTAAAATCTGATCCACATCCATCAAAATGTACTTCCCTGTTCGTACATATTTAATTAAACGATATTCATTCCGATGCCTCAGAACCGTCAACTTTTTGCATGATGGACGGGTAACAACGACGGCTAACACAACACTGCTCGAAAGGACAGCATTCCGGCACGACAAACGGCCAAGGATGCGTGCCTTTCCTGCCCGTGGCACAAGCAACGTCAGTGTCGTTGTCGGGGTGCATCATCTAATTAATTGAGTCATTTTCTCTACTGCGGCCTGCGCTTCTCAACTGCTTCCATCCCGTCCCCTCAATATTCCGTACCGCGTTGTAATGCGCCTCTTAATTAGGATCTCGTGGCAGCGGTGTAATCCGTTCCCTCCAATGTTGATTAACCGCAGAAACCACCACAAAAAAGGGAACACGAAACGAACCCGATTTATCACGCCACGGCCGAAATCGCTGGTAATCGCTGGCGGTGTAGGGACGCGATGATTTAGCGTATAAATTAATTATGATGTCAACTGTACTATCGCCCTGGAATGTGGACAACCCCTTTTTTCTTCCTTGTTCCCCCTTTTTTGTATGCGCCTCAAGCGCGTTAATTTCAAACGCAGATCTCGCGCGCGCATACGCGATGCCAGTATGTTTACAAACCAAGCTTCACGTGGAGCGCTGACGATGCCGAGTGCCGTTGGCCGTGTATTTTGATCGTGATGGAGCAATACATTTACTTCCGAGACACTCCTCACGCGGACGGCGCAAATGGGCCACTGTTGGCCACTCGAGCTTGGTCTGTCCAGCAGGCAAAATTATTGCCCGCTGGTGGGTTTGGTGAATATGTCCGTTCACTTCTTCCCCCCTCGCATGCTTCCTAGGACACTGTTGAAAGCAGTAGAAAAATGGCTGTCCAGTTGCCTAACACATTTCGATCACTTTGCCGTACTGATCGGAGGAAAAAGGTAGTGGAAGATCACACTCAACCTCTCTCTCGCTCTGTCTTTCTCGTGCATGATCACATCTTGCTCGATTAGCTGCTGTTAGTTTTGTTTTGCTGAATTTCCCCCCAAAAAAATGTTGTTATCCCATGAAAACAAGCATCATGGGTACGACGAGAACGAGCTTAATATATGCATTTATCAGTATCAATCCACCTAAAGCCTATTATTTTGGTGAACCATTTTGGATAAAATAATTCACCCTTTTTTCGAAAGCCAGCGATCGATACACTGATCATTTAATGGATGATTTTCGTTTTAATTTCCCAAAACCCAAGTAGCATCACGATTCTTCTCGACCGACCAGCTAACGTAACAACATCATTGCCCGATACTATTTACGCTAGATACACGGAAAGGGGGGAAAATACGATCAACCGATTCACTGAAACGGTAGAATAATACCCTTCCCGAGGCGAAGGAGCGCGTACGAGAATAGCGTGGAAAACAACAACTACCACCACCAACCGCAAGCACCCCCCCTCGGTGGCAGTGGATTGTGCAACCGCGGGGACAGGAAGGATCGCGGGAACACAGAAAACACTCGACTAATTACAACATAAATATTTGCTTTGGACATGACACTGTAAATTATGAGGCGACCCGTTCCAGCGCGCGGGAAAACTTACCTCAACAAGTGCGTGCTCGAGATTGACGACGGAGCGGATGTAGCGGACGGGTTTGGATTTTCGATGCTTTTTGGAGCACAAAAAAAATCGAAGAATATTGGTCGAAAACAGTCCTCCAGCTTGATTGGATTGGGGCTGGAGGATGTAAATTACCGAACAGTAGTATTTTTTTTCCGTGCCCCTTGAGACGATGAATCAGTTAAATCTGGCGGGCAGTTTGACATTCTTATTAAGCAGTTGTTTTCAAGTACAGAATTTAAAGGATTGATAACAGATAGATAGGATAGATAGAACAGAAAGGCTGAATTGTAAAACAAATTGAATCTAAGCTGAAATCCCGTGCGTTAAACATCTCTAGTGAGAGCTATGAACAGTTAGAATTTAGGTTTTTAAACTTTTAGGCATTATAAAGTTGATACTTTTTTGTCTGAGGTATTTTAATTGAAGACAGAAATAAGCCCGGAGGTTACGAAACTGAACTTTGAGTGTCATCGGAATCTGAAGTTAGATTCTTCAATCCATATCGAAAACGCCTAAAATAATCTATCTCAAAGAAGTACTTTAAACAACCTAGCAGCACAGTAAACCCGAGCAGGTCATCTACCTCGCTTCTTGGCGCAGTTATGAATCCATGCAAACCAATCACACCCGCTGACGAGCGTCGCAATCGTTACGCGCATTTGTTGCGCTGCCGTCCGGCACAGCCCCACAGCAAGGTGTTGACAGGTTTCTATGGCAGCACCATTTGCGCGCCCTCGCGGCTCGCACGGCATGGTGAAGGTGCCGGTAACCAAATTACGCCATCATCCGTGCACTGACATCGCCAAGCCGCGTAAAGGCACGCGACTCTGGCCCACGAACGGTCTGGAGTGAAGTACTTGAAGGACCACATTGTAATTGCATCCTCTTCTACCGGGAACACACACACCCCTCAGCCGCGCGCTGCGTTTGCGTCGGTAGCTCACGTGTGTCAATATTGTTATAGACTGGGCAATGAAAATAAGCAATCTGCAGGAACTGCATGCCGCTTTTGTCCACAAGTGCAGGCGGATTCCAGTATGGAGCGGTTTATTTGGTACGGGCGATGAAACCAATCTCGCCGCAGAGTCAACAACGCTCCCCGGTTCGGTGGGTGGTTTCTGCAGTGGTGAAACCGAAGCACTGATCTGTCCCATGCTGATCTGTCAAACAGACGGCAACAGTACATAAATCATCCAGGACAAACAGGATATCTTCAGCTAACGATCGGAGGCTTTTCACTTTGGTTTAATTGTAGTCTTTAGTTAAGCAAGTCATTTCTTTTGATGTCCTGAATATCTTGCATTTCATTCCAATGGCCCAAAACGTATTAGTCTTTAATGAGTGTTAGCAGCTTTCTTCACTTAAATCATCCATAAACCAGAACCTCTTTGATTAAAGCCTACTTAATGGGAAGAGCGCCGATTTCAACCAATTAGAAACAATTATTCGCGTAAAATGTTTCACGACCGTACTAATCACTGAGTCGAGATTTACAAAAAAAAACCCTACACGACCTTGCACAGAGATGCGCGCGCTCTGCACTGCTTGATGCCGCTGCACATCACACGTACAAGGCGCGCGACAAGATTTATTTCTTGTTAATTCTAAATGATTGCAACCGCTCGAGCGAATGACATTTGCCCATAAATCGTGCAGAACTAATTGTCAATTTGGAAAACTCAAAGCAACTCAAAGCTACTGCGGGCTTGCCAAGCTGCACATGCCACGGCCAAGCATTCCTGCCTTTGGTCGCCCGCCGTCTCCTGTCATTCACGGGCAATGTGCACGGGGCTGACATTTCATTCACACTTCGATCGACCCGGTACGATCGCTCAGCTGTTGGATGCAAACTATGATGCGTTACGACGACAAAACGCGGCGTAAAAAGGAGAGAACTCGGAGGAGGAAAAAACTGCAAAGCCTAGTTGTCGACATCTCCGTTCGTTGGAGATTTATGAGCGTAAAGTCTTGACGGTTTTGCTGCCGGTTACGATTGGGCTTCGCATTGATTTTTGACTGGTTGTGGTCGTTTTTTCATCTTGCCTACCCGAAATGTAGCTCACAATTGCTGGAAGTTTATCTCCTATGTCTGACAAGTGGCTCCAAATAGATCTAAATGTTTTGTTCATGTATCATGAGTCTTTTTTCTGATTATTGTTGTAGTAATCTCTAGGATGGTCCCTTCAGTGCAGACCCTTCACTTTCGAATGAGTTTGATTAATGGGTACCGGGACTGGCGTTCTACTAATACGATGAAATTGTTCACATACCAACACGATGTTCCGGGAGACATGTGGCAAAGGGACCAATACCCTTCAAAGAAACTTACAAAACAAATGTTTTTGTTGGAACGCTACACCACTTCTATCCGCATGAAATTTGATACATTTGGTGTAAGATTGCTGTGAGCAATTGTTCGATTGAACAAAACAAACATGATAATAGTTTTCAATGCTCCCAGATTTGTGTTAAGGCTCAGGTCATAGTTCAGAGAAAGTCACGAAATGAATTTAAGTTCTTAAAGTATAGAAACAGATAAGAACATTGAAAGTTAAACATTGTACGAAAACAATTAGCACACATGTATGTCACGAGGGCATGCGAACCTGCAATGTAAGGAGCACGGCTTGTGGCACCAAATGTATGTCCTGGTCGTATGCAAAACGCAAGCGCCATAAAAGCCAGCGACATTCCGAGAAACGATTCCGTGCTCAGACCATCCCGAACTCCCCACGCGCAAGTCTTCAGATCAGCAGATCAGTAGATCCGGGCTTACCGCAAGAAAGAAGGAGCCGCGAGCCAGCAAAGTTATGGCCGGCGGCATTTCAGTGCCGGTTTATGCTTGAACGTTTGCTCTCCCACCAGCGGAAGGTTTTGTTGACGCATCTCGCGGAAGCCGCCGCGAGTTTGGAGAGTCAAAATTTTATGATCTGTGAAAAATGTTCGATGATTGCTTAATGTTGAAGCGCACTTTTTCTTCCTACCAGCTTCGTTATCCCCTCCACTCCTTTAAACGGTGGCGGAAAGGAGGCGATGCTATTTGCGATGGCAAGTCACGGTACGCTGTCCGCCGTGAGCATGAGGGCGGCGCAGTTACTTTTATTTTAAATTTTATTCCTCCCGAGCGAAGGGGTCTTGGGGCTGTGGTCCCCGGGTGGAGCAGGTTCGACTGGTGCACAATTTACGGCGCTTCCTCGCTCGACTAAATAGTTTAGAGCGCAGGAGTTTTTATTTCTGCACCACGAGCAAACGAGCTGAAAAAGATGATTTAAATCCGGATCCCTGGAGGGCAACGCCGAAAACCCGTTAGCAGCAAAGCAGCAAAAGTGCCGCTATTTTTAAACCCACCCGTCTAACTCGAAAACGGCCCATTAAGCGACTGATACGTAAACAGTTTTTTTTTTGCACCGAAATTCGGGTATGTCGTAAGCGTTTGGTAAGGTTTGGTTCACAATCTCTTGTTGTATCGTACCAGTTATCTAAGAACCCGTACGGGGAGCCGAGCCACAGTGCCCTCGACATTGGGTGATAAGAATCGGGCTTCCCGAATTCCTTTTCCGATTGCAATCGTTTGTATGCGAGTGTCTAACCACTAGCCTTTCCGTTCTCTTTCTTTTCATCTTACTGCGCTCGGGAACAGCCTGCATTCAGAATGCCAACAAAGGACAATACAATCCACTGGAACAGGTCGAGCAGCTCAGCATTAGTTGTGACAGCGAATCACAGGCCTCACCGCTAGCACAGTCTGGAGTGCACGGTCTTCATCAGGCTGCCAACAACCTCCACAACCTTGGACATCATCAGCTTAATCATGATGCACACAACAACAACAACAACAACAACAACAGTCTTAGCAGTAACAAGAATCTTCGCGAATCACGCAACGATGGCAAAACGCAGCGATCTACAGGCTCGCGCCACAAATCACGTGCAGGACGGCGTGGTGCACCAAGCTCCCACAACTCTTCTCCAGAGGTGCACGAGGACTCACGCACAGGTATGGAGGTGGACCAGGAAGAGTGCAGCAGAACGGACGAGGAGGAGGAAGATGTCGAGGGTAGCGAAGACGATACGGGTGGTGATGGTGATGGTGATGGTAGTAGAAGAGCGTCTATCATTCAAAATGGCAGCAGACAGTCGCAGCAGCACCAGCAGCAACAGTCTACCAAGCAGCCGGGAGCGCCTCCGACGACCACTTTCGCAAGCAAAAAGTCACCCGAGATGGATAAGCCTTATCACTCGTCGCTCGCTTCGGCGGTGGTCGTGCTGGAGGGGAAACACTTGTGGGACAAGTTTCACGAGCAGGGGACGGAGATGATAGTCACCAAAGCTGGGCGCCGCATGTTTCCGACCTTCCAGGTGAAGGTGGTCGGGCTGGAGCTGGCCGCGGAGTACCTCATGATTATGGACTTTGTGCCGCTCGACGATAAGCGCTATCGATACGCGTTTCACACGTAAGGGCAGGGAAAGGATAAGGGCAAAGGGAAGGAATGGTGGACTCCGCACCTCGTGAATGCAGTTCTTTATGTGCGAGCAGCATGAAGCATGTGATGACGCCTGTGTTTGGATTACTAATGCCCTGCTCGATCCCGAACGCGTGTATAATCGCGACTAACCGCTGTCGCGGCAGATTATGTTTGATTAATTTCTCAGTGATCCGTTGTGCTATGCTACGCTCCGGATCTTCGAAAAAGGCTCTAAACCAACAAGAAGAGAGGAATATTACATCAAGCATGCATACATTTAGCTTAGCCGCATTTAATTTTGATCTGCAGTAACTGACTTTTATTGTAAATCTATCAGCATAAATTAACTATGTGCAAATAATGGAAGAGCTTAATATTACAGATGTTAACATACTACTCTTTGCATAACAGGAATAGATCAGTATAAGCTACTAACAATTATGCGTAACGGTTAGTATAATTTCTTACATGTTTTACCACTAATTGCGAATTGCGTACTACACCCTTTGCTACAACTCGATATACCTTGATCATCAAAGAGTTATACATATTTGCCTGCAGCTCGAGTTGGGTTGTCGCCGGTAAAGCGGATCCAATCTCACCGCCACGCATCAGCGTCCACCCGGACTCCCCGGCGACTGGTGCCACCTGGATGAAGCAGACGATTTCCTTCGACAAGCTGAAGCTCACCAACAACCAGCTCGACGACAATGGCCATGTAACTATGCAAAGCTAAAACTCTCTACCGCTCTTGCCTATACGTTATCGAACCGTTCCTCCCCCTGCAGATCATTCTCAACTCGATGCATCGCTACCAGCCCCGGCTGCACGTTTGCTACTTCACGCGCAACGGCGTCAAGGACGAAAAGGACACCCTGACGCACCGCACGTTCGTTTTTCCGGAAACGTCATTCACGGCCGTCACCGCCTACCAGAACCAGCGGGTAAGTCACGCACACCCGGACCGGACCCGGTATGTCACATGGAGCGGGAAGTTTATCATTTGCATCGCTGTGATCAAGTCAAGTGTCGAGGCGCAAGAGGTGTATAATGCTGGCATCGGGGCAGAAATGTTTACGCGAAGGAAGCACCGTCGTTCGGTTTTTCTTTTCTTCTTCTTCTTGTTCGGGCTTATTGCATGCTTCACCCAGCATCGCCACATCCTTTTCCCATTACGTTCGAGCAAACAAACGCTTAGAGTAAACGGTCTGTTTAATGTTTATCTTCATGGCCGCGCCCAACATGCCTTCGCTCTGCTTTTTCCTGTGCAGCCCTTGCTGCACGGGATGGCGGGAGGGTGTACAGGTTGGCGGATGATCGAGTAATTATTGATGCAACAGTGTTGTGCCGATGCAGACTGAGTGACTGAGAAGCACACTAAAAAACTACTGGCGATCGCTTGAGCTCCTGCGTTTACTGCGTGTCGTCAATCGGTCTGGAGCTTCGCTGAACGGAGGTGTTCCCCATGGGTGGCACTCATGTTTCATCGACTTTTTATTGCTCGCACCCAAAGCCATACATTCTTGTCAACTTCCCACGCGACGCGTTTTGACCCCGATTGAGCTCTTCGCGAACGGCACAGTTGTCGGGATCATCATTAAAACACATTTACAGCCAACGCGCTGACACGCGCTTGAAACCTCACTTCTAATGTACTTGTTTCTGCGCTCCGAAACAAGAAGGAGCTCCGCCAATTCCTCGATCAGTCGATTTTCATTCAGCCAGATAACGCAGCTCGAGAACGCACACACCTTAAGCGTGATCTGCTCGGGCCAAGTCCATGTCACACCAATTCCGAATCATATCCGTAACTGGGCTAATGTTTTGCACCCAGCGATGTTAACCGCTGCCAGCCGATCGTAGTCGTAAATTCTAAAACACGCCTAAATCATAAAAACCACAACCACGACTTACTAAATTGTATTTCCCCGGTGCATTTGGCACTCACAGACAAGAACTACGGAAAAAAGAAACACAAGCATTAAACGCATCTTTTCCCCACACGACAGCAAGATGTGTCGCCTCTCGGCGAAGCGCGGCTTTATGTGACGGAGGTACCAGCGCCAGCGCCCCCAAAACGATTAAAAGTAATGAATGGGTTTAAATATTTTGACAGATATTACAAAGTAGGAAAGATATATTGGAATGGTATCCAACCAAAACGAGAAAAATAAAACTCCCTCCCCATACAACATGCACCACGACTTTCGGGAGGAGATGCCGTTCCTTCACGGCGTCCAAATTTCCAAGTCGAAGCTATAAATTTATTTGCTGTCCCTCTGTGCTCTCTCGCCTCCGTCGTGGCAAACAAACGATCTTCCTAGTGTGTGTGTTTGTGTGTGCGTGTGTGTGGGGAGTGTCATAATTGGTTTCAAACAATCCAATGGGCAAAATAAATGAACCATGAGTCGTTTAAAAATTTAAAGTATTTTTCACTAATCTTCTTGCCGCAAGTGCGCACGCACCCTCTGCAGTCGGTATGTAGTTGATCATATTTCTTTCGTTCTTTTTTTATCAATCTCTCCCCAGGTGACGCAGCTTAAAATCGTCAGCAATCCCTTCGCAAAGGGTTTCCGGGACAACGAGACGAATGAAGAGTAAGTAGAAACAGTTCGATTGTTTTGTATTCTAGCTTCGGAAATTCCAATTAGCGTGATCATATAAATTGCTACGATCTTTAACGGTCGTTCTTCACTTTAAATTGTAGTTGATCTTCTGCACTCACAGTTTTCTATCAGTAGCAGCATGCCATGCATCTCTGCTATGCCATTCTATACCTTCACGGCTTCCCGTCTTTTGGCCCAGTGTTGGTGTTTTCATTCTAAATAAAACTAAATCAACAAACCAGACGACTCCCGAGGGCGGCGTTAGGTCGCGCTGGGCTATAAAAGTGCCAGCGGCACGTCATCATCACATTCACACCTTCGCAATCGTCCTCTAGCCAAAAGGTGGAGGAAAACAAACACTTTATCGCAACATTTCATCATTAAATGGTTCCAAAGTGAAACAAAAAAGAATGCGTCTTTATTCCCCCCCTGGGGCGAGGAAAACATACGCTGGCCCCATGGCTTATGGTTTTTTTCCGTCACCTTGATTGCTCTTATTTATGCTTCCTTTACACGGTGTGCATTATACTTTCATTATTGCAGTCCCCTTGTGAGCTTCCCTTTCCACGTGGCGGCAAACGGCCGAAACAATCCACCGAAATGCCACCGACCCTGGCACTGTGATTGTGGCCGGCGGTTTTGATTAACATTTAAGTTATGCGCTCTTTTCTACTCGCGACCAGGCGCTTTGTCACGATCACAATGTTAAAGGCGAAGGTTTGCGCATCGGAAGTGTATGTTTTCCGCCGACCTTCAGCGAACCGTAACGTCTGGGCGGATCTACACATGCGTCAAATGTTAACCGAAAAAAATGAGTCGAGCTCGAACATTACTCACCGAATGGAAGGAGGAACAGCTAAAAGTTTCCTTCCCGTTCGATGGACTGTGGTGTACTGCTGGTGTATAATGCTTTTATTTTCACCCCCCACCCACGGTTGCCTTCCTCGTTCCGGTCGATCCGGTACATTCCACAGACCGGTAGCGATTGGCAAATGCGTTATGTTGTGTGTATGAAATCTCGTACCTCTTCGTTTAATGGGCCCCCTCACCCTGGCTCTTCAACGTTGAGCGTGCCAGGTGGGAAATAAATTTCCATTGATGTGATACCGTTAAATAGAACGATTATCGTGTGTTTATACTTGCCCGTGCGCAGCTGTGCGTATGATCCGATCGTCGTTAATTCACTTGTTTAGGCGATCCATCTTACGGTGTAGCACTAGTTGGCGCTCATTTGAGGAATGTGCTGGGAACTTCGTCAATTTTCCCAGAATCTATTTGCTGGTGCGCACGTGGCTGGACGAGTGTTTTTAAAAGGCACATTTCGACACAATATCAACAATACAACATCCAAATGCGATCCTTTCAAACCGGAGGTGTTGATCACTCGACATCCCACTGGAAGGAAACAAACCCTCCTGCACTACGCAGTTTCGCTGTTCCACTAATGAGATGGCAACGATAACACGGCCCAGACGGGTCCGCCCTTCCATCCCGTTGCTGTCCATTGCTTGCAAACGCAAAAGCAAAGCGGACGCAACCGGACCGTGGCTTTCATCGATATTTTATAAGAAACATAAATAAACAGACCTCTCTAATCATTGCATCAAAAGTTTCTCGCTGCCCGTGATCGGTCCTGACACGGCCTGCTTGTTGCGATACCACCCTCCAGCACAGTACAGTGGAAATTGTTCCAATTTCCCGCGCTCCTCCATAATCGAATAAACAAAGTTGAACAGTGGCACATGGAGGGCGCAAAAGAAATTGATATAAAAGAAGCGTTTCCCAAAGGGCATCAGCAGGGTGGAAACATTTCATCGTTCGGAGCCATTCAGCAGATTCATGCCAGGGAGGAGGTTCTTGATACAGCAGCGTGTGCGTTATCGTTACCGCATGTTTTATTTACACACTCGACGCACGCACGTTCCGTTTTTTTTTTCCCCGTTGCGTCAATGTTAAGCAAACCTGGCGATAGAGCGTACAGATTCCTACAGCTCACCCTCGGACTTGTGATAGATGCTGACGTCCTGGAAGAACGCGTTCGGCACACCGTAGAACAGCTTCTCGTCGATCGGACGGTCGAACGGATAGCCGAAGGCGTACGAGTCCATGTAGCGCGCGCCGGAACCGACGCCGCACGACAGCACCGGATCGAAGCCGGTGTACTGGGACACCTGCGGTGCCTTGTACGGCGACACGATCACGTACAGCTGGAACGGCATACCGCCCTTCTTGCCCTTCGGCAGCATGAGCCGGTTCGGGAAGCCGCAGTGCGCCTCGGTCATGTCGAGCTGGAACTTCTCCGCCCCGGTGTATCCGGCCATGACGCTGCGGTACAGCTCGTAGAACGAGGTGCGATCCTTGACGTAGCCGTTGAAGTTGACCGAGCTGCGCGTCAGCACGTTCTTGCCGGCGGTCAGCTCCTGCACGAAGTAGTCCAGCTCGTAGAAGTTCTCGCGGTTCTCGTTCAGCGTGTACAGCCCACCGTACTCGTCGTCCTTGGGTCCGAGGAAGACGCGCACGGCCGCCTTGGCCGGCTTGTCCGCCGTCAGGCTGATCTTGTACGTGAACGGTTTGTGGTTGAGGCGCATGGTGCGCGCCTTGATCACGACCGGATCCGGCTTGTACTCGATCTCGCCGAAGCCTTCGTACTTGCCCGGCACGTACGGTTCCGGCTCGATGTCGATGGCGTTGGTGATGTCCACGTCGAAGCGATCGAAGTACGTCTGCAGCTTGTCCACCACCACGCCGTCGATCTTCACGCCCGGGTAGTACAGCTCCTCGTACGTGTACTCCGGCAGATGCTCCTTGAACTGGTGGTAGTACGCGACGATGCGCTTGTAGATCTGGTAGAAGACCGGGTCGCGCATGGCCGACTCGTAGTGCTCCAGCGCGCTCGGGATGACCTGGTACGGCTCGACGGGCTCGATGGCCGCGCCCATGATGATGCGCGCGTACATCGCCACATACTTGTAGAAACGGTGCTCGTAGCTGTCCGGGTTGGCCTGGATCAGATTGCCCAGCACGTCGATCGACTCGGGCGTGCTCAGGTTCACCTTCTTGCCGTCCGGCAGCACGAAGAAGCCCTGATCGATGACGTCCCGCAGGCGCTTCTCGTAGTCCACGACCTGGCGGATCTCGCGATAGTTCGACTCCTGATCGACGTGGTAGTAGTTGTCGCGTGCCGGGAAGCTGTGTCCATTGTAGTACTGCAGGTCCGGATAGTAACCGGTCGCGATCGGGGTCCACCACGAGAACTCGGGCACGTGGCCGAGATCGTTCGACAGACGCTCCAGATAGTAGCGGGCCAGAATCTGCTGGTGCTCGTACAGGTACAGCTCACCGCGACGGTCCTTGCTGAGGCCGAACAGCTCGCCACCGAGCCAGAACGGATAGTCCGTGTGCAGGTAGTAGTAGTAGCTGTTCAGTCCAATGTCCTCCGTGAAGTAGGAGATCTTCTGCTCGGCGTTAGTGTGCATGTACCAGCCGGTGTAGTTGCTCGGGATCGTCACCGTGTACACACCGTCCACCTTCTTCATGCCGTAGTAGCCCTGCATCTTGTACTGCTGGGCCTTCTGGATGACCTCGGTGTTGATGAAGTGGTACGGGCTGATCTCGTACGGCGCTGGCAGCACAAACCCGGCCATATCGGCACGGTGCGTGACGGCCACCGTCAGCGCGTACACAAACATGCCCTCGTTGACGTAGTAGCGGGCCCAGGCCGCCACCTTGTAGAACGTTTCCCAGTCCTTGGCGTGATACAGCACACGGAACAGAGCGATCGCCTGCTCGCGGTGCAGCTCGTCGTACACGGAGAACACTTCACCCTTGGGCAGCAGGCCATGCTCGTAGTAGGACCACAGCTTTTCCGCCCACTGTACGGTCGGTTCGTGCTGGAACAGCTCGGCGCTTTCCTTGAAGTGGAAGTTCTTAGCGTACGCCACCAGCTGCGGATTCCAGTCCTTCTCGTACAGATGGCGGAACAGCAGCAGCAGATCCTCCTGCTTGTGCAGCCAATCCTTCTCGGCGTACTTGACCTGGCTCGTGCTGGGCACAAACGCCCCAGAAGCGACGGCCAGAGCCGCTCCCAGAACAAACAGCGCAAACGTTCTCATCTTCGGACGTAGACTGATACCTGGCAGAACGGTCGAGGCACACTTATATAGCCCCCGCAGCAGGAGGATGGCTTTTATCGCACATCCTACCGCTGGGTAGCAGCTCTGACCTTCTGGAAGTCCTATCGGGAAGCACGCGATCAGTTGCATGGAGCATGCGGGACCGGTCGTTACCAACCAACATAAACGCTTGATAAGTTGGCAGCTTACACTGTATCAAGCGGCGGCGGCCACTCACCCAATCAGGTGAAATGTTCAAAATTTTATTTTAGGACCGCACAGGCCACACTTTCTCGACACAGACGCTAGGTTAATCACACCCGGGCGCCATTATCACTGTGATGCACGGGAATTGATGTACTCTTGAAATTCTGCATACAACAACAACAAAATACATTACAAATCATTCAGGGCAGCGCGAGCTACAGTCAGTGGCACCTAATAAATAGCCATTGGCTCGTATTTTCACGTAAAAATACCACAAATTCAAGCCATCATCGGTGGAGCAAAGTGCGTTAATTGGTATTGGTGGATTTAAGTTGACAGATCCCAAACAAATTTATAACTCCATTAGCTCCTCGCATGCTGCCTCGAAGGCAACGTATACCATCCGATTGTTAGAAAGAGTGAACCACAAGCACCGCTAAGCTCAAGCTAAACAATCCCAAAGCTATGAGCTGCTCCAACTGGACGCTGGGAATCATCAAACTCGTCGAATACTTTTCCAACATTCATTCAGAATCTTCAACTTTGTTCTCCGAATTCCGAACTCTTTTGGGTGTTCCGTTTTGCTTCGTGGAATATGTATACCGGTCATCTTTCTTCACGTACAAAAATTTTGAGTAATAGAAAGTAGATCTTACGAAGATGGTGGCCTTTTTTCCTCGGTTCCTTCACTAATGTCTCTTTCAGGGGTTCAAACAGGTTCGGAACTTTGGTGGGGCGCAGAGGATCTGAGGTGCGTTTAAACAAACAATAAATCATAACGAGACCCGTTTGTTTACCGGGTTGGCTCGATCGATTGCGGACTCACCATAAGATAATTTTCAAATCCTCTGCCCCTTCCACCCGAAATGCACTCACAGGCCCCGCAGCATGGGCCTCCGGCCTTTTCCACCTTTCTGCTTCATACAGATCAAATGATGTAGCATCAAATCTAGCGATACGATCGCCGGATCTCGATTGCTGTCCAGTGTCCGGCGATTGGTAGCATATGGTCGTATCTGGGCTGGGGGAGTACGATCCCTCGGGGCACATTAATTGGCGCTGAGCCGCTCACCTAACACCCCGATCGCATATGCGCAGGGCCGAGTGTTGCAACGCGATGAAATCTGCGGGGAGGAGAGGCCATAATGACCAGCCGTTGGTCCGGCAAGGGCATTCCGGTAAACAAAAGGTACTTGGATTCAAAGTTTGTTTTTAGAAAAAAAACGCCAGTCCGTCGGCGTATGGGTTTGGATTGGTGGGGCCTGCCGGACTGATAAGCCACATTCGGCGCACGCCACCCTGTCTGAGATGATACGGCAAGAGTGTGTGTGTGTGTTTGTGTGGAGTTGTTGGGTGGAACACTTGGACGATTCGGATGTTCGATTGTGCGTTTCGCTTTTGGTTTGTTGCTTTTGGAGCCTGCTGTAATCAATTGATGTTGCATCCGTTTGCGTTAGCTCAAACATAACATCGTGGGGATGCGTTGAATGCACCAGCGATGGTAGGGATTGGTAGCTTCGTTTGATGTTTCAATAATTGGTACAAAGCAGTACAAAATGATTATTATTTTTAAATCTCTCGTCCCGTGAGAACACCTTTGAAGAAGCTAATTTTAAACAAAAGTTGATTTCCCAACAGCTCACCGCATGTTGCTCCAAAGTCAAACTTACAGAAGAGTTTGTCCTCAAATCGTTGATCTCAACACAGTAATAAGCATAAATTCAACAGTAGTCTGCTGTTGGCACATTTGAAGCGCCCATAACTTTACGCTTTATCACTTTGACGATAAGACAAAACGATCGCTTTTTAAAAATTAAAACCACCAACACATCATGCGTTTACGAGTTGACAAAGAAAGAACAAACGGGGGCCCCAACGGACGGCATGTTCTTTCCCCACCGACCCGAAACCGATCGCATCATATCATTATCACATACTTTGTGCATCTTTCACCGAGATGCATTCCCAACAAATGGACCCCACAGCCCACAGTTCTACTGCAGTCGCTCATCATTTCTTTGAATTTCTTCACTTTCTTGTTGCAGATCTCAGGAACGATCGGCACCGGCCATAAGCGATCGGTTGAAAAATGAGCGCAGCTCCAGCTACAAAAGTAAGTAAGCGCAAACAGCGCCGGCAATAAGCGAAGGTCCCTCCCGGCTTATTGTTCCCTCCCCGCCTAGCCCAGGAGTCACATACACACCCGACCCTATAAATATTCGTCCCCGAGCCGGTGTCGACAGGAGCGAGCGAAGTGTTTCCGCACCACAACAACATACTTGAGACACTTTTTATTGCTCAACAGAATGCATCGGGAGGGAGAGAGTTTTTTTTTTAATTCTTTCTACTGAGAACATTTTCGATCGCTCGAATCAGTTACCTCACGGTCGGGCTCGTCTCGTGCAGTCTGGTTGCGTATTTTGCATCGATGCACTTCGGTTCGCGCTTTTGCCTGCGCTAACAATCGCATCAAGGATGGGTTTTCCATCGTCAACTACCGAGTGAATGCAATTGTTGAGGGGAAAATATGGAAAAATTGTTGATGAAACGACATAAAAAAAAGCCATTTGCCATCCGTTACTCCAACGATGGCGATGAAAAGCCTGGTGCACATTTTCTTCACACCCAGCGGCTGGTAGTGTTTTAAAATTGTATTTTATTTTCTCTTCGTCCAACTTCTAAAGGAAACAGTCAACGAATTCTGTGAAAATATATATTCCACAAAACAATTAAAATGGTAGCAACGGATAAAAGAATGAATACGAGTTGTGATCATAGAATCATTACAAATTGTCTTATGACTGTCAAGAGAGTACCAACTATTAGGTCTTCATAGAATCGTTCGCCTTTAAAACTAAGTAATTGACCTTCTATTCCGAACTGTAAGCATCACCATCATCATCCGCTACTGTATACTTAGTTCATTTTTGGCTCACTGTAAAGTAGTGACAAATGGCTCATATAATTTGCAGGATTTAACTATCTCCTAAAGACTACACTACTGCTCCTACTGCTCCAAACGCTCGCTAAATGATCCACTCGACGATCGTGTCCACGGTCACTAACGCCACTAACGCCTCACTTCTTTCGCACGTCTTCCGCAGAGGATAGCGAAATGGCAACCATTTCAACTGGCACGTCGTGCTCCTCGCCCCGGATAACTTCCTCCTCCGGTACGGCCACCGCCGCTGCCACCAACACCACGGCAGCCTCCGTCCTGTCGCTACATCAATCCGCACACCATCAGCACACCTCGCTGCACCATCTTCAGCACCACCTGCAGCATCTTCATTCGGCACCCGGCGCTAACCCCGCCGACGGAGCCGTAACGTCAACCGACGGCCATCATCATCACCCTCACCATCAACATCAACAGGCGCATCTACAACAGCATCAGCAACAGCATCAGCAGCACCAGCAACACCACCACAACGGCACTGGCGGCGGTTTGGCGTCGCTCGTACCGGGACATCATTCGCCTCTGAATTCGCCTGCATCCTCGTCCGGTGGCGGATCGTCCCTCTCGCCGTACGGACTATCCCCGCACGGTGCCAGCTCGGGCGGTACACCCACAGCGGGCTCGACCGTGGGTTCCGGTGGCAATATGCTTGCCCAACCGTACGCCTCCGATGCGAGCGGTTTCGGTCCGATCTATCACCATCATCACCATCACCATCATCACAACCCGCTGGCGGGAGGACCGGCACCGTACATGGGACATCCTTCGTTTGTGGATAAGTATAAGCTGTCCGCCACGCCACCTCCACCACCTGCACCGCCCAACACGCTGACTCCACCGGGAACGACGTACGCGGGCCATTATCAGGGCTTCTACGCTGGAGCAAGCCATCCCGGGGCGGCCATGATCTCTACCGGGCATCACACAATGGCGCATGGGACGAGGACGACCGTTCCGTCGATTGCCTGTCGAGATAGGGCCGATCATGGCTGGTATCCTTAGCTGGACGATTGCAGGAGATCTACAGCGATTGATACAATGATATTAAGGATGCCAATCACACGGACATAACCGTGATCGCGTAGTATTGAACAAGTATGTGGAAACTATTTATTAAGAAAGGAAATTGTGAATAGAGCAATAAAAGCGTTATGCTAACAATTCAAAAGGTTTATCTTGTTCTTGAGTGTTTCCTCGTGATGCCATAGCTCCAGAAACTTTAGATCTTTTTTCACCAAAAAGGCTTTGTAAATTCGCTTTACAACTCAGGGCGATTTCAACACGAGCAGCCCAAAAGCTGCCACCACAAAATTTATTGCTCTGACATCCGGGAAATAAATCGGCGTACCAACACATACACACTCACACACCAAAAAGGATGTAAAGTATTATTTATCACTCTTGCCATTTGGAAAAGCAAATGCTTCACAGTTTAAAAAAAAAACCCTCCATCGGTCGTCTTGAAGCATCGAAACTCGCACTTCGTCGTACGAATAAAGGAAGCAAGGAAACCACTCACGAAAGTGGCACCATATTTTTAGACTTTGACACCCTGGTCCCGAGGTAGACACACTGAGCAGCAGTAGCGTACACATTAAATGCAGCAACCAGCCAACCAGCCACCAGTCGGCCGATAAAACGCCTCAATGAAGGAGGTGTGAAAAAAGTGTGCGTAATTATAGAAATTTATTTTCCAATAAATTTGGAAGCACTTCCCGGACTCCAGCCCGATCGGGGCGCACTGCACTGGGCGCACCGGGCGACAGACTCCCGGGGACAAAGGTCTCGTGGCCCCAGGCGTTTCAAGTTCAGAGTTCGGAGCTGCCTAATCGTTTGGGCTTCCGCAAACCCGGCCAGGGATATGTCCGTCAACGCGCGTTACACACGACGACCGCGGGGTTATTCTTACGCGCGGGGTGTGTTTTACGAGTTTTGACAACCGAAGAGATTGATGAGCGTGTAAGGGAGAAGAAGGCAAGCGGGCAGGCGGGCGCACAGCGTCTCAGTGAACCAGAACCTTATCAAACGCTCGCGCCTGAACGCACGAACCAAATGGTAACGATTATTATTTGTACTGCTTCCGCTTCCTACGGAGATGCATGCCGTGCAGCATCATTCATTACATTCGTCCTTTCGAACTACACCGACCAGATAATCGAAAGGCCAGCACGGTATGGGACAGAGCACGAAACATAGGCAAAGGCAGTGGACGGAAGGCGAGAATGTAATTTATGCTTTATTTTGACACTTTTATTCCAAGCATTTGTCATGGACGATCGGTCGCTGGGAGTTTTGTTCCCGTCATTAGTCCGGACCGGGGTTCCCATTCCCAAGGCCCTCTCCCTCCGACACCGTTACTTGATCCGATGGCAATGCTGCGGAGTCATTTTCCCTTTGGTCTCTGAGCATCGAGAATACATTCTTATTTGCTGCAAAACGTCTTTGATCTCACATGCAAATGTCATATGCAAACACCGAGTGAGGCTGCGGAGAAAGATTCAAACGACCTATGTTTGTTAGTGTGTGTGTGCAATGGGACTGGAAAAGGACTTGGTGGCATCTGTACGCTCCTTGTCTGTCGGTAAGATCGTTGAAAGTGAAACCACTCCCATTCCTCGCTCCCAGCGACCCTTGGCAGCGTACCCGCAGTCATACGTCAAAATCGATCGTGTGGACGTGTGGAAAGTTTATGTTTTTCTTTCTTCCTCCTTTTCATCTTCTTTCGCTACCACTCTTCAGCTGTATCAGTTTTCCTGTCCCAAGGGTTTTGTTTATGCATGTTGCGGCCACAGAAGGGATGCTGCTCGCTGTACGACTCCCACGTGAGGTCCTAGGGTCTTGCTACCTACTCCCAAGAACTGGGAATTGGAAAACCCTTTTCCCGAGTCTTTCTTGGGCTAGTACATGCCAACAGTCACCGTGACAAATTGTTACAAACAGAGCCACGAACGCGACCTCTATCAGTTCAGGTTTGTTTACGACTTTTTCGCTCTTGCCCTTTCGTTGCTTCTGTTTCGAGCAATCCTATTCCTACTGCTCTGCTCTAGTAAACACGACCAGCGAAAGTAGACGCAAAGGGAACCGGGCCGGACGGGTCGCGTGTGAAAACGATCTGCTTCCACTTGAGTTGACAGATGACAGTTACGAATCCGGTTCGAAGGACCAGAGCTTCGGGAGAAAGTGATTGCGGTACAAGGACCACCATGATCCTGACCGACCGATCGAGCACAGCGCAGCTCCCTGTGTGCCTGTGTCAAAGTTTACACGGATTTTCACTCATCTCAAGTGGAGTAGCGTTTCACTACCAGGTCGTGTGGTATTGTACCGAATCGTCACTCGAGTAACGATGACGCCAGTGTTCGAAATGGAACGAAAGGCTTACCGTGCGTGGCACAAGCGATCATACGTTTGATCGTGCGTTGTTGGTGGCAGTTTTGATTGACAATGCTCATCAATGCGGGAAAGGTTGGGAGCTAATTAGCGCACGACTGTACCGCGACATGTGTATAAGGTTAGCGTGGAAAATTTAATGTTCTCTAGCTTGAGGTTGACCTGTAAAATCGAAGACATGAAGGGACGGGTGCCGGCGGTGCCGTCTGTTTGAAACTGATTCTTCTCGAAAATGAAAAGATGGTCGTTTTTGTTTTTGTTACTCTTATTTTCCTCAAGAAGTGAGCCTTTTTGCGTGAGTACTTCATGGCATGATCATATCGGTCTGGTAATGTCACACCCAAAACAACACATAGAAGAGTTTAACTATAAACCTATACGTCATCAAAAATAATCTTTATACATATTTGAAGATTACGAGTGAATTATTTGCCATTCGGGGTCTTTTATTTGAATTTACTTCAAATTTAAGAATTAAATAATAAATAAAGATTGAATTTCATAATAAATTTACCAAAGTGGTTCCGTTCCCTCCCTTTGTAGTAATGAAAAAATATAATAATACATGGATCTCACATTTAATCTAAAATATAACATTGTTTGATAAATTTAATTGCAGAAAATCAGATACTTCGGAATGATCCCAAGGTCGCAATGACTTTTGTTCACTGTGCCATTCTCGCTGATCGCATTACATCGTACTTGCACGTTTTCCCAATAGATGGCGCTCCTCAAGCTCTGCGCAAAGCTTCGAAGCACGTGTTCGATATTCAAATTTGATTTAACATGTTTCTTTTTCTCATTTAAAATGTTGTTGTTTTGTTCAAGTATGTTCAATGTTTTGATATGTTTTTGTAACAATATCGCTAATAACACCGTACAACGAGGTGCGAAAACTAAACACCAAATGGAACAGGTGCAGCGGTTTCCCGTGACAGTCCAGTTTCGGTGACAATCTTCAATTAAATTAATACAAACTGAATTAATAATCCATCAATGGCCTTAGCACTCGACGAACAAGATCGCACCAGGGCCATACACACTACCGAACACGATTATTAATTTCTTTATAAAGCTCGGTGCTAACCATTCCGGAAACAGCCATAAAGGAAACGGATAAAGGCTTCATGAATTTGCACATGTTAACCTGCTTGTAATTCGGTACTGTCTCTTCCTTCCGCATTGGCGTAACTTCAATGTCGTTAAATCATTGTAGCGTGAATCCGGTTCGGTTAGTCATCAAGTCGCTTGTTGCAAATGAGGTCATATATTTTTGGCTACTGCTGATTTTATCTTAAGGGCTGTTTGAGTGCCGTACAACCGAAGGGACGATTGTGCTTCAGCATCTTTGAACCGTTTTGCGTCCAAAAGCTTGATAACCCTGACCAAAATCCCTTCACCATATGGGCCTCTAACGAATGCGACCAAGCCCGAAGGTCCGAATCGTGCGACGATTCCATCTCCCACGGCCTACTGACAAATCGAGCAGAAAACTGCCCTGCTGACCGATACACAGACGCGTACACGATAATAACGATAGAAACATCAGATATGATAGTAAGACAACGACGATGACGTTAATATTCATACGACAAAAAGAATACCTAATTTTAGGCCTAACCTTAAGCCCTGGTTATTTATTGTCTAAACATCACCAACTGTCCACAACCAGTTTACTTTTTCATGGTTAAGGTTACTCGCTCACAACGAAAGCCCACTACCCAAAGCCCTGTCGGGTGATGGTGAGATACACATCTCCCTCCGCGATCATGGCTCTGCTAGGGCCACCGCGATTGTTAGGAGCTTGCTGACCTAATCGCCATGTGCGTGGGCTTCGCACAACAATGCACATGATGACCTCGAAAGTGGACCATCGAAAGGGGAAATTAATGTGCATCAACTCTTTTCTGTATCCGATAAAGAATCAAGACGATCGCATGTAGACACAATTTGCAGGTGGCAAACTATTAATTCTGACTCTCTCACCTCTCTCAGCTCTCCTGGGATTTGGGCGGAACCGCTTATTTTACGAGATATATTTTGGCAAACATTTGTGCATTCCTTCGCGGGGCTGGTTTTGCATAACCAGATTCCTTGCGACCAGATCAATACCCCGTTTGACTGGCTCACGTTTTAGGCACCTTTTTCCGGTTTCCCGAATACCGGTTTCAGTCCTATGGGGAACAGAAGATTTTGCATATAATAACATGCGCTAAAATCGCGTGATTTGAAAATGCTGATGATACCAGTAAGCCCGATAACAGGCCGTGAATGTCAAAGCTTTGGCAAAGATGACCATGAACTTCGCTCTTTTTCAGCCGTTTACTCACGTAGAATCCTATTCATTTCTTTTTTCCAACACACATTGGTTGTGTGACAGTTTCTCGTATCGTAAAAATATAAATTAGCAAACTGCAGCAAAGTTGAGCCAACGAAATTGGTTTCTTTTATTGTGAAATTTGCTACTCCATTTCGAGTGTAAATTTAACAACGAATAAAGTTGAAAGACCGGTTCCAATACTCAAATTTAGATTCAGGATTTTATGCTTCCGACGGTAAAAATTCAAAAAAATTCCTGTATCTTTTCTTATCGATTTCCTTTCTTAGGAGTGGAAAGGAAGCATTTGATGGGTATTCTTTTTATATCAGCATTTAACATTAGCCTTCCTCGGACGATTTCCGTTTGATAATCAGTTCAGAATACATTAATGATCGTGTTCTTCATAATGATCACACTACAAATAAAGATATATTTCCCGTGTTTTGTGTTCTATCTTTCATGCTTTAGATAATCAAATGAGCCTATATGAGTTTAAAGAACCTGCAGGCCTTCATAAAATGCCCTCTGTTGTAATGGAAATCTTCCACAGCTAAACAATTAATAAACAGTGCGGTAAACTGGATTTAGTTCATCGTGCTAGCGCCAACCTTATTTACGTCACCGACACCCCGAGACGCAATCACAAACACAAACATTGACGTACAGATCACTACCTAACCGGAATTGGAAACCTTTTCGGTCGCAAAACAAACAGGTACCGCTCCAACTGCCCTATGTGTCGATCTGTTCATAAATCATCCCCCGCTCGGCATGACAAATGTAATAGATCAAACCACTGTCCCCGATCGTGCGATCGCGTGATTGATTCATCGGTAGCTCTCAAGTTCCACTACTTGCACCGTATAGTTCGGCTGGTGTCATTGAGTTATCCCCTAGCCAGACGATTGCTTTCTGTGACTTCGTACTCCTTATCCAAGAACGAAAAACAAAATCAACTTTGGTAGATGACACAGATAATTAACTTCCAGCCAACCTGCGTGTCTACACGTATATCATTAGCACGATATATTCTCTGGGCGAGAATAATCAAAAAGCAACACGGCAAAAAAGCATCTTAAGAACTCTATTTTTTGTGTGTATGTGCATCACCAGCACTAAGCTAGATTGCTTTGACGAAAACGATACGTTCGACAAATTTCATAAAGCAATATGGCGAAACAAAGCAAAACAAAAAACAACTAACCTTACCGGACATACCGGCTGAAGCTAAAGATAATTAATTCTTAACCTCATGTGGGGAGCTCTTCATTCCCCCAGCTCCGACCGGCCGCACGATTCTACAGGTTTTGTCGGTGCCGAAATTTCGCATTATCTTCGGCCAGTCAATCATAGACGAGCCACCAGTGCGTCACCGGGCGATTTGTGTTGTTTTTCTCCCACCTTTTCTAATACTACGGTACTTCAAGGCTGGATCGGCTCAAAACAACTGCCCAGTCGATATTTTTGTGAGAGAATACGCGCCCCAAGAGATGGCGCTTGGCTCGATCGTACGATCGTATCGATATTCCGCTTTTAATGATCTTGTCCACAGTATTATGTAGCGTACATGACGTTAATCTAATTGCACGGACTAAGGTGTAAATTACGGGATATCAAACTCATCACGGACAATGACGTGTGCGATTACGCAAAAGCATCTGATTACTTTTGAAGCTTAGTGCGATTTCTGGCTTATTTTACATACGTTCCTTTTTTTTCTATCTCCATCAAGCACAACGATCAAGGTTTCGTGACAATGGTACGTTCTAACGCCCAAGGGCGAACGGTGATACAGCAAGAAGAAACGTTTTGCGCAACTGATCCTATAATTATGACCCACACTGTCCGAGCAGAGCGTACCTGCGAGTAGGGAGCACATTTTGTGGCTGGAGTTATGTTGTTTTTATCACAATCTGGGCGCATTTTTTGTGCTCCACCGATGGGACGAAACTATTTGGTATGCATCGACCGCTTCTCCCGCAGCCGTACTGCTGGGACGCGACGCACACGACAAATGGCGTCACTGGTTGTCCGTTGAACTGGCAGAACGCGGCCAGCACCACTACAAATACGCAAAAAGGGTGGGGGCTCCAGCCGGAACAACGCGCAACGAGGGGCAGGAAAGGAAACGGGGTAGAGAATTTCATACAATGACTGTGAAGATTGTCGAAGCGATGATTGACAGGCCGTAGTGGAAGAGATTTGTTATTGATGCGAATTATTAGCCAGGCGGGTTTTTGCTAACCACTCGAGAATATCAATAACCGTTCATTATTTATTTATTTATTTATTTATTTATTGTGTGGATTTGGCAAAATGAGGAGATAAAAACGATGTCCCTTCCAAAGCCAACTGTTGGTAGCAAAGGAAAAATTAACACATGCTTCACATTGTAAACTCGGCTAGTCGCTTGATCTTTACCTTGCCCATTACTCAACTCCAACTGCTACTTAAACCCGAATTTTCACTCAACCGTACTGCGCTTCCATAATTAGTTCATTACCATACCGAATAAAATGAACGCTTTTCCTTGGCGTCGTACGATGCTGCCTCCTTTCTTTGGACCGTTAAGTAAGCGCTCATGAAGCTGTGCACGAAAGAAAAGCGACATGGAACGAATTTTCTCCTCGGCACATGACCCATCGGTCAATGAGATCGGTTGAGATGGAGGGCTTAAATGTAGACCTTTAAATTCAGCCGCATTCTGTCCATTCCATACATCTCCGCTTTTTTTTTTTTGGCATGCCACTCATAGCCCAAGACGTAATTGTAGTTTATCCGACACGCGCTGGTAAGTTCAATTTTCGGAGGGAACGATTTACTTCAGAAAAATCGAATCCGCAAAACCACCTGCAACTAGTGGCTGGCTCAGCGCAGTCATAAAACGCTGTCGTAACAATCGGACGCTAGACCAAAGCAGATGACTCAACAGGCTCAATTGCTGGCTGCACTATTTTGTTGGTACTGTTTTCAGCTCCACTTACAACGCTTTACACGCAAGCGACAGGGAGCGCGATACAGCGTGAGACATACCTAGTTTATATATCTTTGCCTTCCAGCAACCCAGACCGATCCTCACGGACTAACCACCGCGACCAGTAGCAATGCGGATGTACGCCGCGCGGCCTATGCGGTGAGATATAAACAAAAATATTGAACCCACCACACACATACTCCAATTTCAACACGCAAAACAAAACTTTCCTTCTTTATTGCACGGAAGTGAGAAGGGGAAAAAACAGGAAAAAAACTCAAACATGCTTCGTATCCGCTTCAACCCGTAGACTGTTTTTGTTTCTCATAAATAAGCCCCCAAATAGTGACTTTAAACAAAACTGTCCACCATAACACGCGTGCTAAACTTAATCGAGTGAAGTAGCCCGGCTGAACGGGGTACTGAGCCCTTGTTAGCGAAGAAGCAAATACGCACACACCGACCACGGACATCTCGTCCGATCAAGAATAGACTTTGACCCCAGCATTGCCAAGACACTTTTTCGATTGTTGCGCCCACAGCGACGCTATCATAAGCTTTCAAACCTACGAGCTACTTAGGCTATAGGACTGTGGGAACCATGTATGTTTCACGCTTCAAGCTTTAATGCTCTGTTACACCCCCCAAAACAAAAAGCGATCACAAAAGTGCATCCGACGAGAAATAAAGCATCCAGTGACAACAACAAAAAAATCCTCTAACCTTCTTAAGACCATCCCCCATCCTAACGAGTGACGACGAACTATGGAGACACACCACATCTAAGGCTCTCGTACACGCACACACCGAAAGCTTGACCGAATGTTTGGCTGCAACATACGATCGCCTAAAGCTCCACGACAGTCACCAATTGGAAGGCCGGCAACGGGCATCATTTCCCACGAATAAAGGTAGCGTCGGCGGTCGGTACGACTTGTACTCTGCGCTCGCGCGGCATTCGGTGCGCACGGTCGTTTTGGGACAGCGCTTCGTCAGATCATTGCTAGCGGTCGGCCTGAACAGGTGGTCAGCTCCGCAACCAAAGAAAGCAGCACAAAACGTGGTGGTGGTGATACGGTACGCGTGGTGCGTGAGTTCGTGCGTGTAAAATCGTGCTGAGTGTTTGATTCTCTGAGATCTGTTTCGGATATTGGGGTAGAGTTCCAACTGGTGTCTTTGCGGGAGAGGATCGTCCTGGAGTTGCTGGCTGTGCAGTTATTGAATGTCATTCGCCCAATAGTGCTACATTTGGTTATGAACAAGTGATTATCGCATCTAAAGTGCAAACCTTCCCGCTAAAACAAAGAAACACAAAGTGACCCAAATAGTGACAGCAGTAGTGTGGTACCCAAAAAAAAAAGGAATAATATTTACTATCGCATTACGGTACATGCAGGACGGCCCGATCATGTCCGGCATAAGTGACTTCTATCGTGACAAGGTGGTGTTCGTAACCGGTGGCACCGGGTTCATCGGGAAGATCGTGGTGGAAAAGCTGCTTCGGTAAGATCCAGTGCAACCTTTCGCCAACCAGTCTCCAGCCATGATCGTCACCCTGTCTCACTGGTTCTATATGCCTCTTTTCTCTTTTTCGCCTGCCCTCCCCGACCCATCCGAACGATGCTGATCCATTGCCCGGCGGCCTGAACGAACAACAGAACGTGCGAAGTGAAGGAAGTGATTTTGATGGTGCGCGAGAAAAAGAACACGCTGCCCGAGCAGCGCATCAAGACGCTGTGCGCATCGCCGGTGAGTAGCTGGGCCACATTTTGGGTCAGTCCATCCGAAAGGGCTTTCAATCAAGTGCCGCATCCGTTCCGATCGTGCCCGCGCGTTGCCGCTGCCTTTCCGAGGTTCCATTGTGTGAATTATGCAACTGTGTGTGCGTCTATGTGTGCGCGCGTGTGTGTGTTTGTAGTCTTACGTAGATTGCATTTTTGGAAGACGGCCATGCTCTGTGCACGGTCCGGTGTAACAGATTAGGATTCGAACGGTTGCGAAAGCTCTTTAGTGACGGTCAGCATTTGAGTCATCCAAAGCGGCGGCTGACTGTCCAAAGGGCATGGCAGGCAGTGCGGGAAGGATGGAAAATTGGTCGTTTTAAGGGAACGCTCGCTCCACTGCCATGGGATTAACCGGTCGGCCAACCAGCCCAGACCGACGATGCGTCACAATAAAAGCATTCGCTCGGCCGGCCATCGCCACGGTGGCATAAAATCGAAAGTGCACTGCACGAGCCAAGCCCCACACGAGACCGAATGGGACCGTAGTGCGGAAAACCCGTCGATTTCTCTCGCGCACAAAACAAAACTAAGTGAAATGATAATATGACAGCGAATTTTATGAGGCCTGCGAAGGTTGACCGAGTCGGTCAAGGATAAACGGGGCGCGGGAAGATAAAGGGAAACTCCGTTGGCGAAGCGCAATAGACGAAAATAATTAGCGAAAAAGGCAAATCTGCGACAAAAACACACCAACAAAAACGCCACCGCATATCAGTTCATCCATAATGGATTGTGCGGACTGCGAATAGGAATGTAATGGCATTCCATATTCATAACGGTTCGTCGCTTCCGCCAAGCAGCCAACCTTTTTCTTAGTTGGCGCGTGTTTTGTTGTGCTGTTTGGAGGGTTTTTGGGGAGCTGGTAGCTGGTTGGACACTTTTACTTTAACTTAAAACAAGTCCAACAGCTAGCTCGACGCAGTATAAACATACTCCTTTCACCTCCCTGCAGAGTAAACACTTTCTACGCTGGCACAATTTTAGCGGTATCAGCGTGAGCATTTTGTGCCGCTTTCAAGTTCCCTGTTGAGGCGGTTTGGGGCTTCGTTTTCGAACGCTGCCGGCCGCCGACAGAAGCAACATTGCCGCCGCCGCTTCCCGGATGGAGCGGAAGGGAACAGGGAAAAGTGGACGCGAAACAATTAACACGTGTTACACAATTATTGATTATGCAGCAGGCTGCGACGGCCGTTGATGAAACTGACGAATGATGATCGTGATCATGATGCGAGTCGTAGCAGCATCAGACGGAGACCCCATTAAACATAGCTGCGATGGGATGCGAAGTAAACGCAACGGTTTCCAAAAATACAAATAATCCATCCGCATTTGCCGACCACATTCGCTCCCTCCTGATGCCCTAATATCGCCGCACTATGCAGCAATCGATGGGTGACGACGGCTTGGGACGCATAAATGGGACAGTCCTCCGGAGGCAAACATTTGGACACACGAGCTGCGGCGTCATTTCGGCCGGATTGCCTCAGATTGCGCCTCGGGTCGAGGCCAACACACACGGGGAAGTAGTGTCCCAACTCCATGCAAAGTACGGTATGCAAAATAAAAAAGAAACATATTTCGAAGCACGTTTGTCACCGAATGGCGTTGGTCGAATGATCGGTGTTTGATTTATCATCACTCAACTGTTCGACCCTGGGGTAAGATGTATCTGCGCCAGCGTTACGCACCCGTGCGTTATGTGCATAATCGGAGGGCACGTTACGTTGCGCTGGCTGCTTTGGTGCTTGACCTGAACGGTTCACTGGGTCAGTGTTTAGCGCAAGGTTTCGCTCGCGCAAGATATGTGCGCAAAGTGTGCTGTGTCGCGGGCAAGATTCCTATTCGGAAAGCGGCCAGTGCTGCAAACGCATTCGCTCCAGTTCTAGTGTGCCCGGACGGGGTGGTTGGTTTTTTTCCACCCCATCCTCGCGACGCGGCGCACATACCTTAGCAATCGGATAAGATCGAACGACACGGTGCAATGGAGCGCCTAATGCTTAAAGCATGAAGCTGACCTCCTCCATCAGTGTCGCTGACGGCGATTGCTACCACGCACGTCCCCTCCCGCCAAGCGCCACATTCTGACAGACGGAAAGTAAATCGTGGAAAAAAACTGAAATTTGTCTGCTAAATGATTGCAATCGAACACACGTATCGTATGGCGCAATCGGGCTCACACACGCTCCTCCACATTTTCTAGACCATTAGAAAGGGTGTTCTGGGATAATGTATTTGTTTTTCATACCCAGCGCAGCCAGTAATTACTAACAGACAACCGGCCAAGTGAATGAGGTTCGTCGCTAATCACTAATTGAAATCGTTTGTTTGCTTGTGACTTTGACTGCGTACGATACCGGACGCTTACTTCGTTTTTTTTTTTTATCAGGGAAAATAAATCTCTCTCACATAACGCTGTGGAGACGAGACGAGATTAACATGCATTATAGCAGGCGCATCCCATGTAAGCTGAGACCGGATGATTGATGATCGATAGGATTTGAAGGAACAAAGAAACTGGGCGTGTGAGGCTAGTTTGGTGTGAATTGCTTCATCTGGAGATCAAACGATTAGTGTTTTGTTGCGTTTGCTCGGTGTTTGCGTGAAGTCATACTGCCTGTTGGCGACCGACGATCGAGTAAAGCATCGTAGTATGGGTAAAGTGTCATTTTCAAACTTGAAATGCGCGATCAGAATACAATACAACAGAGTTTTGAGTAGCTAATCTATGCACATCAGTTCAGTTCACTCGTAATATAAATACCAATACGGCTGTTGACACGACAGAAGCACATCCAACAGCTCTTCTGTACTGCAATCAATAAAAGTGTTTGCAAATAATTCACCACAGCCGTAAAACCACGACTCAAATGACTGTTTCAATCGCATTCGTCGCGCTCGTTTAAACAAACGTCTGCTAATATTTACGACCAGTTTAGAGCAGTGTCGCGTTTCCCTCCCACCTCCCCCCAGACCGAGCACTTGCTTCGAGTTAGTGCTTCGACGTGCAACACCTACGACCACTCTCTGTCAGGGCGCAAAGAACCATTGCCGCGGGAATTGCAATCGTATCGCCAGCGCAATTAACGTGTGGCAATAAAACATAACCTTACTACCTTTTTTTTTTCGAGCCACCCAATGTGGCTACCGTTGGCCATAGAGTCATCACAGTCCGTCGCGTTAGTATTTGGAAACACGCCAGTCCTTGCGATCTCGCTTCCACCGCGCAGATCGAACTCGATCGTGCGCCCAAAGGGGAATGTCTACCCAGCAGTAGTAGTCCAAAGTAGCATGGCCCCGCACACGGCCCCGCATGTACGGCATGTCAGCGCGCGAATGTCGCCAAGCAGGTGGTTTGAAAAGTTGTCCAACTAGCCTTAAAACATTGCCCTCATTTGTGGCACTAGCACACTAGCGTTCAGGGGGGGTTTTCCGGCGAAAATGCTCCGCAAATCTGCTTCTTCCTATCTTGAAGGTGCGAAGGAAGCCCATCGCTGGTGCGTTAGGGTCTTTGTAACTGACCATCTGCAACGTGGTTTGGATTGAGTTTCTACAGCTGTCATATATCACGCAAGCATCCACCGAGTGCTGGCCCGATCGTGCAGTGCCAGTCGGCGCGCTATCGTCGATCAAATGTTGGCTTCTTTTTACCAAATCACCTCAAAACTTCAAGGTAATAACAAGGGTAGCTAATTTCGCACCCGGGCTCCTTTCATCACATTCTCTCTCCCTTTCTCTATCACGATGGCTGATGTCGTACGCCAATCAATCAAGCCACCGCTGTATCAACGCTCTAAACACACAATCCGCAAATCCAAACGGGTTGGGCGGTCGTGACTATCAACTCAATTTTTGTTTACTCGATTGCGTTCCAAGCGAGTTTGGCTGTTGAGTAATCGGACTAATTCCACACCAACTCCACCCTCCCGTACCTCTTAAGCCTGGTAGCAGGCCGGAAAATCGCCAGCCCGACCAACAAAACTCACACTCACACAGTTGAAAGTGTCGGACGTCTCGAGATGCAACCTCGGTAAAGCACACGCAGCGCGCTTTATTAACAGAATAAAGAGCAAACAAAAAAGCGAATGATCATTTCAACCCAACATCTAAACATCGAACCTCCACAGGCCCCGGCAGGTCGAAGGTTAGTCGTCGTTTAGTGTCTCGCTGTGGTGAACAATAGCGACTCAAATTGATCGCCACTGAACCTGCCTGCCCTGCACCACCAAATCCAATCGGCTGATGTATGATTTATGTCATGACACCAGGCGTGCGGCGGAATCGGGCAACTGGTTCTTCCGTTTTTGCCGTTAGCTGTAGGTCAGCCGAAAGGTGCAATTATGTTCCCCAAAAACGGACTCCCAGAATCAAAAGCCTTGACGTTAGTGCCGAAAGGAGCAAAAAATGGTGCTGGTTTGGAAGTGATGGCCACTTGCGCACCGCCGCCGGAAATGGTTGGGTACGATGAGCTGTTCGTGACATCGATTGGTTTTCAGTTTTTGTTTCCAGCTCCTGTATGACTATGTTCAGTGGGCAGACGGGGCTGGGTGAAGGACTAATTAACGAGTGATGGAATTTGAAATTCCAAGCTGCCAACACTTCCAGTACGCGCGGGAAGGGGGGGGGGCTAGTAGTGTAATTCAGTAAGCTAATTCGATGATAAAGAGCATTATGCCTGCTCCATAACTCCATAGTGAACGGCAGAAGGACAGAAAACCTTGGACGCTACTTCCCCGATCTGTACTACACAGCGACCGGTAGGGAAGCGTGGTTGGCTTTGTTGACTCAAGCAAGTAATCGTAATCGGCTTGGATCGTACGACCGTCCGTACATCGGACTGTACAGTGACAGAATGTTAATTACCCCGCACGTAAGAGGTTGGCGGCGAATATCAATATGATGGTCTAGAAGCGTTTTGGCTTGCTCTTTAACCCCGAACTGTTGTTAGACGGAGTCGTTTGGCGTGTGAGGCGTCTAGAATCTGTTTCTGCGATGCACGGTGCATGTGCAAAGTGAAGAACGAGACAAATAAAAGGAAATTAACAGCCTCGAGTCGACTTCGGTCGGTTCCAGTTCGAACTAGACTTTTCGAATCCAGATCGGCGTCCAGTCCAGGTTTTGGCCAACTTTTCCCATCACCAGAGCTCATTATGCTTTTATTACCCTTTGCAACTATTCCTTATCAATAATTCGTAAGCCGTGTCAAAATAACGACTGTTGTTTAATCTGAAATTTTGAAGATTTAGGAACTGCCATACATCACTAACACAGGGTCGCACTTATTTGCATAACGTCGACAGTATAAAAGCTTTCAACAGTCCAAGTAATGCTAAAATTAAAACAAATGCGGAAGATTTCACTTTCATCCATTAGAACCGGTTCATCCATTCGGGAAGTAGAATCTTTTCCGACAGCAGCTGATAGTGGGGCAGAGCAGGCGTAGAAACGTGATTAGCGAGTTGTTTAAGGAAGTTAAATTAACGACCAAAAATGTAGATCAAACCCCATTTAGAAGAAAAAAAGGCAGCCCAGCATGCGGCTCGTGTGCCATTGTGTGCCAAATGCACGGCCATCACTTGCTGTGGAATTAGTTTGCATACATAATTAAGCTTTCTGCCAAAACACCAAAAAAAAAAGTATGAAATTAGGAAGAGAAACAGCGAGGATAGCGATATTAGGTCAAATGCTCGTTTGGAAGAATTTACAGTCATTTGATCACTCATGCCTACAAAGATATCTTGACATGATGAGCAATCAATTAATAGGTGGTAAAATCGCACCCTACATAGCTAATTCTTCATTTTCTGTATGGCAAATGAAGTTTGTCGCCGAAAGAGTGAAGACTGCTTAGTGAGTTCCGGTGGCTCTTCGCGATGGAAGTTGAATGAACACCACGATTGACTCCTATCTCGGTTTGCATATCAGGTCAGGGCTGCCGTTTTACGACTGTATAATGTGTGTGGTGAGCCGGTTTACTACTTCTTCTGTTTGTGTGTGCGAGATCCTTGCTTTTAAGATCCATTTCCATAATTTGATCTGTTGACTGCCGTTACTAGTCCGTCTCGATGTGGTTGTTTCCTGATCGGTAGCTAATTCTGTAACATACGTTATGGTCGGCAGATAACGGTGGTGTCCGTTATGTTAAATTATTTCCCACTGTTCAGGTGAATGCCCTGAATCGCTGATAATTCATTGTCGGATTACTCGGTTGCTTGCATGCATTGATCCCCGTGTTCTTTCTTGCACATTCCCCTGCTCTCTATAAAAGGAAACGAAATTTGTTCTCCCAAAGTTGCATGCACCTTGCCTTTTTTTTCCAAAGCTGACTTCAACCAGAAAACCTGCTTTCGAAAATACATTAACCATTCAGTTCCTGTATTTTTGTTTGCTTTTTCGATACTCATACGATCACGTCATGTTAGCGGATTGTTCCAAAACATTCCAAACACTCCACTCCGGATGAGTGCATCCACGTTTCGAAGGTCAAACCGACTCTCCAAGCCACTCGAAATCTCGAAAGATCTACACCAAAGTGAAACTGATCCGCGAAGAAGATCGCCGATCGAGCGGGTTCTCGTCCGATAAGATGCGCCTACTGGTCATAAAAAAAATAAACTAAAACAGCTTCACCAAAACCACTGAGGACATCGCGAACGAGATGTGTTTCGGATAGGATGGTGTGTGCGTGGGTTTGTTAACGTGCCTGTGCGTGCACACCGCAACGGGAACCGTTTCCGAAGGTGGACTGGGCTGGGGACCGACGAAACATCGAATCTAAATCACCGCAAGGGTTCATCTTCGGAATTAGACACATAAATTATCGCTTTTTAACATAAGAAATTGATGGAGAGGACTGTTGCAGCAGCAGCAGCAGCAGCAGCAGCAGTCGAAAAGAACAAAGTTCACCCAAATTCAAAGCCGCCCTTTTGGATAAGGTCGCAAACACACACACACACACGCGCAAACAGCTGTGTCAAAGTTCAGTTTTATGACACCTAATAGCTAAAGTTGCAGCACTGGGAGCTCCAGTTCGGTTTTTGGTGGGCATTCCCCGGCATTCGGACGCGGGTAGATTATAGTTTTTGTTTATTCGCCACCTCCACCCCACAGCCAACGCGTACAGCCTCAACTCCCGAATAGTGTGACACGAGCCTCAAAATCAATCATATTAGCTAACCTAATCTCGCACTCTCTCTCCCTCTCTGTTTTGGGGCTTCAACCTACCGAAGCTAACGGCTAAAACCAGTTTTCCCCATCTACCACGTACTTTCTCACCCTCGTTAGATCCGACCGCATGGGCTGACCTTCTTCTATTTCTTCTTCTTTGTTATGATTGTCAATTGGTCTTTTCGCTGGTGTTAATCACCACAAGTTTGGAGGAGCGGGGGACACAACCGGGACCGGATTTTGGCTAACCCAGACCAGAGTAGCCCCTGTAACCCTCTGTGTGGGGAAAACAGTTTCACTCGGTACTCGGGTATGAATTTTTTGACAGAATAAATTCAAAAATAAATTGAAAAAAATCTAAAACATGAGAGTAATATTTTGCTCCTTCTCGTCTCGCAATCCTCCCGCGTGGAAACTCCATCCCAAAAAAAAATGACGAAGCGCAGTGAGGTGTGAAAAAGAGCACCCGAGCGCTGATCACTTTTCCTGCTTGCTGCACTCGAATAATCTCCCCTGACGGCTCGGCGGCTGAATCGAGTCGGCTCTTCCACGCACTACGTAATCCGTGGCGGCACCGGAAAGGAAATTTATTCCTACGTACTGCCTGTGTGCGACCGCTAGTGACCGCTGGCGACTAGTGCGACTAGTTATATAAGCCACGACACGTATGATACGCGAGCGGTTCGTCAAACGGATGACCCTTTCGGTGATGATATCGCACGGCGTTGGTTTCGGCAGACGAAAAAGTATCCATTTCCGCGAGTCGAAGTGTCGATCCTACCAGCCACTACGATGGTTAACACTCTATCCCCCGACGTTACGGCACTGCTTTCACCCCTACCGCTCGATCGTGGCGGCAGTGATCGTGTGCATACTCGAATTTATCATGCTCAAATGTACCACCGACCACACCTAGTGTATCATAGTTTTAGTTTTTAGTTTTTTGGTTGACTCACAACTACTACTGACCCCAATCGGGCGCATTCCACCCCGCTGGCAGAGAACAGCCACAAATTGTGTCACTTTTACAGAACACTCGATAAACAAACGGGCCAACAAATGTACTAGCAAATAAAACCACCTCCCCTAACATTGGCAGCCGGATTGGCGTCACAACTGGTCCGAAAAAAAGACAGCCACACAGACCCACATCACGAGCTCAATCGTGAAAAGTTGATCGGCGGACGTTGTCGTGCTGCAAACGGTGCCAAATGAGGGCAAATGGATTGTGGTGGTGTGTACGGGTGTGAAGGGGGAAGGAAGGAGTGGAGGGAATGTTCCCTTCTTTCGTCCCTCCTCTAGCGAGCTCTGGGCTGACAATTTTTAATGGATATCCATTAGGAGTTATGTCATACACTGAAGGGGGTAGGGGCTAATGTTTCTCCAAACTCGGCACATCGACAGGACACAACATGCGCTTTGAGTTTTGCTCGAAACATTTGGAACAAGAATGGTCCGTATTATACCACGACGAGGACACTAGGAAGAGTCTGAAGAGTGCACTTTTTCTCTCATTTTTATCGCTCGTCGAAACATTTCATTACTTGATCTCGATCCCACCGGTCGATCTTTCCCGAATTGAGCCGTTTCGATCCTCCCGATCGCAAACTTTTATTGCACCCATTCGACGAACGTGTGGCGCAGTGGGTGCCAATATCAAGCTCCAGCAACTCCACACATCGCGTAACAAAAAAAAAACGGGCAAAAACAGTGCAGGATGATTAAAAAAGATAGCAATTAAGGCAGCGGACAGCAATCAAATGTTGCCTGATTTTTTATTGTGCTGCCTCGTGTGCCAGGTGAAGGAGAGCACAAATTTAATTGTGTGCGTGTGCGAGCGAGCTGCAATCTAATGCTTTCGGAGGAAATGTACACCCCAACCACCACGCTGTGCGAACCTGTTTTAGGTTATCGTTTTCAGCTTTAAAACTTGTTAAACAAATTCTGAGAATGTGTCGATACAGAAGCAATGCCAAAAATGACAAAAAAAAACAGCACACAGAAACGAAGGCTTCATGATTAATGGTGCCACGTTGCTGACTCCATTAAATGTTAAATGTTGAATTATGAGACAACCCCAAACCAAATCTTCGAACGGCATGACACGCACAAAATGCAAATGCTCAAATCCGAATTGCCGAACCGCTGTGTGCCAGAAGCGAGAAACACTTTTGATAAACACATCATCGGGTGAGAAACGACAATTCCGATCGATCGAGCCCGGACGATAACATACTTAGCCCCGGGAAAAGAAGGTCCACCACCGGACTGTGGACAGCGCCGGCAAATATGGACGGGCCAGCCTCGGGGAATGAAATGGAGCAAACAAAACGACGACAAAAAAGGTGCCGATCGGTTGCTGCCGCCGATCCGATCTGATCGGCTTCTAATTATTGAAAGTAATTTCCCTTCGCGCGCTCCAACGCGTGTGGGTTGTTTGGTCAGCCTTTTTTTATGCTATTAACCATGAACTTTAGAATCTAGCGAGCATCAGCATGAAACACTCGCGTTAACGGTTGGACACTAATGGTGCAAGCCTGTGATTAGGCAACTTGCTGAAGCTTTCGAGCTCATAAACATGCGTTTGACCTCCTGACGGGGCAGCAGTTTTCATACGTGTACCGTCAGCTAGTCCAACCTCTTCTGACGCCCTCTTCGCACTTTCAGATATTTGAGCGACTGGCCAAAAAGAATCCCAACTACCAGGAGCGGATCCGCGTGATCGAGGGCGATCTCGAGAAGCCCAACTTTGACCTGTGCCCCGAGAGCATGGACTACCTGAAGGAGCACACGCACGTCATCCTGCACATTGCGGCCACGGTAAAGTTCGACGAGGAAATGATCAAGGCGATCACGATCAATCTGGCCGGCACGCGCACCGCGCTAGAGATTGGCCGGCAGTCCAAAAATCTACAGGTACGGTATCTCAAAGCGCTCATGTCCGCGGAGCCCCTTTCTAATCTCCCCCCACTAAAACCATCCATTTCGCAGAGTTTCGTGTACGTTTCAACGGCATACTCGAACAGCTACGACGAACACATTCAGGAGCGCGTCTACCCGATCGACTGCAATCCGGAGAAGATCCTGGCCAATCTCGACGACGAGAAGTTGATACAGGACGTGATCCAGTACTCGCTCAAGTGGCCCAACACGTACACCTTCACCAAGGCGATGGCCGAGGCCCTGGCGCTCGAGTACCGGCAGCACTTCCCGGTCGCCATCCTGCGTCCGTCCTGCGTCATGGCCAGCCTGAACGAACCGCTCCCCGGCTGGTGCGACTCGATCTACGGATCGAACGGCACCTTCATCGGCTGGTACTACGGGCTGATACGCACCAGCCACATCGATCCGGAGGTGACGATCGATACCGTGCCGGTCGACTACGTATCGAACGCGATCATTGCCGTCGGTTGGAAAACATACATGGAGAGGTAAGACTTATCGAGTTTCACATAACAGAGTTTGAAGTTCCCTCGACTAACCCGACTTTCCGATGCAGAGCGCAGGAGCCGGAAGTGCTGGTGTACAACTGTGTTAGCTCTACGGACAACCCTCTAACGTTTGGTAAGCAGCAAGATCAGGCATCGAAGTGAAGTGTGAAGTAGAACAGTTCCAAATCAACTCATTCTTGTCTCTCGCTTCCCGGCATTCCTTCGACAGATGAACGACGACGCGAGTGTGAGAAGGCGTGCAAGAAGCATCCCCTACTGACCGGCATCTACAAACCGATCACCTTCGCCTCGAGCAACGAGATCATGTTCCGGCTGTACTCGCTGGTGCTGCACTATCTGCCCGCCTACATCATGGACATGGCCTTGAGGTTTCGGGGTGAAAAGCCCCGTCTAGTCGATACGTACGTCAAGATCGATAAGGTCGTTGCCTCGGTGAAGAAGTTCTCCAACACCACGTACCTTTTCGACAATCAAAACATGAAGGATCTGTACCTGGCGTAAGTATTTCGCTCCCCCTCCCCTGTTGCGCAGCTTGCCATTAGGAGCGGCACGACCGCTTCACGACCTGTTTAGGCAATAGTTTGGGCTAGCAAAAACACACACACATGAAATTGCGTTTCATTTTATGTTTCACTTTTAAAGCTCCAGCAGTGAAACTACTCAACGGCACACACATGTCAGTTAGGATGGTGTAATTCAAATGAAGAGTTAATTTTGCTCCCAAAAAAAACCAACACCATCACACTAACTTAAGGCTTTAATTATGACCACGTGTGACCCGAAGCAGGTCCAAAGTAGCCAAAGATATAAACTTTTTTCTCTGCCTCGTGCAAAACATGGTTCATTAGTACGGGGAAAGTAGCGGACAGAGGCCTGTTTGCTTATCATGCAGTTCTTAATGAGGCTTAACAGTTGATGAGCTTGAATTGAAGCACACAACAACAAAAACTTACGTATCGGTATGATTATTTAAGCACGTGCGAGGAAACGATAGTTTGGATTGGTGGTGGTTGTTTTTCTAGTCACCCCAACGCCTAATTAACTGCATAGATGATGGGGTTACGTGTTATCAAATTTATCGCCTAATTTTGCGTTTTTTTCCCATTGTATCTCTTCCTCCGCGGTTCGACCACGAACCTCAGCATGAGCCCGGTCGATCACCAGCAGTACCCGTGCGACAACCGAAACTACAGCTGGCGTCTGTACTTCGAGGTTGCCGTGCCCGGGCTGAAGAAATACTTCTTCAAGGAGGACCTCAACAATGTCAAGCGAGCCCGCCAGGCGATGCGCAAGAAGGAGCTGATCGTTAATACTACGCTGTTTCTAATCGTCGGTCTGATGCTGCTCCAGCTCTACTACCTACTGCGCTAGGCAACGCACGCGCGTATGCAACGGTTCGGTCCAAGTAGGCCGGTTTCGGACGAGCGATGCAAATGACGTTCCGTGGTATTCCTCTCCCCCCAAGAAAAAAATTCCCTCCCCAAAATCCCGCAGCTGCATGGATCATAGCGCCGTGATGCGTTCGGGTCCATCGCCTGCTTCAGGGCCAACTGCTTGTGGTGCAAAGGTCCACACACATACACACACACACACACACGAACGCCACACATGGTTGATCGATCCATCGTGGATCATTCATTGGGGGCAGGGATGGTCGGGCGCATATCATCAGGCGGAGTTGTGGAGCGAATCGGACAATAAAACATAATGGGATGCGTTAGGTATTCGTAAATAAGGTTTTAGGGCCTAGGGAATGCCGACAGGCGGCTTGCCTGTTGGGTGGCGCTTTAGAGGTAGTGTGCTAGGTTAGACATTTCTGTATTTTTTTGGTAACCGTTTCGTCTGACCCTGTGGTTTCGACACATTCTAACGATCGATGCGGTGGGTCGTTTTCTTTGATTTGTTTTCTGAGTATTTCTATTTTAACAAGCACCAACTATTCCCGAAATACAACGAATGGCGGCGCGGCGACAGTGCAAGGAAGGCTGCAGCCTCGAACGCACCAGCCACCTTTGTTTGCGGGTCTAACGAAGCATCAGTATCCTTTGATTTTAACCTACCACTATTCTTGAGGTGCTACGATTTTGAACAGATATTTATTAATACGATTTCAGCGTGCCGAGCACTTGTATAGCTCAAGGAATAATAAAGTAGAGCCTAATGTAAGCGTGATTTGTGTCGATGTGTGTGCTTCATTCTCAACGTTTTACTATTCTTGATGACCGTTAAGAACATCGAACAAAATCCACTTTTTACCAGTCCAACAGCATGTCGAATGTACGCATATTCAAATGTTGAAAAGGCCTTTTTGTGACGACCTACGACGAAAAGGCACAATGCTGAACCGACTCAAACTCGCATCCCGCGCGTAAAGGATAGGTAAAGAAAATGAGAGAGATGCAGCGATATTCGAACGTCAAAAACCTTCGCCATGTTGTACGGGCAGGCGCGTCAACGACAACAACTTCACAACAAACAAACTCGTATGCGGCAAAAACATCTGATCGCAAACTCACAAGCCCTTCCTAAATACAGGCCTTCGGAATGGGGAAAATATCGTTCTACATCATTGATTATTGTGCAAATATAGAACAATGCACCATTCACAAGAACTCCGTTCGGATACGGAAAGCACATCACACCGAATACGATGCGTGCATTACGAGCGACCCGGTGCAGCTAGTGGATTTGTTGCTCAATTTGCGGTTCTTTCCTCGTTTTCGACTGAAAATCGCTAACGCACTCGTTGGTCGTGTACCGAGCGCTTCGCTCACCATACAACTCATCCCCCCCGTCAAAGAGCATTTAGATTACCATTGGTAAGTTCAACCTCTGCGTATAATTAAGACACATTTTTGCTTAAAATCCTTGCTACATCGCCCATTGCCGCTGCAGGGGACAACGTGCCGTTCACATGATGTGGGAGCTGGTCGAGCTCACCGAACTGATGGCTTGGCTCTCGACGCTCGGTGGAGCTTTCTCCGCTCTCGGCGACTACCAGCTCGCCTGTGCCGATACGGCGGGCAAAATATCGCTACACCAAATGAAGCTGGCCTGCCGGTTGGGCGATCCTTCGCTCGTAGCTCGCTGCCAGCTGTACCTTGCCATATCGCTCATCCAGAGGGCCGAATTTGCCACTGCTAAACACCTCATCCAGAGCGTGTACCGCGGCGCACGGAAGCAAAAGGAACCCGATACGCGCCTACTGAAGATGTGCCAGGGCATATGGGCGAAGCTGCGCTACGAGTACGATGTGCACCAGAGGAATGTGGCACGCAAGAAAACGTAAAGATCGCGTTTTAACGTTGTACCTTGATCGTTCCTTAAGAGAATAAATTTATAGTAAACATCGATTATCAGTTGTTAGCCTATCCGGGTTTTGGAAATATAATGCAAATTCTGTTTTCCTTTTTTTCTGTATAAAAAAGATATATTTCTTGTTATTATTCACATATTCCTTTTCGCTTCTGTTCCACTTTGCATCGCAATCTGCTTGGATCTATACCTATACGTTAATTGTGTGTATTAGAGTAAATCGATTTGTTGTTAGCGGTCGTATTCTGCACAACCCTGGCAAAGCCACGCACGTGCGGTGTGAAGAGGGGGTTGGTAGGTTGACTTTTTTTTTACTTAAATTTTTCAGCATACAGCAGTAGCAGTCAGCAGCAGTAATTGCGCACTTTGCGCATATCTAAAAGCTGTGATACACCTTCGACGGACACGTGCATGTTTTTCTAAAGTAATGATAGTGGACTGAATTCCAACCCCAATTTTATCAACACCCCCTTGCCCGATCGTCAGCCGCAGTAGCAGCTTTACGGCGTTACCCTGCCTACTTTGCCAGCGTGCCCATGGGATCCCAGGCGGGCAGCACGATTGGCGGGAGATCAAACACGTCCAGCACGTCCTGGCTCACTATGCTGCGATCGACGACCACCTCGAACACAAACTCCTTGAACCACTCGGCCGTCATTATTAGGTAACCCTTCTCGCCACGGTCCTCGCCCCACGAGTTTTCCACCCGGAACTTGGTCGGCTTTTGGCTGTTGGGCTGTTGGAGGAGTAGGGGAATCGAAGGGTTATTGAAAGAGCAAATTTGCGTCCCTTCCCATGCAAGTTTGTTACGCATACTCACATCAACCGACACCCCGGTAAACACCATGGCGTGCGTCATCATCGACTCGCCGTACAGCAGTCGGTCAGCCTTTTCCATCGTCGTCTGAATGTCCACTCCAAAGACCAGCTTGAAGTCATGGCTGCATAGATGAAAAGCATAGAAATTGGCACAAATCAGCGTTAGTTTATACCACACCACCACAGCCTTCCACTCCTCCCTCACTTACATGTCCAAATCTTCGATGCCTTGTTTGCCCGCGAAGCGCTTGTTCACCTCGCACCCGAACCAGACCGGTTCGCCAAACTTGAGCGCTTTCGTGACCAGATCGAGCAGCAGCTCCACCGGCTGGTTGTTGTACAGCACGGGCCGGCCACCGACCACATTGCCGAGACAGTCGACCGTGTAGGAGCGACCGTACAGATTCGACGAGCGCGGGTCCGTCACCAGGCACACCTTGTCATCGACGTTGAAGTACGGCTTGACGTACTTCTCGTAGAAATCGATCGGACGGATCGGGCCAATGTTAAGGTACTTCTTCGACTTGTCGTAGTACTCCCAGGTGAACTTCTCCGGCGGAATGCCCAAACAAATGCCCACAATGTTGTACACCTCGTTCATCTGCTTCTTCATTCGCTCCTTCACCTCGTCGTCCGTTGCACCGTTGTCGATGAGCTTTCGCAGATCCTTTGCGTACTCACGGAGCTATTGACGTTGGAAAGCAAAAATCGGTTACAGCTTTTTGTTCCCCATTTTCGCACTTGTGTACCCTTGCTCGCTTACCTTGCTCTTGACGACCGAATTCATCCGCGTGCTTGCCTCGCAGCTGTAACTCTCCGGGAAGCATTTTTTCGGCATCAAGCCGTGCTTGTTGATCAAGTTCACCAGCATGTCCCACTGGCCACCGTCACAGGTCGGATCGGACAACAAAAAGGACACCAGCCGACCGTCGACCGGTTCGCCACGCTTCGCCGTGTCGACCACATTGTTTAGGAAGTAGTTCGCGCGCTCGATCTTGTCCCAGTAGAACAGGTACGCCTGTGAGAACTCAAACTCGTCCAGATTGTACTGCTTGATGAACGGGATGCGAATGCAGTTGAGGGCCGCAAACAGCCAGCAGCGTCCCGAGCTTTTCTGGTTCGTCAGCGGTTTGCCTTCGTTCTCGATCTGGAAGCGGAAGCAAAAAAAAAAGAACAATTATTCAACTCATGTACCGCGAAGCACCGTTTACCGCGCGCCGTACCTTGTACGTAAAGACGTGCTGCGTATTCTCCAGCGATTTGCGCGACAGACACGCATCGAACGGATCTATCCGCGTGCATACATTCTGCGCCAGCACGTTCTTTGGGCAGTCGTAGAAGTCGTTGCGACACTTCTGGAAGAACTCTTCATTGAGCGGAGCTGCAAAGGAACAAACAAACAATGTGAAACTTGCACATGAGCTAATACGGCACGTTTGATGGGCCAGTCAGCAACACTTTCAATCTACCCCGAGCGCAGCACATCTTCATTATTAGTGACAGCATGGTGGCCAAACTCGTACTGTTCTGCTGGATCGAATAACATCATCCGCAAGAGCTTATCGAATCCCCTCCCGTCCCCCAATGCTTTCATCCTCCCCCGGCTGGCGTTCGTCATCCTTTACTTTCCCTGGGGTACCGGTCACTCCAACCATTGGCATCACAACGGCGGTAAGCGTCTTCCTGTTGTTGATAAGATGCTAACGCAACTCAACAACTCAACACACGATTAAGCCCGCAAGACGATGGAATCTGTCTCTTCGGGAGGGTAAGAAAAAAGTGCTGCGTGGCTCTCAGCTGATACCAATGATTCAGAATATTCCCAATTTGTATCAAGGTCAGTGCTGAGCTAAAAGCATTCACAAATAGTGCACAGACGTAGAAGAATAAAAAAAAATCCCCCATTCCCGCGATCAGTGGGCCTATCAACAGACAATTATCAACTATTGCAAAACCGTTAATGATGACAGAGGCGCAGGGCATCGATCATAAGAAAATGAAGAAATAAGAAGAAATATTACTCAATCCCATTTGCATTATTCTTTATCGCTGTGTGGCTGATGAGCTTCCGCATTGTTTGAATATTAGCCCCAGCATAGTTGCAAGAACAGCATAATATTGTTCCGCTCCATGTAATAGCACTAACCGGGGTTGAACGTTTGCCATGGCTTTGCTTCACAGTTCCGAGCTTATCATTGTTTAAAGGTACTCTTCACCAGTGTCCGTTGGCTGTTAGGGTGACACTTGAGACACCTTTGTGTGCCAACACTTCCTAATCTCACATTAAAATCAACTTCACCGGGACGTTTAACCTGACGGCCCATGGCGGTAAACAGTGACCGGGGCCAAAGCCCTGGCAAATGGTAAATACGCAGTGCTGTAGGAGAAGAAACAGAAACAGACAAATGTACACACATTGACACACACACAGCACAGCCATAACTAGGCAGTCGTAAAGTTCCCGGCAAAGTAAATCGGTTAGCAATGTAGGAAAGTATTAAATTCTGCAATCATTTTCGCTAAAGGTTCGTGAATTGATTTTCGAATCCTCGTTCAATCCTGTAATTGCGAGCGACGCAAAAGCGTTGTTTACAACCAAATTAAAATCCAAACAGAGTACCAACTTTGTGTAAATTATTGCCCCGTTCTTTGTCTCTTGTGTTCCCGGTAGCTCCACGTCGCGCACACAGACCCGCCGCTCGGTTTTAGTGCATCGCTATCACAACGCCAAAAGTAAACAAAAGAGGCGTGCGCGAGTTGATGGGACGGTTGTAAAATTATTTTTAAAACCCCACACCAATCATGCCTGCTTTAATCGCTTCAGTGACGGCAAAGGTGCCTTTGTCCGCAGCTAGCCAAGCGTCGTGTAGATGGCGACCCATGTTGGTGTGCGGGGTTTCATGTTTATCCTTCCATCGCCGCTCGCACTCACACCACAACGTTGCACGCCCCTGTCCGGCTAGATGTAACGGCAGTTACACTGTGTTCAATATGGAGCTACCCTGGCTGCGCACCCCACCGTAGTTCCTCCTTCCCTTTGGGCAGTTTCGGGAAAGGTTCTCCATTTTTGTATGTGCGTGCACGTAGCACACCCCACACGGTAGCAGCCATCATCATTTCCCAGACACTCTCGCTCTCTCTCTTTTCTTCCATCGGGGCTTTACTAACGGTGACCTAGATACGGGCGCGCTTACTTTGAGCCAGTGAAAGCGAAATCATCTCTCCGCTCTCCGTGCCCGGTAAAACCGGCTTAGAGGGAGGCGCTGCAGTAGCGGAGAGCCCGTAGCAACTCCATCCTACACAAAGGCAGCATACAACGGAGCAGGGGGTACGGGTTTAAAGCTGGATTGGTAACATGAAGAATTTACAGTCTGTATCTCTCTGGGGCGCTAACATCGTGGTAACATCGAACGCGGAAATCAACCTCTCTGAAGCACCTCCATTCCGATCGGACATTTTAATTTGTACGCCACGTTGAATATTTCACTTTGCCAGGGGGGGGGGGGGGGGGGGATTGTGAATCTGATGGAGCTGGTATTAAATTATTTCCTGTACCATTCCGAACAGCCAAACCAGTCCCAACTCCGGGCAGCTTCTTGCCTACACACTCGTGTGCGTCGTTCCTTCCCACTGCTTCCAAAAATCTTTAATTAGATCATATTACTCGTAAGCTGCTTCAAGGCACCCCGAGGCAGGGTGTGCTTTGCGTTTTGGGAAGGCAAGCAACGCCTAATCCTCGTAACAACTTTTTGGACCGTTTCCTTCGTCATCAGAATCTCCGCACCAGAAAATCAATGCAGCAGAACCGCAAACACGTACGATGCGGCATAAATTCTACCACACCAGCAGGCTGCATGAAGCATTATATAATTAAACGTTGTTAAAGTCGCACATAAAATGAACATCAATTCGCACACGTACAATCTCACACACACGCACGTATCAAGAGGACAAACAAAACACCCCAAAAAGCTAGCAGAAGGGGACTCGTTTTTCACACTTTTCCGCAGCGAAAGTGATGATGATTAAAAACATGAAAAAGGGGTTCTACACACTCCTCCCCTGAGGGAAATGGTACGGCTCGCTTACATGGCAACATTCTGGGACCGTTTTTCGCTTTCCCGTCGTTAACGCTCTGACGAATCCTGTGCGTCGCTGCTGTTAGGTCGCGTTACTGCCTTGCGCCCAACCTATTGTGTGTTGGTTGAACTTGCAATTGCGTAGCTGCTGCCGGGGCAAAGAGGGAGCCAAGAGGCGTTGTTCCTTCTGCCGTCGTTTCACTCGAAAAACGCCAGCCCCTTGGTTACAACAGTGGGCCGTAGCTGGATTCTGGAAACCGCTTGCCACGATAAAGAGGATTATGACCTCTTCCTTTTTTTTGCCTGCTCTGGCAGATTGTGACTACGATTAGCCAACCTCGACACGCACTCGCGCAAACACAACTAGCGACCACGACTTTCTCCGCGATTTTCAAGCAGCAGTGCAAGTGCCGCGTATCAGAAAAAACGTCCCTCACTTCCTCACTCACACGCACACACACATGCAAACTTATGCACACAAACAGCACTCCCTGTTACGACGATCCTTATGGGGGGGGGGGGGAATCCTTTCGCAGAAACCTCCGTAGAGTACGACGGGATTTCGTGCGCCGTTTAGGCCAAGTGTGCTGGCGAAATGTGGTCTATGTGGCGTACGGAGTGAGCAGCAGAGGAAGGTTTAATTTCTACAACGGAGCAACTGGCCGCTCCTCTGCAAAATCGGGTTTAAATTCGCTTCACGATGAGATTGTATTTACACATTCTGACTGACGTTTCGTTAAGTGCAATGACAGCTTCGTTAAACAAGATGGTTGGCCATTTGACAGCTGTTACCTTTTTTTTTATTCACAATTTGCGTGTAAACAAAATGAAGCGTTTTTTTTCTACACGATCGATCGATCTCCTTGCAAATAGAAATAGAAATAGCTTGGAAAAATGTTTTCTGATCTCATGAACAGATTTGTATTGTATTAAGGCTAGGGTATTGTTTGTAGGTAGGAGGAAATGATAACATTACAAGCGTGTTTTGCGTGCGACGCATCTTAAAAATAAACTGTGTAAGCCTCAATATAACTTATATGGGGAATGTTGTTTCTTTTCGAACTTTCCTGAATATTGCTCCACATAAAACAATAAAACGAAAGCACCGTCTTAAGCCTAGTACCTCAATTATGTTCAATGGGTTTCGATATTACGTGGGAACAATAACTTTAAAATACTAACTTTATGTTAAACACTATTATCAACCAACCTGTTCGGAGACCGGCTCGAGAAAAGTACAGTACGCTCATCAGCCAACTTTTCTGAACAGGTTTTTTAAACTATTCTTAAAAAAAAACTAAGGCGATAGTCAAAAACCAATAAATTTTCTTTTGTGCCGAGCCACCCGGAAGGTTGATTGAAGAGGATCACACACGCTCCGCCAATTGCAAACCTATATTAGATCATTTCGAGTAATGTTGCTTAATGATGTTTCGATAGGAGGCTGAGTAGGTGCGTAATGAGGTACGTTTTCGACCTATTTCAAAGCGATACATACCTTTGGGATGCGCCAGCACAGTGGTCCGCTTGTTGGCATCATCTGCTAGGGACGTTTTGCCCTCTGTTTTGGTACCACTTGTCTCCTTGAGCAGTGAATGCTGTTCAGTCTGCTGGTCCTCATTACTAGTCTCACTGGTAGATTCCCGTACGAGCTGTTCGTATCCCTTTTCATTGGACATTCGCACATGATCCCTTGCGGACGGTGAGTCGTTCAGCAGTGTCTCGGGCGGCTCGTTGAGTATCTCTACCTGGTTTAGCGTTTCCAGCTCGGACGCCTTTACGACCATGCCGGAGAAGCTGGTCAGTCCGTAAGATTCGCCGGCCAGCGGACCATCGATATACTCTTGCTCCGCATCAAACGAAATGATCCGATCGATAAACCGGTCACCTAGATTACATTCCACGTCTTCACAATCCGCGGAAAGCAGCGTAATGCCGATCTTTTGCCGTTTGCCACTCTCGTCCTCCTCGCCGCCAAACGGTGGCTCGACTGCGCCGTGACGTTTCAGCTGCTGTCTGCGTTCGTCGCGGAGCAATCGTTCCAGCTCGTCGCCCATCGCATCCATCGGCTGCACCAAGGCTACGGGCCGTACCTCGGGCAGGTTCAGCGTGGGAATGGCTGTCGGCAGCAGGTTACGGCACACGCCGTTGAAGCAATCCGGTCCAAAGTGGCGACGGCACACTCGCACACTCTTGAACACGTTCAGCGGGTCCAGCCGGAACAGGCGCGGATTGTTGATGAGAGCGAGCCATCGTCGGAAGCGATTCGATTCGCGCACGGGATGCGGAAACACATGGAACGAGATTCGGGGTCGCGTTTTCTGTGCATTGAATCTGCTGTTCGGGCAGCCAATCACTGCGCAGTCCCACATTAGGATAATCGATTCGATGCGACTGCTCAGAAAGCAAACATAACAGCGCGTTTCAACAAAACCACAAATTAAACAACCCACAAACACGAAACACAAATGTTATGCATCATAACAAAGAAAGACAACAGCATCCAAGCACGGAACGACACTGGCAGACCAGGTACGTACAACACCCCTAATATGTATCGCAATTTGAGGTGTGACATTCCAAACCGTTGACTCTCGATTATCCGTGCCAAATGTTCAATATTCAACAGAATTGTACAAATATTTTAAAATATTCCATATCTCATTAAGCTTTAATTTCAGATTATACTACACTCACTTTTGTGCTATAATCCGTTGAAAATCTTGCATTTTCTCATCTCATTTGCATTCGAAATTTTAAACTCAACGTCAACTGAAACTGTTTCGAAAAACCTGTCAAATGGTCCACTTGTGATGCAGCCTGCAAGCAGTTTGGTCTAGTAGGGGAGGGATGTTTGTTATGCACTTCGTCTCCCAGAAAAATCGCTCTTGCGGGTAGTTTTCTGGAACGAAAATGGATTTGCGTTGCATTCAAAGATCCTAGAATAGTTTGTGAAACAAGTGCTCGTATAGTAATACCGCCCACGTGCTCGTAACTCATCAGTATTCCATATTTTTGTAAGTAATTTTTATCGCTAGACGCACAGTGGTGAACATCATACAAAAAATCGGACACACATACACATTTCGGGCACTCGCGCGAACTGCAAGCACGCGGAAAATGTACAGCGAACGCGTGCGCGCACCTACGCCAGAACCGAGCTCCGGAAACGGCCCGTTTTATCCCAATATTTTGGTCCGACTGCTGTTTGCTGGTGGTAGTGGTAGTAGCAGCAGACCGTCTTCTACATACCCGGTGTATCGCTTGAGTTAGACAATCGTACAAGGAGAGATAAACAAAACCCGAACCAGACTGAGTGGTTTATTTGGGACGTGGAACGATTTGTGTGCTTTGCCAAGCCTCTGTCTTGGCTTTTGTTTTGGTCGCCTGGTTCGTGCGAGGGAAGACGGTGTTCGTGTGGATGGGTCGCGGTACGACGCACGACGCGGCCAACGAGACACGCGCACTACCACCCACTCGTCAGTGGAGCGAGCACTCGGCCCCGGGAAAAGAAGAAAGAATTTGTATCAGGACTTTCAATCTAGTAGCACATTCCTCTGCTAAGAGACCAGCTGTGCCAACTTGTCCGAGGGGGAAAACAAGAAATTTCCATATCTGCACGGCAAATGTGTGTTGAATTTTTATCACAACTCGGCTATTTCAGTTATCAACAGCCTGAGTACAGCTTCTTCTTTCTTTTCCAGGGGCCGCCGGGCTGGTCGTTGATGGTACCAGTGTGCGATTCAAGTGTGCAAGTGTCTGAGTGAGTGTCTGTTGGCACCAAATGTCGTTCTGATAATAGAAGAAGCTCGAAGATTGCTCGACAAACCACACGCTTCCATCCTCGTGACTTCTCGAACTGAACGGATAAAGTTTAATGCAACATCGTGGTGTATTTGGTTTGGTGGAAAAATGCGATCGGAATGCTACAACGGCAGCGGTGCCAGCACTTCCTCCCCCAAGCGACGGGTCAACGTAGTAGGCAATGGGAGGTCCAACCATCACCACCAGCGACAGCACCATGCAGCAGCCGGCGCAAATACCCACCGGGACACGACGACACATGACAGAGGCACAGACTCACCACCCACCCTGACCGAACTGCCACCGTCCAGCGGATCCTTTCTACACATATCAATCACCAAGCTGGCCATCGGAAGCCGCCTGTTCGTGATAGTGCTCCAGCTGGTTGCTAACCTTCTCCTGCCAGACCACGAAGCAGGCGTGTTTGTGGCACCGAGCGACAAGAACGCACCGGAGCGACCACTGGACGCACTGGTGCGACTCACGCTCGGCGGTCTGAACCGGTGGGATGGCCAATACTTCCTGCACGTTGCCGAGCACGGCTACACGTACGAAAATGCGCTCGCCTTCTTCCCGCTGTTCCCATTCATCCTGAAAATTGTGTGCAGCTCGCTCAGCAGCTACGAGGTGATCACCTTCTTGAGCTATCGGGAGCTGTCGCTGCTGCTGGCGGTGCTGCTGAACGTGGTGTGCTTTACCGGTGCAGCGAAAGCGCTCTATCGGCTGAGCAAGCACGTGCTCGGCAATCAGAAGAAGGCGGAGATTGCGGTGCTGCTGTTTTGCTTCAACCCGGCGTCCATCTTCTTCACCGCCCCGTACACCGAAAGTCTGTACGCGTGGCTGTCGTTCGTCGTGATGTACCAGTGCATCGAGGACGTGACGTCGATCTTCCTGACGATCCCGCTCAGCCTGTCGATACTGTGCCGCTCGAACGGCATGTTCAACATCGGGTTCGTGCTGTACTTTGCCGTGCGCCGGATCGTCGCCCAGTACAACGTGCACAACGTCATCTGCATCTGTTCGCGGCTCTTCTCGATGCTGATCATCGTGCTGTTCCACTACGGTATCGCCCAGGTGTACAACTACTATCTGTTTTGCTTCGTGCAGAAGTTCAACTTTCCCGACCACGTGCGTGAGTACGCGGCGGAGCATGGGCTAGTGCTGGCCGGCAACAAAACGGACGACTCATCGCCCTGGTGCACCAACCTGGTGCCGCTGTCGTACTCGTACGTACAGAGCCACTACTGGAACGTGGGCTTCCTGCGGTACTACGAGCTGAAACAGCTACCCAACTTTCTGCTCGCCCTGCCGGCCGTGTATCTCGTACTGAGCAACTCGTACCAGTATCTATGCGAGCACTGGGAGTACGCCCTACGGTTGGGGCTGTTCCGGCTGACCAAGAAGCAGCACAAGCTGATGCGCCCTTACGATCGGTTTGCGCTCGTGTTTGTCGTGCACGCGCTCGTGCTTACGCTCTTCTCGCTGGTGTTTGTGCACGTGCAGGTTACGACGCGGCTCCTGTGTGCGGCCAGTCCCGTGCTGTACTGGTACACGGCCGAATACTTTACCGGGGAGCGAGCGTTCATCAAGCGGCAGGTTATCCGCAAGCTGTCGAAGCAGGTGAAGGATGGCGAGGAAAACAGTTGCACCCACGTGCTGAACCACATCGAGCTGAGCGATTTGCTTGACTTTCGCTGGATGAACGGCCGGCAGCAAACGATCCTGGTGTACTTCCTCGGCTACACCGTGGTCGGGACGGTGCTGTTTAGCAACTTTTACCCGTGGACTTAATGGAAGAGGGAGAATCTGAGCGAACTGCAGCGATCATCCTTTCCTTCTTTCGCAGCTACAAAACAAGCAGCTACTCTCTCTCTCTCTCTCTCTCTCTCTCTCTCTCTCTCTCTCTCTCTCTCTCTCTGTTGTTGACCAAAGCTAAAAGACGGTTACCAAGAACCAGGACACAAATTCTACTCTAAACATTGGGATTACACTTATCTCGTGCCTTTTTCGCTCTACTACATATATACATACACACATATTGCCAAAACCGAACGACGAATACCAAAATTTGAGGGGCAGCAGCAAGGTGAGCAGAACCACAATGGTTTTCAACCAAATAGGTTCAAGCTGACTGCGTCGAAACGAACGAAAACTTCCAATTCGAAATTGACCAAAGTTTCGCTTTCTATTTGCTCATTGTTAAATTACAAAATTTGCCAAATTATTAGGAAATTAATTGGAGTGTTACGTACTATCGTTTCCTTCGACCATCATGATCGAACCCGGACTGTGTTCTTTTGTGTTAGCATTAGCCCGTAGACTAGTAGAATGTATTGCTATAATTTAAGGGATTTTAAAATTGAAAGCGAGAGCGAGCAGAACCGGTTGTTAGCGAATCTTAAGCTTAAGCGCGCTGAAATGTTCTGGTTAACATTATTGTTGTGTTCCGGGGACAATGTAGTTATCTCTATCCAACTTTGCCTTGCATTACCACCGAAAAGGAACAACTCTGTCGTCCGGCACTGCTGCTACTGTGGCGCCAACGAACCAATGGATGGGCTTTGACTGTTTTAGTTAGAAAACACAAGGAAGCAAAACGTGGTCGGTGTTTCTGCTACAGAAAAACCGCACTACAACAGCTAAAACGCAACGCATGGATCAATGGACATGGACAAGTGGGTGGATCGGATCAAACAAAAGCCAAACTTGCAGAGCTACCATATATAGATATACACATATACAGATAGCGACTTTACTTGAAAAATAAAAGAAAATACTATATACATATTTAAACTCGAGTCAAGCTATATATATACATATAATTAACATGGTTTTTAACCATCATTAGACTTTACAAAGCAGAGCTACTGTGGGTTGCAATAGTAGTGGTAAGACTCGCAAACCAGACGAACACGAAATATTGGAGTGAAAACAGCAGAAAAAAGAAAACGAAACTGTATCTTAAAACAAAATCATAAAAAAACAACATGTTAAAGCTATTCTCTTCCGATAGAAGTGCATAACTATAATGTAGATTAAACAAATAGCAACACTAAACACTTGCATCGTACATACGTACGTACGTACACCCTAAACAGAACAGAACGAAAACAATCAAATGAAATATTTCCTAATTATATCGAGAGACGGGCAATCGAACGAACTTAACATATTGTGAGAAACGGCGGACGAAGCAGACGGTAGCAAACGTTGGTTTTCCACTAGGATTAGACGTATTTCAATTCAAGTTGTTGTTGTTTATACAATTTCAAAACATTACTTACTTCGGGGAAGAAAAAGGTTAACGGTAACGAACCAATAACATTAGCAAAAAATACAGGAGTATCGCGTTTTACACAACACTTTCTACACACACTATTCTGTGTAGAGTAGGGTTTCGACTAGAGCGAGAACAACAAGTTAGTGATTAGTTAGTAAAAATCGAACTAAAGAGGAGACAAACGTAAACCAATTAAACCAAACATAATCAATCATATAAATGCAAGATGCTAATGCAATTAATACACTGTCGCACAGTAATTAAATAATTATCAAACTAAATAGAAACTTAAAACACAAATGAATGAAAAAACCATAACTTCCTCACGCATAAATAATCAAATCAATTACTAAACTAAACTGCATTACTTAAACTGCAGCTCCAAAGACACGCACATACCACTCTCACCGGTCGTGCTTTACATATTATCCATTCGATTTTAACTACTTTTAATAACTTATAAAATAAAAAGTAATAAAAAATTGACAAAAAAACTGTTCAATTAGGCACGCTTTATAGAAGCGAAAAGCATGGAGTTTAAAGGAAGGTGCGCCATAGTGAGACGTGTTATTTAGTCATTCGCATTCGTAGTCGACAATTCAGCTACTTATTGGAAGAGGTTACTCTCGTTCTTTTGCGTAATTACGATTTCAATGTGTAATATATTTCTCGCTCGCGTAAGCGATATTTGAAGAGCATGTAGAGCAATTATCAATTGAAAAATTTAAAGTATTTAAAGCGCTACACATAATTGATCTATTTGAACGAATCGAACTTATTGCAAAAGACAGTAATCGGGCAGTGGGCAGTTTTCAGTACAGTACGCACAGTACAGCGCTATCGAAATTGTTTGGAACGTCTCTCCCTTACCTCTCTAATCGTTGAAATCCGCTTTTAAAATTCAAAGAGTTTAGTGCAATACTATCTTCGAAGACGTTTGTTAGACAATATCTAGTTTCACTGTTGGACTATTTCTAATAGAAAAAAAACTCCAATAAACTGTTTCTCATTCGAATATGACGATCGTACGTGTGTGTTTGACCCCTTTTCTTTCCAAAAAACTCTTTTAGTATAAATATTAATGCATTTTTTGTTCTTAACATTGGTCTCATTTTAGGATCGCTGCCGCAATGGCTCACCGTACGGATCATGGGCGATCGAGAGAGTCGGGCTCACGAAGAAGACATCGTTCACGTTCCCGCAGTCCTCCAGTTCCAGCTTCTCCTGCACCCAACGATACTCAATCCCTTGAGCAGACGAATTTGATTCATTTTTCCTTTTTAAATCACAAAACCGAGCTGAACCGGGTGCTGCGTGGATATTGTGCCCGCGATCAACTGGTGGACGATGTGAACGACTTCTGGCTGTTTGTGAACAAGTACGAAGCACTGCTGAAGCGCACCGGACAACCGATCCTGCCCGACCCATCGACGGAGGGCAAGCGGCTGGACTGTCCCAGCGGAACGATTCCCAGCGAGTACAGGAAATCGCTCGGATGTTGCGTGTCACTGAGAGTTCCGGTGGAAGAACTGTTCGCACGGTTGGGCGGAACGACGGGTGCCGTAACGCGCACCAAACTACTTCAACTGCTGCAGATCGTAACGCATTATCTGGACTTTCGCCAGCGGGAAAAGTTTAACAAGTTGCGCAAATTGCGCCAAGCACAGGCCAATCTGCCCGTCGCCAAGCATCGCGAGGAAATCGTTGAAGCGGTACGAAACGAACGCGTGCTAGTGCTGGCCGGTGATACGGGCTGCGGGAAATCGACCCAGGTGCCGCAGTATCTGTACCGGGCGGGTTACGAGGGGATTGCCTGCACGCAGCCGCGGCGTATCGCTTGCATTTCCCTGTCGAAGCGCGTCGCGCACGAGCTGCTGGCCGAGTATCGGACGGAGGTTGGGTACCAGATACGGTTCGAGCGGAGCAAAAACACCAACACCAAGATACTGTTCATCACGGAGGGATTGTTGCTGCGGCAGCTGGCCAGCGAGGACAATCTGCAGCAGTACTCGGTCATCATACTGGACGAGGTGCACGAGCGCCACCTGCACGGTGACTTTCTGCTGGGGATTGCCAAGTGTTTGATACGCGCCCGGCCCGACCTGAAGCTGGTGCTCATGTCGGCCACCATCAACATCAAGCTGTTCGCGGATTACTTCTCCGAGGAGGAGGCGCGCATCATCGAGGTGCCGGGACGGTTGTTCCCGATCAAGCTGCACTACATGCCCCAGCTGCAGGATGTGCCGATGGTGAGCGGTGCGGGTGGTTCGAAACGCACCCAGAGCGACCGTCTCAGCCCGGAACCGTACATACAGATTCTGCAGCTCATCGATCAAAAGTACCCGCCGACGGAGAAGGGCGACGTGCTGATCTTTCTCAGCGGGTTGAACGAAATCACGGCGATCGTGGATGCGGCCCGCGAGTACAACGAGAAGAACAAGAACTGGATCATACTGCCGCTCCACAGCACGCTCTCGATCGCGGAACAGGACAAGGTGTTCGATTACGCACCGGACGGTATGCGCAAGTGCATCGTGTCCACGAACATTGCCGAAACGTCGGTCACGATCGATGGCATTCGGTTCGTGGTGGACAGCGGGAAGGTGAAGGAGATGAGCTACGATCCCACCACCAAGATGCAGCGGTTGAAGGAGTTCTGGATATCGAAAGCGTCGGCCGAGCAGCGCAAAGGTCGCGCAGGCCGTACCGGGCCAGGCATTTGCTATCGGCTGTACGCGGAGAAGCAGTTTTACGACTTTGACGCGTACAGTACGGCCGAAATACTGAAGGTGCCGCTGGAATCGCTGCTGCTGCAGATGATTTCGATGGGGCTGCCGAATGCGCGTCTCTTTCCCTTCGTCGAACCACCGCCGATGGATAATGTGGAAAATGCGATCGTCAATCTGAAGGAGGCGGAAGCCCTCACGGAGGACGAAAAGCTGACCCCGCTTGGGAAGGCGCTGGCCAAGATTCCGGTCGACATTGGCATCGGGAAGATGCTGCTAATGGGTTGTGTGTTTCAGCAGCTGCAACCGGTACTAACGCTGGCCGCGGCATTAAGCGTCCAATCGCCGTTCACCAATCGAGCCTACCGCGACCCAGAGTGTGAGGTAAGGACGGGGGCAACACACCGTGAGTTGGTGGAATGGTGGATCTAATCCGGTTCGTTTCTGATGGCTTCTTTTCCACAGAGGGCACGCAAATCGCTCGAATCCGACCATGGCGATCCGATCACGCTGCTGAACGCGTACAAGGAGTGGTTGGAGATCAAGCAGCACCGGACGGACTATGGGCGGCGTGACGATGGCGATCGGCGCAGCGAAAGCTCCAAGGTGTGGTGCCGTCGCCGGGGGCTGGAAGAGCAACGGTTCTACGAGATCACGAAACTGCGCAACCAGTTCCAGGATTTGCTGCAGGACTGCGGTCTGATGGAGACGCAAAACAACGATCATCTGTCCAGTGCCGAGCGAGCGATACGCAATGGAGAGTTGCGTCAGCTGAAGGAGTTACGCAAAGCGCACCGCATGGAAGCACCGCGGAAGCGCAAGCTGCTTAAATCCGATCCATGGGGGTTGGGTGAAGATGGCGAGGAGGAGGCCGATGATGGCCGGGTGGACATACGCGACGTGGAGTTTCGCTTGAGTCACGACTCGTCCAAGCTGCAGCATCTCGTGTCCGGTGCGACGGCCTGCAGTTATCGAGATCTGATGACGCTCAAGCTGATTCTGGTCAGTGGACTCTATCCCCAGGTGGCGATTGCTGACGAGTTCAACTACTGCAAGGTAGTGTGGTGATGTTGTGCAATGTGAACGCCACATTCGATTACCAAACGTATTCTTTACCTTCGCTTGCAGAGCTTATCGGAACAGTTCTTTCACACCCGTGCCAAACCGTACGTTTCGTTGCATCCCATGAGCTTCTTTGGCAACAACGCGCAGATACTGCAGCTAACGGACAGTGAGATCGAGGAGAAACCGCCGACGTACAAATCGCGCCAGCCGCTCAGCTCCCGGCACCAGATTGTGTGCTATTTGACGCTGCTGGAAACGAACAAATCCTACCTAACGAACACTTTGCGCATGCCGGCCGCTCAAACGCTACTGCTGTTTGCGCATACGATCGAGACGAACGCGACCTGCTCGCGCATCGTGTGTGACGCGTGGTTGTGTTTGGACTTTCCTGCGCCAGAAAGTGGGCAGGCGTTGCTGCTGAAAGCTACCAAACTGAGACGTCTATGGAACCGACTGTTGGCGGAAAAGTTGAAAGGTACTGTGTATCAGTGTTTTTAGTTTCTTTTTTGGATTCTATCCTTGCGATTGTTATTTTTTTTAGCTCTCACCATAACGGCCGATGGTGAGCTGACGAAAGCCGACCGAAACGTCTCGATCGATCAGATGAACCGCGAACTCTGGTCCAGTTTGGCTCAGTACATGAACACCGAAGTGTGCTATACCATGAAAAAGCTACTTCCGGCGGATCTAAAATCACTCTACAAAGGACCCTCGCTGGGGGAGGACGAGGAGGACGAGGAGCGGATGGAGCTACCGGATCCGAATCCCTTTGCGGAAGACTTCCAACCACTGCGCAACGAAACGAAGGGTGGCGTGTACTTGACAGAGAACATCACTTACGGCTGGTAAGTGCGAGTGCAATATGTCCAGTGTGGTGTAATTGTAACAAGCCTCCCTTTGTTATGTTAAAGTGTCGTAGAGACGGATTGGAGCATGCAGATGCAGGATCTAATCCTTGAGCAGGACTGGGAATGTGGCCATTGTCGAGGAACGTATCGTTTGACTGGGCTGCAGAAGCTACAGCATACCGTCCTCTGTAAGCCGGCCGACGTTGAGGAGGAAAAGGTGGCCCCATCGACAACAAGCGACGCTAGCAGTTCATCCAAAAAGCTGAACGCAACTCGATATGATTGTTCGAACTGTGGTCAGCAAATGATGCTGAGTGCGATTGAGGTGCTAAAGCATAAGAAGGGTTGTAGCAAGCGCGTTAAACAAGAGCCGTCGGATGATCCGAAAGAAGAGAAATGTTCGTAGATCAGGCGACCGTGTGGCACCAATATAGAATGTGAAAATCTGTTTACGTATGTATATATATATAGATTATCTTTTCGACTTTATTCATGTTAATGTGTGTATAGGATACTGTTTGGCTTTTTTTTGACAATGATTTGCATCAAATGGCACTAAACATTACCGACGTGGGCACATGCAGACAACCACACACACCAACACACTCACACTCACACACACTCAGACACACTGGACGCCGTTGAGTACAAAGAGGGACTACAAACCACCGCTACCTGATCCGTGGGGAGTAATACGAAGCGTTCTGGTGACTTCCGGGGAGGCTACATGTGATGTGATTGTGGCACTATTGAGTAGTTATGCCCAAGGGTTTGATTGATATTTGGAACACTTTTACCGATCGTCGTTTTTGATATTTCTTTTTTTTATCTACCTTTTTTCTATGCACTGTTTGGCCAACAAGAAAATGATTGGAATGTGGCACGCTCTACATGAAACGGCACGGGTTTTGGCACTGCTTTTTTGTTTGTAGGATATCTTAGTCTGCGTCTAGTAGTACCCCACATCGCACACATGCCCCATTTGACATCGTGTTACAAGCGAGCTGCTGCTGATTTTCCAGCACTACTCCAGCACTACACCAGCGGGCTAATACTGGTCACCACTACTACTAGCTACTACCATAAGTGCACTGCAGCGCTTCTACTGTAATGTGCTCTCCACAGCCGCACCCGCGCGAAGCTGCTTGAGTTTGGCATTGTAATTTGTTGTGCATTTTCGCCTAAAGTGTGTTGCATATACTGCATGCATATGTTTGCCACTAAGAGTATATGTATAAATTTCCTACACGCACTCCTCCCATCCCATCTAAGTATATGTGATTCTGTTAGTTTCGTTGACAATTGGCACACAGTCAGAACATCCATCGAGCAGCCGCTACAATAAGCACTTCCGTTTTCAAAAACTTCCCTGCAGCGTGTGATACTTTTTTATGGTTTAGCAATGCCACCGCTCCACGGTCCACATTCAAACACTCCGTTCCCTAATTCTTTGGCATGAGAAAGATGTTAAAACGACGGGACGCTAGTCTAATAGGGCCACAACGTTGCGATGGCCGTGCGGAAACACTATTGTAATTACACAACGGTTCGTTTGTGGTGAAGGTGTGATTGAACATTTGAAGAGAAATCTCCCACACACACACAGAGTGCTTTTCGTGTTCATAATTCCAGCAACATTGAAAGATTCGATGGGTCCAGGAATTCCCGCCATTTCTTCTGCAATGTCTCTGCAATCAACGATCTAAATGTAGCCGGTCGCTTTAGAACAGGAGAACAACGAGAGCAAAACTTCTCTAGACTACGCTGGAAGGCTAATAGTTAGCTGATACAACTATGGGGCCAGAGCAAAGGGGGCATCAGGATCGCATTAAATCATCCGAACAGATATTTCAGATAGAGAGAGACAGAGAGTCCTTTTGATCGGCACTACTGTGCGCGCGGTTCCCCCCGAACGGCCAACAATGTCTTGTCCACTGTGTCTATTTCCACCAAATTTCCAAGGCAATGGGTTAAAGACCGTAACTACGTGTTAACTCTGTTTGGTGGGAGGATCGAGGATCCTCCGGGTGTTTTTCACGACCACACATCACATGTCCCTCACGCAATGTCCACGATACACGCAAGTACGACGCAGTCAGGCAACGATTACCGGGAGAAGCAATGGCTCCATAAGCTACCTCGGTTCGCACAGTTGTGGGCCAGCAAAGCACTACCATGTCCCGCAGATCGATCTCCCGCCCTTCTCCCCCCCGTTCCCAGGAGCTTCAGTAGTGCTTTTGCTTCACCAAACATTAGTAATCGTGCGCACACAGTCGTCACAAGCTGAGCTTTAGCGCTTTGCGCTGGTTTTCCAGCTTCAGCTCGAGCATGGTGTACGGTATGACCGAGATGACGAGCAGTATCGCGAGGATGATGATTTTCGGCGCCTCGCAAAGCACCCCGTGGCCGGCAAACGTGACGGCCAGCCCGAGGAACCGCAGTGCCTGCAGCGGAGAGGTCACTTCGGCGAACTTGTTCGGATGGGTGAGCGTAGTCAGCGCAAACAGCAGCGTCTCCCAGACGGCATTGCAAACGCCCCACGCTGCCGGTATGACGTACAGCACGGCACTATCATCCCTGGAAGGCTTCCAGCGCAGCAGAACCAGCAGCAGACAGGCGTGAAACATGAAGCCAGCAACTGTGAACAAAGCAGGGCACAAATGTAAAACGAACTCCCATCCATTGTGTGTGGAGACATGCACAATACCTACCGATCACTACTACCCGCTTGGTGTGTCTCAGCAGCATGCTCAGGGTACAGGCGGCTATCAGCTGCATCACACCCATGCCGATCAGCACGCCCGCCACACTGTTCGGGCCTAGTTCGCAGGCAACAAAGGCCTAAAATGAAAAAAAGTCACAAGACAAACGGTATGAACGATCCTGTCGACTGGTCACACACACACACACACCCGTCTCCTCTTCTCACCTTCATAAAGTCGGCCATCATGTACGCTTGCTCGGTGCCGACGAAGTAGGCGAGCGGTCCGGCAAACAGCAGCGTGTCGGACATGCGCCGTATCGAGTCAAACTTCACGTTGAACTCAATGTCCGTCGTGAACGCGGTCACCGTGAACGCCAGCACCCCGAACACGAGATAGATGCCCATCAGCGGTGTCGCACCCGTGTAGCCCCGCAGCTTGAGCTGATTCTCCAGCGCGCTGCTGTTGATCGGCACGTTCCTGTCCCACACCGGGCACAGATGGGAGCCACAGATGCGCTCGCCGTAGTCGTTCGTCTGGAACATGCTGTACGGAAACCGGTCCATCAACTGGCCCGCCGGATCCTCGGCACCCCCGGCACCACCCGGTGGACCGGTCGATGTGCTGGCCGGGTGGAACCCTTCGTCACCGTTGCCGGTCGGATCGGGCAGCCGGATGTTGTACAGAAAGTACATCGTTTCGCGTAGAGTCGGCATCGAAGGAGTGGGCTTGCTGAGTTTTGTGCTCTCAGTCGTTGTGGTCGTTGTCGTTGTGGTTGTTGCGGTCGTTGGGATTTTTGGCGTGTCGGTTGGTTGGAGCTGTTCCGTCGCCTCGGGCAATGACATAAGCATGTCTCGGTACAGTGGCAATCCACCGTCCGCGGGCTGGTCGGTGTGCGATCCATTGTACGTTGCCATCGTTCCGTTCAGTGTTCCCGTGAGTGCCGCATTTGGGACCGGCGGACCGAGACTCGTGATGTAGTAACAGCCAATCCGGTTCGATCCGGAGGCGCACGTCAGCACAAACGCAGCCACGATGGTGCCGACTATCATGCCAAAGTCTCCCGCCGCTCGGAACCAACGTCCCAGGCGACGAACCTGCTCCTGCCGGCTGCATATTAACCGATGATCGTCGTAGCTGTCCGCATTGGCACCGGCCGTGCTGGTTCCTCCACATTCGGGCTGCGAGCAGCTCAGCTTGCCCGCCATCGACACCAGCAGCGCTTGCTTGCAGATGACGGAAGGGCCGAGAAACATGCCGAGCAGCAGGTATGCGGGCACCAGGGCCAACAGCACCGGGTAGATGTGAGCGGCCAGAAACAGACACAGAGCGCCGTAGCTGGCCGCCAGCACGATGGAGTACCCGAAGCGCTGCACCAGCTTGGTCGTCATCAGGCTCATGCCGGCCGTCACGGCACAGCACAGGCTTAGCAGGCCCGACCCAACGTCCGGACCGGCGGCCAGCCACGATTCCTGCTGGAACCAGGTGGAGTTGGCACCCTGCAGCACGATGAGCGGTATCAGCGCGGTGCACATGAAACCGTGCGCCACCGCCACCAGGATAAAGTTCTTCGTCATCTTCGAGCGGACGTGCGACGGGATCTTGTGCCGACAGCCGTAGCTTCGGTTCTGCACCGTCAGCAACTTGCGCACGGACGTCGCGCCGATGGAACTGTTGACCGAGTCGCGCCGATGTCGGTTGCCGAGCGAAGACGACTGGAACTGGTAGGTGGCGGGAAACGTTGGCCCAACCGAGATCCGATGGCTGCGGTTCGAGGCCGGCGAATAGTTATTTAAGTATTGCTGCAATGGAAAAGAGTGCTTCAATTGCTGTCGAAATATCGCGACAGAAGCTGGGCTGCGCTACTACTTACATCTATGATCGGGTCGTCCCAAATGTGATGCGCCTGTCCAGAGCTTCGCGTTCGCATCACCTTCCTCGAGCCGGGCGGACATTTCTGCTGAAAGATACTCTTCGCTGCTGCAATCTGTATAATCAAAAGAAGGGAAAAGAATCATAATCTTGCCCCAAACTCACGTTGGAATGGTTGTAACAACGCACGTTTTGCTTATGGATAAAGACGGGTCGTTCCAACGTTCGAATCGATTCCTTCTCCCGGCCAAAATCACGCTCAATGATGCGTTCGCGGGCAAGGATGCGTTCCCGCTCTTCCAGACGCCTTTCCAGCTTTTCGGTCGAAAGATCACTCAAGTTTGGCAAGCTGCCCATCTTATCGCACGACGCACGACTGTTCACTGTCTTCTGCAACCTGTTGGATTGGGTAGATTGAGCTGCTGTCTCAAGTACTGTACGTGCACTGTTGCAAATGCTATAATGCGCTGTTGGGAGCACTCATCGTTACATCTTGACACACATATGCACACACACACGTTCGTTAGTTACACCCACAGCTCCTTTGCTGTGGAAAGGAAGGGAATGAGAAAGAGAGAAAGACTAAATTAATCATAATTTTGATGTCTACAGATTGACAGATTTGCACATGGCGTTTCCATGGAAACGCAGCTTGCAAATGAGGTTGTCCACAAACAGAACTCTGGTTCTAGCGACACTGGAATCAAATTGGAATTCCATTGGAAAATGATACACCTAGAAAACAGAACGCAATCAGCGGGCCCACTCACTCCACTCTTACCACAACGGAACACGGTGTGTTTACCCGATTTAGTTACCGAGAATATAAAACAGTTTGTGGCTTCGGTAGTTCCTCGACAACACTGCAGCAGGGTGTAAGTAAATCAGAGCATTTTCTCGCTGAAACTCAATTTTCTCTCAAACCGTTGCAATGGCTACTTCCAGCTAAAGTTGTTCTTCAAATGGGAAATATAATGTGTCCGTTCCTCGAAACATGTGGAGCTATTTTACCGTAGGCCGATGATGCTCAATAATTGAATTCAGCGCGTTCCCAGAAATAGCCACCACAGAGCACCATAGAGTGCACCTCCATCCACCAACACTGCCGACTGTGGGAGAGTCCCATTACGGATACGGCTGACCCTGAAATTGGTAGCCACAGCACCATTCCGTTGAAAATTATTATTGTCGGTCGTGCCAGAATCGGTTCCAGAATGTTCCTTCCGTTCCATAATGTCTCATGCAAAATGCACTTGCACAAGCATCAACTATGCCATGATTCAACGAATTTACGTGTGGCAGCGGCACTAGAGAAGACAGCAAAAGCTATCGCCATGGAAACGAACTGCTTCAGCTGCCTCACAAAGCCCGGCAAGTGTTTCCGGGTGCAAAGTTTTCCCTGCTTGCGGAACTGCGGAACAACAGGTATTAGGCAGCTGGCAGCGAGCGTGTGACAGGCCCGGTTGTGAAATGTCATCTCCCCGTCTAGCACAGCTCTCCTCCCACGTCCGGGCGAAAGTTTTTTAATCACCCTGGCAACATCAGAGCACATCCGGCTTGGCGCGCTGATTGCTTGGATGGTTTGGGATGGCTGTCTTTAGCATCGTGTGGTTCGGGTTTGGTGTTTGGTGTAGGATTTGGCAGTCCAACGAGTCCAACCCACACCGGTAACCTCCAACGAAGGCATTCAGTAACGTAATACTCCGCTTGAAGGCATTATTTTCATTGCCCTGCTGTAAGAGATCAGTTGCATTTCTTCAACACACACACACCAAATGCTCTTCCTTGGGAGCATGCTATTGTTTTGTTGCGGACAAACGGGCAAATGATACGTTGTTTACGTTAACCTACCAACCTAATAAAAAGGACACAAAGAGCCATAACATAACATAAAGCATCAGCATCAGGCACACAATGAAACGCGCTCCATTTCGTCCACCAGTATCATAACAGCACGACGACGCTGTGACGCGGGCGAAAGAAATCTGTCATTTTCATGAACCAATAAATATGAGATCCTTTTTCTAGCAACTCCTACGAGCCAGGCTCTCGGTAGGCATCTTTACCATTTGTCTATTTTTGCATAAGCCGCCAACAATTCACATTCATGCAAATCATCGCGCACGCTAAATGAAATACGGACCGCCCCAGCCACGTGCCAACGTCGTACAGTTTTCGAAGCAAAGAGTTTGGGGAACGCGGGAATGTTTCTCCGGCGTGTGTGTGTGTGTGTTTGTGCATGGAGATGTAATGTCAATAACAACGGCCACAAATTTTACCATCCTTTCCACCGGTTGGTGTGCGCTTGTTTATTTTTCCCGGTTCGCCCGCCCACGTGAGCGTAATTTATTTGCAAATATCTCAACACGCTTCCAAATACGTCCCCGTGTACACATTTTCCGTGGGAGACAATTTTCTGGAAAGTACGATTGTATCGCCGTGTTTGTGTTCCAGAAGAAACGTTTCGCTGCTAAAGCTTGATCACGTTTCGTGCTTCGTACCGCAATTGTCTTAGTAATCCGTGGAAGAACCTCAAGCCTCAGGGCAGGAAGGATTATGGAGCAGCCCGGTCGTCCATGGAGACGCCTAGTCTTTAACGAATGATTGCCGCAACAGCACGCTGCATTCATCGCCCCAGTTCAACGGTCTGTGGTAATGTAGCTAAACAGCTTTTCACACGTCAATTATTCCGCTTAATGCGACAAGCAGAGCAAGTGCAAGTACACTGACTCGTACACAGTTGCGTACACAGTGGGTCATTGACTATCGGCGTTGCTGGAACATCCGCCGGATAAGGCCGGCGACCGACCGTAGACACCCAAAGAAAGTCGACAACACCAACCACTAGCGATACCATGAATCGGTCTTAGGTGAATGGTTGGTTCGCACAGTCACATTCTGCTATGCAAATTACCACCCGCGCAACGAGCGTTCCATCAGTGGGATGGAAAATTCGCGCACACACACGCACACACAATTCTTGAAATTATTTTCCCTTAAATCACTACTTTAGATCATTGCCATATTTGCAAAGACGTCAACGTGTAGTGCCCACGCTGCTGCAATGATAGATGTCTGATAAGCGTTGAACTGTGTTTGCAGGCTAATTAAAAGTGTCTTCTTATTCCACTACATGCGCAACCACTCAGTTGGTTGATTCGCATTGATTTTCATAAAACATTGCTTTTGGTAGCGATGTATCAAGCTGTGTCAACATTGGTTCGTCATGCCCGTCGGTGCCGTGTTATCTTAGGCTTAATCCCTTTGATATCATCCACTTTGGTTGAATGGAAAATAAGCGAGGTAATTAAAACACACTTCCATTCCAATAATTGAATTGGTTGGGATGAGTAATGGATGGTGAAAGTTGTTATTTTTGAAGGTGGAAATGTTCCGGATTGAGGATCACTTAAATAGACCATTGCCTTGGTAGATGAACCCTCGTCCTATGATCTGAAAAGTGTTTGCATTAAAAAAACTCATTCAATTCACTTTATGAGAAGAGCTAAAGAGTTGGAGAAGACATTTTGGGGGGGGGGGGGGGGGGGGGGGGGCGAAAGAGCAATCATTTATTCATACAAGCGAATCTCTCATTGAATTGCAAAACGCAACTCACGCAAACCGTGTTTAAACAAGGACTTTAAACGCAATTTATTTTCGATAAACAACAAACAAAGCACCTCCAACGACACTGTTAGCGTTCAATCAAGCCAACAGACAACTCAAGAAGCCAGCCAATAAGGCGCAGATTCGTGGAAAGTGGTGTTCCATCTTGCTATCTCCTCCCAGCCGGTCACCGCATTTAAGGTCGCCGGGTGCAAAAGTCGACTCCGGGAGCTCATGTTAGCTCTTCAGCCCGAGACCGGGACTTCTCGGAAATGCTAACATCCATTCTCCATCGTTGGCACTTTTTCGCACTGTAAAGACCGCTGTCGAAGCGAACGATATCGCGTGCGGAAGTAATCTAATTAGAATGCTTCAGCTCGAGAGGCGTTCAACATAGAACAATGCGAATTTGAGGAAACTTTGAGCCGTTTGCTCCCGAAGACGTGCCACTAAGTACGAAGGGGATTGTGCTTGGTGTTGTGCAACAATCAATAGACGCCAGATGCCCGCACGAGAAAGCGCGGGCACGGGGCTTTAATGGGAATAATTTTCAATATTAAAAGTGAACATAATTCTCACTTTGGTGTTTTTTTTTTTTGGTACAAGCAAAACTTTTACTTACAGCGATTCCCTCGAACATTCTACAAATAATTTAAAAGTGCTGGAAAGTTGTTTTTTCCTTCCTTCTTTAGAAGAGAGTATGAAGGATGGCAGCTTGTTGGGAACGTTTCACCGAGGACATGATTAGCCCCCGGGGTAGAGCTGGAAACATCAAACTCCGCTAAAGGTCGTTCTGAATTATCGACCATTTGGCTTTGAGCTTTTTCGGTTGCTGCTATCGACAAGCATGTTTTCTTCTTAAAAGATTAAAAAGAATGGGTAAAAGGGGGTTAGTTTACCATCTGCTGTTGCTCTTGTAAAAAACCCCTCTTGTCTGTTGTAAGCACAACATGCAAGAATTGTAATTACCGGGAATTAAAAACTGGAACACCCCTAAGGGTTGGCAAACTGAGAAACCAAAAAAGTCACGTAGTGTTCCCACCGGCAAGGATAATTTACTGGAAGTACAAACAATGCCCGGCTTTCCAGTAAACGACACGCTTGCTGTGCAAAGTTAACTAAAGCTTTAGAAAATCGGACAAATTTGCCTTACCGAAAAGTTGTTTGAAAGTTTTGATTGTATTTTTCCGTTTTTCTTCCAAAATGAGTTCCATATTTCTTTAGGCGCGAGGCCCATAATTCTTTGCGCAATTATTGTGAATTATTAATACCAAATTCAAACCTTCAACTTCATGGTCGCGCGCTCTGTGCGGGTGAAGTGAGACGTAACAAATGGACGACCTTTCTACAGATTCACTAGACAGTATCATTAGTTTTTGAGTTTACACTCTGCCCACTATTCGCCTACCGGGTCCGGATCCCAACATCTCCCCTGCCCCCCCTTCCCCTCCCAGCAACAACCGTCAGCTAGACATGAATAATCAATTTCCCAGCGAACCGAGAGGGCCAATTTCGTACTGGAAGGTAGAAACTCTAGAGCCACACTGTCGGCCTCCTGCCAGTGTGTACTCCGACAGCAAGACATCCAAATTGCATTACTTACAAATGGCGTCCGACCGGGTGAGGATACACTGTCTTTTATATTCCGTTGTCTGGGACGACTGGGAAGAAGGCGCTCGGGATGGGATGTAAACCGTACGAGCTCTCCAACTTGAGCGGACAGTATCACGGAATTGGCACTTGGTTGGAGGGGGATAAGATTGCTCCGTTCAATCACTTGCGATGTGGCGGCGCAGCAAAGGGTATGAATTGTTAAACAACTAATCAAGTCCGCAAAACGAATTGCGAATTTGTCATTGTATTTCTTTAGAGCGAGGTTAATCAAGATTAACTGTCCTGCTGCAGAATAGTCTCCCAAAGGGGACTTTTCAATAAGCGAGGATTGTTTTGGTGGGATAATATAAACGATGAAATTAATCGATTGATAACAACGAATCAATTACAGGTCTAAAATGATAACAAAAAAGGCAAAAAATAATACCATGAAATTGAACAAAAACCACTAACAATCTCCTCTTTCTTCTCTGGGGTGTTTTCTTTTCGTCCCAATTTCTGCCCGATTGTACTCAAACCGCAACTGCGAGGACACAAACACTCAGAGAGAGAGAAATATCCCCGTTTTTTAAGGAACAAAAAAAAAAAAAGAAAAACATCCTTACACACCTATGCATGCAATGGTATCCGTATTCATTTCAGTGTACGCGAGCCTGGGTACACTCGTACGACGCAGGATGGTAGCCACAGACTCCCGCTTTTCCGCTACACTGTCACTCCCTGTCACAGCCCTTTTATGCCACCATCTGCGTACGATGCAGAGTCGCAGTATCCTTGACAATGCGACACGACCACTTTGATCTATTCACCGTACTCCCCGGACCGTGGAGGAAACGCACTACACACTGGTTTTGTTAACTTTTACAGCTGGTTGAGCGTCAAAAGATTACGTTTTCTTACTATTTTTGTACACTTTTGTGGGTCACAACGGAACGATAAGAAAGTAATGGACAAACAACACTCACAAGCACGCACACGACGATACGCAACACACTTTGCGGACAACCTGATTTCCCAGCAGGAGGTTCACAGCTTCGATTTTCCTATTCCATCGAACGCCGCAGCAACCACTTCTGTCCTTTGTGTCTCTTTTCACAACCAAATCCTGTTCCTTTCCATGTTTCGACGTACAATCAGTTCCTTTTTTATTGCAGCGTGTTTTCCCTGAGTGATGACAGGTTGTATGGAGCGACGCTGTACCAGCTCCCAGGCAGGCCGAAGGATACTGTGACACTGGCGGAACATTCTACATTGCACCATCCTTCATAAACATACTACGCGTACAGTGCAGTATCGCACACACACAAACACTTGTGTCGTTCGTCGCCTGCACTACTTTACAAAACCCCCTCGGATCCTTTGGGGAACGTCGTCTCACTCCTACATGAAGGATGGATGCTGTTGCTACGGCAGCGACGAGACTCGTTGGCGGGATTTTCCTGCCATTCCCAGGCACTGTGGTCCGTCTATGTATCCGCACACACACACACACATCGAGCACCGATCAAGACAAGGATGCCATGGATCCACTCCACTAGGAAGAATTGGTGTCCCTTTTATGTGTATGTGTGTGAGAGAGAGTGATGCTGGCTATCATCGTGCCTTCCCTTGCCTTCCCTCGTTGCTGACAGATTGCAACACATTTTGACAGCTGCTAGCAACGGACATGCGCATCCTTCGTTTCTTGCGTTTGTGTTGGAGAAGCTTTTACGCCGAGAGTAGCTTTTGCCGGCACGGACGATAAGCGGTAGTAGCTTTCACGTCCGTTAGGATGTTATCGAAAGTATTGGTTCAAAAACTGACGCTCTTATTTTCCACCAGTTCAAGAACAATACTTCCATATAATTACTTACTATTTTTATGATATTTGTATAAAAACTTAACCACCCATGTATCACCGCCAGTTAAAACCCATCCTAGCAGCAATCTCGCTAAAACATCAACTCAAACTTAATTATCCAAAGTTGAATGACAGATTATTCTGCTACACCCGAAACTCCACGACGCCGCGGAATGACGTCAGCCCAAAAGGCCCACAAGATAGACCGCGTACCGCCCTCAGCCTTGTGCTAGATTCTTCCGCCGTGAGCCTAAAATATCGTAGATTAAAAATGATTATCATCGTTTGGGAGTAACATAGACACGGCAAGCTCGAAATGTAAAAATATAACGCATAAACCCCCTCCAAAACGAGACCCAGAACGGACGGCATGCCAAAGCACGCCCTCGAGTTAGTTCGCCGCGGTGGAGTCATTATTCAAAACTGAAATCATGACACGGTTCAGACAATCGAAAGCTATCCTTCGCCGTGTTATCGATGCGCAAAAGCATCGCTCCAAGTTCACCTAAATTAAATTTAAATGTTTAATCGATTCGAGAAACAATTTCCATAATTTCCCCAACTAGCTCTGTTCGTTCGTTCCGATTGATGCGCTTCACCTTCCCGTTGGAGGACGCATCTTCTCGAAGATCCTTCTCGTCAATACGGGGAAGAAATGTGTGCCCAATCTACGGCAAGATGGTGGTTTACTGTTATCACCCCGAGATCACAAAGACTGATACGAGCATCATAACCGTGACTTAACGTGTTCCCCCGTGCATCACTCTACCGTAACAAAACTCATAAACAAAGTTATTGATTTTCCAGCATCCGGCAGCTTTGCGAACCCACTGTAACCGTCTGTTTTGCATCGCGGTTCGGAAGCGGGTCGAATTTGATGAAGTGGAAAATTGTAATGCCAACTCCAACATCGGTTGCTAGCGGTGGCCTTCGTGCGTATGTGTTTCGCAGTATGAAAACACAGAATTCGCAAAAGAGCGTAAACACAAATAAGCGTAAAAGTCGGAAGCTGTGTAGCTTAACTTTAACGCGGCCTAGTCTTGGCCTAGTCCATGTGCTTCCCGTTTCTGTTTACCGCGTTTCGCGCAATGTTTACGTTCAATGTACCAGTCAACCTTTATAAATTGAGCGTCAGCATTGGGCAGAGGAAAAAAAAACAAACGGCTCCTTATGCCTCAACTGTCCCTCAACACGTCTGGCTGTGATGTAATACTTCCAATAGGACTACGATGTTCGGGATTTTAACCATCGCCCGTTCGGTTAATGAGAATATTGCACGCACAAATCATAATTATCACTTCATAGCACAATCAACCTATCAGGGAACGATTGGACACGATATGAACGAAAGCAAAAGCACTCATTTGCATGCTACCTGTGCCCTCCACCGTCCAACGCACCCTAATGACACCATTTTGTAGTCTCCAAAGTGCTCTAATCCCGTACTCATTAATCCATCGGCCAGACATTGAAATCACAACACCAACCACACCAAACCCGCTTCATCTTACACTGAGGTTTCGAAGCAAAAAGAAAAAAACCTCAACCGCAACGCTTCACTCCCCTTCCTCATTGGTCGGAGCACCAACCCAACCCCCAACGGAAACTATTTCATTACCAACCGGTTTATTGGGTCGGTTGGCTCTAATTTTGCTGGCTCATTATCGTACGACCTCAGCGAAATCGTTACGAGCCCTTGATGTGTGAGTGTTGTGAGGGAGGCGGCACACAAGTGAGGAAGCAACAATGAAACCAAAAGAGAAAAATGCGACCTCACCACCAAGCAGGTCTTCTTCCCCAGAGGAAACTCATTACCCTTTACCAGGGCGTTGGTGTGGAGTCCAACCGGCCGGCCGGATCGTCGGTTTGGCGGGTCTTTGCTGAGCTCTGCTATTGTGATGACTTTAATGACAGGTTTCTCCCGGGACTGAAGCTCAGTGCTTCATCAAAGCTCCACACACAGCGTGCCCTAAACATTGTGTCCCATCAGAACGAAACACTCTGGAGTGTCTGGAGAACAACGCAAACCGATTCTAATGTCTTGTCCGCAAGAGGAGGTTCGTCGTCGTCGTCGTCGTCGTCGTCGTCGCTAAAAGCCATCGATCAATACCCACTACTAGCCCTCAGTCCTGCTGAGTCAGCCGTAACTCGTGCCGTAAGCTCTATAGCGAATTGTTCTGTTCTCTGCCGTCTCTTCGCCGCGGGTTTGGTTTTCGATTGGTTTTGCACGAACTGGTAGTGGCGTGCCAGGAGGAAACGAGAAATTGACGTAAAAAATTTGTGAGCAAATTCTTTGCCCCGAACAATCCGGTTCCACTCTTAAGGTGACTGCCGAAACCGAAACCCCCGGCGTGCGTAACGTATCGAATGCGCATTCGTTCCACATTAGAGGATATACCTGCATAAATCGTGGAGTTATTGACGGTCTACAGCAACATCACATTTTGGACAACAATCGTTTAATTGAATTATACGAACGATTGAGCTGCGTTCCGTCGCCAATTGAACGTATTTTTAATAGGAAATGTGTTACAATTGGTACAGCACGTGCCACAATACAATAAAATAGACAGTAAAAATGTTTACTGTAGACTGATTACTTTACATCAGGAAATATATCTATGGACGATTTTTATACTACGCTACTCAATCAATCATTCATCAAAGCTCACACACAGTGAGACATTATTGATTAACTTCAGCAGCTGGTCTAGTGCGCTCCCTTCACACATTGAGTGTGCATTAGAATTTAATTACCGCATCTCCAGATGGCCACCGTCACGACTGCAATGTCTGGGGCGGGTCATTATTGCATGTAGCTCCATTACCAATCCCCTGGAAAGGAATGTACCTCCACTGCGGCAATAATATGCCGGCGACACAGTCTAGAATACTAGAATACTGCAGAACCTGTAGCCTGTTTCCAGGCAATCTTCGTACTGCTGGTACATACAAATCCCTCCACTAGGTGTCTTGGCAACCGAACGAACAGGTGCGTGTGGCATTATACAAATCTCTACCACCGTTTGTGCTAATCAACATGTTCAACGCCATTCGGTCCCAGGTTTGCCAGCAGCCCCACGCTCACGATCGCTGATTCGATATGTGCATTTGTAAGATCGGCATTATTCTGGCGTGGGATATATGGCGGCAGTATTACATAAACGTGATTCTCTCAACGATCACTTATATTCCTTTACCGATTGGATTAGAATTTTGTATTCGTAGTGCCTTGTAGGCAGCGAATTAGTGAGGAATGCTCGACCATATCCAGCCGGAACCTTAATTTTAACTGAATTAATGAGACCCACTATAGCGTTTCATTACAATGCAACGCTCCAATGACGATTACATTCACCAAAACCCGTGTGTGTGTGTGTTCGTGTGACTTTATGACGCCTTTCCCTTTACGTCCAAGTTCTTATCGTAAGGTCCTTCGTCCCGTGCGCGTGTTTCTAGATCAAGTTCACAGATCCTGCAAACTTCCTGCTGGTGTTCTCCTTGCAATCACCATCTGTCCAACCGTTCCAATAACCTTACCTCGATCGTTCAACTAAGCCTACGTTCCTTGTTTTTGTATGCAAACTTCACACATACGCCACCAAGCCACACCAATAAAAACCTACTGACCCTTCGCTATTGACCCTTCCACCTTCTCGCTGTCGCAGGTTTTTGTAAGCTTTGTTACACGCGCGTGTGCAACACTTTGCGCAACGGAATCGTGAGTCCCAACGCCAATTCCCCATGCGGTTCCCGGCGGGTCGCGTTGTAGCGACATCTGTGTGTGTGTGTGTGTGTGATTTGTTCTACCGAATCGAGAAGGCTGCAATGGTTCGTGGGGACCCAGACACCCGTTCACCGCCGACCGGGCCCCGATGGTGTGCCAATTTTTTTTTTTTTGTCCTTTTGTCACGAACACGGTGGCGATTGCAACCCAAGAACAGCCCACAGCAACTCCCGAAAAGGTCACCTAGAACGAGCCAATGCTCTGGTTGCTCCGATCGCGACTGATGGGAAACAAAAGCTTCGCCTTGTGGTTGCGATAAAACGTATCGGCGAGTGGCGAATGGCGAGTGTGAGAGACAATCAAACAGACGCCCGAAGGACTTGCGCCGACGTCCATGAGATCGATGCACTTGTTGCACATACAATTCGGCAACTCACTTGTGATTTCTTCAAACGCTTTGCTAGGGTCAGCTCCCGGCACTCATGCAAAGCACACGCAGAGCGCTTTAAAACTGTCGCACCCGTTCACCGGCCACCACCTGTGCTGTCGGAGGGTATTAATTTACGGCCCGGCGCTGACGCTTTGGGACCAAGGTTGCACCGGGTGCAGCGGCCGGGGGTGGATTCCAATCACTTTGGACCACCAATGGCCAGCGGGTACATGAGTACGAGGAATGTTTAATGCTGCTAACAAACGACATTTTCCTTCGGCCTCGCCTCCCCTCAGTGAGCGAGTTTTAACGATGCTAAGCCGTATCGTGTCGGACATTAATGCCTGTGCTTGCATAAAATACAAATTTGAAGTGTCTAAGGCACATTAAATTTCTGAAGTGTAAGAAAAATCGTTTGTTTCGTTGATGATCTCCTGTTTACATCTGTTCGCTGACCACATTACTCATCAAAGCGGTGTAAGGGAGCTGAAGAACTGGTTCCATGATCTCCCAAATCAAAACATTGAAAAAACCCAAAGTTGACACTGTCGTTAAACCACCAGGAAGTGGATCAAATTCCTCGTCACCAACCCCTCTGTGGACAAACGAAATTAGCGTTGCTTTTCGATATTGCTCACCGTCGTCCCTGGGCCGTCTTCATGGGATTTCCTTCCATTCTGGCGCACACCCTACGCGACCGGGGTCGAATACCCGTGGCAATGTGAAGACAGATGGAAAACCCACCCGCCCCAAATGCGCGCCGCACCGACTAGAACCGGTTTGAACTGAACCGTACCACAGCCACCGGATAGCGAAAGTTGCGAGTAGCTACGAAATGACCGCAACCACCCCAAAACAAGCATCATGCACGCGGGTCTGGGCTGGGTTGGGTGCTTTTTTTTCTCTCCTCTCTCATGTGCGCAACTTCTTGCGACTACTTGCTGACGAGCGGCTGATGAAGTAAGCCTCACCGTTGCATTGAACTTGACCGTGTGTGTGACGACCATTGGGAAGGTTGGGAAGGCCGGGCCTTACATTCACGCTTCCAAATGATGCCAATCAGCTTCGCATCATTGAACTTGGCCGTGTGTCTGTGTCTCGCTGCGGATGCTTAGGGTAATCCCTGAGAAGATACCTCGGTGCTTGGGATTGAAGATCTGATTGCACGAGGGGACACACAGTCACGAATAGACGTAGATCTGGTTGCCTTTTGATCTCCGATGAAGCAACATGTGTGTGTGAGTGTGTGGAGCGAACGTCCAATGACCGCGTTCGTTCTCCTGCTGTTAGCTGGCTGACATCCGCCGGGAAGAGACCTTGAAGCATCTGGATAACTCATGGCTCGAAGAGGACTGGAACAGGGGCTTTTTGTTTTACCGGCATAGCTGGAGCTTGGGCATGGCTTTTAGCACAAAGTTGCTGAAACATCCCGAACCACCGCTCCAAGATATGGTTACTCGCCAACCAGTAGCAAACACATCGGTCGGATATCTATCATGAGTATATAAATAACTTCAATGTACTGTCGCGCCTTGCGCCTCCGTCTCAAAACGCGCTCCGCGTTATGAACTATGAGCGATGGAGAGACACAGAGATTAAACCAAATTAGGAACAGCGTCGGTGGACAGGCTAACTGGTTTTGGGGTAACACAGGGCCCGGCCCACAAACAGACAGACGCAGGCACGCACGCGAGTTCGCAGATCCAGGAAAACAAGTCAACCATGGCAATGATGTCGATCATCGATCATTCTTGCACGCGAAACTGGGGTCGCGGTGGACAATTCTGAAATGAATGCGTACCACCTTTGTATGAGATTCTATTTGCGTGTCGTTGTGCAACCAACCGGTCACGAAGATGAAGACACACATTACCGGAAAACTGCTTTTAATGTGAATGTCGCCAAGAGTTAATAAGCTGCAGGAGATCAATTACTGTTTTGTCACCTCAACAGAATGCAGACCATTTCGGTTCCAAATTAGATTATTAGCCGCTAGCCGACAGTGCCAAAGTGACGAAATGGCACCCATCCAAAGAAGCCAATGAAGACCCCAACCGACGGTAATAAGTGATTAGGGTACTGGTGCGCTTTGGGTTCTGTTGTTAGCGCCGGAAAAGGGATAGGTGAACCTATCGGTGCGTGAAAATGTCTATTTCAAGCCGGAGCGAGAACCCGTTTTTCCCTCATGGAAGGCCTTACCACAACCTTCGAAGCACCCTCATTAACTTATGCAATTAGCACACCGGCTCGACGATAGCAACAGATGAGATCAGGGCAACATTTCGGTACCTTACCTTTCTCCGGCGTGTGCCTATCTGCTTGCAGTATGATCGATTACCCGAAACCGACCGACCCCTGGTTTCGCGGTCCTAACCACACACAATATAATGTCTACATAATGTCAACAGACGCGTTTGCCATGCCCGGGCAGGTAATAGGATGGATTCTAATCACATCAAACGCTTCCATATTACACGCAGGTATTCCTCACCAAGTGCGTCTTCGTGTACTTCGTGTGAATGGGATACCACGAGCGGGTAGCACAGCACACCTCGACAATCTAGAAAGTCAAAAACAGCTCGCCCTGGGCAACGATATATGGCAAACGGTGGTGTGGTTTGGCATCACCGGCAACTAGACGACGAGACACAGGTAATTGATTTTTCCGTTCAAAAACTATCAACAAAACAAATCAACGGTAGCGCAGTGAAGTGTGTACGCACCGTTCTGACGCGGTTGCTATGACGATCGCTTCGGGGGAGCTTGGTAGGCACGCTGGCAACCACCCCAAGAACAGAATGCAAGTAACAGTGCGCTTCCGCTGTGTAGCGATATATGTTGTTTTCCAATATCCTCCCGTCTGCTCCGTGGGGTGTGAGGCACGCAAAACCAAGGCAAGGCAAAAACAAAACGAGAGGGGCCAATTACTACCCGTTTGCTACCCGGTTAGTTGCTAGACGATTTTGTTTTGCCAGTTGCAATTGCCTTCCCGTTCGGCGAACCGGATTGTGCGCCCCATCCAAGAACTAACACCACCATCGCAGGGAATTCCATCCGAACCAGAATAGATCTGCTTTCCAGAACTTTATGCTCCAGGGTCAACTGGTGAGCCAGCGAAAAGAACAAACCATCCCAAGAACACTCCCGAGAGCTCGGCAGTGGTCGTAGTTGGGCCAGTGCATGCCAGGGTCCCCAATTCTGCCGTGTGGCCCCAGCAAAGACCCAGAGCCATTGCCTCGGACGGTGCGCTTACCCTTCCACCAGTTGCCACCTTATGGGCGCCTTCAGAACTGGTTACCTTACCGCGGCGGCTGGTTACCTCGCACATAGCGAGTGCTCCTCCCTCTCTCTTTCTCTTCCACCTCTTTCGCACCAACGCGCACGAAGCCCTCGCGTATGTGCGGCTTGCGGTGCTACGCGAATCGTACGCGTCTCGTCATTCCTGACTTATATTGGCGCGCTCGGAGCCACCGCAAGCTTATTTCGAGTCCGAATCGCGCCGGAGACGGTTCTCGTGTACGGTTGGAAGCGGACGAGCAGCGAAACTCGATAGACAGTGTCTACCACCAGAGCCGGAGAGGTTCTCTCGATCGAGCTCGACAGTGTATCGTGACGAAACAGTGCGCCATACCAGTGTCCAGTGATCGAGTGCTAGAGCCTAGCTCGCCCCAATTGTGGCGGTGTGTAGAACAACAGTGAAGAAGTAACAGTGCTGAGAATTTCTCTCCCTACTAGAGAAGAGAAGCAGCTTAGCCACTAGGCAAAAGTGTACCGTGCGCTTTTCGCGGTGATCTCTGCGCGGTTTTTTTGTGAAGCGTACTCTAAACAGCAGGCAGGACTAGAGCTGGACCGAGCTCCAACCCAACCGTGCGCCATCCTACTCCCGCGTGAAACTTCCTCAACTTCCCAAAGGTGAATGTCGGCAATTATCTGCAATTATTTCGGACTCAATCATTGCCCTGCCGGTGATTCCCATCTTCTCCGGCACTCCCTTGAGGGCAGGAAAGGGCTCTTACATCACGTTCTTTGTGGCTGTTCTGACTTTGTGCTTACCTCATCCTGTGATCGTGTGTTCTGTGCGTTCTGCGTCTTTAATTTCCCCGTCTGTGTAGGGGAAAAAATCATAATATTACGTGCCTCAAAGTCAAGAGCATTGAATTGTGTGGCGAATTCACAGCAAAACCATACAGAAAACCCAAAGTCAAAGTGTGGAAGGACGATGTTTGGGGCAAAAAGTATACCACCAAACGACACCCTAACGATCATGCCTTCACCGCTTTAAAGTGTGAAAAAAATCCTCACTCATTACTGTACTCAAAGCCAAACAGGGCGGCAACTCATAATTGAATCAACAGAATCGATTTGTACCTACGATTAGCTCGATCGACCAGATCCATACCATAAGCAGTCATTTAAATTACATTTTTGGTACGGTACCAGTGGATCGTTTTTTGCTCTCGTTTTTTTTTCTTCTTACAATGTTTTATTGATGTGTTTTGTTTTGTTTTGTTTTTGCGCGGCAAGGTGCTATTGTCAATGTTAGGTTTGAAAATTCCGCGCCAAAGACCTTGTGCGCACGCAGTTCCGCGTTAATCGTACGCGCGTTCACTCACCCACGCAACTTCCCCTCCCCCGGTGTGCACTGTTGTTTTTTCGGGTTTCAATGGCACGAACGGAACTAGCCGACGGAACGGATCGTGTGAAAATCACACCGTCGAAAATCGAGGCCACTAATCGTATCGATCACAAAGTCAAGGATGGCGCGCTACGTTTGCCGGTTCGAGTATGCGTGTAAAACTGTCAATTATAGATTAAGACCAAGCAACAGGCTGCTAATCCACCATAATATCATGCTTGCTTCAATATCGACCCATTACTAGCAGCTTGTTGATGCCAAGATTGTCACCGCACTGGGTGGAACTCTACTGCCCATGCATGTTGCTGTGTTTGCACCTTTCCGCTGGCAAAGGTCAACGAGAGACCTAATAATATTCATAATTAATTTCCGCCTGCATAGAAACGGTGTTAACCCACTTCTCTTATGCTATCGGCATCGGCGTTCCGGTTGGGCTGCTTGGGCATACCACCACGATCGGCAAACGATCGGCCGTCTGATCCAACGTACTGGCAGGCTCGCCGGAACCATTTATCATCTCCGCACCGAGAGTGTGTGTGTGTGTGTCGTTCTTTTGGAACGATCACGGCACGCAGATCGCATTTTATGATCGGGTTTAGCATGAATTTTGTTCTCCGCCGTGAAATGGATGCCGTTTATTACGACTTACTGCTTGCAATCGCGACGGCCAATCAAACAAACAAAGCAGACAGAGCAATTCGTATCCGCTCCCAATTGGCCACCATGAACTATGGATCCAGTACGAGACAAGACCTTGGAGGGCTGGAATTTACGAGCACAACGAAAAGAGGACAGCCTAAAAACCACAACGACAGCTCGTGCACAGTAAAAGCCCAGCGCGTGCTTAAGATGAGCGGGCTCGATCACGAAATGTTGGACAGTGTTTCTGTAATCTACAAATGTGCTAAATTTTACGATGAGTCGTCTGTCGTCTGTGAACCCGGGCAAGATCAAGGATGTTTGTTTTCAAAAATTCCTTTCCGCTTGAAATGTTTCATCAGATGATCTAATAATACAGCTCGAAGATTGTTGTTTAACTCATTGACGGATAATTTATCTTCCTGGTAGCTGTTTGTGGCCATTGGATCTTCCGTTAGAATACCTTACAAAAACTACGGAAATATTCCTCAACATGGCGATCAAGTAGCGCCTGCTAACGAGGAACGATCACGATCGCACAACTTAGATTGCTGGGATGAATGCGAGGTTCCGTTTGATTTCAAATTTTAGCCCCATAAACTAGCCATTTTGTCATTCCTCGAGCAAGAAAGAGCGAAGTGCGTATGATGGCCGGGCGACCACAATTTATCATCGATTTTACCTTGAACTTGCGCCATGGTTGGTACCGTCCAAGAAGGAAGAAGGAATTGAGTGAGAAAAAGCACACACGAAAAAAAAAACCCTAACCAAACCTCCATCGTTGCGGTCTTTAATGAAGCGCTAAAACACAACGCACACCGTGGCAGCTACATGAAATGTGAAACAAAACTACAAAAAAAAATGGTTTTCGATCGTAATCCAAGCTCGCAACTCAGCACGCACGCTGGATCCCTTTCGAGTGCGTACGGAAGAATACATCGCAAATGAGTGAAGCTGAAGCTTCTCGCTGGCTTTCAATTTCATCTCGCTCCGTGGAGAAGAAGCGCGAAGCAGTTTAAAAAGCTCCACTGGAGGCGGACGGTCATTAAAATGTTTCGTTCCAAACAGCGCATGATGGACGCGAATCTTTTAAGGGCGATCGTCTATTTTTTACGAGCTCTGTCTGTCAGCTCTGGGGTAATTGATTTCAAGGATGGAGAGGGGAACCCGTCACCATTAAGTTGCCATAATTAGATGGCGCTTCTATTCGATTTAGAGACTTCAATAACTTGTTATGTTGTTCTAAAGGATGGTTCCTGACATCTTTTTTTATATTTTCAAGATCACAAGATCAGACGAGAACACATAGTGTAATATGTTGTAATTACTAATCTCTAAACATAAGAGTATCATTCAAAACATCTGAATTCTTTGGAATATATTACATTATGTTTAAATTAGTTATCTTTATCTACCAGCTTTTATCGCGTTTTATTGAAGGATATGAGCAAACGTCTGTCCATAACTTTGTTTTAACGATACAAAAAGTGTGATATTTCGCACCAGGAAATCAAATACTTCCTGCTCAATCTAGCAAATGTCACACTATTAAGGACGCATAAATTCACATTCACTACAGAAAATGATTCAATTATCTAATGGACTAGTATGACAAGGCAATTCATTCATTAACGCACTTTTTTTTCAATGCATTTCATCAATTAAATGCAACTGACAACCATATCGCTTCATATTGCCATTCCAATCGATTCCAATCGGTGGTAGTTCCGTGTAGCGACAAAAGTTGCCACCGGCAAAAGCATTTGTAAATTAAATGTAAAGGCAAACGCACCTATATGATGAAAATCAACGAGATTCAGAAAATATACTTCTACGTATGCGTAATATTTTTGAAAAGAAAAAGGCTTATTGTCGGTTCTATTTACCTACGCTCCTGGTGATCCAAATGCTAGAATCGCCTCGGTCGGTGTTAATTGATGATTAAACTGTAGCAACTTGCAACCACCTGGTCGAGAGTTCCACTTAAGTGGCATTCGAACTTGAACTTGAAAATGTAAACGTTTCGGTGTAATCCGCTCGACTTCCACTGCTCTCCAGCTCACCCCCGCATCTCTGGCACGGATATGCGTTGGCGGAATATGCGTTGGCGGAACCTTCTCGTACGATGCGAAACGTATGAAAATATCATATCCGTGTCCAACGGGGGAGAGACATATGCCGAGCCCAGTTCACGATATCGGATCCGGAGAAGCCTGATGAATAATTCTTCCAAGGTATGTGCTACACGGTAAGCGCTGTGAGCAAGTCAATCAACCTCTGGAACGGATCAAGCAATTAACTCCGAACACCCAAGGGTCTAGTTTGCTGCAACAGGTGTTAGAATCGTGGCTGCAGTTTAGCGCACGGGTAGTAGAGGCAAGGTACTTAGAGTCAATCGAGTGGTTGAATAATTAATGGGTAGAGTTTAGCATCTCTTTCGCTACGAGTTGAATAGTAGAAGCAGTCTTGAACGATCTAAACAAGTTCGTAAAACTATGTTTTATCGTCGCACAGCTGTTTTAAGACACTAAGCCGGGAATTTAGTACGATCCACTAAAGCACACGGTTTATGAATGTGTTGACGAGGAAGGCAACACCTCGCATTATAGCGATTATACCGGTTCATGGACAACTCTCTGCTAAAGAGTGTTGTTGACTCTCCGAAACGAAATCCACTTTAAACATGGCACCTTTTCTTAAGCTCATTAAATTTCGAGCAATCCGTGTTGATTGCCAGAACCCGGAAATATCCTGCTCTAACAAATTCAAGCAGCAACACAAACTGCATTCTTCCGTGCTCCTTCCCTACCTGTTACCAAACTGTCTGTCTCCGCATTTGCCGTTGCACACACCTGGCAAGATTCGATGGTAAAGTATGTCGATCCAACAGGTAGCAGCACACACCGGTGTGGACCCGCCGCATGCTCTGCCCTTGTTACCATGGTGATACGTGGACGGTGTGTCAACTATATCTTGTCTGACGGGTAGGCGCCCCCTTTTATCGCTTCGCCAAACTTTTAAGCTGCAACTACACTACGGCCCACCGAGAGGGTGGTGCTGAAAGTGAAAGGATTATTGTCATTTTGTTTCATTTTTGCACCACAAACACAAACACACACACAGGCACGGGCGCAAAGCCAGCTTACCAGTGACAGGAAATGGGACGGAAAGGCAAAAACCCAACAATGCAGCAAGAACGTTCACGTCCAGCGAGCTACGCTGGACACGCCACACCGTTGAGTGTCTCGGAGAGTCGATGGTTACCTTGATCTTGGCAAACCCGTACGGTATGATACGTACACTCTAGGGGCACAGGTGGTATCGTATGTCGATCGTGCGTGTTTGCGACTGGGGACACAATGTTACGATGGGTTGTATTTCCGGAAAGGATGTCAATTATGGTAGTAGATATGAGAGAGTTAGAGTAGGCTTTTGAATATAGCACCAGCAGCAACCGAAAGTCGATATAGAATCCATTAGCGAGCTCATATGTCATGCTAAAAACAATCACAAACCATATTCATCCAGTAGATAGGAGTCCAGAACTCCCTTCAGCAGAGATCTTGATTCAAGGCCTAACACTACCCCATACGGGAACCTTTTACTGAATATCTCTAAAGTCATTTGGGGACATTAATTCCTCTGTCAACAAAAACAAAACAAGGGTAATAAAATAAAAACGGTGTAAAGAACACATCCGGCTCTCTGACGGCACTCTCTGTTCACCGTTCACCGTAATTAAATAAATATAGTTTACATTATTCAAGTTACACCACATTCACTGGCACAACAATAAGAGCAATGATCGAACGACGGGCAAAGGAAACAAAACGATCGTACGCGAGCCACACGCGCCGCCATCCTATTATTTAATCACACAACAATCAAAAACTGCATCTCATCCATAAATCATCAATCACGACCCGTCTGCCACTGTGCACTTAACCATCGCACGGGTTTATTAGTGCTCTCCTGTGCTTGCCTTGTTCGTGACCGACGGCGGAACGTGTCGAGGCATCACCCGTCTGGCGCAAGCATCATTCAAATATGCAGATTCGCGACAGCTAGATCATCCTCGGAATTACATTCTTGCGTTGCATAAGCTTACGCCTTATTGGTCACTGTTATGACGTCATTTTAAAGCTTCTGGGGGAAAAAGCACTGACCCTATTTTCTATGATATATCGTGTCGGAGCGCGGTCGCAGTGATTGATGATCGTACCGAACAATTATAGATCTATTAATTACTCTACTGGTCATAAATGGCTGTGTGGGTAAATTGAATGTTCAGACAACTGATGATTACCCTCGAACACTGTAATGAAAAATTACAACCGTAGTTTTTTTTCCATTCCACCGCCAAAAGGCCTTTCGGGTGGGAGCAGCATCCTTTACGAAACCGAACCAAACGGTTGTAAACGCCTGGAAGCTCCTTCTCCGTACTAACACACTGATGAGAACACACGAGGGCCATTGTCACTTCACAGTCACAGTCGGGACGCGGGTGCGGGCAGCGATCGCACTGCTTCAACAAAGGTTACTTGTCCCACTAACACACTCCACCGCCTGCCGTTGTGCGGCTCCGTTATTTTCCGTTCCGATCTCCATAGCTCACGCCCAAAAAGCAACCAAAAATGCAGTCCTCAATGATGGAGAAGCTAAGCTTCCTGTACAAACCGTACGTGCTGGCGGTGCTGACGATCGGTTACATTGCCGGCGAGCTGGGCCACTACCTGATCGGCGTCACCTCGAAAGCGACCGCCATCGAGCTGGACTACGGTGATCAGGCCTGCCAGCAGAACCATACCGACTTCCTGCGCCACGAGCTGCCGGCCCAGTGCGCGGAGTTTATCATCGAACACGAGTAAGTAGCTCTCTCCCTCTCGCTCTCTCTCTATGGCAACACGACGCATGAGTGCTTTATGAAACGGTCTACTTTGCTCGAACGACAGATGCCACCAGCAGCACATCAACGGCACAGTCTACTGCGAGTGGAACTACAATGGGCTCGGGCTGGAGTATCAGCTGCTGGCCGGGCCGAGCTTCATTGCCGTGTTTACGGTGATGGGCGTCGTGCTGGGCGTGGCCGCCGATCGGTACAACCGCGTGCGGATGCTGTTCGTGTGCACGCTCGTGTTTGCCGTGGCCATCCTGCTGCAGGGTACGGTGAAGGAGTACTGGCATCTGATACTGCTGCGCATGGTGATGGCGGCGGGCGAGGCCGGCTGCAATCCGCTCGCCACCGGCATCATGTCCGACATCTTCCCCGAGAGCAAGCGGGCCCTGGTGATGGCCATCTTTAACTGGGGCATCTACGGCGGGTACGGCATCGCGTTCCCGGTCGGCCGTTACATCACCAAGCTGGACATCGGTGGACTGGTAAGTGGAAGACTTGTGTACTTGCCACTGTACTTGCTGGACTTTTGTCTAATTGAACCCCCCCCCCTCTCTCTCTCTCTCTGTCTGTCTCTCTTAGGGCTGGCGTGTGTGCTACTATGGTACGGGTGTGCTGGCACTCATCATGGCCGTGCTGACCGGCACGACCCTGCGCGAACCGGAGCGTCAAAGTATCGGCGAAGATGCCGCGGGCAAGGCAAAGATTAACCTGGTGAAGGTGCTGCTGCAGCCGCGCGTGCTGCTGCTGGTGCTTGCCGCCTCGATCCGCCACTCGGGCGGCATGACCTTCGCGTACAACGCCGATCTGTACTACAACATCTACTTCCCGGATGTCGATCTCGGCTGGTGGCTGTTCGCCGTGACGATCGGTATCGGCAGCATCGGTGTGGTGGTTGGAGGCATCGTGTCGGACAAGGTTGTCGCCAAGATGGGCATCCGGTCCCGGGTGGCCTGTTTGGCGATCAGCCAGCTGCTGGCCACGCCGTTCGCGTTCGGTTCGGTGTACTTCGAGCCACTGTGGGCGATGATCACGCTTGGAATCAGCTATTTCTTCGGTGAGTGAGCCCTGCAAAAGCGTCCGCGTTTCCATGGTAACTAACTCTCTCGCTTATCTTGCAGCCGAGATGTGGTTCGGCATTGTGTTTGCCGTGCTGGTGGAGATCGTCCCACTGCAGGTCCGATCGACCACGATCGGCGTGTTCCTGTTCGTGATGAACAACATCGGTGGCAACCTGCCGATCCTGGTCGATCCGCTGGCGAAGGCGATCGGTTACCGCGGCTCGGTCATGTTCTTCTACGCCGGCTTCTACGGCATCAGCACGGTGCTGTTCTTCATCACGATGTTCTTCATGGACGGACCGAAGCCGGAGGAGACGGCCGCCACCATCGGGCACGATCCGACCAGCCACGCGAACCACGTCGAGATGGGCCACGAAAACAACACCTTCCAGCCGGACGATTATCTGCCGTCGCCGCACGCGAACGGGCATACCGCCAATGGGCATCGCAACATAGTCAGCGTACGACCATCGGAAAGCAGCCGTCTGTGAGGGAAAGCATTCCTAGGCATTCGAGGGCCAGGCAAATAACTATGGGCCACCGGTTCTACACGACGACCTAACTCGCAACGTACCTCTATCTGGTGTGCCCTGTAGACTGTACATGTTTTTTTTTTTATTATTTTATTTTATTGTTTTTCTCTCTCTAATAAGCGTGCCACGCCAGCCACGATGGCGCAATGGCGAGACCTGTTGGGCCGGGCGCAGAATCTCAGTAGCGCGCAGAGTGGCCAGAATCTCTCCCATTGATTGACTAAGCTTTTGATAAGATGTATTTATATAGTAGTAATCGATATCGATGACAACCACAATAATGCGCACATGCGAGTGAAGAAAGGGGACACAAACCACGACGAACAGAATTCACACAAATCCGTTCTTGTAGTTCGTGATGGAGGTGTCGCGACCGATTAAGTACAATTCCCCTCCTCCCGATAGGAGTACGCTCGCGGCCAATCTATCAATAGAGCTTTGACCTAGGTTATTTAAGTAATCAGCTCAATCACGTGCGTCGCGTCTAAAGCTAATTTTGTAGAACGTGTGCTACTACTATCATTGATAAATAATAAATCCACCAACGCGCAACACTCCTCCTGGGATGGAAACATTTCGGGGCGATTTTAATTCATGAGCTTCGATTTCACTCTGGTTCGGATATTATGCCACAGGCTTCAAAACACGGACGTTTCATGTTTCTCGTTTTGCCTCTTTTATTACTTAATGTTTTAGTTTATCATTTGCTCATTTGTGTTTGCCCATTCGCTTTCGCAGTAGCAGATCTTTTTTGTTTTGTTTTTGATCGCACATTCAATGATGCTTTGCTGCTGCTGCTGTTGCTGCTGTTGCTTCATGTTTAATTTTTGTATGATTTTCTGCGTTTTCTTTTGTTTCTTCCACCACACACCACCATCGCCCGATTCCTTCTGTGTTTTGTGAACTTTCTTTTCTTTTTCACTGCCTCCACCTTTCCACTACAAGCCTGTGTTGTGTTGTTGTTTTCGACGATTGTGTTTGATAAAAAATACACCAACGAATATTATGTGTACGAATATATGTCTCACATCCACAGCAGAACCAATGGAACGTGAGGTGAGATGAGGGATGAGCACACTCTCTGCTTTCGGTTGACATATAGATTGTGAGCCGAGGGGATGCATATGATCGGCAATGCGAGGGATAATGCCAAATGCGAAAGGAATTGTTCGACTTGGAAATGTTTCACACCTTCACGTGACGCGGAATATGTTGGCGGGGCCAAAGAAGACTAGGAGGAAGGAAGGCGTATCCTAATACGGCACGAAACAGACACATCTACACGCATACACACTGAACAAATAATTTCTTTTTTTTTGCTGTGAGGATCTTGTTAGATGAAGACATACTGTGTGCGTTACGGGATATTTTTCATGATTTGGCCGCTATCGCATAAAGCCGACCAAGCCGTAATTTCATGCAATTTCCTTTTGTAGAGGTGGACCATCAAGATATATGAGCACATAATACACACACACACACACTTATACGACACTGCCGTGCATAAGGAGAATCACGCTCGGACGTTTCACACCAAACACGTAATAAAGGGGAAATTTTGAGAGATGTGATGACTTAGTCCTCACGCAGATAGGAAAACATTTAAAACACATACGTTTTTCGATTTGCAAGCACATCTAGCGAATAGATGAAAAAGCCCATTTCGGTTACAACGATCATTTATCCTTAAAGAGGTCAAATACTGCCACCAACGCCCGACAGATACACAGGCCTGCGCGGACTTACTTAATACCTTCAGTACTTCGGACGGGTGTTTCGTAAACCACAGTGTGAACAGAAATGTAATGCAGCATTCCTTCACCATGCACATGCTGCACTGCTACTCCACGTCCCATGGTCCAGAGAGTTGGAGGAACTAAGGTCACACAAACGTAGGGGATAAGTTGACTGAATCCGGACGATGTGCCACGCACATCATGCTTGTTTTCACTAAATTCTTTTGATATTTCTTAACATCTAGCCGACTCGAGCTCACTATAGTCACATGCACACAAACACACACGCACACACACACACATACATCGTACATCACAATGGAGTGTTGTTTTCCAGATTTTGAGGAGAGATGGCGAACACAAAACCAACGCGACCGTAATATGATTGATAATGAATGATGAAAAATCGTATCAGCTGGTGGTTAGCTGGTGGTCCGTGAATAATCACTAGAAGTTGAATTCTTGAACTTGCGCTCCGATGCACACACGCGCAATCAAATCGGTGCAGTTACTCGTAAGCTTAGCTAGTAGAGCAGTTAGAGCTACAGTTCTTGTGCCATCTCTGTTTCCTTCTTTTATTTTGCGTCGCCACCGGGGGGTACCTTCATTGACTAAACTACATACTGTTCATCACACCTACGCATCAGACTGCCCTCCCACTGCAGAGAGCTCCAATCTGCTCTCAGCTCAAGCAGTTCATGTGTTGGTTTTTTTTGTGCTTACACATACCGTGACTGTGTGCGCCTCTACTTCTGTAGAGGATTCTACTTTGCTCATTCACTGCCACTCACTTGTCAACACAAAAAAGGGCTATCCTCCTTCTCGTTCTGCTCCTCCTCCGGTCTGGTCAGTTCTATGCAAGTTAGTTTTGTAGTTTCGAGTGTAATTCTTTATTTATACTCCTTCATTCGTTTGATATACTATGGTGGAAAAACAAAACTAGCGATAATAATAAACGAAACTAAGACCGGCCAATTCATACGTTCCAAGTTCATAAATTCTTTTCAGGAGTCAAAACATTCTAGTGCCGCATTTTCGTACAAAAAAAGAAGAAGAAGAAAACTAACGCCTCTCAAAGCCCTACGCCGTGGTGGCACGTGCGACAACACTCGACGCACGTTGCGAGAAACGTTGCGCACTTTGCCGCAGAAAGGCAACACGCTCTCCGTTCGCGCACTAAACTATCTTTGATGGAGAAGGAAAAGCACACCTTTCCTACCATATATTATTAAGTGGTCGAGGACCGGACTGAACCAAACGTGAAAAGTGAAATCTCGCCGTTCAAAAACAAAAACAAAAACTCTATCGATCGATCGCGATATAGAAGTCCTGCGAGTTCTTCACCCTGCCTTAAACACTATCATCACCCGGGGAAAGCGAATTGAGAAGATCGTTCTTTGTTTTGTTTTTTTCTCTCTCTCTCGAGCCTGTCTGCGGGTGTGTTCTTCCTACTTCCTCCATCGGTTGTGAGATATCGTTACTGTCTGCAAACGTTAAAAATTGTGTGTTTGTAGAGTGTCCCTGCAAATAATGAATGTTACCGTGATTCGGTTGCTAGCCAGAATGAATGCGTATCCTGCCTCTACTACCCCTTTGCTTCAGTTGATCGATCTTTGAGAAGAATAACAAGGATTTGTGAAAGATCACGTACTACTGCTGTTCATCCGTCCACGGCCATGTCTGTTCTTTACCATTTCCCGTTTACTGTCCCCCTCATCATATCTCCCTTCGTCCCGGTCGTTTTTCATAGCCTCTGCGGGACACGGAATTTCTTCTCTTCGTAAAATGGCCACTTCTAAACGTTCGATCGAGCGGACGACGATGTGCGATCGAGAGATTGATTGTGTTACTAGAATGTTGTATCTCAGCAAGATTTTCAAAGGTATTGGACAAAGGCAGCGATCCTGTACATCGATTACAATTCTCAATCACAACGATATACGCACATACACACACACACCTTTACTGAACGCAATGGAATTTTAGTACAACTTGAAGGTCGGTTTTATGGTCGGCCACACTCTTTGGGGGGGGGCATTGTATTTGCCTGCTGTACGACACTCCCAGACGAACTAGTGGCATGAGATATTATGCTGGCAGGGGCATGTTTGGACAGATGGTTTGCCTTCCTTGATTCCGAGCAGCTTGTTTTACGACCACACCACCCACACCCATGGACAGTGCACATTTTTGCTCGCGAGTTCCGGTAAAGTTGATTTACTTAATTGGTACAGCTCTGCTTCGTTCGATTTAGTATAGTTCACGGTAAATATATAAGAATGTCAAATTTCCTCCCCACTGCTCCTAATAACGGTTCCTCGCGCCCCGCACAATCCAGCTATCTATCCATCGTTCCGTTTCTACTACTCCTTCGCATCTACGGCTCGGCTCCTTCCCCCGGCCTCCAACATCCTCCCGCCGTCCGACTGCAGGTTGAAGGCCGTGTCCATATATGTGGATGCCGCCGCTAAATACGCAATCGTTGCCATTTCTCTACACGCTTCGCCGTTCCGTCCGATCCCGTCCTCGCTCCCATTCTTTTACAGCATTCCGATGATATTAAGCTAAGGTTGTGTGGTTTAACCGCTCTTAAATAATAGGATGGCAACCTGACCGAGATAAAAGTAAATGAAATGACGCGTTTCGTGCGTCACGTACGATCCAAAGTTTCGGCCCACGATGCAGTGCCAGGTGGGGTTGTACTTTTTGTCGAATTCTTTCTTTATGTAGGCAGCAATGTCCTAAAATGCAGAGCAAAAGATAAAAAAAAACAATTATTAAAAACTGATCGCGGAATTCAGATGGTTAGAAAAGGTAACACGATCGTGGCTGTTTTAAGTTTATTTCCAATCGTTGGCGCCCCACGTCGAATGGTTTGAAAAAACAGTTCCAGCCAAAATGTCCAATAGTCCCAGCAGACTTGACCTGGATTTGTCACGGGAGAAAAAATGGATGCTTCGTTCTTCCAGTCTCTCAAAAATGCACGCACACTGAATGTACAGGACAATATACAAGAGCATGCATCTCATATGCAACAAATCCATACATTCATTGCAGAAAAGTGTACCGAAAGCGGTGCGAAACACAGCCCATTCGTGTGCAGCAATCGATGAAAACCACTGATGCACCACATTCACCAACTGTGGCTCCTCTTCAACTGTTGTCTTTCTGTCTCATAATGCGCTTTATTTCCCGAGGAACGAAAAAGAAAACAACCCACATAATGGTGAAGGCAAATTTGGGTCGCACGGCAGCACCGGCAGCTGGAAAAATCTCTCCGCCAATCTCTGCACGACGGTACGCGCTTTTATTCCTGTGCACAAAAACGTTGTGCCATCAGCCGCCACCAGGAACACAGGAAATGAGTGCTCCCGCTGCTCCAAAGCACTAGCACAAAGGACAGCGTAAAGAACGAGGACGCTTGCTGAATAAACAGGATAAATGAAAGCATCTCCCTCTCTGTGTATGCACCGTCATGGCCTGGCGATGAAAGTGTCAAGTGAACGAACCACGCAGGATGCGAAGGGTAAAAATACATCTGCAGGGAGTTGCGTTTCTGTTGTTGGGCTGTGTGTGCATCGACGTGTACATGCAAAGTAAACATAATCAACCTCCACTTCCGGACTACGACGGCAGCAGTGGGTGGCGGCTTGCTGCTGGGCCATAAGCAGTGGGACGACGGTGGGTGGTCTAAGAGCGCGAGAGTTGAGTTGCTGCTGAGCTGCTTGTCTTTGCTTGCCCCACGTTGCGATGGTGTGGTGGCTCAACTTCACCACCTGAGCACGAGCGATGTGCATGGGAACTACTAAAAGGCACGAGCGAGCGAGCGAGATTCCAACGAGAGCACACATACAGGAACTACTCTCGACACATCATCTTGTTTGCACCATTCATCGCTCGCTTGTGTTTGTCTAGCAAATAGCGAAAGAGCGACATAATCAGCCTGGTGGTTCGTCTGTTTCTAACTCTAAAATACGACCCACACCAGACACGAGAGCGAGAGGGACAGAGAGAGAGAAAGAGAGGTAGGTAATCGCTTGTATGATGCCAGCTGTGTTGCATTGGAGTCAAAAGTCATGCTGGAAACTATACACTAATTGGGGGCGAGATTTTAATTGCTGAAAACTCTACCAATTTGAATAGCATAGGATATTATTTATTTTTTCAACCCAATCTAGCTTTTCAAACACTTTTCCCTATGGCGGGGAACAATTTGGGTCAGAGTTTTACTTTTATCTCTTTAATGAAAACATAAATTTTAAATCTGGAGTATTTGAGGAGTGGATGGCTGTGTGTGTGGAATACTTGTCCCATTTCATGGACATATCACTTTCTATATCTATCCCACACATCAGGACACACATACACCGCTGTGGCCACCCATGGCCTTGACTGACATCGTCACTGAGGATATGAAGCCGCTATTATTCAATCGAATTGTATCGTAGGCTTCGCGAGTTCTATGTCCCACTGAAGGGACGATAGCATGCTAAGCTCCCATTAGTAACACACCACCAGCGAATGGATGCGGATTTTCCGAAAGCCCCATTTTCGATACGGAGGCACGACCCTGTCCCTGCGGGCGGCTTGGAACAAAATTGGAGCACTTTTTCCTCGCGCTACACCCTGCGAAACACAATAAAAAGGTAAACTTCGTATCGATCTTGCCGCCGCCGACGGACTGACGCGCGACGCCCGGGGGAAGGCACTTTCAAGTAGAACACAAGCGTCAAACAGCGCACAAACCAATAAAAAAACCTCCGAGGCCCCACACACTATGCCGAAACCGAATGAGCACTCCTTACCCTGCTGTGTTGTGTGGGGCGTCTATTACACAAATCCGAGAGAAACTTTTTGAGGTCAGTAACAGTGTGTGATGGCATAGATAATAATCTCAAGCTTTACTGCCGCGCCCCCGACATGTTCTTGGGAGGGTTGGCATAATTGGAAGATTCTACTACTACCTTGGCACTAAATATGTTGCCAGAAAAGATAGGTCGACCTTTTGTGCGGCCATCCTTTTCTCCTCCCTGTCTAGGAGAGGTATTTCCTTCATTGAACTTGAGCTTATTTGGCGCTCACCGTTCTTTACTTCAAAGAACGAATGCCTTCGCATATATCGAGGTCATCAGCCAAATTCCGGTCACCTCAAACTGGAAAAGGCATATAATCGTTTTACTGCGCTATTGATTCTAGCCATGGTAAGGAAACCCCTTATACTTGGGGAGCAAAGGAGTGTAAATTCGATAAACTTTTCCCCTGCCAGAGTGAGAGAGAGAGAGAGAGAGAGAGAGAGAGAGAGAGAGAGAGAGAGAGAGAGAGAGAGAGAGAGAGAGAAGTGCATAAAATTGGACGGATTAGAAACTTTTCCCTAGCGACATTTACAGCCCTACCCATGGATCCATCCATCATCAAAACGAGCACCTTTTACCTTCACTAATCGAAGAGACGAAGGCAACAGCGGCCCAAAAGCGGTGTGGTTCTCCTGAGCGGAACTACTTGCGTACGAAGAAGCTGGCAAAGTTTACCAACTGAACAAACCCTCCCATTCCAGGCAAATTTTATTATTTGGACCCAGGGAGTAGTACTGCTCCGATGCGCTATCGTTGATAGTTTTTGCTCAAGCAAAATTTATTTGTTTACCCAACACAAACAGCAACAAAACTCCGCACTGGCATGGGGGGAAACATGGATAGATATTTAGGAACTGTAGCACAATAGACCTGCAGGATGTCCGTCCGGCTCCGTTTATAATGCGCTTTGCTTTACTTTACCTCAAACGATATGGCATTGGTGGTGGTGGTGGGCAACCGTAACTTGGTTAAAACTTTATCGATCCATTCCACCACCCAGAGTACCTTTACCGGTGCAGCTCCGTACGGTAGGGTTGGATGGGTTTTAGGAGGTGAGTTGAATCCCTTGCCTCGCACCCACTCACACTCACTAGTCAATTTTCTTTCGACTAGGCATACAATTAACCAGTTCAATTTTAGCTATTTCAGTACATTTCGTCCTTCATCTAACGTCCTTCCAAGTAATGCAGAAAAGCAGAAACAATCGTGTTTGTCTGATATAAAGAGCCCTTTCAGTTGCTTAACAGAAGCGCATTGATAATTCGAACGCTTGGTACAGAGTCACGTGAAAAAATCCGACCAAAAAGACCCATTACATGTCTATGCACATACACTTTCGTCACAGTTAAAGCATCAGCTCCTCGGTCTACTCACAACACAATAGGTTGTTTGGTGCATTATATGTCTAGACAAAAATATATTCCTTCTACAGATTCAACATTTAGTGAGTCATTTTTCTCGGTCATTTTTCGATCTCCGCCCGCTCGAGGGTACACGTTCTCTCCGCCAGTACACGGCGACAACGGTATTAAATCATTCAACGATGGTCAATTTACTCACTAAACGTTTTCCAAATGCTATTTTCTTTTTCTCTACCGAACAGAACACAGCGCCGAACCAAAGGCGGCACCCGTTAAGCCCCGGATGGGACGGTGGTGTACAGGAGGGACGGAAAATGACGATGAATTCACGGAAAAACGATTCAGTTGAAGGAAGAAGAGAGCAAGGCGGTAGAGCACCAGGTTTTCCTCGGGTCAGTTGCTGATACAACTTTTCCATCCAGATGAGCGCGCGCGCACGCTCCGGCCAATTGTAGCCGCACGAGATTCAGGGCGACAGGGATGGTGGTGGGTGCAAGTCGACTTTCCATCACCATCATCATGAGCATCATCGTCGGCACACAGAGCGTTTCTTCTCAAGAGAAGCCTCCTTCCCATCATCATCATCGTCATCATATCTCGAGAGTGGCAATCGAGGGTTCTGGGGCATATGCTTACGGCTTTTCATTTTCCTACCAGCCCCCAGAGCACGCACGCTGCTGCTGCTGGTCCTCTCTAGCTACTAAAATCTTGACATTAAATGGATTTATTATTCCATTTTCCGTCGGAGTTTCACGCGCGATGCCGCCCGGCCGAAAGCAAACGAGAAGCAAAAACAGATAACGAAGACACCGACGACGCGGGGACGGCCTTTGCCTTCTCGCAGTTAACAGCGAATAAAAGTTAATTCCAAAATTGAATCATATGCCAAAAGGAGCTCCACAGCCGAGTGGCAACGAAATGACGGACCATTGCATTTCATTTCGCAGTAAGACGACGCTTTGTTGCCCTTAAAGGTGGGCGCCCTTAAACCCACTCCCTGCGGCAAGGCAAAAAATTACACATACACACACACACACAGAGTCAGCAATCCTGCCGCCCACACAAACAACGTTTCTACCACAATTAAACGGAAAGGTCGCGTAAACGGCATGCGGCGGATGATGCTTGTTGAATGTGGGCCGACCCTCCAAAAGTGTACAAAAACGGCCGCTTTTCTCTCTCGCTTCGCATTTTCCATCTGTAACAGGTTGGTGAATTATAATGTGCGTTGCCGCCGTCGGGCAGGGTAAGAGATCCCTGCTAAACCTTTCGCTGTGCTCTTATTCTCTCGGATAGACTCACCATTTGCTCTAATAATGCCAACACATCTCTCGAGAAGATGATGATGAACGGCGATGGCGTTGTTGAGCGTCGCTTACCCAACAAGAAAAATTCGGTCAATACCTTATTCTTTGCTCCCCGAATGTGTGTGTGTGTGTGTGTGCTTGGGTGTATGCGGATGTGGTGGTGTGTGTGTGAGTGCCAGGTATTTTCTACATGGCCCATATATTGTAATTTTGGCCGAGTCGAACCTCCTACCTATCGTTCTTCCACATCTTACTCCTGGCTTTCTCTCGTTTTTCTTCTCGCAAAAAATATCTCTCCTTCTCTCACACAGACACATTTTATGTGGTGAAAATGCGTTCCTCATTGAAATACATGCTGTTTGATCATCATTTCCTTCTAGGCGGATGACGAAGGCCGGCAGCGGTACGTTGATAAAAACGGAGAACGCGAAACCTGCCGATGTGCCCCGCAGGGACACTAGAACGGACTAAATTTAGCAACGACACGAAAATAAAATGGAAAATTCCAGCAAACTGCTTGGGTCACCAGCTCCGGCACAGGCGTCACAGCATGGCCGGGGGACAGCGTTGAAGCACCGTTCGACAGCTGAGACTCTGACTAAAGGGCCAAAATTAAATTTAAAAGCCTGGCTCTTCTACGGTCCCCCACAGACCATGCCGTCCGGTCGCTTCCTGCATTCTTTTCGCTATGGCATTCATTCCGGCGAAAACCCACTCTTTTTACGTAGTTGGGTGTTATCGGTCCATTTTCCATGTTATCAACGTCACACAGATGACTATCTTTAGAATCCACCACACCATGGGCCAAAGGTTTCAAATGCATTTCGCCCACAACTGTCACCTAGAAGAGGATTCCTCGCAGACTTCCTACCCTTCAAGATGCATTTTGGATTTGGCTAGGATGTTCAACAGTACCACATCATCCTATATCCTACTACCCCTCACGATCGCTCGCTCTATCTATACATCGAAATCGATCCATCCATCAACAGTCTACCTATTATTGTACAACTTTTCCTCTTCCAAGCATACAATGGTAGCAGGAAAAGTTTATGTAAACCCATTCTCCTCCACAAACAACACCGAGTCCTTGTATACAACCCTCCTCTTCCCATCATGGTAGGTGTAAGAGGCAGGGGAGATGAGAAGAGGCCAGCATAATTCCATTAGGAGACAATAAATCAATCAATTTATGAATCGCTTTTCTCACATTGCGGACATTGGGAGGATTTATAAACAAAGCAAATCTTGTGTGTTTTTCGCGGCCGACTCCGAATTTCCCGAAAGACCTCTCCGCACTCTTGCTCGCTCTCCCTCTCTGGTCACGTGCACTCTTGCGGCTCTAGGGGCGGAAATACAAGATTGCCGGAAATTTCCACATCCGCAACGGAGAAAAGTAATCCCGAGAGGTTTCCTCTTTCACTACGGCCAAACCGAACACACAAAGCAAAGGGACTGAAGCTCGTGGAATTGCTGCAGTGGAAGTTATCCCAATTTCCCCTCACGGCAAGAGATCCTTGCTCTCTGTAATACTCCTTTTGGCAAGTTGTACTTTGGCTATGAAAAGTTCCACAACCTCCAAACCCCTTTTAAAGCTAACAGAATATTCCTACAGATGGAAAATTGAATTTTTGCACCTTCAAACGGCGCTGCGTTAGTTTCACCAAATTGTATCCCAATGCCAAAACAACATAATCATAAATCCCTTTATATCTTACGCCACTGCCCCCAGATAGTGAACGTACAGATGATGATGATTTTTATCCTAAAAACACAAAACCCAGTTTGCTACACAGTGTTCATATACCTTTCTTATCAGAAGGCAGGTCGAGAGCTAAAAGTGAGGACTCATAAATCAACAAGTTTTTATCATTGTTTATACGACTGGACTGATCCACATTTCAAAAACGTACCCCAGCCCAGCGTACTGCTTCTCCTTTGCCTTGACAAAATAACAAGCAAAAAGACGCATAAGCTGGTAACTTCTTCATCTGTTGCATCATTTAATGTGGAGCAAAATACAAAAAGAAAAACATATTCATGGCTTTCCAACAGTGACCGTATCATCTGAAAAATGATCTTCAAGATTAACGAGTTATTAAAATGCATTATAATCAGAATTTGATGCATAACCTTCTAGTTGTACTTTCAACATTTACTATAAAAGTGTTTCGCAGTTTGTACCATTCGGCCACAAACGCTGTTTCTACTCCAAGTATCAACGACGACCCTGCGCTGTACTTTTGCAATCGGTGCATATTCACCTTGTGACATCCATTCAACGTAGTGTTTTAGTGCTTTAGTTGCGTTTCAGTGTTCCCTCGTACTTCCAATCCCTATGAAATTAAAACACGTACAGGCAATACGTATGGCCAAACGTCACTCAATCGTAACTAGCTAGTGTTGTGGATGTGATTTTTCTTTTTATAGGTCACAGAAGTCAACCCTTTTACGCTTCTTTTGTGAGTTGTTATCCTTCCTTCCATGCATACTCATACATACGCTTGCACACAGGAGAGCAGCGTCCATTCCACGCAAGACCATGCTCACATCAAAGAGTTCTAGCGACAGAGACTGGTAGAGTGAAAATCTGGCACAGTACACTCATACTGGTTCGCTAACAACACTTCACTACATCATATCATATACCCATGATGCACAAAAGTAGGCTTTTCAGGGGCCAATGTGTATGATCCTTACCTTACAAAAAAGGTGTCCCATACCAATGAAATGAGACTGACATTTTTCATCAACATCAAAGGACTATCCATGGTTGAAATTGTTACTCATGTAGGTGTTCGTTTCTGTTTTTTATGTGTTCCCGCGAAACGAAATGTCATTAAGCTTTGCAATTGAAATTCGATGCGATAAAACAACACCCAAATGTGCAGCGATAGACACACAACCACACCGTCGAGCGATTATCTCCCACAGGCATTGAATAAAATAATTCTATTTCAGGATCGTGACGCTTCAGCAAATAAACTAATTCCAAACAGGCATGGGTTTCAAAAGGCATCATTTCCGGTGAAATAACACAGACACAAATGGCAAAACTTTACAAAGAGAACTAATGGCATCTAGAAAAAATGTGTTAGCGATCAATGTGTTATCACACTTTTCGTGAAATATTAATAATCCCAACTTTCTATTACCTCGAAATGACCAGCACCAGGATACACAGAGAACGTGCCCACTGACGTCAGTATTGTAGCAGGAGAGCCTGTCTAACAACAGACGCTTGTTGTATTCCTGTCTATATATTCGATAATAAGTAACAGGCGTAAAAAATTGATCGACGTCATGTCTTCAGGCCCAACAAACTCAGAGACCAAATGGAATCGCGAGGTAATAAAGCACTGCTGGACTGAGCTTGAAGTTGGATCGTCAAAGCATCAAACTACAATTATCACAGGGCTGGTTCTTCTTTGTGCATTGATTACTGATGGCAAATCACTGCCGTAACCAAACCTCACCTTTCGTTGAGCAGGAACTTAACACGAAACACAGCTTGGAGGAAAACGCACCCCGGTTGGCAGCTCAGTCGTTTCTCATAACCTCGATTAAGGAGTGTCAAATGCTTAAACTTCGCCAAGCTAGGCCAAATTTAATTTCTCATATAAAACACAGCTCGCAACACCTTCCACTTTGCCAGACGGAACATCAAACGAACAAAACTGCGGCGGCACTGGGGATGGACGAGAGCTCTTATAAAGGGTAGACACGCGATAAAACCTATCCCAAACAAGCAGAGAACGGGGAGCAAAAGCTCATTCGAAATCGAGTTTTAGCAAATGGCGTGCTGTTGCGCTAGATTTAGACCCGTAGGTTGAAGAAGTTTGCCGCCCTGAACAGCGCATTTCCCCTTTCTACCAATGGGAAATGGATACACCTCCCACTGCCAATGAGTCCCATTTTCCCAAATGCCGAAAAAGCGAGGCCCCAATCGAAAACGATAGTCGATTGCAATTTGGCGGAGGAAATAAACGGGAACATGCCATTTCCCACTTAGGCAAACTTGTAGGAAATCACATTCAGGAAGTTTCTGTATCAATGCCGTATTTAGGCAGCTCATGAACCCCGAACCGCTACTCCCCCAAACATATTCTGAATAATGTTGCCAGGGCGATATACGTTTTGGTGCCTTTTTTGCGTAAAGAGAACGTCACTTGTTGGTAGAACTAAGTACCAGCAGTTTGTTCAATATAAAATCAGATTTAGAATTAAGTTCAAACATTCATAAGTATATGGACAAGTATATGGCATCAAACAAGAGGAATGAGTAGATTTTCTCGGAACAAACCCTATAATGAATGTTCTTCACAATTATGAGTTTACACCTGTACCGAACGAACACCCCTGGCTCACCCATCAAAAAAGAATCGTCCACACAATTATTCCACTTGAACGCGTATCACATCCACTTCAACTCCCTTACTGTAGCGAACGCGAAATCAAGAAAAATGTTCTCGTGCCACGCAGTTGTGTTAAAGCTCTTGGACGGTGGCGACCGGAATTCGCTGGAGACACGGTTACACAAACCATCATTAGTGACGAGATGCACAGTTTGTTCACTGCTCCGAAACGGCAAGAGTACTGAAGGGAATCTTGAATCTTAACACTCATAAAACGTCACCAAAACACAGACCAAACGACTATATCTTAGGACGAATACAACACACCCTAACACATCATCGGCTACTGCTACTATCACGAAGCGCTCTACAAACCATGATAAAGCTGGCAGAAGAAGACAAGTTTGTGGTCCTTAGTAAATCCACCACCCCCTACCCAAAACCAAATGATGATCTTCGGGCGACATTCTTTCAAGTGTTTCTTCTTCATGGGACCAAGAACACTGGCACAAAACGAAACGATTGATCGCACGAAGGGGATGAGACAACGCGCTAGGGTCGAAAATCCTTTTTGCCCTACAAAACCAACCATAACCGACAATCCCTCGGTTCGTATTTATTGTGGAGTTCAAGCATGTGTCGTCGTCGGCTTCAAGCTCCATTACGCATGGTTGCATGGCCAGTTATCATCGAACGACCCAAACACCCAAGGCCATCAAAATAATGGGGAAAGGATTTTAGGTCGGCAATGCTTGACATTGCGAGAAAGAGGATAAAAGCCTTGTGGCCCTAATAACGGTCACAAATGATATAAAGGAATTCCAACTTCTCTTGATAATCTGTTGTTCTTGTATTAATGCTTTATAAAGTTTCATCTTTGAGCAAAATTCTGTTTTTGCTGCACTACAGGAGCAAGCACTTTAAATGCATTTAATTTCATCATCCAAACACTACTAGCATTATTGAACGATTGTAAATGAAAACATATACTTTAAATTTCAAACAAAATATCGAAACAAGCAAGCTAACGTTTTCTCTGGAATATCGAATATCGAAACAACACTAACAAACGTATAAACGTCTTCACATCGTGAACCGCACCTCGTAACCACCGTAACACCGTGCAGTAAAAGCAACTGTCCGGGTGTCATAAAAAGCAGTTTGATCTGAATATGAATTACGCAGCTTAATGCGGAAAAGCATACATCTCTCACTCTACGCCAGAGCACGCACTACTGGCCCCTCCCGCACGCCCTTGGCACCATCGAAGGGAAAGGAAATGAATAAGTAATGTTGCATGAGGCGAAAACAAAACCAAAACACACACAACCACACAGTCAAGGTAGCTCTGCTAATCCCTGCTACCAACCCTCAATGTCGTCACACACACGCACACACACGCCAGGATTCATCCATCCAGCCCAAGTGGTTGTTATGCCAATTTTTATGAACCACCCAGAAGGGCAAAACATTATTTTTTTCCCTTTTTTGCGATGTACAACCACACTTCGACCAAGCACACAGCACAGCAAGCAGCAGCAGCAGCGCGTCACAATGTTTCGTTGTTGGATAGAAAGCAGAAGCAGAGCTCCAAGCAGTGCAATGCAACCATCATCGAGAGCACGAGAGCGGAGCGAGAAGGCCAGCCAACGTAAGCTCGGAAATCAAAAGGACATTCGCTCGAGCACTCGCCATCTAACCGCAATGCCTCAGCCACAAACCGGAATTATGATACACGGTGGCGTACCGGTGGGTAAGAAAAGCGATTATTTCATTCTTTTCCCTTTGCACTTGACATAAATCAAGTGTTAGTCGGCAAGGCGCACGACGACGGAAGGCAAGCAAGAACGAAGCAAGGATACTTCACAACCTAAGAAAAAAGAATATAAAATTAAAAGCGAAACTAAAGAAGAAATCCGCACATAAAAAGCGCCACTAAATGCTTTACTCCATTTACTGCCTTCCCGAACCTCGCTGGTATGAAGATTCCACTCCAGATCCGGCCTCGAACCGCGCACGGCAGTTAAAAAGTACGCCCTTTGCACAATCTTTTCTTTTGGCCGTGCGGTCGTGCAGCGCTCCGGACAAACGCTACTTCCGGTCACTTGTGATCCAGCGAGCTGAAAGGAAAGTGCTACTTAACACCACGCCACAATGGCACACTTGCGCACAAATCGATACCGCGCACACCATCCTATCGTCACCTTCGATCGTGTGATTCTCGAGCACTTTATCGTAACTTTTTTCTCCCTTGCTTGGGATACACCTAGCTCGTGCGTTGAATGTTCCACGTACAAATGCTGCTTTTAGACAGTTCCGGAAGGAAAAGTTTTCTCCGTTTCCCAGGGGTAAAATAGTTTCCTCGAGTTCTGCACATGTATGTGCACATACCATACAGTACGCACACACGCCAGCCAGCAGGACAGAAATAATGGACGCCGTGCAAAGTGCAATCGTTTTGCTTGTGTGTGAAACAGACATGTTCAAAAGTTCAGTTGCGAAACTGCCTAAACTTTTCCGGTTTAAAATGCTCTCCCTCCCAGGTTGGCAGACCTTGTGTGGAACCGCTGCGCGCAAGAATCTTTGTTTGGTGATACAATTTCAACGCCTTTGCCGAACACAGGAAAGCATCATGATGATGATACCGGTTTTGTGGAGTCTATAATACGACGCGAAATGGAAAGCCACCACACAGGTTCCATTCAACGTAGATTACAATTTACTCTCGAAGAATCGAGCAAAATAACAAAACAAATGAGTCAGAGGTTTGCATAAACTCTACCGTGCAACATATCACCGCACAGCTCAGAACGTGCAAGTAAACGGGGTAAAGTGCGATTTTCGCTTAACTTTTCTTCGCATATCCCCACCATTTGTGCCTTATTCAGTGGGGGGAGGAAGAGAGAGGGAAGCTAAAGTGAAGCGAAATAACCCACCCTTGCAAAGCGAAAAAGGTCCTGACTGGGCAAATGGTATCGGCCATTTTTGCCGCAGAGTACGTGAACATTTTACCAAATACGAACGAAACGTTCCTCTTCGTTGAAAGGCATGTGGTGTTCCATTTTCTCGTGAAAGAAAATCAAATACTTTTTCAGCAGGTTTCATGCCAGGCCATTGCATTGGTTTGGGGATCGATTGTAAAATAATCGGCTTTTGCCGTCGTATGATCTCTGTTTGCATGTCACTCAACTCAAAGCATATCAAAATTTATATTAAAAGCATCATCACCTTATTGTTCCCACTAAAACCTATTGATTAGAAAATCGCACCATAATCATTCTTTAACTTAAGCTGTACCAAACCACCATCATGCGTTCTGTTACCCCTAACCTTCATCAACGCTATATTTGTTGCTTACATCACGAACAAATTCAAGCACAAAACGGCGCAACATAGGTGCCCCACCAGCAACACCATCCCGGCTTGTTTCATTGAACTAGAAAAAGTCGTTCCTGCAGTTGAAGCACAACTTTGACCAAGGCTAAAAATAATATCAATTTATTACAGGCGCATCTAACTGCACGACGTTGCGCTATTCTCGACACCCGTAGGCGAGTAGGTGATAACGAACACAGGGGGTACGCACATGTACAACCCCGCACATCTCACCTCCCAAGCAGCCAGCTTCAGTGAACATATTTTCTCTTGCGCTGTCGCTCCTTGCCAAATCGTCTGATCCTCCCCAAGGAAGAGAGAACTAAAGTCAGCTGGTACAGTGGAGGATAGAGCTGCCAAAACAAACGCTTCCTTCCCTTCCGCCCTAACTACGCGGTCTCCAACCATACGCACACACACACACCCTCTACACTCTACGACCTTCATGCGGACGGTTTCGACGCTAAAGTGACATCATCACCGTTTCGTCACCCATCTCTGGGGGCCAACTTTAGTTACATTAAGTGTACGGTTGTGCTGCACCAACATACCGCCCCAAACGGGGTCATGGTCGAAACAAAGTAAGGACGACCAAGAAGAAACTGCACACAACAAGAACATACCATGCCCACCCCATTATCTCTCCATCTCGGACCCAAACGTGGAGCTCTCCTTGCGTTGCGTACCTAGAAAGTTTTCAAAGCTGATCATTTAATTCGCACGATGGATGGGGGGGCCAAGGAAAAAAACACCTCCGATCCGACGGGTGCACTCAAGAAACAGAAGATGAATTTTGAAAGCGTGCCTCACGACTGCCGAGGAAGCGTCTGACAGTGGCGCTTTGGGAGCCATAACGAACTCAGCAGGTGTGTGCTATTAATTCGCCCATTTACACCGCCACTGTTAGCGCCAGTGTGGGCGTGTTGGTTGGTTGGTCGTTGTACGTACGGGTCTCAGCGTACCGTCGAGACAATGTACGTAAACCGTGTTCGTGAAAGTGAAAATTAAACTAATAGCTTTAGCGCGCGTGCTTCCTGCCTACGGGGGATGTGGCATACGTGGGATACGACTCCCGTTGACTGACACACCAGACGTACTCCTCCGGTACGCGCCCTCAGATGTCTAACAAATGTCTACTTCTATGAAGGAACGACTCTGTCATCCCTGTTAACCCTCATCTCCTTGCCAGCTTCATTGTTGGCCTTTCCCACATGCACATACAAACGCACCGAGGCATCGCAGTTACCCAGACTAACGCAAGGTCTGGTCTCACGCATTCGCGTCCTTGGCTAGGCGCTGCCGCGGTGACCTGTCCTTGTACTATTATTGTCTGCAAATGAAATTCCCGGGTTTGCGTGGCGTTCTGGCTGGAAATAACTGCAGCGAACTGCGTCCACCGAGCAAGGCTCGTTATGGATACGTATTTCCGACAACTTCTCTCTCTCTCTCCCCCTCTTAGCCATTCCCCTCCAGTCAACCAGCAGACGTACCTTTTCTATGTTGTACTTTTCCAGGGCCTGTGTTGCGCAGTCCACAGCGTCCTGCTGCATCTCCTCGCCCATGTCGGCATTCTTGATGACGGCTTTGCGGTCACTCATTTTTCTGGCGCTATTTGTTCTGCGGTGGCTAGATGGTGATGGCTTTTAAGACGAAGACCTGTAGCAAACGGTGAAAAGAAACTCGATTAGTAAGTGCGAAGAAAGTTATCTGCGGCGCGTTACAAGAGCCAATTATCACAGAGAAGAAAAGTTGACAATTAATGCTTTTCCACGGTCTCTGTTTTAGGTAAAGGTAAAAGAATGATCGGGAACACCTCTCGCGAAACAGAAATAACCTTTCACTATCCCACGGTAACTGCGTAACGATGAATTGCGAACTATATTGCCGCAAAAAAGTAAAATAATGATAGTTCACAAAGAAAATTTGCCCCCAACGTACCGCCACTTCCTTATTAAAAGCAAATTTCACGCAGAAAAAAACCTTCAATAATGTCAGCTTTAATATTCCGCAACAAAAAAGCAACTTTTCCCAAACGATCTGCGAAAGGAATGTATGTGCACGATAAACGATGCTGCATTTTCATTCGCAGCCTGCTACGATCAACGGCTATGCCCAGCGATGAATGATGGACGGACTTAGTGGGGCAAGACAACACAAAGCGGAATAACATAATTAAACGCATATAGTTGATTGATTATTTGTATAGAGAACATAAACACTTTCCCTCCCGCGAAATTGCATTAACGTTATTTGATGCTCGCTCTCTTTCTATTCAGCTCTGCATCTGCTCTGGTGAATGCAGAGCACCGCATGAAACTGAAGAGAGTGAAACTGGTCTGCTAGTCTGCCATCTGGAGCCAGCTTTTGCATGCTCAAGTACCATCATCAGAGTGCTCGAAAATAAATGGCCCCACTAACTCTCCACTGGGTAATATTCCAACTGCAATCGTATACTTTCTCTGAAAGGTGGGGACGGTAATGTTAATAATAAATCATTAAACGTGTTAAAGACTGGGCACATCGGGTGTAGATCTGATTTGCATCATGAAGAATCTAGGTTTGCATGTTTGAAGCAAATTCGTATTCAACGCTTTTCTTTGAGAGTGATGTATATAAATAATAAAAAATTAAAATAAGGCTACATGTGTCCTAAACCCTCATAGATAAGGACGTGAAAGTGAAACCCCGATCCGTGCAACATGCAATGCCCCAAAAAACGCAAGCTGTAATCGATGCAATCGCCCCAAACCCCCGTCATATTGCGGGACCCTAGCAAAGGTGACGGTTGCATAAATTTGCCCCCGAAAGGACCCAGAGCACCGAGTGCTTGCCAGGAGATGTTACGTTGGGAACACCCCAAGGCACCCCAGGCTTGCTGCTATTGCTGACCTTGAAACATAAGCGGGCCAGCCAACAACAATCGGAGCACATGGTTTTAATGCGCCTCGACCCGCGTGCGCTGAGGATGTGTGTGTGTGTGTATGTGTCTGTGTGTTGTGTAATATGTGTGCCTGGCCAAACCGGACCGAAAAGGCTCGAAAGGCTCCATGTCTCTCCATGTCTCTTCCACACTCTCTTTCTCTCTTTCCTTAGCATTATGAATGCATAGTCCTCTCTTTTCTAATCGCACACAGCTGTGCATGCTGCTCTGCCTGGCCTTAATCTGTGGAGTTTATGTATTGCCGTACGGGTAAGTGTGCTGGAAAGAAACAAGGGAGAGCCTCAGCACGAGTGTATCCTTAATTTTAGTCTCGCGTGCATGCTTCCGATAGGTGTTGGTAGCAGGATATTTAAATTCCCGTTTGCCGTAGCACCTCTGAACACACACACACTCACACCGCCAAACGCTAACCATTCTCCTGGGGCTAAACTCCACCTTGATTTCGTGGAAAAATACGTTTTCAATATTGTAGCGCTCGCAAACCCACAACGAGGCCAAGTGCGGGAGAAAGGAAAACCAATATCCAATGAAAAGGAAAATTGACATAGAAAAGAAAGGCGTGTTCCGTGCACCTCGTTTGAACGTGCACACTGTCGTCACAATCCTGCACAACTCGAATTGCACTACAAGTACAAAGTTGTCCCAGGACAAGAAAACCAACAAAAAAAGACGATTAACTCTCCTAAGGAACAAAATGAGAGAACAAATGGATGGAAAGTTTTCAAACGCAACAACCGTGTGTTTGAAGAATTAAACTGGCTAAACAAAACTCTCTCACACACACACACACACATACTCACACACGCATTCACTTTCGTGGAATGGTGTGGGCACCCAGAAAAGGAAACGCATGAAGTGCGAGCTTAGAGCTTGCTAGGTTGTGTCAAACGAACGCGCGCGCTTGCAACGGCTTCTATGACGATATCGTTCCGCCTGCTTCTAGTACATTCGATGGGAAATTTCCTTTCCCATTTTCGGCCACGCCATCGGCCAACGCGTTTTCCATTGGAACACTGTTCTTTGCGGAAAGTCGATGTTTCAGAGAATGATCTGCTACTTTTTTTTTTAGCAGAGTGGGGTAAATCCAAAAACTCAATATCCGTTCGAGCGGCCTTCCATGAGGCTTCCGGTCATAACGACACAGATGGAGCGCGGCTGACGGGATGCAGACTTTATGCAGGAAATTCCATCACCGCCCGTCCGTCTCACGCATGCCAACGTGTTTCTCACGTTTCGCATCGTTCTGGTTTGGTAGACCATGTATGGAGGCATCAAGGCATTCCCGACGTCACGGACGGAATATATGGCTGTAATCTACAGACAGCTTCAGTGTTAAGAAAAGAAATTGAGTTTTTTAAGCAACACGCAGTCTTTGATACAGTTCTAGCGTGTAGCCAGTGTACGATAGCGAAAGTTTGTTTCGGGAAACGGTCCATCCCAAGTTCGCGGAACACATCTCCCTCGCGTAACGGAAATCAATGCCTGCTATTGTGATAGCGATAGATCGGGAAGACGTTTGCTAGGAGAATGAGGTTAGACGACACTGCTAAAATGTTGCGATTTTTAACACTTTCTACCGTCCGTTTCGACCACTAGTGCAACGTGCACACAACACATTTGATATTCCATTGGCGAATCTTTTCTTGGTAAAGCCTACACGTTCCTGCTAGCTGTTCCCCAGTACACGCACACACACACATGGATTCCCCATACACAAACTATGCACGGCCAGTATACCGACGCAATGCACCGCTGCCGTTCCCGGCAAAATGTGTTTTACGGATAATATTCGCACCGTTGCTGTTTCGCCGTCTTTATCCCGTAATATCCCGTTTGCAATTTAGCAGTTTTAGCAACTAACGCTTCGCGAACACGGACTAAGGAAATGCTCACCCGTCGTTTACTCGTTTGCACTCTTTAGCGCGAAATGGCTCTTTTCTCTCTGTAGGTTAGCACACGACGGCGACGCAGACGAAAAACCGACAGCCGCTATTCCGGCAAATACGAGATTGTGTGAATTTTCCAGGCGGTTTCTAGCAGACGGATTCTAGCAAATGTCTGTCGCATCGAACAATCCACCTCGTGCAGGCTGGGCCACGGTACAGCGTCGAGACAGCTGTGACATTTGGCACTAGAATGTGATGGTATATTTACACTGTAGTTGTCGTTTATTCATTATTTATAGATAACTCGTTAAGTAAATGGATCGACTTTATACGCTTTGATTACCAAAATTTGGCTCTTTTCATATTCGAACATAATAAGACAAAAGGATAAATCTTAAAGGAGCAGCTCAATAAATCTAAACACTCATCTGTTTATCTGCAGTACGAGACCGTTGCCTCTGAATTTTGTTCCAAATAAAAATAAATAAGAACAATCGTGTCCATTCAACTAGAGAAACCTCTTTTCAGCTCTACAATTTTAAAAATCGATTCAAAATGCGTATATTTTTTTATTTATGCTTACAAACCATATTCTATGTAAGCACCTTGGCCGATTTCATTTGATATAGTGATGGTCATGTGGTTAGGTTTTGGCATTTCACTACATTGGCAACAGAAAAGCGTCGCAGTGTTTCGATAAATCGCTGAAAAGTCAGTAACAGAGAATTATTGGTATTGCAAGGTTAAACAAGCAGAATCAAATGAAAACGGAAATAAAATGCTTTCCTAGACAAATGCTTCAGGAATTATTGACAGCTCGACTGCTGCTTATGACACAACCTTCCCCACTGTAGTCTGCAAACTGTCAACCTGTCACTGGAGGTGGTTTTCTGCACTGGTCCGGATCTTCACAACAAAAACAGTGCGGTAGCGAAATTCGTTTGCATGTTTTCCCATGCAATTCTGTTCAATACACTCATCAGTAACATGTTGCGCAATATGTTTCGTTTGGCGTACAGCAAACAAAAGACGTTGTGTCGTTATTACGCGAGAAAGGCCCGCAATCCAGGGATCGATCGTCGCGCAGCACTGCTGCCGGAAGACGCAAAAGCAGCGGAGTACGAGAGCTTGGACGACAGTGAGGCAGATTTCCACCAGGTGCACAAGAGCCACAAACAGTTTGAGGCCGAGCAGGCACAGTATCGCGACCGGTTGCAGACGTGGATCGTCGGAAACAAATATTTTAAAACCAAGCAGCTCAACTTCCTGACCTGGTCCGAAAAGGAGCAGATCCGCTACCTGCACAGCTTCGATCCGGAGGAGTGGAACATTGACAAGCTGACGGAAAGCTTCCCGGCGGATCGGTACACCATAGCGAAGATCGTGAAAACCAAATGGCAGCCGAAGGACAGCAAACGGATGGAGCGGCACGATACGGCGGTGAAGGAAAACTGGCAAATGTTCCGCAGTGGTCGCATTAAGAACATTGATCCTGGCTTTGCACAACATTTACAAAAGTTCATGCAGCGCAATATCAACGATGTGGCTCATTTGCGACCGAAGCTGGAGTCGAAACCCCTGTACGAGATTAGACCCTTGCCGGAGGGCGAATTTAGTGCCATTGTAACGAGCTGTAAAAAATATCAATCGAAGGAGAACCACAACGAATCCCAGCAGACACTGTTGGGGGAGGAAAGCGACCAGTCGGAGGAAGACGGGCAACCAGAGCTATCTCATCGCGCTCCCAAACAGGACACGTTTCTGCTGGGAGACGTGCACAACACACAGCATGTAACGCTGGCAGAAATCAAAAGACGGGAACGTTTAACGCTCGCAGACGCCGACAAACCTGCGGATGATAGTGCAACGCTGGAATTGGACACAGGCATTGTGGATAGGTTGGCAAACATTCACAGGAAGTATGACACCGTCCAGTACGCCGACTCGACGTACGATGCGAGCGATGCAAAGCGGGAAGATATTAAAGAGTTTATAAAGATTCCCAAGAAGCTGTACAAGGAGGGAGCCACGTACCAGTTGGATGACTGTTTTTACGACGACGATGGGGAGTTCCTGTATCGAGTGCCTGGTATGTCGAAGATAAGGAAGCAGTAAATTGTTGTTGGGCAATGAAAATAGACCATTTAATGCAATAGTTAAGAAGAAACGTTCTATTTGCACCTAGTTGCATGATGACAAATGTGCTGCGGTGTCCGTGAGCTGTGGAGCAGTTGGCACCAGCCGCTAGGTAAGTAAACTGAAGTAAATAATTGTCTGCTGACCTTGTTCTATTTACTAGAAGATACATCTACTATTGCAGCTGTACGCTTGCTGGTTCTGTGTGGGCTACTTTTGGCATCGTAACAATAATCTCTTATATACTTCTGAACACAGTTCGTGGCACACAGTTTATGTCAAACGAGTACACAAAAAGCCATGGTTTAAAAAACAATACAAAACGACCGCATCAGCGCAACGTTCTAGCAGGTACTGCGGCATTAACAAAAAGGCACCCAAGATTGTTCGCTCCACTTGACCCATTTCCGTTCTCCATCAGCGAGCAAAGTGATTAGCTAAATATCAGCAAAATAAAACTAAAACCTTTGCAATGCTTATGCCAATGATAAGCAGGAGGGCACCACGACCGATCGATCATGTGGAGTCATTCGCCGTCAGTCGGCGCAAGAGCATAGATCGTGTAGGTTCCAGTGGCATTTGGTTGTCGGTGTTGTTTGATTGCGGAAGAAAGGCTACCACCCAGCAGGCTCCATACAATGGCCCTAAGTTTTGTCGCAAAGCGAGGCGTCAGTTGACGCATGCGCAAAAGAAGCTTCTGTTTGCGTTCGATTGATCGTTTTGCGTCGGATTCGCAGACTGATCAGCGCTAAACTCGTCAAAGCTTAACTTTTAAATGTTAAAAATTACACCCGTAACTCGTAAGCAGCAAAAGATTAAGTAGAGAGCGTGGGCTTTGCAGATCAGACGCAGATCGTATTTGGGGCCGACAAAGCGCTCAAATCGGCCGCAGTGAGACGCTGTCCCAAATTAATGAATTTTGTCGCATATATATAACGGGTGGCACGCGACTGGAGGGTACATGATTAATTAATGTTTTATTTCATAACTCGATGGGTCGTCCCTTATCAACGTGTGCCTACTTGAACAAGCGCGCCCTGTCGCGCGTCCGGCACACAGACCGAAAGCCACGCGATAAGACGGGACCCCGGGCACAGGAGCACGCGTTCCTGGTCAGGCCTCTGTGTTTTCGGCTAAGCTAAAAAGCTGGGTGTAGGTTGTGGTTTTATTGCATTTCTAAAAAGCTAATAAAACTAAGCAGTGGGAAAAAAGCCCCACTAAAATGAAGGAAAAAAGTTAAAGGAAGGCAACGATGTTCGCATAAACAACATGTCGTGATTGATTCTTTCTTTCTTTTTTTGTGGTTGTTATTTTGCTATGTCTAAGAAGCTCATTTCATCTGGCTTTAACTGCTGTGGTTGGCGTCATTAGTCGTTGTTTTTTTGTTGCTGATGTGCTGTATATTCCCATTGGCTGTCTTAGCCCGACGTTACGTTTGCAATCTTTTTGGTTGTTGTTTTTTTACTGTTTTCAATTTAATTTTATTTTTCCAAGAAGAGCGCTGTAGACGAAACTTCCTTACAGATGTGTTTTTTTTTACAGCGATGTTGGCCCGATTGGTTCAATTCGTCTCTTAAAAACTTTCTTAGGGCAACGGTTTAATTTACGGAATATGATTAGAGCGGAATAATGATGTGAGTAACGAGTCCTTGAAAAAGTATTTCAACTATAAAGAGCAAGGAGCGGTCCCAAGTCGAGCGAGCCACCGTCGTTGATCGATTGTGCAAGTATGTTCTAGATATTAGAAGAATTCTAACGATTTTTTGAAACATTTTCAGACAGAGCGGCTCGGCAGGAATCTCTTCTTTATTTATTTTATGTTTGAACTATTTACACCTTTATTACACATATTAAATGATACAAAACACAATATATTGATGTATGGGGCCGCGCGCACGAGCCGCACCGTGAGCCCTACCGGGAGCCCTGCTCGACCGGTAGCCTGTTACACACTCCTGCGTTAGGTGCGCTCTGCACACACTTAGCGCGCATCGCTAAGTGCGGCGTATTAGTGTGCGTGAGCGCAGTGTCGATTCCTGGATGTCGACCAGCAGCAGCGCAACTGCTACGGCGAATCCAGGGCTCGGCACGTCTATCCACAACATCTCCCCCTTTTAATAACCGAAGGGTCGAACCGACGCGGGTGATATTCCACAACGGAATACCAGCGTGGTGACACCCTTCGACCGATGGTACGTAGTGGGGCCCGTGATGCTGCTGCGCTCATGTTCCCGGGCGGCGGCGATGATGCCGCGTTCGCGTTCCTCGGGTTGCGGCTGTTGTTTCTGGAGCGGCGGCGATGAAGCCGCGTTCGCTGTCCTCGGGTCGCGTCTGCGATGATGACCTGTTGTCCCGGGGCGGCGGCGATGATGCCGCGTTCGCTTTCCTCGGGAGCGTCTGCTATGGTGCACCGTTGTCCCGGGCGGCGGCGATGATGCCGCGTTCGCGTCCTCGGATTGTAGCGTCGCTGCTACGCCTGCCGGGAGGTGAGGGTGGTGCCGCGATGAAACCTTGCACCGGCAGGGCCATGACCGGCGACAGCAATGGCCGGCCACAGCGATGGCGTCTCTGGCTGGACGTGCTGGGTTTGCTGCAGGTGAGGCGGAATGTGTCGTCGCCTATGATGCGAGGCTGCTGCGTTGCAGCCGAGGCGACTTACGTGTCGCCGTTGGTGATGCGGGGCTCGAGCCGCGGCGGGAATGCGACCACGCCGATGACGTGCTGCCGTGCTGTAGTCAAAGCAACCTGCGGGTTGCCGATGATGAGGCGGACTCGAGCCTTGGCGGGATTGCGACCTCGCCGATGATGTGCTGAAGTGCTGCAGCCGAAGCAACTTGCGCGTTGCTGTTGGTGTTGCTGGGCTCGAGCTGCGGTGGGATAGCTGCTTCGCCGATGACGTGCTGCAGGGCTCGAGCCGCGGCGGGAATGCGACCTCGCCGATGACGTGCTGCGGTGCTACAGCCGAAGCAACTTGCGCGTTGCTGTTGGTGTTGCTGGGCTCGAGCTGCGGCGGGATAGCTGCTTCGCCGATGACGTGCTGCAGGCCTCGAGCCGGGGCGGAATGTGCCGTCGCCCTTGATTTGCGGCTGCAGTGGGTGGTGTGTAGCCGGCTGCCCATTGCAGCGGTCGCCAGTGATGGGACAGCAGCCGGGGCCACGGTGTCTGCGGTGGCGGCGGCCCGGTGTTCCGCGGTATCCAAAGGCACAGGGAACCGTGCCATCGCGATGGCCGCTGCACTGACGCTGCAGAAAGGCCAAACGAAACGCGATGGCTGCCGCGGGTTCTGTAGGATCCTCCTTGCGCAAGAGGATCCCATCCTCGTCGCCACTTTTATGTTTGTACTATTTACACCTTTATTACACATATTAAATGATACAAAACACAATATATTGATGTATGGGGCCGCGCGCACGAGCCGCACCGTGAGCCCTACCGGGAGCCCTGCTCGACCGGTAGCCTGTTACACACTCCTGCGTTAGGTGCGCTCTGCACACACTTAGCGCGCATCGCTAAGTGCGGCGTATTAGTGTGCGTGAGCGCAGTGTCGATTCCTGGATGTCGACCAGCAGCAGCGCAACTGCTACGGCGAATCCAGGGCTCGGCACGTCTATCCACAACAATTTACTAATACATTTCCTTGATAATGATGGGCAATCGGAAGAAAAATAAAACATTCCCAAATAATCAATGAAAGCAGAGGTTTCAACAAAACCTCCTACCAAAATCCACTCCCAATGTGTGACACTGTAAGCACTCCCCAAAAATCAGCCGATTACTACCAACGCTCTAATCAGTGTGCACCCGAGCAATGGGGGAAAAAGTGCTCTCCGCACGGAATTATCGATGCATAATCTTACCTAGAGAAAGATGATTTATAAAACACGGCTAAAAAAGCGGTCCACGCCGGCGAGTCTACAGAATAATTGCCACATAATCAACGGTACATAAAAACACGACCCCAGTACAAATTCCATGATACCGGCGGGAGGCACTCGGAGAAGCCGATCGAGCTGCTGGGCCGTCTACGTTGCCTTGGAATCAATCGAAAAAGTTAACAGAAAATGGACATTTCGGCTGCTCGCCTGATAAGCCCGGTACACGATCCAACGATCTCTCTCTGTCTCTTTCTCTCTTTCTATATCTCTCTCCTTCTCTTTCCTTTTCTCACTCTCGACTAGCAGGATGTTCAGTAGTCCTGTGTGGAGCGGGCTAGTAGTCTGTGACCAACATCCAACCAGACAAGTGGGCCCGTACAGAGTACGCAGCCCGATCTCCTGTCGTTGTAGTTTTGCTGAAACTTTTGTTTTCCTATTTAAACGGAACATTTTTTTTTTGTCAACGTGTGTGAACGACGAAACTTCGCTCTATTGCGGATCAATTCGTCTGAAGTGAATTTGTTTGTTTGTGTTACTCATACAACGGAAAAATGGACGATGTTTCTGTTACGCATCTAAGCTGTGTGTTGGCTCTGTGGCGATCGTTTGAGTGTGTGATGTGGTGACTGCTTTTCAAGGTTCAATGAACGGGATTAGTTTTTAATAGCTCAGTTAATGTAAGCAAAATCGTCCTCAAGTGGTAAAGAGAGCGAAGAATTGAGTGCGATAAATAGCGTATTGGATGGATTGTAATTGATGGTATAATTACAGGTATTACAAACAAAAAAACACTACAGCATGTATAGGTTACCACGACAACGATGGTAGTGACATATGAAGGATCGAAAATGTGGAGACCGTCCCTTATCCTTAAGAACAAACTTTAAGTAGAGGGATTGTAAATTAGTTAAACATTTGTGAGCGCTTTTTTGCCAAATCTTTCCCTTATCCTTTTTGTTTTAGTTTCGTGTGCGCACATTTGATTACACAACGCGACAGACAGATTAACGGCAACGGACAGACAGCATTAAAAATGTCTGTCTCCCTGCCCTGCTCAATATTTAATTTGTTTCGTTATGAGACGGGAGTTTTACTGCGAATTGTTCATTGATTAAAGTATGTCATGCATGAAATCAGCCTCTTTTTTGTTGCTGCTGCCTTTCGGTACTTAGTCGACCTTTCCAAAATGCAGGCCAGTGGCCCCAGACAGTTTACATCCCGACGACGCAGACATGGTGCGGTCTCGCCGAATGCTTTTCGCATTGATAAGTGTGTTGTTTATTTTTGCTTTCAGCTCAGTTTTTGGCACGCGAGAAATCATAATCCCCCGAGTGTAATGTCTGCACGGGAAACGGTCGTCTCGACCGCCGTGTGCTGCACTGTTGATAACCTCGACGGTATGCCAGGCGTAACCGTAGCTCAGCACGAAGTTGCCGCCGCCGCCGCCGCCGACGACGTTACCCTAATCTGGCAGAACTTGACCATTACGCCCATCCGCAGCAAGCCCGGTGCTGGGGAGCAGCATCCGGTACTGAACGACATAAGTGGCACCTTGCAGCCGGGCACGCTGGTGGCCCTCATGGGACCGAGCGGGGCCGGCAAGACCACGCTCATGTCCGCCCTAGCGTACAGGATGAGCGGTAAGAGGGGGAAGGGGGGCTTAATTCTCGACCGAAGTGCAATAATGAAGGCTTCTTGGGGAGTTTTTTTTTTATTTTAGACAAAATGACAATTGCCGGCGATATTCGCGTCAACGGATGCCCGATCGGACCGTACATGTACAACATCAGCGGATACATCTATCAGGACGAGCTGCTGCCGGACTCGATCACCGTGCAGGAGCATCTGCAGCTGATGGCCAACCTGAAGCTCGGCAAGAGCGTGACGGCCGAGCGGAAGCGCGCCATGATCGCGAACATACTCTCCCGCACGGGGCTGGAGCGGTGCGCCAACACGAAGATCGCGGACGCTACCGGCATCGGCAAGACGCTGTCCGGCGGCGAGAAGAAGCGGCTCGCCTTTGCGGTGGAGCTGCTGTCCAAGCCAAAGTTCCTGTTCTGCGACGAGCCGACGACCGGGCTCGACTCGTACAGTGCGCGCCAGCTGGTCGAGATGATGAAATCGCTGACCCGCACCGGCACGACCGTCCTGTGCAGCATCCACCAGCCGGCGGAGAAGCTGCTGTACGAGTTCGACAGCCTCATCCTGCTGACCGGCGGGCGGACCGGGTTCATCGGCGCACCCTCCGAGGCGGTCCAGTTCCTGCGGTTGCAGGGTTTGGAGTGCGAGGCCGGCTACAACACGGCCGACTTTCTGCTCAAGGTGCTGTCGAGTACGACGACCACCACCAGGAAGGGCAACCAGTTCACGACGGGCGCGATCGGGCCGAAAACGATCTGCAACAACTACAGTGCCAGCGAGGCGGCCCGCCGCCAGGAGGCACTGATCAGCATGGAGCTGTACCGCACGACCGTGGACAGTGGAGGGGATGAGGCATTTCGAAGGCGACTTACCACGAGCCGCGACCGCTGCTGGTTCTACACGCTCTACTGGCTGATGTACCGGCACGTGCTTCAATCGCACCGGAATCCAAACTTGCAGTATTTTAAGATCGTGCAGCGAATCGTAAGTGTCGACCTGGGGCTAACTGTTGTGTGGTTTGTGCTCGCCTGTGGTCACTATGATTGATAGAAGCATCGCACCTTCTGTGCGATGATTAAGCGGGCGCTTTTCACTCAGTGGTGTGATAAGCCGCGCGGTGTCAAGGGGCCTGAACTACTGTTTCGATTGGGAATGTTTGTTATTTTTTCCATCTTTTTGTAATTATTTTGACTGCCTGACCTGAATTATCACTTTCGATTTCTTTTGTAGCAGGAGGTTTGTTTTTTTTTGTTGATGTCTTGCTTTGAGTGCGTGTGTGGGGTGCCCTTGTCAGCAGTCGAATTAATATTCCTCACACACAGAGCTAGTACAAAGATTGAGAGATTGAGTGATTCTCGCATGGTTTGGTGGTGGTTCTTTCTCGCTGTTCGCAGGCAATCGCGGTGCTGGTTGGACTCTGCTTTTCCGACGCGATCGAGCTATCGCAGCGAGGCGTCCAGGCCATGCAGGGTGTCATATTCCTGATCGTCTCGGAAAACACGTTCCTGCCGATGTATGCCGCCCTGTCGCTGTTTCCCGAGCGTTTCCCACTGTTTCAGCGCGAGAAGAAGGCGAATCTCTACAGCACGGCCCAGTTCTACATCTCCACCATTATGTCGATGGTAAGGGTAAAGGTGCAATTTGCTGCTTGCTATTGCGAATGCTAACAATTGTTTTCGGTTTGGTCTGCCCATTTCATTACCTTCCAGACACCGTTCGTTCTGCTAGAGACGTGCGCATTCATCCTGATCGTGTACTTCCTAGCTAATCTCAGACCGACGCTGCTCGGCTTGCTGGTCACCGTAGTCGTCTCCGTGCTGGTGATGAACGTGTCGATCGCATGCGGGTGCTTCTTCTCCGTCCTCTTTCCGACGGTCGCCTCCGCCATGTCGTACTTGGTGCCGTTCGATTACATTCTAATGATCACGTCGGGGATTTTTATCAAAATCTGGTACGTACGGTTCGCTTCGATGCGAAGGAAACGAAGCGTCTGAACCGCGACTACACATATAATTAAAATTTAATGTCGCCATGCTGCTAATGAACAATTTTCCAAATTTTACCGGCTTTTTTTTTCGTTGCTCCACAGGTCTATGCCTACATATTTGCAATGGATGCCGTTCATTTCGTGGATGATGTTCGCCAGCGAGGCCATCTCGATCGCCCAGTGGGATGGTGTGAAGAGTATCGGTAAGCATCGCCAGCCCAAACAATTATCAGCTGCCGAGTGCGGTCGACCGCGAAGAAGAGTAATGATTAATGTGTGTTCCCATCTTCCCATTCGCACGCAGAATGCTCCAACATCATTCCGAGCGTGTGTCTGCACAACGGTGAGCAAGTGCTGGATCAGTACTCGTTCAGCCGGCAGCATCTGAGGACGGATCTGGTGGTGCTGGTGGGACAGTACTTTATTTATCATCTGATGGCAATGCTGTGCCTGGCAAGGCGAGTGTCCCGCAATTAAACGATGCATAGCTATACAGTTTTATGTTCTATTTCTATAAAAAAACTAACGTTAACTGTGGTTCCAATAAAGTCTAGCCGAAAAAAAAACACAGAAAATGTTATTGTTTCTCTCCCGCATGATATGGTGAGCGCGTGAACTCTTTGGAAAGGATGAGCCAGTTATTACCGAGTGTCGTAAAGACCGTGAAGCCGAAAAAGAAGACGAAGAACTGGAGGAGATAACGAACCCAACGAAACATGAAGCTACGCAGTGTAACGTTTTTCAAATTCAAAATAGCGCCTAAATGTAGACATTACGATCTCGTTCAATATTGCATACCTTCTGGCGTAGTCTAGTTTTATGTGAGGCATGCACCCAGCAGGCAATTTCAATTTTCATCACTTGACGAGCTTTTGCAAAGCTAAAAAGGTAGAACGATAAAGAGATGGAATATGATTGTATTTACAGGGTTTCCCAAGGTTTTTTGGTTGCTTTCCATAGCTTTTGGATCGTTCCAACGATTTATTAGGCGTAACCTATAATGTTTTGGTTCAATTGTGATGATACCAGTAAATTGTGGGAACGATCCAAAAATATATCGGAAACGATTAATAAATCTTGAGAGAACCAACCAATACGTCGTGAAATATTTTATATTGTTTTTTTTTTCTTTCAATTTTCATTTCAATATTCCTCACTGATTTAAATCTTAAAACACAGTCATGTCGAGCACATGATTATATGATTGACGGTACTCATCGACACGCCTCTTCTGGATCGGTAATTAGCAGTGAGATAATGTACCCACCACAAGAGCGTAGACATTTTATTTTGCAAACATGCCATCCCGCTAACCAATGAGTCGTTTGCTGATAACGAGTATGCTACTACTCTTACTCTTTCTGCACGGAATCGCCACACAGTCTGGCGCTGGCAAAAAAGAGTTCCCTTCTTATCACTGCAAGGCTTGACCAGCGCAACCAGTAGCAACAGCGAGTACCACAAGACACTCGATTGGTGGACCAAAATTTGTCAAACACAATCAGTCACCACTCGCCACTGTCCATTCATTCTTTGCCCGACCGTCGATGAACGAACAACGAACATCCCGGCGTTGTGTCGTGCCTGATCCCCCGTTATCGTTGACCAGCGTTGACGGTTGACTTGCGCGGCAACACAAGCGAAGAACCGTTCGGCGTAGTGCGCGGAAAGAGTGAGTGCCCATATAGGTCGCTTATGTTGTCGCCGATGGATCCGACGGTAAACAGTACCGGCGGGTCGAGTGCCTGTGCCGACTACCGGAAGAAGCGCATCAAGAACGTGCAAAAGCTTGAGCTGGTGCGGTTAATGAAGGCCAACTTTCTGTTCATCCGCGGCAAGCATGCCGTCGCGCGCAGTGAGAAGAGTCGGGCCGACGTTTGGAAGGTGATTACCGGCCGGCTGAACAGTTTGGGCCCACCGGTCCAGTCGGCCGAAGCGTGGCAACGAGTGAGTGTGATCGATATAAAATAAAAAAGTTTGTAAGGGAAACTAACACAAAATGCGTTCAAATTAACAGCGCTGGAATGATATGCGATCGGCTACGAAGAGCAAGATGGCCAAAATTCAGAACTACGTGCGCGAGCACGGTGAAGACTGCCCGTACAAGCTGAACCTGGTGGAGCGGCTCATCTGGGACACGTTCAGTGTGAAGCCGGAGGAGTACATGAAGGATCTGAACATGAAGCTGTGGCGCGAGAAGCAGCAAAAGTGTGCCGGACCGTCGGTGGGTGACAGTGTGTCCTCCTGCTCGTCCCAGCTGTCGGCCGACCAGAGCTTCGACATGGGATGGAATCAGGTGGGGACGACCGTTCACGACACTGGTGCCACCGGGTGGAGCTCCGCGTCGTTCGCTGCCATGGGCAGGGAGGGCGGTGTGATGGAGGACACGAATCGAACGGCCCCTTTCTATCCTACTTCCAGCACTAGCCAGCCGGATCAAAGCTTCGGACCACCAGCACAGCCGATGGAAATGGACTATGCGGGATATTCGGGAGCATCCACAAGCAGCAACGTAACGCACCTCAGAAGCTTGGAATCAACGACTCACTGGCCATCTGCGGGCTCATCTTCCGAGGAGCAGTCAAAGGTATTCATTTACAAGTCAAACATTCCGCTTCAGCTAGTGATCGTTTGGTTTCTCTCCTCTTCAGCTAATCCCGAGTGGATCGACGGATCTCGTGCCCGGCAGCAAGGTGTTGCGAGAGCTGAACAAACTGTTCGATCTGGTACTGAAACAAAATGAAGAAATTCTGGCCTTGCTAAGGCAACCCGCAGCCAATGAGCAGGAGAACCGTGTGTGATGGAAACCAGTTCACGAAGAGTTCCTTAACAATAGTAAACTATGCTTGTAAAGAGTGTCTAAAGTTAAAATATATAACATACAGTAAATCATATACATCAGCAGTTTGCTTAGTTTTCAATTCCAAGGCCCTTATCTTAGTATAACAGTTTGTGAGCCTTGCCTCGGATTCAATTCTGAGATGATCCCGACATGATAGGAGAAGATCGGAGAATATGACACTACAGTACAAACTACCAAGGACAACAACAGCTTAACCCGGCGCTCTAGCACCAATGGAACATGACGATGCACCTCCACATAGCTCTATTCATTTGTTCGAGTCTGATATCTTGTTCGATTGGTGCCAGAGCGCCGCCTAACTGTTATACTGCAAGCGAATTGGGTTATGTACATCTACAGGTAAGTAAGTACACTCCTGTGGTGGTCAACTGCCAACGCACTAGATCAAATACTACTAAACGACCAGAAAAGTAGGCCGAAAAAAGGCTTGCGTTTAGTTGAGGGGAGGGGTGGTGGGGGGGGGGGGGAAAGTGTCCGCCACTAATCGGTTGTAATTTAATAATTGTCACATCGCTACCGCCATTCGTTGCGCCGCTGCTGATAATTGCTGACTAGTTGTACCGCCGTCGGCACATTCGTTTTGTATTTTCGGACCTTGATAGTGAGGCCGGTTTTGTGCCTGGCCGATCAACTGGAGGAGCTGTGGTCGTGTAGTTTTTAATTAAAATCTCGACGGACGCTGACAAACCAGCGATAAGTGATTGGAGTGATAGAGTGTTTGTTTTCGTTGTAAAACAATTTCAGGTCACAAATAGAGTGTCGGCTAGAGCTGTGGCGTCTTTGAAGTGTCGGCTGCCGCTTTAGTTAATCACGTTTGTTTGGAACCTCTTTTTTATTATTGATTATATAGTCAACACAACGGATGAAGCAATCGATGCTGCTGCAGAAGAAATTGGGCGCATGTTGAGGTAGAGTAAGGTTCGATAGGCTGCACACGCTCACAATAGGTTCGATAGGCTGTGGCACCATTAGCAGTTTATTATGGTTCACTTTTTTCTGAAAAGTATTTTTTTCTTTAACTGCAGGTACATTCAGACGATTATCTTTGACTCGTAAGAAATGGTCATCGCTTTAAGTTTGGCTGTAAACACTTCCTACAATCACAAAAAAGAACGTCACCCGTTTCGCGTCGTATCAAAAACCGGGCAAATGTAATCGAAACATCCGGCCAATTCTCTCTAATATGTCACACCGTGCGGAACGAGGATTAGCTAACCGCGAAAGGATTTGACAGGGATTCGAACCGTATCAATCGTGTCCGGTGGCGGGGCCATTCCAGCTGGCAGATTGGTTCGAATGAGGATGGAAGTTATTTTCGTCCGCTTTTTCGTGGCTATAAATGGGCACTGGATAGATGGCTGGTGCAGTGAAATAAATTATGAAACTGTCAATCAAGGCATGAACCGAAAACATCGCTAATTATATAAAGGATGGTAAACAAACTCATTGCCATCCTAGTTCACATTGAATTATGAAACATGTTCTTTAGTTAGGGCACCGATGTGTCGACCATGTTGCTCACAAAGTTCTGTGAAGTCGTCCAGAAAGATACAAGGAGCGTAGTAGGCCCAATTTGAGATGGAGACAGCTAGAAGACATCTGCCATTTAGACCGAAAAACGGATCGAATGATGAAGGCTTATTTCTTTTAAAAAACAACCTTGTGACACATCCGTAAGTACCCTAAACTCGAGTTTAACGTGGTTTGTTATACCGTAATACTCTTCTCCTTCTTCTTCTTCTATTTGGCGTAACGTCCTACGTGGACTTACCGGCCTATACAGGCTATCGAGACTTAATGCATTACCACGCAGCCGGATAGTCAATACTTGCTACGGGGGGACGGTCCATTCTAGGCTTGACCCATGACGGGCATGTTATTGAGTCGTTCGAGTTGACGACTGTACCACGGGACAGCCTCATTCTTATCGTAATACTATTAAAGGTTATAAATAGTTTCACACAACGCATAATTGGCGCCATACAACATAACAAAAGTTATAGGGCGTTACATCGCATACAGCTAGCAAACGATCCGATTAGCAAGTTAATTAAGCGTACGTTTCGTTCTGCAAGAGCTTGTGCAATAATCTGCAATGCTGTTGATGCAGTTTGCTGCAAGATGACTCTGCATGAAACTCACGATCCATTGTGGTTTGATAGATACGCCTGTTTACGCGACAGGGAATCGATTGGTTCACTGGCTTCGATAGTAGCCGTTATCATAGGGGCGCGATGGCTAAAAAAAACTTCGCTTGCAGAAAGGAAAACATCGCCCAATGCGACATCCTGGCTAGATGGATTGTAACGATCCGGCACTGATTGCCATCCCGATCAGGCGACAGCGAATGAGGACAACCAAGTCACAAGAGTGCTTGCTACTGGCTGTGCAGCATCGGCCATTATCGGAGTCTTGTGTTATCACTTAAGTCATGCGTATCGGAAGAGCGGATGACACCGGTGACGTAGGACGAACCGAATGCTCTTCGGGGACTTAATCTTCGAGCTGACACACTGAAATTGATTTAATTTCGTCGGTTAGTCGTACTCGGGCAGCGATTGGACGAGGTTCACGATCGTGTTCTACCAATGAGCTGGCATAGTGGTGAAGATTCTGGTACTGCGATGAACTACGCCTCGTACGGTGTTGGATCGTCGTCAGTGAGTGCGTTGAAGCCAGTGCAAAGTTCTCGAATGGATTCGACACAAGACACACTAGAACAGTACCAACTGCTCCAGGATGAGTGGCCTAGTTACTCGCACGCTACTACCTACAATAAACCCTCCATGGACATTCAGCTGCTGAACGACGAGCACGAGAAAGCGATCCTGCGTGATCTGTGCAAAACGGGTGGATCGGAAAGTACACCGTTGACCACGTTTAGCTACATCAGTGAGTACATCTGCTCGAACAACATCGACATTTGGCCGGGAGAGATAGCGAGCTCGTCCGAGGCGAGTGCTAAGCAGGAGTTGGACCACGGAGAACAGGTTCGTGCCAACAGGGCTAATGGTAGAATTGAATCTATTTAATGTTATTCTAATTTTTTTTAGCGTATACCCATTTCCGGATGCATTCATCAGCAAGTATACCTGCGATGCAAACGGGTGCTGGAGTCGATCATTGTGAGGAACGAACAGATTTTGGCCGTGCTGCGTCAAAAATCTTGTCAGAAGGATAGTATCAAGTAGACACAAAAGACGACATAATCAGGCATTTTTCAGGTTAAATTTAGGCAAGTAGCCTCTAGAGTTGAAAGGATCACGTTTTATGAGGATCGCCCTGTGTGCTACTGTGTCTGCAGTGGTAGTAACATGGTTTATAAGGCTGTTCATGGTGACATATAGCTTCATCATAAAGTTTAAAACAGAATAAGCTGAATGAATATGAGGCTGACTTCTGGCGAATATCTTGGAGTTTATTCTGGAGTCGCGGAAAGTAATAAATGTTCGGCGTTGGACTAAATGGACTAAAGTGTCAGTACTTTATTTTAGTATTATTGTTATTGTTGGTGTTACTCTTTAAACGTGATGCACCAAGTAAGATATTTGTTCCTGCTGATCTTGTACTTGGCGTAACAATTTGTAAAGATCTTCCAACGATGATCTACACTCTGCAGAAGTGTCGAGTATCTGGAAAAGCACAAAACATGATTTATTAGAAATCGAATAGGATTTCTCAAACAGCTTATTTCCAAACAAGTTTCGAAGAAGAAGCATAGCTTTGTAGATTATACCTGTGCAGTGCGTAGAATATTGGATTTTTTCCCATCTTCGATAAAAGTCAACTTGTTTGACATTTCATTATTCAGCTGAGAATGGGTTGAGGAATTCTTGAGGCTTGTAGCAGAGTTCTGCATGTCATACTCGTTTTTAGACGGATTGGAGCAAATGGAGGATGAACCGCAACTTCCGTCAAATGTAACAGATTTGCTGGCAGAATCTTTATAGACTGTTTCAATCTGCTTGGCCGGATTAGCACACAACGTGCTCCAGATTTGCCGCTCTAGCGAGGTCAGTCTGTAAGGACACAATTCTTCGCCATTTTCCCCAACAAAGCTCTGTATCTTGTGCATCTTTTGCTTGGTAGTGGATCGCAAATCGTTCCATCGCTGTAAACGAACGGAACAGAAACATCACAAACATATTGTTTTAAGGGCAATAAAACACGAAAACTCAAAGATACTCACTTTCTGCCATACTTCAGTCGAGTGCATCGGCGGCCCCAAGCTGTTTAGGCGGTTGGTGATCATTCTCCACACTTCTGCACGGCTCAGGTCACCCCTAACCACGGCATGTTTGCGCTCGATAAAGAGAAAGTTGGCTTTCATCAAACGTACCAGCTCCTGTTTCTGTACACCGTTAACACGCTGCCTAGACCTCTCGTCATCGGACGTAGGTGCTAACTGTTTCATGACTAAGTTCACCGGAGATGACATTGTTAAACCACTGATCTGATTAGCCTGAGCACACAAAAGACAATACAATTCCCAATTTTCACCTACGTCGACTAATCGAAAGGAAGTTGTGCAACTGAATTAGTGGCAGCGTGAAGAAGCGATCCTCTGGCTTTGGCAATGGTTCTGAACGGAATGGTAAATCAACGCAAAAGTAATGGATTTTTGTTCATTGTGAAAGTAGGATTAAAAATGTTAATACATCTATATACCATTTATGTTGATCATGAGCTGCAGTTGTGGTCCTAAAATGCAAGGTATAGTTTTATTTTGCGGAAACAATTTGCATGAGAGAATACTAAAAAAGCAAAATATTTACTCATTACAATCCGGAAAAGTGAATGACCTATCAGAGAAAAAAGACAAACAAATCCCTACTACATACTACATTGTATATAAAGTAAATGCAATACCATTATCTCACTTTTATTTTCGGCTAACTGGCAAATTAGAATTCTTTTGTTCTTCTTTCCAAAAAGTATCTCCCGATTCCATTAATCATCTCGCTCTATGATAGATAATAGCCGTAAAAGACGGCTTTACTGCTTTGAACCACACTAAAACAAAACAAAACTAAATGCTTACAGATCAAGAGGTCCAGAGTGAACCCCAAGCGCATTGTGTTTTATTTTTAATTGAATAAAGGTTCCGAATCGCTCATTCCATGAGCCGTGACAGGTTCAGTGTTGCATGGATTTTTTTCACAACTTGTTTCACATTAGGTGTTTCGGACAAATCTGTGCAAAAATTGAAAACTCACCATGATTCAGCATGAAATCGGCTAAATGAAGCGATATTGTGGGAGTGTTTTTGCAGCATGCCACGCGTGGCCATATCAGGGCAAAAAATGGCGAATGATACTAGTAGTATCAAAGAGTGTAGCAACTCAAATCAAATCCATGCGAAATGTGCAATGCAAATGACAGCTTAATAGATTAGCTCGTATGGTTCAGTTTGATTGGTCAGTCTTTATAGGGTAGAAGGAGAGTAAGTAGAAGAATGTGAAATACATGTATTTTGCATTAAAAAATCTTTAAACATCGTTGGTCGACCACATTCTGCAGGATCGACATAAGACAAATAAGAATGTTGATTATATACGTTCACTGCCATTTGTGTTTAGAAACGAAACTGTCTACTTACCTCAATGTTGTTGAAAATTAGTCCATTTCTTGCCTAAAATGCTTAGTGTAATTCTAGCGACACTGTCGAATGCTTCAAGCGTTTACCAACTTCAAATACTTGGCTATGGCAACCAACACGCGCGTTTTCTTTTCTCAATTTCTTTTCATTCCCTCTAGAGGTTGAGGCACGTGTCCTATTCATAAGATAGTTGGATCACTTTTATTGCTTCCGTCACGTCTTCCTTACAGTAAAACAAAAGGTAAATAAAAAGGAAATACACTCTCCTGATTTCCTGAGCTGCCCACCACAACTTCACAGATTCACTTGTTTAACACTTGTTAGCGACATTTGCACTACATACATGACTATTGTTATTATTGCCAGAATGTGTGTGTGTGTGTGTCTGGTGCACATGGCGCACACTACTCTTTATCGCTTGCTGGCCGTTGGGCCGACTGTTTGTGTGGTGGAGGAAACGGGCAACAGATCGCCCTCATCGTCCCCGCTGCTTGCACTTTCATCGTCCCCGTACATCTCGTACTCCTCCTCCTCCTCCTCCTGCTCATTGGTGTGCACCCGGTCGTACCGAATGCTGGTCAATCCACTGCCCGTGCCACCGTCGCCCCCGTCACCGACGAATGCCAGGTGCCCCGGCCCGGACATCTCGCCAATGCCGGGCGAACCGTGGAAGCAGTGCACCCACAGCACGTAAATTGCCACGAACGCGACCAAAAGCACCCCGGCGAGAAACACCACCGGCGGAAGGTAGCCGTAGATGGGGGCCAACCCGGAGGACGATGCGGTACCTGTTGGCGGGTGCTCGGTATTGCTCGGGTCGGGTGCTTTCACTCGACCTGCGCTGCCATTGTTCGGGCCAGCCACCGGCACCGGTTGGCCCGGGCGCTTGTCGTTGATTGACACACAAATGCGACTTTCGCCACCGGATGCAATTGGCTGGAAGCGGAAGGCGGCCTGACATTCGAGACAGTCGGTCGCTTGCGGTCCGGTACACTTCAGGCAGGTCGTATGGCACTGGAGACACTGGGGCGAGGCCACTGGGTTGGTGGTGGTACTGGTGCCAGCGTGTGCCACTGACCGTTGGGATGCTTCAGCAGAAGAGGCACCGTTCATCAATGCCGTCGCGACCACATGTTGCTCTTGGCGACGACGACGCCGCCGCAACGATGACGGTGACAGTGGCCGTTGACCGTTGATCGCTATTTCATCGATGTCCGCTCGGTGGGATGCTGCTGTGCCGTTCGCTTCCGGGGCAAGCGGTGCCGAGGGGTACGTCCCCGGGGGACATTGAATATAGCAGCGGCCTTTGTAGTGGTACGCGGTTGGTTTGCATTCTGTAGGGGAGGAGAGAGAGATGGGAAACGAGAGAGAAGCGCGTTAGCAACTGGGCAACAAGGGTTGTGTCGTGTTTTGAAGGTAATGATGAACCCTCAGAGTATTAGCTAAAGGGTAGCTGTACATGCGGAAACTATAATCGTTCTAAAGAGTGTGGGAGGAATATATTTTACAAAACTATAGGCGAGAGAGTAATGCAAACCACCGTTAGCCTAACTAAGCCTTAATAGTTTGAAACAAGCTAAAACGCTAAATTACAAAAGCATGCAGCAAAGTTTAGTACAACCAATGATGGTGTGTCTCACAACATAGTAAAGGTAAAATAAAAATAAAAATAGATAACTAAATGTTAAATATAAATTAAACACATGCTTAGGAATGTAAGGAAACGTAAACAGAGCTAAGTAATGTGTTAAATGATTAAATAATGTATCCCACAAACTCGCTTAAACTTAACGATAAAATACATCTTAACTTAAATGTTAATGAAACTCAGAAGACAAGTAAGGTTCAATCAATAAATAAAGTAGAGTAACAAAAAGAGGGGAAAAACAAGAAAAATTAAACAAATCTTAACAAACTCAAACAAACCAGAGTACAGAGTAAAACTCATACTTTATCAATTTGGTTTAACATGGTGAGTGAATGTATTTGTTTGTGCGTTTATCTTCGTGGTTTTTGTTGATGTGTGTATCGTTTTTATCTTCGTGTTTTTTTCCACGTTTTAAAGTTTCTTAACCATTATTTATAACATTTTTGGTTGCTTATGCTGTTTGGTTCGATGTTTTTGTGTGTGTGTGTGTGTGTGATGTGTGTTAAAGCTATGTAACGCAGTTGCATTCCGGTTATACATACACAAAACAGGTACAACACAACGAAAGGTACAGATGGTAAATGGATGTTGGGAAGAAAAAAAAACTTAATCGTACCAGATAAGATAATAGTATAATAACAAAACAAGCTTCTACACACTACATTCCCATACATAGTAGCATAGAATAACGACATAGGAGAGTAGATAGTAAACGGATGTGAAGAACGTAACCTTTTGTTTGCAGATTGAATTCGTCCGCAGCGTTTTTGGCGTGCCCGTCGCCCCCCAGAGTGTGTTTGTGTGGCGGCATCATCTCCTTCTGTTCTGGCGCTTATCGTCCTACTCGAGATAGCGCCATTTCCTAATCTCGGGCCTGTGAAAAAGCGAAAAAAATCCCCCGCACCCAGACAGCCTGTTGTCTCCGTGTGGTTGCGCTCCTTCCTGCTAGCAGTGTTCTCTCGTCATTCATTCATTGTGTTCGCTTGTGTTCGCTTTCGCGTTAATTTTGTATCATTTGCGAATTATTGTTTCGCAATAATTTATTTTCCTTTTTCTTTTAATAGTTGTTGTTTCGTTCTGTTTTGTATTGTTTTTTTTTTTGTTTGTTTCGCTATCCATCGAACCATCTACACACATTTTTGTTTCTTCTTCGGTACGTTTGCCGTATCTTTTGCGTTCAAACTCTCTTCTTCTGCGCGCCGAGAAACGCAGCACCGTCTGTGCCGCGCTTGTTGTTCTAATTTTATAGTTTTATGTGTTTTGCTTTGTGTTTGTGTTTTTAAATCATTACATTCGCACCATGGACACCATGGATGGGGAAGCCATCATCGTCTGCTCCTTTTGAGTCACTTTTTCCCCCAACAACAGGCTCCTTCCTTTATGCGCGACTTCCGCACATCATCGGCGTATGAAGTAACGCTTTTACAAAGAAAACCAAAAACCAAAACCATTACATTCCTCCACTTTTGCGAACCAGTGCAGGAGCTTAAGTCTTAAAAGTAGAAATGTTTTGCGCCTTTAGACGTTTGCTTCGCGTTTTACACCTATCTAGATTTGAATTTAGAGTTAATTGTGTATTTGTGTGTGTGTGTTTATTCTTTTACCTTTGCATTCACCTAGCCCACCCATTCTGCCCGCAACTTGTGGCCATTTTATGCGATTTAAACGTACTACATTGTCTGTGTGTGAGTGCGTTTGCTTGAAGGATTCCGTTAATAGGCATCCGCGAATAACGATTCCCTATTTCGGAATCTTCTTTTATCGTTTGGAATTTTTCGGTTTGCGCTTTAATTTTCATCAATTGCCTAATTTCGTTTTAAAAAGTTCACAATTTGTTAGTCTCTTCCTAGCCTTCGTTTGGTTGGTTCCTAATTAAATTCTAACGTTTTGCGCGCGCGCGCGCACGTCCGCCATTTGCGTCGCATCATGTGTTTGTTTGCTTTTTCGCTATGTACGAAGCTGCGGGATTTTCCTTTTTTTTTGTTTATCTACCTTTTTACTGTGTGTACTTTTAAACTGCTGCACAAGCGCCAGAGCAGCGCGTGTGTGTGTGTGTTTGTTCGTAATGTTTCTAAACCCTCTCGAAATGATCACATGTTTATCTCTCTGCCATGGCTGCTGCGTGTGATGAGGGAGCTTGTGCTCGATCGAGCACACACACACACACACTCAAACCCTTATCGTTACACTGGATGATACAAAAAGGGACTTATGCGGCGCGAATTGGTTTCAATTTCAACTGTCGTATGATACGGAGATGATGGAGCCGCCTAGTCTGTCGTTACACTTTGCTGTAGGTGTGTCTACGTTTCCCTTTTTTCGACGGAGTTTGTGGTTTAATTTACACCAACAACTGTATCATCTTTAAATTTACCAATTTACTTCAATATAAACCTAAAAAGATTTATATTATTTTATCCGTCGCATCAGTTTCTTCCTTCCTTTACCTACACAGTACGCGCGTTCGAGAATATCATTAATTTCTGGTTTGCCGACGAGTTTTAGCAGTGATGAACAACACTCTGCCGTAGATGACCGAGGTGAAAAATCATTGTGTGGCTCATGATGGTTGGAAATGTACAGCAATGGTAAGGTTGGGTGAAAAATTGGGCTACTTTCACGACTATTTGGCTACACTACACGCTTTCACCTTTCACCTTCGGGCGGGCACATTCTGCTATTTCGTTCTTAGCAATCCTTTGGCAGTATTTAATTATATCTCTTTGTTGTTTGAAGCGCCGGACAATCCATCCGGGCACCAGGATTTAGATGTTTACCCGCTTCGTTTGTTTAGTGAGCATTTTTGTTTCTCCCTCACAATGCGTGTTTCTAAGTACGAGCTCTCGGACAAAAACGTAAAGTACTTCATTGCCACCATAGGGAACCGCGCAACGCGACTAAAAGTTAAGCACAAAATGCGATGAAATGTAAAATGAACACAGATATTGCAGAAGAAGCACGATATGTATGAGGTTTTGTGTATGGAAATGCTTGCCTTTTTTTTTGGATTTTGAAGGATGAAATGTGTTTGATTACACACTTTGTTGCTGCAAAGCCGAACGATATGTGGGTTAATAAGTAATAATTACGAAACCAGATGAACCCTCTTGTAGAGGAGCACAAGCGATATGATGATAAGGAAAGGGTACGATAACTTTGACAGTGTGGTGGTTGTCTTTTTAACACAAATCCATCAAACTTCCCTCAAAGACAGAGGCGATCCCGCGCGATCGATGATCGATGCTAAAGCGATTTACGCGAATGATTATGTTGTGCACGTTGAACGTTCGTATTTGGCACGAAGAAATGTGGTTCCGCATTTGTAAGCGATTTGTTTCCTCCGACTGTTCGGGATTCATTATCGTTTACACTTTAACAAAAGCATGCCTATTACGGTAAATGACCAGCTGCTTTCCTCACGTCTATCCACAGCGCGTAAGCGTCCCATTGCGGGCTTGATGACAGCTTCAAGGCGCGAGATTAAATTTCTGCTTCAAATATTAATCTCCTTAGATTTATGAGTGTCACGGCCGCACGATAAACGGTTATTTGATCGCTAATCATAAATTGCTCCCTACCCAGCAGTCTTCTATTTGTCCTTCGGTTTCGTATTTTGATGAGTGGAGATTTTGAAAGAAAAGCATCCAAATTGTCTTCAATTTTTCCTCAATTTTTAAGCGTACATTTCGATTAAAAACGGCAGAACCAAACACCATGGTAGATCGTTTGACAATGGCATGATGCAGAATAATCATTCCCGAAGAAGTAACACACCGACAATGGCAACTGCTTTCTAGTTGAGTGCTTTTGATGCCACGACTTTACTGTGACCCTTGCACGCTTAACCTCCTGGAAGCTGCTGCTTATTCCATTTTTTCTCAAACTTTCCATTTCGCCGAGTATTATTATCCGAGTTGCTCATTGGCATATTTGTCCTCCGCAGCACTTTCCCACTTGGTCGGCTTTTGTCTCGGAGAGGAAACAAAAACCCCTCCCAAACGGGCGACTAATAACGAGACTCGTCCTTGTCGCCGTAGTCATCGCTGGTCAGAGGACAAACACAACTAACAAAAAAAAACGGCGGCCCCAATTGACTCTTTCACGGGTCTTTTACTGGGTGGGGAGGGGGGGGGCAGCCAACCCGGAAGGGGTGGTCTGTCTTTTAGACCATCGCTTGACATTTGCATAATGGAGGAGAGAGTGGGTCTGATTGTTTGAGATTAAAAGCTTGAAACAGGAATAAATTAAGCCCGACTCTTTCGCTGACTTGCTTCAACGCGAAGGAGGAAAAGGACAGAGCGAGCCAGCAGATAGTGCGGATTTAATGGACAGCAGCTCTTCACAGCGCACAGTGTCTAGCCAAATTGCCGCACAGAATGCGAAAAGCACGAGGCGCCCCACCACGCGAGCCGCTGCACTGTTCTGCTTTTTTTTTTGCCACTCCGGATGCCATTTTATTGCCATAAGCTACCAACGAAATTGCAACGTTTCATGTTTTCCGCCGTTCGATTGTTTCTCCGCTTCGGGGTGTTCGGGGGGGGTGCACGATGCTAAAGGGGCGATGGTTTTGCCATGTTGTTTTAATTTTCATTCCCACTGACGCGCTGCTGCTCTCTGCTGCCAATGCGTCTCCCATACATTGCTCCCCATCTCACCCTGTCGAGCACGATGATCGATCTGCGCTGGTGGCGTTATTTATGTTTATCCGCCAAAACGGTTCCAAATCAAACCAGACACATTTTGTTCGCGCCCTGCCGGCGACACATGGCGACGGAGGAATCACCCTGATTCGCACTATAAATTGGTCTCTGTCATTAATTTGTCAGAGGAATTGGCTTTTATTGGCACCAACCTGATAGGGGGGGGGGGGGTATCTGTGGGCGTCGGACGGTGCAGACAGACACACTTACTGCACGCGGAGATGCAAGTGTGGCACGAAACAACTAAAACGATTGCTTTAGTAAGAAGAGCATATTCCCACCCTTTAAAACGAACGAATATACCACGAAGAACTAAACTTTCTGCCATCGATCACCGTTCAATTGGAGACCTTCGCAAGATGGATTGGCCTATATTATTCATCCATAAAGAAAAAAGGATAGAATAAAGGGATAAGTAAAAAAGGGGGGTTAATCGGATCCCAGAAAATACACTCAATCATAAAGAAAGAAGATCCCAAACTTTCGATGTTTTCCGAAAAAGTGTTATCACCACCGAAATGATCCAGCTGCACGGTGGCCAACAGAGAGATAGCTCGTTTGACTAATATCCTTATTAAAACCATGCTAATCGCTCCCTTGTCAACAATAACAACAGTGTCAGTGAAAGCAACCGCGGAAGTGCTTTTAAGAAGCGATACCCCAAAAAGAAAAGGGAAGTCTCAATAGCCCCACCCTATCAATTTCAAAACGGGCTCCCGGCACGCATACAATAACAAATTATGATGGACAATCGATTTCCTTTCCGCAGTGGGCTAGGTGGGTGGTTTTAACATCATCACCCACATCAACGATGCTCTCGCCGAGCCGGTCGTTGGGGAGGAAATTTAGCACTCGATGAAGGTCACCGTGCGGAAGTAGTTAAGGCGTGAGATGACACCAAGGCGGTGATGTCCTTGGCGGGACAAGCCTACACAAACCAAGCCATCACACCATCGAGGGTGGAAAATCCTTGCGAATCGATAATGAGGCACGTCCGACACCACCCAACCACCCAACCGGACGAACCCGTGGATGGCCTTGTGGCTCGAGGGTTGATGGGATTCGAAAGCGCTGACACTGGCCAACGATGGCCACGCTTGCATAACAATATTGACACCCGAAGGCACGCGAAGCAGCAGTACGCAGTTCGCTTGTTGTTTTTTTGTGCTGATGATGATGTACCCCCCACCACCACCACCACCACCACCACCACCGTGGTCGGACCAGTTTTGGGACTGTTTATTATTGCGTCTAATTCTGTTACGCTATCATCAATACGCAAATACAATTAGCTGCCCCTTGAACCTTGATTACAAATTACGTTCCCCGCTAAGCAACGCCAATTCTATGTGGAATTGGAAAACGAATGCATTATGCGCTTAATTGGACGATTTTGAGTGTTTTGATTGGGCACCAGCGTCGTTATTATGAAAGCAGCCGATAAACAGATCTTTTAACAGATGATTTACGCAAAAGAACCGAAACAAACGCAAACGAGTCACTACAGCAACGTGAGACACAATAACGTTCGCAGTATAAGTAATAAGTATTCCAACAAACGCTATCATCAAACTCTTTCACATGCTTGTAATGGAACCATTGAAGGTGAAATGAAAAACCGATAACCGTACAGTAGACATCAAACCGACGCTACAATCTCTACACAGTGCACAGAGCAGAAACACACAGACAAGTGCTCCGGCACTTGGCTACATTCTGGCAAAAATCAATTTCACATCCTACCCTTTCGCGAAGGCAACGGAGGACGACATAGTGAGGCGTTTGCTAGATGCTGGTGCTGGTGCCAGGGAATCCGCCAGTCAATATACTCAACACAGTAACGATTCATAGCACCCGAGATAGCAGTCGACTTTGCAGTCGCGAACGATCCGGTGGATCTGGATATTCGTTGTTCGCTTCTCGTTCTCCATCATCAACCGATTCTCCCTCGTTCTCCTCCCTCAAAGGCCCCTCCTCCCCCTCTCTTGGTTATCCTCTGTTACCCTGTTGTCTGTCTGTCGTTTGGACGGAAATCTGCTAAGAGATCAATTTACTCGTGGCATCTGCACAACCTCCCCGACAACCGAGCAGCGAGAAAAGTAAACGATCAATATATGCAATCGATCGAACCGGCAAAAATGAACCACCGGAGCCGATGCGAGCAAGCGATCCGAAGCATCCGAAGCTCGCGCCTTCATTACAGAGCACAATTGCAATCAGAAAACAATCGGTGGGGGAAGGAGGAAAAGGCTGCCCCCCACCATCGCTCCCGAATTAATAATACATTCGCTTTGGTGGCAGTTTTCAGCCCTTTCTTTTTTTTTTTTTGGGGGGAAGATTGGACGTTTCACTGAAAAGGATTGCATTGCATGTTTGGTAGCGTTGTATGTGTCTAAAAAGCTAGTGACAGTGAAACAGTTCAAACAAATGAGAGCCGAAAGATTGTTAGTTCCATTTCAGTCGGTGTTTGCTCTATCGGAAGAGGAACTCGCGTGCCCGGAAAGTCTCTTATTGGATCTGTGGAACAATCTTTGTCCCCCAGCAGCTTGATTACAAATGGCCTTTTAAGGCTTCCGTTTTTCCTGTTATATCGTTGTTGCAGTTCTTCACTATTTTCGGAAAAAAAGCATCTCTCTACACAGCCCTACACTCCTTTACGGTGGTGGTGGTGGTGGTGGTGGCGGTGACCGTTTGCTGTACGGATCATCCGCTAACCCGAGACACATTCACAATGAGAAATGAATTTTAATGAGGCAAATGCTATCCCCCACTGACACCATTTTCTTCATTTGCTTTTCAGCAGATTTGCCAGTGCCGTATGTGTGTGTGTGTAGCGAAAGGAAAGAAAAAATCCAAATAGTCGCTTCACCATACATCCCAGCCGTAAGCGAACCGACAAACGAGCCTTATCGTTCTGGGGAGCGGCGCGCGTACCTCAAACGAGTCAAAAGGGAAGTTACTCTCTTGAATACGTTTTGATTTGGCACGTTTAGTGGTGGCGCAGAGAGTTTATTAAAACGAGAGCTGTTGTCGTTCTTGCCCCCGCACATGTCAAACTATTCATCGAGTATGGCGCGCTCGTTTCGCACATCGATACCGATCGAACGGCGAAAGACACTTTGCCGGGTGGTGGCATGTATTAGGAATAATCGTGGTTTCTGTGTATCGCTATTTTTCCGATACCCAAGTCACACATTCGGGCAGCCAGGGTGGATGGAATACGCCCCATTCCGGAGACGAAACCACGGCGGCATTGTGTGCTTGGCTGCCGGTGAAAAGCAAAAAGCTCGATAGTAATCCGCACCGAACGCCGCCGACTAGAAGGAGGTATGCAAATTGAGTTCAGCAAACTGGATCAGTGCCGGGCTGCTAACCGACCCCGTGCACCGGGGGTTGCGGCTTAGCTGGCAGTGCGCTACTGACGACCGGATCCAAGCGGGATCGTGCTCTGGTTGACCCTGTTTGCATATTGAGTAGGGTGGTGTTGAGAACGAAAAGAAGAGAGAGAGAGAGCGAGAAGGAAAGACAGTGAGCATAATAATGTTGTCGTTCGGGTGTGCCAATTTTGCATCCGTTGCGCTGCCGGCAAAGACGCTGCTATCCGCACTGCATAAGAGCAAGGCCCAGGGCTCAAGCCCTTTTCGGAAATTGGGCTTAAACGGAACAGAGTAGTAGTAGTGGCGCAAAAAGGGTAGAAAAGAGCGTTTGGAGTATGCGGTTAGAATACGGAGGTGGTCGGAATTTCACTCAACCATTTACCAATAAAGCTGCTGCTGCCAGCCCCACTAATTCGTACGAGTCCGAAAGATACCTCAATGTTCGGGACCTCCGGAAGAATGCTTATCTTGCTCGATCACCTGAGCGTATCGTTGTGCGAAAAGGGGATACATTGCATCTCAGATCTGATCGAAATTATCGACTCTGCTCCAGAAAAATGAATAAATTAACAAAAAACCATTTAAGGGCTGTGCTACATGATATGAATCTCAAATAAACATGAGTTTAACTCGTTGTGTTTACTTCACCAACACTATTTTAACAAACATGCATACGATAATGAACCCGACAATGGAGACGCACGGTACTTTACGATGATGCGATGGTGTATGTGTGATGTATAAGAGAACTACAGAGCTCGAAAGGATGCACGCAAAAAAACATGTTCGATGGAGCACGGTAGCATATAACATATCGAACGCATAATTCCAAAACGTTTGCTTTACGAAACTAACCTGACCCATGGATGTAAAATATATTCATTTCGAAAAAAATGTTCTAATTTAAAACTAATGTATATACCACTACAACTACCATTTTGATATTTTTACCTTTAGACACACTGGTTTTTGTTTTTTTTTTTTTTTTGCAATAACCGTGTGGTTTGGGATAGCGAACTTTCATAAGAATAGTATTTTACAAATTATATATTTACTAACAATGTTAAAGAGTATGGAACGGGTGATTCTCTCGCTACTGGATAAAAAGAGCAAAATATGCTTGTGTGTTTGTGGGTGTATGCGTGTGTGTGTGTTTTTGGCAAGGGTATAATATATTGCCCCTCCCCACACACACAAACACCAACTCTCACGAGCGGCTAAGCAGCAAAGCAAAACTTTGGCTTCAATCAGACGGAAAACTCGAACAACAGAGTCTATTTTCCAAACGGGATACCTGCTGCTACTGCCGCTGCTTCTGCTGTTAGCAATGCGAGCAGCACACATTTTGACTCGTGTTTGGTAGTAGGGGTAATTAACGCATCTGCGACTCTTCCTTTGCAGCCGCCCTCGAGAGCTCGTTTGGATTAGCTAATTCACAATTGCTGCCTCACTTGATGGCATGTTTCGTTGCTAGTCTCGCCTAGCCTAATTGCCGAATTATGGACGCAACACGCGTCACACATTGCTTCTCGGCGTGCCGCACGAAGCTGCCCGTTTGCGGATCATTCCTTTTGTACCGAGATTGGCCGATTACGGATTACAGTTGCATTTGTTTTACTTTACGTTTACGGGTGTTCTTTTGTTTTTCCGCTTCACATCACTCATGCGCTGCGCGCCTCCTATATGCCCGCTGATTTGCTGTAATTTGCCATGTCTGTTCGCTGTGGTGGTCGATTGCTGCGCGCGACAACGCGATAACGATTACCTACTACCGATTGAGCTTACTTGTCTGTCGGAGTAAAACTGTGATATGAACATTACAAGCAAGGACAAACCTATGCAGCTGGCGGCATCAAACCGTGCGCAGGATACCGTCGTCACGTCGTTCGATGAGGTTCGCTGCACCTCGCTGTGTCCCTCGCCGATCTGCGACAGCAAGGAAAGAGCAAAGAAAAACAAAACAACATGTCAGGTGAAACAATGTTTTTTTAATGTTTTATTGGATGGAATAAAATGAACCCCCGGGGCGCTTACCTGCTGCATATCTCGCCACTGATCGCTCGTTACGCCACTGTCAAATTCCAGCGCATTGTGTTCCATTTCACCGCCAAAGTTACTGTCGTAACCGGGCTTACCGAACCGGACCGGATCGTTCGGCTGTGCGGGCGTTTCCGTGCCGTAGAATATAAGATCCCATTGCGTAATTTGTGCTGCGTGAGTGTGCGGATGAACGAAAAGTAGAACGTTAGTTAATTGTTTACAAATAATGTAAGAGAAAGAGCAAAACATAAGGGCAAAAATTCAATTAAACGACACTTTCCATTAAACAAACAATAAGAAGGAAGCAAATAAATGAGAAAGAACACTAAAGTATTATAATTTTTACCAAACAAAATGTGATATCTACCTGTTTAATTAATCTAGCTCGTTTAATAATAGATTTGGCGACCGTACAAAATCTCGTAATTCAACAATTAAAACTTAAGCTGATAATCTACCCTCCAAAATTAAATGAACTCCCCAAGTATTATTTTATTATCAAACATGTGGATACGATGAAAAAAAAAAACAACCCCACAGTGCACGTAAAAGCGTCACGAACTGACACTAGAGTAGAGAAAAGTTTTCAAAATTTACGACTACACAGAACCTGGTGCCAGCCAACCAGGTGGGTGGATGGGGTGCACGCCGTTTGCCAATCGGGAAATAAAAATGCCGATAGAAAACGTCCTGGCCCTGGCCCTGGCCCGCATCTCAGTGGTTGGAAAGTATCTTCTAAGCACACCATAATTAGTTAATTTAGTTAATGTCTTGTGAAAATATGCGAAATCTTTGCCCGGGCAAGAAATCACACCAACGACAACGACTTATGTCGTTCGGGCAGGAGCGTACGTACAGGAATGTGCCAACATTCGGAAGAATGAAACCGAACGAGAAGAAGGTGACATGATCTTTCGGTGGAGGAGAGACATACACCCGCCGACATGGGCTTACTGAAAGTGCTGTCTGCTGTCTGCTGTGTGTGTGGGTGTGTGTGTGACATGTACTGTACAAGGAAAGGGGACGGTGCGCGCGTGTGGGCAAAACTTTATCGTACTACACTTTCGAGCAACGGCGAGCAATGAAAGTGCGATGTACCACATGGCAGTGGCACGAGTTATCACCTTCCAGCAGCAGCACGTGGTTCGACCCTGTCTTTGTCTTTCGGTGTGGAATTTCGAGAGCCAAGCATCGTCGCACTGGCGCGATAGGCGAGGTAAGGTTGTTTGGTTTACGATTTTCATGGTGCAGAGCATTTCCGAGCAAAAAGGCATTGCGCCATATTTCGCTTTTCCACAAGGTTTAAACTTACACGTTGCACACAACCTGCTGGTCAAATGAAAACAAAATCTTTAAACCGATTTAAGAGGCAAAGCCGGAAAACTTTGGCGCTCCAGCAATTTAGAGAACATGCCCCCCCGTTAGTCCACGCTTCACCGGTGTGCGGTGGTGTTTTAGCGTCAACAGAGAAGTTACTTCAACTTGGCGAGTGCTGGTAGCAAGGAAAAACTTATCCTTCCCACACAGAAAGAGAAAGAGAGCTCGATGAGTTCAGCCTTAAGCCAGAGCCCGCTGGTGCTTCCCAAAGACTCTAAGGACTGGGTGGAAAGTTTCGCATCCAAACCAAGCCGTACCATGTGTTTCACCAGTTGTTACGATTTGGGAGGAAACACAACTTTTCCCTCCCTGCTCCCGGGAGAGATGCAGTCAACGCGCGCAAACATACAGCCAAACACACCGCAAAGGATTGAAGCGCAGGTCTTAAAGTAAAGGCAGGGCGGCGAAAGATTCGTTCCGCCAAGAGTGCGGTCGGGCCAGCCAGAGTGATGCTGTAACGAACGATCGGCGGAAGCCTGCCGAGGAGGGCTTTTTCGAGCGAGCAGTTTCCGCCGTGGCCTTTGTATTATCCCCGGCAGCGCAAAATCGAGCTTATGCAACGATCCTATTTACCTGTTGGCAACATCACACGGCACCTGTCCCCTCTGCCACCTGCCACCAACGGAGGGTCCCGAGAACGCCAGTGGCAGTGGTTAGTGTCGAGGAGACCGCCCCGGGCCCGATCGCGCCCGATGACGTGGCTGAATAAATTTCCCAGCGGTTTTAGCAAGAACAGTAGATGAGAAACCGTCAAAAAGTTTATCGTTTACCCTTGGGTGGCTTAACGTTATCACCAGCGAGCGAGCGAGGACATTCGTTTCCACGCGCGCGCTCTGGCGCTAACGGAGAACAATACTACACCCCCCCACACGCCTACCTGCTTTTTGCAAGATTGGGCCGCGGGTATCGTGCTTGTGAGTGGGTAGATTTATTTCCCACCGGTTGGCGCCAAGCTGTCGATAAATCAATGCTTCGTATCAGGCGCTCACCGAATATAACCAACAAAAAAAAACGCACCACCAGAGTAGATTATGTGTTAAAATGGAGTTTTTACACTTTCACGCCCTATTTAGGAAATGTCACCATTGAGCGCAAATACTCTCGAGAGTTACACAAATTGGAATTCATTATGCATAAGAGCGGTGGCAGCGTCAGTACATAAATGAAAGGGAACGGAAGCAAGCACTCGTTAGCGCTAATAAACTCGTTCAGAGGAAGGCTGAAATCAAGATCTCTTGAAGCATACGTGCACACACTTCTCAGTAAAGCAAATATGAAAACTAAAACCATTACAGAAAGATACGACAAACACTAAGGTGTTTCAAAACTAAAACATTTTCAAATAAAAATCAACTCTACTAAAAGGGGTGGAAAATACACAAAACGTCGCACAAATGATCATAAGTAGAGAGAAAACCGGGACAACAGAAAATGGGCAAGCATAAGGAAAACACATGATTCGAAAAGGAGAACAGCCGATAACTACCCTTTCCGTGCTTTTGGTCGTTGGAGGACGAAATGAAGGAGCTCTGCGTTCGGCTGTAGTACGGTGACGACACGTAAGACGGTGGAATCGGCTGCAGGCTGGACGATATTTTGCGCGGTATCGCATCGATAATGTCGGAATCGGGGAAAAAGATCTTTGCCCGCGATGGTTTGCCGAGTGAAGTGCCGCCCCCTCCGGTAGCAGCAGTACCACCACCTGCCGATCCGAGCGTAATGCCAGGTGGTGCCGGTAATCTGGTGCCGGAAGTCATCGCTCCCGTGCCCTTACCCGACTGCTGGAAGTTACTGTTACCGGTGCCTGGCGCGGTGGGTGAGCTGAGCTTCACTACCGGTGGTGGCAGCGGTGGTGGAAGCTGCTGTCCGCCCGCCCCAGCCAGATCACCGTGCTCGTCGCGGATGGAAGAGTAGGGCTGAAGCTCGGGATAAAATTGCTGTATTTTGTCGTACTGCTGAAAGACCTTCGGTATGCGCGCGTTGATGGAGGATGCGGCCGGATAGCGGTCGTTGTATGTTGGGCTTGCGGTTACGGTGGTACCGCCGAGTGAAACCGTCGACGCACCACCGTGGCCGGGTGGAAAGGCTGGAGGCATACTGCCGCCACCACCACCACCCAGCGTCACACTCTGCAGCGCGATCGAGGAAGATGACAACGTTGTTGATGTGCCACTGCCACCGGCAGCCGTTGTTGCGGTGGTGGTTGTGGTTTTACGTCCCGACCCGGCGGACGTGGATGAGGAAGAGGAAGACGAGAAGGAGGAGGAGGATGCTGGAGCGGCAGCGCCAGATGATGAGCCGGATGATGAGACTGACTTTGAGGGGAACCCATTCTGTTTGACCTGCTTCGGGGCCTTGATAGCGATCTGCTTATCCTGTATGTTGGAGGTGGCCGCATGGTATTTGTCTCCCTTGCCATAATTAATAGTTTGCAATGGTGGCGGTGGTTTCTGTTTGGAGGAAGGATTTTTTCTGCCCCCAGCGCTCGAGCTTCCGCCGCCATAATTGTTGAGGTACATGTTTACCGTGGTCTGTTGGTTGACTGCCGCCGCCGACGACGACGAAGGCCGTGCGGTTGTGGTTTTCGAGGAGTTCTTGTTGGACTTGTTTTTGTTGCTCTTGCCTTTGTTGCCACGATTACTGTTGCCACTGTTGTTGCTGCTGCTGCTGCTAGTGCCGGAACTGTAGGCCGGTGTCATTCCGTATTGAACTGAAACCGACGAACCCGTTTGATGGTATTGCGTCTGATATTGTAGCTGTTGCTGCTGTTTACGGTTTGGTTTCGAAGCACCCGACGAGGAGGACGCAGAAGACGCCCCAGCAATGCCAGACGACGACGACGACGACGAAGAGGAAGCGGATGAAGAGGACGATGAGGAGTAGTAATTCTTTGATCCTCCACTGACCGTGTAGCCGTTGAAGCCGGCAGCGGGCAGGATCGGTGGCAGTGCGGGCGTTGGGGTTGAATACGGTCTCGAGACATTCGGTGGATCGTTCGGATCCGGCGGAATGCTCGTACCGTACAGTACCAGCGACCAGCCCCGTATGACCGAGTATCCTAGGGGCAACGATGCGTTCGTTGAAACAGGAAACATCCGGCGCAGCATGTGGAGAAATTGAATCGATATAGGTAAAGAACAAGACCGTTGGAACCGGTGCGTTAAATACGGGACGACACGTTGTTTGCAGCCCGAATCGATGTTAGTTTTAATTAAAATCGATCCTAGGCTCATTAACATCCTGCGTCAATGGCGTATTTGACGCTTGAGTATTTGCGACGGTGAGCGGAAATGCTTTCATATCCGGGTGTTCATTCAAAGCGACTGACGGAGCAATCGGATGCACCCGCCAGTGGAGCGTCATTGAGAGAAACCAATTTATAAGACATTTCGTATATGATTAATGGCTCATTTGGATAGCTCAGTCATTTGTGCTGGCGGAAAGTGTGTATCGATCCGCTTGAGATGATTGTGACATCGGTTAAAGCAAGTGGTAGTCAATCTGCAGCAGATAATAGCTTTTCTCTCAATGTCAACCTTCGTTAGAACCAATTAATTCTAACGTCCCAGGCGCATTGCAATGAGATAATAATGAGCTTCTCAAATCGGTTTGAGAATCAATCAACATTTAATGTATGAGAAATGTAACCACATTCCACACGAGATGGTATATCTCATGTGCGAAAGATACGTCTGACAAATGTTCAACTACATCCAATACAGATGGGCGGTCTAGATTAAATTTACGATTGGACTTCACGATTGAAATCGCACAGCCAGCTTCATTCAGTTTCGGCTCGACAGCGTGTTCGTGTGCGTTAAATCTAGCCAAACTTACCTAACAAACGACCTTCATTATGAATCTCCAGCTGCCAGGTACCGTGGGGTGCCTCGCCCCAAGTGTGCACCGACATGAACGGCCACTGATTGAACCCGGACCGCGACAAATCGTGGGATCTAACGAGTCCAATATGCAGATAAATGGCATAGGCACCGTCACCGTGGAAGGAAAAAAAGAAAGAGAAAGAGCAAAAAAACATGAAAGTCAAACCATTTGGAATCGGCGAGAACACGAAAAAGCACAGCACGGGAGAAGGTGCTTCCTTACCTTGGCGTCAGCAGGGTGACCCGCGTACCGGATGGCGAGGTTAGGAAGATTTTGATGTCGCCACGCCGTTGCGAGGTAAGGGTGATTTTGGCCTGTACGTGCTCGAGATAGTTCACGCCCATACAGTGCTCCACGATCAGCTGCAGGGTGACTTTGGTTCGGGGAGGTATTTGTCTGCAGCGAAATAGTAGATGGAAAAAAAAGATGTGACGGTAACGTTGAGTGAATGTGTAAGCAAAACCTCTGTGCACACGAAGCGAAACGTTGCTTCAAAAGAAGGCCGGAAAGGCGTACGGTTAGAATTTCGTGCCCTCGTGTAGGCCCACGCTATAGGCCATGCGAGGCGAACTTACTTGTCCAGATGGCGCGCGTTGATTTCGCAGACCTGCTGCTCCGGGACGGTTTTCCAGGTGCGTGCCAAACGGACCATAGCCGCTGCATCCATTAGGCCGTACCCGAACGAATGGGACACCCGTCGACCGACACCGTTTACCGACCAGTTCGGATCGATTAGGTTGCCCGGTTTTGCCGTTCTGACAACTAGAAAAAAGGGACATTAAAGCCCGAAAAAAAAAAAGATGCGACAAGCAACGAATGAGAGACTGTTTTTTGGTGCTGTGGCACTATAACGAACCTTTCGCCAGTGCTAAATTTCATTTTGCAAGGAATTCGCTCATGCGTCCAAAGCGCATGTGAGCGATTGTTTGACTTACCGATATGCTGTAGATCACGCCAGGTTAGATTACGGTTGGCTTCCAGCACCAGTGCCGCAATGCCGGCCGCCAGTGGAGCCGATGCCGACGTGCCCGTATGGGACGACGTGCACGTATGGTGGAGATCCGTTGTGATCACCTGCTTTTCGTTGGTGTTCCCGCTACTGTACGTTGTCGCTAGTGTTGAGCTGCACATTTCCGAGAACCTAGCGGGCGAGAATAACGCGATAAGCATAGAGCAGAAGGCGATTGCAGTGTATTTACACAGAGCGAAAGCGGCATTAAGGCCACAGAGCTCAGCGCTCCCTCCCCAAAGCACTACTCACCAAGGCACCTGACCCTCCTGGGAGGTGGACGATATCGAAAGCGTCCAGATGGAGTTGGTGTAGCCATCACAGTTGCAGTTATCATGCTCGCGACCACCGTTGCCCGAGGCCCAGATGAATATTGAGCCCTTGCCGCCGCGCCCGTTACGCACTCCCTCGATGAAGGCGCGCGTCGCCAGCTCACCCGGTCCGTCCACCGTTTTGCCGTCGTCGTCCGGACCCCAGGACGCACTGTAGATGTCTATGTGCTGGGAGTTGTGACCCAGTGAGCGCGCCTCCACTATGTCGGTCACGTCACCGTCCAGCATTCGCACACCGCCGACCTTCGCCCCGTACGCGATACCGACCGCACATTTGGAATTGTTCGCCGTGGCTGCCACCTCACCGGCACACCGCGTCCCGTGCCGGTTCGAGTCGGTTAGATCGTAGTGGGGCATCGGATCGTTGTCGGAGCTATTTACATCGTACGACGCGTATGGATCCTGTGCATGGGGGAAGGAGCAGACAAAAAGGATTATTTCAAACCGTTCAAACGTTCAAACGTTCAAACTTATATACGATGCATTCAGCATTCAGAAATAGTTATTTGATCAAACACGTTTTTTTCTTCTCTTAGTTAAACTTCATCGAGTCGCAGAGACAACACAGTTCATCATAAAGCGTTTACGTGCGGACTATGTTTACCGATCGACCAAGCAAACATCATATGCATGGCTGGTTGCTTGTAATCCCGAAAGTGTTGACTCTACCTGCTATGAATGTGTTTTTATTGATGTAAAACTACTATCCGCTCGCAAGGCACGCATCGCTTGGGGCCACTGTTTTGCACCTCGACATACGTTAACATATTTGCATTGTTCTCTCAGCTGTAAAGGATTTGATGTTGACATTCCGAAGCCAGGTGCAAAAAAATAGGTTGCGGTCAACCGGACGGGCAGCAAACTGGGCTGGCAACCTGGCATAAGCTGCATCATCCGTCCACTGCATGAAACAGGATTAATTTTGATGGCAATGCTTGTTTAAGGGGATTTTATTCACCAGTGGGCAATCGTTATGCGTTCACACCGTTCGAGGGGTACACTGTGCAGTGTAGAACACATTTATTAGTGCTTCATTTTTGTGGCAAACTGGAATGGAATGGAATTCCGGGGGCTCGAAATCGTATCAACCAAGCAGTGTTTAAAGCACAATCCATAGAAAGCATTTTAAATTTACGTTCGTATGGCATGTTTTCTATTAACTATCTTTAGCAGAGCCAAGCGGAACATCGAAAATCACATAATGACAGATAAAACCACTAGCCTCACTTTCTGAAGATATCATTCAAAACAAGGCCTCTCGGAAGTCAAGAACAGTATAAATATTCATGCGCACGAAAACACATCAAGCAGTGTGCATCGCTTCGCCGATGCGTCCGTGCTTGCACACCCCGATCTGCACTCAAGTTCTGTTCAAACAGTAGCATTTCCGCTGAAAAAGGCACCAAAGTAACGACAAGGGAAGCAACGCAGGATAGCTTCTCTCCTTGCACTGGGGAAGAGGGACGAGGAGTGCAATTAAAAATTCTGCACACGACAGCTTACATCGTTTCGGCAAGGGTGAACGACGACGGACGGCTCCCACTACCACCAGCCAACATCGAAAGGGAGGAAATGTAGAACCATTCTTTTGACCTGCCAAAGCATGCATGTACAAGCCGGCCACAACGGACGGACCATGCCCGGGCCCCCAGTCCCGGCGCGTTCATCGGTGTAGGGTAAAAATTTGTTTGCACTCCCCAGAGGTGAAAACGGAACAAGTGAAACACACGTGAGCGTGAAAACTCATCACACCGATGGTAACTCGAAGGTGGTGTTTCGGTCCAGGCGCTTGTACCGGAGTCGGACCATGACATAAGTAAAAAAAGGGCAGTTCCAAAAGGCTAGTTGAACTAACTCTCCACAGGGCAACAAAACTTTTTCATCCACCAGGTGTGACAGGTGGGAATTTTTACACCCTGTTGGATCTCTTTTTGTACGCCGGACATGATTACGGGTTGGTCCTGTATAATATTAAGCTTTTTGTTTCATGTGCCTGTTTTTGCCGTGTTTGAAATCTGTTGCATCGCCGCGCTTTCGAGTGCCTTTGCTTGCATTTTAATTCCAACATCGCATCGTAGTGCTCAACTAAAATGACGGAAACCCATAAAAGAAAAACTAAAACGCCTCAGCCACTCACATAGTTGTGCTCCAGATCGGGATGATCCGATTCCAGTCCGTCGTCCAGAATCGTCACCACCACCCCTTTCCCCGTCACACCTTCCTTCCACGCAGGAATCACATTCATGTCCAGCCCGTTGCCACGATTCTGCAAGAGAGTCAATGTTGTACACATTAATATGGGGTGACATCTTTAACCTTTAACCTGCGGTACACCTTACCAAGTACCACATTTCGGGCCATTTCGGGTCGTTTAGCTGGATCGGCAGCTGGTACGGTTTGGTCAGCGGTCGGAAGTCGCGCTTTTGACGCGATCTGGCCCGCTGCTGTTTCGCCCACCGAACACGCCGGTCCGATTCCAGCCGTTGCTGGTGAGGTTTGGAGGGATTGAGCGACCGCTTGTGCAGTCGGCTGTGCTCGAAGTGGTAGTGTTCGTGAAAGATCTGTGAACGAAAGTGCGAAAAAGAAGAACACTTTGAGTGACATGCTGATGTGACGTTGCCAAGGATACGATTATTTGACAGTTTGGGGCTTATGTGATGTGTGTTTAATCTCGGACAAACGGATCAAATAACCTAGAAAATCTAAAAAAATGGTGATAAAGCACGACAGAGTCCTAACGGAAGTAAATCATCAGTAAGCAGAAGGACGCGAAAGGATCATCAGTACCGCATTAACTTGCAGCAAGTAAAGTCTCGCTTTTTACATGCTTGTCTATAGAAAAAGAGCTTCTCCGTTGGGGCGCAGGTCGTAAATTAGTTTCCCTCATACCCAATCAGACCGTCACCAAAAATGGACAGATTAAGAAGTAAAACACACCTTTTCTGTCCCTCTTTATGCACGTTACCGAACCGCCAGCGGCATAATGATGTTTAATAAGGCTAAAAAACAGGTTGCCTGCCAGTCGAGCTATTTCAAACTTTATTTTTTCCCTCAGGACAAGCTGGGTTTTGCTTGCTTTTATTAATGAGTTCGGTAGAGTTTTCAAATTAATTTTCATAATAGGAAAAGTATTCTCCACCATTTTGCCGAACGGATTAAAAATACGCAACCGTTGCATCAATTATGAAATCGTTGGCAGAGTGCGCATTAAACGTTCGCGAATGAAATGCGTTTCCTTTACGCCACAACTACACTTTGAAGTATGCAAAAAGCACCAACGTGTGAAAAAGTATTTTTACCTGTTAAGCAAACTAATTCCGCTTAAATAGTGGTGCTTCATTGCAAGTTATGCGTCACTTTGAATAGCAAAAACACTTACTTCCATCGAAATATGGCCATGCGAAAACCAGAACATAAAATCTGGAATGTCGACACCTATTCGTAGATTGGTTTCCCAGGCAAAGCTACGGGAAAACTTTGAAATTTCTACCGAAACAATTTCGAGCATTTTCATGCATGCTCTCAGAAACCAACCCACCAGTCCACCACCGAATAAATAGTGCTTCGCTCTCCTACGGTGCTGCTAATGAATTTAATTTAAAAGCAATGTTTCGGGCCCTTGCATCCTCATCCTGGCTGACTTGCGGACGCTGCCTTGCCCTCGTACGGATACGTTTGCTCCGGGAAAGGTTGCTCTCGGGCAAGACGATGTAATGCGAGCACATGTGTGTTGTTCCTATTGTGGTGTACATACCCCTCAGCAGTGTAGCTCCAGTCATTTCAACGGAAATAAAAATCGATCCGAACATTGTGCCAGTCAGAAATGGGGTTTATTGCGTTTTCCAGTCCACTTCACAATCATTTCCACCCGATTGTTGGCTAGAGACAAAACAAAAAGGTGCCAGGTACACAGGAAACGGTAACGGTGCGTGCGTTTACTCCCCCCATATGCTAACAACCATCCTGCCCCTATTGGGGTTTGCTGAAGGGGTAGAGAACCATTGTACCAACATTTGTGGGCGAATTGTTTCCGAAAGAATCAGCAAATGGTAAACTTGACACGGCCCGGGGTTGGACTGATGATAAAAGCAAATGAACAAACCGAAAACTGTACTATGGGGCGGTACTGTACTGTGTGAACTCTTAAAATGCGGCAATGCTACGGTTCAACTGATGGCAAGCAATTTTTGTGTATTCCATTTAATCCCCTCAATAGATGTGTGTCTCCATCATTCTCCACATTCCATGCTTGGAATTACTAGCTCGCCATGAAAATATGTTCCGTATTCAATCGTAAAAGTGGACAACATTTATCCAATAAAGGAAGACCTGTACGCACAATTCATTTGAAGCCGAACAATGAATTAATGCTGAAATTTGCTCGAATGAAATGGTTTGCTCCCTCCAACAAAAAAAGACACCTCTCCACAATTTATGTTAGGTTGGGGAGGGAATAGTTTTGCAATCCTTTCAAATTAATGTTTTGTTATTGCACGGGACCTTTTATGATTTATGATTTATTGCTCCAACGAATGCCTAGTTTTGCAGAGCGCCAACAGCAGCCTTCCCAAGGACCCTTTGTATATCGATATGGGTGCTCTGTTCTTGAAAGGGTCAGGATTGCCGAAGGTCTAGGGGCAATAAACTGATCACAGTCATTGTTCAGTTGTTGGCAAACGAGGACAAAGGTCATAATGAAATAAGAAGCCCAAATTACACTAACACTTTTCGAACTGTCCAAATGTGACGACCCACTCTATGTTGAAAGGTGATAAACAAGTGAGTGAGACAAATTCAAACCTGTACTGTTAAACACAACATCACCTTCTGAAGGAAGGCGTGCTACCCACGTAAAGGATTGTGTCGACGATGGATTTGAAGACAGGGCGTATAAGTGGCGAAATCATTACGCCCAGGCAAACTTTACACCCTGGAAAAGTACCTTCCTCGTGAGCTCGCCTTGCAAAAACGCACCAAACCAGCAACAAAACGCTACACGCCAGCATAAGTCCCCTGGACCCTGGAGATGAGAAATTTAATTACTGCTACTTTGAAAGTACACACGCACGTTGTCTAAGCTGTGTTCAAATAGCAGAGCACATATGGGCGGGGCGGGTGTTGAAATCAGCAGATAACACTGACAGCTGCCTGCGTCCCCCTTGACTCGCCTCCCCCAGGATGAGTTCATCGGTTTTGTGGTCTCCGCAAAGCCATTTAGCGCAACATAGTTTCCCATGCTTGGTGGCTGCTCACAGCAACAGCAACCAGAGAAATCATTAGATATCAGACAAAATCAGCAGTGACTGCACCACCGTGTTGTGACTAAAGTGTTTTTGTCGCTTTCTGTTCCTTGCCGTGCCACAAGTGCACGGAAGTAATTTAGCACGTAATTTCGGAAGGATGTTAGTACTTGCATTCTACTCCGCTGCTGCTGCTGCTGCTAAAAGTCCTCTACACTGAGTCGGAGATTCGTTACACACATCAAGTTTGTACTTTTTGCGTTATCTTCTTGCGTGATGACGATGTTGATCACACAGCAATCACAACATGGCCCTGCTCGGCGATAACAACAAATACACATACATGACTTCAACAATAATGCACAGAAATTATAGTACAGTTGATGGAGGAGCCATTGTAGGACCGCTGACCGAAGGGTAAAGTTAACCCTTTTCCCACGTGGGAGGTCACGGTGAGGTATGTGCGTGTGTGTGTGTACGTTAAGATGTGTCTCTTCACCCACTTCAGGATAACTAATGATCGAGCGTCGTTAAACAAGTGGTTGCTTTTTTATGCGAGAGAAAGAGAGTCAATTGGTGACACTTTTGAGAAATTGTGTTGCTGTCAGCACAAGCATTCTCAACCCCCCCCCCCCCACCCTCCATCTGTGGTCCCTGCCTGACGGATGTCAAACCAAACAAAGGGACGTAGAAAATCAGTGAAGGTAATGTGGAGAAATTAAGTACAGCTCAGTGTTGCAAAATATTGGGCGAAAGCTTTTAACCACACAGGGCGATGATTGATGATCGACTCTTGGCTTTTACTGACGGTAAGGCTCACATGCGGCACACGATCCAATAACCCCGGACTGAACTGAACAATGTTTTGTTTTGCTACATTGTATTCTTTGTACGATAAATGACTTTACAGTTTACAGTTTCACATATCATGACTGCTTTTGTGCTCGGAATGGCTTTGTTTTACTGAAATATTCCTTTTTAGCTTTAATAAGGCATCATATAGAACGATAATAGAAAGCGTACAACGCATTGAATCTATTCGTTGGATATTAAATCAAGCAAAAAGAAAGCAAGAAAAAGTCATTAATGACCGCCGTCATGATTTATTTATTCCATCACTTTGCTGTCCCGCTTTGTTTGCCTTTTACTTGTTATAAAGCTTGTAAATAGCCCTGGCAGATTTTTGGTTTTAATTCAACACCAAAAAAAGCTCGCTCGAAGCCTAACCCTTCGGAGATCAAATATCCAGACAGACACACACAAACAAAAAACGGAAACCAATTTTCCATCCTAATCACCGCCACACCAGGGGGGGGGGGGGGGTCAGCTGCTCCAGAAGGTCCAACTTTTCCAATTAATTAACCGCTGCGGACTGTTGGTGGACTATATCGCTCACCCACTAATTCCTTTTCTCGTGGGGGACCTTTTTCGTGCTGCTGATAGATAATGATTTGTCCCGATCTTTAATTTGATTATTTTTACTTTCGCTTTATCCTTCACCCAAGGCTCACCCCGTCCCATTACGGCTTGCAAGTGACAGTTGACCTTATAAACACACTGCTTCTAACATGAACTGAAAGTCCTAATAGTCTTCCCATTCTTATCACGTCATGTTAATCACGATGGACACAGTTGATACACAGCTGGCCCCGCATTAGAAAACTTTCCACTTCGACCCTGTTCTTTCAATGACTGATAATCTTCTCCCGGTTTACATCTTTAACAAACTTTACATCATAAATTACACCTTAAAGAATAAATCCCAAAGCTAAACAGCAACAAAAACGCGGCAAATCTTGACTTTTTTTATTTGTTTTCTTTTTTCAAAGTAAAAAAAAAAACTAGACCTCAAGCTATCTTAATTAACACATGCAAGGGAAAGGAGTTGAATTGTTCAACCGCGTTATACGAGCGAAGCAAATGCAGTCATAGCGGCAAAGTCAAAATTTGTTGGCACAGTTTGTCGACAGTCTTGACACGCAGGGCAGGGCACTGTTGGGTTCTGACAACCGCTGGAACGTACAATTACAATTGTTTCGCCTTTCCACACACACCACGAAAAGGACTTTCTACAGTCAAGTAACAGAGTTAGAAGCAGTGGCAGAAAATGCGAAAAAAAACTAGTTGATTTTTTGTGAAAGCTTCATCACACTTTGGCCGTGGAAAAGCTGCATAAAAACGGTAGAACTAAATTAAATTACAGTTCGCTGACCGCTTGACCGACGCTCCGCCGGATTTACCACTCAGCCAAGCCCCACTTGAATACAAACACACACACACATACATACGGCACCCCGGTTACTCATAAAGTGCTTTCGCAAAAAGCTGGTAAATGGCTGGTAAAGCAAATGAAAAAAAGAAGCGATTTTTGGAAAGTTGTTCCACTCCAGACAGAGCCCGAGCATTTTTTTCCCCTTCCAATCTTAAAAAGGGGTTTCAACAAATTTTAAAATAATGACATGATAACAATTTTTGGCAAACGGTACCGATATAACTGACGCAGCAAAAGTAGCATCCAGCGAGACTGCCGTCTTGGCAACCTTCAACGGCGGCAACCATCCCAATGGTGGTAGGAGAGAGAGAGAGCGAGATTGTGCTTTTGCCAGCGTTCCCTGCGGACAATTCAGGTCAATATACTGGAGCCACGTGTAGAAGGGCCGGGTTCCGGGCATATTGCACACTCCATCATCTTCTCCTCGTGGCGCAAGAAAGCCAACCACTGCTGGGGGGATCTCCAAATGCAGGCAAATATATGCTGCTGCAGCTGCTAATGCAGGCTTGTTTCGGACGCTTCGCTGGATGACGCAAACATGCCCGGAAACGACCATAGCGACAGCTACGGTCAGTGACTTCTTGCTCACGGAGAGGCAAGCAAACCGGCAGGGCCTTTGCATGCAGTCAAACCATTCAAACCATTTGTCTCGGCAGGACATGAAAATGAAAGCATTTCCCTGGCCCGACCACGGCCACAGCGTAAAGACATTAAGGTTAAAAACCTATCCTCTGCAGAAAAACGTCGTAAAACTTGCCGGCGATACAATCCACGCCTGGAGCCTGGACATCCCCGCCTTGGGCCCAGAATCAGAAACACTTTGCAGCCAGCCATTCCGCTACCGCTTGTGCATCGCCCGAAATGCAACGATATGTCTTTTTGGCATTCTTTTCAGAGTTTATGTACCACGAAGTGTAACGCTTACGTTCTCATTCTCCTGGTCGTTGTCGGTGGCGGCGGCGGCGACGACGCCTCGCTCGCTCTGGCAATGAGTGCCGCTGGTATGCTTTAAAGACAATTCGTCGCATCGCAACTTCTGCCAGCAGAAACATAAGCGAGACGCGGTGCAAAATCCGGAGCCATCCGCGGAAGAGCAGAGCATTATGCTGCAGACGAGCCTTTCGGTTCAGCTGCTGTGCTGTGTGCACATGGCACGCGAATCTTTTACGGCGGACTTAAAACCGTCGGGTTTTGTTTTAATCGCTTGTGCCACATCCTCGCCGGATATAAACAATGTTCAACTCAACTGCAGTGATTCCGCTATAACTCACAGCCAAAGCGATAAAACCTCCACTATCTCGCTCTCTTGCTCTTGCTCTCTTTCCTTCTGTCTGGATGATGTGTGGCGCTTCGGTTGGCATGAAAGGACGTGATTTCCGCTCCCTCCCAACAAGTGCATTTCCGAACACAAATCGTGTTCGGAACATTTGAGCCCTCATTCAATTAATTAAATCTTCCATTTTGCTGATGGATTAGTCGGTCACCATGGTACGTTCAATTACGGACGAATTGCTTACAATGATTTATCACTTCCCGCAGCGGTTCAACGTTTACAGCACAGTAAAGCGCCTGGTTAAGTGATAGATTATTCATTTCGGAGCTGTACGGTCGGACGAACCGTTTGCGAATCATGACAATCAAAATACACTTGATTCATTTAGGGAAAAACTCCGGGAAATGGTTCCGATTTGCTAGGTAACTAGCAAACCAGTAACAGCTTACTGCGACCTCCGAAGGAAATGAACTTTTCCACGAAACCGAATGGTGCTGCGCCCACCGTTGCTCCGGCGTCTCTCCTCCCTCCGCCCCGCCATCGCTGTTTAATGGCTCAATCGCAGACAATGCCACGATAAATCCATCGGCTTTACGTAATAGCTTCTTCAAGCGAGCTGTAGAGTACCTTTACAAATATTGTTTTATTGTAGCGAGCGCCCATTCTGCGGCGCGGTACGGGTCGCTGCGGACGGACGAAGGTGGCAAGATACACCGCAAGGGAAAAATAAAACCGAAAGCGATTTGAAAATCAATATCGGTGGTCCCAGGAAACTGGCAGCATCCGGTCCGGCCTGGATGCAGCAGCAGTTGGCAGCGAACGGAAAGCCACCAATCCACCCGCCTCCCCACTCTTTCAATCTGATCCACCTAAACCGATTCCTATGAATAATTTATGTTTTTGTCTTTAGCCTTCCGGACACCCTCCGAGCTCGGCGCGGGTCCGCACGCTCTCCTGGGGAAAATGTATTGATCATTTTTTATCAATCTTCATAACGGCGGCACATATTTCTCTTACGCAACGCCCTGTTATGCCGCCGCCTCTTCCTGTATGGTCCCCTTCCCCCACATGGGCTATACGAAACAAAAACGATGCCTGGGGAGTTGATGTATGTTGCGTCAACGTCAATTGAAATCCGATTGATCGGTATCAATCAGCTGTCAATTTCAGGAAGCAATCTTTCAGGGGTTGGAGAGAAGCAGCCAAAAAAGCCACAATTTACATCTAAGCTGCTTGGGCGAGCCATGTTGGGAGCCGGTTTTTTGCGGTTTTTTTGCCTGCTGCCCTAGCACTTTACACCGTTGTGTCCCTGGTTCGATACGCTGATAAGGCAAGCCGGAATGAGAATGGTTCGAAGGTGTTGGGCAGACATTTTCCATCGCACCCCATCCCACTAACGGCCTTAATCTTATGCCTAAACATAGTTGGGCCGAGAAAAGGGTATGAAAGCCTAAGCCGATCACACTCCAGGTGAATCCGGAAACAGGAAGCTGTTTCTGTTGTGCCAGATATGGGGGGACAGGTGCAATCAAGATATGAGAATTTACCCCTACTGTGGGCGAAAAGCTCCCTGTTGCTTAATCAATTCTGGCTGTCGAAGCCCAAACTCCTTTAGCCACTTCCGTGCTGCCACTAATATAGTTTTGCCACTCCATTTAGCCAACCAACCACCAGCGCCGGCTAGCGAGTTGCCTAATGCTATCGGGATTTCCAGATGAGCTTCATCGATAGCAGGACCGTGACCACCACGCAATTTGCCCAGGCTACTTTACTCCGTCCGCCCGCCCGCGCGCTGCATCGGAGCCCTCCTTTGGGAGGGTAAAAGATGGCAAGATTGTCCCACGGGGCAAGGATTAAGAGCGGGAGCTTGCAAAGTTTCTGCTGCTCTAGCTGTGCTGGATTCGGGTTGATGGTTAAGCTTGTGATGCCACGTAACTCAAGAGTTTCTACGGTAAATTTGATGGGTATGAGTGGAAGCAGATGGATGCTAGCGGATGCTTTCCTTCGACTATCAGTAACGGATGCTCGTAGCCCTCGGAAGAAGCTAATACTCCCAGAAGATTGCTGGTTGAGCCATTTCGGAAAGGTGTTGAGAAGATGGTTGTAGCGCTTTCTGCCGTAGTTCTGATGGTTCGATAGCGAAACTAGGCGTGTTTGTCGGAAAGCGGCTAAGCAAACATTATGAAAGATAAGAACTTTTCCGTTAATCTTTTCACAGCTTCAGGGTAATGCACTCCAAACTTGCTAACGTGTTCATATGGAGGGCGAGCAAGAAGTACTACACCTCTCGTAGGATGGCTACATTAAAATGGAATTCATCCCACTTGGCTTATCAAAAAGAAAAACGGAAATTATCATGGTCTTTAGAAAACCATTAAAAGAAAATTTAATTTTCCGCCCAAACGTACGGGCTGGGCTACTACACCTTCGTTCAGCCTGCTCGCGACTGCTTCATATATTACAAGCAGATTGAATTCAGTGGCTCTCCGTTTTTTTGCTACACAACACTGGGGCGAATATGCAAAAACGATCCTCCCAGAGCACATAAAAACAGCACAGCATATATTAGCCTCTGTGTTGGGTACGTTGTGTGTGTGTGGGTCCAATGTAACCAATCCTGTTTGAGCAGTCGCAACAACAGCAGCGGCAGCAAAAAAAAAACGTTGAAAGCGAAGAGAAAACATATTAAAATCCAGCGCCACAAGCATTTAGTTTGCGATTCATTTATGCTTTTCCTTTCGCCCTTTTTTTTGGTGAGGGGAGGAGAGGACGCTCGCCCAGCATCGCCGCATGTAAACGAAGGCTGGAAAAGAGATATAGCTGGCAGCAACACACACGCTCACAAAAAGACAACTTTTAGAAGAAATGTTTGCCCGTTTGATGAAGGCATGGAAGCGGGATGGGGGAAAAAGCGGACGCTAAGCCTGCACATACCAGGTGGATCACAGGGCCCATCCATGTGGGATCACACAGCAGCCACAGATGTGCATTGCACGTTTTTACCTTAATTTAATGCTGCGACAATGAAGGACGAAGGCACAACGAGCTTGGAGGGCTGTACAGCGAGCAATGGAACGAGAGAAAAAAAGAGAGCATGGACTAAATTCAATTTACGCTGCTCATCGCCGCACTGCAAAATGGGGCGCCAAACCCGTCATCACGTTATTCATCATTCCCACGGATACATCACCCAGGCGAGGACAAATTTTTGCTTTTAGCGATAACGATGGATAACATTTGTTACTGTATTACGCGCGAGGGTGGTGGTGCTCGGGAAATGGGTTCAGTAAATCAACCGGCAAACCCCGCTGCACGCTGTATTGGTTTCATTATTAGCAAATAGATTGCACGGGAAAATGAAGGCAACACATGCAATGGATCTTTTAAAGGTATAATTCCATTAAAAGCGTATAAACAAGGGACAGTAGTGTTTGTGTAGTAAAGAGGATTAATTTGCGCACAACAGTGTGTGTGAGTGCTTTTTACATTGCGCCAGAGCGGAGATACCTGTGCGAATGCACCAATCCAGCGCAGGAATCATACATACAAACGGTCGCAAAAGCGCATTGGCAGAAAGTGAAAAGTGAACAGAAGCAAGCCAATTTTTCTCATCACACCAGATACACTTTCCCGCAGTGGTCCAATGCTCGCACACACACACACTACTAGCACTAGCCCGAGTGTAGCGGAGATTTATGGTGGGAATATATTCTGCTGGCTGGCTATACATTTTCCGCTCCCACTGGCACGCTCCCGTCCCTCCTCTTCGTCACCTCCAATGGCAGTGCAGTGTTGGCGGGCCGGCTTTCGACGGCGAAAAATTGTGCCAAGAAGCAAATGATGCCATCATCCGGGACGACGTTTGGCCGCCACCAGCACCACACCACTGTAGAGCTGCACGAGCAGACGAGAGCACAAGCTGCACCAAGCACACCGAGACTACGCGCCAAATGGGCAAACGGTAGTGCGGGCCAGGCGACGTTGATTATGCTTCCACCAGGGCCGAGGAATTATGAGATGGATCCATCATTTATGATACCGGGCACGGTGGCGTCCCGAAATGACATCGATGAGACGTGCCAGATTGGCGCTGATGGTGGTGGTGGTGGTGGTGGTGGTCATGGGAGGAGAGAAGCAATGCAGGACGGTGGTGTATTACGGAAAATTATTTCCTATAAATTGGGTCATAATTCGACTTCGTCGTTTGTCGTTCTCGCTTCCACTACGATTCGCCACGGTGAGTAATGTGTGTCATGCTACTAGCATTTTTCGGGCGAGTGTATCTGCAAGTTATTCCAATTTAATCTGTGCGAAAGCGTTGATGTTGTGTTTGAAAATTCCCAATTAAATACTTAAACGATTTGTACTTCACATTATATTAATTTGTAATTCTCCCCAGTTGCACCCATCACTGTTTTCATCGTATTGCAATCAATTCCTACATCCCAATGGTTCTACGCTTCTACAAAATCAATACCGACATAACATAATAAATCAGATCAAAGTGATGATAAAAGGCCAATGGATGAAATCCAATCCACAAAGCCGGCGGACACGTGTCTACGTGAGTTTACGTTCTAACTCTTTCACCATCATCTTCACCCGGGCTGGCCACTGCCATTTTACACCAGAAATACTACTACTGTTAAGAAAATAGACCCCGTTTGCTTTGCCGCTCGCCAGAACGTGCCGGCTGTGATAAGATTCGCCGGAAAAGCTTGAACGCACCACCAGGCGCCTCCATCGCAAGTGGAACCTCGAGCTCAACGAGACCGGGGGGAAACGATAACGTTCGATTCGTGTAGCCCTTCCCTCGGCAAAAACAATCTGCAAGGCGTGGGAGGTCTCTGCATACGACGGGCACGGAACAAGTAATGAAATTAACATTTAATCTGTTCCTGGCGGGAGACGAGAGCGACAGATCGGTTCGACACCATGTGCCATCGTTGGTGCTCGTTCCACCATCACCACACCATCAGCACTCTGCCGCGCGCAAACAAGTTGTTCTGAATGCACTTCCAATGGGTCCAACCGATTGGCTACAAGCACCCACAGATTGGACAGATTCTGCAGACGATGCACTGTTGTTCATGTCGTCGCCTTGCGTGAGACATTTTCTTCTTGCGGTGGCCCGGCTTCGATACAGATCACAGATAAACGCAAACACACACACACACACACACACAAGCATGGACAGATAACCGTCACCGGTACACATCGGTAAACGCAAGAAAGGAAGCTCCTCCGGCCAACCGCAATCTCTGTAGCGGGGGGTGAGTTTTCTTGGGGCTAATGCAATCTGTCTTTAGAAACACGTCCCCGGCCGTGCTGGCATGCATGTATCCGCCCCAACGATGTAGTTAAGAAGGCGACTGCGTGCGGTGGCAAACATCATTACCGGTCGCGGGGGGATCGTCGCACACTCTCGTGTGAAGCGGGCCAGTTAGTGCTGGATGAGTGTAATTTCCTACTGTTGCCACTTGACCTAACCCTTGCCCCCTCAGAGGGTTGACAAGAATCGACAAACCTTTGCTGATATGTTCGAGGAATCGTGCTATCGGTGAGCTTAGATGCACATTCTTCCAGACGAAGGCTATCGAAGGCTTATGCTGCTTTTTCATGCAGCTTCTGTGAATCATAATTACTTTCATCCTATTTATTAAACCACCGGAACACCAATCATTTCAAGAAAACAGGTTCATATGATCCACATACATGTCTTCATTATCTTTCCTAGCGCTTAATAAATCAAGACTTTTGCATAATTGAAATTTTCCGAACCCAACCTGACTATCCTACACGGGTGGTATTGTTCAAGAGTGTACGGAAAAAATACCAGAATGAAAAAAAGCTCCAACGTCCAAAAGAGTTCACTGATTACCGACGGGAAGAAACAGTAGAAGCTGGAATGCAAATTCCCGACATACTTCCCCCCATACTTCGCTGCTCGTCTTCAACGGACCAGGGCAGTAAAAACCGAAATACCGACGCATACATGCTTGTGAGTGCGGGTGGGTGAATTTGTTGCCTGGTTAGGTTTCTCAATCACCGTGAACGCAAAAAAAATCGGAAGTATGTTTTAATGAAGTGGTAACACCCATCACCGATCGTCAGGTGTTACATTTAAATTGGTCCATCCATAGTGTGCCAGCTGCGATCGACTTGACTCTCCGCTTCGCGTTACCTGTTTCATTAGCAATGTTTAAGCTTTTAATTAAAACCAAAGATTGGTACAATGTAGCTTCAGCTTAATGGAGATTTATTAAGAAGCTTTGGATTAGCTTCTACAAAAATTATTCTATGTTACCAGATTCCTAGAACCATCGGACACAAATTAAATAAGCAATAAAGTGATGAAAAAGCAAAAATTGTCCGATTTTTATATCCGAGGATTACAACACTGAAGCCATTCAGAGAAAAGGGACCCATAATTGACGTTACTTGCTTATTATCTTTGCCGATGTTTCGAGTCGTTCTCTTGGTTTAATTCATTCGTTATCTTTCGTTGTATCAGATTGTAATTGAATTTTTCGCGAATACGCTTTTGCCTGGGCAAACCGATCTATAAGTTGGCTCGCTTTTCCGGCATCTGTTTGCTTATCTCTGGCTCTATGATATCTAATAATATAAGCCAGCCCCAGTAAATTCCCGTAATTTTTAATAGCGTTTGCTTTCTGTCATAGGTTTCTGTTTGTCAGTGTCCAATATTATTACAGAAGTATACATTTTGTCTATATTCTCTGTCGCCCATATTGCTAAGGAATGTTTAGGAGAGATTTTACGGGATTTTTTTATAAAGCTAACGTAAATAGCAATTAATAATTCCAGCAAATCATCCGCCTAACCTTAGCTTTGCGCTGTTAATGGCTGATTTAAAAGTTTATCTTCATTTCACGTACAACCTTAGGTTAGTTAATCAACATTAAAAACAAAACAATCTGGTTTACCTCACAAGGAATAGAAAGGTTCCCGCCACAGAATTTCGTCCATAAACTTATAGCCACTTTTGGGCTTGGCCCAAAAAGTAACTACAACGCACCACACCATCATGGAGATTAATGATGGCCAGTCAGAACGTTCTTTAAGAAAGTGTAGCGCACACGACACACAGTTCGGTCGACCTTTAAGCGACTTACCGTATCGCGTGCTGTACTGAAGGTGTAATTAATTTGCGCAAAGACTACTTACTATCCCATCACGGCACGGATACACTGGTCCTAAGCCAGTGGTTGGGAAGGTTCAGTAGGGAAAGTGCGCAAACAAAAAACAAAAAACCATCCACCCTCCTGATCCTGCACTTCGTTAATAAGTGAGCGAAAGCATCAGCCGCGCTCGGTAACCGTGCCGAGCGCGGCGAGTCGGGAGGTTTAATTCCACCCACAGATACATTAACAGTAAAACCATCGGCTGGAACGGGATAATAGAAGCGCAAGGCTCACCCAACTGCCAAGGGCTAAAAAGCACAGGGATCAACCTTTTCGGCTGGCGGGAAAGCGGCGTGGTTGCCGGATTTACATGCAACGGAAACATACTCTGTGTACGGTGTACATGGGCGAAACATGGCCAGCGGAAGTGAAGGAAGCATGCGGTAATCGCCCGTTTTACTGCAACAAAACTCGTTTGCCCTTTTTCGTCACAGAATCAAGTTGAAAGTAATTTACTGTATACTGAAACGCTTGCTTGCTTGGCAAATGCATTTGCCACGAGGCTAGTATCCGGCGGAGCATCAGGTTTTTACTTCCCTTTCTACTCGTTGCGTTGGCTGGCTGGACGAATCTACTAAGTAACGAGTAATAATAAAAATTCTGCACTGTTCTTTGACACATATTGCATATTTTTATTTAATACAAATGAATCAAATTCTATTTTTTTAATTTGAATGCTATCATCTCAATGGATGATGCTGTTCTGAAGGAAATTTTAACACGCTTTCCATATTACACTCGGGTGGTATATGAAAATCAACCACCAACCCGTTTGATAGTGTAGCTCTTTCAACCAAGACTTGCTTTATATGAAGTTTTTTTTCCACTTTCATTACTTTCTACCTCTTCAGCGTCGTAAAGGTTATGATTCAAGCAACACACGACATCCAACCAAACACATCCGCAAGACACGGTAAAAGGGGTTTGAGAAAACGAAAGCCAAAGTGTCCCGGGCACCACCCCATTGACATTTCGTTTCATTTTAATCTTCCAAGTCAAGTGATTCCATTTTCAATTTTCAAGAGTTCTTCTGACTGTTTATGACATTCGTCTTACTCTGTCACCTCTCTTTTTCTCTCTCTCTCTGTCTGTCTTGCCGTTGCGCCGGCAAGCGAAAGTATGCATAACGTGTCTTCCCGTTTTCGGCGTAACACAAATACACAAGAACCGGGGGAGCCGCAACGGAACGGAAGTTTTGCAAAGTGAAGCATAAGTTGAAGCACCTTTTTTCTCGTATTCTTTTCGGCTCTGTGTCTCGCGAAATGTACTCAATACCGGGGGCACACCGACGACAGGGCAATGCAAAAGCCGGGCCAGTTTTGTAATCTGACAGAATATCTGCCCGACTCCTCTTTACACCGGTCCGGCGTCGACAGGATGTGCGCCAAAGGAAGGACCGAACGGTAGCAGACGGCAGAAGAAATCATCATGTTTCTTTCACGTCCCTGTGTGACACACGCGTGTATTTGAGGCGACGCGTTATGCAAGCAGTTTTTGCCATCATCAAGCCCACCAACACACGGTGCTTGGATAGCAGATTGGCACATTTTCGAGAATTTAACCCCACTTTTCTACATACTGCGGGCTTATCATTTCGTTGCTCGGTACAGCTTTATTCCGCATCTAATTTGATGGGCATGCCCGTGTGCTGTGTGTTTGGCGGGAAATAATTGCAGAAAGACAGCGTTCAACATTTTTGATGAGATTATTTCGCTTCACCTTTTCCTCGAAGGAAAAGTTTGCGTTTTTTGTGGAACTGGGAGGATGGTAAAAGTTTTACACCCTTATGGTACATTCCAACAATTGTAGCAACGGTGGAAGTTGCATTTCTTTTTTTATTGAGAATACATTCAAAGTAATTGAGAAGAATGTGAAGTTCGTGGGAATTCAATCGATTAATTTTATCAGACACAGAATCAACAAATAACAGCCTGATAAAGCAAACAATCTCGCCCGAACCATCACTACACGATGAGTGCTAACAATATTAACCGATAGGAGTAAATCAGCCCTTGTTCCACTGTTCGATAATGTAAATCATTTAGTATATCACAACGAACCCTCTCCCACAGACCACAACCTTAAGGACAAGATTTCAGCTGCGGAAAAAGAACAACCGTGCCATGCTATCCGCTAACCACCGTTACCGTGTAGATAGAGTGAGAGAGAGCTTGCGAGCGTGGCAGTCGCTAGGCCCAGTTTTCCCAACGGCACTGCGACACTACTTCCTGCCGTGAATCGCAAGTGCTCTCATGAATCAATTTTAACGACATCCATTACGGAAAATTTATTGCCCAGCTTGATCCTGCACTCCGATCGGCTCTGCGGCATATTGAGAGAGTTCACACGATAGTGGGAAAACATCGGGAAAAAGCCCTCCCCGGAATCGACAGCGAAAGCTTCCGCTGTGGGAGAGGGACAGGAGGCAGCATCAGGTTCGGTGTGCCTGTGAGCTTTGTTTTCCGGTTCTTTATCACCTTCTGCTTCCGGGCGCCAACCGGAAATGGAAACACTTCGACACTTCTCTGCATGTGTGTGTGCATGTCTGTGTGTGTGTCTGTGTTGCCGCGTTACCTGTCCGATAGGACACACTTCGTCGTTCTTGAAGCACAGGCCTCATGAATGCATACATTTTCCACACCCTTTGGGGAGTGGTTGAGGAATAATAATTTACTTCATCTTGCAGAGCTCACTGAATGCGTTTTTTTATTCTGCACGACTTCACAATAATTGAAATAAATCACTGGAGCAAGTAAGATTGATTACACACACTGTGCGGAACACGGTTAGACAAAGTTCGGACCACTGAAAGAATCGCAATAAAATGCTGCTTTTTTCGTCTCCCATTACATGCAGCACCTATCATTTACACTTGAATGCCCCACTGTATGCAGCTACAAAGATTGTGTCATTAATTATTGCTTAATTTCGAATTACCACTGCCCTCCCACCGACGACGCACAAACAAAATGCATCCTAAGTGGAGTGCATCCAGCCGAAAGCAAACGGATTTGCAAATGCCACTAAGCCACTGCACACATACCACACCCCAACAAGGGGACAATTTTCACCACCTCCCACCACGGCGACCGAGAATCAACTCGTTCGTTTATTTCATTTTCATCCAGAGCCCCACACACACACCCCCACACAGCCACACTCACCGACCGATTTGATATGTGCAAATATACGCATACTGGAACGGTTAGTTTCACACCCGAAAGCCACGGGTGGGAATGCTAAGCCTTGACCGCAAACACCGGCTGCAACCAAATGTTGCCACAAATTTGCCCCTAATTTGAGATTTATATGTAAATGTGTGTGCGCCCCTCCAGCTGATGCGTTTTCAAGTGTTTAAATCAATTGTCCAACACCGCACACACACACACACACACTCGTACACAACACCCTTTCTTGCTGTGGTGGCCTCGGCAAGGATAGATTCCATTTTTACCCAACACACCTACCGAGAGCGTGTGTTTATACGTGCCAAATATGAGGGTGTTTTTGATGGCATTCGTCTCTCGCCATGCTCCTGCCCCCTTTACACTGCGCCACCACGCTCACTGCTGGATGCACTGGATTGCAGCCATTTCCCACGACACAAACGCAGCATGCAACAGCTTCACGGGACACGGGAATTTAAATAGAAGGAGCGTAAGTCCTCCCACTCCCGCTATCAGGAGCAACCCGATACTTTCCCCTGCCTCGTTTCACGCAAACCATTCACACACTCGAGGACACTTCTCCCGTCGACCAGCAGGCACCACTTCACGAATGACACGTGTTGATTTATTGCCGAAGGAAATTGGATTATGTTAATTGAGCTGGGTATAAACATGAATAAATATGCAGCTATGCTACACGCAGCGACAGGTTTAACAACAATACCCAAGAGGGGATGGCCATCAGCCAGCCACGTCTTAACCGCAGGATGATACTGATGCGCTCGATTCATTTCCCTAGCGGTGGTAGAGTGCAGGGAAGTTTTCAATCGTCGCAAAAAGGCGCTTCTGGGATCACTTCGCACGGCCACCACAATAACGCTCAGTTTGTTTATCGTTGTTTTGGGGTGAAAAATGTGGAGCAAAATAATTATTTTAAAACCAATTAACCGCGAACAGGTTGGCGGTGGCGCTCATAATTTCGTAAAGCTAATTTGCATCCCTGCGAGCATGCCCTGGCTAGGTCGGTCAAAGTTGCTGCCACACGTAAGCACAACCGAGTGGGTCCACATTACATGTTTGGAGCGGAGTCAGGTCCGGAACAACATCAGGGAAAGAAACTGATACGGCGCCCATTGCCATATGGGGCACTCGTGCCTGTGTGTGTGTGTGTGTGTGTGGTTACGGTGGTGCGGTGAATCTGTCGTTTACAATTCAATTAAAGCCCGAATGGGCCGAGTAACCACTGGGCTGGACGTAATTTTGCTGCATCGGTTCATAATTCAATACACCTCTCTTCAATCGAGTTAAATAATTAGCTGTAACAGATGCAATTGGTAAACATAATAATTCACTCTGCCCAGCCCAGTGAAGCGTGGCACGGATGTGTGTTTGAGTATCAGCAACAATCGCAGTGATATTTGAATAAAACTGTGTGTGTGTGTGTGTACATCATTAAACATGCAACACACTTTTAATGACACTGCATTTGAACACATTATGCTTAATTGATCACTCAAAATGTTTATCTTGTTTGAAACGGTTAGTTTTCCTGTACCTAACCTAGCCCAGCAAGCATGCTCGAATGTAGTAATGCATCCTGTACAGTCGTAGGTACATTTCAAATACACTCAAAATCACCGCCGGGATGGCTGGACTGTCCCGAAGCATACATCTCTGTGTGGGAATATCGAAACTGAGCATCGGACCATGTGCAAACCCGTTTCATATATCTCATCCACCCTCCCAGACGAGGTTGGAGCGTTGATTCGTTATTAACGAAGCGATAATGGATGTGATTTATCAAGTGAGATGATTCATTTTCGTTACTATCTTCGAGTTTCGATGCTAAGCGCCACTCGCTCTGCAATGGGCTGGCTGGCAGCAGCAATGGCAGGGGAATTCCCATTCCGCTCAGCTCTGCCCGATCTCATCGATCCTTTCGGCGGAGATGCAGATAAAGTACACATCTGAGACTTGTCTGCCATGCTGAATAAATCGACTCCTCGACTGTCCTCTCCTTGTGATGGTGCTCCCCATGTACTGCTGCTGCTTACTCCACAAGTAATGGAACACACACGCTATTTGCTCATCTCAACGAACAACATCTGCACACATTCTCTGGGAGTCGTCTACAAATCTGATTTGGAAATACGAGAACATTCGTAAACACATCCCACTTCGGAGCTGTCTTTTTTAGCACGATGCCTGCATCCTGTGTTATGTTGAATGCTCTTCTTGCCCGCCGCTGCCTTCCTTTTTCTATTCCTCCATAAATTAAATTTCCCGCTTCGAATTATTTGAATTATTTGAGATTTCTCGTTTTACGCTTTCTGTATCGCACACACATGCATGTCACCACGGTAAATAATCTAGATTGGAAATTGCTTCTTCAAGTATACATACAATTAATGTGAATTGGAAGGCAAAAATATGTGTATTAACAGGATGATGACAACAATACGGAGATACCGAACAACATTCCCCATCCATATGCACGGATATGCGAAATGTTGGAAAGCTTTATCGCTGAAAATAAATCCGCGCTGCGATGCTTCATTCATGTACATAACATAAATACACTTTAAGTACATTTATTTGTGTATTTGCACCAATGAATGCGTTTGGATGTGTTTTGTTTTATCGCCATGGGCAATGTTTTCGGGGTAGCATCCAGAGCTAACGATTAATCATTCATTGCACCATGAGCACACTGACCGTTTTCGATTTGGCACAACTAAATCGTGATCATTGGTGTGTGATAGTACTCATAAAATATTTACTTTAAACATTTTACTACATGCAGCAATTGTTTTGCACTCTTCGAGCAGTAATTTGGAGAACATGAAATTTAATACACATTTAATGCAAATGCTGTCTACTAATGCATTTGTAACGAGCTGGTGGCGTTGGCATACAGCACCTGACTGAGCAAAACTTCTAGTGTTCGTTCCGGAGTCCTGCAATCCCCATGATATGCACGTTAATGTGTGTAGCTCATGCTGCGCATGCCGCATCATGGTAACCGATACGCAGAAAGTAATAAAAACCTCGCCTGAATGCATTTTCAACGCAGTATTGAAATACAGCAGGAAACAACAGAACCATCGAAACATGGTACACACGGTTGCGGTCACGAGATCTATTGGGCGTTATGCACAGCTCGTTGTATTGTTGAAATCGGGTTGAAAGCGGAAGCTGATTTGCTTTTAACTGCCTGTTAGGTCCCACATGTAGTGCATACCACCATTCACAGCTAATTGTTACTCAATTGAGTGCGATGTTGAAAGGGAATATAAATTCCTATTGTAAGTTGGCATCCTTTGAGAATCGTTCCATTTTAGAGCCGGAACATGAGGAATGTTGCAGACGCACGAGATGATAATAATTACCTAAAACGAGAAGAGAAGAGTTTTGTTAGATTTGCTAATTACAGACACATAAAAGGGGAAATTTTAATCAAGGCAAAGGCAAAGCGAATAATAATGCACATGTGTATTGCGTTTAGGTACAGATTCATGTACCATTCGTTTGCAAGAATTCGTCGAAAGGATGTGCAGATTCACAGCAATTAATCTACCGTAAGTGCGTACCAATTAGCGGATGCAGTTACCGAACGAACAGCGAAATGCTGCTTGTCATTCGATGAATGCAGACAAAACACCCATTAGGTAGGAAATTATGCACCCTTTTAAGATCCCATCCTAGCACATCTTCGCGCGGCAAGCTGCACCATCGCATTACCAACATATGATAATGATAGCGAACACGGTAAATATCTACCTGCAGTGAGTGGCCTACATTTAAGGGAGCGTTTGAAAGATCCCTGCCACACAAAAGCCTCTGCTGCTGCTCCAATGCACAATGGCAGAAATGTATACCATAAATTTCTAATTAAGTTTCCAAAACCTACCATCGGAAATTGAAGCATTGCGGAGCACCTTCAACGAGGTGTCTCTGCAAGATGTGCCGTGATTATATCAAGGACAGAGAAACTTCACCCTAGCCACAGAACGACAAACGTATAGACGGATATAATGGTTTCGGTTGGACGTTTCTGGATAAAGTGCTTCCCAGCGTGGAATGTAGAAGGGTTTGGCCGCAGACACTTACCCTGTGTGTGTGTACCTCTTTGTGCCCCGAACCTGTTTCAATTAGAGTAAACTATCGCGGTTTGATGAATCATAGATTCGTCCCAGTTGCCGCTCTCGTCTTCTGAGTTCTTGCCCAGTTTTGGTAGACACTATAGTTTGTGGTTTGATTCGTTGAATCGACATAACTAGAGGCACTTCCAAACTCTGGGTCAAATGCCGAAGCAGCTTTTCTATTGGGTGGGTGCAAATAAATAGCTTAGTTATCGCTTGCCACATCCTGTGTCCATTGCTTTTTGAGATTTTTGACAAAAGCACGTATTTTCTACTCCTACTTGAGACAAAATCTTAAAAATCCTGTGCTGCGTGTACTTCAGTCTACCCTCTACCAACTTGGATATTGATGAACATTCTACATTTATGACGATAACTTCTGAAAATTAACTCAAAAAATGTACATCTCTTCGCGTCATCCATCAGCAGCGCCACATTCTTGCGTTTCCATAGTTGCTGCGGATAAATCCGAAAGAAAGCTCGCAAAAAAAAATAGAGTGCCAAAAGATGGATGATGTACACTTGCTCCACCATCAAGAGGCATTACGTGGAGAGTTAATACCGGGCACATCAACGTCAAGCCGTCGTGTGTCTTGTGGCCACCTCACCGCACAAAGCCCCGCGAGGGAGAGTCAAAACGTGGTGGCCCGAGGGAAACAGGACAACCGGGGTTTGTTGTGGCCTCTTCCAGCAACTCCTCCCCATAATATCGACTAAGACGTGCGCTACAGCTCCTCACGAGACATTTTTTGGAAGAACATTCGGGCCACACACTTAAGCTTCGCGGCGATCGCAGGACTGAGGCACTGCCACATGCACAGCGACTCTGTTTTGGTACGCTTTGTGAGGACGCGAACAGAGATGCTTCCGGCAGCATCAGAATGGCATGGCAAAAATGACAGGACATCCTGGGGCGCACGCCCCGTCCAACCCGGCAGCCGTCTCTGCCCGGATGTGTACCGGGTGGGTTGCTTTATTGTTCCGTTTCGGTTATGAGGCGCAAAGACGAGTCGCTAGTCACTGCTACCGTCACTGCTACTCGAGAAGCTGCCATTTGATGGATGTCGCATTTAGTTGAGCGGTTGATGCACACAGACAAACAGACACACACACACACACACACATACATCGATGAAAGGGGATGCCGTGATTGCCGTAAAGATGAGCTGAGCAAACGTGGCCAAATATTCGCTGGGAACAAAACAGCGACCAAGGCAGCAGATTCATCCTCAGTACCATAGGTGGTACCGAGGGTCCAGCGAAAAAAAAAATGTCTGAGAGTAACAGAAACAAATGAGTCTCCCTTCAGCTTAGCTTGGCTGTGTTGTGCTGTTGTAACAGGGACTAAATCTCTTCTCGTTACGCAGTACGACACACACACTCAAAGAACCTGTAGCACAATATGCATTTCGTTATTGTTCAGAAGCTTCTTGATGATTTTGTGAAAGTAATAGGAAGTTTGGTCATTTTTTGCCGATACCAATCCTGTTTGAAGTGTTGTTTGCACACGTGTCTTGTCTTTATGCTTTGCACCAAAAAAAAGGAACACCAACACAATCTATCAAATTGATTAACATTCCATCAACCAACTGAAGAGGGAGCATTTTACAACCAACCGAGCCGAGATTTCGATCCTTTGCTACAACAACACACAAAAAACTCCGATAGAACGAGAATGTGATCTTACAACCACACACACACATACGCAAACGTTATGCTCAATTGATTTCAGTGTGCAAATAAACGTCCAAAACAGTTATTCGATCGGTTCGGGCAAAAGGGGAATGGGGCCGAATAGCAGAATGTTTCCAAAACAGTTGCCTGCTTGCTTGCCTTCAAAATTGAAATACCTTGTGAAAAGAAACAATTCACCCCCTAGTTTGTTTTTCTTCCATCCGTTCGTTCGTCCATCCGCCCGTTAGCCCGAACTGTTCATGTGCGAGTGCTGTGCTGTAACACACTCTGACTTCCGGTCGCCTTGAGTGGTGCCCACTTGCTTTTGGGGTTTCAGTTATTGGTTCTCGTTTCCCTTTGGTTTTGTTTCGTGCACAATGAAGGTATTTCCTTTTGCTACGAATAGGTGTGCCCCTGCGGGAGGTAACACCCCACACAAGCTCACACACTCGTTTTAAGCATTTACACGTGTTTTCACTGCTTGTTTCCACTGCTCGTAGTGCGCTGCTTTGCTGCCAACCGTTGGCGAAAGGGTCAAAACCTATAACGGCACATAGTTCAACTAGTGTGAGCAGGGAAGTCAGGGGCGGCAAGTGGCAGCAATCCCTTGACAATTGATTTTGTTGTTTTGAACGAGAAAAAAAAGCGTGTTCTTTTAAGCTCAAGTTTGACATTTTTATTTCGTAGCTGCGATTTGCTCCTTCGTGGAAGTGGGTACCTGCGCCCTGCATCTTGTCGGAAGCGCAAAGTCTTGTACAATCGGATTAAAGAGTCAGGAGAGAAAGTACAATTTCTGGAAGAAACCTTCCATTCAGTGCATGAAATGAAATAAAATAACAAAGTCAAGCGAAAATAAAACATACCACCATACCAGCAAGTGACATGGTATCGAAAGAGTGAGAAAGAGAAAGTGAAATAAAGAGAGAGAGAGAGAGAGAGAGAGAGAGAGAGAGAGAGAGAGAGAGAGAAGGATAAAATCTCAAATTAACTCAACTCTCTACACGTTACATCCGAGCATGTAAGTAACCGAAAAAATAAAAGTAAAATAAACCCCAACCAACACACAGTTCAATTGATTTATGTTCGTATCGTAACGAATGAATAGGCCCGTAGGTATTAGTGTGGCACACACTCTCTGGCTTGCAGTCAACGCACCAACCTCTGGCACCAACCAACGAGACTTTGACTGTGAGGTGACTCAGAAGAAGAAAAAGGGAGCATAATTTCATTCCCTTTCCGTGCTGGCAAGCAAAATAAACCACTTACAACCCCTACCTGAGCAGCCAAAAGCCCGGAACGCAAGCCTGGAAACGATTGGCCGGCGGGTCGAGGAGAGACGGTAAATGGTGATGGCAAACAAAATGTAAAATGTTTTCGACTGTGTTCGCAAACGCCAAGTACGCCAACTTCCCTCCTGCATAGAGGGACTTCCAAGGACAGTACGTTTTCTTCTGCAGCTGTGTATAGCTCAGTGTGTGCTGTGTGTGTGTAAATGGCCAATTGTTGAACGCTAGGGGAAGGACAATGCCTTAACGACCTTTTTTTTCCTCCGGGGAAATATGAACACAACGACTGTCCACCCTCGCATTTTCATTTTTGCGCGCTGACTGCACCTACATCACCTTTCTACCCCATTTTCGTTGCTATTGGCTTCCTGTGAGTGCGTGTGTTTGCACCTCCGCGCCATTATCGATCAAGTCGTCCAGGGAAGCAAACCATGCTGAACCTACTGTAGAGAGTAAATGTGAGATATTTCGCATTTTATCGAAAAATGGACATAGTTTTTAGAGAGAGAGAAAAGCCAAATCTATGAAATAATATTATTGCTCTAGCAAGTATGGATTGAAAATAGAAGCCCTACACAAACCTACACAAGCTGTTGCTGTGTCCGTCGTCGTGGTGGTGGTGTGTATTTTCCTCGTTTAATTGAAATAAAAAAGCTACTCCACCTCGTACGGCACATAAAGAAATCATTGACAACGGGAATATGGTACGTGACACGCAGGATTTGTTCAATAACCACCCACAGCCGATAGACACAGCAGTACGCACCCACACGCCACCGTTGCCGATGTCAATCCGTTTAGTTCGCCTGAACGACGAGGAGTCGACCAGAAGTAACAACGAAACGTTTGACAAGCCGTGACAGTTTGGTCCTTCCTACCACCTCCCTCAATCGGTACACACACACACACACACGCACACGCACACGTATCAACGTTTCGATTGGTTAGTGATGTGACGTGCGATCGAAAGATGTTTTCCTTTCACTTTCTTTTGCTTTTCTTTTGGAGTGTGAATTTTATTTTTCAATTTTCTATCATTCGATACGGACTGACATGGGTTTATATGGGGTAGCAGATGACGATAAAGTAATGTTGAAGCCTAGGCCTGCTTGCCATAAAATGTTATCAAACAAACTTACACAAACCACTGATAAAACAAATGTCAGACAAGTTAGACAACTGTATATATTCCATTTGCATCATACATCAACACGAAGGTAACTAACGACAAACGCACCCCAATAAGACGCACTAACCAGCAGGCCCACTGCGCACTGAAAAGTCACCCCACAAATCCAACCAGATCTCGCAGGCAAGAAGCCAGATATCAAAAACCACTGTCACCGTTGCGCCGGCTATGGTCAAAAGTGTATTCGTTCACCAGAAACGTACTCTATATCCGGGACCGGAGCTTCCATTACTTTTCGAGTTTAGAACGATGCTCTCGAGCACTGCTGGTTAAGGAATGCCAAAATGGCGCAAAGGTTTTTCGGTTACAGTTTCATGCTTAACCGCTGCCAACGAGTCCATCTTGCAGCGAGTGGGCCGGCCCTTTGCCATCTCTCGGCCACATCGAGCAAGCAAGAGCGCGCCAAAGTGCATTGGTATGTAAATTTTGTAGCCATCGTTTTTGCTTCCGTCGATGGTGGTTCCGGCCGACGTTGCCGACGGACCACGCCGTCATTGGATGGGAATGTCCTGCTCGGAGTCTAAATGTCCCAACCCATACAGACTGGAGCAGCAGCAGCGGCAGATTCAAACTCTCCACCAATGCTCCCTAGACAAACAACATTATACAATTTTGCTATGTTTACTGTTCGTCGAATTGGATGCTGCCGTTTGCCGGGGCGCGCTGCTAACCTAGGTTCGGATGACCGTTTCCTTTACATTTTCGGTGACCATTGGCATCGACGGTGCGTCCGGGTGTACGTGTTTGTGTGCGGTGCTGGTCGTTGTTGTCGGTTGTTGTCGCCACTGGCAACATCATATATTACACATATTTGCGATTCATGTGCCATGGATGCCTTTGGCCGGGGTCAGTCGCAAAAGTGGCCATTTGTGTGAAAATTTGTTCCAGTCCAGCGCCGCAGCTCGTGGCTCGTGGTGAAATGATTATGTGTAACTGGGGCGTGCCCGGAGTGTGTGCGACCGAAGCCGTTGGCGCGTCGTTCTTAGCTTGATCTGGGGTTAGATTTTATTTCGACGTTTGCTGGATCTCTCTTCTTAACTGGCAAACGGGAATTGGATGGTTGCGGCCATGGCAACAGAGCGAAACTATGCGATAGTTCATGATTAAGCGGCCCAGAGATGAATAAAATTCACATCAAACTCAACGTTGATATTGCATTTCAGCCCAAAGTATTACTACAAAGGCTTTGGATGATTCTATCAAACAGAGCGCAAAACAGTTTCCATGAAAATCTGCAATCTTGATCATCCAGGCTAAATTTAGCTGCTACAAACTGGAAACAGTTACGAAACATTCAAGGTGAAAGGGATATTTTTGGAGTGTTTAAATATTCAAACTTTTGTATAGCATTGTACCAACAGAGAGCCTATCCTCGCCCGAAGGTATTTTAACCATAACAGGGCTCGGGATATTGATTTTCATAACAAATTAAACAACCAAGCCAACCTTACGTATCCCATTCTACTAATTTCAGCGACCTTTGTTTGCAACGTTCAGATGCAAACAAAAGGATCTTACAGAATAGAGAACAAGCACGATGTTAGAATACCGCCTCCCGGAACGCTACACGTAACTATACCAAATTCAGCCGAACGAATCGTTCCCTTCTCCTTTCCAATAAAACCGTGAGCGGCATGCCGAATCAGTTTCCCTCCAGACAAGGGAGTTGGTTTTCTTTTTTGGGCAAGAATTGCTCTCCCAGTCCAAGTTCTAACTTAAGGACGGCAACACCACTGCAAGCAAGACATGAAGGGGAAATAAAACTGAACTCATCCCCCATTACGACGGTTTCGATTTCCGATAGTAAAACTCTGGGACCTATTTTCCCGCCGGCGGCCTTGGGGAATATTCGGGCTGGACGGTGTATAAAACAAACATGGATCCACTGATATGCTCTTCCTGTGCCGATCGATGTGTGCCGCCTGTCAACCTGCCACCAAGGCCCGGTGCTATCCCTACGAACAACACCATCACGGAACACATTGTAATGGAGGCTTTTCCCAAAATAAATGATACCCTGAGGGGCGAGGCGTTCGTACGAGCAAAATACGAAACATATTAAAGAAAACAGAAAAGATAACCTCATCACATTTGGGGACGGGGTGGTTTGCAGCATCCGAGAAGCACGTGGTTTCTGTTTATCCCTTTTGCCAACTCGCTGTAGCGACGAGATTCAATCAACCAATAATATAGGCTGCTGCGTCGAGGTGCCGAACTGTGAAGGTGACAGGGGGAGAGCCATGAAAACCTGACACTTTTTTCTTTGGGGTTTGCCGCCAGAACAAGGAACAAAAGACGTTTTGACCAAGAGAAGGGTGTTGTAGTCTGGGGCGAGAGGAGTGAAAAGGAAGTTATGCACTATAGAGGGTACGCATAGTTCATCATAGCGGAACGAAATTGCTGCTAATGCTGCCGCCGATGTACAATAATGGTCAATTTCAAATGCTTCTTCCCCCAGCATCGTACTAACCGAGGGAGAATCTTGCGATGAACGTCTTTCGGTAGGGCGAAAGCAATCTCTTTTTTTTTGCACCTAAATCTTCATCATTCTTACAGGGCGGGAGGGAGCGAGAACGTGAGACGAGAGTGTCCCATTTGGGCCGAGTATGATTCGCAAGAAAGATGATGCTAGGGTTTTATCCTCGCTTCCGCTTCTTAAGCCGTCGTCAGCTGCAACGATGATGGCAGATGGAATTTATTCGCAATTATCGATATTCGTACCAATGGCCTTGGGGAGCTGTTCCGCCCAATATCGAACTCCACAACAGGCCATGGTGTTACAGCGCCGCGGCAGATTGAATGTAGTTTGCCCTGTTGCGGCTGTACTTCTACGGGATGGCATGTTCGCATATGCGATACAAGGCCGCAACATTCGATCGATGAACATGAACCGCAGCGCGACTGGAAATGTCAGGGACTTGTGTTTCCCTTATCGGGCCCTTTGGAAGGCGGTACACGGCTCGCAGGAATGATAAGATTTGGCCTACCAAAACGTATGCATCTGGAGGGAGATACACGTACCGGTTGATCGCAACACGAAGGGCCAAATTGATCCCGCCTCTTCCCCCCCCTCCCCTCCTGAGTCCCCGTGCATTCTTCCATCGTTCACGCATTTTCCGTACATCGAAATAATAAAATAGGGAAATGTAAACATTGCCATCTCATAAACATCTTTCCTGCCACCCTTACACCGACAAGACCGTCGTCCCCGAGGCTTGAAAAATTGAACAGATGCTGATTGAACGGCGTTTAGAGAGCCCGGTGTGAGTGATACACCATTACAGAAACTGTGGGCCGAGTTTTCCGACGAGTGCTCACCGTCGGGTCGGGAGGGAGAGAAAAATATAAATAAATTGCGCAATTTCTTCGTGACGCGATGTTTCTTTTCCGACGCTTGTAACAATATTCTGGACACATTGGGAAATAATTTATCAAACAACGAATGATACGGGGTGTGGGGGGGGGGGAGCGGTGGAAAGGCTACTACACCACCTCGTCTTCGGTTTACCCTTGTGCGCGACCCAAACACGGTGTGACGGAGGCCAAACACGGTGTCGCTGTCGTGCGGGCATCTTTCTGTGTTCGTTTATATTTTCCACACACCCGGCGTTTGTGTCGGTGCGGAACAGTAATTCGGCAATATATTTCCCCGGCTGGTTACGAAGGTGTTTTGGGAGTACGGAGACTCGCAAGAGCATAGGAAGGAAGATAAGAAGATGGTGAAACACGACACGCGAATCGAAATGAACGCCTATGCCTAACTCGAAGACGTTGGAGGACTAACCCCGTACACACACATACAAACACGATAAACACGCAAAGTATGTTTCACGCATACATATGCACCCCCCAGTATGATGATACCATTTGTGGAAATTCATCATGTACGATAATCCAAAAACGAATCAATCCTGATGTCTCAATGGCATAGGAGTGGGAGCGCATGATATCTTTGAATTGTCTTTTATTTTCTCATGAGACGTTTGATGATAACTGTCTTTTAATGCACCTCGAATAAGCCAATCGAGGATTGGAATTGAACCGAAGTTTAATATATTGATAGAAGAGATGTTCCCAACAAGGAACACAATGCTCTAAAGTTGTTAAAAGAACAACCAATATTTAATCACAAACCAATTTGGCATTTATTATTGATTTGCATTTTCCTTTCCAAAGGCCATATAATTACTCTATTTTTAATCGAATTACGGTACACATGGATAACAACAACGGGTTTCAAGCGTACACTTAAAAATTAATTCACATTTTATTATGCGTACTTTTGCCAAACTGTTCCGCCAATTTTACGCTCGAGCACTTTCAGAATACAGCTGCAGAAATCGAATCACATTGATTCAATTAATTAACGCGCACTTGCTCAGAGTGGTGTATAAAATGTGTCAGCGTGAGACAAACACTCACTGAAAGTGTCCGGTAATCGGTACAAAGGACATTCAATGAAAATATGCAACGCGCTATTGCGTTATTGACAATGATCGGCATTACTCCCTGTATCGCCGACGCATCAATGTACACGCGGCGTGTAGCGCGACACTCAGCCGACTGTGAGCGCAGTTGGAATTGGCACAAATTAATAGTTAAAATATGCCATTGTTAGGTGCGACTTATTTCATTCAATTACATCCCTTATTCCAGGAACGCTATTGAGTAGAATATTCTGTTCCTTCTGTGCCAAATCAACACCAATTCCTACGTATATCAGATTACTACCAATGGAATGTATTATGCTACAAACAAACGAGTTTCATTGCAAGCAATAAGTATGCGATATGCATGAAAACAACACATACAGAGTTTTAAAGTTCTTGGAAATGTTTCGCAAATAGGCAACAAACACAAGCATGGATGTCCTCCAGACACGACCTTGTGCGGCAATGCGATTCCAATTCATTCGTCAAGGTGCCAGACGTCGTTGTTCTCCATTTTGTAACGCATCCGGTTACATGGTACACCCATCCGTTCACGCAAGAACACTACACACGTCCCACGGTGGCAAGCCCGACCCGGTAGGTAGAGGGAGCGAGCACTCACGCTCTCCGCACTTGGCTACACAGTCTCGAGACTGACTCGACACGCTTACGGAGCAGGCAGACGATCGGACGGCTCCAGTTTCACAATCCGACACAACTTCAGAAGAGCATGCACCATCAAAGCACAAAAGAAAATGACAGGATAAAAATCACGGGCCAGAATAGCTTACTACTGGCGCCCTACCTTCAGCCCCGTAGTAAGTTCGACTGAACAACAATTCTTGTACCATCAATTCTAACCAGACACAATCGTTCTATGGGAGGGAGAGGGGATTGCTGTCTTTATTCCAGACCGACCGAGACCTAACCTAGGCGAGGTTTTAAGAGAATGGTTCTTAAAATGCAATATCCAGAGCAGTCGTTAGTGTCAATGGTGGCCAAGTTGTTGGCCGTTGATTTGCCGCTACATTAGTGTGCGCTCTCTTATCTCGTAGGCACTCGTCCGCTGTGAAGTTTTTCTGTGCTTGCAACCGAGAGAGTGAGAAATTAAGGGCTGCCAACTAGTTTAAATAGCTTCTTTAAGTTGGCATTCGGGCAAGGCCCGATTACAGTCGCTTTTGTTTCATTTTAAAGACAGCAATCCCTGACGACTTACTTTATCTAATCGGCACCATTTTCATGCACTGGTCATGGAAGAAAGGTTTAGATTGATGATGATAAAACAAAAAGCTCTCAAAAGTACCCGATTTTACCGAGCTCGATAAAAGTATGTAAAAACATGGAATTGAACCTACGAATAAGATACTTGGAATTCAACACAATTAAAAGGAAGCTTTATCAGCAAAATAATCGATGAGTATACTTGACTTAATAATGCAATCCATTCTTGCAAATAAAAATAGACGTATGAACCATGTCAACAGACCCCAAATTTCTGTTATAAAACTCATCAACACATTCAAACGATGAAAGTGCATTCCCAACACTATTCAGCCAACCGAACAGCCTGGTCTCAAGTGTAAGCGCTTAGCTACAACAAGATTAAAATGTTCACCCACGTAAGCATCGCATCGGTGCGACGTGTGTATCATCTCATGAAACGTTAATGTCCAATAGGCTTAGGCTGGCCATTCCATCATTTCGGTAGCAGAAGCAGAGAACACACGCTGTCACAGCGGGTGTGGTTTGATCCTCGTCTGCAGCCACTAAAGTGGCACACTAAATGATGCTAGGCTGTTGCACGACCAGCACGTCCAGCCGTGGATAGCCTAATGCGTCTCTATTGCACTACGTTACAAAAAGCGACACACATTGTTGATGCAGTTTGTAGCGCTGGCACTTGGCGTGGGATATAGTTCTTCGCGCTGTCCACACTTCACCCGTTTAGAAGTACAAACAACGGCTCAGTCTGTGAGTGGGTACGTTGCAGCCTCGCACTAGAACGCTTTCAACAGTTTCATTAGCTTTCGGCAATGGTCAGCGTTCGAAATGGCAGCATCGTCGTCACAATCGCCCAACTTATAACGGGACGTCAAAAGGGTTATTGCTGGCGAGCAAGCACGAACGTGACCGTCTCTCACATAGAGCCTCTAGTGGGATACATTTTCCAGGACTTGGTGTATTGCCGTGCTGATGAGATAACTATAAAAAAAGTTATCATTTTGATAAAAACTACAACAAAATAGGCCGAATCAAACTGCAACAAACTTTCAAGTTGATTTTAATTACAAATCCGATATGTTTTGATGTTTTCTATGCCACACAGCGTCGATCTGTTAAACAATAATGCCTACTGAAGCAGCAGGACGATTCCAATGAAAGAGCAAACTACAAGCGAAGCTCTTTCCAAACCAATTGCTTATAACAATGGCATGATACAGACAGAATCCTTTCCAATGCTTAAGCTTCAATCAATAGCAATCAGGAACTACTTTCGATTGCACTTCAATGATAATATGTGAACATGTGCAACCTCCTTCATCAGAAGGAAGAATTTCATTTTCTCAAAGCTATTCCTTGTAACGTACTGCTCATGTGATGCAGAATTGCTTTTGCAATAGGATTTCATTGAATCCATTCAAAAAGAATGTGATTGTTAGGTTTAAACCTTACCCAAATATTGACCATCTCTCATGTCTGATTAGGATCTACTAGAATTACTCTGTCAATGACCAATATGAACACCTGAGGGGTTTGTTTAAATTTCCGTTGAAAAGAAGAATCAGCTAATCAATTTCATTAATGCAAGCCAGATGTTTGTGGTTTGTGAAATAACTGTGTGCTGATAAAAGCACCATATGAAATTCCAACACAACGCTTTCCATAACGATTCCGTGTACTATAAATTGTTACAGAGCAAACACTGTCATAAATAATAATATCCGCAATTTGTTGAGCGCATAATGTTAATGTTAATGTAATACAAACACACCATTATTTAACGATTACGCCATAATTCAATCCATTCGGAATTTATTTCACTCTCACACCGAGCCCATCACCACACCCCCGGAAAAGATGCTGAGATTTTTAATTGCTCTCTAATATTTTGCACCATTTCTAAACGACTAACAGCAGAGCGGGCTTATCAATGTTCCCCCGTTGGCGCTTTTCTCTCCACATCCCCGATTCGCTCGACAGGATCAAGGTGAATTATATCGTTTCTACTTTTTGATAATTAATTTTCCCAAAGTAAACAACCAGCACCGGCGTCGGGGAAGCACGGAACCATACGGCGCCCCTGCAGGCTGGAGAGTAAATTTAAACTTTCCACTGCTTCGGAGCGGCTGCTAAATTATCCTTCCCACCGCCAGCGCTTCTGTCAGTAAATTGACGGCACCATTACTTGCCCGCCCGCAAACCACTGTGGTGGAAGGCAACGCGTCGAACCATGAAAGCGAGAGTGTTTCATTTAACCGATTATGGGGACTTAGAAGCACAGACTCACGGGTTGCGGGGTACAACGTTAATGGATCGTGGACGCTTACGTTGGTATCTGTGCACTTTGGCTTAGTTTCATATTCGCTCAAAACCACATACCATAAAAATAAAGCTGAGTACGACCGTTTTACACTGTGTTTGATGTAGTTTACCTGTACCTGAATTTCTTTGATGTTTAATAATACGTCCATAGTTTTGATTACGAGCGTTAAAGCATGTGTGGGCGAATTTCGTTCTGGTCCTTCAACACCAATACCTGATCGATAAACGCCGTCGGGAAAGTGGAAAGTGTCGTATTTTGCGACATTACGCTCAACGTTCACCCTACGATATCACCGCCAATTTCCGAAAGTTCTGACAACGCTGGAAAAAGCATTAATTTCCCCCTTTTTCTACCCTGTTTTCTGTTCCCTTTACCCTTTCGCACATGCAAAGCTCATTAGCTTCTGATAATGAGTCTCTAATTGGGCCACCAACTCCTGCGCCACTGACATGGAGGCCAGATGGGTTGTGCTGTAATGCGAGATAAAGTGGCTTCGCCCACTAGGAAGAGTCGTGCGCTCATGCAAACATCAGCCATCTGTGTCTCGTGCGGCCGATATAATGCCAAATGGTTTCATAGCCATATTTTACAGCCATCGCCGAAAGTCTAACACTATCGACGCTCGATCGATAAGCCATCAATCATAATCAAACGTTTGAGAATGAGGCCCCCGAAATCGGATGTATCATTGCGGGAATAGCCTACCGTACGCAATCTGTTCTTGTCGATTCGTCAACGCGGAGCTAAATTTCCGGTAATCAAGAGATTTTAACATTTTTCGAAGCATGCATTCTGCTTTTGCCAACCCACCCCGCACGCACACACACACACCCACGCCGTGACAGACACACAACGATAGTGCGCTCAATTCCGGATCGCACTGATTGCTTTGGACGACACAAACTAATTGACTCGACAACATGCCAGAGCCCATTAAACGAGCGAACGTCAATTATCTGTTGAGAGACGGGAGCGATCCGGTCGAAACGTTTGATGCATATGTACGTCCCAGCAGAGCACAGGAATCAACCTCAACGGCAAATGCCTCACCCTGGCAGAACCTCAGCATCATTAACCCAGTCGAACAGCCTGTTCAGTGTGCTTTGATTTCTAGCAAATTTCATCATTAATATTACGTAGCTTCAGAATATTCATTAAAATCGCCTACATCAAACAATCGGCAGGGTCGTGCCGGTTGTAAACTAATGAATCACAGTCACATCAAAGTTCGCTACTAGCAGGGATTTAGAGTGGAAATATTCAATGCGTTAAACAAGCATGCGCGTGAAGTTACATCAAACTTTTGTGGCAATTTTGAAGGATCTGAGCAGTACGATTTTATCGCTACCTCAACAACCAGCCAGCCATCGTTGATTATATTTTTCCCAGAACAAGTTCACATAAGCATCGCATTAATAAATCGCACTAATCCTCTCCGCCCTCAGAGCCAAACAAAGTGCAATGCAGATATGCAGCAGAGCTGCATAATTATTTATCCTAGCACAAAACTCTCGCTCGCCTCGCTCGAGAAACCGCAATAGAGCAACAGTGAGCCGGGGAGGTGGAACCATTAAATCATACCACCAGTAAACATTACCACCATCACACGATAAAGCAAGATAGTGGCAACGGCTTCCTTTCAGCAGCCACGGGCGTACTCTGCAGAGTTTATTAATTTATCAACTGTGAAACAACAATCCGCCGTGTTCCGGCGCATTTGGAGTAATTTTGGGGGCGAAAAGGATAAAGAGAACACACATTTAATGCCTCAATTTCACTACGCTAGAGAGTGGCTGCATAGCAACGACAGCTTGCTGGCCGGAGAGTCAAACCAGCAGTAATGTTTAAAATGTTCCACACTTTGTGAGGAGCGCAAAGGTTGCAGCAGTTCTACGTTGCCCAACGAACAGTGGTCGGACACCAGCAGCGAGAATGGGGTTTGCCATCGGAACGATCGCGTTCGTTTTAGCCAAGGTGATGTGGTTATTGCCAAGCCGGCAAGTCACGCTCTGCCGTAGCAGCAAGCATACTCTTAAATGAGGGTAAGCTGATTAGTTGAACAATGATAACGCTCCCAAGTGATAACATTCAATTTTCACATTGAAGCGCTTGAAATGAAAACCATAACTGACCTTTTTTTTATAACGAGTGTACAAATTATTCAAAGAGTTTGTCTAATTGTACAGGAGTCAACAGAAAAGTCGTGTTTCAATCGAGGTGTCAGTGAATAAAAACTTCTAAAGTTGATGTATCGTTCTTGTCACATCAAGCAGAAAGTTTCCTATTAATTGATCGTCCTAAAGAAATAGACATTGATCGTTGTTAGCATTCATAATAGCATCACACACGAACACTGTTCGATTCTACATGAAATGTTACTTCGAACGTCAAACCTATAGAAAACTCTGCTCAAACTAGGACCATGGGCCAACTAAAGATTGATTCTGTCCAATTGCTGCAATTGAATAACCGACGTTCGCTTTCATACGTGAAAGACACACAAGGAACATCTTGCTAGCTACCCAGGCTCAGCCGCCACCTTCTCTTGGCCCATTTCCTACCGCACAAAGTAAGTTAGTTTGGCAACGGTAAGCGAAACTTTCTTACGCCAGCCCCGAAGCGGTTGGCCAGTAAACAATCTAATTAGCACGGACGTTAGCAGGCGCACAGAACAGCACGCCCAAGAAGAACTGTCGAACAAGTGCCGCTGTATTTGCAGACTTGTTCACCATGCCCAGCAGCTGTTGTACGGGAGGCGGAGAGCTAGAGGCGGCAGCGGCGTATTCTAACCAGTCGCTCACGTTCGCTACACGCTGAATAGGCTTCGGGGCCAACAACACGGCGCACTTTTCTATTCCAGTTGCCACAGCCGATCCCTCTGCTCTGCCTCTTCTCGACCCAGTTGATGGCTTTTCTTCTCCCGGTGCTGCTGGCCTTCTGCCTGACTTTCCGAGAGCAATACCGGTCGACCGCTGAATGATTTGAATGCGTTCTGATGTGCGACTCACCTGAAAATAGAGCAAACGGAACAAAACGAAAAGTGTCAATTAGTACAGTCGCTCTAAGTGGTGTGCCAAGTGGCGAAAGGCTACGTAATTCTGTTACGGCAGGAGCAACTTTTTGCGCTAACGGGTCTTTTCCCGCCCGCCCAGAACTTGGCTGACGAGTTAGTGTACTGTGCATAATATGCTGATGGCCTCAAACTTGCGATGAGCATGCGTAATATTCTAACCAGTCGTGATCCAAATTCGTGTGAAACACATTTTCACTGATGGATGTACCGTATTGGAATTTCATCCTTTGTTCGACCGATGTTCCTGCAATACCTTGCTCTTAAGGGATACACAATCCATCTTTTTTTCATTTTTCTACTACAATTACATTGTATTTAGCTAGCCTGACCTTACTGAAGTACTCATAATAAATACAACGTGTTTTACAGGTTGCAAGGAGGAGAAGAGGAAAATGTGTTTGTATATTTTTCGATCTCACTTAATGGAACGACTCTCGAATAGCAGGGGCAGGAGCACTTAGCGGAGATCAGGGAAAACAATGGAATTTTTGGTCCGCATCATGACCGTCAGAGCTTCTTGAAAAGGTACAGTGGCGTCATGTTTAAACAACGAGCCGTACCAACATTTGCTCGTTCAATGGGTAGCGTCAAAGATAAACAATGAGCCCCAACATCTTTTGGAGGGATGAGACATGACGTTAGCAGGGTCGGCGGACCACGTTTTACCATTCTGCGTTGCTAAGAGCATGACTTGAGAGAAAATGCTTCCGGGACACTTGTCTTGCTGTGAGATAATAAAAAGAATCATTATCATGCAGTGTTTTTATTACCGTATGCTGATGTTATATTCTTTTCTTGGGTGACCTGTTATCACCTTCCACTTGAATATGTGCATTATAATTTCTCCTTTGTTGGTACCAAGATTGATAAAAAAAGAAAATTTGGAAATTTCTTTTATAAATCACCAGATCTGTTACAATACTTTATACAAAGCCTAATAAATCATGCATTACATGCTAAAACCAAAACACAATATAGACATTGACAAATCCAGCTCAAATCATTCATGATTGTAACAAAACTATTTCACGACAAAACGAGTCTACATCATGCACAATTGTTGACCTACAGCCATCGCACCATTCATCCATTTCGTTTGCACAAACACGTCGATTCCCCGTAGAACAGGCGGATATTGTATGCGGATGCTTCCCCCGAGGCCAACGAATGCACACGCATGCAGAATCATAAAGATTCCTGTGCCGATTCAATGCATGTGCCCGCAACCCCCGCGATTGGGATATTGCAGATACAAAAAAAAGCCCCCGAGCATCGCAAAAAATATGCCCACGTCCATAAATTAAATGCTTGTGCGCTTGTCTTGGGGTCGATGGTCACGCACAGGGATATTGTACCACCATCGAACAGAAGTGGCGCTTGCGAATGGCTCTCGTGTCCATTCATCATGGCATCTCGCGCTTGCAATGGTTCATGCATCTGCGCCCTCGAAACGATGATTTACTATTCTATGCTTGATTCGGGGTACGCGACAAGACAAAAACCACCCCCCAAACTGCACGCGCTTCATTGGTTGCGCTTAAGTTGAGTGTAATTCCTATGCATCAAACGGCAGCCCATTGCAGCGGAACGCACAATTGATCGAGCGCAGCCGCATGTGATGGTGATGTTGTAAATTGATTTAAATCCATCGCTCATGATTCGCTTTAACGCTGGTAATACATTTCAATTCGGTTGGTGGTGTCTTAAGATCCTATCGCCTAAAGGTTAAATGGACCATGCTGTCAGTAATTGGTAGTTCTTAGCTTGTTCATTTTTATGACACAATTTCATATGAGCAGTCTATCTATGTAGCAGCTATGCTAAAAATACAATATAGCATAAACACTGCAGCTGAGCGTTTGCGTATGTATCATTTTATAAAATAAATATGGAGACGCCTGGTGCTCTCTGTACCTTGGCAAAGAATCAGCCCCTTCATTTAACAACAATAAACGAAATTGAAAGGAATCTGGGTTTTCCGAAATGAACAAGTTTCCTTTCCCTGGCACAGCACAGCCACAGCTGGGATTGATCATACCTTCTCTTGCGTGTGCCATGCTTCGAGTGGCGTTGTGCGCGCAAATCGCAACCGGCCCTGAGCGGTAACATGAACGGCACACGATGACCGGTTCCGGTCAGTTCTCCTTGCTTTTACGATACAACCAATTACTCGCCAAACGTGCTAGAGCCACGTTTCGATTTAAGAACTTTCATTAGTTTCCAGCTAGGATTGATCACGAAAGGAAGCAGTAGAACGGAAGGGGAAAGACACAGAGAGCGAAAGGAAGCAAATAAATCTGAAAGCATGCTTCACGAGGCAGCACACGGTCACTCTATTGCCGGTTCGTGCAGATTGATTTTCATTTACACTCTCGTACCCCGCCGCACACATGCACTTTGGAATAGCGATAACAAATCAGCAGGATTCATTCGGATTCACTGCAGCATCAACAACCATAAAAAGGCATTCTTTCAAGCGAAACAAGCGAAGTGTTTCTTTGGTAAATTCTGTGCAACGAACACAATAAGTACAGCCTTTCACAACACCAGGAAAACGAGTTTAATCAAACTCATTTGTCGATACAATTATAAAAATACTTCCTATCGAAATGCATTCATTTATCGATTCTCGGGAAACACTTCCGCTAAAGGAAACGTTACCGTTGTTCTCCGAATAGTCCGAGAGCTAGTGATTTTGCGCGCATAGGACACATTTTCACTGTTCAATATTCAAATGGCATGTTTCCATACAAGTAGCCCTGCCCGATTTACATACATACGAATCGAATGCCAGCACAGTTGCAGTAGTTACGCGTTGTAAGCACTCGCGTTTGCGCGCCAGTAAGCGCTCCATTACAATGTACAATTCTAAATCGTAGAATAATTCAACAGAGCCTTTGCCACTATATTGATTATCGCGCTTCATTCCAACTAACCCTAATTTTTCACTTAACTTAACGCACATCTGCACTACCGGTGCGTTATTCGCACGGATAATTATGATAAGTCCAAGCAATTCCTAGCAAGACGCCGTTGATTTATGTGTACTGAATATTTATGCACAACAAACCTTTCACCGACACTTAACCTGCGCACGGTTCCCCCAGCGAAGGATGCTAAACAGCGAACCGCAACTCTCTGATCCCTCTCTCTCTCTCTCTCTCTCTCTCTTACTCGTTTCCACGCGCCCACGTTAGTAGTAGCTGGGTGCCACCGAAACGGCTTCACAGCCTTTGCCAACGTTCACACTGCTGTGTACATGCTGGTTCTCGACCTCGCTCGCTGACCCTTAAATGCTGCCGAGGGAACACTCGCCAAACATTTGGGGCATGCGAATGCATAAAATGGGATGCGAACGAATTTCGACCGAATGGAAAGGGAGAGTGGCAACGAACGGGCGACCCAGGCACGACATGGTCGACGAGGGTTTTGCCAATGAATATTAATTCGTGTGATTCGTTCTATTGCGTGCTGGCTGCTTTCAGGTACACCCGTTCGAGGGGATGGTATCCTTTCGGGCGAAACGCATTTGTCAAGTGTGAATGCTTTGGCCACGCGTTCGCATTACTATCAGCCGTATCGAACAGCATGCGAAACAAATTAATTCTGCTGTTTGCAAATTAAAATCTCTTTCCTCGAATTTTTAGCAACATTAGGGAGTAGCGCTTTGACTATAGACTACGGACGAAAAAACAACCGACATTTTACGGCGAAAAAGACCGAAGCATGCAACGGAACGGAACGAAATGACGCACCACATTTCGCACATGCATCGCGTTTCAATGGGTGGTTGTGATCGACAAATTGATAAAGCGATACCAATTGATGTTGATCGTGCCAGGCGAGGGGGTAAATAATTTATTTCAATTCTCCATAATTGACAGACACTTCACACCTACAGCAGAGGGCACTTGTGCAGTGGGGCTGCTAGTTGCGTTCGTGTTCTTGCATCAGATGCCGATGGTTTGTGATCGAAACAAACAGCCTTAGCCATACGGAGGCAGTAGTAACTTACAAAACCTTTTAACGTAAATCATAAATTGTAATACACTCCTTAAATCATTCACTCCAGTACAACAGCTTCAAACGACCCAAGGTAACATGATATAACCCACGAAATCTGTTTACAGTATGGGGAGAAGTATTGTCCTAAGCAACGTGAACGCGGCGTTTAAGACTCGTCTCGTCTCCTCGAGAAAACATCAAAGATCGCGCGAAAAAAAAGCGTTCAAACGATTCCAATGCCACCTATACCGACCCAGGCAGCAATAGGACAGCGCAAAACTTCGGGCACTTCACAAACACTCCAGCCGTGAACCACTGTCGAATTTCAAAGCTGTGCCCGAAATCTGTGTGTTTACTTCTCCTTTGCCGTATTGCCGAAAGACAAGCAAACCGACAGCGAAAATACGGCTTATCGCTTCGGGGCAATTCGATTTGCTTCATTAGTAACGCGACGGGGGAGCTAGGCCGCGCCTGTTTGCGAGGTTATGCTTTCGCACGCACGCACGGCACCGAAAGGGCACACGACGCTGGGCCAGAAGGTTGGGTGGGTTGTAAAATTTCGGCATCTTACGGTAAAGTTTTCGCACGCAAAAGTTTCCTTCCGCCACAGTTCGTCAATGCCCCGGCCAGCGACGGCGTTTCAGCGAAGACGCGATTTGCTAAAAATGGACAACTCACAAACCCCAACCCAACCATGACCTTCTGGCGGAGTGGGTTTCTTTGCTTTTGGAGGACCCGGATCGGACGGATGAAGGATACACACAGGCGTTACAAATCTCATTAACACATTCGATCCATCGAGCGGGGATTCGGTGTAAATGGTAATTAATACTGTAAAAACTACCTTACTTTATCGTTTCGACACCTTGCGGCTTGTGGCTTGCGGGTTCCGCTTTGTGCGTTGGACAAACTAATGCGTCAATGCTTGCACTGGGGACACGCATCATCACACCCTACCTTGCGTTAAAGCTACCGATCTTTGCGTAGTAGTGTAGGGTTTCCTGCATTGTGGCAATTGGTTAAAACAGTTACCTAAAAATATAAATTCCAACCACTTGCTAATGGCTTCTTAAGTGTAGCGCTTCATCTTCCAGGAACATTCACAGCAACAGTTTGCACTGCACACGTAAGTCGTTATTATTGTTTAAAGTCGAAAGATTAGGGGAATGATTAGATTAACTTGCCATTCCCAACACACTGGGCACTACATTTCCAGCAAAACCTTCACCTCTACCCAATGGAAAGTTCAGGGCTAATCGCGTGAAGGCACTGGCCTTGCTGGCTGCGACGACATGCACCCATCACGTAACTTGATATACATACACACACATACAAACGTAGCACTCTCATTCACTCATGCTCATGCTCTTTTCCACCGCGGAGCAAGGGTAAAGTAAACCCACATTTAGGTGAGATCCTAGAACCAGACGGACCTCGGGGGGTTAGAGACTCGCCCTCCTAAGCGGCTTACCAGCGCCTGATGTGGGTGGTGATGATGGTAGTGGTGGTAGGAGCTGAGAGAGCGAGAGACACAAACCGTTTTGCAAATAGCAACATGTTGCACAGGTTGGCGGAGGGCGGCTAATGCGCGCGACCTGTACGGGGCCTTATGACTTGAGCTCATGATTGACGGGGTGAAAGGGAAAGAAACGCACAGACACACACAAACATGCACACACTAATACGATGGTGGCATGTTTGAAAGGATACATTTTTCCGCTTGATAAATTGCCGCCGGGCATGAAATAGTTTGCCTAACTGACAGGCGCTCGCACAAACATAAACACACACATTCCGGTGGGTTGAAAGTTGAGATGTATTCTACTGTGGACGAGGAGTTTCCGACAAATGGTAATGCCACAACAGGTAGGATACGGCCGCCATAGCTTGCTCTCTTCGATAAAACCCTTCGTTATTGAGGACTACACTGACGGTTGGATAATTAGAATTGATTTGACAGCGAAAAAAAAAAGCGGCAACTACCGCCCCGGTCTAGTCCGTCTAAACTGATCAAGCTGGATGGACCAATTAGGGGGGTAATGATTGTGGTTTGTATCGTAGTAGTAGCTGAGTGGCATGATTAAATAATTCGACCTGTTGAATGTACTTCCACTGTGTGGCGGTTGGTTGTTGGCTTGTGGAGCGTTTAATAAGGAAGCATGATATACTTATCAATCAACAAAACCGAAGTCGTGTTGGATTTCCAGCCATTTCTGTATGCGAAAATAACAAACCAATGCCGATGCGCAAATTATTTGTTCATCCACTACTTTATTACCAAATAGTTTCATTTCATCATTTGGCTCGCTATTAAAACATGTTGCTAGCGTCCACTTACGAACCAGAGACACATTTCATAAACCGGCAAGCAGCAGTCAATAAACAAACAGAAAACCGGGACAAAAAGTTTCCATTTTCGTATATTCTACCATTTTCCGACGGGGGAAAAGAACAAACGTATTGCTTGCTCATTCCAAAGTGGACCACCATTGGGAGCACTTTACTGAAACAATCGATCTTCATACGGCGGGTCCGAAGCACGCGAATGAACGTCAGCAAACGACCCTCGAAGAAGCGCTTTTGCGTTTATTAAATTTTATTTCATTCAGTTCTACTCTCTTCCCACCGATTCTGTTTGATTTGCGAATGAAGCACGGCGGTAGGGATTAACAATTCTCTGCGGTCTCTCCGCAATTGCCATCCATATTTATATCATTTCCACTGGCCTCAATGAAAACGGGAACAGTGTCATAATGGTTGCAGCCCAGAGGCGAAGAGAGGGCGAGCAAGCGAAGCTGCTCCCGTTTCCGTTTGATTTACGTTTCATTTCCTGCTGCTGTCTGTCGCTTTTGCACAGCCCGAGCTAACCGTAATGACTGAGACATCGTTAAATTAAAACTAAATGAAAGAAATTGTAAGCGCATTAGCACGATGGTGGTCGCCCACACAACTTGACAGCTGTTTTCTGGCGTAACGAAACTTTTTCCCCTGGGCTTTCCACATTTTCCTCAACCAATGCACGGGCCACCACACCGTGTGCTGTTGCTGTACAAATTTAAAGCACAGAATCCCTTTTGGAGAGCAGCTGTGTGGAGTTGAGGTTGAGGTGTGGCGTGGGCCAAAAAGGACACCGCCGTCATCATTTTCCCAAAACTTTCCACCAAACATTCGACCGAAATTTGACTTTGTTTAATGTTTGTGAAGAGTTGCGTGTGTAAGAGACCTGTGCTTTTGCTGCTTCTGCTGCGATGTGGTGCGCAAAAAACTTTCATCCCTTGCGCTACCCGCTTGACTCGCGGAAAAGGGATTAGCAGTTGATCCCTTCGCGTGGCGTTTCCGGCGGGCATACCAAACAGTAATTAGCCAAGATGGTGCCGCATAAAAATGTAAACTTTTCTCCCCGCCAAACGCACAATACGCATGTTGTTTACTTTTGATTGTTGGGGTAGGATCATTTTTAACCTTAAACTTTTAATGGGTCAACCGTTGCAAAAAAAAGGGGTGTCTTAAGGTAAAGATCACAGCGAAAGAAATATGGGACCAGAATGGGTGGAGTGGGTGCTTGGTGGCATACAAGCTACAGATGTACTACTAATTTAAGTATCTTTGACTCACGATGAGCAATTCAAAATTACGACGAGTATAGCTAACGGAACATTGGAAGCAAATGACAGCACCATATAGTCAATCGTTATCTACAATCTATCTACATCAGACTGGATACTAATTTATAATACTAATAGTTAAGTTAATCGTAACTCTAATTTGTATAACCTTCACTAACCCTTTTTCGATACGAAAACAGACCTTTAACACAATATATGCAACCAAATTCCATTCCATATGTTCAGTTTCCAGTTCTAAAATTACACAAAAAGTGCTTCAACCAGCTAGAGAAATATTTTCCATTCCGTTCCGTTCGAAAATACGTAACATTGCACGCTTCCCACCACACGGGCCGAGAACTGTTTGCCGCCCAGCTTGGTCAGAGCCTATATAAGGTTTCTAGTATGAAATTTTAAATTGATTTTTCGAGTGCCTGCACCGTAACTACCAAACCTCCTGTGCACCACTCTCCCTCCCTCGATAGAGCTTTGTGTTTCAAGTTTATGGCTCATGTCAAACACTTGTCCCGAATACCATTCACTCACTCTCCTGTACAGCTGGGACCGCTCTCCGGTACGCGATCCGACACAAGCAATTATGAATACGGTAGCTAGCCCGGTGTTTTTTAGCACATTCACACAGCACACGTACGCCGCCGGTTTCGATTTATCCATCCGTTCGGGGTCCAGTTGCGGAATGGGCGTTGATGCATTCGGCAGAAGGATGAAACGCACACTCACACTCGTTCGCAGCAAAACTGCCCGATGGGGTTCGGGAAAACCACACCGGGACGGGTACATCATCGACACCCTCCGAGAGACATGGTTTTGGGGGCACCGAAAACGCACGATGAATTCGCAAAGAGAACCCAATTTCCATTCATGTTTTTGAAGTTTGCCATTGCTGCAGGCTCTAGCATCAATTCCAACTGTCTAATCCAGACACATCAGTGTAGGGGCTGCCAACCATAAATTCCACCAGCACTTATGCAAAACTAACATGCCAATCGGAACAGTTCCAAAGCTCGTCACCACTTCAAGTTCAAGCTCATCGTTGCATGTTACTTTTGATTTTTTTTTTAATAAAAATCTTTTTTTATCTCAAATACTGGCAGATAGCAATAAAATTGATAAATTGACCAACAATTCAATCTATAAAGCCAAACTATAATACATTATAACTCTTTTGCTCTTCTGCATATCATTCACACCATTTCATCCCACTATTGTGATATGCTGAGCCCGGTATATGATTCCAATAACTCATTCTCTAACATAACATGAAAGAAGCGCATGAAGCCTAGCGGCTCAAAATCTGTGTAAAACAATCAACCAAACAACCAACACACCATGGCACCGGTGCTTTTGTATTCCATCACAATCTCTTATACTTGACTCTTGTGGACGTGAATGTAGGAACCATCGCAACTTCAGCAGAGCATCTGCAGAGAAAGAAATGCGTCTGTTTTTGCAAGCAAGACACATTTCACCCATCACGGTTCCTCAACCAAGTTTCATTAAAATGTTAATTATTGTGGTCGCTCTTGACCGTAAACTCCAGCAGCACTGGAAATACGCTCTGATCTCTACACACTGTACAGAAGGAACTTATTCGTTTTGTGGTTATGGTTAGATCGGGACATCCAAACCACTCAGTGATAATTGCTTGGAAACATTAAATTTCAAATCACAAAGTGATGATGGATTTTCAACAGCTCACCGAGCGCACATGAAACGAAATACATACGATAAGAGGTGTATTTCATTTTTAGTTTGACTAACATTCTTCCAGACCAACCAACTGGCACCGTTTGGCCGTTTGGGAACCAAAACAAAACGTAATGGGTATTGGATTTTGACGCAAATTTGTTGCCACAATCTCAGTTTAGCCAGCGTGCAGTGCAGAGTGCACCAAGACTGATGCAGAAGTTTTCTAGCCAAATGGCATTGTTTTCGACACCTGGAAAGCTCCCAACTTCGTTATTATTCGCAACAGCCTTCCTCTTGTCTCGGATGTTGACCGTTATTTGTTATTCCGCAAATAAACTTTTCCCGTTTTGCAGTTTGTTACCGCAAAAACAAATACAGATGCAATGGTCAAAGTTTAAACCAAATCATAAAGAAGCTTTGCTTGAGAAGATATGCAGTTGTAGATTTAAAGATTGTTTGAACAAACTTTAAAATGAGAACCTCGTTTGAGAGAATTTTCTTCTCCTTAAATAACACCAAATCTGTTGTAAACTGTTAGTAAACATAAACAAAACTCTGATCAAAGTAAATACTCAGCGTTTAATTAGCAACCACACGCTCTTACCAAACCATTGCTTGACAACGGACATTTTCTTCTATTGCCAACACAAACCGGGGACGTTTGCGGTTCCGTGCTTTGTCCTATCCACCCTCCCACCAACAATAGGAAAGAATGCCAACAAAAAAGATACTTTTGAAAGCTTTTTACCTCTGCTCTGAACCTTTTTACGCACGGCAACTTTTTCCATGGGGTGGTTCACCGCCACTGCATAGCAAACAAAAACACTGACCACGGACAGCAACCAAACGTTGCCGACCGTATCGCACTTATTACGCCAAACATCGTAACTGAATTTGTTTCTTGTATTGTCAAAAACTTTTCTCCCCCTTTGGCCCCAGCGTTCCGCGCGTACGAACCAACTTTTCAAGCTCGTTGCCTGCCCGTACGCACGCCCGCACTGATAACGATTGAGTTACGCTCGACAGCGAGAGCAAGAACGCGAGCCCTAAGCCCTACAGATAAGCCGACGGAAGAGTACGCGAAAACGGAAAACGCCTAAACATGCGGCCGCGCGCCTGGTTTCTCTGAGACGGCTTCACCTTCATCATTATCGTGCAGGCTTTCGCGAACAAAACGGTTGAATAATAATGTCCATTAAAATGGCGCACAGTCACAAACACACCCGAACGGATCCCACCAAAACACCGAGCCAGATCCAGTACAAGCAGAGGCGCAGCAAAAGGGACACCATTTGGCATCATCGACATGATCGTCATTATCATTTACTTGAAGCCGCTCGGTCTAATGAACTGTATACCGGAGGATAAATGAAGATTTACAGTCTCGATAGCAAATGAAGCATGAGAGCGCTTCTCTTTCCGCACATTCGCCCTCCGAATGCTTTGAGCTTTTAGTCTGCTGCTGATGCTGCGCCTGGTGTGATGGTGATGGTTGTTGGGTTTGTGCTGACCGCTTATCGGAATCGGTTCATTTTATGCTCTTCTCTCCATCAAATCTTGCACGTTTATTGCTGCAAAACAGGGTTCAGTAGTAACCGCCGCTCCTTAGCAGACATTCACGCTGAACACCATTGCAACTGTCGTTACTACGCCGTCATATAAACTTCACTCAACTTCAACTGGTTTGGCCTTTCGCCTGTGAAACGATGTGATACTGATGTCAAATGATGATTTGGAGATTCAAAATTGAAGCTTTGCCAGAAACCCTCAACGATGTTTAAAGCTGGCAAATCGTCTCGAAATTCATGCAAAACAATCAACGCTGTATTAAAGGCAATCTACGGAAGATGACCCTAGCTATTCGGTATGATCAAAAGCATTATCGACTCAACTTAAAAGCTCGTTATGAGGAACAATTTCAAGATACGCCAGCAAAAAATAGCTGCCAATAACATCTAATGTGCTTCTCGCCTAATTCTAATCTCGCTGCAAATTACACACCACTACTCGTGGCCAATATTCAATTGAAGTTTTCATTGCACTGCAAACACCTACCAGAGGCACCCGATAATCTCGTACCCCAGAGTTAGCCAGTCAACAACACATGCGCCCGCATTGTTGCTAATAATTATCACTATCTCTCAGTCCACAGCGCCACCACACCCGCCAGCCAGTATATGGTGTACAGGCCAATGGGAACGATGCACTGGGTCCAGCCCAACGAGGAGAGCTAATGCTTCTCCATGCGGCTATGACTGCTAATTACTATTATTATCAAATTACATCGCATTAAGTGCGCCTCGCGCAGATGCCAATGATTTCGGATTGCGCGACAATTTAGATTCCGTTCACGCACCGACCACCGACGCTAGGTACATCGAAGTTCCTCTTTTTTCCCCACCACGCAATGCCATCCACTCATTAGCTGTCCCAGCCCCAATAGGGTCAGGGCAGAAGAACAAAACACCCTCTCATCGGTACCGCAATCGGTGGCGGAGCAGTTGGTTTATCGCCGTATGCAAAGCAATTAGTTTAATGGGCTATGGAACGCCTATTTATAACAGCACGTACGAGTTTAGCCCTCGGTGAACGAAAGATGCACGCGAGATACAGCCGATAGACAGAACCAAACGAACTAAACAGCGGCAAAAAGAAGGGCAAAACGGTCCTCTAGCGTCCGACACGACCCACGTCGCGCTCAACACTTTCCTGATGCTATTTGTATCGTATTCCTCGCTGTGACTCTCCTGCGCTCTCGATGGATCAAACCAGCTGCAACCATTGCACGGAGATGGGAAAGGGATCATCAGAGCTCCCACACCCAGCACATGCAGAACCGCAAAAATACTCCCCGGAGCTCACCCTAATAACTGTTCAAATAATTTTGCCCTTTTTCACCCCCAATCCTTGCCACACGCTGTCTCTCCCTCGGGCAGGAAGTAAATTAAAGACTTCTGCCCAACAATAGCAGCTCCCGTGGAACAGGTCGACACCAGTACTTTCATCGTTTTCGATATATTGTCATGCCTTTGCACTAACCTGCCGTACCTAACACAACACATTTCCCCTCTGGTACAGCCACTCGAATGGGTCGACTCGACCAAACCAACTAATATGAGTGAAGCTCCTGTGATTGCTCCGCTCTGGCTTCATTTGTATGAAGTTATTACAATCACTGTAATAAACTTTGAGGCAGAGGCGAACCGTTGCTTAAATGGCACCCGTCAACCACACGCCGTCCTCGGGTGCCATTTTGTGTCAGGGCACACAAATAAACCCCGCCCCCTAAACCCTCCTCCCTATAGTGACACACACACACACACACACACATGGCGACCATCGGCCGGAAGCACCGGAAAAGCTTTATTCACCGACTGCTGCTTCCACCTGCGCCGTCCGTCCATTGAGTCCCCGTCCCTCGGGAGCACGGTGGCGTTGCAATTCCAAAGAATACAGTATCCGTACACGGGACACAGGGCAAAACGTTCGAAAAGATATACCACCGTCCGCGTTCGGGGTTCCGGAATGCTTACCCTCCCCCGTAGGGGGTTGAAAAACGACGAAAGGATTTATACTTCTCCCGAGGATAATAATTATACAATGCTGGGCGCACCACACTCTGAAAACGCGATGGCTTAGCGCCGCAGCTCACCGAGCGATGCATATTTTGTGGGTTTGCAGAAGCGAGCAGTGGAGGGGCGGCGGATGGGGAAGCCTAATCCGCACACTCTACACTGCTTGGGGTCAATTTTTATGCCAGCCTTTCGACTGGGCATGGTCCCTCGATTCCAGCAGTTTCTGAACAGGGGCAAAGCGTTTACTGCGTTTCGGTTTCGATCGTTATCCAATGTACGAAGCACGTGTATGGAAGAGTAATGTCCGTGCTGGGTAGTCGTTAAGCGGTCGAATTTGTGGCGGTGGGTAATTTTTAAAGACGAAATCGTTGAGCATTCAGCAGGAGTTGATTCCGCTGGGAACCATAAAACTTTTTGGGCGAGTAAATGGATCAACGTTCAACTTCGTTGCAGGTTTGATTCTAAACACCTCACTCAGGCACATCTAGGGTTCGCACAGGTGAGCTAGGCGCTTTAAAGAGGGCGTTGGAACACATTTGTCGAGCAGATTTATCGGAAGATTACAGGCAATGCTGGTCCTAAGCCGAGTCACCCATTCATTGAATGAAGAAAGACCCTTCCTGCAAGCAATCCAATTAAGATTCAAGGATAAATAAGTCATAATTTATGCGAAATGATCGCTACTACAGAAGGTGTATGCAGTGTAGTAGCCTCTTAGAATTCCTGAACTTGTTTCAACCCTACCTTGACGCCTCATGAGCACAGTACAATGCATCTTAACAGCTACAAATTTAATTACATAAATGCATCAAATCGACTTACCTTTCCCCGATTGATGAAACCGTGCTCGGCGGCAACTCGATCGGCCAGACCATGCACATCACCTTCCGGAATGTGCACCGCCCAGTGGTGTGTGAAGTGGCGTACGCCATCCAGCATTTCATCGATTTCGTTGACGCTTAGCAACTTTGCCTCATCGTCACTACTGCTGCTACTGCTGATGCTGCTGCTGTTGGCAGTGGCCAAAATGCCCGCCAGCAGTCCCTTCTTAAGCTCCCCGCCGTCGCCACTACCCCTTACACCGGTCGTTACATTTTCATCACAGTTAACCGCGGAATTGATGCCGCTAAATACTAAAACTACCGATAACACTAGCACTAATTGAAACTGGATGATGCGACTCCACGGAGACGCTCGGGGATGAAGGTGATGCTGCTGATAGCGCGGGTGCACAGTCGACGCAGACTGACATCGCGGACGCCGCGTGTGACAGCCAACAGCGGAACAGCTGCTTTCGGTACTATCACTGCTACAATCGTCGGAGCTGCTGCTGCTACCTTGATGCCATCGGAGCTCATTTTGGGGATCCTCCGGATCGTCTTGATCAGTGGATCGCTCGTCCGGGAAATAGCTATCCGACCTGGAGTTACACCTCAACGCTCCACCATGCTGCTCTAGCATCACCGCACTTACTGACCACGGTACATCGTGCTGTCCGGTTGCATTGCCTTTGCCCCTGCTAAAAGATTTACGTTCGCGCTGCAGCGCAGTCTTTATAGTCATTTTGATGCAGGAATCCTTCGCCCGTCTTGGTTAATCTAGCTGCACAAATTGTTTCAGAGAAGCGACCACCACAACACTCCACAGCGTTACAAGCCACGAACAGACGCAACGCGCTCCCACCGGCATGGAGCTACGGACAGCAAAACGATCCAGGGCCACAACGAGACCAGAGCTATCGTTTACTGGGAGCAGCTAGAGCCGGCGTTCCACACAATCTCCGGGTGGTGGTGCCGTTACGAACCAGATCCATCCAACCGACTTAGACCATAGCGTGCGAAGGGCTGGTTCGTCCTGCCGGTATAGATGCTTTCCCGGAACCGGGATAACTAGTCATCCAATAAGGCTGCACGGATGACGGAATGTGGTCGAAGGCTTTCCGAACCGACGACGAGGGTACCGTCTCCGTTCCGAGAAAGCTCTAGCGAAGCAGCAGTCGAGTACACCGGTCCGGGGTCCGTTCTGCCCTCCAGTCGCAGGGATAATCAAGATGATTTAATTAAAACATAATTATTATTAATTTCATCCCACCGAGGCTCGTTCTCGATGACCTTTCTAGCCAAAGGCGATTCTTACGAGTACCTGCTTCGGGGTGATTTATCGGGCCGATCTTCCGCCTCCGCTCCGTTTGCTCGTTTTTCGTTCCCCAGGAGTGTGACCTCCCCGTCTCTCGGTAAAAAAGCACACAAATTTTAGGCTGCTGTCCGGGTGTTTGCCGACAAAGGGGATGTCTGGCTCACAGCCCCTTTTAATACTTCTTGCCGGGCCGGTTGATAAGGCGGGTCTTACACATCGCTCCCTCTGCTTTCCTTTTCGCCGCCTCCCCGCTCGACACGCGCTCTCTGTCCGCCCTCGCTGAATGGTGATTTCCTTATTTCCCGACCGATCCTTATCCGTTTTTAATCAATCAATTAAGACTGTACACCGTGCCCTGTGCAGTAAGCGTGGCACGATGGTCGCTCTTGCTGAAACGATCCACCGGCTTCGTGTCTTATATTAAGGATGCTCTTCCGGACGTCTACAAAAACGGACAACCGTATAGTCACCGGGCTCCACGACGGTTTGCGGCGATTCACTTCTTCACCTTTGCAACTTTTTTTTCCTATCGACAAACGTTGCCCATCACTCGACACGAACACAGACGCGCGCACGCACAAGCTCACCACTTTGCTTCTGTTGCTAATTTGATTCTAGAAAGTTCCGTCCACTCTGAAGTAAGGGAAGAAATAATCATTTAATAGACATTACACAACAATAACACAACAAATACAACAATATCAGACCGGCCGCTCTCTTTCGATTTCGCGACACCAGACGAGCAGGACCTGGATGCAGAGTTAGGCTCTAGTTTCTACACTAATCAGTTGATTGCCATTCCGTTAGTCTAGTTTAGTCTAGTTTATACACAGTTCACCAGGATCTGGCATTCAACCGATTTCACTCAGTTCACTTCATTTGCCACTGACGTTTTTTTTCCAGAGTATGTGTGTCTGTGTGGTATCACTGTTTGGCACATCTGAAACGATAAACAGAAAAAAAACAGACATTAAAATTACAGAAGTTGAGTAATTAAAATACTTTCGTATTTATTGTTTCCCAAATCCAAAAAACTTTGTGCCATCATCTGTGGCACACAGAATCTTTCCTAATAAACGTCCAAAGAGTGATGAAGCGCCCCTTACACATTGCAAAAACCAGACATTAATATAGCAATATGCCAGTACCGTTGAAGCGCCGTGTGAGACTTTCTCATTCGGCAGCTCATCGGTTGGAAATGAAAGCCAAACTTTCATTCATTCGACAGCGCACACAGCCGGTCTTAGCATGAGACATAAATCCTGCTCCGCCCGCCTCATTTTGCTACGCCATTTCCGCCGAAATCTATTCCTCGACGCACTGCTATTCTGACACGCACCTGCCCAACATCAAAAGCCTAACCCCGCTGAACTTTATTAATGAATATTGGAAAAGTTAGCTCCGAGAAATCAGTCCGATTATTATTTATGACAACCCGGAAACGGTCCGGCGACCTTCCGGAAGGGAGGCATTCACGGGTGGACGGTTCCAGTGATGTGTTAACTCTTTCGAGCCACGGGAAAACTAATTATCTCACATTGAAGTTAGTCTGTACTGTCTGGCCGCTAAACAATGCGCTCGTTTCAACCCGAACCAGGGAACTTCTGATGTACGAGCGCTTACTTCACCGTGACAGTGACGCTCACCATGACGTACATTCGCTCGTGGATTTGATGGAGTGAAAAAGGTTTAAAGGATTTGTCACACTCAGCATGCAAAATGAAATGCAAATGTCTATTTGACTTTGCTGATAAGGCTCGCGCGTATGTTGGATGTGTGTGACTGTTCTGTGCGCTCGTGAGCTCGGAATAAACAGTCCGTACCTTTCCCCGTTGTAATTAGGTTCTTCATCGCTCCCAATTTCCCGCCAGTGCGATACTGACTAACTTCATTTGTTATCATACTGTTATTGATATCGCGTTTCGGTACACGTGCTGATTTGCGCGCACACATCAAATACACCCAAAACAAATCACAGCTCATTAGCGCTCGCTAGGCATGCCAACGGGCGCTGTACATGCGGCGAGTAGGATGAAAGGGCAAAATGTTATCTGCACGCTGTCAGCGTGATGCTCGCACCCTGCTATGTTGACAATTTCGGCCACGATAAATCCAGTGGATCTTAATTTTACCATCAGATGCACTAACACAATTTAGCTGACAACGTCCGGGCGGACAAAGGGACCGGTGCTGAAGTATGCAATTGATTTCATAAACCAGAGCAATGGTAATGAAATGGCGAGTACCGTATGGCGTTGCCGGTTCATCGTTTATATGCGATAGCTTCATCGAGATGTACCCATCATTCACAGGCGCCGGGCTCGAAAGCAGTTTGCGTAACAATAAACCACTTGACAGCTGACGATCTCGATATAAGCGTAGAGCATTTTTGAATGGTGTTGCGATTTCGTAACAACGATAGTCTCATCCAACTGGTTAGTGCAACTGATGGGCCATTGATAGAGATATGATTTTATCAATGTTGAATATTATTATTTACGCCTTAAATTACTTCACAATGCAAATGAAATGCAAATAACATACACGCAACTATACGAACCCTTTGTTGTGCCGTTAACAAATCCGCTTATCATTTAAAACAGCTGGCAGCTTATCGTTTAGCCTCGCAAACTAAATCCAACTACCCATTGTACTGAGATCAATCATTAATCATGCCCTCGTGGGTACTTCGAAGCGTACGAAGGATTAAAAATGCAATATTTTATCGGCCTTCAGTTTGAAACTAACGTTTCATACGCGTTGCAATTATTAATTTGTACAAATACACTATTGCAAACATCAATTTGCAATATGCTGCCGTACTGTTGTTCCAGTGCAATGGGCAGCCTCTTAGTGTAAGTGGTTTCTTCAGCAGCATTTACGATTATTTGTCTTCAGTCACCCACACACGCTGAAGCGTACCCTTGCCAGATTGTTTCGTTTGACTGCGTTCAGGGGGTTCGAACGTGTTTCTAAATTGATTTAAATATCTACGGCCCACGAGCGAGTGTTGTTTTTCATCGACACGTGGCCTTTTCCCAGGAGAAACCGCACCAATATACCCGTACCAGACCACTCACTGGCACGTTGCCGTCTGTTGGTGCTGTTACGTGTGCCTGCGCTAGACAAACTTCCCTTTTCCCGATGGGGCGAGGAAAGAAAGGCAACAACACGGGCCCATTGATCGAAACGCTAACTAACCACCGGCAAAAGCCACAAAACAGTATTAGGAAACAATGTTGGTTTCATCGTCCAAGCGCTCAAATGAAGCATTTTTGTTGCTGCTTTATCTCCGTAGCTCGTACTCGTGCTTGAGGAGTCAGTTTTTAGTGATGATGTTTAAATAACAATAATTTTGCTACACATTTTTAATGCTCGATTCACCTTCAAGCATTTTGATGAGAGCTGTAAAACTGTGACACGCACTATTGGTTCCATCGACTGTTGTTCACTGCCACAACACACACACACACACACACAAAAAACCCTTTCATTCCCAAATCCACTGGTACAGAAATACCCAAGGTGCTGATAAAAAGGGAACAAAAACTCCGTTCTCCCATCACCAACTCTACACCTGAGCATTAAGGATCACAACGCACCAGGCCGGGCGCCGGGTGTGCCGCCCGCATCAATATGCAAACGAGCACCGCCGCTGCTGCCGCTGGGTTGCTTGCCGGCGGTTGCCGAAGGTGGTGGATTTCGCGTCGTCGTCACTTTACCTCTCGGTAAACTCATCTGGTGAATTGAGTTTTCAAATGCCATTTTCCTCTCCCGCCCACACTTTACCACACTGAATTGCTTCGCCCCACCCGGCTTGCTTGGGGACTTGAGTTTTCCGCACCCATCACTACCACCACCACCACACAAACGCGTACGTACACATACGCGTCTCGCGCGCGTGCTGGAGATGTTGTGTGAAACATTATAAAATTCATGAAATTCATCCCCGCGCGGTCGCTTCATCATTGCGGGTCGTTCATAATGCACGCTCGGGTCGAATGTGCGGATCAAACGTGGAGAGGTGAGGCGATGAATACGCTACCATTATCTTACACCCGTTTACGCAGCAACAAACTCCCAAAATACACGCTGTTCCCACACACACACACACATCTGATCGCCAAATTCAATCGAATCTGTATGTGAAGGGAACGGTCGTACCATCATCTCGCGTCTGGGCTGGATTTTCCTGTTTCACTGAATCGTGTTCAACGCATCCTCGATAAACGTCGTCGGACTGGGAGATCCAAACGGAATGGTGAAAATTATGAAACCGTCCCTCGAGCTTAATAACATACAACTGTCTGTGTGGGTGGGTCGGTTGCTTTGGTAGATATTCCGCTATGTAACGATTACGTTCTGCAAAATCGAATAAAAAATTTACATTTCAATAGACCGAAGATGAATCTATGCAAAAAAAAACCCACTTTCACCATTTTTCCGTAGAACTCTTACTCTATTTAAGCCCATTTAAACAACGCTAGGATCAATAGGAAAGGAACGAAACTTTTTGCAACTCTTTAATTTATTTGCCACACCTTACGAGTCTCGCGCGCTTTCCACCGCCCTACAAAGAATGGAAATAAAGGTTGGAGTAAGCATAACAAAAAAAAGTCAACGGAGCAACCAATGTATGCACTGCAGCATTAATCTACGCCATTCCAACAAGTCGTTACGATGCTGGGCACGTGGAAGATTAATGGAAAAAAATATTCAAATTACGTTTCGGTACGCGCCCGGTCTTGGCACACCGGACGTTATACCGTTTTTTTTGCCTGCGCGCTCGCCCGCTTGCTTCCAGTACACTCCAACCACTGACCAACGTTTTGTACCAAATGAAGATGAACTTTTCGCACTTCCGCACTCGCACCTAGCCGTCCCCGGGTCGTCCGGCACACAGCTGCAGCCAACACGAGCCGGCGTCACACATCGTACAAATACCTAAAAGTTGACAGGGCATGGCAAGGTACACAAATAATCTTACACGTCCCTGTCTGATGAGTTGACACAGCGAACGTGCCTGACCTGGATCTACCCTATCACTGGGTGCGGGGCAGGCATAAGGCGCGACGACGCTAAGACACGGTGCTCCACAGCTCAACACCGTTTTCTTCATACGTTCAAAGCTGATGTGTGGCCGTTCTCGGCCAAAGAGCAAACACAAATCTGTAAAAGGTCGAATGTGTCTCGCCCAAAGTGACATTCACACAGCAACACACACGCACACACACACACAGGAACCATTTTGTACAAACACCAACTAGTGAAGCGAGAAGATGCAGAACGATTGCCGAGACTCATCTCGGATATGGACCGGAGTGTCTAGGGCCGCAGTATCTCTGACCAGGCCTCCGGCAACTGCTCGCAACTTGAAAGCTCTGTCGCACACAATAGTGTATGATGATTTCTGGTCCCTAGAATTCAAACCACTCCGTTGTAGCAGCGCCACTATTCCCAAGCAACTCTCTCCCAAGACCTGTGCGATAAACTGTTTAGTATGCTGGAGCTGCGCCCCAGAACTACGGACACCGGACGACGATCCATCCAATTCGTTTTCGCTGTGAAAACCCCTGGCAGCAGCACCACTATTCCTGTGTCATGTGTCTTCTTTTTTGTGTGTGCAAAAACCTTACCAGTTTGTTCGAAGCAATGTTCAAAGCATTGCGAGGATCCATTTCCTGTGATTCTTTTGATGCATAGCGACCGGAAAGGAAAATCCAATCTTCCTCCACCTTTTAGTGAGGTTGGTTTTTAGTCACATACCGAATGTGACTATCCAGTGTGCATACGAATCGGTGAAACGATCGGTTCGACACAGTAACGAACAGTGTAATTTAAAAGAGTCATTGGAACAGGATTTGTGACACCGTCCACTCGTCCCGTGTCTCACCCGAGGAGCGCCAGATTGAAGTGTATTTCTTGGACCGTCCAACCGATGAGTCATTGAAGTATTCCGAGCGGTGATCATAGGCAAGCAAACCAATTTGTTTCGAGTTTAGTGCGATGCAATGTATTGCAAAACTACGGAAAGTAGGACAATCTCATTTATCAGGGAGAAAAAGTCGGCATCAATTAAAGTTATTTACAAAACACCAAGTAAAATTAATTCTTTCCAGAGCAAAAACAATCCAATTTACAAAATTTCCATCACAACAATCTGCTGCTATTTTTAAATGCAACGCATGCCCTAACGGAAGAGAAAGAAATAATAAAGACCCCAAGCGCTTTAAGTTCTCCCCAGAGCACACACCGCAGACTGACCCAAGCACTTGTGTGTTGTGCACCGTTCCGTGTCATAATTTTCATAACCCTCGACGTAAACACATAACGGACGCGTGAAATCACGACACCCCGAAAGGGTGCACACGACGCCTCCCCTCCCCTCCTTCTCTTTGCCTTTAGAGTTGTTGGGAAAGCTGCTCAAACCCGGTGCGAAAGTGACACGCAACATTTGACATTGTGCCGCGCCCTCTTCGCCCGCGTTTGCCGTGCGCATTTCGCGCCAGCCGTTTAACGCCAACGGGGCCCGACGGTGTGTGGTGGGGGTGTGAAGGAACGTTTTCCACCCAACCGTGTCAAGCCACGCGATTAATGTAAATTTACATAACCTTCCCAAAAATCGGGCATGGTTAAACGAAACAGGGCCGCGGGGAGGCCGTTGCAGTGTGCCCGATCGTTTGTGGATGTTCTGTTTCACTTTGCGCCCTCCTTTCGATCGAAAACATTACCAACGTTCCAGCTAAAAGGTTGCTTCAATATTGATATACATTATGTGACAACTGCAAACGAGAGGCTATTACCAATTATCTTTTAATTGTGGTCTCGCGATACTGGAAATGATGGATTAAGCGAGAGAAGCGAATAAATTAATTGAAATTGCCTATCATTAGTGCCAAATACAATGGATATGTTGAATAATTGTATGTGCTTTTTTTTTACTACTGCATTGGCATTGTTAGCACTTCACCATCGTTATGTATTTTCGCTTCAATAGTACACTGTTTCGGGAAAGTCTATGCGCACAATTGAATCCTGCCTCAGGATAAAAAACCAAATAACACATACTTTCAGAGTGATCAAACAGCAAAACCTGAACTATTCAACAAAACAGCTAAAAAACGGGATACATTACTAGATAACGCAGAACTCATGCTATACGCATCACTGCCGATTGCGTTAATTGGATTAACGGTCCGAAATGGAAGATATCACCGTGACTTTTCTGCTAACGGCACATCCCAGGATTTACATTCTGACACAGTAACCGACAGTGGCAGCAGCAACAACCCTTATTGTTAACCTCCTTCTACGACCGTACACCATACCCAGGGACATGGACAGGGAGCGGGCACAACAACAACAACAAAAAAAGATCCCACAAACGCTGGCACGCTTCGCATCACAGGAATCTGTACCTTCCGAAATCACAAGCTTTTCCGAGCGGAAAACTTTTCAAAGCGAACGCAGCAACATCATTTTGATCTCGAATGGCCAGAAGCATTCACTCGCTGGGTTAGGATTTTTCAGCACGCTTGGCTAACCGGCACCGCACGCAGTCATTCTGGGAAGGATGAGGGGGGGGGAGAAAGGGTGCTGATACATATCCGCTGGATGAAATCATTTCCCGAAGCACCACACAAGGTAAAACCCATTTCATCAGCGCCAGTGTTACGGTGTTTCCGGATAAGTCTGTCAACAAGCCACTGTCATTGAAGTCTGCATTACATTAATGAAATGTTTTTGAGGAGAACACATGAGTGCATCTAAATAACTCACTTGCCAAAAGAGTTATGAATGTACAGCTTTGCTTCGATTAGCAGAAAACATTTCAATTTTCCAAACAACCACACCCGTAATGCCACTTTCATACATCTTCACCCATAATTCCGTCTACATCCTGTGCTGTGTCTACACACGTTATTACAGGATCTGTTCAGCCGTTTAACGGCGTAGTAAAAGCCGATGATGATTTCCAGTTCATTAGCAAATCTAATCCAATTATGATGACATATTTCTTTTATACGCCAGCAAACCATTAAACCGTGCCATAAAACGGGTACCTGGTTAACGTTAGCCCTCTCTCGGGAGAGGAGGGCTTTATACGTCACCATCGTCCTAGATCGCATCATCCAGTGCACGCGCACGCACAGCAAACGATGGTGACCTTCATCATCGTAATCGCCATTCAAATAAAGCTCCTGTAAGCTCCTAAACGAGCAACCAAGGATTCATCTTGCCATCTTCCAGGCGCAACACACCCACACACACCTGCTTCTCCATCTCAAGGGAGCTTGTAAAAGTGAAAGCATCCCATCCCCAGGTCAATGCGGGGCGCACTACCGGAACCACCGAAATCCCATTGACAACACAACCCGCGACGACGATGACAACAACGGTGATCTCCTCCCATCCACCACCCACCTCGTTCTGCTACCTCGGGCGAAGGAAGCGAGAGTAAAAACCGGACACGAATGGTGCCGAAAAGATCCGTGACGGGCCATAAAATTTCATTGCACCAATCTCACCCATCCAGCGCCCTCCGTACGGTGGCACTATCGTACGTTTTCCAGCTAGAATTTCTTACGTACACCCAGCACCACCACCACCACCAAGGCGAAATCTTTTTTCGTCAATTCTTCGCGCGCGCGTGTGGGCCTTGCTCTCGCTTGCACTGTACCAGCTGGCTCCAGCTGTTTGCCAACCGTTTGCTTCACGCCATCGCGACGACTACTTCCGATTTTTCCGTGCCAGGATGCCCCCTCCGCCCCGCCAGCTGCCAAGTGTCCCAAGCGGAATCAAGCGGTGGGAGTCGAAGAGCGACAATTTAATCTGCCGTAAGTCCCCTTAAATGGCTGCAAATGGAAATCGATATTTTCTTAACCAATTGATAGCAGAAGGCGATATAAATCGGAACACTAAGTAAGAGCGAACAAGAGCGAACAAAATACAAAGGTTGGGAGTGCGAAAAAGAGAGAGAAAGAGAGGCTCCCCACACTTCGCATGGGGTTCAGCTTCAACCACCGAAACATATATTTTTTCTTTCGCCTTTTTTAGGGTTATGTTTCATTTCGCCTTTGGTTCGGTAATCCGGTGACGGAAATCGTTTTCCGACCTCTGTCTCTCAATCTCCATTCGCCGCCACCTCCTCCAGGGAGTGCGTGCTGGGTGCGGCTTACAGAAAATGGAGAAGCAATTAAAAATTAATTTCAGATTACTTATTCATTCCAGGATACTGACGCTTCGATCCGATCTGTCTCTTGGGGGAGGGCAGTAATACGGGAGGCGCTACTACTACCGCCGCCCGTGCGCAATATGCTCAACGGTGAAGTATATTTATCAAACTGTGGAAAACGAGATAGGCTTCAAACGAACATTTCCAACATCACCTCACCTTTATTTTATCTGCGCCTTTACCCATCTGTGTTTGACCACCGTCATATAATTATTTCGTAATAGCCCGGTGTAGAGGGCTTAACCCGCGAACGCGAAACGCGGCAACTGGATTTTAAACACTTGTTTATTTGCTGCCGGCGATGGACGAAATCTGTCGACAGCTTCCACCCCCAAAACCCCAAAACCCATTAGAGCTCGCAGGCTAACTCGGGAGCGCTTTGATCTGGTAACGATTTATGGTGTTTTAGATCGCACTCGAAAACTGATCCCTGCCTCAGATGATCTCACAGACAGTCAACTTGAAGTATCCCTCCATTAGCCTATGACCCTACACAAAACAAAAAAAAAGAATGCTTCGCGAGGGAGCTTAAAAACAAGGGGTGAGAAAATTAATTACCAAATCACTCCACAAACTCACGCTGAAATATATCGTTTTCCTATCAATTTCGTTTCGAGTGCTGAAACTTTTCGGGTGAACGGAAAAATGGTAATTAATTCTACACCGATCGAACAACTAAAACGGAAGCCCTTATGGCCGACTATGGCCCTTACGTTTGCCGAGAAATCGAGTCGATTGGTTCCAATTTTTCAACCATCCATGAACCTTGCCGCCTGTGTCTGCTTCAGCCTAAAACGATGCCTCGGAAAAAAACGCGCGCCAACTTTACCGCGACTGTGTGGTCTTCCTGTGTGCCGTCGAATGCGGCAGGCGCTAAGAGTCGATACGGCAGTTACTGAACGAACTCAATGTTTCTCGCCAGGTCACAGGCACCCACCGACCGGCTGCACAGTGAGCTGAGCTGGGAAAAACTGACGAGAAAATAGAATTAATGAGGCTTACACTGACGCGTTGGCTTTGCCTTTGCACTTTCGCGATTAATCATAGTCAGGCGCTTGTGGTGCGGCACGAAGACGACGACGTGCGCGGAGATTACGCTTTAGGGAAGCGTTGAGCGTTTTCTTTTTCGCCTTCGCAACCCAACCCAATTGCCCAACTGGCACTACAACATCCCGTTCACACTGGGCGCGCGGCATAAGTTTTCCGTTAGTAGGAGCACGCGCGGCGGCACCACAAGCACACGCCGACACTAATCCCCTCCCCCAGTCAGCTGACTGAGATTGGACCGAGAGAAGTTAACCGTGATCGATGCTCTCGGTACTGCTGAAAAATGGAAGTTTGTTTGCTTGTGCCTGTGTGTGTGTGTCTGTGGATTTTGGTTTCGTTCGACCATGGCTAGTGCGCGAAAGAGTTGCGGCTTTGATCCGACGCTGCCGACCACGAAATGAATATCCAGAAAGTTTGTGCGTAGCTCGCTCGTTCGTAGGTAGGGCGCACGGCGAAACAAACGATACTACCAAGACGCTATTTGTAATCCGGAGATCGACACGGTAAACACACCCACCCGCCGGTAAGGCACGCCAACTTGCTCCAGCGGGTCGGGTCGAATTAACTTGCTCCACACCGTCGTTCTAGTAATTAATGGAAATCATCAATCATACGGTGGATGTCTATTTGTTTCTGTGCTTCATCCCCACCACCATCGACGACGGTGTGTCGGGAGGTGAGAAAATACGTCAATCGCTAATTGCTTCATGCATGTTGATGGTGAAACATTTGATATCAATTTGCGATGGCAGTGCGTTGAAATAATCATGATAAATGATAAAATACAATCGCTCCAGCAATACTTACAATCAACGTGGATTGCATCGAAAGCCAAGCCAACAAGACACACACGCGTGCTTAGTATTCATTTATCTTCACCTAACAACTAACCTTACATTTCAGGGTACTTTCCGCTGCAGTATCATCTGTCTCAGCAAATTCTAACCCAGCGTACGCCACTTTCTTTCTATCCGTGGAGCTACCATTACATTAAGACACATCTGTATTCATAGATTTACACTTGCCGTTTCGTTCAATCGATTTGATGGCGGCACAAGCAAACAACCCGATTTCTATTGCCGTGCGTACTTCTAACCAGCCGACAAATGGCGTTGGCAGTAAAAGCATCGACGAGTACATTCAATAAACGGGCACATGCCACCAAACCAGAAGCGGATTGTTCCTTCAGCAAAGGCTAAAAAAGGATATCAAATTCCGCGATAAAACTCCCACTACTATACACTGTCGCAACACACATACGCTTCGTAACAACTTTTTGGAGGAAAATCTACTCCGGCAGCTGCGTGACCGGGACGCTACGTTTGCCAAAATGCACCATAAAAAGTAGAACCCTTTTGTCCCTACAGAAAGCTCCCAATGCCCAAATGGGAGGAGCAGATTGGAAGTCTGAAGCGGATCATCGGTTTCTGACACTTTGCCCACTTGAGTGTCCCTGGCGTGAGTGACAAAGCTTCGGTCGTAAAATTTAATGACACCCATATATGATGGGAGAGAAAGAGCTCATAAACTACATTGTCCCGATAAACAGAGTGCAATGGGGGAGATCAGAAAGTCATGAAGCATAGGGCGCGTGATGGATTGTAATCGAATTTTGGCAGTCAATTCACATTTGTCAGTGTAGGCTGTAGCGTGACACTGACAGCGTCAATGTTGCCAAACAATATCTTCAAACCATGTGCCTTGACAGTTGATAGCGTGCAACGTCCATGTCTATATAATTCCCCCATCGAATAGACCCCATCAACTCTACACCTTCATTTTCCAAACATATGGCGCGTTGTGCAAATCAAAATTAATTAAGTCAATTGCTTAAGTTCACAGCACAACGTTTATGCGATGTAATTAAAACTTTATCAACGAAATGGTATGTCACACATTCATTCCACTCTACACACGGCACGTCCCACAACCAGTTCCTAAGAAAATGTCAAATGATTTCATTTAAATTAACCTCATCACCGGGGCAACCGCAGAGTGCTTGAACAGTCTGAAGGAGGATGATTGTTGATTATACCACATACGGCAGGAAAACGATCCAAGCAAATAAACAAACGACCTAACCCGCCAGGTCCCACTCTTTATTGCTTTCTTGCCTCGCTGCAAATGCTTCAGCGGTAGGGGAAGAAACTAGCCTATTCTTATCCGTTGTTGTTTATTGGACAAACAAAAAAAGAACGCACCCACGTGCGTACATCGCATCCATCCAAGGTGGGGATTGCGTGGAATCCGAAAAACCGGAAGCTGCAGCACAGAATAGCCGGCCATCAATTACGCGCTTAATTTCCTTCTCCTCGCAGGGACACATCCTGCCCGTTACCGGGAGGGAGCGAGCGAGAGCGGTTCGTCCTACGTTTCTAAGCTTTTGCTGATCCTCCATTATGACCGAGTTTGGCACGTTGATGACCTTAGCATCGTTCAGCCACGGACGACGAGAGCCACTGCTGCCCAGAAGCCCTTTATATCATTCGTTAACTTTTGCTTCTACACCAACGTCGGTTGGCCAGCGGCAACGGGTCTTAGACCACGCTGCCACTACCGCACGTGCTAACGCGCCCGACGTAGTCGCTGTGGCACTCGAGCACCGTACTTCAACTCACTCAGGATAACCGTAAACATTGCCCTCTGTCCTTACGAGAACGTGGCGGATTAAGTCGCTCGACACGCTGCACTCGATAAGTCGTACGTTGGTCGAAAGGACCGACAGAAGAATGGCGAGCGACTGGGACAAGTATTCCAAGCCAAAGCAACTTTTTACCCCCTTTTTTACCGAAAACAAAAAAAACCCAACCTCACACACATTGCACGGCATGTCCGGCGGCCTACAGCGGCAAGGTAGTTGGTGTACATGGGAAAAATTCTAGCTCGATTCGTTCAAACCTAAAATCCACAGTTTTCACACTTACTACACCTTACCGCACCAGCCAACTTTATCGTCTCTTACGTCCCAGGAAAAGAAGAAAAAAGAACCTTTTTCTTTATGTTTTGCGGTGTGTACGGCCGGTGAGAGCACGACCGGAACTCAAGACCATTCAATGGTGGGCGGGATTTTTTATTTTTTTATTATTTCCCTTGCTTGCCTGCTGACCGAGCAAATCGGTGTGGAGTGTAATAATCGTAAAAACGTTTGATAGAAACCAACGCTGGCGTAGTTGAAAGCATCGCCCCAGCATCTTGCGCAAATATTCCTCTAAACTTCAGCACCTGAAGGCCCTTAAAATGTTGGTTGAGCAGAGCTAGATACTGCTGGCATGCATTCTTAAAGCAGAGCTCGCACCGGTTTGAAGTTGACTAGAAGAGGTATCGTGTTTAATATACTTAAACAATTTCAAAACTGCATTAAAATTTGCAATATCCAGTTGGTCAATGTTTGGACATTGCTGAGATTTGATTATTTTACTTTTTTTTTGCGTTATTTGCTCTGCAAGTAATCAGTACGGAGAACTTATCACCAAACGCAATCAATGCAAAATGTTTACTCATCTCCCCTATCCCAATCCTTTGTTTTATCCTTCAATCCCCTACACGTACAAAGACGAGCGAACGACCCAACAACCCTCCTAGCTGCGGCCGGTAGCATGTTTTCATTTCACTTACCATCACCAACTTTAAACTAACAACGACCTGCTCCGTTGTTTAGTTTAGCTTGCTTGCTTACACGATGCTTTTCAGCTTTTTGCCGCAATGCAACACATCGTCCACCGAACGATACGGCCAATATCCAGTGGGGCCGATAGACCGACAATAGCTGCTTCCGGCAAAGAATATGGTCTTGCAATTCCACTCCACGATGCTACGGCACAGCACAACGCACGGGAGATATAGCGTCCAGCAAGCGGTAGAACAGGTGGAACAGGGAGGTCCAAGGACCGTCGTCCCCGGGAGTCGCTTCTACGGTGACTCCGGATACTGCCAATCGATGACTCCGGAATGACCATTTAAGAAATTGCTTGTTGACCACAGTCAACTCGTGTTACTTCCTTCTTCAATGGCTAACAATAAAGAACAGCACGGGCGCTCGTGACGTCCCAGCCAGTACAAGCAACCTGAGCAACGGTAGTGTACACATCCTAACGTACACTTTGGAGTTTATGCTAGAGCTGCACGGTGTCTTGCGGATCAGAAAACAAACACTTGCTTCTTGAACGGTTGATTGGAAAATCGGGAGATGCCAAGATTGGCCAAGAATTCTGAACCAGCTCAGCATGAGGAATAAAGGTGTAATAAAAATGTAGCTTCATGTCGCACTGTTGTATCGATGCAAAATCTTGAACGCCCCAAGGGTCACCTTAAAAAGACATCTTCGTCTTCTTGCTTGTCTTGAATTACCCTCAATGGTTGGTGTGGCTGAAGCTTACCAAACCGGAACTAAAGCGCATAAACATATGCACCAAACAATCAGAGCAGAAAAACAAACCACACAAAGCGACATGAAACAACAATCCTTTGGATGCACAACCAACATCACCCGACGGGTTGCCAACATAACGTGTACCCTTGTTTTCCATATTTTGCACCTCACAAACATTCGGAGTATGCATTGAGCAGAGCAATTCCAGGAAAAGCTCTTGCTGAAGAGACAACCATTGCTACACTGTTTTGAAACCAAGAGGAATCCTGCCTACAGGAGTAATACGGAACAATTTTGCGCTTTCATTTTCTCATAATTTGCTTCCAGGCCAATCTTACCGAGATTCGGCTGTCGAATGTAAGACAACGGCTCGAATAATGTCCAATTTTATGGAAGCGTTAATGCCCGTGTGCCAGAACACATCCAACGAGCACACATCACCCACAAAGATCCCATTGCGATAAGCTCCTGACACCATTTCAAGAGTTCCACTGTGTTCCACTCTCGCCGAGCAGCGGCAAATGAGACCCCGATTGAAGATCCCGCACAGTGGTTTATGATCCTTGCAAACTGCTTGCGTGCTTTTCACAGCAAAACAGCCAATATCGAGTGCCACACTAAACCGTGTCCCCCCCTCCCCCCCACATACCGCAGCCGATGATAAAACGATAAACTTTTACATGTGCCGTTTCTGGGACGCGGCTGATGATGCTTTAAATTTGCTATCAACGTAAAGCGAAGAAGATGATGCAAAAAAAAACGTCCCACACAATCTTCCCTTCCATCTACGACCATTTTATGTCGCTTGCAGTGGATCAGGCTCGCCATGGCATGCAAAGATTTCCCGAAAACGCAAGCGAACGGACGGCGGAGGTGATAAAATTACCCAGAACATGGGATCATCTTCGGCATTGGGCGTGGAGCAGGTGGAGGGGAACAATTTAGGAGGGCTTTTGGAAAATTTGGGTCTAATTTCAATTTTCAAAACCAACTTTTAATGTTGCACGATAAAATTAATGCGACTGTATTTCAGGGCGAGCGCGCGCTCGCATCATTATATCCCATCAAGCGGAGCTTCTCGCTGTGGCAAATAGAGACTAAGCCCACCCACGGAATGATTGTCTAGCCAAAAGTACCATTAAAAAGAAGCTCAACATTATTTCACAAGAATTGCCAGTAGTGTTTCCGCCCTGCTGCGTCTCTCTTCAGTACAGCGAACCTGCGCTGCTGCTGCGGAAACACACGGTGTCGTCCAGCGAGTTGGGTAAATATTTTTTCTTACAACCAGCAGCAAACCACCCCCCCCCCCCCCCCCCCCTAGAACATCTCGCGGGGGCCACTCGCTTATGTACGCAAACAATGTGGCAGCAGCAAACAAGTATCCGCATCGCATCGGAACGCACGTAGAATTATAACCAGCACCAGGAGGAGCAGTAACACACGCACAACACACAGTGACATGAATGGTCATTACACCCCTTTTTCGCTAGACGAAACGGGTTGTGGGGGCAAAAAGATAAATACACACACACACGTAGGGAAGAACTAGGTCCTACGGTATGGTAGAAGACACCCGCGACCAACCACTGGCCGGACGGAGAAATTCTTTTACCTAGCCGTAACCGCGCAATACAGCGACAACTTACAGGGGATAGAAGGCACTGTCCAAGCCATGAGCATGTGCACACTTACAAAAAGGCCAACACCTCCGCTGACATACCCCAACTCCCCCTTTCGCTATGCTAGCAAACATGGCATTGCGAACAACTCCGGCCATCTGTTAAGGAGCGGTGTGTTCTATTGCCATTTGTATGCTTTCCGGCCCGGGTTTGGTAAATGTTTGTGCCGGCCAGAAGCCGCGCTACAGTGATCGCATAAATACCTCACGTAATAATTCAATTACCGTTTCCGCAGGATCGGCCCCACGGTCAGCCGCAAAGAGATGAGAGGTAAACAGTAACCAGAGAGAGAGAGAGAGAGAGAGAGAGAGAGAGAGAGAGAGAGAGAGAGAGAGAGAGAGAGAGAGAGAAAGAGAGAGAGAGAGAGATAGAGAGAGATAGAGAGAGAGAGAGAGAGAGAGAGAGAGAGAGAGAGAGAGAGAGAGAGAGAGAGAGAGAGAGAGACCCTTGCATACGTTTGTCGGCCAATTGGTCCGACTCCGCTTCGTGAAGCGCTTTGTGATAAACGCAATTCATTGTACTACTATGACGACTACCAACCGCACGAGAAAAAGGAAATGATCAACAAACCTGTAAAGCACATTTCACATTTTGGAAGGTAGAAATTATCCTACCAAACAGTACGACGGTGCGGCATTGAAACGAAAAAAACATGTCAAACCAACAAAACCGACCTGCGTCCTTCCTTTTTGCTTACTGTTGCACACGCGCTTTTCCCGAAGTAATTCCTCGCCCGCTTGTAAGACACCGTCATTTTCCCTCATCAAGCCCGTCGCATGCTTACCTGTTGGAAAAAAAGGAAAGAGAAGAAAAATGGAGAAAGGTAAAACAAATTCATTAATATTAATTTTCCAGCTTATAACGTTCTCGTCAAAACGCAAACGGTGTCGTGTGTCAGCATTGCAATCGGAGGGAAGATAAAAAGAAGGACAAGAGACTCGCCCGAAAAGAAATTGTTTCATTCGTTTCGGATAGTCCCCCTCGGCCAGCGGCGGCGGCGGTGGTGTTGGTTGGTCTTTTTCATTGAAATAAAAATCCATTATAGCGCAAACGTCGTTTACTGTTTTGCCTGCGAACCCTGAACACCCCCAGAGCAAGAATCTGCGAAAAACCTGCCCCTCCATCCCATCTTCACCATTTGCCGTGTGTCCAAGCCGCGATAGATGAGTAAAAATTCAATTCTAAAGAACTCTCGGCATAACAAAGCCTTACGCACACGGTGCTGCTTCCATTGCTCCGTTGCAAGGATTTCTACACCTTCTCCCTGACCCGCGTCAAACGATAGAGGCAAAAAAAAACGTTCCGGAACCGGAAACGGATACCACGGAAGCAGAGACGACCCCCAAAAAAGAAGCGACAAAACACATATTTTCTATCCAGGCTTGCCGCTTTTCCACACTCCCTGCAGCACACAGAGACGGTGCCGCCTGACGTGCGTTCGCAGTGCCGCCACCGCCGGGAGAGCTTTCGGATGGGAACAATGTGCAGCATCGAATTAGCATAGATATGAAAAAACTCCTTGAACTTTCACACGCTCTTCGCCGAGCCCCATCAGTGGACGCAATCGCGGTGTGTTTTAGCCGTAACTGACTTTTGACTGGATATTAAGGAGAACCCCACCGCACCCGTACGTGTCGGACGCTCTCGGTGCTCGACTAACGGGTCGGACAAGATCTGTCGACTTCCTTACGAGCGCGTAAGCTCGTACAACGCTCCTTTCCACCTCTTGGCAGGGGGGGCAAAAAGACGACGAGAAAAGCCTGCGAAATTCGTCATTTGCATCTGGGTTTTGGGGGGGGGGGGGCGAACTCGCGGAGGGCGCATGCAATCACCCAGCGGAAAGGGTGTTAAACTCCTATAAATTTGCAATTCCAATCAGCTGCTTCTGCTGTCACTTCATAACTCGTTCCCGGCAGTACCCTGCTAAGGACAGATTTTCAAAACGCTTATTTGCTCTTCGCTGAACATTCATAATTAACGAATTTTCCTCATCAAACAAAAGACTTACTTCGGTAACGATTACGGTGGCCAGAGAAGCGGAAAACTAGTTGCAAAACTGTTGCAAGTTAGTTAAAATGCTAATGGACTAAACATCTTTACCTTTTATTTCAATTGTGCATTTGCGACATTTTCTATTTGAAATAGACATTGAATGGAGTTCTAATTAATTTATAACGGTTTTTTCGTGTTTTTTTTTAAGTTGACACACTTAGTTGAGTCTTAATTTTGTACTACGAAAAGCACCAGTACCATAACCGTTGCAATATAATTGTTTAAATCTTGTTTAGGGTATAACTTTACATTAAATTGAATATTTTCATGAAACTTTCAAATAGGCTTGAAAGTCGATGTACCAATTTTCTCCTGTAATAGAAAAGTGTACTACTGAGCTTCCTTTTTTAATGCGATTGCTCTAAATTATGCGGCATAATTTCTCGCCGGATGCTACAAAATCGCACGACAGAGTTACACGGCACAGAGACTCGCAGACTCTGTCCATGCTGTCCCGAACGGAACACTGGGAGCAACATCGTTTACTAACTTTACCATCCCTCGCCCGTTCTTCGTCAGCCATACACACACCCGTCGCCCGATAATGAACGTACCGAGACACATAATTAACTCAGTACATCAACAAACGGCGTATTTGCATAGCAACACACCGTCCGACCAGGACCAGGGGTTTGACTACTACTTACGGGGCTCTACTCGCATCTGCCACTGTGTGGCATCTGTTGCGGTGCCAATGCTTGCCAAACATTCAACAAATTTTTTAACCAAAACAGACTCTGCTCTGATGTTGAGCAATGACCAAAGCAGCAAAACGCAGCGGAGGAGCTCTCTCGATTTTCTCGTGTCTGCTGCGCACAGCTTGAGGCCACCTCTGGAGGGCTGCTACTACCCACACATACACGAGGGCGGGCAAACCTATGGCAGGTGGTTGTTGCCTTATGGAAGGAAAAGCAATGAGTTGAATGGGAAATTCGCTTCGCAAAAAAGTGAAACGCTGTGGAGGAGAAGGTTCGATGGTTTGGCGGTCTGTACACCCTTAGTGCAAATATTAGCGAGTTGCCGCACAATTTTCGGCACAACCCGCAACTGTGTGATGCAAAAAAAGCAACCGTGCTTCATTGACCAACTTGGTATTGTTATTAAATTGGACGCAATATTCTGAACACTCTCTTCAAACGGTACTGGACAGGTTAATGAGCGCTGGGAAAACCGGATGCTGTGCTCCAAATGGTGGTGGTGCTATACTGCTGCTGCTGCTGCTGCTGCTCGCCACACATCGGAAGCTAGCCATTTTAGACAGCACGACCGCTAACAAATAACAATATTTGACAGCCAAACAACAACCGCAAAAAGAGAACCGTTCGTCTCCTGCTTTTCGCCCTCTATTCCCTAACGAGGAGTAACCTTCGAAACAAGGCGCGTTCAGCCTGACTCCACCAATTCCCAAAAAACGAGCCCATTGCGAAAGGATTCGGAGTGCGTCGGTTTTCGCAGCCAAATTTGCCGCCGCTTATTTGCAAACCCCTGGCGCTTTTGCTCTTCGGTCAGCTGGACAGTTGCTGCTATAAACCACGCCAGCTAACCGATGCACGTGCAGGGGGAGAAGAGAAGCCGGGGCTAATGGCGGTGGTGGATGAAACGCGGTGGATGATCCTCCCCCACCCCGGGCCAAACGTTAGAAACGGTGGTTTTAACGCGAATCGGGTCGGTGTCGAGCGGTTTCGGTGAATAATTTAGAAGCCTCGGTCGCTCTCCCTTTTCGGAGGTTTTGCTCGTATGCACGCTTATGCGGCTGGCTCACCAAACGGACCAAACGGGCAGCCGAAAACCAACCAGCCATTTCTCACCCATCGGGGCCTGCTCTCAGACGTCCTTCTATTGTGGGTGAAGGTACAGTTTTCGTCACCTTGCCTCGCCTTTGCTCTCACTCGGTATTATTATGTAGTATTGGACGGTTTAAGGTATGCCCGCAAAGGATAAAATTTATCACTTCAACCACACGACCAGGCTCAACAGACGGCGTTTTTGGGAGTATGTGATGATCGTGCGAATGTGAGAAGTATAAGCGACATGATGATCATCGTCTCATACGCCCCTGCACGATCGGTTTCGCTCTGCTATGTATTTTCATTCAGAAGCTGTATTGATTCGTTCGTTTGTCTTCCTAAATGTTTCAAAGCTGAAGCCGATAAATCTCATTCTTCAAACAATTCATGCTGCCTTGCTGCTACCAATAAATGAACTCCTAAAGGAAATGCATGTTTTACAGCACCACAAACGGTCATTAACAAACTGCCTACGGAAATGGCCGTCCCATTCAGAGGACGAGAAAGCAAACACAATGAAACGATAAAACGCTCTCTATGCTCTGATTAATTCTTCCACCATTTTCACTTTTGTTTGTCTACAAATCTCACCATAATTGCATAATCTATGGATTGCACGAGGTTTTGCTAGAAAGTGAAAACAAGCCACCGATCGCAAGTGAACTCGTTTGCAAAACGGTTGCTGGTATCGATAGTTAATCACTCCCCCCGCGGTACCGAGTGACCGAAAACTCAACCACCATGAATCGATGATAGTGGAGCCGTTCATCCAACCGAAGAAAACAAAACTCCGATTGAGGTTAATTTCCCCAGACCGTAAAACACAATAGCGCCAACAACCGGTCGGTCATGGTCGGTCCATCATTTGGCTGTTTTTATTCTGAAACCAGGCAGGCTGGAGGAGAGCTAGCCGATGAAAAATGGCCCTTTCACCATAGCCCGCTGGCACAGGGTGGATGCAGTAAACAAAACATCTTCACTAACAGCACAGAACTGCAATTATAACATAAGCTAATTAAGTAAACCATTTTTAAGAAGTAATTATAATTTACAGTTCCTTGCACAAATTACCGATTCTACTTCAAGTCTACTAGCGCACCGTTAGTCTCTGAATCAAAACCCTTCTCCACCCGCGTATGATTTCAATTACATTTCTCAGCAAATTGAACTTCTAGCCAACTTTTAAATCAATATATCCAACTAACGCTCGCTTCACCGCCACGCCATCAATGCCACAGGCGGGTGCGGTTGACATACAAAGGGCGCAAATAAAGAAATCGAATAAAGAATAAGCTCACATTCCTGCACGCAATTTTCTGTGGCTCTTTCTTATCGCGTTACCGCCCTCGCCCATCACCAACAGCCTGTCTGCACAACCTGCAAAGCAGCAGCCCCACAGTTCCCGTACCATTGTGGGAAAGCCCTTCGAACTATTTGAAAACTCAATTAAAATAACCCTTCCCTGGGCGAGCGACCGCAACCGACGACATCCTTTTCTCGGCGAATTGCGCTGCTCTGCTCTACCACGAAGTTTGGCTAGCTTGCCCGATAGCGTTCCGACATCCGAGAAGAGTTCGCGTATTCACGGCCGTTTCATTTCTTTTTTGTCACTTTGCACAGTCGTTTTTTTTGCCACATACCGATGGCGAATCCCGATTGTTTCTGTCTATTTCTTACGCAACGGATTTCGCTTCCGTTCCGTACGGTGGCCACCCGAACAAATGCCCATCGGTTGTGCCGACCTTCGGGCGTCCTTGACCGTACCGTGGTGGTGGTGGTGGTGGTGGTGGGCCGGTGCACTAGCGCTTGGTGCTGGTGCTGGCATCAGGATGTTGTTCCTTAACTTTGCGCCAAACTTTACCAAATAAAAGCTTCCGACAAGCTGTCACTAACCCCGTCATCCGTTAATGAGAAATTAAAAGCCATCCGAAAGGCGGACGAAGCGTTGATTTGGCAGCGGGCAAATTTGAATGACATGAAAGAATTCCACCAAACGCGAAATCCATTTCCGCTGCCATTTCTGACGGTTGTGCGAAAACGGTCGGCGACGAAACCGGTAGTGCAGCGCGGAAACCATTCACCATGCCCGAGTAGTTCCCCACCGGTTCCAATTTCCGCCAGAAGTGCTTTGCGATACTTTCTGCACTTGCGAAAAGGCAAAAATTAACCGCCATTTTCCAAGGAATGCCATCGCGCGGGCAAAACACGCAAACGCTTTTAGGCACACTCTAGCAGCAGCAGCAGCAGCGGCAGCAGTGGCAGTTTCCACCAGCAAACCAGACAACAAGCTAATAAACTCTCAACATTAATCGATGATTTTATGGCCAAACCACATTTTTAACCGCAAAAGACATACACACTCAGAATGTTTTGGCTTTGCATGCGCACGGCACGACACAAAGAAGCAGTGGCAGTTGCATGAAAGAGAAACCAACAGGAGCCTCCAAGTATGTTACCGCTAACATATGTCTCTTGATAAAAGGCTCTTTACGGCTAATGGCCATCTGGGATGCGTAATGTCTTGGGAATCGTACAGCAAAACAAGAGCACATGGCTTTGTAACAAACGCGAATGGAACGTGATGAATTTTAATACCTCATCTTTTTAAATTCCCAAACAGACGGTGCCAAAGAGGACGGAGGGAGAGCACGTTCAATGGCGAGAAGGGGGGAGGGGGGGGGGCGCAAACGGCAAATCGTGCATTGTACGCCCCAAGAATACTAACAAGCACCACAGCCAGCAGGTCCTTGTCGCGAGCGCTGCTAATTGGAAGTTGGTATGCGTTTTTCGTTGCGTATTGAAATGTAAAGACGAGCAAGAATAAATTCCACAACATTGACCGACATTCTCCGCACAGCATATGATACGCAACCAAAACATGCTATGTCTTCATGATGTTGAGGAGATCTTAATCTTAAAGCGTTCATCTTCCAGGAATCTGGTTTCATTAGCGTTTTCTTTCCTGAAGACATTTTGTGTTTCAGAATTTTTGGAAATTTAAGACATTGCGAATTTACAGCAAGAAATATAATAACAAACAGGACATCGCCCTGCACTCTGCAGCATTATTAAGCGGAGATTGCAGTTCTCCAGGAATTCTCCATTCTCCAAGATCTTAGAAACACGTTGGAAATACACGCATTAATTAAATCACAACAAGCAACCGATAGGGCACGTTTCGTTTCAGTTTTCTTAATCTACAAATAAATAGCTTCGTAATGAATGTCTTATGCAGTGAAGCCATATTCATAGGAAGTTTACAACAAAGGATCTGTCCTTCGGTGCTTCAGTTGCGTGTAAGGACCGCAAATGCGTACCATAACCTACTTTCCACCTGGGATCGTATCAATTCAATTACATGGCTCCAGGTTCCCGCTTTATCGGAGCGCACCAACGCTCGAGACGATGTGCGACAACTGCCAACTAGCAGCAGATGGAGAGGATACGGCCACATGTAACGCGACTTGGTGTTTCGCTCAAATGAGAAATATTTTACAAACCTATACCATGCATTACGGCTTGCGGTTCGTAAGTTTCGTCGGCGCCATCTGCAACTAGCAGCCGGAGCCATTTTGCACTAAACGTACGCATACACACACGCACACCCCTGCGTACATGTGTAATCGTGGTACGTTTCACTGCACCACACGAAGGCAAGAGCGCGTGGGTTTCATCGCTAAATTCAATCAGCTTCAGTGGCTCCGCAACATTTGCCTGCAACCGCAGTACACGGTGCTGCTAGCAGCACCCCTATATTCCCGTCAGGAAGTTACTAAAACTTTACATTCTCCTTCACGAGTTCACGCCATGAGCGTACCCAAACACACCTGCGTACATTGCGGGGGGGTGTGTGAAGGCAAAGGCATCCACTGACACAAATTAGCCACACTTACCAACTAGTAAGAGCCCGGGACACATCCATCATAGCGAAACGAGAGTTGCCCTTTAAGCTCCCTTGGACGCCCATATCTCTCCGCCCCATCCTACATCTGGACGCATTTCCCAAGACGATAAACAAAGCTTAAAATGTGGATTTATATCCCACCCGGCTATGTGCTCTAGCCCAGCACGGTACGGAGGGACCCAGTACAGGGGACTTTTCTTCTCCAATAACAAGCTTCACTGGACTGCGTACGATCATGCCAGAATCTGGCCCTAGCGAGCGCAAAGTTTTCCGCGTTAATCATTATCACAATGGCCTATTATAAACATTACCGTCGACATTATCTACGTCACTAGTGAAGCCTGGTTAAGCCTTCCCGTAACTGTGCCGCGTACTCAAGTAGGCAGCTGCGCTTTAGTGGCTAAATCATAAATTTTCATCTGCTTAGAGTTTCGCCCGAAGCTACCGGCACGGCTCGAGAGTGATGATAGATTTTGCACCATGTTTACGGGGATCTTCGAGCGGGAACCTTGTGAGATAAGCTCTAGGTATTTGATATTCCAACTAGAACTGAGTCCAAATGGGGGTGAATAATCACAGCTATTGAAACTATCAGAGACGCTCACGCTAGCTTACATCAGATCGCTTTTTGCAATGATAACAACGCCTCCGTACTTCCCATTTCCCACGAAACGAAACATCTCTAGATTCTCCCTTTCCGTTCCACAGCTCATTAATAAACATGACCTAGATTAAGCTCACTGGAATGCTGCCCATCGCCCGCATCGTCAGCAGTACCAAACCGTGTGCCAAAGTAAAGTTCTTTCGATTAGTCGACATAATTATGATTCATTGACTTTACAACAAATCCGGCACGACCTCTCTGGCCGCTATTGATTGAGAGGCAAAACACTCTGACGTTTTGCGTTCAGCAAGTTCCACGACGGAACAATTCTCATTGCCGAATCGTTTGTTAATGAGTGAGAGAGAGAGAGAGAGAGAGAGTAAAATCAGAAAGAGAGATCATACCAATTGCATTTAATCGATCCCAGACAACCCCACGAGGGCAAAACTTCTCCACGTGCCATGCATGGCCAGTCGCATTCGCCCTTTTAATCGGTCTTCATTATCAGCCAAGAATCGGCGAGCGAAATTGGCAAGCATCGGAAAGCCCGTGATGTCGCCCAACCGCCCGGGTAAATAGCTGTGGAAAATTCCAATCGAGCAGCAAGCACACAGCTCTCCTCATGCAACTGCATCGACCAGTGACGCAAAGCGCATTCCAGGACAAATTCAACGCCGACGGAAGATATTCCGACTATTTTTTGCAATCAAAGCGACTTCGGCTTCGACGGGCGAAGAGTTTTGTGGAGAGTTAAAACGGCGTTCGTGGGATTGAAGTGAAGCGCAAAACTGGTGCTCGTAAACGGTTTATATGCTAATCCACCCCGCCGTCGTCGACTGCGCATCACATTCTGAACCGGTGGTTCTGAATTCTGAACTAATGGAAAAACTTAGCAAATTTCCAATTATGATCTTCATTACCTTTAATCGTGGAATGGGAGAGAGAGAATGCACCAAAAGAAAACGTTTCGTTACTGTTGCAGCATTATTGCAGTGGCGGGAAAAAATAAGTCGGACTAATGCAATCATGTTTTATCTATAATCTTATTGCAGTCTTTCGCTCGTTCTATTCGGTCGTCCAAAGTTCATCCAATTGGCAAAAGTTGGCTGCAATTGGGAAATTGATGCTTTGAGATTGAGGAAAAACGATCAGACATTAAAAGCAGTTCCTCCTTCACATCTTGAGACCAATTTTTCGCTAAAGCTAAACATTTTATGGACACAGTTAGCGCATTCAGTGCCACATTGACTAAGGTATAAAACGGGAACGCTGAAATGACGACGTATTTTCTTGAAAAACAAACACCCTGCAGCAATTAAAACTCAAATCAACGGTAAACAGCGCGTCACAAACTTAACGTGCTGATTATAGTACACTATATAACGAGGAGACAAGCAAGCAATGCGCAACGAAAAGAAGCGCATCTATAAAGTAAGCAACCGACACCACAGCGCTGCCCTTAACCGCGCCACATCAAGGGAAAGTTATCAAGGGAACGAGAAGATTTTTTCCGCGAAAAAAAAACATACACAAAAACCGTCCATCCGATTGTGTGCTTCGCGGTTTCGCGGTACGATTCGCCCGTTATGCTGGCTGGCCTTGTGTGTACGTCTTGCTGTTACGCAAACGGTCTCGCACGGCTGGAAGCTGGGTGGAGTGACGTTGCATTTCAAAACAAGCGAACGACAGAAGCTGCTGAATGAGTCACCTGCATTTCCGGGACAGAGAAAGAGAGTTTGTGTAAAGCTACCAGCCAGTGACATATTCGAGTGGGGCTGCTCTGCAAACTGCAAACACTACACAATGCAAGCTTTTATTTCCGGGCAGCGGGACCCACGCACACCGGGACCCACCCTGGATCTTTGGGGCGGAACATTAGCGATGCATAGAGACGTCAAAAATGGATGCACGTATGTCATCATAAATGCAAACGGACGAAATTTATGTTGCAGCTGCGAGCTGCGTCGCGCCTCACTGGCCGGGTGGTGGTGGTGTGAAGCGAATTCAGTTAACCGGTGGCTGTGTGCGGTAGTAGAGTAGCAAACACGGGCACGAGCGGAAACCATATAACGGGAAGTTCGGACAGCGCCAAACACAACGTGAACGGAAGCTCGCGCAAAACACAAAACCCGCTGCGAGCGAGCCCTTGCCGCTGAGTGGGCAAGAAAATTAAAAGAGCCGAAGAAAAAGGATGACTCCCTTTTGCGCATCCTTTTCCACTGCCTCTTCCCTCCCCCCCCCGCCCTGGCTGGCATACTCTCGGCGCTACATTGTTTCGACAGTTTGGCAAGCTCCCCGGGAATGGCGCGACGACAATGCCGACGATGACAACCACGACGATAAGCGTCAGCACACACAGCCACACACATAACAAACACGATGAGGCGGAGATGATGATGTGGACCATTCCGCGGTTTTTTTTGGCGTGCGGTGTTGTCCGGGAGATGCAGCGCGGCTGTATTTACGATTGTGCATTGTGTTGTTCTGGTAAGCCGGGCGGTGTGTGGTTAAGCTGGTTTCGGTGCGGAATGTCGCCCGTGTGTGCTTTGCCCGAGTGCAGCATAACTTTTGCATTTCTTTCTCTCCGCACCCTTTCCCTTCTCGCACGCTCCAGACTCTGAAGACATTCCACCCGAGAGGAGAGACCTTGGTGATCAGATGCCTCGAAGAAGCGTGCCCCTTGTCGTCGGCTGGAAAGACAAGAGCCGAGAGGGAAGTGCGGACATACATACATGACACCGCAATCATTTTACCCGATCTTGCTCCGACCCTATCCAGCCAATCTCGTCCCTCTGAAGAAAGACAATGTACCCTTCATCGCAAACCCTCCACTCATCACCTCCCCCCCCCCCCACCTAACACGATCGTGGTCGGCAGCAAAGGTCGAAAGTTAACCACGGTTTGCGGAAGTTGTACCACACACTTTCAACAATAGCGTCACTCAAGAGTTCCCGACCAAAACCCGGAATGCCTTCTTCGGTTGGCTGATGTGTGTCTGTTTGCCTATGCCTCTCTCTGTATATATATGTCTGTGTGTGTGTGTGTGTGTGTGTGTGTGTGTGTGTGTGTGTGTGTGTGTGTGTGTGTGTGTGTGTGTGTGTGTGTGTGTGTGTGTGTGTGTGTGTGTGGTGTGTGTGTGTGTGTGTGTGTGTGTGTGTGTGTGTGTGTGTGTGTGTGTGTGTGTGTGTGTTGTGTGTGTGTGTGTGGTGTGTGTGTGTGTGTGTGTGTGTGTGTGTGTGTGTGTGTGTGTGTGTGTGGTGTGTGTGTGTGTGTGGTGTGTGTGTGTGTGTGGTGTGTGTGTGTGTGTGTGTGTGTGTGTGTGTGTGTGTGTGTGTGTGTGTGTGTGTGTGTGTGTGTTGTGTGTGTGTGTGTGTTGTGTGTGTGTGTGTGGTGTGTGTGTGTGTGTGTGTGTGTGTGTGTGTGTGTGTGTGTGTGTGTGTGTGTGGTGTGTGTGTGGTGTGTGTGTGTGTGTGTGTGTGTGTGTGTGTGTGTGTGTGGTGTGTGTGTGTGTGTGTGTGTGTGTGTGGTGTGTGTGTGTGTGTGTGTGTGTGTGTGTGTGGGTGTGTGTGTGTGTGTGTGTGTGTGTGTGTGTGTGTGTGTGTGTGTGTGTGTGTGTGTGTGGTGTGTGTGTGTGTGTGTGTGTGTGTGTGTGTGTGTGTGTGTGTGGTGTGTGTGTGTGTGTGTGGTGTGTGTGTGTGTGTGTGTGTGTGTGTGTGTGTGTGTGTGTGTGTGTGTGTGGTGTGTGTGTGTGTGTGTGTGTGTGTGTGGTGTGTGTGTGTGTGGTTGTGTGTGTGTGTGTGTGTGTGTGTGTGTGGTGTGTGTGTGTGTGTGTGTGTGTGTGTGTGTTGTGTGTGTGTGTGTGTGTGTGGTGTGTGTGTGTGTGTGTGTGTGTGTGTGTGTGTGTGTGTGTGGTGTGTGTGTGTGTGTGTGTGTGTGTGTGTGGTGTGTGTGTGTGTGTGTGTGTGTGTGTGGTGTGTGTGTGGTGTGTGTGTGTGTGTGTGTGTGTGTGTGTGTGTGTGTGTGTGTGTGTGTGTGTGTGTGTGTGTGTGTGTGTGTGTGTGTGTGTGTGTGTGTGTGTGTGTGTGTGGTGTGTGTGTGTGTGTGTGTGTGTGTGTGTGTGTGTGTGTGTGTGTGTGTGTGTGTGTGTGTGTGTGTGTGTGTGTGTGTGTGTGTGTGTGTGTGTGTGTTTGGTTGAGTGAGCTTTTCTTTCTCCATTTAGAGAACTGCCGCGCACGGTGACTCCTCCTCTATTATGCTGCCTCCTGGATTTAGCTCCTAACACACAGCCGCTTTGTCGTCTTGCGAACCGGAAGAATGTTTCGGCATGTTTCTTTTGGCATTCACAATGCTAAATGTCATTCGCGCAATGTACTACACCTCTCTCCCAGTTTCTGCCTCTCTGCCCTGCTGCACACACGGGTCGACAATAAGCTCGCGATTCACCCCAACAAAAAAAGCACACCAAATAATATCACCGGGCATCATGCGCGCGGTTTCGTCGTCTGCCCAACCGGTGGATGCCGCTAACGTAACGTCATGTCCCTATCCTCTACTGCTTGTGGACTTGAGGTAGGGCCATGAGAAAAAAAGACACACACAAACACACAGCCAAGAATGGAAGAAAGATATTTAAAATTATACAAACAATTGCATGAGCAGCAACGATCTTGCAGGTTTAGGCGACTGCCATCAGCGTACATTTTTTATGGCCCTCTCCGCTAGCCTCATCACAGCCTGACCGTGCAGAACTGGAAGGAAGGAACGATCTTACCCGGGAGGGCTTTTCGAATGCACGGAAGCATGATGTAGCCCTCTGCTCGAGCTGGTGTTCATTATGATAAATTATCTTTACACCGTCGAGTGCCACGAGCAGGCAAACAAAGCAAAAACCCTACGCGACTCATCACTTCCCCGGTCCGTACCATACTGGGAAGATGATTTGCGAATAAAAATCCAACGGTTGAAAAAATGTATCCAGCAATAATAATAAACGTGAGGAGGTCTCCATTTTCACAGAAAACCATCACAAATACCCTTTCGCGCTGCAACTGAGCGCTAAGCATTCTCACCTTCAAGAAAAACCGACCTGAAACCCTTTTAATTACAATCATGCGCTTGCAGCACGTGACGCACCATCACCAATGAGAGAAAAAATCGCGAAAAACGTGCACTTTTAATCAAATTCTTCATTCTACTGAGAAAAAATGTCATTAACTTGCAACACGTGATCGTTTAATGACAAAAAAGGACACAAGACGAGGAGACGAACAGACCGACGAAGCGTGTTGTCGCCAATACTGCAGATGTGACCATGCTTTGCTTACGCATAACAAATCATGCCCCAAGAGCGTGCCAGCACAGATCCATTCCACGAACTGGCGAATAATGATACTTTGCCTTTTTGACCGACATCTTCGCTTGACACTACTTTTAAACATTCCAAGTAATAGGGCACCGACGACGGTTGCTATCGATTGCCGGTGCCGGGCCCCGCCGCCTACGTGCCAAACGCGTCAACTTACACTCTGACATGCTTATACGCACAACCTCCCGACCACCCATTCACCAACCTCCAATCAGCTAGCAAACGAACGGCGAATGACAGTTGGTGCGCCGTCAAACATATTTTGGAATCGCTTCCACTAATACTTTTTTCCCCGAAGGTGCCATTATTCGGACCTGTAATGGTTTCCAGCCAAAAAGGATCGGTATGCCATTCTGCTTAACTGGGTAATAATAAGCACGGGGAAAAAAAAACTTTGCAGTAAGATAAGGATTTACGTTACACAATTATTCGTATATTTTGCATTACACCGATCGGAAGCTATCGCTCAGCTGGGAGATGGAACTCCCCTGCGGTAAGAACTGTACTACTGCAGGGCAGAAGAAGGGCAAGCGTTCTTGAATCGCGAAGATCAACAGAAATACATCACAGGCACCTTTAGAAGAGGTACGGATAGGTGGCGGCACTGTAGGCCGTGTAGGCGGCAGCCGGCAGCACCGGAGCACCAGCCGCACTGTAGGCGGTGTAGGCAGCCGGGGCAGCAGCCGCACTGTAAGCGGTGTAGGCGGCAGCCGGGGCAGCAACGTACTTGGCCACTGCTGGTGCAACGGCCGCCACTGGGGCAGGCGCGGCGACATACTTGGCCACAGCGACCGGAGCGGCAACAGGGGTGGCAGCAACGTACGGGGCAGCAATGTTGTGGTTTACCGTGTGCGCATTGTACGACGTGGCGTACGGTGCAATGACACCAGCCGCCGCCAACGGAGCCGCCACGGGAACGACGCCGGCCGAAACGGTGCTCAGAACGCACAGAGCGAAGGCAATCTGCGGAAAGGACCGGAAATCGATTTGTTACTACTATCGCGATATTCTGTGGCACAGGTACAGCAGACCGAAGAGAAGCGAGGGACTAAACTTACCACAACTTTGGAGTACATCTTGGATGGGATTGTTTGGTGTGGTTGGGGCTTGATAAGCTGAAGATACTTGACTGCAGTGAAGACACGATTGCGACTGATGCCTTTTGCCTGCCGATACTGAGCTTTTTATAATCAAAATACAGTGGCCAACCAACCATCCCACCATTTCGCAGCCCGGCGAAGACACACGTTTCAATCCCCCATCACATCGCGGTCGAAGGGATTCGACGACACCCAAAGTCCGTAAAACTGCTCGAATTCAAAATGAAGCTACGATCAACTCCGACACTCCGACACTGACTACGTCCGGGGAATTTTAAATCGACGGGACGACCTCCAAGATGCATTGGCTGCTGCTCCCGTTCCATCGCAAGTGCAATTAAATGGACGAATTAATGAGAAGCATCGGTATGCCGCACTCCTCCTACCGTTCTTTACACATTACGCCGCACTGTGTGTATGCAAATTTTGGACCACATTTTTTGTCCCCGAAACGAATTTCTGGCGGCTTTGAAACGTAGACGCACAAGCGTATCAGGCGAAATATTTAATTCAATCAACGAAACAACGCCACAAGGACTATGCGCTACACCTACCTCGATTAAGCAATCAAAGACATTATTGTAGCGTAATGGTTGAATCGAGCAGCGCTGTTCAGTCTGAGTCACTGCAGAGCAACATCACATAACCGCTGCGGCCGTTCCGTTACCCAAGGTCAAGGCTTGTGTCCACCACTATCACCAATCGAGCTTGGAGTTGAGGTTTGGACCATCCAGAGCTGTCCACACACCACGGCAGCGTAGGTGTGGCTATCGTATAAAACCACCTGTACTGTGGTGGACCAAAGTACAGTCTCTGTCTGCAGCACATCCAGTCTAGTCTTCAACTTTCCCCAACACATCCTCAACATGTTCGCCAAAGTGGTAAGTGTTGGAACGCATTTCTCATCATCACGTTCCTCGGGGGATCAGATCCTTAGCCTGAATCGCAAAAGGAACACTCCCCACGTGTTCTACATTCTAATCCTTCACATTCTATTCTTCTCGCTTCAGATCTTTGTTGCCCTGCTGGCTATTGCCGCTACCTCCGCCAAGCCCTTGGTGCCGCTGGCTTACACGGCTGCAGCTGCCCCGCTCGTAGCTGCACCTGCTGTGGCCACGGTAGCGTCGCCCTATCTTGCTCCCTATGCGGCCGCCCCTGCTGCCCTGGCTGCCTACACCACTCCCTACGCAGCGGCATACACGGCCGGCTTCCCGTACGCGGCTACCCTTCCCTATGCTGCCGCCGCCCCGTACACCTCGCTAGTGCTGTAAGCGCATGGAACCGATATGGACGACATTCGACCGTATGCAAAGTATACAAAAAACACACACACAGCTAAAACCTTTCGTTTGAAAAAGCAATAAAACGCCAATGGACACACATACCCAGTGAATGATTCGTCGAACAATTTTGTCGCTTCCTCACACAACCAGTTCCTGGGATATTATATGATAGAGAACATTTCGAGTAGAATGTTGTATGCTCTGACAAACTCTGGATGATTGCACCGTTGCAACATTCCACCGGTCTTACCTGAAATGAAATTAAATAGAAATAGATTTTATTACAGGCAAACAAGCAGCACAACAAGTAGAAGAGAAAATTTTGAATTCCTAGTAGCGCAGCTGGTCGCCAAGACCCCGGGGGGTAATTTAATTGAGTTCGCATTATTTTCCTCACCCTTCAGCAACGGCCGATTTGCTGTGAAATATTCGCTGACCTGGAAAAAATATGTCTAACCCCAGAAAAGCTGACTAGGTACAGAGGTTATAATGGGAGTTTTCAGTAATATAAAAAATAGTATTTTTTCAGCTACTAAGAAACAATTAAAAAACGGTCAACACTCTTTACTGTCAAGCTGTTTGTGATCGTAAAGAGGATATTATTCGGGCAGCACAAAATAGTTCAAAAATTATCCACCACTTCAAAGAAATCACCATGGTTAACGGTTTCCATCCTCTACCGTTTTGAAAAATGTGCTTTTACCGCAAGCTTCAATTACGTCATCCCACATCCTGCCACATACACCGCGGGTCTGAGATTTGCAACTTAAAAGCAAAATTAATGCAATGTTCAGGCGACCTAAGATTCCTCTTTATGCACTTTTCATTCCTTCTCCCAGGTACCACCACCACACCGTTTGAACCCCAGCGTGCAGCAAAGATAACGGGCAAACAGGCACACTCAAGAGGCAGAAAGAATTCCCCGCCAGCAAGGATTCGAAGTGGCCTCACTTCTCTACGCCTCGTGTGGTTTAGCCACAAACTTTGCATTCATTTCTGTTTCCTAAGGAGCAACCACTTTCCTCGCGCTTGCACTCATAATGAGAATCAAGAGCCTAGCGCTTCATTAGAGCGGAAACGCTCCAGCAGTAAACGGGACGGACGTGAAGGAGAAGGGCAAATTGTGAGCCACTTGAAACGAATTTCTACGGTATCGTGCGAAAAATTACGTGCAAAGAAAGGTACTAACGACGACAACAGCAACAAAACACACCACATATTCAGAGCTGAGCCCACACCTTTTTAGGTAACAGATTTACTACGAACAAATGCGCCTTTCAACACTTCGGTGACCACTTCAATTACGTCAGTGGTCCACTTTTGGTGGTTTGTCACTTCGTAGACCGGACGCAGTTAAGCACGAAGAAGCATTTTGAATGCTAAAAGAACACGACCGACACACAAAATTGATAAACTTGTTTGGCTACTATTTTTAACCACATTAAGCTTTATGAAAGTTGTGCTAACTTGTTCCACCACGCTTTGAACGTGTGTGTTACTACACATTGAGAGATCTTTTTTTTTTTGTTTTGTTTCGCCCCTCTCAAATAACAAATATCAAAACTGCTACGAATGGTGCCGAGATGCGCAAAGTTCCCGTACGCGGTCGCTAGGCCCCTGGAAGTGAAAATTCATTCCGAAAAACCGACCATCCATAACGTATTAATTTATCTAGCAGCTTCACGCCGACGCTCTACTTCCGTGGCAAGTATCGAAACTTTGCTACAACTTTCAGAACGTCAGCAGTTACACGCATACACACACATACGAACTACTACTGTTACGGAATGGCCCCCCCGTCCTGTAGGTTTTTATTTTGCGCAACTTCCACACCGAAAAGGAATTAAATTACGAAACTAAACGAACCCACTTTTTCCCGATCGGATTGTTTTACGGCGAAAGTTTTGGGTGAACTTTTTTTGTTTGTTTTCTCTCCTATTCCAATCACGCGACAAACAGCTCAAATCACAGCACTGCTGCCGCTCCACGAGTACCGTGACTACCGTTTTGATTTTCAACGCTCACGGATATCTTTTTGTCTTCTTCAAACATTTGCTTTGAGCATTCACCGAAAAAGGCATTACTAAAAAAAACTCCTGAAGTAATCAAGAATGTAGCTCGTTAACAGTCAAAACAAATATCAAATGATTAACAGCAAGCTTGAAATTAAACCATAATCTCCACATTTAATATACTTATATACAATAACTACACACTTCATATCATCTTTAACAGTTGATAATAATTTAAAGTACCTATAACTTTTAGATTCATTTCCCGTGCTTCAATAGCTCCAGGAGAGCACACCTCAAGCGATCGTTGATCCGATTATGCGCAATGTTATGCGTTCTGCTACTTCCGTTTGAACTAAAAATAGTCACTCCTCTGCGCCAATAGGTTCCGTCCGTTTCAACGAAGACAACATTTTCATTTAGTATTCATGGCGTTAGCTTTGAACGTTTCGGATAAGCTTACATATTCGTTACGTGGAATATCATCAGTTTTAAACCAAACGAACAAACAAATGAAACAAGAACAAATTAGCCACAGTTTTACCATTTTAATTGTGTTCTAACTTCATAACTCCAATGATATCTTTGAACTAAAATACCTCGACACAAAGAAACTAAACTCTTAACACAATCGTTTACCCAAAACGCTATAATTTCAGTGGATCATACGATCCCACAACATGTTGATCGTTTGAAAACGAAACATACACAAAACAACGCCGGTGGCATAACCATTTCCCCCCCCCCCCCCCCCCCCTAGAGCAATCAGCGGCTCAAGTCATGTAGGGGGAGATGTATCGTTAAGCTACGGTTAATGGTCTTCAATAATCCATTTTTAGACAAAGTATCATTCTACACCGCTACTCCCGGCTCCACTTACACATCGCGCCCACACTACACGGATCTCCCCCACCCGGTCAAACCACTTTCCAGTAAATTATACGCCGAAAACAAATGGCAGGAAATATTTCACAATGCCCCGCCACATAATTATCGGACGGCAGCTCCAGCGTCTTGTCTTCCCCACCCTGTTAGAATCTCTGGAACGGAGTTGTGTGTTTCCCGAAAAAGATCGTCACGATTTCTTAATCATGACGCCACGCAGCCCCAATGTGCTGCCCCCTCCCATGATTAGCAAACGAATGCGGGGAAAGACGGCCCAGCCGACTGCTCATCATCGACATAATGATGAACCGTTTGCCGCACGGTCAGGGGAGTTTTCGACCAGCAAGAAGGTGGAACGATAACGACGCCGTTATGTGCCGGCACGGAACTCCAATCCGGTTTAAACTCTACTACGGTACTGATCCTACAAGCGCCGCGTCCCGAGTTTTGAAACATTTGGCTTCAGAAAAATGTCTTCTAAGATATCGAAACGGCGATGGATGTATGGAATAAAACGAAAGAATCGAAGAAGAATTGAAAGCCAAGTTTCCACAAACAATTATGTCAAGCAATTTAACGACCTTCAATAGCCCGCTGTCCTATTTCTGCTGCTTATCTTTAGTTCCGGACAGTAGGAAACACATTTTACGGTCGACACATAAAATAATGCTAAAGAATCTCCTAATCACAGCGCAATCGGACGCTAAAAGTGAAACACAGTGTGGAGGAGCCCGTGTGCTCAACCCCTTCTTCTCTCAGCGATGAAGAGGAAGCACGACGACACAATCTTCTCCAACCGCCGCACAGTCGATCAAGTGATTTTGTGTGAAGAGATACGACGAGAGCACACTTAAATAAGAAAACATACGCCGCCCGTCATTGAAAGCCCTAATGTGCCCTTAAAGACGTGCACATACACGCACGCACACTGTAGCACTGTATCGTACCATGTTCCGAGTGATTCAAGAAGAGTTTGGTTTGTGTGAATGTGAGCAAACTGTGGTTGTGATGTGAAGGTACAAGAGAGAGAAGGCAAAAAACCCAAACGATGAGGGCTAAAAATCTAAACCGATATTTGGAGAACCTCCAACAGATTCCGATCTCATTTCAACTCCTCCACACTCCCCAAACCCCGTTTGATTGTCCCTACAGGTACACATACACAAACACGCTGCCGACTTCAAAATCCGTACGCTCTTCCAACGCCAAGCCGGCTTTTGATGGGCGCCTGCCACCAGCATTCCAACGAATCCCTCAAGAACCATTTGCCGAAAGCAAAATTATCTCTCTCATCGTTTGTTTCTTTCGTTCCTGGTGTGTGGAACGGACGAAACGGTATGTTTGGCGTGCTGTTTTTTTTTTTTTTCTACCGGCCTACCTGCTGATCACACATGACTCGCCCTTGTCCAAACGCGTATAGGACATGGCGGTATGTCACGAAACGAATGGAAGGCATAGGAATTCTATTACAAACCACAGAGCTTCAACATAAAAGCACTCAAATAATCACCATCTCTGTTCTAAGGACATAACGAAATGATAATAGTAAAATGTTTATTCTTTTGATTGAAGAGTTCAAAACATTTATAATTTACGGTTCCAATATATCTGATAGTATCAATGTTCAATGCCACGTTAGAAAGTTTTAAGAATAAGAAATTCCATTCTGAAGAACGAACCCTTAGCAGCAATGCCCAGTGTCTGCTCTCCTACAATGTCTCCTCTTTCCACTTGAATATGACAATTCCAGTGCGAAAAAAACAAACAAACAAACAAACATCGCTTTTGGTTCAGTTTCCATGTCTGTCTGGTGCCAGAGCTTTCCTTACTTCAGCCATCCAACCAGCTCTACTGTTTTGTCGCACGAGCGCACACACACGCACACGTACACATATAATCCTGATTTCAATCAATAAATAATAATCCTATTTTCATAAACATTCACATTTTACGACCCAGCTTCTGCCTTTATTGTTTCATATATATTATGCGTTTTTTTTTATCGCAGCTATTATTTTCGGTTTTATTATTTGTTTATGGGCGTATTTTCCCGTTTGGGCTGCTTTTCAAGACATTCTTGGATGGTGTAGTGGAGGAAGGGTGTGTCCTCTTCCCATTTGCTGTTGCAACCTCTGCGCATCGCTGCCTGTGCTGCGCCCTCGGTCACACGCCGGACATCGGGCCGGCGATGAGTAAAGCATAGCTTACGGTTGTTTGTTTGGATGAATATTTGTGGGACTGTCCCCACGGGTTGGTCTTCCTTTCATTATAATGCGACGGAAGTGGTTGGTCGTTTTGTAGCATCAGTGCGAGCGACGCTAGGCGTTAGGCTTATAAATGTTTTAAAAACAACAATATATTTCAATTGCATTTCTAAGCTGCCGAAAGGCAGAAGAATAACAACCCGTATTTGAATCATGTTTATTCTATTCAACCCTGAAAGATCATGAATTATTCCATCAAATCCTTGAGATTATCTAATAATAGGAATGTTTCCAAGGATGGATCAAGGATCAAAATTTCATGAAAATACATGCTGAAATATTGGATCATTTTGGCAAAGCCATTTCCACAACGTTAGCGCAACATAGATTTGGATCCTTTCTTTTAAAAAAGGGATCCAAAGTTGTCTGTCTGCAGACAGCCTTCTCCTACACACGCGTGTACAAAAAAACAAACAACACATTACAACTTCATTTGCACAGCTTCCGACAAACAGCGATTTAAAAGTGAGTAGGTAAGTGAGTGGTACATGTCTTCATAATGAGCGCATTAAATAAAGGCACCATCTTACACTAAGCGCTCGTCGTTAAATGCAAGTTATCTTGAGGCACCCGGAACGGGACACGGAACGGGCACAAGCCCGAAGAAAAATCCCACCCATAACCAACGACTACAACAACAACAATGTAGCGGTGTTATTTTTCACCGGAAAAGTTTTACTTTGCGCCAGCCGAGTAATCCCGTCAACTCGATTCCGCCCCGGAAACGGGCATAGTGCACAAATAATGCATTTCTTCTTTTCGCTTCACTCTGTCGCTTCCTTCCTGCAGAAAAAAACGGGCGAGGGTGAGATGGGAGATGGAGAGCGTTCCTCTAGCGTTGGATAAGCAAAAGTCACATTTCCGTCCTTGAGAAGCAAATCACTACAGCTGCATCTGCAGTTCTCTGTTACGGTGCTACTTCGCGCAACACAACCGCTTGCAGCAGCATAGCAGCAACAACAAAGTAAGAAAAGCCTTTTGCATAAGCTAGCAGTCGCATCGGGACACGGATTCACTTTTCAGCGATTCTTCCTCAGCAGCGAGATACGCGCATTTCCTCCACCGACTAAGTAGAACGCTCATTAACTAAACTTTTCGTCCAGCAAACTTCCCTGACTGGCTGCACCCGTCCCATCCCTTGGCTGGCACGATTTGCAACGGAAAGTTGTACTACTATCGCAGAGCACACCGTGTCTCGTCATACTGGTGCTACCCATGTTGATCCAGATGATCGCTACCCGTACAGCGCACTACAGAGGAAGTTTGCAGGGTCCTCCCTCATAACAGCTTGCGCATCGTTTTCGGAGTGCGTCACCCTCGCTTAACTTGATAGTACGTCGTTACGGCTATTCAGACCGAGCGAGAAACAAAAATACAGCTTTGCGTCCAATAATTACGACACTGTGAAGCTGCAAATTAAATACCGAGGAGGAGTTTGTGTGTCTTGACACTGGCCAAGTGCTTTCTTGCCACATACACACACACACACGCGGCATGCCGGTGAAAGAAGCATAATTGTGCTATAAAAGCAGGCAAGCAAGCATCACTTCTCGCCAGGATAAAGCGGCCTTGCAGCAAAGCTGTGTGGTTTGCAAACTTCCGTAATATGCACTCCCCTATGCAACCGCCGCCAAGTGTTTAGCATCTGCAAAGCAGCTAACGCAAGCAGCAACAGCAGAGCGTTTATTGCTAGGAGGGAAAAAGTAAACATTAAAAGAAATCTTATTACTGCCACCACAAACAACTAACACAGCACAAACATGACGCAAAGTGGCTTTCCTGCATTATCTCGCTCCGTGCCTTTACTTTGCCCATCGACACGGAGCACGGAACGGAACGGATGGGGAGTGAAGAAAGGGAATCTTTTAACGAGAATTGGAATTTAAACTGTATAACAAATGCAGCTCACTATCTATCTCGACGAGCTTGCCGCTCTCACACATCTTGCGTTTGAAAATTCAATTTCCAAGATTGCATCGCACGATAGAGCGCTCCCCTTGGGCGCCACGGCAATTGCGAAAGGATTTTTTCCACCCCCTTTCCATTCTGTTCCGTTCTTGCACGCGCAGCAAACCGGGACGAGCGATTGAGAGCTGCTTCGCAATTCCATTCGCAGATTCCTGCGCCCCAAACCCTGTGTTGTCCCCTGTGCTCTGTTGGCAGTCCCTTTGGTGTCTGTATTTCCTTAATTCAACTAAGATGGACGTGAGGAGATGCAAACAATCCGAAAGTAGCGCCAAGAGAAAACGCACACACCCATACAGGCGCGGCCGAATACGTGGAAGAAGGAAGCAAGCACGCCACGAGCCAGCACTGACTTACAGTTACTGCAACCGGGTGCAATTGCACCGTGGCAAGTGAACCGTGTAAGGAGCTGCTCCCTTTCCCCCGATGGGCGGTAAGCGCCAGCAGAAAAATCTAACGCGTGGTGCAGAATAAATAAAAAGAAACCATGCAACGGTGAAGAATATTGAACAGCAGCGCTTCCTCTTTCGCCGAAGCGATGGGAAGTGGCAACAAATTGAGAGCGTAAAAAATGTAAACTAAACCGTCCCGAGAGGGTTCTTCTCTTTGTGGCAACAATTTGCGCTGCCGGGAAGTAGGAGCAAATATGAAAGATTGTCTAAAAAAGTATATGACAGGCGACAAATTGAACGAGCTTATAGTTCACGAATTATAGTTGCTATATTTGTCATTTGTTGGGAAATCAATTTATTTTTATCTACGAAAGCACACATTGTCGTGTACTTGTTAGAATTATATTGCATCGAAGTGTGTCCAGATTCCTCTCACTTTCCAATCAGTACCATTACCATTAGAACATCTAACCTGTCAAGGGTTTGAGACCTATATTTTTGGATATTCTTTGAGCGTTTGCAAATCATTGAATATTCCTCAAACTGACAGTTAACCTTGCGTAAATTCAGGAATGGCAATTGAACACAACTTCCGCCTCCAAACGAAACGAAATCCAAGCCTCCACATTAATCTATTACAATACTTATCAAACAGCCGCCTTCGCAATGCGCACAGTAAAATACCACATTTTAATTGGATTGCTCCGTCTTTCTACGGCTAACAACACGGATAACGACAAGGGCAGGCGCGCTAGACCAATGCCTAACTCAAACAACCGTCACACCTTCTCTGTCCGCTGTCACATTCCTACGCGCGGCTGTCCTGATAAGAAACTGACAGCTCTTTGGCAGTGGAGAGCTGAACGATTGATTTACTGCCAATTCCAGAGCACTTTGCCACGGCTCCACACAGCTCCGCAACGCACGAGAAACAGGGAGACAAGGACCAAAATGAAGATTACCTTCCGCCAGCGCCGGGGCCAGCGTTTTTCAGCGCTGGTGTTTATCTTGCCTGCTGTTATATTGCTGCTACCGCTCCTTGTTCGCTTGTTCATCAGTCGCTCCTTCTGCTGCTGCCAAGCGCCACAAAGCTATACTCTTCTGCGCGTGCTGCAAGTTAGTACACAAACGGCACGGGCTAGAAGAAGCCTCGTTCATTTCCCCTGCACAGAAAGCTGTCGAGGGAAAAGCGTTGGGCACACAGGAAAATGACAATACTGCCAAACACAAGCAGAAACAGTCGAAACAAACAACGAAACGAGCATACCGAGAGTGATGTGTGTACGTACTAAACGTAGGGAGACGCGGCACACATAGACACACACACACAAAAATCAAACAAAACTGCCGCCAGGTTCGTTCGTGACAGCCGAACCATCTCTCGTCGTAGTGCAGAGCTTCAAAAGTCCCACCCTCGCTCCGGAGCCTTTGTTTTGTGTTAGAAATAATAATGAAACAAACTCGCCAGTCACAACAACATGAAAACAATAACAATCACACATTTTCTCCCCTCTTCCACACATTCCGCGCGTACGGCTAGGGTTTTCACACTCCCCCATCCTCCATATTTCGTAATCCCTCAAGGTATATATCTTTCGTTCGCATTGCCCCGTGTTGCTGGCTGCTGGAGCGGCTGACATGATGGAAAAAGTCAATCGGCGGCCCCGACACATACTCACACAAAAGTGACACACCGAATGTGCTGCTCCCGGAAGCGAGTCCGACCAGAACTCAATATATCCACTTCATTCCACAGTGACAGCAGTGTGCGTAGTGGGCGAGGTTGGGTTGTGATTTGTGACAGACATAAACGACTGTGGCAACAATGAAATGTATGTTTGGGTACACAGGGACCGGGATCTCGTTTCCCCGTGGTGCGCATTCTAGCCGATCCGCCGTTCCCTCGGCTAGTCACTTTCGATTTCTTCCAGCCGTACCGGAGAGCCGGCTGCTGTTGGTGTAAGCCATCATTACACCGCTATCATTATGGTCTTTACGATAATGAGCGGCGACGAAGATGGCCGCTTTTGTTTGGTACGTCATGATACTAAAAATGTCCCTAACACGCTGTCAGCATACGTTGTTTTACACCTTCCACCGTACACAGCCATGGGGGACGCGATGTTTGTGGCCAGAGATGATGCGGTTGTGCAAACAAACTACCGAACCGCGAAGAACGTTGATGTTTTGTTTGTTTGTTTGGTCGTCTTCCATACTAACCTAAAACGATACAATCGAAAAAGGGAGAGAGAAAACAAAATTAGTTCATTTGTTACTGACAAAATGGCTACAAAATTCCCAAAAGAGTAGACAAGAAAAGAAGATCATCTTCGGATACGGCACCCAAAGACCCGGTGTCTTACAATTTGCTTTCTTTTTTGTTTCATATTAATTCTTCCTTTCCCTTTCAAATAACCTTCTTTGCGACGGTGTGTGCCAAACGGTTTCCTCTTGTTTAGATAGTGACCCAATCGAACGACGTCATCCTACAGGTACAACCTCCTGCCTTGCCAACACAATCCCTTCCTTCTCCAATTTACCACCGATATTTCCGTCTTGTCCCTTCCGGTTAGGCTGGGCTGTAAATTTCACGCCACAATTCAAACGCTCTGAAATTATGTTCGCTTTTCCGTATGATGTAACAATAATTGTTGCGAAAAGGTACTCAAAGAAAATTAAGTAGATATTTCTAACGGCGAAAAATCACAAAATTAGTTTATTCTCCGAGTAACTGGCGCGAAAAGAGGCCGGGAGTCCGTCCTCCGGCCCTTTTATCCTCTCACCCTCCCGCCATCGCGATTCAATCGCGATGGAGTTTTCTCCTGTCGAGCAGTGGAACTCTACAACAGTTTCCTCTCTACATTTGTGGTGTTCCCCAAAACCATAACAAACGCTGTTGTCACAACATTCTCCCCATCAGTTTAGCGCCCCTGGGTGCTACACTCCTATGACGTTTGTTTCTGCTCGCTCTGTTCTCCACTGCTGTCATTAATCCCATGCGGTCTCCCTTGTTGTTCTTTGCTAGCCTCATCACTTGACTTAACCTTTTCGCCTACATCTAGAACCGCAATTTTGGTCGCCGGACGCTCTAAAATCCCGTTTACCGTCTGCACTGTCGCTCTTCTTACTTGCCCATCCCTTGCACAAATTACGCTTAAAACTCTCCCCATCGGCCAACTGTTCCTCGGCAAATTTCCGTCCACGATCACTACAACATCGTCTACCTTGATGCGCGGTGCCGGATGAAACCATTTCGATCTGCGGGTAAGTGTAGGAAGATAATCCGCGATCCACCTCTTCCAGAACAAGTCCGCATTCCCTTGTGTGGCGCTCCAAGACGATTTAATCGATGCCGGGGAGTCATCGAAGAACGCCGTAGTTTTTCTTCCGTCTGAGCTGCCTAGCAGTAGGTGGTTTGGGGTTATGGGAAAGTCCAGGTCCTCATCGAGCGGTATGTAGGTCAGCGGCCGGGAGTTTACCATCATCTCAATCTCCGTCATCGTGGTGAGCAGTATTTCATGGTTGTCGGTGTAGCACATGGACCAAACACAGTCCATCCAAGTCTCGTCTTTGCGGCGATTGGTTCGTCAAAGCTCCCTTCAGCGCACCGTGACGGTTTTCCCAGGTGGATATTGTCCATACCAATCAGGATTCGTGGCTTCACTCCAACATAAGAAGCTATCGGCAGGCCCCTTAGGTGTGAGTATTTCTGGGCCAGTTCCTCGAGCGGTAGCGTTTGTGCTGGAAGTGATAACTCATTCACTGTGTGCACCTTTTGAAGATCGTATGTTGGAGCTCCCCTGTAGACACCTGATACCCGCAGCGACACCATTAACGAATTGGCCTCCTCGCGTGTAGTGTCACCAGTCCATTTCAGGCACAATGGATGTGGAATGCCCTCAATGCCAAGTTCGTCGATCAACCTTCGATCAATAAACGTCGCCGAGGAGCCTTCGTCTAAGAAGGCGTAAGTGTTGACATCCTTCTTCCCGCCGTATATTGTGATAGGTATGTAACGAAAGAGTGAATTCGGTTTAGTGCTAACGTGAGTGTTCAGTGCGTGTTGTGTGCTGCCGCTGCGTTGTGTAGTGTCACATTCAACGTGAAGCAGTTGGTGGTGTTTCGCCTGGCATCCGTCCATGCCGCAAGGAGATCGGACGAAACACGGACCTCGGTGTGTTCCGAGACATATATGGCACCGACGATGTTCGTTAATATAAACTCGACGTTCCTGGATCGTTAGCTCGTGAAACCTTGCGCAATCTACGAGTGTGCGACATGTATCGTGGCAAAGCGCACATGTAGTGGTACGGTGAACGTTTAGGTGGTGGTGGTTAGTAAGTGGTCGGCGCGCCGGTTGTGATCGCGTCGTTTCGGTGTGTTGCGTGTATTTTTCGAACGGGTTAACCTCGGTACTCGCGGCCACCGCAATTTCAGTAAACCACTTGCCGAATTCTTCTATGGTCTTCCTCGGTAACTTCACCTTATAGCGTGCCCATTCCAGGCGTCTCTCGGCCGGTAATTTTGCAACTAACTCCTTAAGCAACGCAACATTGCAATTATAATCTTCTAGACCGGACGCTTTTATTGTGGCGCACAACTTGCGTACTGCCTTGCCAAAGTTCGCCAAGGTATCAAGCCTTTCGGCTCTGACTGGTGGTAACCTTCTCACCTTATCGACGAGGTTGTCCACTATCAGGTCGGGACGACCATACTCTGTCCGCAGAATGTCTAAAACTTCCTTTAGACCGTCCGGGAGTAGAAGCACGTGATCCACGGACTCTAATGCAGGTCCACGTAGCGCCTGCTGGAGTCGGATGAGATTTTCGTCATCAGTGAAACCACAAGCCTTGGTGGATCGTTCATAAACGGCTATGAACAGCGGCCACTGCTCCACAGACCCTGAGAACACAGGGAGCTCCTTGGGTGTGCTATCCCGCGCGGCCTTTTGACTTGGCGTCAAAAGGTTCCCCATTACGGCATTTTGATTCGCGGGTGTCGGCTTCAACGTCGAGTTGACGCCGTATGGTGCCGCCATCGCCATCGCGCCAACCTGGTTTGGCTGGCCAAAGTGCTTGGTACGGTGCGTTTTGATGGAGTCTTCCACCGCGCGTCTCCACTGTGCATATTCCCGTTCCATGGCAGCGGCTTGGTCTTCTGCCAAGGTCCGGTCGTAATCCGGGGGGAAGCTGGACATTGCTGGGGACGATGGTTGATGACACCGGCTTGCGTCCGCCATCGTGCATTCCTCTCGTGATGACGTTGGTGTTGCTTCAGCGGCTAACTGCGTAGCGCCCGTTGTTGCCGAGTTATGTTTCACTGTGGTCGAAGGTGAATGACCGATGCATTCGCCATCGTGATGAACCATCAAGTTTGTTCCAATATCATTCGTCTTTTGCATCCAGACTTCTGTTTTCCGCACAAAATCGCTTACATGGCTGCCTCGATCTGAAATCTCTTCCTCGAGTTCCAGTTCACATAGTTCCAGTTCGAGCTCCTTCTGAACCTTCTCGAGCTCAAACTGTTTCCTGCGGATCTCAAGCCGCTTCCTCCTCACCTCCAGGTCGCGGGGTAGTCCCGCGGGCTGCGAGGCTGACTCGTCTTTGTTTGCAGCATCTTCCACGACGCTCACGCGCCTCTCCGGGGAGATGCTGGACGTTTCACCTAGCTGCTGCTGCGTCTCCACCACCACACAGCTTGCGTCCTGTACTGCTCTTTCGTTCATCATCGCAACGAAACAACGTTCCTTCACGGTTTGTGTCACTCGCGGATTCGCACTACTCCCGGTGGCGAGATTTATATACGATCGTATCGCGCGCGTAACTTCGGAATACTATAAACGATTACTCGTCACTGCACGTTCGCGGCGTCTTCACTATACTTTCAACTGAAAGATTTACGAGTTATTCCGCGCGTTTGTTCGTATTACTTCGGTTGAAGATTTATATACGTTTCAGTGTGGTGAACGAATCCAAAGTTTGTATATTTATCACTGTGAAGAACTAATTTTGTGAAATGTTGCGAAAAGGTACTCAAAGAAAATTAAGTAGATATTTCTAACGGCGAAAAATCACAAAATTAGTTTATTCTCCGAGTAACTGGCGCGAAAAGAGGCCGGGAGTCCGTCCTCCGGCCCTTTTATCCTCTCACCCTCCCGCCATCGCGATTCAATCGCGATGGAGTTTTCTCCTGTCGAGCAGTGGAACTCTACAACAGTTTCCTCTCTACATTTGTGGTGTTCCCCAAAACCATAACAAACGCTGTTGTCACAACAATAATATTGTTCTACCATCCGAACCGCCAACAAACAATGCTACCACCACCCCCCAGGGATCGGTGCAAATCATTAATCAGGCACCTTCCAAACCCACACGTGTGCACATGTTTACGTCCCACACAAACTCCGGGTTTGTGAGCGTACATGAATCAATGTACGACAAAATTTACCATTTCCTTCCGAGTACAGACCGAGGGATAGTTTGCAACCGGAGAAGGAAATGGACACCCTTCCCGGGGCGGGGCGGGGAAGGTGCATAAGAACTAGAACCTTCCGGTCAGCAGGTAAATAAACAACATTACCATGTGCACAAATGGCTATACGTGTGTGCTTCTGACACGGTGTACCTCTTGCTCTTGGGCAGTGGTGCTCCGAAAAGGTAACAACACGTACGATGTTGTACGCTTTCTTTGGAGCATGCAGCCGATCATAAAGCATATGGAGTGTCACACACACAGCATCTTCTCTTATGATGCAAAGCAAATCTAACGAACGGGTGCACCAAATCTGGACAAATAAACACATTTGTCATTTGGTTACGCCTGGAAGCAGAAATGGAATGTTGATGCAAACGGAAGGCCTGTTTCGATACGATAAGAATGTCATTTATTGAACTGTGCTGTTTCTTTGTATGGCGATGTGTCATGAAAAAGAAAATACTTGTAAACGACAACAAACAGCAAATAGCACAAATCTTTCTTCACGTGTTTTAACACACCCAAACAACAGCAGCAAAGCAGAAACGAAGAATCAGCCACACAAAACATGACAAATTAAATAACGACAACCTCGTAAGCGAACACACGACGCTCCATCTTCATTCCAACCCTTTTTTACGACACATCGTTCGCCGCCGCGTAATGAACAATGAAGCGACCAAATAAATAGATTTTCGTTCGTCCTCCACTTCACCGAAGACGGTAAACGCAAAGATCATTTGCATTCGCACACCGTGCTCCGTACCCACATTCTCTCTCTCTCTTTCAATCTCCTCCATATCTTGCCCCGCATCATCATTATGGCCGGGAAAAATAAGATGCTAACGCGGTTGTGCGGGCTTTTCAAATCACCGACACAGGTGAAAAACAGTTCAATATTTGAACAACTCCCCGCCTTCCTGGCCCATTCCTTAAAAACACGTGCGCTGCGCTGCGCCATCGTGAAACACCAAGCGCCCCCATCGAAAATAACCACGTGCGGCCGGGCATAGAAAAAAACGGCTCTTATTGAATACACATAAACACACGCACACTCCGCTATGCCCCAGCCCTGCCAACACCATTCCCCCATTTTCCCTCCTAAACAAACGTGCGCGCGGTGGCGCTTACCTCTGCCCTTTTCAAGCTGTCGCGTAACCGTCGGCGCCGTACACCAACACCACCACCACCATCACCAGACAGCAGTTCATTTTACGTCGACAATTTCATTTGTAACGTGCCTGCTAAACAGCTCCATCCTCTTTCTCCCGTCTCCACCTTTCGTTTGCATGAAAGCTTGCAAAAGATTTTTCTACTCTTGTGTGCAAAAGGACACAATTTGATGGTCGTTGTTTTTTTTTTTCTTCTCTTCTCCCCTTCATTCCAACACACAAACCTGATTGTCACTTTTTTGTGAGCTTCGGAAAACTTCTCCAGGGTCACAAAACAGCAACATACCATCGATAGAATGTCATAAACCAGATGTAGCCACAACAACAAAAAAAACGCTACTTTCACCTTTAGTAAGCTGTTTTTCTTCATGTTTTTTTCGTATTTTTTTGAACGGACAGGCAACCAGGTTTGCACTTCTCATCAAACTTTCTTATTCGATTTTTTCCACCAACTTTCTTTTCAACACTTACACATGGCTAAGCGTGATAACGGCGGCGGTGGGTGCGTGCGTGACTGACGCGTGAAGGAGAAAACCCATCGGTTTCGGCACTGCCCGCTGGCTAGATACGGATCATCGTATCGCCAAAAGCACACCAAGACACCGCACGAAGCAAAGGGCGACATATCAATCAAAGTTTATGGGATTACATGAAATTACATAAGGTTATCCTATCCCACACACACACATACCAAGAGCAGATGATCGTTCTCGTGCCCCATGAGTCTCGTGCTCTCTACCCACAGCTCACAGTAAACGTTGCGGCAGCTACATTAAAGCTTTTGCAGATGATACGAGTCGACACGACGGCTTCGGTTGCTTTTATTTATTTATTTTTTGCTTCCTCTACAGCACGTGCATAGGCGCTCCAACCCATCCGTTTCCCAAGCAATTTAATCGAATTTAATCCATCCCCAAAAATCCTGCTGTCCTGCTACTGCCTGCTTGCTACCATTATTGAGGATTCTTGGCCGTTCCCCGTCAGGTCCAAAATAATCAGGCCCCGCAAGTCAATTGAAAGGCTAAATTAAGATTCAGCCCTCCTCCGATGACGAATGTTTCCCGCCGGACGAACGAGGAACATCGAACACAACAAAAAAGTGAGCAAAAGAGGTAACACACACGCTTTCAACAATCGATTGATTAGGTTCTATTGTGGCAGATTCTAACAAATCCCCCGAAAAAAGGAAAAAAATAAACCCGTCACCCAATTTCTTTTATGCCAGCCAATTCATGCCTGCCCACGTTTTCGGAAAGCCTATCAGACCGCATTAGGGTAGATAAGGCACGTAAACCATCAGGCACGAAAAAAGGCACATATGTTGTGTGCCTGGTCCAGATTTATCGTACGTTCAACCCCAAAGAGAAAGACGTTTTTGGTGGTTGATGCTAGGACAAAATTTTGCTTTATTGCCTAACACAACGTGCTACGTCCGAAAGGGATGTTTCTTTTCCAGTGTTATCTCAATAAATAGCATTTGTTTTTAAGATCCAAACCTGGGCGGCCTACGATCGATGTCAATTACTACGGTTACAAGTAAATGATTCATAGAACTCCATTTTAAGCGGACAGTTTCAAACGCACAGGTCAAGGAGGAGAAATAAAATCCAATGATATTTCGCTCCACGACCAGCAGAGTTCAATCGTAATCAGGAATATCCTGGCACACACTTCTGCGCTTCACATTGCACACACTAGGAAGCATCATAGAGCTGGGGAGGAAAAACCTACGAGAGCTCCAATTTTACAAATGGAAAATCCAACTCGTCCAAGCCCAATTGCCGTTTCGGTATTCCGCATTTTCCGCTCTCATTCCCTCTCTCTCTCTTTCTTCCTCTACAGCCATGCAGGCTGGCACAACAAAACTGGAAAATAAACACCAACCATGCCATAGACAGTCCGACACATACACACACACACACACATACCAAAGCTCACAGATTCAAGAATGCCGATGCCAAAGGAAAGCGCGACGCTGAAACGGCGAACGCTATCAAAACGATCGCATAATTTATCTTTTAACAAGCACCGGAGCACACTGCCAACCCGGGCCAACACACAGGCAGCATAAACGGATGCTTCACCATTGCCACAACCACACACCATCGCCATTTCACCGTTGCCAAGGAATGGGGAGCTTCTTCGAAACGGAGTCCGAGGAAAAAAAGACCAACCTTATCGAAAAAGAGCGCTCTGGTGCGGCGGTGTGTGAATCGATCTCGGTCCGACGAAATCATAAACATGCGAGAAAATAGGGCCAAGCGGCGCAGGAAAAGCGCAGCGGGCAAAAGTAAAAGAGAGTGTCCACCTTTTTTTTTCTTTTGCTTTTCTTCCACCCTTTTTCTTCCGTTTCGTTTTGGCGATAAAAATCTTATTGAACATCATTATAACGTACCATTTCACTCCGAAGTTGTAGATAAGAAAAGGAAGAAGGAACTGACAAGCGCAACAACAACAACAAAAAAAACATCGAATCGAAGAAGGAAAGGATTTTCCCAGAATCATCACAGAGACACCACCACCGCAGCATCGGAGAAAAGCGGCGCACGCTTGTTGTATATCTATCGGCGGCATTTCCACCCCAACCCATTGCCCCGCCCTTCAAACGATGGAGAAAAGCGACAAGAGATGAGACAAGTGACCACTTTTGGATATGAGAAAAGGTCACACTGCTCAACCCCTTGGTGTTACACACACACACACACACACACACTGTGTATTCTTTTGCCGATTCAACGGCGATCTCCACAATAGCCACGGTTTTGCAACGTTGAATAAGGGCGTTGAATCAGCAACACCAGCACAAAACAGTGGCTGCAAATGACTTTCGAGGTTGCGGGGTTTTTCCCCAAGAAAACTTTTTTTTTGTCATTTGCATCATTGATTTTTGCACCATTTCGCCGGCGCCAAGAGAAGGATGAAATTGCAATACACACCAATACATGCCATCATAAAAAGAGAACGGATTATAAAAGCCGAGGGGTCGTTGGTGATTGTAATTGTGCTGGGGGGGGGGGGAAATGTCCCTTCCAGCTTAACCTCCTCAATCGATAGCCCCGCGGAAGAAAGTAAAGGGCAAGTTCGAATTAGAAAATTAAGTAAATCAGATTGGAAATATAATGTGAATTCAGTTTCTAGTTGACGTTTTGTCACCACACCGCTACACACCGAGAGCAAGTTGCTAACGAATAACCAACCAAGCTTTCGGTAGAACACAGCTGTGGGATTTAGAATCGTCCTAGGGTAATCTCGTTTTTCGCTGCTCCAACCGCCACCGAGAAGGATGCAAACGAAAGCATCATCTTGCTTTTGGAAAAAGAAATTGCAATAGAATGAAAAGGAAACACCACTGCAACGAAACGGTACTTTCCAACAAGACGCTACACAGACCGTGCGGCATCGGAATGCATCAAATATACACAGAACTGCCTGCCAAACACACACACACAAAAAGGATGGAAAATATTGAATTTTATTCAATCAAATTATTCAATATCTCATAATTCGCCAGATGCGCCAGTGAAACGGCTACGGATGGAAATCACTACCGACAAGACGGCAGCAGCATTCCTGCTCTATCTTTCTCCTGCGAGAGAATGCATCGCAAAGGACGGCACTTGCGACATTTTTCTGAGACGCGCACAGTGGTCTTTAAATGCATCCTACATGCTGGCTGGTCAGAATTACTTGTTTTTATTGATTTTTTTTTTTTTAAGAAACACTTTATAAAATATTCGTGTCTTCTAACTTTATACCAAGCACTTCCTACTTTTCTCTAATAAAGATATTTAGAATCAATATTTCCCTCAATTTTCGTTCATTGTTGCGCGGCGACAAGTCGAAACACACTCCCGGTGTGTGCCTTTTCTTTGCGAAAATCAATAACGCATTCATATTTTATTTTCGCCATGTCAGGACTGATACCAGGAGAGTGTGCGCTCCCGCGCTTTAACCCTATCATACCGCGCCCACACCAGCCTCCACACACACACACACACACACACACACACACACAATATAACGATTGTCAAAAAGGTGAGCAGCATAAGAAAATTAAATCATACTCTGAGCATGACACGCAAAATGCATAGCTGCTGGAAGCACACACCGAGAGAGAGAGAAGACAGAGAGGTTTCCTTCCCAGGAAACCCGCGTTTTCTTTTGCTCTATCCCACCGACTGGAGCAGCACGAGGCATCGAAACACGCGTATCGATTGCATATAGGAGACGCTTTTCGTGGTGGAAAGCTACACCAAGGAAAGTGGAATCGCTATGCGGAAAAGCCACTTGTCACATTTGCGGCGTTTGCCTACAATCGAACTTCAAACCCCTGGGAAACACCGCCGCCGTTTGTTTCTTGGGGAAATTCCAGCGCATCTGCACCGGGAAATGGCATCAAACTTTTGCTTCCTATTTTGGATGTTTCTGCAGATTGCGTTTGGCACTTGAGAGACACTTGGACGAGTGGAATTGCCGGTTAGCTCCTCGCCTTATGCACAGTTTTAATTCGTTTCACAATCGACTGCAGTCCAATAACGAGTAGGGTACACTTCAAACTAGGAAAATATGAGAAATTTCTATGTCTATTACCAACGCAACACACACACACCCAAAATTCGCAATCGGTTTAAATCGTTTTTTTTTGCAGTCCTTTATTCCTCCCTTGTATTCAAATCTCTTTTTGACGACTTTTGAATTCGGTTTTTCCAACAGCAATCGTTCCAAGAGTATGTTAAGGTCATCATGCGGCCTGCCAGTGACAACCAGTGTGCCAACAAACTAACACACTTTTTCCCACCCGCAAAAAAAGGCGAATGGCATCGAAATGCACAACAACTCAAGACGCATACAATGGCGCGTCCTACATATCTCGGATGGCCAGCAGTGCCAGCATCATTCCCCGGACAAAACCCCGACCGAGTGGGGACATGGCCAACCGCTCTAAAACACACCGCCATCACACCGCTGTCGATGTGGTTTTATGTGCATAGTCATACAAACGTACTTACCACACACACACACTAAGGCGGTTGGTGTGGTGCCGTTATGACAAATGTGAATCTAGGATAATGTGATTTTTATATCTGCCATATCCCGTCTGGTGCCCATTTGGTGTTTTGCTTGGCACGAGACTTTGGACCCGCACTATTGAGGAGGGGAGGAAAAACCAGGCGAATATCAAACTTTTCATGAATCGTTCCAGGGACACCAGGGAGAAGAATAAGTACGCGTACTCGTCTAACTAATAGGAAGCATGCATTCTGTTTGCACAACTGACACAAGAAGGTCTGCACACGAAACTACATTTCAGCGAATTTCATGGAGCGCATCATTCTTATTGCTTATTTACCACAGCCGCCGCAACTGCAACCAGTAAGTTGTGCCCTTAATTTTTAAATATTTAAAAACGTGCATTTTCATCCTTCTCTACTGCAGAGAGAGCGCACACGTGCGTTCTAAAAAATTCATACTACCGAGAGTTTCGCGACGCGTCCGTTGAATGATTGCCAAACCTCTCAAGCCGCCCGTTATCGCACGCTAAATGGATTTCGACATTCACCGAAATGGCGGGGGCACCGGAAACAGAAACAGACTGACCAGATAAATTCTGACGCGAAAAGGCGATCCCCGCACGAATGACGAACGGGAAAAACGGCAGTAGGAGGAGAGAGCACACATATAGAGCCCACACACACAAAAAAAAAACGAGACAGACAAAACAGAATCACGCTAGCGTATAAATTGATATCGATATTTATGTTATGCTATAAATTTTATTTGATTTTCGATTGACTCTACTGCTCCCGGGCACTATCATATCTGGTGGAAGCCGGAAATGCCAGCGATGCCAGGAGAGCACCACAGACATCAGTGGATTAGGATTCTTTGACTCTGTTTCAGGCACGCTTTCTCGCCCCAAAACTAGCTTAATAAATCCATCTCTCGGGCTCGCTGCTCTCGGGGACGCAGATGGTACTCCAAATCGGGTCGTTCCAACCAGATTGTGATGCGCTGCAGCTCTTCCCGAGTACGATTTCTTCATCACATCTCGATAAGAATTGCGTTTCCTTTCCTGGCACACACAGTCCCCCCGTGATCATTTTCATTCCACATTGACCACAGCCAAGTCGGCGAGTTGGTTGGGGTCATCGACGTCCGCCGAGCACTCCGGTTTACTGCTCTGCTTTGTACGTTCGCTTCGCCTGCCCCCTTGCTTCACTGCTGCCAACAATTGATCGCAGACGCACAGCTTGCACATCAGGGGCAGGAGACTGCAGGAGGATTCTCCCGATCCCGTGTGCCTTTGCGCACGTTGTTAATCAAATTTTCACAATCTGCTCTTGCACACAAACCCGTCGGAGCCAGGGATAAGCGGCAGCCATTTGCCGGTGCATCCGTCCGGAAGCACGCAGGAAGCCAAATATTGCTGAAATTCGAGCCATTCCCAAAGGAAAAGTGGGAGCATGGAGGGGGGAGGGGGTATGAATGGAAAATTCACATAAAAATGTTCGCGCACTCGCACATACCGCGCCACAAGCACGGAAGCGAGGGGGAACACTAAATTGCACATGAGCTATATATTGTACAGTTTTTAGTCGAAATGTGGAATGCTCTCTATCTCGCCCGTATATCGCTGGCATAGGGAAGGAAGCAGGATGGGGGGGGGGGGAGGATAAAAATGCGCCACCAATCAAACCAAAGGCTTCATATAGCCCCGGGCGAGAAAAAATGGCCCAACTACTATCCAGCAGCTTCATTTAAAATCGAATGAGATTTTGAATGATGAAATAGCACCGAAGTGGATTTTGTAGCAGAAACAATATTCTTATGGGATTTACTTTGTTGAGGAAAAAAAATGTTCCCATTAAAACCGATACTGTTTCCAACAGCGAGTGAATTACAATGCACATTTTGTGATTGTTGATTGATCGGAAAAATGCCGATGATGCTTTAATGGTTTTGCTGCACTGCGAATAAAAATAATAATATCAATTCTAATTAAATGTCCTCAAGTCCTGCACAATACAGCATTTCATAACAAAGGAAAGCCCTTGACAACGCAACAAATGATCTCATATAACGTTCGATACGACGGCTTCATTACATCCCATCACAGCAACCCCCATAGTCTGTTGGTTGTTTCAGTGAACACACACACACACAAAAACAATATCTGGTTGAACGCATCCATCGTGCTTCCGTTTCCATCGCTGCTGCAGGGCATCATCGAGCGATGATTTAATAAAGTTAAATGAAAATGTTTTCAAATTAATTATCTGGAGATCGTGTCGGTGCCTGGGTCTGGTATTGTACACCGACGGTTACGCGTCGATATACATTCCCATAGCAACATGGTGTCCCGTTTGCACCGATGCATCCGCTTATTAATTTACTGACTTGTGACCGACCGCACACCTCGACGACTTCAACACAATCAGCACGGGGGCGAGGGTTTGTCTGATATGAAAAAGGATACGCTGTTTCCATCCCAGTTCCCCCTCCCCCCCCCCCCAGCTCTCTTTCTCGTTGTTGATGCTTTTCATGCACCATAAAAAAGGAAGGAGATGTGTCGTGAATTGCAATCCCCATGCGTTTTCCCCACTGCAATTGTATCGTAGAGCGAAGCAAACGATCGTTCGTTCCGTTGGACAATACGCGACCCTGCTCCCCATGTACACTGCTGCAGCTCGACAGACGCGCAATATTGTACCGGACCGCCATATTTATTGTTTCATCAACCGCTGACGAAGAAAATGCAATAACATAAATCATACCCCTATTCAGCTCCATTTCCCATCGGCTCGTGCATGCCTGTCAGTAATGAACACCACCAACCTGTGCACACACACACACACACATTCAATAACGCCGCTCAACGCACACGCAACATACGCGCAAATTATTAATGCCGATAATTTGGAGCATAATTTGCACCGAACCGCAACCGACACAGACAAGACAAATAATAATGCTTTCGTGCACACATTTAAATGTTTTGCCTTGTTGTGTTTTTTCTCTCTCCCTCGCTCTCTCCCTCTCTTCACGGCCACATTATCATAACATATGCACCGGAGCTTAAACGCGCAACATCGTGTTGTCATCATCATTGGCGGGGCCGTTTTAAAAAAAACATGATGTTGCATTCGCTTTTTACCAGTGTGTGTAACGAGCGTGTTCTCCGAGGTTTGCTTTACTGAACCAACCACCTGCCCCACCGGTACAACATATTTACGCCCTGTTTACGCCATGCTCCGTCCACCATTGCAACAGGTACAGCGCAGCAGCAGCAGCAGCAGCGAGTTCCCACGAGGAAAATCACCTTCAATTACTCTCACGGTTTCTTGGCTCTGTGTTTTTGCTCACTGATTCCTTCCGAATCAGTTAACTGCATACCATTTTGGTGGCATATTGAAGAAATTGTTTAACGAACGGTGGTTAAAGGCCGCTGATCATCATCCTGTACCCAAAGGCCAATCAGGGAGTTGGGTTCAGCGGCTCGGGCGACACAATCGCTGCCATTTCGATGAAGCGTAACAGCCTTTTGCCGGGCGAATTTTGGCGAACATTTTAAAAACACTCTCCACAACACAACAGACAGGGCCGTGATGATTTCTTGTTATGATTATCGCCGCCCTCGTTTTGGGGAAATGGGCCAATCAATTCCAACGATAACGATAAGCTTTGTTCTATCGCTGTTTGCTTGTTGGTCGTCGGCGGCGTCGGCGTAATAGTAATTGAAAGCAAATATGTAGCAACAACAGCCTTATACTCGTCGCAAAATCTGCGCCACGCACAGAGAGCCACGCCACACACACACACTATTGAGTTATACTGAATCAGATTTCCATCACACAGGGATATGAAACGATATTACGGTTAACACCATTGCGACACAAACCAAACCGAACCGATTTTCATGCACGTTTTTCCGGTGACACCGAGCAGACGGCGATGGGACCACATCTTCAGGGCACCCGAAACAAACATCCGGAAGTCATGGATCTGTGCAAAGATCCTCACGAAAAAGCCTACCCTTTCAGGATGTAACACTGTCCCCACCTTCCCCCTTGTAGAATGTTTTGAAAAATCAATCAACAACTCTTTTTTTCTTACACGCCGCCATACCATGCTTGGAGGGTATACTCTTCCGACAGCAGTAACGGTAAGGTAAAAAGGTTCAAATTTTGTAGGTCCCACGGCCCCGAGTAAATGAACCGTAACATATTTCTTAGTTCACTGCCGCCTTCCTCAGGAGGACCTTTCCGACCGTTTCCCATCGATCGAGAGAATTTGCTCCGATGTTTTTTTATGAAGTACACAGAGGTTCCTCCTTCGCACGTGGGTTAATCTTTGGATGTCTAGGCTTCCTTAACCGGCACCATAAGCTCGCACACAACTTTTCGCGTTGCCCTCCCCCGAGGGGGTGCTGTCTGGAACAGCATCGTTTAACCCACCTCCCAGAGGGCTTCTACATCATCACCAGCGCATAGAGGAAGCATAGACTTACGTGTCTAGCTACTAACTGCTGCTCTTGCAAAAGCAAAAAACCCTTGAAAAAAGAGAAAACGGACACACGGGGCACAGAGACATGCAACGTGAAGTTATGTTCTGACATTTATAAGCTGCCGCACCCTACCCTGCCCCCACCGATTTTGCTTTGGTGAATTTTTATCGCGATACTCTGACCTCACCCCGAAGGGTACGTGACCGGGGTAAAGGTGTGTACAACCGTTTTGACCGGTTAAGACATTGACCCGAAACTACCTGAATTCTTTATTAATGGTAAAAGCGTGTCCTGCGCCCTCCGGACAAGGTGAACTAAATTTAGCAACAAATCCCTTACTTACAGCGCATTACCGAGGCAGACCGAAAGCGAGGGAAGGAGCTCAAAGGAGGGGGGGAGCAGGGCATGAAATAAATAAAGTTGGAAACAAATCCAGATCCTATAAATAAACACTTTTGGAATTAATTTTTAACGGCCCCAAAACTAATCTGGATAATTGCAAAATGGAAGAAAGGGAGCGCAACGAGTACCGTTAGATGTGTATGTGTTCTTTTCGTCAATGAAAATTAAATTACTTTACAGCCCAATACAGTGCGTATCACGAAGCATAGTCCAGCTTAATCCCCACTAATTCCCATTAAAAGGCTTCACCGAAAATCCTATCTGATAATGTGACAAAAGTAGTCATTAGTCGTATCCAACTGCTGCGCTCGAGCCCATCGGAACCCAATGGGATCGCCATTTTCCTGTTCATCTTAATCTCGCACAACGCCCATTCCCATTACGTTATCTCTCGTGCGCCAGCCTTCATCTGCTACAACACACACTCATGCTATCAACGATGCTATGACGACATTGCAAAACGATAACTGTGTCCTCGCGTTCAGCAGGAGCTCACTTATCTAAGCCGATCAAAACCAAAACACCGACAGCGTACGAAAATCAGCCACAGTGCAAGAAGCGAACGGCCCCCAAACCCACCATCCAAATATAGGTACAGTACAGACAGCAAGCGTTTTCAATAAGTCTATCCCAGAGCCAGTTTTTCGATCAATTTCACCAAATTCTATCTTCTCCTCCCGTAAGGCTGATTCCACCACCGTCACACCACTTCCCTTCCATCCCACAAACGCAGCAGGATTTTTTTTCCGGGTTATTCCGCGCGCTCTTTCCTGTGTGCGAACCTGTGGGAGCAGGTTTCACTGAAACCTCGCACGAAGGGAAAAGATTGTTTCATGCTTGCCCAACTTCCTGCGCTTCTGTATCGCTTCGTTAAGCAACAGTATAGAGCAAAGGAAGCGCTTTTCACTAGAAGAAAGCAACGAAGAGCACGCCAAAAATCGAGTGCTCCTGCAGCAGTACATAACGAACCTTGCGGGTGGAGAGAAGCTGTACGTACGACGAATAAGCTCAAGCTAAGTACAGTAGACTAAGCAAACAACGGAGAGCGAGAGTTCGAGTGTGTACACGCCATTAATATTGGAATTGATAGTAAGACGCGGCCGTAATCCGGATCCGTTCTCTCCACAGAGAGCCACCATGTGGCCTAGCATTTTACACAATTTCCTCTGACATGAAGCGCATGTTCGTAAAGCAAACACAGATTTGAAAAAGTGTGTACAGCCTTAGTAAACTCCAAAATATTACTACAACTTTTCGTTGAAATAAAAATCTTTAAAGAGAGAGTGCGCGATGGAAAAATGAATAAAGTCATAACAAGCCGGTTTTGTCATGCAAATTGCATGACTTTAGGCGCTTTTGGCTTAATGTTTGTCTCTCGCGTTACACCCAACACAATATGGGGTTTCATTTCAGTGTACATTGCAAAGGTCTTCTTTTACCAACTAGATTAATGAAAATATCATATCAAAACCCCATTCTCACATCATTGCATCGAAATTCAAAGACAACTCAAACACACCAACCTTCCCCATCGTCTCTGCTCGGGCATGAACAAAGACACGAGGGATAAAAACAACGAACCCTACAAACCAACAGCAAAAAATCCATCCCTCGAAGCATCCTTTTGCGCAACCAGAGATCAGATAATATGGCGAATAATATGAACGGGTGTTTCAATGTTTTCGTTCCATCATCAAGGCAAATGAGGATCGGACCCCGGGAGCTCGACTTTTTTTTGGGTGGGAGGGGATGGGAGTGTTATCGAAAAAGCAATCACTAAAACGGTTTCGCCCCACAGTGTCAGGAAAAAGGAAAACATTTACCTTTGATATTCGACAACGCTACAGGCTGGCTGGCTGGCCTATCCTCTTCAGTGTCGAGTAGCGTTCGTGTTTCATCAACTCTCAGGTTGCCAAAAAGAGGACAGCAAAACAAAAAAACTCGAGCTCTCCCACCGAACTTCTAAGGACCCATAGTCGTACCAGAGAACACCGGATGTACCCGGCCGCTGTATAGTAGTATATTATGCTATCACTTCAAAAGCGAGCCTCGAAAATGCGAGAAACTCTCGTATCATATCCCGGGTAGGTAGCTAGCTATAGCTCGGGATTATATCCGGAGGGTCTTCCCAAAAGTAGCCCTGATTGATTGCTAAAGCTTTTGCAATTGGGAGACATTTCCGCAGTCCGCTCCAATGACAGCCGCCATCGGGGAGAGGGTAAAAAATGGATTTGTATCGAAAATTCATCGATAGCAGACGATCGGTAAGGACGAGCGCGTTGCCGATACCAAATCCAGTTCGCCGATACCAGTTACCAAATCGAGCACAAACTACAGACAAAAAAGAAAACATAATAATGAAAAAACGATTCAAACAATAATCTAAATGAAAAATTCCCACAAAATGAAAGCTTGTACAAACGCGCACTCGAATGGTAGTGTCCCGATGGCTCACCACAGCAGAGTGTACCTAAATCCTGCTCCAAATGGAGGCAGCGATGAGATTTAGCGCCATTTGCATCGCAACAATCGGATGGGGTACACTTTGCGCACAAAATATCCCCCATGAAACAGTGCTCGATCAGATCAATCGCTCGGTATTTGGAGTTCGGGCATTGAGGATTTGTTCGACGCAAGCACCAAAAAAAAAAAACACAAAAACACTCAAACGAGCGACAGTTTTGACGCTGCGGGGCACATACGGGCGTACACCGGGAACGAAACGATACATCCTCAGCAACAGAGCTAATCCGTTGCAACATAACCACCACTGCCGGAGATTGACGTTCTTGTTCTGTCGTTTCGAACGCAACGATTCAGACGCCCTACACACAGATTCACGCAGGCGGCGGCAATGGCGTTGCAGTTTGGTGGTTTTTCGCTGCAAAGCCTCCCTAAAACCCAATGCAAAATCAGGAGAGCCCGTGCGCGCTATAAACGTGAATCACAACTAGCAGAGCTGGCAAGCAGCAGCAACACACATGCTGAGGGATTGTTTATGTTGATTCAATTCAAATCGTGGTGCCCACCGGTCACTACAAAACGCTAAAAAGTATGTCTCGATACACTCGTGTCGTATTGGCGCATCCGACGTGTCTATCGATAGCGCAGTGACAAAAACGACACTTTTTTATGTCTGGCTTCATAAACATAAAATATATTCTTTTCGCAAAAGAGCTTTAGAATTTTGCGGTGAATAATATTTTACAGTTCTCTTTTGTGTACAATTACTAGCTAGTGCTACAGTACTAAACTACTTTTAACCAACACTACCATCAGTGGGAAAGATGTTTCAACCATTTTCTTGAAATGACTTGAAGCGTCGCTAACCCGTTTAAAACTTGGCCAAAACTAAAACTAATGAATCACGCAACTTTCGACGTGCCAAAGTAGACAGTAATGCCACTATCATTCCCACCCACCTCACCTCAGCTCAATAGCGATGACTGTCACTAATAAAAGGTAAAATTTTAAATAAAAACCCACCCATCGCCACCCAGTGCTCTATCTCTCCCTCTCTCTCTCGAATTCTCTGTCCCGAATTTGCTTCACTGAAACGGATGCTTTCCAAGCCCCAGCACAACCACCAGGAGTGGAAAAACTCTCGATAAGCGCACACAAACTTTTCTCCTTCGCGCAAGGAGATCCTCTTCAACGTTAAATAAAATCCGGCGAAGGAAATAAGTGATTTCTCTGTGCATTGCATTGTGCGAAGACTACTTTCCACGGTCGGTTTTCTGGTGTCCTCGAAGGAACGACCGGAACCCACCCGAAAATACAATAACAAAAAAAAAACCCTTAACAGTCCACGTGTATTCCTCCGCACCGGTTTACTTTTATCTTCAGGATACAACTTTCAACTTCGAAATGACTTTGGAATGCACTGAGAACCGTACACGTACGCAGCAGCGCTCCCAATGTCTCCTGCCCAATGTGCTTACAACAGGATAAGAACACACGGCGTGGTATTACTTCTTTCGCAACGGTTCAAACCCTTCCTCCGGCCGTCCAACTTTCATCACTCCTGTCCCCTCAACAACTATCTCAAGTGAAGTGCGCTAGTGCTTGCAGCTTCCGGGCCCTGTTCCTCCACTCGGTTTGGCTAGATTCCAGTGCACTTGGGAGCTTTGCAAGCATACGCAGAGGAAAAACAGGAAAAAGTAAACCCAGCGGAAAGCGACGATTCGGTCTCACTGTTGTTCTATTGTCACGCTCGACTCGCTTTTATATGCGCTTCTAAGCCCGCTAACGACAGATTCTTTTGGGCTGTGAGCACCACAAAAAGAAGCGCCCAGAGCTATTATCCTTCACTCTTTCCAAGAATTCATCAACTTTCCCCGTTTTATAAAGCGCCAAATGATGCAATAAATGAAAGAAAAGTAATAAGAATTTTTTAAACAAAGCATCATAATGGTTCTGCTTCAAAAATAGTGCGCGAACGGCAAAAACCACACCCAACTAAAGTGATTAGAAACTATTGGCTGCCGCGTTCGTGTTTACTTCACAAATCACAATTGCAATAACTTTGCACAAAAAGAGCTCTGGGCTCGCGCCCTCGTTACGGTGAAGAGGAGCAAAAAAGCCCCCCCCCCCACACCAACAACAACAAAACGATCGACCAACGATTCTTTCCCATTTCCCGTACTAAAAATCATTTCAACAGGCAAACTTTCATCAAACTTTGCCTTGCTCGGTGTGGCTTTCTGGGCCACGGTTTCTACCCGGAACTGCACACGGTGTTCCGGTACTTCATTCATGTCCCTTTCTCTTTCATCCTTAGACGTTCCGAAATCTATTTCAATCCCGACACACACACGGTTTGAATGGAAGAAAAGAAGCATCATACCCATGAGCCAAGGAATCTGGCGATTCTGGGAAGAAAAGAAACGAGAACTTCTTCCACCACCCGAGCAGAAACCAATGTTCTGCACTAGAGCCTTACCCGTTCGTGCAGTAAAAGCGTGTATATCACCTTCACCGGCAGGCAGTGGCGAAGCAGTGTGCTCCCAAAAAGTGCGGCAAAGAAGGGCTGTAAAGGTATATATTTATAACGCTTTTTTTGTTGGGTGGGATGTTCCTCCCCCCGGTGTGTCGACCGGCGGAACGTTCCCATTCAGTACAAAAGCCATAAATTTCAAATTTACCGAACGAGAGCAAATGCATTAGTTTTGCAGTGATAATATTTAGAGCAGAAGCGGGACGCCACCGACCCCGAGGCCCACACACAGACACACACACACACATGCTTAGTGTGAGATGTACCGAAAGGCCTTTTTTAAGCTTCAACCTCGCTCAACCACCAGGAGCAGCGGCGTGAAGGAAAAAGGCCAACAAAACACCATATCCAGATCGAAAAAGTTTTCATGCTCCCAAAAAAAAAAACGAATCCCGAAAAACTACACACACACACACTGGTTTGCTGTCTATCCCCCCCATGCCCAGAAATTTTAGCTCAGGAGAATGCTACCAAGCGAAAGGTGACCGGTGACGATGGCAAAGTGTGCGAAAAAAGTTATTTCATTCTCGAAAATTTCGACTCGATCGATCCAATTTATAAATGCAATCAGGCAAATTATTCAAATAAGTTGCTGCCACTACTTGCTGGATTAGGGAGCTGCCGGGAAGGGGGGTGATGTGCCACGCAGGGTTTTGTTGTCTGACAGGGATGCGCTTATTTTCTTCAAGTGGCGCGCGGGGAGATAGGGTGTTGGCCAATGTGAATCCAAATTCAATTCAGCTAAAAACCGTCCACGGAATCGTATAATAGCACTAGACACACACACACACACACACAGTGTGTGTCTCTGGCAGCTGCGCCGAACGAAGCCGCGCGCGTACAAAACCGACTCCCACCCACCGCTCTCTAATTCAATTTATCAGCTTACCTTGGGCCCGCGTCTAGGCAAATTAAATCGCGAACAAACGCACCAACTAACGATAGCGAACAAATTGTGTAATAATTGCATTTCCGGGTAAGACATGTTTGGTGAAAGCGCGTTGTTTTCGCTCCAGAGTTGGTGGGTTTGTGCAAATTGGGAAAGATCAGGTTCGTTCACTAACCAAAGAACGCTGAATGGAAGAAAATTTATAGAATCAATTTCCGGTGCTTAGAACAAGCACCATTACGCAGGGGGGTCTCGACGGATACGGGTTCTATCTTCTCACAATGACGTCTAACAAGTTGAAAATGTCGATGATATGTGCATTTTACAACTTATGAGGCACCGGCAGCCATTTCTTCAAAATAATCTGTATAAGATGATCGCTTTAAAATTCCCACAAAGCACCCCGGGGTACCGTTCGCATTTCCATGCAATCGATCCTTAAGGGTGCGTGTGTATGTGTGTATCGTATGCCTCTGTGTATGTGTGAGTAGTTCCCTTTTGAAAGGTGAGCTCATTTAAGGGAATGCACATTCTGATGCAGTTTACTGGCAAACTGTCAGGAAAATTCCTCAACCTCTACGCTCTTTCTCACTCTCTCTCTCTCTCTCTCTCTCGCTCCCTCTCTCCCTCAAAAGACTAGCAAAAAATAGCACTCCTCCCACCACCTCCCTCCACCAGGCGCAAGTTCTTTTTGCTAAACCCATCAAATCAATTCAGTTGATTGCAAAAACAGACGAGCACGAATGAAGCCCGAAGGAACTAAACCAAAGCACGGTATGCACCACCATCACCACGCCTCCCTTCTTATGCAGTTTTCGCTTTTGCTCGATGCACCCGATTTTATCGTCTTTTATTCCAATAACCCGTTGTTGCACACAAACACACACACACGCATTGTGCAAAATATCTTTCGCATTCACACGAAATGCTTTGAAGTATGCATTGAAAAGCATACGATGCTAAGTGCAGCTTGGGTACACACACAAGTACGTTGAAAGGACTTATGTTCTTCAGCAAATATACACACACACACACCCACACTAAGCTTCATAAGCCCTTCAATACGAAGCGCAATAGAGTCCACTGGATGCCATAAAATACTTCCCAACTGTCCATCTTGAGGGCAAGAATTATTTTTGCACCAAGCAAAGAAACAATTTTCATTTCAGCGAAATCAATCATCACATACAGCAGCAGCAGATTGCTGTAATCACGCTGTAGCGCGCCCTATCGCATCGTGGTGTGTCAAGGTTACTGGAGTTCGACTACTACGCCGCGGCGAAACCGTGTTTACTTTAAACACTCCAACCGGTTAATCGCACCAACACACCCAAATCCGGACACTTCAGTTACTGATTTGTTTGATTTTAACAGTAACTAATGAATTTCCAACACCGCAACACCAAGAATCGCGCTTGTGCGCGAAGAAAGACTGATTACGAAATGACTGTTTGCCGTTTGTTTTGTTACATCTGTCAAACGAAATTTTGTCATCTTGTGAGTCCTCCTTAATTCACGGGCACGGTTTACTTGCAGCACAGTCTTTTGTGTGATAGACAAAGCTCCAATCATAAGTAGATCAACCCCGCCATATAGTCCGACGTTTTGGCTCAAAAGAAACTGTCTTCTCATCACGGCTGACTCACCCCGATGTCAACCGTATGTATCGCGCGCGGAGCTGCAGTAAGAGAGCGAAAGCCGAGATGATTCAACACTAATGACAAGACGCAACGCGTCTTATCTTCTATCCATCGGGTCCGAGACGTCGCCGCGTCGTTGATTTCCACGGCGCGCTGATTCCTACGGAACGGAACCCAGAGCAGCCTAGGGCCCGAGCAAAAACCAATGGCAGAGTTATACAGCAAGGCAAGAGAAATTATGCCAAAAGCCACAGCTCACTAGATGACTGCACCACAAACAGATATTTAGATGAGTCGGGTTTTTTTTCTTCTTCTTTTTAGCGCGATCACGTAACCAGCGGTCTAAAAGATCTGCACTGCGAATTTCTCTTTCGCGCTTCCCCGTCCAGAAATAGTCTGCCCAATCCTTTCTCAGGTTCTTTCATCATCTGTCACCTTTCCCTTTCCCGGGGTTGAGTTGTAGTGGTGGGAACTCGGAATCGGAACTACCCGGTTCCGGTTATATATTCGGAAACGATTCTGAGGCCGATTCCGATTCTGGAATCAATTCCGATTCTTGAAGTCGTTCCGGAGAAGATTCCAAAGCTGATTCTGGAGTAGATTCCGGAGAAGATTTCAAAGCCAATTCTGGAGTAGATTCCGGAGGCGAATCGGATTCCAGAATTAGTCCTAAAATCGCAATCAGCGCCGGAATCGGAATCAGAATTGGCTCCGGAGTCAGACGCTTTTAGAAACGAGAACAATCCCGGAATCTCCTTGCGATTGGATCGTTTACAAATAAATTTGGGTTCTTGGGGACTATCGATGCACTCATAGGTGCATAGGAACCAAACGCCTTTACCGAAAGCGAATTAGATTCCGGAGCCGATTCTGATAGCGGAGCCGACTTCGATTCCGATGACGATGCTGACAGCGGATCCGACTCCGATTCTGGAGCAGATTCTGGAGCAGATTCCGGAACCAATCGCGGAGCAGAATCCGAAATCGATTCTGAAAACTGATCCCTACGAACCTACTATCCGGAATCGATTCCATAAAAATTCGGAGCTAGTCGGAATCGATTCCGACCAAAACTTCATGTATCCCACCACTAGTGTGGTGCATTCGGACATAGACCACACCAACCACACACACACACTCTTAGCGCAACTCATCAGCGCCAGCCGCGAACCCAGGTGAATTCGCCCATTTCCTTCCATATTTAGACGGCCGTGGATCGTGGAGTAAACGTTTGTCACCCACTCGGCGGACGAGTCCGCACCGAGTCAGCGGAGATTCTCGCAGGTGAGTGAACTCCTAGACGAAACGATCGTGCGATTAGCACCAGCGGGAGCAGCAGCTGACAACAACGACGGAGCGGCCTGCTGTCCGATGATGATCGCTCAGATTGACAGAATGAGTACCAACGTCCGCTTAGCTTCTCCACTCGCTCTCTTCTACCCTTCTCCTGGGGCTCTGTGTGTCAATCTGTGCTCGGGGAAATTAGTGCTCGCAAACACACGCACGCACCCCAAAGAGCATTCAACTGCTCCTCCTCCCTCGTTGTCGTCGTCTCCTTTCGCTCATTAGCCCTATTTCTATCGCCCCCCCCCCCCTCCCCCCTTTTGAGGCAGAGAGAAGCATGATGAAGAATTGCGTAGCCCCGTTGCCCTCGACACACACCTCGGAAGAACCTTCGCGGTTGCGTGGTTGCGTGCTTGCCCCCAGCAAGTTGACTTGTGAACACACATTCACTTCCTCCCTTCTTCTACACCCTACCTCCCCCTTCATCACCTCTTCCTAGCCAACTCGAGAAGCACGCTAGCAAGCAGCGCACGCGTTTGGGGGGCTAAATAGATCAGTTACAATTTAGACTCTATAGTAGAAAGCCTCTCTCTGTTTCTCTCTCGTTCGCAGCCACGCAACACACTCACAAGCCGGGTGCCGTTGCTATTATCGAATGAATCTTTCGGATGACCTTTCGGGCTCTCGGTGTGATGTCTCAGGCCACTAACACAAGCGTGCGCGGCCCATCGCCCGATCCACTTGTTTATTTGCGGGCATCTCGGGGAGGGTAGCAACAGCAGCAGCAGCAGCCAGCAGCATCGGAGAGCCAGAGGGGTTGAAACGCGCAAGATTTGAAGCATCTTCACCGCAAGAGAGAAACATTAAAAAATGGACCCATCGTTTTGTTTCCTCCCCACACACACACACACAAAGACGAGAGAAGCACGCAAACACGCAGCGAGCAGAAAGCGAACGCAAACGAACGACTGCAGCTCGGGGAAGAACAAACAAACCAAAGCGCAAGGGCGCACACATCATCATGATCATCATCATCATCATCCACATCATCTTTTCGCTGCAGCCCCCACCCTCCAGTTCCTTCTACACGTTCCGGTTTTGACGTTTGGAAGTGAGTTGCGTCGCTCGCTTAGTACGCTGCTTGATTAAGCATCAAAACGCGAGGCGGCTAACACTATTAAGGGAGGGAAGAAGAAGACGTTCGCCAGCTAGGGAAGCAAAGGCAATGCCTCCGATGCATCCGATGGGATCTTACGAAGCCATGCTTTTCTTTTGCTTCGCGTAACGTACAGATTTAATCCGCTTGCCGCCACCTCCCCGGGAGTACGCGCGAGTGTTCGCGGATAGCAAAAAAATGGAAGAGGGAAGGCCCACCGCCGGTGGTGGTGGTGGTGGTACGCAGCAGGTGGTCCATGTTTAGAGAACTGTTACACACACACACACACGATGCTTGCAGCTTGGTGCTCTCGTTCAGAACTCCCCACACACCCGCCGTCGGCCAACTGTTCGTCAGACCGAACCGACCATAACTCACATACATGGCAGCGAGCCGCGTTCTTGTTCCAACAAATTCGACCCTTCCTTAAGGGGAAGGGGAGAGAGAGGGAAGTGTTTGATTTATGCGTTATAGAGTTATGTAACATTTTTTTGAGATTTTGTTCCATTTCAGTGGCCGGCGGCATCGTGTTGGTGGTGTGGCACTTTTCGTTTTACCTTTTCCTGCTGTTTCCTGCTTGTCCGCGATTTGTCTAAGCCAATGCTGAGCACTTCAAGCCGGCTTGCTCGTACGTTAACCCTTCCGAATTGAGCAATTACTTGAAACCACCAACGAAACGTGTCTTATTGTATTGTTGAAGATCAAAGAACAACTTCGTTCTAGCCAAGTATGACATTGTTCTATTGTGCGCGGTACACCAAAAAAAAAACGATCATCCCATCATAGATTTCCCCTCCAGCACACGGGGTCGGGACGAGCGAGCATATACATACCATCAATCAAACACAACGTACCAAGCTTTATGACGCACCCAAATAGCCCCGACCCACAGCCACACGTCTGCCCTTGCGCCTGCTTATCTAATCTCTGCAAATATAGTGTGACAAATCCGCACGACACGTATCCACGCCGCCCGTGCGTATGACAAACGGCGCGCTTACACGAATGAAAAGCATAAAAAAGAAGCGCGCACAGACAGAGACTTAACGCCAAAACATTGCCATGCTTTTGTATCGCTCTTATCAGTCCGATAATGGTGCGGAGGCACGTTTGCACACCCGCTGGGCCAAACTCGGGGCAGAAAATGCCACAGACAAACAGAAACATTGTCTTATCCCAGAACAAAGGAATGAGCTTGTTTTTTGCAACGCCAAAGCAAACAGTAAACGACGGCTAAAATGAGTCGCTTGTGGGATGATTATAGCAAATAGTACAACATGGAAATGCAGCGGAAAAATTGAACAAAAAGTAACACCATTTGAAAAAAAATTAAATAAATGCAAAATGTGTACGAAATGGATTCGCTAATAGCCCTCTCTGCATCAAACGCTGCAATTTTAAATCCCTCACTGCATCTTTATTCATCCTCAATGTACCTCAAATTGATCACGTTTTGCCAAAGTCATGGTAAAGAATTTAAAAAAAAAACGCATATTTATTCCCAGGGCAAATCACATAACGTGTCAAATTCTACCCGTAAGGCGAACGCACCCACAAACGACGCGCAAAACCGGAATTGGATTTGTGAAGCGATTGAATGCATATTTAAATGTCGCAACAACAACAAAACGATCAAAATTGAACGAAAAAAAAAAACAGGAACGTCACAATAATTCCGCAATGAAAATTCGCATCGAACGTTCGCAGCACGTTGCATTAATAGCTCAAGAGCGCAGCTGCACCACACCACCAACCAAGCCGCTGAAAAATGGGATTTTGATTGGTTGTGCAGGCCACACCGGAACAGGGAGCCAGTATTAGGGGGGAAGAGCACAGAGGGATTAGTTTGCAAATTTGATGAAATATGTTTTCTTTTTTTGTTTTCCACCAACCATAGCGGACCATGTGTGCGGTGTGTGTGTGGGCATAGCAGAAACTCGATTACGCTTTTAGCTGAAACTGACACGCGACTTGGTTGTGGTTTGAAAATGATAATTCAATTACAGTGTATCGAGAGTGCAACGAAACAGAAACGGCCCCCCAGCCTGCAGTATTATGGTTGGATGGATGCAGTTTTTGTTGCGCCGAGAGGACTAACGTTTTATGTGGCTTATCAGTTGTAGTTCCAAGAAATGCATAAATTTAGTACATACTAAATACTGGTTTTTCTACCGCAAACAGTCCACAGCAATTTTTGCAAAACCTTTCATGTCAATTGGTGCCTTTAACCCGTTCGGTGTAACTCTAACCACGTGACGAAGCGTTACAAACGAGTTGCAAAATAACGATTTCCTCCTCTCTTCTCTACAGACCCATATGAAGTTTGGGAAAAGTGTTGGACTTACCTGTCAAACTGATGTGATGTCCCTTCGATGCCAATGCAAACTTGGATCCGTCGTAGTTATTATTGCCAATATTATTTATAACGCTTTCCGATGCACTCACACATAAACATGGGTTCAAATCTCAACGGAACTGAGCTTTTTCTTTAGCTTCTCCTTCACTGCTTCGTTTCAGTAAAGGAAAATGTGTCATCGTTCGACGTTGTTTCAACCTTTTTCCCCCTCCCGGAAACGATCTGAAGCACACTTTTTTGAGGAAATGGTACGCCTCAAAGAAACAGGTCGCGATAATGTGCAGGTGTGTGTGTGCCGACGGTAGCCAGAATCGTTTGACTTAAAATAAATCACAAACGAGGAAATTCTATCACCCCCCCCCCCCCCCCTACCAGGTTCCCAATTTTCACCCCCGCCAGAGCTTCGATGGATCACAGGTGGAAGGTGGAGTCTTTTCTTCCCCTCCTGCTTTTGGTTCTTCCCTTCCTTTCTTCGATTGCATTCATTCTTTGCACCTTCGGGGAGAGGTGCCGCGCAACATTATCTTACTGTTTGCGAGTTTTTTTTTTTTTTGTTTCTACCCCATTTCCATCGGCACACTAAGAAGCCGCGGCACGACTTTTGTTTACGCTGCGAACGACGACCGAACAGACTTTGCGCGTTCTATTTTGACTCCATGCTTTTCCCCTGCCTTGGCAACTGCGACTAGTTTTCTTTTCGGTGCACACACACACACACGTCGTTTCCATCGCTTGCCTGGTTTTTATGCTCAGTTCGTTTTCTTCTCCTGGGCGCAGCGCAGCGATTCCCGTTCCCGTGTGGCACCGGTTTTCCGCCCCCTCTGCCAAACATTTGCCACAGGTCCACACTGGCTGGAAACGGAGGTGGACGACTTGGGATGAGGTGTTTTGTTGCTGCACACACCCGGGTAGCGTACGCCATTCCCGTACAAACCGCCCCACGCACACACACACACCGAGTACCTTCTATGGGGCACTTGAAAAGAAAATTTGCCCAGCCTGCTTTGCTGCCGCGTGGATTTTGCTCTTAACTTGTGCTACTTTTTCCTTCCCTATCTTTGGCTCGGGGGGGGGTTCGCTGTTAGCTGGCTGCTCGTCCCGTTAATTTGAGCTTCGCTGGTTAGTTGCCGTACCTGAACCGTACCTAAAGGGGGGGGGGGGAGGGATGAAACTAGCTGAGCGTGCTGGGATCTTTTTTTTTTCTTTTAGTTGCGTCGTGCTTCCTGCTCGACGATGGTCGATTATGGCTGTCTTTAGGAATATAAAGCGCTCTCGGGTGAAGGTGATGGAAATGATTCAACAATCAGCAATACAACAGTCGCATTTCAGGTTCGTAAAATATTCATCCTAATTATTGCTCTATATTGCATATTAATTTAATAATGATAGCTTCAAAATCGATCTTGCTAAAGGGTCTGTAAGTTCCATTTCAATCAAACATAGAACCACGAAGCAACTTTACCTCTCAAGCAGATGTAACCATTCTCCAACGGAACGGTACACAATAGCGAAGGTAAAGCCCTTTCAATATTGACCAGGAATGGATCTGACAGCTAGACCGCAGTAAATAAAAAGGAAGAACCGGACCCAAGCTGGAATGATAATTGTGTTTCCCCCCTCCTGTGCCGGATTTGTCCACCTCTTATCGGGATCGGGAAGAAGACGCACGTACGGTGTTCGCTTTTGCCCGATTCTCGCTCTCTTTCTCACTCGCTCTTGCACGCACCCCCGTGCGGCACTCCCACCAACACACACAAACATACAGGCCGCACGCTTTTGTTTACACACGGCCACCAAAAATTCCTTCGCAGTCACCCTGTTGCGGTGTGGTGTGCGTGCATCCACACAGCGGGCACTCACTCGAAACTGCCAGCGCTCACTCACTCACACACTCATTCGCGAGCACGTCAAGTGTTCGAGGGAGCGAAAGAGAAAACGAATGTAGGGAGGTTCACATTCGACGTACAGCGGACGCGCTTATTCACGATTGAAACCAATCAAACAACCCTTCACTGTGATTGAATTTACAAAACTAACGTTCTACCAGACTGCATCAAATGTGAAGGTTCGTTTCGCTTTTGGGTGCGATAACAATTTCTCCCCAAAAAAGGGACATTTCTTTCTAGCTACAGGAATGTCCAATCCCAGTGACAGATCTATCTCTACACCACACGCGCGCACATACACTCTCTCGCCTGCTGCTCAGTCTCCCTCGTGCATCTCTTTCTCGCACACGCAGCCGGATGTTGTCGTTTGCCTTGAATTGTTTGGATGGACCACAACAACACACTACCACTACTACCAACTATCACAGTCCACCACACACAGCCGAATTGCATCGCAGTCGGTTTTAAAACAAATGTGCGTTTGGTTACATTTGCCCTACTACGATTTACGCTCATCCACCGCCACAGCCAGTGCCCCACAGTGGCCGGAAAAGTAGGCCACTTCCTGGCAGCTCTCCCGGTGCGCCAGTATGTGTTTCGGGCGCTTTCTCCTAAAACATTTTGATTCACAACACAGAATCTTGTGTAAAGTGGGATTTTTACAGCACTTACTGTACTGTGCGTGAATAACAAACGCACACAAACGCATAAACACACACACACACACACATGACAAGATAGGGTATCGGCCACGCCGTCCTCTACCTACGGTGTAAGAAGAGAGCCAGTAAGAAAACAACAACACAGCATCTCTTCATGGCGCCAGGCGCCACACCAGACAGACCACCGGGCAAAACGTCACCGAAAGGGAGAAAAAAGATCACGACAAACAGCATCTCCTATGTGCGTGTGTTTGTGTGTCTGTAATTGTGTGCGGGTTTGTTCGCTGCCCTTCCGGATATTGACCGCTGTGTGCATAGCGAATCTTTGCGATTATCTGCAACGATTTCCAAGTAGGGCTTAACCAATTTACATACGCACGTAGAGAAAGTGGGCCCAAAAAGAGAAAAGAGATAAAACAAGCAGGCCCTCACACATACACACACCACACACACACACACACACTGATTCACTGTAGTTTGCTATCTGTCCTAAATGGTAGATCAAGTTGTGATCTTTACTTTGCAATTCTGGCTTCCGTTACAACGTCGCTACAATGGGACAAAGTTCGCACTCAGATTCGACCTTTTGCAAGACACCACAAAGAATGGTGCAACTGCCAACATATCATCCCCCCTCTCCCGACGGGGTGACGATCACGACGATGGCGACGATCGCGACAACGGGACTTTGGTAGGGTTGCTTTGATGAGGTACAATTCACTTGTGCTCTTCCTTCTACCACCACACCGACTCGACCACGCACACACACGAACACACACTGCTCGCATAGAAATGCTTGTGCACTTTGTTGTGATACAGGAGGGGGATGGATCAAGTATACGCACTTTGCCATCGCACTTTACTATGCTGGCAACATGCCACACACACGCACACACACACACACCTCACCACGAGAAAGGTTTCAGCACGCAGAACATCAACACAACACAATCGGCACAGAATACGAAACCCGCACGCCATGTGCCGCTACGGAAGATGTTTCGACAACCTAGCGACACCGAGACGGCGTGTAAGCGGTTCACCCCCTCTAGTAGTCAGCTGATGGAAAGGGAAACACACACTTTTCTTGACACACAGCCTGCAACTTATTTAGCCCTGCTTCAAGCACCCAACTGGCAGCGGCAACTTACAATGCACTCGCGACAAATGTTGGAAAACGCGGTTTCCCCCGAATATTGGAATATCCTTTGCCCAAGATCGGCCAGACGGGAGCAACGTGCAGCACGTCCGCACTCTTGAAAGCGTTGGAAGCGAGTGTGCGTGAGTGGCGCTTTTGGCTGAGGTTTCGGATGGATGTTGCCCTCTCACGAGTGGCCAACAATTTGTTGTTTGCGATTGTATGTGTGTGTGAACGCGCGAGCGTGTTCGAACTGTCAGGGGCGGTTAAGGTTGTCTACACGGAGGATTCGGTGCATCCCGAGCAGCATCTTTGTCTAACGATTGTGAGTGATTTTCTGTGAAAAAAGTGTACATTTTTTTTTTAATTACAGGCGGTCCCCGAGATACACGGTTAATGGGGACCGAAAACGGCAGCAAAATACCGCGTACCTCGAATTTCCGCGTAAGTCGAATCTCGTGATTTCCAGCCAAAATATCACAAATTTTCATGCAATTTTGCACGTAGGGGTGGTTTTCGCCACTAAATTAATTATCTGATATGTTTCTACTGAATTAATCCTTTTTAAATAGTATTTTACATTCGTTCAATACGGAAATTATTTGGTATTTCACAATGGATGTGTCAAATCAGTACAATTTGCTCAAAGAACTGTCAAATTTGGAAAACCGCGTATCTCCGAATCCGCGTATAAGAGGTACCGTGTATCTCGGGGACCGCCTGTATCATAAAATACAGGCCTAGAGCAATAGAAAAACAACGTTTGCGGAGTATTGGAAATTATTCATTGATACTTACTGGCTCTTTCTAGGTGTGATAAATAAACCAAGTTTGCACAGTAAAATAAGGCGGCGCTCTGTAACTCTGCAATCGATAGAAAAGACAACAGACTCCGTAAACGAACGTAAAGCGATGTCAGACACGCTTCCACAAACGAGCCAAACATCGTTTCCAACCTGTCAAATTATATACGTTTGTTCGAGGAGTGTGACGTCTTGTTCGATAGATGACAGTGCGTGCACTAACCGCAAGACTCCACACAGCATAACACGGAGCGCAACATAACAACTGACAGCTGCCAAACGCATCACAAAACGCTTGGGAAAGGAGGTAAAGCGATTCATCAACTGTCGGTCATCTCAGTAGGTTGGGAGGTTTTCTATGAGCAGTGAGCGGCCTACTAAGAATATTCAAAACATGGTTCCAGCAATAAAGCGTTTTCTGAAGCGTTTGGCAGCTGTCAGTTGTTATGTTGCGCTCCGTGTTATGCTGTGTGGAGTCCTACGGTAAGATAACTAACTTCAAAATAATAGTGTTCGATATGAAGAGTTAGATTGATGATAATTGAAACATTAGAACGAAGAAAATGGTGACAAAATAAAGAAAACGAAGAAATATAAACTAACATTGTAGGTATACAGGGTTTCCCACGATTTATTGGTCAGTTCCCATGATTTTTTGGTGCGTTCCCACGATTTTTTGGTCGTATCCCATAGATTTTTGGTTCGTTCCCATAATTTATTGGTATTTTCCGATTGGATATCAATACAATTGGACCAAAAAATTCTGGGAAACGACCAAAAAATCGTGGGAACGCATCAACAAAATATGGGAACCCACCAAAAATTGATGGGAACCGACCAATAAATCGTGGGAAACCCTGTAAGGTGCCGGAATAGAACAAACTAAACTAAACTAAAACATGAAAAATGATCAAATTATATTTTAACATAAATCGTGGCAGTTTAGTGTACATCGAGTAATTATTTTAGCTTGTTTTGTTTTAATATTTTGCATCGCACAAAAACAATGCCGACACTAACAGCACAAACTCTAAATGTCTCAATAACGAAGCTCAATTCATACCAGACAAGCCTCCTGGGAACGTGCGAAGCAAAGCCTCAAACCTCTGTAATGTTTTACAAACCAAATTTTTCCTTGTGATCCTAATTCAAGCAAACTTGCTCAGCGTCATCTAGTGGCAAATTTACTAACCAAACAGGGGAAATGCTAAATTTAAGCGAGTCGGGGATTTTACAAAAATTGTCCGTATTCTAAACCGCATCTAGCCTATCTTTTAAAACCTCGGCTAAATTGAAATTGAAATTGACGTTTATTGGGAAAAAATATATATATATAAAAAAAATACAAATTTCGGATGTATGGTCGCCACCAACGTACAACAACAAGCCGACACATTTGTACAATTTTACAATTTCACTGATGTTTGCTTTCTTTTTCTTTGCAGTAATTATAATCTAACCATTCCAGTGCCGTTTACGATGCATATTATCTTACTGTAAGTTCTACCGTTTGTTCGAGTTACTTGCATCAAGTAGCATAATGCATGTCTTAAGATCATTGAGAAAGTTCAATGTTTGCTTATTCCATACCTGGAACCTACAACACGTACGGATCGTACGCTAATACGCTATGTATGAATGGAAGTATGTGGTTAGAATGGATAGAGAGGTACATACATACACACACACTCCTACCTGTTTGAATGTATTACCCCGTAATCTATCGTTCCTGCTTACAGTGCTTTGCCTTTGCTCATCAAACTTATGTCCCTCGCGATCGACCCCAGATTTGGGTCATCACCTTTTACCCTTTTTGAACATCGGTTTATCCTGTATCGTTCGTATACGTTTTGCACTCGGACGTGACTAATGATGAAATGTGGAAAGAACCTGTACCTCTCAGCTAAGGTCAAATAATTTGTTTGCGATTAAGCAGAAACATGCCTACCAAACTTTAGGTTGGCAGAAAGGGTAACATACATTCTACGCAAAAATGAACATCAATTTTCTGCCTCTATATCTCACGATGGCGATGCAGATGATGATGATGATGATTGGGTACTGTTACAAACACGCTAGCAGCTAATTCATGAGACTTTAGACCTACACGTCTATCGTAATTCTTGCTACGCCATTGTAATTCCAATTGTTCATGCATGGACGCGTACGGAAACCAGACTTGAGAGTAAGAGAATACACACATTTACACTCTTAAAAACAACGTTGAGATGTAAACCTTATGAAATTAAATTCTTAAACTATTTGCATTAATTCATCCAACGGTCCAATCAATGTGGTACACTAAATAAATCAGCAATTCACATACACACGGCGTACAGTGTGCCGCTGCTGTATCCTTCTTCTTCCTCCTGCTACAATTTACTTGTACAATCGAATAACTTAACCAAAGGTCGCTGGCAAATTAAAAACCAATTTTGGTTTGACTATGCTCTCACCATACCATAGACTATAAAGCATCGAAAATCGTTCGGCTTTGGAAGTAAATATTAATAAATAATAAACAGTTTTGTCTGTTAACGCTACCCAGTTGAGCGATCATTTCGACCCAGAACTTTTAACCACAACTGTCCGCTTGGCTACACAATGCGTTTCCAAAACAATTACAAAACAAAACTAATTAAAAAAAAACCATGCTACTGAGCTATACTCTGCCGTCAAAAGCTATCTTAATCGCTTTGGAGCGCATTAATCTCCTTCCATTCTGTACACTTAAACAATATGATCAATTTGTCATGCACGATTGTATCCCACTATCAATATCACCGTCACTTTTGTCAGCCAAAGATATTCTCCCTCCCTCTGTTACGATTGTGTGTGTGTGTGTCTGTGTGTGGATGTATATGTGGATGTGTGAATGCGTATTCAGCGAATACTAATGGTCTATGTACATTGAAGTGGATCCACTAACCTAATGGATTTAAAATCCGACAATTGCGCTCACACTGCATTACGGATCGTTTTCCGTAAGGACAGCAGTATTGGTAGTAGTAGTGGTAGTAGCAGTAATAGTAGTCGTCGTGCCATTCGCTGATGCCGTCGCTTCATCCATTTCCCCCCCTATTGCCTCTGATGATGATTCCGTCGTTTCTGCGGCTGCCGCCTTCGTTTCGGCGGCGATGGAGGTAACATTAGCAGCAGATCCCAATGCGTTAGCAGTCCCTCCCGCGGTCGTCGCTGGCGTTTTGCTCTCCCGTGCACTAGGCCTCCCGTCAGGTGGTTCATCCGACTGCTTGCCCTCTGCTTTAGCGACATCTGCATCTATTGCACACTGCAGTGCTTCATCTTCCTCCACAAGCGATTTTGCCGCATTCCACAGCTCGTTCTCCATCTCTTGGCTGAGTTTTGTACGCGCTTGCTCGGGTGAGGGGGCGGCATCATCGTTTGGGCACGTCTCTCCATCATTCTCCACCCGGCCATGAGCAACGCTCGAGTGAAGAGAAAGATCTTCCGGCTGTAAATCGCAGAGGTGCTGCTGCTGCATGTCTGGACAAACCTCCGGTAGGTCGGAGAGTGTCCTTGGCGGTTTCATCACTGCGCCCGCTACGTGTTGCAGTGACTGTTAGTCATCTTGGTGGTTCTTCTGCCGTTTCGATGCATTCGGTAGGTAGTCCTCGGCGAAGCAATCGACCTCGAGGTACTTTGGTAACCACTTGGAGAGCTGCTGCTCGAAGAACTTCTCCAACTTGCGGGCATTCTTGTACGTCATGCTGTCCTCCTGTGTTGTGGGGGGTGGAGGGGAGAAGAAGCTGATTCAGCATTGGCGCACTAGGTGCAAGTGATTGTATTACTTACCTGATAGTAGAGGTACACATTATCGAACAATCGCTTCACATCAGCGATAAACGAAACAATGTCTGTGTAATGGTCATTATTGCTCATTTCTAGCTTTTCACGAATCATCGTTAACGAAATTGGACTGTGAAAGAGAAATCGAAGAAAGTTGTTTGTTAATTGTATGCTCTCTCACTATCAACAGCAATGGGATGTATTTACTTACTTTCGCACAATATCATAGTATGCTTTGTTTGTGTCCGGCTCGAGAAGACGGAAGGGCATGCTGGTTTCATACTGGCAGAACAATTCCAGCACAATGCGCTGCAAAATCTTCAGCTCCAATGGCGTTATGCCAACGTTGCGTTTCTCTCCAGTAGGTTCTGAAAGAAATAATAAAACTCATTTTTATAACAAACTACCAAAATGCATACATTTCGAGGTAAATGCTTACCCGGCGGTAGATCGGCAAAGTTGTAGCACAGCAAGCATTGCCAGGTTTCGCTCTCGTCCGGCAGCGAATCGATTACCGGTATGTGGCAAGTTTGGTGGAAGACCTTGGGGCACTTATCACAGCACATCAGCTCACCGCCGTCCATGCACACCGCGCACCAGTCCTCGTTCGGGTCCAGTTCCTTCGGCAAGTTTTTATCGTCCAGCACGATCGTGGTGGTGTTGTTCGTACCGCCGGCCGAACTGGCCCCAGAGCTCGAGCCACTCACTACCGTGCCGCTGCCGGTGTGCAGATCGGTTGAGCTGTGCACCTGCGGGGATGTCGTTTTGCCACGGTGGCCTTCCGGCAGTACCTGCACCCCGTTCGAATCTAGCTTCGCAATCGTTGCCATCAGATCGTTCACCGAGTCCTCGCAAGCCTTGTCAATCGATTCGGCAAAATCCTTCGCCGGCTATTACACGGGAGAAATGATATTATAGATAGGCGTAATGTTTTTATGCTACTGAACTATCCAAAGGCCTTTGCAACTCACCTCATTTGTGCTCGGACTTGGCGTTTTCGGGTTTGTGGAGGACACATTTGGAAGAGCATTCTGGAGCTGTTGCAGATGATTCTGCAACTGCTGTTGGCTATGTAACTGCTGCTGTTGTTGCAGTTGCTGCTGCTGCTGCTGTTGATGATGTTGCTGTTGCTGCTGCTGTTGTTGCTGTTGTTGCTGCTGCTGTTGTTGGTGTTGTTGTTGCTGCTGCTGCTGCTGCTGTTGTTGCTGCTGTTGCTGTTGCTGCTGATGCTGCTGTTGCTGCTGCTGTTGTTGACTATGATGATGATGGTGATGATGATGGTGTCCACCGCCGCTTCCACCATGTGCACCGTGCGACAGGGAACCTCCGGACGATCCGCCACCATTCAGAAGCATTGCATTGCGCATCGTGTCTGGAGATTTTAGAGGAATTTTGAACGACTCGTTTGGCCCATTCCCAAATAGGTGTAATCCTGAAGGGCCACAAAACCCTGCAAAATTCGAAGAAAGGAAAAAGGAACATTATTTAAACTTGTTTTTCAACCATCATAGTCTAACCGAGCACTCACCGTTGTTCTGTTGGGCTTGCATGTTTTGTGGAATGTGCCATTTGGCGCCTCCACTGCTACCGCCTCCGCTGCCCCCACCACCACCGCCACCTCCACTACCCGGTCCGCCGATACCGGGCCCGGGCACGGGTGCGCCGGAAAGCTGCGGCGGAAGCTGAGGTGGTTGCGGCGAGTTCGGACCGTATCCCGGCTGAGGCTGCTGTCCCGGGTAGCGTAACGACTGTTGCTTTGGTGTCAGTAAGGTGGATGAGTTCTGCTGAATGCACCAAAAAAAAAAACCCCCGAGCCCGAAACAACCAAAACGATATTTATTTTCACGATACTGGCACGATTGCGCAACAATCGCGATGTGATCGATGATACTTACATTACCCATTATGTGCCGCATCGAGGAGGGCATCGCGAATCGGGGAAACGATTGGAAACGTGCCGCAGCCACGGCAGCAGCCGCCGCAGCCGATCCGTTCCCTCCCATGCCCATTCCGCCGCTGCTGGGCGGTACGCCGGGCGGTCCTTGGTTGAAGTTTTGGTGAGGCGCACCGCCCGGGCCGCCCAAAAAGTTGCCCGGACCGCCCATCTGACCGGACAGCCGATGGGACGGTGGTCCACCGCCCGATCCGCCCGGTGACACACCGCTGCCCATGAAGTTTGCTGTGCCAGTAAATTGATTATTAGCCATAGCGTTATTGCCAGCATTGCTGCCTGAGTGAGGGGGTCCCCCGGCATTGCCACTTCCACCACTACTACTACTACCACTACCACCACCACCACCACCGCCAGGCCCACCGCAAGGATGGCCAACACCTAGATGGGACCCGCTGCCAACCGCGAGACCGGCTCCTCCTCCTCCCCCTCCACCCGATGGGAGTGGAGGGCAGCTCGACTTTTGGTTCAACAAATTACGCAAACTAATATCTGTGGCAGTGAGGGATGGATGGAATGGTGTCGTTTAACCAAACGTGTCAGCAGTAGTAGTAGTAGTAGTAGGTAGTCAAGTGTAATAGTGTGTAGGAGGAGCAAGTGTACAGACATCGTGATGAAATGGTCGATTGAACCACCCGACACACATAGGAAAGTAATTACGTACAATGGCGGGCGATGAGGGTGGTGGTTGTTAGGGCGAAAATAAAAGAAGAAGAAAAAGAAAACAACGAAAATAAAAAAATACCGTTAATAAGCCCCCCATCAAAACTGTAGCCAATAACCGAGAAACTAACTAAAATAAAATAAAATAAAATAAAATAAACCGACTAGTAGTACTGCAAACAAAAGAGCATGCCCATCAATGCATTTTCTAATTCTGGGCGCCTAAGGCCCCAAATAAAGGTTAATCGACAGATGAAATCAGTGCATGTAATGATCGTGGTGTGTTAGCAACAAGTTAAAAAGAGTGCGCTAAAGCAATACGAACGGTGTATGTACACAGGCATAGTTGAATTTTGTCGTGTTTACTAATGTCGTTACTAATAAAGTGCATAATCACGCATCCATTTAAGCTAGCAAGTTATTTTCTTTACAAACATTCCCTAACCATTCCATTTAAAGCAAAGGTATTGCTCATCGTATTGACCAGACCTTATCCACTTACCCATATTCTGTGGATGTGTAGAGGAGCTAACGTGCTGCTGAGTTGGCATACCCATCGGCGGTCCCATTTGACCGAACCGACCGTAGCCGGGACCGGGACCGGGGCCATTTTCCTGCGGGAATGATCTGCTCATCGGATGGTTGGGCGGGAAGGGAGCCCCCACCGGTACGCCACCGTTGCCATTGTACATAGGCGGTACCTGTGCGAAGTTTCCTCCCAGACCACCACCTCCACCACTACCGCCTCCTCCACCTCCCGGTCCACCACCACCACCACCGCCAGGACCGCCAGGACCGTTGGAGGAAAGGGTCGTCATACCCGGACCGGGCATGCCCGGTCGCAACGGAGGCGTAATGTTGGGGCTTGGCTGTTTGCTTCTGTTTTGCGGTGACGGACCAGGCCCCGGGCCGGGAACTGGTGGTCCTGGCGGAACATTGTTCGAGCTGGGAGACTGTGGGTACACCTTGCCATCGACGAGTATTGTACCGATGCGTGCGACCACTGGAAGAAACGATAGGATTAAACAATTATCGAAAAACTATACGTTTCGTGGGGCACAGCAATACATACTGGACTGTAGCTCGGCTACATTGGAAGCGTACAGCTGGACGCGCACCGGTATCTCCGGGTTCGGTATGTCGGCCCGTTGACTTTTCACCTTCTGCAGATGCCGGGCAAGCGTTTTCTTGCTGTACAGCACGGCACTGTCGCTGCCCTTGTCTAGCGCGGTCTGCACAAACTCGATACAGTGGTCCGTGTGTCCGGAGAGTAACTGTAGCGCTTCCTTCTTCTCGTTCAATACTTGAAGTTTGTTGTCGCAAACCTGAAACCAACGAACAGGCGATCGATTAGTCTCTTTTGTTAGAACCACCACAGGGTAGCGCTCCACAACATACCTGATTTAGCCGATACACCAACTGCTTGCCGCGAGCGTTCACTGCATTCGTCAGCTTCACCACCAGATCGGCGATCTCTTTGGACAGTTCTTTCTTCTTCTCCGTGATCTGCGCCTGCCGATCGTCGATCACCTTCATGGCGCTCGACAGCAGAACCTTCTTGTAGCTGATCTCGCTCAGCAGCCCGCTAAGGCTGCTGCGCGTTTCGCTGGCAATTTCGTTGGCAAACTTGTACTTGTGATCCCGATGGTCGAGCAGCTGACAGTCGCGACAGGTCAACCGATCGCACGTCTCACAGTAGAGGGACAGTTTTTCCTGTGGAAAGATGAAAAGGAAACAAATGAGAGCGAAAAATCTTACACATTCTTCACAAAAACATGAAAAAGTACATGAATGTCGTTCAAATAAATACACGAAACACATCGAACAGGTGGACATAGTGCACCATGAGGCCTTGAAATGTCACACCCAACAATCAGGGCAGGCGGTACAAAATGGCAACGTTGCCGAGCCCGGGGTTGCTGCACATAATGAGCTGCAGCTGTCTGTTTCCTTTTCCGAAATCACGTCTTGCAGGCGGCCGTCGCCGACCGGCCGCTGTGTTCGAGGGCAGTCAACTATTTATGGCAGAAATGTCACAAACCGGCAACGTGTCGGCTCGTGCTCTCATTGCAATTAACGTGCATTTGTTACACGTTTCTACCGACGAGGTGGAGGAGCATATATCGATGTCGGATATCTTGTTACAATCACATTCATCGTGAGACTCTTCCTTCTCCGTTTGGGAACGTTCATCCAAAATTTAGATAGAACTGCAATCCAAACTCCAAAGAGCGAACACATAAAAAGGCAATAATGAATTTAGTATCATTTCCCATTCGTTCCACTTTGTTCCAGCACCATTCCCGTTTCTTTACGATTCATTGCAGCCATGTCGTACAAGATGTGGCCGCCCCTTTTCACTGTCAGGTTCGCTATCAATCCAGCGACCGACGACTCGTACGACGCTATTCAAACACTCCATCCGTCCGAGAACCATGAATCTGATGAATCTCTATAAAACCATAGTAGAAAGAACGGTATTAACATGAGCGCCACCGAGCGCAGTCTTCCCAACGCCGCCAAATCCAGCCCTTATCCAGCAGCCATGAAGGATTATTGGCGTCCAGGATTATGCAGCAAACCATCTGTATGTGTGTGTGTGTGTGTGTGTGTGTGTGCGCGGAGCGCGTGTGTTTGTGTGTATACCATCTGTTGTAGCACATAAATTTCATTGAAATCCAATTTATTCCAGCCAACCACGGCCACACAGTAGTCTCCTCGCTCCTGCTTCGGTTTCGCTTCGTTCGCCAACGAAAGCTGTGCGCACACAGCAGGTGCCACAGCGTACATATTAAGCTGTTCAACGGACATTGCCTACAGATGCGATACTGCAACGAGAGCATAACGCAGCTGGCGCATTTGCAATTGCACAGAGGCTTCCCAGCAGCAGCAGCAGCAGCAGCAGCAGCAGGAGCAGCAACGAAAAAGAAAGAAATGGTGCATCCTCCTCCTTTGGGAGATTGATAATAAAAACCTGCTGGAGCTGAAGAGCTGAACCGAAAATGTTGGAACCATGAGATTTTGGGGCGTTCGATGGAACGACAATGAAATAAATCGATTACCCTATTTCAACCACACTGATATCAATATTCCTCAAAATACGACGAATAAAGGTAGAGAAAATTCATCGCTTTCCAAATGGTCCTTCTTCTTGCCCAAATAAACTCCCCAGCCAGCGTACCTTTTCAAGTGAAAACAGATGTTGTTTATCGTTTCAAACATCAATCATCGATTTGATTGCAAGCCAAACAGTAGTACAGCACCACTAGTAGTGGTGGCGGTGACCACCATAGTAAACAACAAACAAACGTAAAAGCTTTCTGTGCACAAAACCCCGGACAAGCATCGTTTTTTGCTTGATATTCAATTTGGTTCGCCGCGCGTAGAGTTCAACGAACAACATCAGGCGGCCGCAACCGTTTCATATTTCGCACACCGAATTGCAAATAATAATATAGCACACACACAACACACGCCCTTTGTGCTACTACTGCTACTACTATTTGCCCACAACTCGCCGACTTATTGCATGGATCGCGAATAATAAACATACGAATCTCGGGCAATCAGCGATATCGTTTCATGCAAATGGGTCGTTTGATTGGCAGTTGGAAGAATTTTAATAGTGACTTCAATAACGCTTGATTTATTGCATCCATCAACGCACACACAACAACTGGAGGACCGCGTTCCGCCATAAACAACAAGCCGCATTCGATCGCAATAATAGCACTTTTGTTGTTGCGGAGTTGGCAAAGATGCTAACCGAAAATATGTATTTGTGTGCTCCTTCTTATCGCGAGCTACATCTACCGAATCGTCCAAATCTAGCGGTGGAATTGTGGAGAGGCCACGTTGCCATGTTGTCGTAGGACGACTGCCTGACAACAATGCATGTGGAGGGTGTGTTCAGTGTACAGGGGCCTCTCTTCTCCCCGGCGGTTGCAGAATTAAAAACCATTCATCCGGTTCACAGAGAGCACAACCCCAAATCTTGCCCGGATGTAATTTCAAGCTGATGTAGTGTACGCCGCGCGCGCTTTGCTCTTTATTCACCGGGCATGTTTATTTATTTCCCCCCCGCGCGTTCACACAAATCCAATTGGCCGCACCTATTGCGCGCGCACGTTAACAAAACAAACACAGGGAATGTTGTGATTTTATACCGAAACAGGCAAGGGAGAGAGAGAGAGGAATTTGGTGAATATTTACATCGTGCCGTACCACCCAATCGGTCGCACAAATGGCGTGTGCTAAATGTCAGGCTAGGCTTTATTCAAAAACAAGATCGTTTGAATAGCGAAGAAAGCGCAGCATTTCAAACGGCCAGTAATACGAGCTTTCGGCGTCAACATTTTCTCATGCATGATGATTGAACGGGTGCAACACAACTACGAACCAATATTGACGCATCTGAGTATCCACAGTATCGTGTCTGAGTCATGGAGAGTTTTATGCAATCAATCGCTTTTCATCATCCTGCCCCCCTGGTGGTGTGTTTGTTTGGAGGGTAAGTGTGAACGGCGTGTGCTGATAAGATTATCACGCCACCAGTTTAATTATCGAGGATATTTGTTTCGTCCGTTCATTTGCTAAATATGATTCATTATCGTGGTGTTGTTAATTTTTGAATCGGGCCTGAGCGCTCGTGGACGATGACCCAAGATGGTGTTGCAATGTTGCTGCTCCAAGTTTTAGGTATTCTCTCATACTGTTACACTCATACACTCATACTGTTGACTACTGCCTAAAGAGACCTAAAGAGTGCTTCTGTTTCGAGGAACCACGGACCAGCAACACTCCACCATAAATTCGGTTGCTAACCTCGGTTAAAGCAAAGCGATGTACTTGACGAATCTTCGATGTACGTACAAAATCATGCATATCCATGTATGGGAAGTTTCTGCAGTTTGCACACAATCCATCCATTGTATGTACCACCCCGCCTAATGGCACGATGCAAAATGAACCCGAGGGAGCTCCTCGGTCTAATGAACCATAACCGAACACAATGTACAGCACACCAGACGTCAACCATCGAAAAACGAACCACACCAACCGATCGGGGCGGGAACGCTGCCAGAACGGAAGTGTGTTAATGATGAGTCCAGGGTGTATCGACAATGTCGAACATTGTTGTTACGAGTACGAGGAGTTTTACAATATCAACAACATCGACCCGAGCGTGCCACAAAAGCTCGGCGGCACGCACTCCTATACACGTCAGCGGCGTTAGTTTCGAGCGAACCTAAAACAACAAACGATGCAAAGGATGGCATTAGTCCACACCGCAACCGGCCACCAGAAAAGGGGTGATTTCCAGCCACAAAAGTGTTGCCACTCTCGGGGTGTACATAATGTATGCCGTTGTTAAATGTTTGGCCCTGAAGGCCATTATGCATTCTACCGAGTTGTTGGAATCGCACGAACCTCACTTCGCATGACACGTACACCTCAAAACCTGTGAACCTTGGTCTTGATACACCTCAAAACTTACCTGCGGATGCATGTGACACATGATGTTCTTGCCGGCCAGCCCGTTAGTGCCCGCCGGCTCACTGTTTGCCGCCTCCTTCGGCTTGATCGTGTGCTCCTTCGTGATCTTCAGCCGCTGGTGGGCCTGCACGCAGCTATCGCAGATGAATTCCGCACACTCCACGCACCACGAGGTGGCGTTTGCGTCGTCGCTGCAACTGCTACACTTGATCTGATCCTTGGTCGACTCCACGCTGCCCGGATTGTCCTCGCCGCTCGCCGCGGACGTTTCGCTCAGAAACACGTTGTCGATGATGTACTCGAGCCGGCTCTCCATCTTGCACACCGGGCAGACGAGCGGCGAGTTGTGCGACAGCTCCGTGATCTTCTGCTTCACGCACGCGTGGCACGCATTGTGCAGACATTCCAGCAGCTTCGGATGGTCGTTCGGTGTGAGCGTCTGCTGGCACCAGACACATTTCGTCGGTGCCGGCGGTTCATTTGCCGTTTCCGCCTCATCAATCTGTGAAACGAACGAGTGGAAGAATAAGCGAGAAAAGAAACAATTAGAAGAAGGTTTGACAAATTATTTAGCGAAAAATTACACCGATAGCATCCAGCGAACTCTTTCCAGCGGGTTCGCACTGTACCGGAAGCACCTGCACGATGGCAAACACGTTCGGCAACTCCTCCAAGGGTATCTGTATTCGCAAATTCATCGTATTGCTCACGGCAACCTTAACACACAGCGCCCGCGAAGCATTTAGAAACAGTTCCCTTCTATAACCTTGGCCACAAAGGCACCAAACCAAAACTGTGTGCGCTCTCTGTCTTTTGCAATTCAATTGTGCGCCCTTTCGCCAGGTCAAACGGTATAGTACTGGAGCCCTGGTCAATTCGCCGCCACAACCCTTGCCTCCCTACACCACTACAGACAGAACCATGCGCTCGTTTGTATCGAAGGGAATAGATACAGCTGTCATTCGGTTGGAAAACCACAACTCAAGACTTTATCCGCCGTTCTGGTGGTGAGGTTTCTTCGGATCCTGTAAATAGAACAGGCCGGCTAAAAAAAAACCTGTAGAGTTGACGGACACGTCACCCTGTTGCTAGGGACAACGACAAAGCCCACGTGGACGAACCGACGGCAAGCCACGTCAGAAAACGGACTCACCAGTCGGCAAAGTCTATTAAAAATAATTGTCACATTTAGTTTGCATGAATGATGCGAAGATACGCAACACTACACAACAGCAAAAAAGGAAAACCGGAACCCTCTCGCAAGTGGCATTTAAAGTCTTTCATACCCAAGATATTGCGTACGCTAACGAGTGGTTGTGTAATTATAAGCAAGAAGGTGGAAAGCTTTTTGATGAATACCAGCCGCCATCATATAACGGCTATCACGTTACCAGTTCTTTACTATGCAGCACAACACGTAGGGGTTGAAAAACTATAAAAGAAAACAATTAGAACGCTGTGACGGACACGACAATTAATCAGCAGCATAATTACTGCGCTTAATTGGGACCAAATGGTGTTGCTCAGTGTGATATGACAAATGAGCGTAATATGAGCTTGTTTGGAGGTTGATAAAAATGTTTCTGCTGGTGAAAACTTCATTCCCCAACTGACCATATTTTAAACACGATTACGTGCGTAGAGGGTTGGATGTCAGTAGGACAGGAAGTAGCTTAAATGTTTCACTATCCTCTGGACATGATTCATCATCTATTTTTCTCTGAAATATTGACACACCGCGCCGTTCAAAGATACCAAACCAAACAGTGTCTAAAAATATACCAAATTAAATATCCTTAACATCATTTCTCAGCTATATAAAGTCAACAGTGCTTTTTGTGTCCTCCCCGGTATTCCGTGCACCAAAAGGCTGATAACATCAATGGTTATTTTTGTTCGATGGTAAAAGATCAACCTCTTCTCACCTCTTTTTGCTTGTTTTTCCTTCGATTCGTTTCCAAACTCTGGCAGACTTTTGCCACCCCCTCCAACCGCTCGGTCGGTGGTAAAGCTACCATAAACAAGCGCGATAAGATAAGGGGTACATCATGATAGCTGATTAAACATTAAAAAATATTCCCCGCGGGCTGACGGCTGCCTGGGGGCCCACCAGCCGCCTGGGTCAAAGCTTCCGATACGGGCAGGATTAATTTAAGCAGCAAAAAAGCAAAAAAAAAAGAGCCAACGTAAATGAAAAGGTAGAGAAAGTGTTTGTTTTTAGTGTGTTTACTTACTTCTTTTCGATCGGTCCACAAAGCAACTACTCCTGGACCCGCAACGTGAGTGTGTGTGTGTGGTTTAGTTCGTACGTAATGTCGTAAAAGTTAATCAGCCCACGGTAAATAAAACAGAAGAGAGTAAAAAAAACCCACACAACGCAACATTCCGCCATTCCTATGTGTGTGTGTTTGTGCGTCTATTTTCAAACGCTACTCTTGTCCGCTTGGTCAAAAAGTGATGGAGAGAGCGCGGCTGAAAGTTTGGCAACGTCGCAGCAAATGACGGTTGGTTGGTTGGTGGCGGTCGCGCACAGCACGTGTTTCTACTCAACCGTACACCGCGCCACCGCCAGCGCGGGTGCATGGGGGATGCAACAGCTCGAAAAGGAAGAAGAATTAGCAGCTATGAAGACGCAAAGATGCATTTCAAAAAATCGAGAAAGAGAGGGAGATAATAATGCACACTTTTATTGTAGGTAAAAAAAAAACAGTGTTTCTCCTCCCTGCTCAACGAGCTTGGGGCGGGGGACAGGCCAACTTTCACGAGCACGTGAAAGTGGGATGCATAAATTTAGGTTATTTATAAGTGATTTTAAGGTCAGGCAAATTTATAGCACATTTTGCAAACTGAATGGCTCGCGTTGCTTTGCCTTTGCATGGCTCACACAAGCAGGATATATGCACATTGTGACAGCTGCCAAAAGAGACGCCAGTGAGTCGGCGCACAATTGATGCGCAAGCTCTGATTGTGGTTTAAGAAATAAATTTAATTTACGACAACACGCACACACACACACACACCCTTACAGAGGGGGGCATGATGGTGCACAAACCATTGCCCTTTTGTGGCCCCCACGAACAATCTACGCGTTTCCTCTCTTCATCGATCATCGCATTCTGACATTCTCAAACTCACACAATGAACAATTGCCACTCGAACAGGTTCATCAATCTTCATTCATCTTAATCAATCCTCCATCTATTTTTTTTTTCTTGTCATTTCAAGCGACGCTGCACGAATTGTTGGGAAGAAACAAACAAAAAATGCACAAAAACGTTCGCGCTCCTTTGAGAGAGCTCTCATCGACATCGATTCCCTTTTTGCAGCACGCCGATAGATTTGCATACAGAAGAATATGTTACTTCCACCCCCCGTCCACGCAGCTCCGCCCAATCAAACAGCATCAAACGTCAGCCAGCCTGTGCCAAGAAAGTGAGTAAACAGCTCTTTTTGACATTTTGAAACATCAACGATCAGATCAAATACGACAGCTTCTTCCAACCATCATTCGTTGTCTCGCCTATAATGCACCTGTGACTACCATCAAACACACACACACAAAGGGGGCCACCACAAGGGGCATTGAAAGGTGTCGTGCTGTGGGTTGATCTTGAATGTACCACCGGTCCAAAACGAAAGCAAACAGGGCGCGTGTATAGTCCAAATGTCAACTCTCCTTTTAGCAAGCAAAAATACGCAGCATACTAATATGTGGGAAGGTTAGGGCGTATTAGGCCCCAACGCCTTGCTGCCGTGCTACAAAGGTTCATTCACTTCACGTGCACATTCGATGTGGTTAGCACGTTGCAGTTTAATTACAATATTCATGAGAGATAATCAAGCTTGAATAATGGCGCTAAACACACAATCCGTTCAGCGGCGCAACAGCAAATTGGCGAATTCATGGTTGTTTTTTGCGCATCTCAACTGCAGACTTCAAACTTTGTGTCTAATGCATACAGTTAAGAGTGTCTGCTGTTACTTTTTCAAAAAAAAAAAAAAAAAAAAAAAACATTCACTTCACGTCCTACTGTGCTACAAAAAAGACAGGTTGTCACCGATCGTGATCGTCCACGCAAATGCGCTTAATTTCCCGTGGGTGCGCACAACCACATCCTCCCATGCAAGGCGAGTTCTTTTGCGAGACAAATGACTAATAAACTTCTAGCAATAAAGTGTAACAACTCCAACCAACAGACGCTCGGAGGAGGATGACAAATTGAGCTCGGGGTAGTGTATACAGACACACAGCTGCTGCTGCCAAACTTTTAACCAAATCACGTCGTCCAAGAACAACGCACGCGCAACACACTCCAAAACACACTTTAGAGCGTTGTTCCAAAAAACCGAGCGATTACAAGAGCGAGATTACGCACGTAATGGGTCGGAGTTTGTTTCCGTTTTGCACAACACACACGATCTCACGAGAGGCCACCGCAGCAACCGCAGAGCAAATTTGGACACAAAATCATATCCCACGCGACTGGCACGAGACACTTCCTTCCTTTCGCGCGGCGTTCGTTACTGCACGATCGTTCTGGATGGTTTGGGGGCGTTTCTATTTCAGTTATAACGACAGAAACGCAACGGATGGCGGAGAAGATGATCTTGAACGATTTTCGGTTACAAATACTAGACTTGGAGGTCTTGGAGTCTCCTATTAATTAATAACCGCTTCTGATAGGATTATCCTAACATCCATATATGTTGTTCAACATCTCGAGCAGCGATGGAGCAGTTGAGTTCCAGATAAGATTTGAACTCCCCAATTCTGGTGTACAATAGCCAGCATTGGATAAAGAATCCACAATATCGTAATGTATCTGTGATCGTTGTGCGCAATTTATCTTCCTATTTTAGCTAGAAAACGACACGTGCTGCTTGTGTCCAGTGGATATGATGTTTGCACTAGCTCTTGTGTAGCAGTCCCCCGCGTAAAATACGACCACGACCTACCATATACAAACACAGGACCTTGCCTTATTGACAAAGCCCTATATATGCGGCGTAGGTACGATCAGTAGGTTGATCGGTCGACTGCTTTCCGAGACACTCACGTAGGAGGGGAAACACTTACGTAGGAGAAAGACAAATAAAAAGCCGCTATTTGAGAGCATTCCAAAACAGGAAGATCTGCATCTGAAGAAACATGTGGGACGACATTTCCTTGACTGCAGGTACCAAATGTAAGGTATATTCTACGAGTTATGATAAGATATGATCATGCACTATGAAAGATATATTTAAAATATGAAAATTAAGGTAAAATGAGGAACTCTTGAATGGTCTATGTTATTGCATCTAAAGTTCCGTATACCACAAACAGTTTTGGTATTCTAGGCATCAAACCACCAGATTGTTTTATAATTGGCTTTGAAACAATTCCAACAAACCGAGACGCTTTCCCCATTGTCCGGGGAAAATTATCAAAATGTAATTAATAGTACATTTTCCATTTAACAAACCACAAAAAATTTCTCCAAAAATTCTCGCTCTTCTACTCTCTAGAAAAGTTCACATTATTGTTCCATGTTTTGCTGGAACAATGTCTGGAAAATGTTCTACAAAGAAATACACATTCCAATTGTGCAAAAGTTTCACTCCATAATTTGCAAGCTTTGCGCATACTTGTGTTCTCGCTCGGCAGGAAAGTTTGACTGTGAGAAAGTTTGTTTTTTATTAACTTTTTCCCCCCGGCCCCCAGGCACGTCAAAACGACTCACAAAAATGAGACACCGAAACTGAAAGATACCAAATAGGCAGAACAATTCGTACCGAAAAGCTAACTTTTGCTTCAAGAATTTCTTAACAAAAGAAGGCACAAAAAAATCTCGTTACGCTCTGTCTGTCCCTCTCCTTCGCGAAGTAGGATAATCTCGCAAGGATCTCTCGCAAACCGACCCGGTGTGTGGTGCGTTGCGGAGGCAATATTTACGCAACAAGCACTGCACACAACTTGATCCTCCTCCAACCGGCGTCGTGTGTCTTTCGGAGGTAAGGCACCAGTTAAAGTTTAAATAAAACATTCAGCGGTACCGACCGACCGTACGCGCAAGACACTCGGAAGGAGCATTGCTTTCTTCATTTTATTCATTGCAGCAGATGGATTTTCTTCTGCTGCTGCGGTGAGGCTTTCGGGGGCGAAGAAGTTTAAATGAAATGAATTCGTAATTGAAAGACATGGCATTACTCACTACCAAACACACACACACACACACGAGAGATGTGGTTTGGTATGCATCGCGCTTTGTACAAAAGGAGATCCAGAACTCCCAAAAGGAGCAACGAGCTTCGCGCATTGAGAGTGAAAAAATAAGGGCGCTGCTGTATCCCAGTTTTGAAAAGCCGGAATACCGGTACACACACACCGGGGCATTATCATTCGTCTTTTGCCGGGGCACCGTAGTACTCGCAAAGATCTTCGGTCGGTCGGTCGAATCCTTTTATTTCGCATGTGGGGCGGCACTTCTTTTCTCAAGCCTTCACCACCGTGCCATAAATAACCGGATTATGGAGATTTCAGAGAGAAATTTTATAAAGCTTCTCTCCGGAGCATGATGAACGTTTGCATAACAACGGCAGCGGCATTTTACGCCTCGCTGAATAGCGTAATCAATTCATCGTCTAGCCCCCCCCCCCCCCACGGTTGCGCGATTAAATCGAAATGTGATGATGCCGCCGCTGCTGCTTCTTCTGAATCCATTCGCGAAAGGATGAATGTCGAATCGAGCGAGCGAACGAGTCAGGCGAAAGGAAATGCCCAAGATGGAGATAAATGGAAGCCAATAAAGAAGCGGGGTGGTACACAAGTGTGAGCAATTTTAATGAAATCAGCATTCAATTTAATTATCAACTAAACCTTCCGTTCTTTGAACCATTCATATCAACCAATTTCTAAACTAATTCTGACGCTCGCCTTGAACTGTAATGAACACGGGTTTGCAGTTTTTTTAAAGATAAATTCTTTTTTTTCCGAAAGCGACTCATTGCATGTACAAAAGACTTTCTCAATGAATGAGAGAATCACATGAACAAATCACAGCATCCACCAAAGACCCTTTAATTAAAGTTAACACACCTTTCACTCTACTGTTTCATGCCAAAGAAAACTGAAATTAATTGAAAATAACGTTCCATTGTGAGGGCGAAGCTTAATTTGCCATTCACAAAAGAAAACGAAAAAAAAGCATGAGTAGGTATAGGCAACCTTGGTGTAGAAAGGCATTTAATTTCCGCCATCCATTGTGCTTCTCTTCCAACCTCCGAATGTTTTGTATGGCTTCATGAAGTAACCATTTTGAACGCGCCCTGCCCTTCCTATGTAACATATCTACCCCGAGCCAGATAAAGGGAGACTAATTTGCACTACTTTACAGCACCAACGGCTCGGGGAAAAGGGAAATAGGATAGAATTTCTCTGCTAAATGTCCGTCCGCACGACATGTTACACATTTGTTACTACCATTACAATCTTCATCGCCCACCTCCCATTCCCGGATTTGGTTGCACCACACCACTCTAAACATATTCATCGCCGGGAAGCGGCAGCTACATATCTATGTGTGTGGATATCATTGTTCCAGGAACATCACAAACATAGCTCGAGCTTTTATTAGAGAACTTTCAGCTGTCAATCATTGCAGAAATGGAATGGCAGCCGACTGTCACTGCATTTGAATTGAAAACCAAAGGAACAGAGCGAACGCGTTATTCGTTTGTTTCTACGAATCCTTAACCAACCATTCTGGGAAATTCAAAATAGAATAGGAATCATTTTTGCATTTCAAATGGTTGAAATTTAAAACCAAATGCTTTGTAGACAACAACGATCATCAACTATTCTTTAAGAACGTAACATTTCGAAACCGGAAGGCCGACAACTGGGAGTCAATCTCACCCTAATAACGCCACACGGGAGAGTGACATTCTGTCCTATGGGAACTGTCAATTTGTTTTCCTTTCTAATGTCATTTCAAGGTGATGGCGGCACAGAATAGACGAGTGGCGCAAGGAAAATCGACCGCAGCCGGCACACGTCATCAGTCGACAAAAACGCAGCCGAAAACGCAAATGAAAAAGCAAGACATAAAAATAAATAACCCTAGCCATAATAATAAATGACAAGCATTAACCTCGAAAGCGAGAAGTTTTCCTTTTTTGTGGTTTTTAGTGTGCGTGTGCGTTTCAGACACATGGCAGCATCACCTGCATAGCACAGAGGTTTCCGGCGTGACCGGATGCGATTCCGTGGGCAGCACAGAAGAAGGTGCCCTCCCATCCATCATCTCCCCCTGCGCTTCTTCCCGCACTTCCTGGCCTTGTTGGCGCATCTTTCAAACGTTGGCGCAGTGTTATTTGACGTTTCGTAATCTCACACGACGGGGGTAAAATGGGGTAAAATTGAATGATATTATGAACGACCACACAGCACAAGATTTGAGAGTTTGTGCTCCTCCAGTACCTTTCACTTCCTTACACTGAGGTGCCAACCAGAGTTGAACAGAGGCATCCCACACACTCCCTAAAATGTATCATAGCAACGTTGCCGTGTTTCAAGCATCGCTATGAACATTGGCAACAGGGCTTTTTCCCCCTTTGCCATACAAATGCAGCGTTAAGAGCGCCATTGCAGCGTTGCCATTTTCAGCGCGTCGGTGAGCACAGCACACAATGGCAACAGGGCGATATTGACGTTTCTTCTTTTTTTACTTACATTTGATCTCTACACAGCACCAAAAAATAACAAAATGCTTCTTCTTCCCTATTACAACTGCCCCAAAAACTCTTGCTGTGCAAAAGAGCTTGATGGTTCGCTTGAGATTAGAGGCACCTGCACAACACATCAATCAAACACACTAATACCTCAACCATCTTCTTCTGAACCTTCAAAACAAACTCGTTTTTTCCGTGACCAGATCTCGTTCCGTCGAGCTGTCAAGGCACGACAACAAATAGATTTGGCATCTGTCTGTGTGTGTGTGTGTTTTGGAAAGCCCTCACCCTTTCTTTTCCGATTAACGACCGAGATTAGTGACATAACACAGCATGCTATGTTCGTAGAGTCCCATAGCACTCGTGAAGAGAATTACCATGCGCTAACCTTGGGGCAGGATGGATTTTATGCAGCATGTGACACGTGAGGAATTTCAATGTCTTGTTTAAATAGCAGTCTTTCCTAATATTCCGAGCTTTAGTGGGATGACACGATAAAACACGGCTAGAACTGGGACAAAAACAGACTTGCAAAACACTTCTTTTTTTTAAGTAAAATACTTCCATGCAGCAGGATTTCTCTTTTTTTGCTCATTTTAACAACCAACTCTCAGCTCCCAAACACAACTGGCATTCCAAAAGCTATGCAGGCACAGTACCAGGGGCAACCGAACGCAACACGCTCGTAGCAATTCAAATCTCCCGCGCGTTGGCTTTGGCCAGGATAAATAAATTCACCAACGGAATATAAATAATTCATTCTGTATACCATAAATAAATAATTCATCCTTCCGCTGATTGGGGCAAGCACACCAAAAGCTATCATTTTAAATTGGCCCAGTTGTTGGCAACGGTCGATGGTGGCGGCTGTGATGGCGAACCGTGATGGAACGCGCTCCTCCATCGGGACACAATGCGGAGGGAGGAGGTTTTACTAGTTAGCCTTTAAATTATTCAATAAATAAAATATTAAGCAATGTATTGCAGCTGAACCAGACCTTATGACAACCGGATATAGTCGGGAGTGGAGGAGCAAATGATTTTGGTAGTGTTTCACCTTTGTGTAATAGAAAAAGAAGTACTATAAATTTATTATGTTCATCTATCCTAGAAATCATAGAAAACGTAATGTATAAGGATAAAACCAACCGCACTTCAAATCTTTTTATTGGCACCCCCTCTCTCTCTCTAAAGCCCCTTCATTCGCCATGATCGCTTCTCTCTGTGCTAGCCACAGCGAACGGCTAGCATAAGTCGGTAAATTATGTCAGACAGCTACACGGAACCGTCTGTTTTCTTTCCACCTCCCGCCGGGCAAGCAGCAGAAACAGAATGAATTGATGAAAAATAACAACCAACTGGTAGCGCACCACAAATCATTCCCTCCAAATTCCCTTTTTTGCTCGGTTCTTTGCAATCCATTTAATCCCTCTCCTTCATCATTCATTTCAAATGATGCCAAAGGATTAGATTAAAGCATTTCTCGGAAATGAAAGCAATACTTAAAATGGCTAATGTTGCTAAAAGATTTGCAAATAAACGACAGTTCTGTTATGAAATGTTGAAAGTTCTAAACACTTTTCTAAACCAACCACGAACGCATTTAGTTACGAACAAACGCGTACGGTTTGGTACGCAACCTAAACGCAACGGCTAATAAAAAATGGTAATCTACACAGCATCGCCGTCGTAAAATAAAATCTACAGTAAAAGCACCGGAATAAGTATCTTAAAACATTAACGTCCGGACCCATCGCGTCCTATTAGCATTACATGAGCGCCGGGGACGAGCTGCGGGCAATATAACCGGCAACATAAATCCCTCGTCGTCGGTTTCCGCACAAAGCAACACAATCGTACATACACACACACGACACGTTCAAGGATTCTCGACCGGCCTCGAAATTGAATTTCACTACCTTGAGCAAAACCCACGGTGGTGACGACGACCGGCGCACAGGTTGCATTCCGTGGTGCCATTCGAGAACTCCATGAAACTCTCCACAAGCAATCCATAAATTCGCTTTTATGAACAACGCGTCGAAAGCATAACCACATACATAAAAAGTGTTCCAGGCGAGCGGCCGAGACATGGCCAAAGGCTGTAAATACACCATCCAAAGTAGACGATGTAGCCGAACATAAACAAAAGTGTAGCGTGTACCGGGGGGGCGCACACTAAGTTACGGCGCGCAATCGTATAAAGTAGATCCTAACCCGCATTCATGCCATTGTTGTAGCTACAAACGACCTTCTAACAATAATATCGTCACACCGAAAAACATAGTAACATTGCGCCCTGTTTGCATTAATTTGAAATTTGCAACGTAAATTAAATATCCGAGAACCAGAGTGAACAAGATTTGCACACACAATACTATCACACAAAAAGGATCCAGCCAACAAACCCCTCCCTCCCCCACGTGGCTGTAACGCGAAACATGTAAATTAATGCTAATCACGGAACAGACAAGCACACGTTGGGAGGGTGTGTGTGTCATTTGCATTTTTACACTCAATCACTGTTAATCTGCTTTTAACAGCTTTTGGTCGAGGTGGACCAGCAGCAGCAGCATCAGCCGAAATACAGCATCATCTCTCTCTCTTTACCAAGAAGTTTCGTTTGAAGTACCTGAAAACTCAAACGTAAATATTCTACAACGAGTAAGCTAGCGAGCGAAATGTAAACGAACAGAGAACACATTTAACATGTATTGTTTTGTTTCCTCGTTTAATTGTACTTGCGATGCGCGTTGTAAAATGGATAGACTCTATGTAAAAGGAAACATTTGACACCAGGCATTTCAGCAGTATAAAAGATAATCAATCGAATAAAGGCAGCATGAATAATTTAAACCCGTTCCAAAGCGGGGCAGCAGCGCCATCTGCCCGGGGCTTATGAATATGGAATCGGAAATGGATTGCTGAAATGGTCGTGGAACGTTTCGTTCATCGCAGATGCAGGACACGACTTAAACCGGATACATACAAAGCACATCTTCAGAAGAATTCGTGGAATGTAGATTGCGCAACCATCAAGAGAAGGGGAAGGAAATATCGAGAAAAATGGTCGAATGGGGGGGTTTAATGAAACACATTCATGCTAATCGAACACTCCAGACGTCCTCGAGACGCTACAATCCAATTAGCAGCGTTCGGCCGCCTAGCCATACGGGCGCTAATCTTGAAGCCGTAAGGGTTGTAAATGTTAATGAGACGGATTTTCAAATCTTGGGAATCATATATCAATCGCATTTAAAGCGAATTGACGCACACAGTGCCTGCTATTTTGCCCATATAATAAACTGGTTGCTACTTCAGAGGCGATGGTTAAGTTAAATCGTTATATGTTTATGGCGTTATGAGACCAATCATTTCCAATCATTTCGTCTCAAGAAATAAGATTCGCATAAATAGGCACTTGTTATTTTTAGAATGATTTTTTGATATCATGTCGCATAATTGTAATATTGAATATAGTTTGATTCCACAGGTTTTTTTTTATAATTGTCATATTATATTTAATCTTAGATATACAAATTAAAAACCATAAAAATAGCTTTAGATATAAGTTTGTAAGCTTATCAAAATTATTCAATGCCCTATGGAAGCTTACATGACAAGTGTGCATAAACACTTGCACAACTGGTATCACCTTTTTTTCGAAAAAAAAAAAACATCTTTATCTCACCACACATCCCTCTCGCCTAGCGGCTGATACTAAAGCGCCCCCATCAGCAGCAACCCAACCACACACCACACACAATTTTCCTTCCAGCTGCGCAGGCTAAACGCAACCGCATAAAAAGAACATCACAAAAGCGTCGGGAAAACGATAGCCAGCTGCCATGTCTGTCTGTCTGTCCGTCCCGTGACTCGAGCTAAAATATACACATTCCACCCTTTCCCCCAGCCCAGCGAAACCACCACAGCAGCAGCAGCAGGAGGGCAAGAAGGCAACATGAATCGTTTTAAACCGCAGGCGACGCTCTCATCAAGCATTCCGTTTTGTCGCACGTTTTCGTACTTCCCTGGGGTGGTGCGCGCGTTTTCGTGCGCATTATCGACGTGGCAACAGGGCACAGACGAGCGCAGCATGCGCACACAGCACCGCATGCTTGCACACAGCAAGCAAAAGAACATCTCCGCCGCCGCCGCCGCCGCACGGGAAAGCTGATCTTTCGAAGGCGTTGTGAACACGCATGCACACGCACGCAAAGCTAACCATGCGCGCAGCAGAACAAATAAACACACAAGGCAAATGTGCCAATCCAGCATCACCGCGCCGCCAAGTCATGGAATTGGAAGAAAGATGCTGGCGCATAGAGCGCACACACACTTCACCCCACACGACCACGCGCAAAGACATAAAAAGTTCTAACGACTTCAGCACAACGAATGGTAACACTGCTGGCGGCATCTCGTTGTCGCGTCATCATCGTCGTCCCTGATCCACAAAATAATACGCCATAAATAAATCGGACATAAAAATCGCGCTCGCACACAACACAAACGGCCCTCAAGTAACTCAAGACGTCGTGCGACGTTGCCATGATTTCAACAAACCTCCCCGGGTCCGTATCTCGCTGACAGCAGAGGTACGAAAATCCAACGAACGTTACGCAGTTTAGTGAAGCGCGCATGTTCAGCATGTAGCCGACACCACCACCACCCGTGAGCCAATACCGTGTTATAGTTAACAAAAATTAAAAAGAAACACAACCCCAACGAAGGGATAGAAATAAAAGACCAAAAAGGAAACGGCGATGATTGAGTGGTGGTGCTGCTGCTGTTGCTCTCTCTTTCTTTCTCTCTCTCTGCCACGGTTTTGCGCTCGTGCGCGGCCCGATCCTGCAGCAGCAGCAACGCGCAAACCGGCAGTCGCACACAAAAATGTTTTACGTAGAGAAAAAGGTCACACAGCCAAAAGGGAAACGCACACACACACACATACACTGCCGCGGCGTTCGTTGCGATAATGAGGAAGGGGAAAAAAAAGCATGCTCAAGTTTTACAACGCACCAGGCACTTGTAAATCATCGCCGCAGGGCGCGAACGGGCAGCTGCACCAGGAAATGAGCTGAAGTAAAATTATAGGGTGCTAAGGTTGTAAAATTTGATAGCAGCTTGTTTAAGTGTGTATGTGTGTGTGCGCGCAAAAATTTTAATGTTGGCGTCTAATGTCTCACACTTTCACATTTAATGTGAAAGTTAATTCGATAAAGGATCTTGCCAATTGTTCGGTACACCATCGTACAGAGATTCTCTTACATTAAAAAAAAGCATTGAATCTGTCCGACCTTAAGCAGGAATCTCCCCCAAGTCACCAACTACAACATCTCCTCTTTCTTCGCTGATCCTTAGAGCGATCGTGTTGCTCGCCATAAGCTTCGAAAATCGTTTCAGTCACGTTCACATCACAGCACACCGTCCTCTGAGCCGCCATTCACACGCCATTATGATACGAATTCCCCCTTTCCGAACAATGAAGCAATGAAGAACAACAACTACACAAAAAGAACCGAACTGAGTCGACAAACGCGCGACACGTTGCCAAGTTTGAGGAGAGCAGCAGCCGTGCATTGGTTCCGCCGTTGGGCATCGGAAACATTCCATTCTCTTTGCGTGATGCCCCTTTTCAAAAGTATGCCAAACAATTTGAGTAAAAAAAACGACACCCACAGATAGACAGAGAGAGAGAGAGAGAGAGAGCTATATAGAGAGAGAATGAAAGGAAAGCACAAAAACACTTAAAAAAGCTCCACACCACGCGAACGGTGGTACACAGAAAAAGCACAGCCTTTCGAAGCCAAACAAAAAACGTGGCAACAGGGCGCAACACGACCAGAAGCCCACCCTCGGGGCTAGGGGATCAAGCCACACAAACTCAAGCGCGCACACACACACACACACACAGACACACTCTACTGTGCGCCGCAGGGGTTCAGCACGGAAATGAATTCGTTAAGCTTCTTTTTCATATCGGATTCACGTTCCCGGAACGTAAAGTGTGCCCTGCCCTGCCCCGCTGCAACCGATGCGAGACGACGATACGCTGACGAAGCACGACCAACGGGAGGGAAAACGGTTCGACAGTCCACCACGCTTCCGTTCCTTACCTTCCTTCCGGAGGGGGAATTTCATGGATTGTGATTCTTCTTTTTCTAAATTTTTGCTGTATTTTTTGCTGTATTTTTTGCACTGCACCTCTGCCTGGGGGGATTTAGTGGGGGGGATGCCTTCCCTCGGGGTGCTTGTGGAGGGGAGCTATGATGGTTCGCTGACTCAGCACCAATACCCTACTACTACTACTACCTACACTGCAGCAGAAACGTTGGTTGAGCAACGTTCGAACTTGGTGCGTTTTTTTATTCGGTTCTGCTCCTCGCCCTCTCCATATCCCTCCCTACCTGCCTGCCTACCTGCTGCTTGGTTTAGCGTTGCGCTAGCTGCTGCCCAGTTTGGGTACGCGGTAACGGTCGTTTTTCCCATTATTCAGCAAATTGTATGGAGCACAGAGCATACCGCGCGCGCTCTGCGGGGCCACAGTTAATTACGCGCACACCAACTGATTGCCGCCTGCCCGGGGGATGTGTTGTGAGAAGGGAAAGGAGCGTCACTTCTTGCTCGCCCCAATCGCCACCTCTCCTCCTCCACCAGAGAGCCGCGCGCTGTAGGAAAGTTTGGTGAGATTTTCGTTTCACATATTTTCTTTCACACTGTATTTCTTTGCGCGGTTTTACTAACGCACAGTGCAATGACCAGCAACAGAGTGAAGAGAGAATGGAGGGAGACACAAAAAAGGTGACTTAGTATTTCAATTTTGCCCAACAGTTTGCTACGATGGGGACAGGAATTAAATAACATTTCTTCTCTAATAATACGTTACATTTTATCAATCTTTCCAGCACACAACATGATTGCAATCAGCCCACATGGCGACTACATACTTGTTTGCACAAATAATGGTAGCAGAGGAATTTCATTTTCCATCGCATGCGGTCTCTGATACCAACTGTTGTGAAAGGGGCAACAAAACAAAGGGAAAAACATCGGCAAGAAATTCCACCGCCCTCTCCAGCGCAGCAGCGGCGCTCGAATCGTGGTAGGCGGACACATGCTACCGAAACGTGGCAACGTTGCTTTTGCGATCGAAACGAACGAGCAGAATAACATAAATAACAGAAGAAAACTTCTCCCTTTCTTACACAAACACATAGATAGAGTGTCGTATGGGAAATCGAACCGTTCAGCTTTTGTTTAACGTTTCACCACCAGCTACAAACCAACCGACGGACGACGTCCCACTTTCTGTCATTCTAAAGCCAAAATTGACGCTTTGTGATCGACAGTGAGCGCTTCTTCAACCCCAACCCCTCTTCTTGCAGTCGACAGTTATTGTGAGAAACGCTCATCTCACAAGAGGCCGCCAATAAAACGCACAGCAAGCAAGCAAGCAATCGACCGCACTTTTGACAACGTTGCCAAGTTTTTCCTGCTTCTGCGAAAAAGTACGTTTTCCCCCTCTCCCCATCTTTTTTTTTTGCAGTCTCGGGGGCAAGACATGGTTGAGCGGTGTTGATAAACCGTTGGCTGAGACTGGGTACGCTGAAGTGCATCACAAATAGATGACTATCGAACGAGACAATTGAACGTTTAATGAAAGCTACCCAAGCTGAACTGTTAATTTGATTATAAATTACAGTGAGCTACGCTACAAAATACTATAAATGAGCACATGAACAAGTATACCTCTCGGCAAATGTCCCCTAAATGACCCTATCAAGTCACACCAAAAACGCTCCTTATCCTCCCTCCTTTGGGCAAGATCTCACACCGACCGAGGGATTCGCTAAAAACCATTTAAACAACAAGGCGCAATAATTCCAGTGCGTCCAGTCCATGCAGTTATAAAAGGGTCGTAAAAATTATATAAAAACCTCGCACCAATAACAACAAAACAACCCATTAGACACGGTCATTCTCCTCTTTTCCGAGGCAATATTGGAGGAGCAAAAAAAAAAATCCAATATGAAAAGAAAACGATTCGTCAAAAACGCAATCTCTCGCTTTTGGTGGTAGTGGCGGTTTTGGTGGGGTGGTGGGGCGGCGGCCGCTTGCGCAAAGTTTCTTCCTTTATTTTTCCTTTGCCTTGTCTTGTGTCGTGCGTTTTAATGACTTTGACCCGCGATGAGCGTATTTTTAGCGTATCTGAGACGAAATATCTTCGTCAAAGGTGAAGTTGATTGAACGTGAAAAATGTGAGAGTTCGGTTCGGTGGTGGTGCAGCATTCTTCCAATATGGGATATTTTTATGATGATTTTATGATGAGAGGTTGCGTTCGTAGGGCAGCAGCAGCAGCAGGTGTTCCGCGGTGTGTCGTTCGAGCAGATGTAAATTTTACCTCCTCAACAAGCAACGGATTTATTACTTACGATAAATTGACACTTTTTTAAGCGATCGATTCGTTGCTGTTTCGTCGTTCGCTGTCAGTTTCGCTGCCACACGTTATGGAGGATCTTACCTGAAATCGCATAAGTGAGATAGAGGAAGAGAGAGAAAGAGAGAGGAAAATGATTATTTTCAACGCAATCTAAACATTAATTAATGGTGTATAAACACTGTGCTTCCTAGCAAATAATTTACTTTTTCAGATAGGAGCAAATTTGGTCGGGAAATATCCGCACAGACACTTAAACACACACACAAGACCGGATGCGAAGGCAGCAGTTAAAACATAAATTTAATTAACCAGTTCCGCGTTGTCTCTCGAGCTCCGCTGGACCGTACACGTCCGTCCGTCGTCGTCCTCCTGCCATCATCACCTTCGCCGCCGTTCAAATTCGTTTCGTTTGAAAGTGTGGGGAGTCGCGGTCTTCCAATCGAACCAGAACGCATGCTAGCCCCCCACAGGAGGCTTCGGTCTCGGAAACCCATTAAAATTATGGCAACAAACCTTATTACCGACGATGAATGGGGTACTGTTTTCGTCCACCTCTCGGGGGCTTTTGGGAAAACTTCTGATGTGTGTTTGCTGCGCGAAACGACTCTGCCTGCCACCGGGTGCAATATTTTATACAGCTCTCCACTTCCCATAAAAAAAAAACACGGACTCTTTTCCGGAGCATAGCTTTGAAACTAGTGATGGGGAAAATGAAGATTTCGTCGGAATCGATTCCGGCTAGCTCCGAAATTTTCTGGAATCGATTCCGGATAGTAGGTTCGGAATCAGTTTCCAGATTCGATTCCGGAACCAATTTCGGAATCGGCTCCGGAACCAACTCCGGAATCGGCTCCGAAATTGGTTCCGGAATCGGCTCCGGAACCAACTCCGGAATCGGCTCCGAAATTGGTTCCGGAATCGGCTCCGGAATTAGTTCCAGAATCGGCTTCGGAATCGGAATTGGATCAGGAATTGGGTCCGGAATCGGAATTAGCTCTGGATTCAGAATCAGCTCCGGAATCGGAATCGGTTCCGGAATTGGCTCCGGAATCAAAATCGGTTCCGACATCGGAATTGACTCCAAAATCAGAATTGGCTTCGAAACGGAGTCGGTTTGGGCATCTTCATAGGAATAGGCGTTTGGGTCCAATGATGCTATGTGTTGATAGCAACAAAGAATCAAAATTTACTTGTAAATGACTTATTCACATGGAGATTCGCGGACTTATTTCGCTTCCCACACTTCTTATTTCAATTCAAACCATTCCATTTCTGGAGTCAAGTTCTGATTCCGGAGCCGATCCTGGAATCAATTCCGGAGTCGACTCCGGAATCGGCTCCAAAACCAACTCCGGAATTGGAATCGATTCTAGCATCGGAATCGGCTCCGGAATTGATTCCGAACACGGAATTGGAATCGGGTAGGTCCGATTCCGAACACAGAATCGGAATCGGGTAGGTCCGATTCCGAGCTCCCACCACTATTTGAAACACTGGCATTGGATAGTAAAGCATCTACTACTGTTGAAAGGGTGGTAAAAAAAACTGTTGGCAAAATTCCAATAGTTACCATCCCGGCTATTAAAAGTTTGTCTTTAATATTGCATTAAACTGTGATCATTAAGCTGCAAAGCATACGATTTAAAGACCGTAAGCAACGCTGTGGATCACGCTTAATGACGGGTAAAATAAAATTACCCCATGCATTAAATCACTTGAACGAAGAATGATGATAAAACGTTACGATAACTTCGTTACCCTCCCTCAGAAAGACAGAAAGTAATGAAAACCGCCAGAGAACACACACACCGTACCGTACACTGCTCTCTACTGTGCAATGAATGGTTGAAACACAAAAATCCAGCGCTCCTATCCGGTGGTCGTGCGAGTGTGAGTGCATGGAGCGACTGCCATCATCATCCTCAAGTGTGTTCACTCTTGAGTCGCCAACGGCGTCACTTGAAGCGATCACTTGAAAAACTCAAGTTTGGAGCAACCGACCGGGCAAGAGAACCGAGCGACGTCGTGTCAGCTTACGCGCAAAGCCTAAACACTCTTGTTACACTCGGGGGGGCCGGGCCCTGAAGAATAATTCTAAACGAAAATCGAATGCAAAGACGCCGAGCCGAGGGTGAGGGCTCGCTATTTCAGCTGCACTTAAACTCCCAAGAGATGCCTACCAATGGACTGGTGCGAGGACCTTCTTCACGCTGTGGAAACCACTGATTTCGGAATAGTTCAAACGCGTTTGAATGCTTAAGGACGCCAAGAGAAGTTTGGGCAGATAAATCTATTCTATGGAATGCTTGGAAACCAAACACCACAGTAGTTTGACCTCGAATGAAAGAAAAAAAAAGATAAAACTTTGGTGCCATGATATGAAACTTTAAGAATGAATAAACCGGATCTGCTTTCAAATCAAGCTAACCGACAAAAAACCTATCACAGCAACGCCAGCAGGAAATAAAACGAACTGCTTCCGGAGTCGAAAAGATAACATTTTCTTATCACAAGCCTCCACCCCCCCAGCATTGTGAATTTCTGCGAGCACAACTTTTCTTTACGGTTTTCTGACTTCGCACAATCAAATCTCTATTATCGTCCAAAAAGTTCTTTTTGCGAACTGCTCTCACTATGGTGCGTGCGGGGTAGCTCCCTTCGCAATGTAGTGTTGGCTTGGCGTTAAAAAAAAAGGAAAATTTTCAGTGGGCTTTGGAAGGAAATAAAGCTGATTTATCACGGAAGGATATCCAACTGGCGCTTGATAGTTATTGCACTAACAGATACTAGAGATTTGTTAGACGGAATGTAGTGCAATAAGCGGGTAAGAAGAATTTATATCGATCACTATGCGTCGAAACAACTTTCCTAAAAAAAAAGAGCAATAAATTCAATCCAAACACAAATCAAAAGAATGTATAATACTATAAACCTTTTTTTCATAATTTCGCATCATAACAAAGATGGCACATCCATATAACGATCAGCTGCTGCTGCTGCTACTGTTGTTGCTGTGCAGGCCGGCGATCTATCAGCATTAGTTGGTGTGCTTGCTGCAGCAGCATGATTGATAGAATGATGGAGCGCAATTTCGCATCGTGCATCCCACGCAAACCAACAACCCCCCCCCCCCACCCCTCTTCGCTCCCCTATCATCAGCACCGCCCTCCCTGCCCTTGACCACCGTCGTCCTTCCGGGCCGAAGTATTTTTGCATAGCTTCTACACTGACAATGATTGATTTGCCGTTCAATGCCATCCATTAATCTACCCCCAGAAGCTCTGCCGTGGATCGGTCACAGGGAGCTTCGTTTTTTTTTGGGGAGGGGTAGAAACTAAAATTAAATTCGATCAGAAAGCTGTACCGTTGGTTGAAATTGGCAAAAACAGCCTTTTGCGAGAAAGGGTAAAAACGAAAGCTTAATTTCATTTTCTTTTTTTGCGGGTTCAAAACGAAACTCCATCAAAATGTGTATTAATCTTTCTGTGAAGCTCACATTAGCGACGAAGCGAACGTCCAAAAACTACTTTACAATCACTACCGACCGAAGACATTTACCAAAAAACGAGCAAATAATGTCGGTGTCCATATCTTTGCCTTCCACCAGCGGCCTTGTAGGCGGCTGGCTGCTGGTGGTGGGTGTGTAATGTAGTATAAAATGGCATAAAAATGTCTCCATAAATGCTTGCACACACCACACAGAGCGCATGGAAGACGACATTGGCGAGAGAGCATTATGATTGTGTGCTGAGCGCTACTACTCCCTCCTCCCACTGCTACCATCAATGATCCATTATTAATCGGTTATCATGATGCGAATTTTCTTGCGCCTCCTCCTCCACACACTCTGCTCGTTTCCACCGCTGGTCGCTCTTTGTTTGTTCTAACGACACTGCACACCAGTGCAAACATAACTGTTGTTGCTGTTGTTGCTGTTACTGCAAACTTAATGATGCTGATGGCATTAGGTGCTGTGGGAAAAGCAAGCAGCTGTTACACCGGCACAGGTAACGACCGATCACTCAGTAACTGGCAAAAGCGGTAAGTGGAAACTGTAATAACGTAGAAAAAAGGATTACTGTGACAACGACGAAGAGAAAAAGCGAACCTCATGCAGAACACTGTCACTCACACACACTAAAAAAGCTACCGGATATGCACCGGGGCCGGTTGTTAAATTGGAAGGCAAACACACACCATTCAGATAAACATACATTTAATGCTTCGGAAACATCGACATCCTTCGAATACTCTTTGCAATGGTAATGTTTGCATTGAAGCAGTAAATCGCAATCGCAGGCGTGTTTATTTTAACGATTAGCACCCTGGCGTGATCATCTGCATAGTGTAATCACATTCGAATGTGACGACTGCTGCTGCTGCTGTCGAAGGAATGTTTGATGGCATCATTTCGGGGCGTCACACACGCGTCATGAAATTCCTCAAAATGCCATTCACTTTTATAGGTCATTATTTTCTATTCTTTTTGCTAGTTTCTTGGACCTCCACCGTTACGATGGCCTGTACAAGCGTTCTAAACTGATTCGAAGCACGCCATTGGACAGTCCTTCATTAGAGGAAATGTTTCAAATGGGAATCGATACCGTCCGGGCTTGGTATAAGTTGGCTTTTTAATCTAATAAACCTTCGGGTTTTCATCGATAATTTTAAAAACATTTGATAAAGTTGATATTTTTGGTATCTTTAAATAAGCTTATTGATTTATGGAGTCGATTTCATTGATATTGCACAACCTGTATGATAAATTAATTATTTAATTAACATTTACTTGTTGAATTAACATCCTTTGCATTGGTCAAAACGGACGGTCCTTTGATTGCTCGAAAGAAACAATGGATGTAAAAACATTTCCCATGAAACCGGTCTAAATGCTATCCTAATCTGCATTTAGGACCGGTTTTAACGACCTCGATCATTAGTTTTCGCATTGAGAAATGATAGTCAGGTAGCATACCTTCACCAAATACCCAAATTTCCTGATTCAATAGCCCCATAACTCATTTACTGTCTAGCGTTATTATTTTTATTTTCCAAAAATAAATTATAACACAATCAAATGATACGCAAAGCGTGCTCACAACTACTATTTGTGCCGTTACAATCGTTGCAAGCCGAAAAGCTTTCGCAAATGGCAATTTCGCGCGCTGCTTGTGCACACGGAACCCCCGATTGATCACATTTTGGTAATTTATTCATGCGGAAAGCATAATTCTCGCTTTATGAAACCAATTTACCAACACATCCATACTACCCCAGGCCCCCAACACACACAAGCCCCAACCCTCTCATCTGCTTTCCTCTTTCTCCTCCGCAAACTGCCCATCCAAAGCTTTGCAGTTTGCAAAAATAGGAACACAAACCAGGAACGTCCCTTTTTTGGCACTCCGGGAACCGGCACGCACACACACGTACACACGCGGGACAAGGAGAACGGTCGGTTCGCGAACCGAGCGAGCGAGCGAGCGCGTGCGCTGGTGTTGTTTTGTTATGCTAACGATATTACGTCTGCAGCGGTATATTTTAATTTCGAATGTTATCGTTTCATGTTGCAGGAATGAAATGGACCGCCACCGTCCGCAAAGAAGAAGAAGAAGAACGGCGGGCCACAAACACACCGTCGAATTACACACACACACACACACACACACACACACACACACACACACACACACACACACACACAACACACACACACACACACACACACACACACACACACACACACACACACACACACACACACACACACACACACCACACACACACACACACACACCACACACACACACACACACACACACACACACACACACACACACACACACACACACACACACACACACACACACACACACACACACACCACACACACACACACACACACACAACACACACACACACACAACACACACACACACACACACACACACACACACACACACACACACACACACACACACACACACACACACACACACACACACAAACGCAAGCGTAAACCAGCGGATGATTCAAACAAATCTGCCATTCGGAAAGGATTTTCACCCGAAATGTGGTGTTTGCTTAATAAACACGGAAAAAGTAAATCGAAGAGGAGAACTTTCCGAGCTATTCTCGTTTGCATTTTTGTGTTCATTTTGATTCATTATAAAATCGCACATTTATTTTTGCACAACTACTGTTTTTGTGGTTTTGTGTTTTCGGAGGGAGTTCATGAATATTGCTTTTTTGATTAAACATAAATAACTCCTTGTTGCAATATATCCTTCCTTACTCATGTCGAATTTGCGTTAATTTATGCCAAATACTGCCAACACGTAAAAATACACAAAAACCACACAATACAGGGCTGTGTCTGTGCTGTTCCGCAATCAAAGTTTCATCCAGCTTATATAATCCTTCGGCCCAATTCAGCCACAACATCTGCTGTTTCTCTCGCCCTTGCGAAATCACATTCCGTCCTCGTTCCGATCATCTGTTTGCGGAAATTGCGCTCCTCGAATACATATCGGGGAAATTGGGCAATCGGAAATTATAATAATATGCCTTGCCCCGGTCACCGAAATGATGACGATGAGACAGACAACAGGACCCGGAGAAAGGATCCACCACATTTCTCCAACACTCTTTCGTGCTACCCACCCACCCGCGAGCAAAGGAGAAGAGCGCGGCCAAAGCGCGAGATCTCGACCCTCGACAAAAGTGCCTAGTGTAGATGTGTGTGTGTGCGTGTGCGGTCTGTCTGTGAGAGTATTCGAAGAAGATATGACGATAATATCGTTAAAAAATAACGTCCTATCATTCAATAACCTTTATGGATGCCGGGTTAAAACTGCCGCGCTGTTGGTACGTTGAACGATCGTTTCGTGATGCTGCATATGAATTGGTCGTTTATGTGGAGTGGCGCGTTTTTTCACCTTCATTTCTAGCTTTTTGCATTTTACAACCCCGGGTGGGTCTGACGATCCAACGGCCACCACCGTCATGCAGCATCTCGCGAGCGCTCGTTAAGCTTTGGTGAAAATATTCATTTAAATGGCCTGTCCGTCGGAATGGCTAGAAATTACATAGAAAGCAGCAGCAGCAGCACCATACCATTCCCAGCACCAGGTTATCGGACTGTTTCCAACGCTCGACGTCAGCTTGTTTGGAGCTTTTTTTTTTCAAATTTAAATTGTGATGCGAATTTGTGCTGTCATCAGTATAAATTTCGCCAAACCCGTTCCACTAATACACTGATTAAACAGCTAATTCTATGCTACCTAGTTTATGCATCGCTGGACACCGCTAAACATATTTCCCCTAACCCTATTATTTTGCATCAACATGCAAACGAGTAGAAGCAGAATTTCTAATGTACATTTTAAACGTTTATTTATTCAAACTTGGCGGGGGCATGGCTGAGTGGAAGCTGCGACCACCACGAGACAGGAAGAAGTTGCATCGAACCAAATCATACAAAACAGGGTTCTTTACTCTACCAAATGCATGCAACTCGTCAAATGTTTCTCGCTTGTTCTTTTGTTCATCTGTTTGACTGCTTTTTGACGCTCATAAAATAAACAAATAAATAGAGACAAACTAAAAAGCAACAAAAAACAGAACGGAATAAACAACCTGTGTTGGAGGTGGGACTTAGCATCATCAACAGTGGTGTTAAATTTTCCACTTGACAGGGAACACCAATCAATATGCGCTAATTAACCGTGTTTGAATTAAAACTAATGAATCGACATCTACTTGTTGTGAATATTCTAGAATTCTGAAGAGCTCTGAATAATATGATAATTGTTTGTATTGAGTTAGAACCTTCTTCTTCATATATTCTGATAGATAATACAGGCGTCAATCAATATGTTAGTGATTTTTATTTATTTAGGAGCGATTGTACGGTCCAAAAGGGCCGTATTGCTTTTGTTGATTTATTTGATTTCATTTATTTATTAATTTATTAATTTATTTGATTTATTTATTTTAAATGAATGTACAGCAGCATTGAATACAATTTGATCTAAACAGTACAGGTTTTTTTTAATAAGTTACAATAAATCCAAATGGAAGATTTGTTTCTCTATTATTTCATCAACATACACAGAATACACATTAATTTGAAAAATTTAATCCACTTGCTAATGCTTTTAGCAGCTTCCTATTAGACAAACAAAAAACATAAATGAACCCGGTTTAAACCGTACCGCAAACAGCGAGAGTGCGGTCTTATAGCTTCCAAATACTTTGTTAAATCCTTTCCCCCAAATTCCTATATTCCTCGACATCAAATACTTTACGCCCCAACGAATCCCACACCAGCAACGCAGCCGCAAACGGCGTTCGACCGCAAAGCTGCACCAGGAGATGCAACGGAGAAAGGGACGCAGAAAGGTGCATTTCGCTAGGCCACACTTTCCCGTGCTAAAGCTGCTTACCGCATTGTTGCTAGAGCAGAGGGGATGAAACAATATTATTTACCCTCAAACAATAGCAATATTGCGAACAGGGCAAAAGGGACGGTTGGAGTTTTCTGGATTTTTTACACATTTTCGCGCCATTCCACAAAGCCGCTGGTATTGGTATATCGGGGTGTCATACACACAGGCAACAGCAAAACAGGACACACATTTTGGACACGACGGCATATAGGCTCTGCACGTTGCACATTCTTTAATTTTCCCCGATGCGAAATGTTTCACATTGCAACCAAGTTGTTTAATTAATATTTTGTGATGAATATTTTGCATGCGCCCATGTCCATCCGAATTTAACGACCCTTTGAAATCGTTAACAAAAATCATGTATTTCATTTGAAATTGATAATAAATTACACATAAACATTGCTCTGCGTAATACCACGCATTCTAATGCAATCTGCGAGTAATTTAAACCCACACCACCGCATAACAAACACACACACACACACACTCCCCACACCTTATGCACGCGGTGCTGATGAGATGGTGGGGGCACGCCGGAGGGTTTCAAGGTTGTTGCGCGGCCGATCAGCTGACGATGACAATGTCAGCATGTGCGCGCACAGTCCGGCATCGCGTACTTTTACTATTCCTTTCGCTCCCTTTATCCTCACAATCCCCCGCACACCACTGCGGTACCTTCCACCCACACACTCTGCTTCCCTTCACACTCTCCACGCAGATGGTTGTAAATTATCTTCCAGCGTGACACGGTGTTGTCTGGGCGAAAGCGAACCTTTGGGGTTTCGAACCATTGCTTCCTCCACCCCGCATACAAACATCGTGTGGGGGGGGGGGGGGGGTGCTTGCGAGACAGACCGGTGCTGGGAGACGGTCGTTCCCCGAAGCGGGCGAGCAAGGTTAAACACGCTGGCAGTGAATATAAAAATCTTAGAAAAACCGTTTTCCCCGCACGAGAGCAGACAATCCTCCCCATCGCTACGCTAGACGGAATGGATGCTTCGCGAGAGTGTTTGTATTTCTCACTTGGTTTCTCTTCTCTTCTTTCTGATCGAATTTGTTCTTCACACGAACACTGTATGCTTGATGCGCGACGAAGGGGCGCGTGAGTGTGTTAGGAACATGGCCTGCTTGTTTTCGCCTCCACATCACATCAACAAGCAACATGACGGAGGAATAAACAACACTGGATGGATTTAGTGAATGATTTCCAAAGAGAAAAACCTTAAATAGATACATAAATACAATCCTAGCACAATTTTACATATTATTTTATAAAGAATATTAATCCACAAAAAGGTTTTGAATATCCTTTCTAAAATTTAAGTGTACCCCTTTTCTTAGTAACACTTTATCAAATCGAAAAATACAAGATAGGTATGAAATGAAGTCAAAAAACCATTCCGGTTATTTGTATTCGCTATTGTGTCAGAGACCACTAGCCACTCCTCTCCGGACGATATTGTTGTTCACTGCCAATCCAAGGCTGGGCGCCTCCACTAGAAGAGTACAACGCTTCCCTAGCAAAATGGCGCTTGAATCCAAAACAAAACATAAACCACGGGCAGCCTTACGACTTTCAACATGTTAAACTTATAGTTCAGTTAATTTTTACTACTATAGAAAATAGATGCTGCAGGAAAGCTGAATAAATATGAAAAATAATGTAAAATGATTGGAAATTTCGTGTAAAGAAATTATTGCATATTATATTTCTAATCCAATCAATTACAAAACAAACAAAAAACTGCATTATTGCCACTTGCTCCTCGCAGTTCTGCCATTTAATTTGCTTGCGTTAAACGGCAAAAGTACAATTTTGCTCCATAAATCCAGAAACTGTTAAAGCGAGCACCAGCGGTTCGTGGAAAAAAGAGTAATATCAAGAGCGGGACAAGGGATTAAATTATCATTATTTTGTTTTGTTACAGTGTCATTTCCATTTCGAAAAGCTCGAGTTTTTTTTTTGTACGCGAAGGAGAAATGTCATTCACATTTGGTAATTTAATTTCCCCGAAAAGGCTCACGTTTCTCCCTTAATGAAACAAAAGGGACAAAAGAACGAATTTTGTATACAAACGATATTTAACTATACAATTTTATCCAACAGTAATTTGTGAACAATGCTTTTGGAGCGCTTTTTGATTATTCAAACTCTGTTCTGTTGATTCATCAAACTGAGGGAAATGAGTTTGTAACGTGTTCAGAGTACATTTGCCGCATATCCATTGGACGCAAAGCAATTAGATTAACGTTTTGCTATAACAATCGTCAGCAGCACCAGCTTGCCATTACAATAAATCACATAAATTTGGATAGCTTGGCATATAACGCTGGATCGATTATAGTAGGGAGCTAGTAAGATGGTTTCTTGTTAAATTATACAAACACTTCCATATTCTAATGGAATATGAGGCGGCAACAACATAAATGCAACCATAACCAAATCATAACTATTGAACCGTATGGAACACGAATGAATGAAGTTGCAATTATTCATCTTCTCACTCCTTTTCCGTACATTTCGAGCAATCGAGGTGGTTTGCAAGTACTCGGAACTCCCGTTTCGATTTACATTTCTGTTTGATGTGCATTCAGGCGCCATTCGGAAAATGCATTTCTGAGTACGTACAGAAAATTAATATTTATCGAGAATTTAATCATCAACCACCCCGCAAATACCGCAAGCTGCAGAGGCAAAGCAAGTACAAACTTACCTTATTTTCCACACTGTCACACAGGTTGCCCTTTTCGGTTGCATCAAACAGCTCCTGTTTGATGTTTTCCGGCAGCAGTGGAAGAAAATCGTTCATCGTATCGGAAAGCTCGTCCGTTTCCATGTTGCCTCCTGACGCCGCCATAAGACATTCAACAAGGGGGTGGTCCCCGTTTGCACAACGGACTTGATGGAAGATTCACCACTAAACCGCGTTCTTCAATCACACACTGAGCACAGCAACAAGAAGAAGAAGAATAAAAACAAAACACCTCCCTCTGGTCGTTCACTGCTGGCCTACTACGCTTTTGTAGTAGAGCCTTTTGCTTCTTCCTTCTCCGTTTCCCTTGGCTCTTGGCCTTGGCCCTTCAGGGTTGTACTGCGATGGTTCTCTTTATCGATGCCAAAAAAAAAACACCACCACTATCACCACACTAACTAGAGCCGCCTTTCACCTTTCCTGCTATATTCGAAGAAAAACTTAACAGAAAAAAACAACATCAAGTTACACCTACAGCATACTTTCACTCGCCACACACACACAAAAACGACCACACCGGTTTCACAGATGCAGGGCGGCAATGTGTTGTTAACAGCATGCGGAGAAAGGAAGAAAGAAAGCAACTAACAACACATTACTTTTACACCACACCAGCTTTTGCAAATGCAGGCCACGGGTTCGACCTACACACACACACACACACACACACACACACACACACACACACACACACACACACACACACACACACACACACATACAAACACCCCGTTACGCGCTGTGAGTGGATGACGCCAACCGGCGGATTTATTTTCATGCAGCGTAGTGTGCATCCACCCACACACACACACACACACACTCACACACAAACATACACAGATACCGGGATTTGCCTGATGCGGAAAAAAAAACTAAATCCTTTTGCACCACCACCTTGCTTCATACGGCGTTAATCCTTGCTGGCTACTGACACATGCACACAACGCTCCCGAACGCCTTCACACCATTAGAAAAGCCCTCACACGCACAGCACGCTTGCTCTAGTAGTGTTTGTGTGGCTATTGTTGTTGTTGTTGTTGTTGTTGTTGTGTGATGTTGCCGTACCAGAGAGACCGCATGCGACTGTGCGGTGCTGGCCGCGACTGAAGAAAAGCATACAAAAGAACGGCTACCGCAGCACGGCGGCGCTTGCTATGTTGCCGTTCGCATCGTACACACACACACACACTCACACAGCGACGTACACACGCACTGACAGCTAGCACACTACGGCAACACAGCACGCGCAAACCCCGAAACACACACCTATATCTACGCGCTTACATCGCGTTCAGCCGCGATGATTTGTTGTGCGTGCGCCACTGTCTCGCCATTTGCCGGCGAATGCACTCCTAGTGGACGGTTTTGGGTAGCAAATAAATGCTCGAGCAATATAACACACAACCCTGCGCTCAAACGCACGGCGAACACGCTCCACACGCACGCACACAAGCACAGCAGCACACGCAAAAGCACGCAGGCCGGTGAGAGCAACTGTCCGGGGAAAATGGCCGCCCTCTAGCGCCCTCGGGCAAATTGATTGTTCCGGATGGCAATTGCGGTGCGCAGCACAGCGACCCGTTTCCCGGAAACCTGCCTGCCGAATGACCTTGGGCTACAGCTCCAAAGCGCGTCTCTTGTTGATGTCAGCTGTGGGCACGAATTTAGAACACCAGTGGCAAAGCGAAAGAAGAAAAAAAAACAACAACCACACACAATCCAATAATTTCTATTGCGTTGTTAGGTGCGAATTGCTGTTTGCCGATGCACTCACACACAACACCTAATTCAAACAATGCCAACCCAAACACACAAACCCAGGGGTGTTTTATGGACTCAGACCTCACATCACACGCGTGTTACGGCAGCATATTTGGGCTGCATTTGAGATGGTTTGCTGCTAAACACTCGACATTTTCTCACACGCATGCTTGCTTCCTTTTTTTTCTCCATTCACATTCACAATCACATACCTCGTCATAGCCGTAAAAACATAACCAAGCGAAGGTTTTATTTACTGCCACAATAAAAACTCACATCGACGGTAGCTTTCCGCGGTAGCACGGTCCGATCTCGGGCGAGTGTAAATTTGTTGTACCAAATCCCGCTGCTCGCTTCCCGTCTGTGTGCGTCTGATGTTGCGAGCGATGGCGATTGACCCAGCTAGCCAAGCTCGACGCGGTGACAGCTGTCAGTGGCCAAATCAAAAGCACCCAACGAAACTTTCGATTTTTGTTGGAGAAAATAAAATAAACGTGTAAGAAATTTGATTTTGTTTGCAAACCCGATCGAATTCAATACTGTGCGAGCATTAAGAATGTATTCGCATTATAATCGACAAACTTTTTGCAGAGTGTTGGTGCATATCATGCACATACACCTTGGTTTTTGAACGAAAACTAATGTCTACCAAGATATACTGAGAAAGGTAAACTTGACGATCGTTTCGACTTTTGCTGCATGGGCTTAAAACACGAAAAAACAAATTGCCGTGCTGTTTTGAATTTAATTTTTTAAACAATTATAATTCCATCCCACGCGTTTAATTCAAGATACTTTTATTCCCAAACATACACAACGAATTTAAAAAAGTGCTTGATTTATTACAGTAATTGACCACACCATACACGTTACAATTCAGTTCAACACGTACGCGTATCACATCCTACCATACTCTTCAACAAACACGTTTACCCCAACGCAGGACGTCTGCAACACCGGCAACAGCTCGATTCTGGACTTTTCATCCGCCTCCTGCACCGCCACCTCCTTCACGAAGGGGAAGCTCTGCAGGCGGGGATCGTTACCGATCCTCACGTACGCCGATTCCGTTGTGTGCAGCAAAATTTTGAACTTAACGTCCGCACTCTCCGGCAAGCGCTTTAAATTCTTCATACGAGCATCCAGCGCCAGCAACGACTGTCGGAGCTCCTCCTCAAACGCGCTCATGTTTTCATCGCTCTCCCTCGCCAGCCGCTGGTAGTCTAGGTTGAACACGTAGCTTTCCAGGGGATTGTCTTCCTCCTCGAAGAGGATCACTTCCAGCCGTCGCACCTTGCGGTTTCGTAACATTTCCCGGACAGCTTTTAACGTTTGCGCGATGTAGTCGTTCAGCGCGCTGTAGATGGAAATGTACACCGGGATGTTGTACGCCTTGCGGATGCGAAATATTGCCTCGGGGTAGAGTTTGCGCTTGTACAGGATGGAGTTGATGTAGATCTCCATCATCTCGACGATGACGTCTATTTCTGCAAACGAATAAAGCAACGATTATCTCACCTTCGATCCATTGCAAATTGCAGTGTATCACGGATTTTACCCTGCTTTTCCGTAGCTGTAGCCATTTTGGCGCCCTTGTTTGCGTTTGTTGATGTTTCGGTATGTTGGGTGTGTTTGCTCACGATGACATTTACATCCCCTCCTCCCATCCCAGCGCGCGTCCGACTGTTGTTTACCGGCCATGATTTGTTTTATGCTGCACAGGCAAATAATCAAAATACCTTCGCATATCTATGGTTACGAGACCATTTTCGGACTGCCATCTAGAGCGCCAGTATTGCAACAATCATGTGAAACTTTTACGCAGAGCATATGTAGTACTTTGCATGCCTTCTGATGTTTATTCCATCTTCATTTTTAAATCCAACCAATTTCACTTCAACCACAACGCCCTTTCCGTTCTTCACGTTACTCTTCTGTGGCCCTGTGTGATCGACGTTTGGCCGGCCATTTGCTGAATGATTTTTGTTCGGGAATTGACATCGTAAAGCAGTAACATACATTTCTTGCTGTTCGATTGGATGTGCTTTGAGGGAACACCAATGTAGAGAAATATATTTTTTGCTAGCAAATGTGTGTATTTGTGAGTGTCGGTCAAAACGGTGAGTAGTGTCGGGTCCAGTGTGTGTGTAAGTATGTTTTTGTGGCACTAATTCCTATTCCTAATCATGTATCCAACTAGTTATTGTTCTCGGGATGCAGGTTTGATATATATTTTGTCTCTCCATTACACTACTGCCCAATGGAAACTCCAAAAAGGACCAGAACTGGGTTCGAAAAAAGCACTCGATCGTATCGATCGTCACAAAGCAGCGATCAAACCCAAACACAGGCTAGCTAACAGACATTCCACGGCACAGCGAAAAGGGGTTTTAGAATTTCAATCGTAATTTCAATTCATATTTCTATCCTACGGTATGCACTGGTACTTGACCCTTATGCCAGATGATAAGGAGAAGAGAATATCTAGTGATGATGCCGAACACTGTCGAGTTAGCCCGTGCTTCCATGTGAGGTGTCCTAATTCATAATTATTATCGAGCGAAAGAGAGTTCAAAGGTACGTACAACCATTAAACCACTTGCTGTTGTAACAAGCGTACATCATTATTGCTATTAAAGACTGCGAGAGAAAACGGTGTGCAAAAACGGAGAGCCTTGAAGGCGCGCGCGCGCGCGCTCGTGTGCAGGTGACTTAAGACGGTAAAAAGTAGAACGAACCCGGCCTGCCGGACGACCTTTTACAGCTTGATCTTGTCGGCCAGCGAACAGGACAGTCCGGTACCGTCCGGCTCGACGTTGAGCGACTTCACGACACCGTCCTCCAGCACCATCGAGTAGCGCTTGGAGCGCAGCCCACCGAGCGGCGGCAGATCGGCCCCGAGCTCGAGCGCCTTCGTGAAGGCGGCGGCCGGATCGGCCAGCATGCGCACCTTGCCGGTCGCGTTGTGCTGCTTGCCCCAGGCCGACATCACGAACGGATCGTTCACGGACACGCACACAATCTCGGTAGCGCCGGACGATTTCAGGTCGGCCGCCTTCTCGACGTACCCGGGCAGGTGCGTCTTGGAGCAGCCGGGCGTGAAGGCGCCGGGGACGGCAAACAGGATCACCTTCTTGCCGGCGCACAGGTCCGCCATGTTTACCTTGTTGGCGGGCGAATCCTCAAACAGGTCGATCGAGGGAATCTTGTCACCTTCCTGCAAAAGATACAGAAATACATACGTTAAAAGCCTCCACTCACAGCAAAACATACAACACACAGTGCAGGGCTGAAATCAGTGCAAACATAAGAAAAACGCGCCAACCCTGCTGCGGGCTGGAGATATATCGATTTATCACGGACCATTTACCCACCCAGTGCCATTATGTCATTTCACCACAAAAAGGAAACGTGCTGGGAAGACGTGGTTTATGAAATATAGATTGCTGTCCTTCGCCCCGCACCGAACAATAATCTACCCATTAATCCTACACCTTTATGCGCTCGGTGGCATATGCCCTTCGCTCGCCAACTAAGATTATCTTCAACCATCCTTAGCTCTCAGGGCGTCCAGCCGTTGTACGTAGAACGCAAATGAGGGGGTAATACATATTTCATGCGGAACCCACCGGCTCTAAACGACCGTCCAACGATAGTGGAAAGCGACACACACACACACACAGCCACACACCACACCAGCACTTCCTTCTTTCCATCGGCTCGTCGGATCGTCGAGGTTGCTTTTTAATGAATCGGAGTTTGTGGGGTTTCGCTTGTTACATCGATTTTTGCCTTCTACACGGTTCTAATATCCTCTCCACTCCTATTTTATGGGTGCAATCGAATGGCTATCAATCCCTCCCCCCATCTCCACCCCTCTGGTATCCTATTCTTACCCATTGTCCGGCTCGTAAGTGCTTCAGGCAATACAATACATTTAGCCAGAACCGTGTACAAACTTGCTGAATAATTGATTTCTAATTTTCACGTTTAGCTCCTCGTTCGTTTTCTCCTTTCTTCCTGTGCCTGTGTGTGACCTTCTCAAGTGTAGTCCTATTATCTTCTCCATCTTCTCGACAAAAACACACTTCACCCGGCAGGGTGCGTGAGGATACACCTTTCCGTAATGTTATTTAAATGGCGTTAAGATCCACTTACCACGCCCGCAAGTCAGCACATGTGATTGAGTAATAAGATTTAAGGTTTTAGCGTTTCCAACAACCATTTTGCTGAAACAGGAAAAAATCTCCTATAATGGTCACCAATCCAACAAAAATAAATGGTAAATGTGGCCCATAAAACCGTAGGCATTCTTCTGCAGACTGGAGCAACTTATAAGCGAGAGTTGCTACTGTACTTCTAAACTGAATTAAAAGCCGTTCTAGGAATGGTAGAAGTTCCACTGCGCTCCATCGACTAGAAGAGGTAAAGTTATTCTAGCCAAATTAGCGAGTTGATCAACCGTTGCCCCCAACAACCCTTAAAATCCTTTCCCACACTCCCTCTCACACACACATGGGGCTCCTGAATCAACAAATAGTAGTGTACCGACCGCATGGGTTGGAAAATTCATCGAGGATGCCATGGAGTGAGGGGACCATCATCAGGGAGGCATAAAAAGAACACAAACGTTGATTCTATTTACCGACTCAACACAGCCGGAATGAAGGTTAAACAACCGAAACAGTATCGTCCACCGAGAAAGGGGTACAGAGAGAGAGAGAGGGTGAGTGGGTGTGTTGGGGGCTAAGATAATATTCATCCATTCCATACAAACTTTCAGGGGTTTTTGGAAGCGTTCGCCGTACAAATTGGGCTTCGCCGTAGGACGGGCCGGGTGTAAAACAACACACAAAACCCAGCAGCAGAAAGAAAAGCATACAATATTCAACCTCAAACGTTACGTAGCATAACTTTGAATATCTCCCACTGCCCACACCTCCGCCCATCGTTTACTGCAACATCGGGTGGAAATTTCCCAAACGATAGGCACCTAGACTCAATGTGCTGGAAAATTCCAGCCACATGTGTGGTGGTGGTGGGCGTGCGTGTGATGTAGCCGCGGCTTGTTGCTTTTCAAGTGGCTACCACCAATGGTGCTTATCATTCGAAACAAATGCAGAACGGAGTCGTTTTACAAACAAAACACAACTACGGTGACTTCCCCTCTAACGAAGTACGTTACATGCTTCTAGTAGTCAGCCCGATCCTTTTACTGTTGTTTTTTTTTATGTGTGAAACTGAACAGCAGTGCCAAGCACACGGAGCTGGGCTCAATATCAAGTTGCCAGCCAGCTGAAGAACAAGCGAGGCATCATAAATAACGAGAATGAACAAAACATACAACAACAAAAAAATTGCCCAGCTACAAATACTCCCGCGGTGTACGCTCGTTAGTATCGATCGTCGAGGTGTACGTGCGAATTATTCGACCATCCTGTGCCAGTACTGGGACACCTTTTCGTCCTTCTCAGCCATTTCATCAACAACACTGGTAAGCACACACAGGCAACAAAAAAAAAAACAACACGGCCCCATTTCTGCCCGTTCTAGAAGGCATATTTGCATTTGCCTAATGGCAAACCAAACAACAAGCACCGTGGGATGGTGCGCTCATCATGCATCAGCGAGCATAAATGCAAATGCACCTCAACCGACGACGATGCCGCCGGCTGGTTTTGTCATCCGTGTCGTTTGAAGAGTGTGCTCTTGGCGGTTCATTATAGCCCCGCACGAGGAACGTTTTAAAGTGTCGCACGGTAGCCATGGTTACTATCAAAGCAAAGGTGATTTGCAGTGCTTTAAGCGAATGTGGTGTTATAAAATACAAACTTCACGCTTATAAACTTACAAACTAGACACAAAAACAGCAGAAAACGTTCGAAAAAAGAATTGGAGAGTGGCTCCTATTCCTTTCTATTTTAAAAGTAAAATTATTCATTAACCCCAAGTTCACGGTCAGCTGAACTTAAAGTTCTGAAAGCGAATCTACTTGACACGCTGTGACGTTCTGCACCAAGCATTACGTGGCATCAGATCGTGTCTGATAACTTTTGCTGCCATTAACCACACACCGGAAGCAATACCGGAAGCCTGGCCTGGTATGAAAGCAACATAAAAATAACATTAACCAAACACAAACACATTCACACGCCAGAAGAATCCTCCGATCTCAATCATTCCATGATGCGCTCGCGTGTCGTCGTCGCCGTCACGGCAAATGAAACTCCATTACGGCGATCGCGCGCGCGTCTCATCCAAAAAAGCTGTATTATGTAATTTATGTTTGCTGATAATCTACGCCGCTAAGGGCCACCAGTGTGTGGGGCCATATCACACTACCACCCGAACCCGATAATTGCTTCTATGTTCTCCCATCCACCCGGCTTCGCTTTGTTGCCTTACCTTAATTTGCACCATCTTCGACGTGTGGAATGTGGCAGCAGCGTTCAGCAACACGGGACGTCCGCACTGGTTCAGCACAAAGGAGTTTTTGACGACGGCACACGACGAACGCACGAACGAATGCATCGAGTAATCGCGCGCGCACACACCCGCAAGCAGCAGAGGGAACAAAACCGGATTTCGGTACGCGTGGAACGTCAGCGAGTGCGACGGAGGCAGGTTGAGGGCGATGAAGGGCGCGCGTAATCGAGAGGGTCCTTATCTGTGAGACCAACAACAGACAAACACACACACACAAGCGATGCCGGTTCGGTTCTGCAACGAAAAAGGGCGAAGGATACCTGCTGTAAAACGAACATTTATGTGCTTTCCTCATGCATGTGTGTGCGTGTGTGTGGGTAAGCGGGGCAACGTTTCGTGTTGGTGGAGAATCAATTTTCCGTCGAACATGCCGGCGGAAAGATGCCGGCCATGATACGGAAAGAGAAATACAGACACGCACTTTTCCCCGCTCTTTACCAACGCCTTTAATAATGTCCTCCCGTCGGGCTATTATTTGCAGCTGATGTTTTTCGATTTCCTCGGGAATCGTACGCGGAAGATTTCTCCTTGCACAAGCTACAGAGTGGCGGTTTTAAAGCGGTGAAAATCAAAAGCAAGCGGTGACAATTAAAGGCAATGGTTCTCTCTTTCCGGGGGGGGTTGCGGTGCAATTTAATGGAGTTTAATGAAAGGGGATGAAAATATAGTTCACCTGTTTAACGCCGATTTATTGTGGTTTCCACTTTATTGTTGCACAACACCTGCACAATGTTATTCACGGCAAATCGCTCCTTGACAGCAGGCCACAGTGGGCTACTTCCGTGCAATTGAGGACACATTTTTTTATTCAAATGTCTGAGCGGGTATTTGAAAATGCATTATCAAATACCAGCCTTACAAAATGATTTGTTTTTGGAAACGTTTGAAATATTTTTGAAATCCATTTTTTCCTTAAAAAAAGAATAATTAAAAAAATCTCTTTTGCTATCAACTTTCTTGACCGACTGACCTCCCTACCGTGCTACCAAAGTAAACAATCCAACAAAACAGCCGGTGCTGCTCAGCTGTCAACACATTGTTTTTCTGGATCGCTCTCACACATTCTAGAAACTACACAGCCGCATACCTCTGGACGAAATTCGCAACTAATGCGCCTCTGGCGGTGTGAAATAACCAGCAGTAAGTAACGGATTGGCCACAGTGCATCCGATCCCATTCGCCGACTAACTGTTTCCCTCGCTCTATCCCCACCAGATGGATGACACGGAAATTGAACTGTGCCCGCGCATTAGCACGGTCTCGAAGGACGGGCATGCGGATGATCCCGGCCAGCAGGTGAAATCGAACGCCATCGTGCGCTTTTCGATCGTGCAGAGTACGGTACCGTTCGGTCGGCTCAAGTGCAACACCAATCTCAACATGCCACCGTCCAACTGGCTGAGCAATTCGGCCAACTCCTACGGCTTGGGACAGTTCCTGTCCCACCAGGCCGGTTTCAGCAGCTTCCGGATGGCGAACATGTTTCCCGACTGCGTTGGCGGCGTGGACGTGGTGTCGGACTCGGAAAACATCAAGCGTCTGCTCAAGCTGCCGTACTCGCGCAAAAGCGTCATCTCGATGATTGTGCATCGCATCGAAAACACGCTGCTGATCGACGAGTTTGACGTGGCCAAGTATCTGCTGCTGCAGGAGGAAGCCGAATGGCACTGGCTGCGCTCGTTCATCTACGAAAACATTCTGAAGAGTCTGAACGACAGCGAGCGGAAGTTGTTCCTGCATCCCAAAACGCGCGAAGCATTTCAGCAGAAGTATCTCACCTCCAAGTTTCTGTACCACAGCTTGCAGACGGGGACGGAACAGGAGGACGCGACCGCAAAAAGTGAACCGCACGATGTGATACTGAACAATTGCGCACCGTACACGCCACTGCCCCACGCCGGACCGCTACTGCCCGAGCCGACGGAGGAGGAGCACTTTCCCGATGCGCAGCAGAGAAATCACATGTTCAATCGCAACGTGATCTGGACGTTCGAGGACATCCGGATGCTGATCGGGACGGATCTGCCCATCTTTGGTGGAGCGAATCGTCCGTGCATAAGCCTACGGCTGCGCGACGAATCGAAACCGATCAACGTACTTACCGGCATCGATTACTGGCTGGACAATTTGATGTCCAACGTGCCGGAGGTGGTCATGTGCTACCATCTGGACGGTATCGTGCAGCGGTACGAGCTGATCAAGACCGAGGATCTGCCACGGTTGGAGAATTCCGAGTTTTCTCCCCAGCTCATCCGCAACGTGGCCCAGAACATTCTCGCCTTTCTGAAGGCGAACGTCACCAAGGCGGGCCACACCTACTGGCTGTTTAAGGCGCGCAACGATGACGTTGTGAAGCTGTACGATCTGACCACCCTGTGCGAAGCGCACGGCGAGGGCGGAACCGCGGCAGAGGAGGATGGAACGGCCAAGAAAGGGGATACGGAGGAATTGTCCTCTAAGCAACCCGCGCCCACCGGTGCTGCCAAGGTTGGAGAAGATAACAATCCCACCAGCCTACCGCCGGGTGGACAGAATCCTTTCACCGTGCCGGTTGCGATGTTACTTTACACCGTAGCGAGAAATATGAAAAATTCCGTCGAAAATGGCACTGTGTCGGCGTCAAAAGCGGGTGCCATCCGGACGCTGCTGAACAATTGCATCACCCTGCTGCCCAAGGAAAAGTATCCGCAGATTGTTACGTCCTCACATTACATTCTGTCCGATTTGCATATTCCTGCGGACACGGATCCATGTAAGTTAAACAGCAGATAGAAATTGTGTTCCATTTTAGATTTACATTTGCTTTGTGTGCTTTGTGCCACAGGTTCACCCAAGTTCAACACTACGATCGACGAGGATGAAGACGACGATGTTGGCTATCTGTGCGGTGAGCGCAATTCCACGCCCTCGGAAAACGGGCTGGACGAGACGGAGGATGAAGCGCCAGCGGCTGTGAAGGAGCAGGAAGGGCAGCGGGAACCAACAGGAGGCAGCGTAAAGCTGGAAGCAGCCATCCAGAGCATCAAAGATACGCTCAAAGAGTACAAGGTGGAGGAGCGATTGGGCAAGCATCACAACTCCCGTCCGGCGCCACTGCTCTGCAGCACGGCGGAACGGTGCAACATTGCGCTGCAGCATATCGTCGACGGATTGCAGTGTCTGCAGTATTTCGACAATTACGAGGAGCAGAAGCAGCGCGAGAAGGAAAAGGAAGCCGAACGGCAAAAGATCGTCCACGAGGAGACACACCCAAACATGGCAAAGTCGGACAATGCGATCCCGCTGCCGTACCAACCGCTGCGCCCGGAGCCGTGCCCGGTCGATCCGGCAAAAATCATCCCGATGGGCTGGAAGGAGGGGTGCGCGGGTGCACAAGAGGAGAAGGATTCCGAACGGAACGGAAAGGCGGGCAAAAAGCGCTCGAAGCGTAAAGATGCGGAAAAGCAACGAAAGGGCGGCAGTGGCGGCTCGAACAAGCCGGATGCCGGTCCCGATCGTGCGCCGGAAGCGGATCCGCGGGCGCTTTTGCTGAAGGGACAGATTGGTGTGATTAAATCGTGGAACGTGCACTTAAAGATACTGCTGTTCGAGAAAGCCTGCCTCGTGTATGCGACCATGGCAGAGCAAGAGTACGCACAGCAGCGATACGGAGCGACCTTGCGCTATCTATACTCTGCCATCCGCTGCCAGCAGGTGGTGACGAAGCACATCTCGTGCGTATCCTCCCAGCTTGGCAACTTGCTGGGTCGAGCGGGCGATTGCTTTTTCCAGCTCGCCAAAGATTGGGATCGGATTGGCGAGCATTTGGCCCAGTTTGCGGCCCAGCATCCTCTCGATCAGCTGATTATGGAGGAGCTAGTGAAGGACATTGGCAGCGAGGTGGAAAACACGCTACCCGTGCCGACGGCAAACATGGAACAGCTCATAGTGACCAGCTGCGGCTGCTACGAAACTGCCATTGCCGTGGCGACCAAGGACGAGGACGAGTTGCGGCGCCGGCTCGGCAGTGTTCGAAACGAGCTCGGCGTCAAGTATATGCACTGGGCGCAGGAAGAGTATCAGAAGTACGTGGAACGCACGGAGGACGGCGCGCTCGATTCGACGGAACCGTTGTATCAGCTGTTGACGAAGAAATCGTACGATTCGCTGCAGAAAGGCATCGCGCTGTTTGAGGCCGTCAACGACACGACGAATCTAGCGTTTCTCCTGTGCAACATGGGCCGGTTCATGCGGTTCCGGGCACACATTCATCTGGTCGGCGAAAAGTAAGACTTGTGTTGCAAACTTTATATCTTTTTGTTATTTACCTTGCTAATGGTGTTCTCTTTCCTGTGTCTCTAGACCGAACAATGTGACAGCAATGAAGAAATTCTACCACGAAGCATTTGAATACTACCATCGAGCGCTCGGGATTCTCGGTTCGCGCAAGGATTATCCGGACATGTGGTCGTTGGTTACGTGGGAGCTATCTACGGCCACGTTCAATCTGGCCAGGCAGCTGCAGGATCATAACGTGATTGCGGTCGACGGACAGGGAGGTCAATCGCAGTCACAGGAAGAGGTCGAGCAGGAGGTGGTTGAAATGCTGCAGCGAGCGTTGAAACTGTGCGATCAAGACAACAGCGGTCCCAAACAGGTCCTGTACTCCTTCCGTGCTGGTCTCATTCACCATCGGTAGGTGTTTCACGAGTAGCTTTGGAAAGTTTCGTTTAGGTTTTAATGCTCCTTCCTCACTTTCTCTCTTTTTAACAGTATTGCATCGTACCACCACATGTCGTACCGTTCGACGGCCGTTGAACATCGCCGTAAAACATCCCTGCGACTCACAAAGCTCCACTACGAAAAGGCTGCCAACATCTTTGAAAGCCTCTCGGAACCGCAGGAATATCTGCAGATCCAAATGGAACGCATCGCGCTGCAGGAGTACCAATGCGAACAGGCGTCTGCATCGGTCGCAAAAACGTCCCACCTGCTCGGTGCATTGTCCCTCTGCAAGCAGGCATATCCGCTAATCGAACACCTTGCCATCACAAAGCCACACGCCGTCGACGAGCCTCCGACCGGCACGGCGGACAGCGGCGGCAGCAGCAACACCAATGACGGTAACGCTGGCGGCTACGAGGAGCTGCAGAAGCTGCTGGAGCTGTTTGAAAAGCGACTGCAGGTGATTTTGCGAACGCTCACGAAGCTGTCGCTTCAAGCGGCCGGCGACCAGAAGGACCCCACGGCCACCCATTACAAAGCGCTGTTCGCGGTGGCCTTACAGAAAAAACCGGCCCAAGTAGCGGAAGATGTTCCGCCGCCCAAGGGTGGCGGTGAGGCCGGTGCAGTGATCAAAGAGTATGCCTTGCACCTGTCCAACGTTTTGCGGCAGATATGTGATCTCGATCGCGACCACGAAGCGGTAGCGCGGCGGACAGCAGCGCCGCGATAAACGCCCGGCGGGCAGGGCGGGTGTCTAAATTGTTGTGAATGAAACGCTTCCCGTTACTCGCTTTGTCGCCGCCGCTGTGTTGTGAAGTACGATTCATGTTTGCCGTGTTTTTTTACTGAAATAAACTCCGTACAATATCCGTACAACCGCGCACTGTTTTAACGAGTCCGAAGACGCCGTCCTTGCGGTGACCCAATTTGTTGTCAAACGACAGTTTTCTAATTACCGTCGACAGAAATAGGTACATGGCTCGTGCGTATCAAACTTAAACACGACAACAAACCGTTTATCATGCCGTCTTGCGGGTGGGGGAGCGACTGTGTGTTCTTCAGTTCCTTGCGTCCGTGTTGTTTTTAATTTGATGCGTCTAAAAATTGTGACCTTCGTGTGTTGTTTTTGCGATGACAAATTTCAGTTCGCGTGTTTTCTTCCCCCTCGAAGCAAACACCAATTTTTAATTCAATGTCTCATTATTTTCCCATTCACTTGTTGACATCTTTTCCTTACCCGCGCCTATTATTAGCGTATGACGATGCGAAAGAAACGCATAATTTAGGCACTGCAGTAAATCAAAAGCAATGTTTCTAGATTTTCATTTTACACGGATCTGAATCAAGGCAGGATGAAGCAATGTGGTGAAATGAGGTGCCATAGGATACTGTTACAACAATCGAAAGTTTAAAACAATTACTCTATCACTATCTTTAAGGTAATCGGCAAGGGCGTATCACTCGCTGCACAGTTTGCTGAATGACCTTTGGCAATGATCCCAACGGCACAATACTTCACTAGTAGTAGCAGTTTCGATTGACCACAAACCTCCAAGTTCATTGCCATTTACCCAACGGTCGTCTCATCTCATGCCCGCCCTGCAAGACGTTACACGGGACATTTCAATGTCGTACGGCGCACCCTGTTTTTAAATTCCTTCAATGAAAGGGAACTGCCCGCCGCCTTAGTCCGAAAGAAGACATTTTGGCAACCGTGTTCAGTGGGACTGTTTGTGCTGTTGGGAGAGTGAGAGGATACGGGATTAAGATCATCCACCGTACCCCGTGTATGGGACGGTTGTCTATTTTTACATAAACGGCCCAAGAACGGTTAAGCAGCGTCATCTCTGAGGGATGACGACTTGATATTGTTTGGTTGGATGGATTGGTGGTTGGCCCATATCCCCACCACAAAATCGTTCGTTGCGTCGGTCCGGAAATGGCCAGCCGGACGGTAGGAACGCCAACCGATCGGGCAGTTGAATCGCATCCTTCGACGGATACACATCACCACAGTTAAACAAGCAACTCATTGACAAGGTTTAGTAGTTCTCCGTGATTCGTTAAGATCCAGCATGGGTAAAGGCAAGGGTGGCGGTTCCGGTGGTGGCGGTGGTGGTGGCCAGCCTGGCGGTGGTGTAAGTAGAGTTTACTGAGACTCGGACGCCAGCAAGCACCGTTCGTGTTACTCTAGTTCGAACGTTGTTTCAGAAAAAAGGCCCTGCAGGTGGTGGCGCCGCCAAGGGTGGAAATGACGCTAAAGGTGGTGCTGGCGGTAAAGCAGCAGACAAGGGAGCCGGAAAGAAGGGTGGTAAAAAGTGATGGAATGGATTTCCTCGGACAGCAGCTCACCCCGACCTACTTCCGGAAGCGATAACAGCAGCGGATTCGGCCGGCCAGCGAAAGGGAGCCCCTTACGAATTCGAATTGTGATTTGGACTGTGAACATTATTATTCAAGCGTTTACCGATGTATTTATTGTTGGCTTTTTCCTGCGTGGCGCAAGCACTCGTACGCGGGGTTTGTGCTTCTAAACGGAACAAAACAATTACAAAAGACAAACTAAGCAAACTAGCACGCTAGCTAAACTCAAACCAGTACTCAATAGACACGAAACCAATCCGCTGCTGTAGTATTTTTCCATCTCTTTCGCTATTCAACCACCTCTCATCGATTCCACCGCACATCTTTCACTAGACGACGACAAGAGCACCTTCTCTATCTATGGTTAAGATTTGTTTTATATTATTTTCCTCGCAAGTGAATATACATTTAAAAGCTTTCATTGGAAATAAAAGAAACAAGCTATTCAAATACTACTACCTTGTTACACTGATGATTCATTCTTCCCAACTTACTTTTATCGGAACCAATCCTTATCTAAGCCGAAGAAGGCAGCCGCACCCTTGGCATAATTCTGTGCCGTACCAGCAGACGTACTACTGCCACCACCCGCAGTGGCCTCTTTGGTGGATTGTTTCGTAGTCCCAGCAGCACTGTTCCCACTGCTACTGCCGAGAGTGGATTTTCCCGATTCACCGCCACCGGCTGCGGACTTTCCTTTCTGTTGTTCCTGCAACGAGAGAGAGCAAAACGTGCATAAGTTTGGTGTATTTGGCCATTCAAGCAAGACGGTATAATTTTAGAAGCATTCACACATGCACGCTTACGCGACGCGATTTTGTCAGCGAGCCAACACGGAGAGAGTAAAACCACAAATTGTTATTCCAACGAACTTAGCAACACGATTGGAATTAGTTGTAGAAAGAGATTAGTAGATGAAATATGGAGGAAATTAGGAAAAAATTAAAGGCGCAATATTATTAACACCCCACAAAAAAAAAAGACACTCATAGAAACACTTTCACACACTCAAACACAAAAACCTTCACCTTCGAGAAGGCGTCACCTTCAAATGATGAGTGGCGAATACTAAGTTGAGAATGTAAAGGGCTGAAATAAAAATAATCTTCTTATAGGTACGTTCTTACAGCTATCGTGACCGACCATCTCACCTAAAAGACCGTAAATATCTCAATCATTATGCCATACCTTGAAACTATCGCCTCCCAATGAAGCGGTCGTCAGTCCACTCGAGTCCGCTGTAGCCGAAGCAGTGTCCTTGCAAACAACTGGCAGCAGCGGGAACCACACCATGCTTAGGCTGTTCGAGCTGAGCGTAAGGATGTTTGGGTTTTTGTCCAACGGCTCCGTCCCTGCCCCGCTGGGACCCACAATCGTGCCGAGCTGCTCGCTGTGGCATATGAGTGCGCCCAGAAAGTGCTGCAGCTTCAAGATGGATCGTTTCACGTTCGCGTTCAGATGGCCATAAAACACGTCAAAATCGAACGGATCGATGTACGATTTGAACCGGCCCACCAGTTCGTTGAAGCGCTCGTTCAGCTGCTTCTGTTCGCGCCCCATCAGCAGCAGCTGCAGGAAACGAACGTCGAGATAGTACTGCAGGGCTAGGGATTGATTTTGCTGCACGAATTCCGTCCCGGCCAGCACGTCGTAGTGCTTTAGCAGCATTGTTGCGAGCCGCTCCACGATGTCGAGCATCGTTGGGCGCGGAATGGTCTGTGGGATGGCTTCGTTCAGCAGCTCGTACACGTGATGGAGACACTTCTGCACCGGGAAGCTCGGTTGCGACGGCACACGAATGGTCGATTGAATTGGATGATTGTTTTCATCGTTCTCCTCGATCGTAACCGTCTCCCAGACGGGGAAATCGTTCAGCAGCGCATCGTACCCGACGTCGGCGGACAGTGTGGGCCACCGTTGCTGGAATCGTTCCACCCACAGCGTCCAGCATTGCAAACTCTCATCCTCGAGCAGCCCGGCCACCTTGGCCCATCGCTCCGGATCCTCCTCAGGCATGGCGACGGTCGATGAGGATGTTCGGCCCGCGTGCCAACTATCCGCCAGACCGATCGACGTGGGAATGAAACATTCACGCAGCGCCGGACAAAGCTCCCGGACGGCGGTGAGAAAACGTGCCAACAGTGCGTACCGTTCGGCGGTCGGATCAAATTCAGCTGACTTGGTGGCCGTTATCAGCTCGGCTACACCGTCCACGCAGCACTGCCGGAAGTAGGCCAACATTTCGTCTACCTCGGACCGTGTTGAGGACGAGAGAAACGAACGAACGTCACGGGTTAACGTTTGCAGACGCCCGTTCAGTGAACCGATGAGTGCAACCAGTGCCGGAGTGTACCCGTGTGCTTTCATGAGCAGTTTGCGGGTGGATGGATTCGATCGATCGAGTGCAGTTTCCAGATTCATCGGCACGTCGTCGAGCGATTCCTTCCACACGAATGCCTTCAAATCGCCCGGATTGCCTGCCAGCAATTCCAGCAAGTCCGAGCGAGTTTTCTGCACCGTTTCGGTCCACGCTGACTTTATGATGCTTCGCATGCGATCGTTTATGAGTCGCTGGTAGAAGGTGGCGTAGAAATCGGTCCCTTCCGACAGTCCTAGCGCTGCGGTGACGGCACTCCAGTTGGACGGTTTATCCAGCGCGATAGCCTGCCTCTTGATATCATGCAGCGTTTTTATCGACGGCACCAGACTGACCAAGCGTTTCAGTCGACCGGCAACTGTCGTTTCGATACTGCGCAGAAAGGCACTAACTGCAGTCCGCACGTTCTCTTCCGCCAAATCGATTCGCTCCAATCGGGGCCGGAACTTTGCAATCATTTCCGGAACCATCTGCATAATCATCGGATCCTCCGACCGTATCAATCCGATCGTTGGTGCCGCTTTATCCCCGGTAATGTGCTGTAGCTCGCGCTGAAACCCTCCCTGAACACCGTCCGCCTCCGCAGTGCCGTCGTCGACGAAGCACTCGTAAAACAGGCGCACCGTACCGATCAACACCTTCAAGCTGGCCAGCAGCTTATCCTTCACCTTCTCGTACACGGTTTCATTTTCATCCAGCACGTCGAGGAACGCTTTCGAGCGCCGCTCCGTAAACATGGATAGGGTCTGCTCGACCGGACACGACTCCAGCAGCAGCCAGCTGGCCAAGCTCTTGGAAGCCACCGCAACCGACAGCTCCTCACGCCCCAGCGACTCTCGGCACGCTGCCTCGATGGTGAAGAAAAACTGGCTCAGCACTTGCCACTGCTTGGCGGCGACGGGGAATTTGCGCATCGTTTCCCGTTCCGTGTCCAGGCTCAACCCCGTCGAGATGTGCCGGGCAAAGATGAACAGCTGCGTCGCCACGAAGTAGTCCTCCCGATCGATACGGCTCCAAATCATCTCGGGCAGGCTGGTCAGCAGCTTAATCTGCACAATCACACCGTGAAAGTTGTGATCGCGGTGCTTCTTCTGCATCCGCTGGTAGTCGGTGCCGGTGCGAAAGCCAATCAGATTGTGATCGTTCAGCTGCTGACAGCGGGCCGTGATGCGGTCGACATTGCCAATGATGGAACCGGCCGTCTGCTTCATGTCACCGATCGTATCTGCCGCCTTCAGCAAATCACGGTAGCGTTCGCTGCGGAGGGAATGGAAGAAAATGCATTAAACTCGTATAAACCTAACACGCCACGGTGCACGGCCAAACACATACCCAACCATCGTGCGAAGTTCCTCGCGCTTCAGCTCAATCTCGTTCAGCACCCGCTTGTGCACCAAATCGATTTCGGCTACATTGTGCTGCTTGAACAGTTGATCCACATCGATGTTCAGTAAATCTAAGCTCTTCGCCATTCTGGTGGCGTCCAAACTGGCAATCGGTCCAATTCACTTGCTCGAGATGCAGAGGGTTCCCAATTTTCTATTGCCAACTCGTCACTCCGCCTACTGGGGTAGTATGTGTGACGAACGATGTGATCACAACAAACGCACCACTGACGTCGGCTGTCTCTGTTTCGCGGTCAAGATTTATAGAGCGCGAGGTGATTCAAAAAAATGCATCCAGGAAATTTCGCAACATGCACTTTTTTATTATTTTACCGCTCCCTCATCTTCTAGTTCACGTTGCTGGCCAACCATATTCCCACGGCAAATCCCATGCACGGCCAAACTGTGCGTGTCATCGTGATAAGATAGGAATGATGAGGACACACCTGTTACCAGCGGAAAAAAGGCATCCAACCGCCTCTCGAGTGAGGATTATATTTTGTGCAACAAAGCAGAAGAAGACGACGAAGCCTTCAAGAGATGAGTCGCTCGAGTGCATCACTTAATCGTGCAAATGCCGATAACCTTTCCCGCATGTGCCTCATCGAACAGGCAGTCCACGAGGAATTGGCCGAGATCGAGCTTGGAGATGGACCGCGAATGGCCGGGCGCTTTGTCGTAGGCGGTGGCAAACTCGGCCTGAGGCTCGTCGGCAATGTGCGGTGGCAGCACGGCCCGGTACTCCAACCCGCAGCCCTTCACCGTCTCCAGCATGCGGCGGTGCTCTCCGTTAATGTTGACAAAGATGGCCGGCACCTTGTCCGGGTCCATGAACAGGAACGACGACAGGCAGACGGAAAACTTCTTCAGCGAAGCTTCTTTCATAGCTGCGATGATGTTCGACATGCCGTCCGACATTGCCGTGGTTGGTTTGAGATCGTTGCGCGTGCCCAGCACCACACAGACCAACTCCTGACCGGCGACCGCTTTCTTCACGTCCTCCACGTTCGTTACATCACCCTGCACCAGCTCGACCTTTGCTTTGAAATCTTCCGGAACGGTCGCCTCGTTGCGCACCAGCAAACGAACGGACAGCCCTACAACGAAACCAATTGAAGATGCAAATTAGCTTCGGTTCTGCAGCTCCCCCCGGGCCTTCCAACTCAGCCGCTTCTTACCCTTTTTCAGTGCGTACCGAACCGCACATTGGCCGGACATGCCGGTGCCGCCGAAAAAGACAATCTTCTGCATCTTTTGTACAAGAGTAGAACCGAGGGGGATAGAATAGAACAATCGTATCCAAAATTACAATCACGGCTGTAGCGCTTCGCGGTGTCGAGACTGAATAAATATTGCTTTTTATTATCAGCCGGATAACGCGGCGGCAGTAGAATGCGAATGCAAACACGGCTCTAGCGGCAGGTCGACTCATCGAAGAACGCGTTCATGGCAGTGACTTGACAGTTGAGTGTTTGGTTGCCGAAGCACCTGTCAAAACGGTTTGCAACCGGCATTTTGCTATTTCCGAGTATCTGCTCAGATCGTTTGGTAGTGAAAGTACAGTCGAAATTAACTGAGCAACATGTCGGAGTTGGAACAATTGGAAGAAGCCTACTCACAGCTGGTTGAGTTTGTGAAGGAACTAGAAAATAACCCTGATGATGATGCACCTGCTGCAACCGAACCATCCAACGACGAGCCGATCCCTTCCAAGGCCGTAGAAGTGGTAATGCAGGCAACTAACAAGGTGGTGAAGTCATTGTGTATGTTTCACGAGTTTGAAATGGTGCTTAATGATAAAATAGGTACGCGTCCGAATGGAGTCGTTTCTTTCCGACTTCTAGCTAATGTTTTGTGTCTTGTATTTCAGCCTCTTTGCACATCATCTCGAACGAGCTGATGCTTACCGGCTTGCATTTGCAGGAGCTTAACAATGAGATAGCGGAAATACGCAAAAAGGCCAACAAAGACAACTACGACAAGTTGTTCCAGAGCTGCGAACCGTTCGTAGCTTCGATAGAGGAGCTTGAAACCGTCGCTGAATAAAGATGATTTTAGTGTTGTACGCCTGGTTTGACTATTTTATTAACACATCCGAATGCATGTACAAATCGCTGTTTGTGTGTATGTGCTTACTTGCTTTTTGAAGAACTTGACCGCCATTTTTCTCTCCAAAACAGCGCTCTTGTTCGTTTTACTTTCCACCGACGGTGTAAGTATAAGGTATAAAAAAGTCTTTTTCTACACAACGTGCTATCTGATACGATTTCTCTAACGCTATATATGTGTCTTCCAATGTGCCACTTACCAACGGGCTGTTTCTTGTTTGATTTCTCCTGCAAAATCGCGTCCCAGTTTTGGAGCTGCTGCCGTTTCACAATCCTGTCGCTTCACATGACATTTCCTCGGGTTCTACAAGTATGCTAACTAATATAATACATCTAGCCTGCTGCGATGGTGGCCCGCGTCGGTGCTGTCCGTTTTGTAGAAATTGTCTCCTCAAAGATGCCTCCTTACATCACCATACCCTCAACACTGCTCCGTTCGGGACCGTGGATCTTCACCGATAACTATCGTTCCTTTTGCAATACATTCGTACTTTTCGATTAGCTGCACAGTGCTCGGGGCCTTGAGGAAGCCTGGGCCAGAAGAAGAAATAAAAGCGACTCGTATTGCACCAGCGTAAAGACGGGGGAGTTTTCTTGCATTTGCCCTACAGGACGATGGGTTTTGCTCGCTTTTAACACATAAGTTATAACACAGTCATTCGTTTGAAATGGAAACTAAAGCATCGCCTCACGCCCGCCGCGTGACTACTTGTTCTTCAGGGCCATCGTACGGTGCGTAACGCGTCCACACAGCAGCCCAAAGATGAAGATGATGCCGATGAAGCTGAACAACACGAGCAAAAAGTAGTGCTTCGAGGGCGACGCAACCACCTGGCTGTACAGCTGATGGAGGCTTTCCGCCGGTGGAACAAACTGGGAATGGAGGAAGGAAGTGGAAATCCATTTAGTTTGAAAAGGCCTTCTAAGGCCATCTTCGCCCTACTTACCGCAGCTGCATTCTGGAACATTTCCAGGCGGGTCAACAGCTTGTTCTTGCAATCATCCTCCAGCGCTTTGCTCTCTCCTTGCAGGATTCCTTCCAAACATTTAAGTACTAAAAAGGGAGAGAAAAGTTGTAAAATTAAACAAATCATTCAAAAAATCGGGATCACACACACGCCACGTGACTTACAGCGTCCATTGCCGCTTTGTATGTGGGAGCAGTATTTCAGCAAGTCTACCGAGCAAGCCCGCTGCAGCAGCGGATCGGCATAGATGTCCGCCTTGCCCTCCTGAATCAGCTCAGCGACCTCCACCTTGCACGCCCGGTTAATCAACTTCTTGTCGATGAACGCCTGCTTCAGACACTCCTCAACTGCTCCATGGTCTTCGTTCGTGTCCGTCTCGGAAACGGCACTGCACAGCACCTGTATCTCATCGTGGCATACGCTCTGCAGCAGCGGGTTAAGCTTATAGTTCAGCGCCCGTTCGTGCAGCACCTCCGTCATCTGCTTTTCACACTCCGGCAGCAGTTTACCCTCGCGGAACCGAATCTTCAAACAATCGATCACCTTCCCGTTCAGCTCCTCGTTCTGCTTGGCGTTGCGTATGATGGGCGTACAGTATTCGGCAATGTTCTTCGAGCACGCCGTCTGCAACGCCGGATTAAACCGGTAGTCTAGATTCTGCTCGATCATCCGATTCACCACCACCAGATGGCAGCGATCGTCGAACAGTGTTTCGTCCTTGTGCAGCTTCAGACAGTGGAGCATCTTGGAGGGTTCCGTATCGTGGCAGTACTGGCGAATCATGTCCTTGCAGGTGTTGAGCAGCGTGTAGTCCGTGGCACTGTCCGTGAGTTCCGACTTCTTGATGGAAAATATCTGATGATGGCACGCTTCCGTCAGATCGCCGTGGTGGGTTTGCAAGCATTCCAGCACCTGTACACGATGGGAGAAAAGTGACAGTGGCATTAGTTTTCAGCGGATAGCTGCTGGCGCTATAGAACAGTTATAGTTATAAGCATTCCAATAGAAGCAAACGGAGCGGCAGTGAATGATGCGAAATTGATAAGGAATAGGAGACAGAATGAAGAATGAATGGGATAAAAGCGAGCACACTTGCATTGTTCGTATTCACCTGTCCCGAACCGTGCGGTATCTGTGGACAGTGGCGTGCAATGTCCTCCTTGCAGGCGGCCTTCAGCTTCGGATCGAAGTCGATGTTCTCGCGCTGCTGGTACAGCTGGGCGCGCACCTGCTGCCGGCACTCCTTCGGGATGGAATGTTTCGCCTCCTTGATCGTATCGTTGCGCATCACCTCGCTCAGGCAGGCCACCACCTCGTACTTGGTGGTGCATTTGCTGCAAAAGCGGGACACGTGCAGCCGGCACGCCTCCTTGAACTTGTACGTAAAGTGGAAGCTTTTGAGCGAGATGATTTGAAAGTGTTCGATCGCCGCCCGGCACTTGATGTCTTCGCGCATGTCCGGCAGATTCTTCGCCCCGATCAGACACTCCATCATCTCGCCCTCGTCGCGCCCGGTTTTCAGCACGTTCGCACAATGCTTCTCCATCGCATCGCCACACACGGACATGATGATGGGGTTCAGCTCGACGTGAGCGGCTTCCTCTTCGGTGTACCGCGAAACGGCCGCTTTGCACGCCTCCTGCAGCTTCTCGAGATTGTCCTGCAGGCACTGCATCTCCTCTCCTTTGGCCGTTTTGTCGAAGCAAAAGTAGGCCAAATCGTCCAAGCACTCGTCCTCCACCTCCGGTATGAGATCGACGGACTTTGCCCGCTGACGCATGACGCGCTTCACCTCTTGCAGGCATTCCGGCTTCAAGCGCATCTCTTCCTTCTCCGGGTAAGCGTACCGGTGCAGACAGGGCAGTATGAGCGGACCACGTTCCGGATCCATCTGTGCCGTGTCGAGATCGGCCCAGGTCTTTTTCGCTTTACAAAACCGGATCGCGTCGTCCTTGCAGTTGCTACAAAAAGAAACATCAATCTCACAAATTTGTTGACCGTTCTAAACCATGAAACTTACCGATAAAGCTGCGGATCTAGCTTAAAGTCCCGTGCCACAAAGTACTGTATCTGCAGCAGTGCCGATTCGCACTCCACGTTCATGTAGTTGGTGCCCAGTTTTTCCATCAAGCAGGACATTACCCTGGCATCGCCTCCATCCGTGTCGGAACAGGCAACGTCCACCACCGGCTTGCAAGCCTTGCGCAGCACGGGATCAACGCGCCAATCCTCCCCCACGTCCGTAATCTTCACCAGCGTTTCCAGCGCCCGCAGACACATGTCCGTGACACGCCTGTCCTTTTTTTTCTTCAACCGGGCGTGCTCCATCAGACAGTGGATGGTTTTTCCTCCCGCATCCAGGTTGCTGCAAAACTTTTCAATGTCATTCTCACACCCGGTCAATATCTCGGGCGACAGTTTGTAGTCGTTCAGCAGCATCTTCCGATGGTCGTTGATTTCGGCCACGCACTCCGGCATCAGCTTGGTGCTGTTCTTCTGTACCGCCTCGAGGCAGAGCAGGATCTGCGCCAGCCGCACATCCTTATCGTCGGACACGCCCCGCCTGCACCGGTACGTCTTGATGTCCTCCTTGCACGCGCGCGTAAGTCCGCGCGACACTTTGTAGTCGTGCACCACGAGCCGATCGCGGCGCAGCAGCTGCTGCTGGCAGTTTTTCGTCATGTCCGGATCGTTCCGGTGCTTCATGAGACACTTGAGCAGCTGGGGCGATCCCGGCGCGAGTGACTGGCAGAAGCGGAAGGCATCGTTCACGCACGCCACATCCAGCTGCCGATCGAGCGTAATGTCTTCCGACTGAACTTCGGACAGATGGAGCACCTCCCGCTTGCACTCCTCGTTCAGGTTGTCCAGCGAGCTTTGCAGGCAGGCAACCGTTTCACCCTGGGACATCTTTTCCCGATCGTTGCCAGCGGCCACCCGGCCACAGCCCAGCGCTTCAATGTCGCGCGTACAGTGCGCAAGGAACCGCTTAATGAACCGGTAGTCGGAGAAGGCCACCCATTCCAGGCGCTTTATGTAGTTGATGCAACCGTTGCCTTTCGCCGCGCTTCGATGGTCAATGATGCAGGCCAAGTACTGGCCCGGCTCTTCGCTCTGGGAGCACGGGAACTGCTGAAAGTCCTTCGGGCAGCCCTTCTGTATCAAGCGCTTCAGGTTCGCATCGTCCATCAGGGCCGTCGTATGCAGCCAGATCATATGTTGGCATTCCGGCTCGAGACTGTCGATCTGCTCCGGATGCAGCGACTGGACGCACTCCAGCGCTTTAATGTCTTCCGCCGTCGAGGCACTCTTCGGGCAGAGCGTTTTCAGCTGTGCGCACGCTGGCTCGTCGATCAGCTTCACCGGACTGGACAAGGGGACTCCCGTTCCGCGGCACTGCCCAGCAAGGATAGCGACGAGCACCGCCCAAACAATTGTTACCGCACTGTACGCACCCATGCTGGTTGTTTTGTGCATTGCCGGTTGAAGTTCTACTGCACTTGCTGTTGCTGGGTGGTGGGTGCCGACGGTGTTACAAACGGGCCAATTCACACGCCCCGTGCGCCCGCCGTGTACGCGTAATTACCAGCTCCGACAATCGTTCACGATGGCTTCCACTGCACAGCGACACATAATCATCACCAAGCGGCACTTGTTCTTCCAGACCAGTGGGAAGGGCCGGATACGGGATACTGTACACTTTATTGCGAGGGGACACTTTTTCTACCGTAAATTGACCGCAACCATTGAGGACAAGAGCACGAAATGCGAAGACGTGTCAGTGCAGTGTGTATTTTTATTTACTCCTCTGGCGGCTTGCGATTGTGGTTCTTCCGCGGAAAAAAGAATCCCGAGTTCATTGACAGTTCTAGCGGCATCGCGTTGTGCGTTTTTGTCCCGTTCGATGCAATGTCCAGCATGCAACAGATGAGAAGCGATTTTCATTTTCCACTGGCATTTCCTTCGTTTATTAATGTTGGATCCTTTTTTGGAGCTTTTAAAAGAGTGGCTGGATCAGGAAATGTTTTACCAAAGGTAAATTGGAACAAGAAACCTTCCACCGACGTTTGTCATCCAAGCGACCGTTGACGGAATGTGTCGTGTCGGTGTTAACAGCTGCGTTGACAGTCGGTGCACTCGTACGGGACGATTCTGTGTAAATAAACCCGGCAACAAGCGGCACGAAACGGCTTGCATCCTCCATGAATCGTGTCGGTTTGGTGCGCTTGGAAAAAGCACCATGAATCTGAGGGGCAAGGAAAAGTACAATTCCGTTAACCATTTGACTGGGCTAGCACAGTGTCTAATCGATAGGAATACAATAATTGATCTTCGCAATGAAACGATGGTGGCAGGAACGATCGTCGACGTCGATGGGTTCGTATGTGCGGTGTGGTGTGGGCGCCAAAATAGGCCAACCCCAAGACGCTGCAAAGAATGCATGGGTGGTTTCGTTTTAGGTACATGAACGTAACGATGGAAAATGCGGTCTACATCGATCAACTAGGGCGGCAGTACCCGTTGGACAATTTTATGGTTTACTCGAAGTACATCAGATACATACACATTCCGGAAGATGTAAGTATTACCTCCAACATATTTCGGTTTAGTTTGCTACTTTCTTTTACTGTTCGAAAATTCGCGATTAGAAGATGGTTTCCGTACGCAGTGACGATTCCATAGTTGATGTACGCTGATAAAAAAAAGTATGCCAACAGCTGATCCATTTGACAGCCACTGTGTTCGACGTGAGGTCGTCCTTGATCAAAACAAACACACAGTCCGCAGCGAGCGAGCTGCGAATGATTGTAGTTGGCAAGGGTTTTGTGGCAACTGCCCAGTACACGTTGCCAGTTTTTGGGTGGCTGCAGTAGAATTGCAGCAGTGCAGTAGTAGTGAGTTCGATCGAGTCGCGCTGCAAAGACGTCACGGATGTTCAAGTGGGAAAGTGATGAGATGATACTCGATATCGCTGACGACACGCTGGCGAGTCAAGTGTGTTGAAGTAATAGAACAACGAAAACGGACTCACTCAAGCGTATGAATCAACGGCAATGGTCGATGGCAAACCCCTTCATTCGGATTAGCGTGACCCTTGAACGGAGGTGCTACGGAATTTATTTCGGGAGCGTCGCGAAATCACCTTGACGCGTTTGAGCAACTTGGATCGGGGGCTCCTGGCGTGTATCAGTGTGCTTGTGTAGACTAATCGATAGCTTATCCTCCTCCTCTCCGTTGCCGACCGTGATATCATTCCCGTGAGACAAACGCTGTGCCACACATATCTCGGGTTTGTGGGGCGAATCTTTTCGTGGATCGTTGATTGGCCTCGTAAAAAGCATTACGTAAAAAATCATCCCCCGCGACAACAGGGAGGTCGCGTTCGTTTTGTATGGTTCTCCCCGTGAACAATGCCACCCCGCCCCACTCATTGACCTTCCCGTCCGCAACCTTGTGGCTGTTGTTTTGAATCGACGAAGGGGCGACCGTGTGTGTTTGTTTTGGATTGATATGATTGTGGGCAGCAGCGAACGGCGGTGGTAAAGCGAGAAAACAGAACTTTTATTGCGCGAAAGCGAGACAATCGTACAATCGCGTACAGGCGTGCTCCCGAGAGTGGAAAGCGCAAAAACAGAGTCACGCGGTCGGGCGGATATTTGCGCGATTGTTCACGGCGAGAGTGAAATAGCTTTGTGCGCGTGTGCGTGTGGCGCGCTACGATGTTTTGGTGAATGGGGTGTGTTGGTTGGTGGGCGAATTAAAATAAATCTCGAACGGGTACGGGTTTGTGTGCGCGCAAGAAGAAGCAACAAAAGAAGAAGACATGAAGTCGTTAACCGTTGGAATTCTGGGCCGCTGCGGTACTGGTGCGGGCCTGTTCGGTGGCAGTCGCTCGTCGGAAGTAATCGCAGCAAGTTTACCATTTGTCCGCGCCATCACCACCACCACTACAGGCGGTACAGCAACGGCGGCAGCTGGTTGTCAAGTGAGCTGTCAAAACATTGGCGCCTCGTTGCAGTTGTGTTCGCGCACCGCGATTCCGTGGCATTTCGGACGGACGACGGGACAACGGTTCTATTCGCGCTACTCAGCCAACCGCATCATGACCGGGGCGGACACGTTCAGCTTTGCCGACTACGACTGCGTCGGGTTCGATCTGGATAACACGCTGCTGCGCTACCGGATCGGTGAGATGATCGAGCTGGAGTACCGCACGGTGGCCCGGTTTCTGGTCGAGCAGCGCGGTTATGCCGGGCGACATTTGCTGCAGCCGCTCGACAAGGACTTCCTGCAGCGCGGGCTAATCATCGACTTTCACCGGGGAAACATCCTGAAGCTTGACCCGGACGGTGTCATACAGCAGGCGACGCACGGCACCAAGCGCATGGCGGACGAGGAAATCCGCGCCTACTACGGCGACGAGAAGCGGTGGGAGGTGACGAACGAGTACTGTCGGAACATGCTCGTAGCGTGGAACGGCCCACTGTCGGAGCAGATACGCACGGTGCTGGATTACTTCGACATCTGCGCCACGCTGCTGTTCGGGCGCGTGATCGATACGCTGGACGAGGACGCGCACGAGCGCATCGGACGGTACAACGTGTGGCCCGACATTCTCGACGGGCTGGTGTACATGTACTCGAGGGACCACTTCGGTGCCAACATCGGCGGCTACTTCGAGGCGCTGAAGGCCAACCCGGAGCGGTACCTGCAGAAAGCGTCCCCCGAGCTGGTGCGTTGGTTGCGCGAGCTGAAGAAAACGAAAACCACCTTCCTGGTGACCGGATCGCATATCGATTTCGCCAACTTTACCGCATCGTACGCGTACGGTCCGGACTGGCCCGAGCTGTTCGATGTGGTGGTTGGGTTCGCCAAGAAGCCGGGCTTCTTTACCGCGGGCAAGCCGTTCGTGCGGCTGGAAGGGCACGACGAGACGGAACCGCTGACGGCCGGCCAGCTGGAACGGTACGGCGTCTACTCGCAGGGCAACTGGCGCGATTTGACGGTGCTGCTGGGTAAGATCTGCCACAAGTCCAACCCGCGCTATCTGTACGTGGGCGACAATCTCATACAGGACATGTACACGCCGTCCAAGTACACGACGGCCGACACGGTGGCGATCGTGGAGGAAATGGAAGCGGAAGGTATGCGCGATTGCGACGCGGGCCATCCGGACGCACCGTACATCGTGTCCAAGTTCTGGGGATCGTTCTTCACCACCCGGTCGGGACCGGGCGTGGAGGATGCGTCGCTGTGGGCGGGCCTGATAAAGCAGCACGCCAAGATTTGCGTCCCGTCGATGGACGAAGTGGCCAAGTATCCGATCGATCATTGCTACAACAGCTTCACGGAAAACGTTAGCTGCAACGGTTACTATCCGGCCGAGCCGCTGAAGTTGGTCAACAATTAAAGCGCTGGCACGCTATCTTTTGCTACTGTTTGTACTGTTTATGGTCTGTTTGTAGTTGAGCGTGTGTAGTAGAGCTGAAGTGTGTTTTTAGGGTACAGGAGACAAAAAGTGTACGGGATTGCATTTGGCATTTGGGTACACAAAGAGTACCCTCTCAAGCAAGGACAAGATAAATAGCAAAACTTGAATGTTGATAGCGTAATAGTTGCAGCCCTTCAACCTTCGCGAACCTACAATAACAGTATCTATCGTTTGTGAGCGTTTACGACAGCGCTCAAAGTATTCTAAAGAGCGTAACCGCTGGAAGGTTTGACGTTGGTAGGTTAGAAATAGTTTCCGAACTCTATACCCTTTTACGAATCGCGCTATCTTGACTCCCTTTTTCCTACGTTGATCAATATCCCCACTACAGTCAAACTTCTCTGACACACACAATGTTTTTATCTATGTTAGTAAAACCAGCCACAGCCCGAGAAAAGATTGTTTGTGCGATGAATGGGATGATCTTTCGATGTAATTTATCGCACCTTCCCAATTGTAAATGTCTGATGACGCCGTTGATCGTTGCAGAAAGCACATTATTCAAAGATCAGCAGTGTACGAGCGACGAAGACGAAATGCACAAAATAATGCCGAAAACAAAGCATTCGTGTGTTAAAAATAATATGATTACGTTCTGGTTTGCAGTGAACAAATATGAGGCCATAAAAAGTAGCTCAAAGCTACCATTCCCTTTAGGTTGTGTTTGTCGGAATTAACGATATTAAAAAAACTAGCTTCAAGCTCTGTTAATCTGAAAGATTAAAGTCCAACGAGACTTTCACGTTTAGCAGGTTTTTTTTCTCTGTTCTGTCGAACCATTCAAAATGTTATACCATGTTCTTGAGATTAACCAAGCGGCTGTCAAACCACGGCGGAAGATTACAAGCTATGCTAGCGGGCAAGCTGATAAACAAAAAAAAAAAAACAATAATTAGATAGTAATGAAGATGTGTAGTGTATTCTGCTCACATGTGAAACATGTCGAACTGCAAATAAATAAAGTAAACGGAAGCAAAAAGACAGCTAAACGTACAAAAATCCGTACAAGCATTGTTTGTCTGCTTTGAGTTTGGTTTTTGCTGCATAAAAGATAAAATCCTGTTTTTGTTTGCTTCGTGATAATCTCATCACTTCAACCACTCTTTTACTACTCTCACCCACAGGTTAAAATACTTCCATCGTTTGAGAATTATTTGAGCTCAATGGCGGGTCCGCAACGTGGCGAAAAGAAGAAGCTTACATTCAGAGAAAAGCGGACCAAAATGAGTAACCTCAACACGATGATGGAAAACAACATGACGAGCAGAAAATAGTGCAGGAATTTTAAGAGAATTATACGTTTATTGCCATCGTCACTTGCGATTTATGATGCTGTAGGGTACAGCAGCAGTTGCCTTACTCTGAATACTCTTCATAGAAGGAAGAAAAAATACAATTGAGTACGAAAAATACATATCATTCGGTAAGCGTAAGTACAAAACTGTTCCATTAAAGCGTCTTCACACCATTTCCACCGCCATGGCGACACCCATACCGCCGCCAACGCACAAGGATGCAACACCCTTCTTGCCGCCTGTTCGCTTGAGTGCGTAGAGCAGCGTAACCAGTACTCGGCAGCCTGCAAAACAAGACACAAAGACATTAGACGAGGAATTGCTAATGGTGGATATTTCGAATAGTCACGTAGGCTTACCCGAAGCTCCAATGGGATGTCCGAGAGCGATGGCACCTCCGCCAACGTTAACCTTGGCCGGGTCCACGCCAAGACCCTTGTTGACGGCCAGTGCCTGGGCTGCGAATGCTTCGTTCAGCTCAAACAGATCGACCTCTTCCAACTTCCAGCCGGCTTTTTGAAGCTGCAATCAAAGGAGATTATTGCGTGAAAGGGGGCTTCGAAATGTACTGCAATACCCACACTTACCACAGCCTGTACGGCCGAGATCGGTCCAGCGCCCATCGTTTTCGGACATATTCCCGTTTGCGCGTAGGCAACGATCTTTGCCATCGGTTTGGCGTTTCGCTTTTGAACCTCCTCGCCGGACATCAGCAGAACGGCGGCAGCAGAATCGTTAATACCGGACGCGTTTCCGGGCGTAACGGTACCGTCCTTAATGAAGCACGGCCGCAGCTTGGCTAGCCCTTCCGCCGTGGTACCATGCTTCGGGTACTCGTCCACCGCAAACTTGATCGTTTCCTTGCGGCCCGCAACCTCCACCGGTACGATCTCCTCGGTAAAGTATCCTTTCTGTTGAGATTCTTCAGCCAGCTGCTGGCTCTTGGCGGCGAATGCATCCTGCGCCTCTCGGCCAATGTCGAACTCTATGGCTAGATTTTCCGCCGTAATGCCCATGTGCAGATCGTAGAACGCATCCGTCAGGCCGTCGTTGAGCATCGAATCGACCATCTTGGCCTCGCCCATTTTGGTGCCACTGCGCATATGCATCACATGCGGTGCCTTGGACATGGACTCTTGTCCACCCGCGACGACGACGGTAGCATCACCGGCCCGGATCGCCTGATAGCCGAGGGCAACCGTTTTCAGGCCCGAACCGCACAGCATGTTGATGTTGTACGCTGGGACTTCCTTCGGTACGCCCGCTTTAATGGAAGCCTGGCGGGCCGGGTTCTGTCCCTGGCCGGCCGTTAGGGCCTGTCCCAGAATGACCTCGCTCACATCGGCCGGATCGACGCTGGCTCGCTGCAGCACTTCTTTCACGGCCACCGCACCAAGATCGGCGGCACTAAGCGACGCGAGTGTGCCCATGAAATTACCTGCAAATGGATGTTCAATTAATGCTCATTAGCAAACCGGGATTTACGCGTCGTTAGTAAGGTTTCATGTAGAAAAAAAGGTTCAAATAAGCAAATGCGAGATCATTAGCGGTTCGACGCTTTTTTTGTCCCTCGATGGGGAAGTATAATAAGTCGTAGCTGTACTACGTCTTAGAAACCTTTTGCTTGTTACATAAACATTAAAATGTTTCTATTTGCATTCAAATTCCGACGGTGATTTATTCCACCCACAAAGGAAACTCTATTGATCCTTTCTATTCAGTCGGTGATAACAACATTTACATTCCATCTCCCGCGGGGTTTGTTACATAAAGAGAGAAACCGAGCGTATCGTGTCATCTCGGGATTTGTCAAAGGTAAACCAATCCCTGTCCGTGTTATTGTTGCTGATGCAAGAGGATGCGTATGCAACACGACACGAACCGATCATACCGTTGGGCATCACGTAACGGCATGTTTGTTCCTGACCCACAAAAAAAACCAACCCGTCGTGCCCATTCGCGCACACGTGGAAAGAAAGTGTACCGAATGTTTTGTTTTATAGTACCGTAGTAATGCAGGTACACGGCGTTTGTAAAATTCCATTACCTACCGATCGGGGTTCTGGCGGCCGACACGATGAAAACTTCTCCTGCTGACGTCATTTTGAAGCGAGATCCGCGCGTAGTGTAGTATAACACACCGTTAAGTTAATGTGTTTTTATCAAAAACTGTCGAATCTCGCGAACTGCGATTCGATAAATGCACCGATAGGCAAAGGGTTACTCAAAGCACACAATAGCTGGCAAGGTAAAATAAAAGGGGAAACCGCCGCTACCAGATGACAGGTCCGCAACACGTCAGCGTGCTTTCTCGCGCAAGTGAACTTTACGAATGGAAATCAAACATTTTCACCACCGTCAGGTTCAATGCTGTGCTGTGTGGATGCGGCACACGAAACGGGTTTTTTTTCTCCAATACGCTTTTATCCCCTCCACGGAACGGGTTTCTTGGGGAGTGTTGGTTTGCGCAACGTGCTTGTTGAATAACACAGTGTACCGGGAGGTGATGAGTAGGGGGTTTTGAATGAATCGAACACCAGCAGGCGGGGCAAGTTGTTTACAACCGCAATTCGTAGAATGAGAGGTACTGCCAGGAACAAGCATTTTGACAATAGCCGTGCAATGGAATGGAATATTGCGGCGGTGAAGGAATAATAGCGAAAACAGTTCTTTAAAAATGGTAGAACGTGTTTGGAATGAAGAGTTGTGGACAGGATTTTTTAAAGTGCATTTAAATAGCTACACGAGAGTGTGAATATCACTTGCATAAGTTTCTATAGAAGAGCAGCTAATGGGCAAACGTTGACCAATGGTAAACTACACATTTTTACTAATGTTACTTCTTGCTCTCATACCCAACTACTCATATTGTCGTTAGTTGCTGCAGACTATTCTAAAACATTATTGTTTCTAATTTTCAGTGTGAATGCGCTGCGCGTACGCCCTTAATAACCAGCATTGAACGTCGCACTATAAACGCACTGTAAACGTCAAATGGGCAATCCGTTGCCCTTCGAATATCCGGCGGTGTCTGTCGGAATGGGCACGGATAAGCGAGGCCGTTCACTACCAAAAACAACGTGTGGCTGTGCGGTCGTGTGGCTGCTGTGCGTGTCCGGACTTGTGCGAGAAGAAAGAAGAGAGAGAGAAAAAAAGTTCAGACCAGAAGTCAGAGTACGTGAAAAAGAAAAGAATCTTCTCCAACGCAAAAGTCACACCAGCCATTCGTGCACGCGTGTAGTCTCTGCACAAGAAAGTTGTTAGTTTGCTCCCCCGCCTTTTTATCTTTACAAAAACCTCCAATTTGCAAAGTGCCTGTGTGTGTGTATGTGTGCGTACGATTGGCGTGATTATTGCACACATTTTGCGACCCGCAAACCGCTCGGAAAGGTCACGGCTCTGTGTGCAAACGCGAAGCGAATTTGGCCGAAGAATTGCAAAAAGAAACTCCTCCCTTAGACGGTTTGACGACGGGCACCTAGCAGCAGTAGCAGCAGTCGCAGCCTTTCCCGTTGTCGTCATTGCTGTAATTATCGCTGTCAGATATATACGCATCCCATTGCGCTTGTTCCGAGAAAAGCGAAACGACCTGCTTCGCCTGCTCGCTCTCGTCGTCGTCAGGTGTGGTTTTGATAGTGTGCGTCTGTGTGTGTGCTTGTGTGTGTGTGTGTCGCGTCCACCCGCGCGCGCGAGCCTAGCAGAGTGTGTGGTGCGGATTGCGTATATTCCGTGGCCGTCTCTCTTTCCGGGCAGGTGTGTGTAGTACAGTGGTGGTGTGTAGCCCGAGCGGAGTGAGTGCGTTCGACGGGAGGCAAAGAAATACTCGCACACAGCAGCTGAGCCGATCGATCCCGGGATAGAGTGTGTGCGTGCCGTGTGTCCCCCTCCCCTGGCCATTAGTCTGAGTTTTTGTAGGGAAAAAATAAGAAGAAGAAAAAACGCAGAAAAAGGCCCCATAAGGGTTAAATTCTTTAGCCGCGAAAGTATTTTATACACGAAAGTAATCGACCCAAGTGTGAATCGCTCGATTCTGCACTCTCTTGCTACATCGCCCTCTCTCTCTTACTGTTTCTCACACTCTATCTTTCTCTCTTACTCTTTTCCCCCCTTGAAGCAAGCAAAAAGTGTTTGTGGCCAAGTCGGTGTGCGTACGTGCGTGCCCGTGTGTGTGTATGAGTGTGTGTTTGTAATTTGTGTATGTGTGTGCGTGCGCGTTTGCCGTGTTGGCAGTGCAGGAAAGTGCAACTCTCGTATTCCGTTGAACCGAATTAGAGAAGAAAGTTCCAGCATCCATCCGAGCGCTTCCCAGACCGCTTCTAATATAGAGGGAGCGCGCATACGGCAAAAGAACCGACACCGCAGATCCGCCAGCAGCAGCAGCAACGAAAGAAATCGTATCAAGACAGCTCCGGGCGACGGAGAAGTAGCAAGAAAGAGAGTGAGAGAGAAAAAGAACCCGACCTTCAGCACGTCGTGCGGCCACCCGTCATCTCCCCAGTGGCAAATTGCTTTGTGTTCGAGAAGGCATCTGTCGAGGCGAGACCGAATCAAGACAAACGATTCAGCTACATCCCCACGGCTCTCCTCCCCACTCCTGCATCAACATGGCGGATTCTACGGAAGAAATTAACCAAATTCTTGACAACAAAACGCAGTCACCAGGTAGGAATGGCCGAAAAGCCGGCCGCATCACGTGTTTCCGGGCCCCGAGCCTTTCAGAACAGCCTGGAACAAATCGTGTTATCTATCGTCTGCTCCGGTTTTCCAACGGACCGGTTATTGGGTGTGTGTGTGTGTGAGGTCCTGCTTCTTCTGCGCTCGGCGTGCTTTCTTGCCAAATCGATAAACACCTTCGATCGAAAAGTTGGGCCCATTAAACGCCGTATTTCTTTCACCCATTCGTTGTCACCGGCCGTCCACGGTATAGGATATTTATCGATCCTTTCGGAAGCACCGACATAGCCAAACGCGACAAAACCGGGCTCCGGGTAACCTTGAGACACAATTTGGGCACCGAATTTGTTTGTCCACCTCGGCCTGGTCGGCAGTGGAAGCGAAGCAAGCGACCGTCACCACCATCTGGACACACTAGATGGTCGTTAGTGGTGTTAGTTGTGCATTTGCTGTTCGTTCGTATGGCGACATCTGACGCAACCAATCGAAGAGCTCGGTGTGGATGTAGAAAGGACGAAGCCAACGTACACGGACGCTAACGAACATCGTGTAAAACCAGCTGGTGGTGGTGGTGAACGGACGAACGGATGAACGGGTTTCTGTCGTTGCACACATTAAAAGTGCGTATCCTTTTTTTTTTTTTAGTTTCGTCGCTCCCCTTTTATGCACATAATATCGTCACAAGAGAATGCGCATTCTCTTTCTGCGATGGTGCGAACAGAAATGGATCAATGAGCTTGATTCCGAAACCGAGCGATGCAACTTCGCAGCAGGTGGTGGTGTTGGTTGGTGGGCTCGAGTTTCGAGTTCGATGGCCCCCGCACCGGGTTGGACGGGCCAAGCCAAGCCGGTAATGGGATTTTGCACTCCGGAAGCGGTCGAAATGTGCAGACAATAATGTGTCTGTTGCGCGAATGTGTGCTTCCACCTCACACACACACACGCACACAGAATTATTATGTAATCTTTCGGAAGCTAAAAATAGTCAGAAGCTGCAGAAAAATAAGGCAAATCATTTCAAACGATTAACCGATGGCGTTCTTTTGGGGAGGGGGCTTGAACGGGGCTCGCTTAATATGGAAGCTCAAATATGGAGGAATGTTCAAAACGCTTTGCCGCTTGGCCTCGGCCGGAAGTTGCATTCTTGTTAGGGTCGTTCACGTGCTTCTAAAGCGTTCCACAACCAAACACTGGCCACCTTGGCAACCGTGCACAGCTGGGGGAGGGAGTAGTGGGGGTGAGGCTTAACTATCGATATGTCCTTTGGGAATAGGAGTTTTAGGGGTTTTAGAATCGTTTACGAGCGGAAGATAGGGAAAGCATTTTATTGAACTCACTCTTGCAGGACATTCAATCGATACCGGAGGCGATTTATAAACTACGAAGCAACGTAAAGATTGTTTTCCGTCGTCACAGTCGCCACCGATAAACAACAAGCGGCGGGTACGAGGGAACCTTCGAACCCGGGGACCATACATGACGTCAGGTCTTTCCCTTCGGAGTCGATTTTTCATGTCCCTTCGGCTCGGGGGTTTATTTTTGTTGTGTCATAAATTTGTTCTTTCGTCCTAAACGTAGAGCCACAAAATAAAAGGCATGAGAAGGGCGGTATGTGTATATATGTACCTGTCGGCAGCCATTTACACCGGGTTGGGTAAAGGAATAAGGACAGGTAGATCGATTGTGTGGGATCGATCGCACTCAATATCTTATCTCGTGCCGAGGGCTCTACGTGCCGTAATTTGAGCATGTGTAAACGCGTTGAAGGTGTTGATATCCATTATTCACGGTGGACATGGTTGAAATGTAATTACATTAAACGACATTCAATCTGCAGGATTGATTGACACCCTGGAGCTAGGGAAAGTACACGATAAACCGTTTAAAATGTGCATCTTGTGTGTACGAATCTTGGAAATTGTTTTAAAGGGAAATTTCAAATTGAGCAGCTTAACTTTTTTGGATAAAAAATCAATTTTTACTTGCCCCCGGAGCTCGTACCGCCGGTGTTTTGTAACACGGACAGAGTGGGGAAGAACCACCTCGCCGCCACTGCAGACAATCGAGAAAGGAAGTCTCGGCGCGGGTGCTGCCGTCTGTCGTCCGGGTGGAGGAAACCTTCCAAAGCAGGACGGGAAGCTATGAATAAAACAATTTAACTTGAGAAAGTAAAACGGCAGCAGCAGGCAGGAGCACACACACAAAAAAACTGCGGACACGAACACGATACTGCAAGTAAGTGGAGGCGAAATTTGCTGTTACTACCGCCGTGGATGTGTTACATGAAGCACTAAAGGTGCAGCCGAATGGTCGTTTGTTGTTTAGCATATTGATATGCACGGGTTCGGGGGTTTTTTTTTTGTTTTAGTTTTCGGCATGTCGTTTGGGGCGTTATGTTTGACCAACACAAATGTACACACACACTTCACTTGATGACAATGTTTGCGGCGGACAGTTCGTTTGCATATTACAAGGCATTGAGAGTGTCCTTCCTGCTGAAGGATATTTGCAAGTGTGACAGAAAGGTGCGCTGTAAAGGTCATTCTCGAGCATCGTGGGCATCATAAATTGATTGCAATGAGCTGCTACGTTTGGTTTCCCTGCGGGATGGCCACGAACATAAATTTGTACTTAAATTTAAAATGAGAGAAGCAATTGTTTTGGTCTCGGAATAGAAATAGATAGAAAGAAAATGTACCATAATAGCGCAACTTCAAGGATTCTTGTGGTATCAGCAAGGTGTGATGAGCAGAAAAGGAACGGTTGAACAGAAGGTGTGAAGAGAGACAACAAGATTGGTTTCGGAAACTTCCTTTGGTTTCGGAAAGAAGAAGGGGCGTTCGCCTGCCTGCCACTGCAAACAATGCAGAAGGCAGAAGAGGGTGCATTGTAGGGCTTACTTCCGAACCGGCGCAACTTGATGTTGCGCCCTGCTGTCCGTACGGGGGGGGGGGGGGGAAGTAAGCCGCTCGCCTTCCGGTATGCATCGGAGCGTGTCGGAGTTATGCGCTGCTGCTGTTGCTGCCGTTTCTATGCTGTGGCGAGAGCGAAAAGCAACCCAACTCGATGCTGCTACACCCCGGCACCGATGTGTGTGTGTGTGTGTATTTTGCTAATCCGCTAATGGCGTTCCATTCATTCGTGTTGGTGCGTTGTGCGATTTGTGGCCGACACATGGCTGGAGAACCACAGCCAGCCGCGCGAAGCGAAGAAGCGCACGCCTCTTGTGCTCGACGGTGCTCCGACAAAGCGCGCCTCGGTTGTTACATATTTTAACATTTTGCTGGCAGTTCCTTCCTCCTCTCCGGTGCACCGCCGCCCGAGTTGCATTCGGGGTCCGCTGCAGCAACCGTGGGCTCCGCAGACGACCTTCGGTCAAGGAAAACGGACGTGCGATGGGGTGAGCGTGAGCGCCGCACTGTACCCACATGTGTACGTGTGCACAACGTGGTATGCCGTTTGCTCTGGAGTGTGCCGGTTTGATGTGTGTGTGGCGCTTTTGTGCCACACCGAAGGACAAGCCCGCTTTTGGCATGGCAATAATGAAATCATGTCATGGAAAAGGCACAGAAATAGTTTGCTCGCATGGCATGGGACATTTAAATGTCACCGCCGCATTTTGGGCTGGTTGAATATGCTTTCAGATTTTATTTTCGATGAGCTTTCGTGGTGGTTTTGTGAATGTTTAAATCGATAGTATTTATCATAAAAAGTGCATGGACAGCTTACAATTAAAATGGTTTAACAATCGATTAGTGCAGGGGGAGTGCAATTGAAATTTAATTGCCCAACTTCTCAAAGCATGAATAATTCAAGCATCTTCAATGAAATCAGTCTGCTCTGCTCATTTGCACACACACGGGCATTCCGAGTTGAATCTTCCATTGCCACGTTTCTGGCCAATCGCTTCTTGTCTCTCTTGTTCTCTAAGTGTCCGACCGCCCAAGACAACCAGAGAACACGACCCGTTGGAAATGGCGTTTCCAATTGGAGCTCAATTGGATTTATCGAGCGACAAAATGGCCAGAGAGATTCGGCGGAACGATTGTCATTCGAAGCCATCAAATCCCCGGGAAATCCACCGCTGTCTCGATTCTTTCGCTTCCCTTTTGGCAGCAAGCGTGTTGCTCTTGGCAGGCAAGAAGTTGGCAGAGATTTTCATGCTCCAGCTGTGCAGGAAATCATCTCCGAATGCTGGGGTGTGGAGAAGGAAATGGGAAGATTTTTCCGGGTCGAAGCGCCCGATTCTGCTCGCAACGGATGGGTTGGAAAAATATAGTACCTCGGCGTGGTCAAGCCATAAAATAAACGATCTTTCACACACATACACGTACCACTGGAGGCAATCGAGGTGAAGACAATGTGAGGGTTGAGAGAAGAGTTATATGTGAAAAGCAATTGAATGAAACGACGACCATCGCTGTTGCTGGGGATATGCTGAAGAGAACGTTCTTTGCCCTAAGAGTTAGTGCTGATTTTTTTTTGTTCTTTTAAACGATGGTCTTAAACGCCACGACAACCGACGCTGCGAATAGATCTTTTTGGATCATTTTCTTTCGCGTCTACCGTGGAAACGAATGAATCTTGCGGAGCCTAATTCTGCCCCTTGGCGCTCCGGCCCTAGGGAAGCGAAAAGATTGGCTCGGGGAGGGGAAAAGAAATTCTCTTTGAAAGCTAATTAATTTACAGCACTCGGAAACGGGACACACCAACAGTACGCTAGACGAGGCACGGGCAGCCACCAGTACACTGTGCCGAAGAAGCAGAGGCTAACCTACCGGAAGGAGCGTTAAGGTGGGCTTTCTAACGAGCAAATGCCGGGTTAGTGTGGCGGGTTCGGACTGCGCCGTTGGATTCGAGCAGAAGTACCGTAACGCGATGACTTAATTCGACCGGCGTTTGGGGGGCAACTAGCCTAATGATGGAAGGGGCGAGGTGGTGGTATAAAATCGTCTTGATTTATTCGAAACAGGGTGACATAACTGTGTCTGCGGTGCTGTACGGTCGCTCTCCCAAGTGCTCATTTCCCTTCGCCATCGCCGGTGGACCTAATTGTGATCCAGATCGACATGGAAAGAGAGTTAATTCGTGCTTAAATTGTGCTTCGATTGTGGTCGATGTTGAAGGAAGGAAAAAAACACACGAGACACGTCGTTTGTGTAAATAGAGGTATATTGATTGTAATAACCGGTCATCGAAGATAATTTCAGTGGTGTGCGGCAAGATTTGATATTTTTTTGTTATTGTTTTGTTCATGCACCATAAACTCCCCAACTCCTCCTGCTCGGCTCGTTGGTATGGTTCACTGCAGTCTGCACTGAGGCGGCCGGGCAGGTGTGGTGGGGTTGAAGAGTTATGGTGATCATGTTCATGTTCCGTATGCATTGCCTCTCACTCTCTCGCTCTGTGTCGCTCTTTCACACGAATGCATACACACAAAGGGGGTCAGTTGGTGCCCGGTTTTAAAAGAAAAGCCTTCTTCTTCCTCCCTGCTGTTGTGTGCGACGATGGTGGTGGTGGTGGCCCGGGGAAAACGGGTCATCGGTTTTCCCCTCTTGCTTCGTGCACTCTAATGTGTGCCAAATATGCATCCATATATACGATGCGGTACGGTATTGTGTTCGGCGTGTGTGTATGTGTGTGTGTGTCAGTCGGTCTAGCGCCTAGCGTGTGTGCGCCATGGTTCGATGATCCGTAAAGGGTCGCGGAACGGATTTGGAACGGAGCCAGCCAAATAATGCGGCAGATAGAGAGAGTATCCCCGCTCTCCACCCTTTTCACCTCCTCTCCAATACGACGATATGAGGGAGCGACCGGCGTTTTTCCTGTTTGTTGCCGCCGATTTCGATCGATTTGCTTTGCACTTTTGGCACAGTGTGTGTGTGTGTGTGTGGTGTGGCATTATCGCTTTGTTCACGATGATGTCCGAAGAGTCGCAATGAATGGCCGATGCCAGTCCAGTAAAAGGTTTTTCTTCGTGGCCAATGTTGAATACGAAAGGTGCCAACATGAGCTGAATTCGGATTGTTGGTTTCAATGCATTCAGCAACATATTGAGCTACCAATGGCAAGCATCGGAAATTTGCTGTATTCATTAAAATAATGTTAAACTAACAACATGGCCTTTGCTACTCGTCCAGATGGAACTGACAAAGTCTACAAAGCAGCGTTCATTTATCTTATCTTGCTCGCCAAAGTCGGTGCCATCATCGACTCATCAGTTTTCTAATCCTTTCTTTATCGGCAGCGGGAAAAACTCGAATCTATAATACCCTCTCTCTGTCTAATGGTTGGTCGTTTGTGCTGCTCGGTTGTAGCAGATTACCCCTTTTTTCAAGCTTTTTTTTGATATAGACGGTGGAGGTCACTGCCGATTTGAGGTGAAAATTTTCACACCCATTCACACCCCAACGGGGGATACCAAGTCAAGCAAGTAACTTTTCCACACAACAACCTCAAAAGCAAGAGGAAACAAAAAACAACGCCGCCACCGCCGGTAGAGGTCTTTGTTAGCGTGTCGAACAGAGTTGGTTGTAAAGCCGGGTGAAATGAGGTGTTAATTTCAATGTCAGAGAGTCACAGCCCCTTTGGGCCGTCGAGAGAGGCTTGGGTGCGCGCGCGTTCGACGAACCAACGCTAACTGGAGGAGCCCAACTGTGTTAGTGATACCTGTGAGGGCGGAGAGCCTTGAGTGGAAAAAGGGTTGGACTTATCACTGCACTGGAAATGCGCATTATGAACGACAGTGCAAAAGCTCGGACCACTATGAGACCTGTATGACGACTAGGTCCTGAGGAGACTTGAACTTAGGACGACCATGTTGCTGAACTGAACATTATACGGATGTACCACGAGACGTCTCTTCTTTAGCTCTGCAATACTTGTACTAGTATCTACAACCTCTGGTATAGTCTAGTCTTGTAAGTCATTGAGACACCCAACAACCATTATTATGAATGCTAAAACGTTCAGAAAAACACCGTCTTTCGGTCTGAAATGTCCCAAAAATATGATTGCATGTCTCTGATTAGTAACTAATCTTTACCACCTCAGCACAAACAGTGTATTACTGACAACTTCCACTACGGTCTCCTGCAAGCACAGCAGCCCCAGCCATCTTATCGGTTCAGTTGAGGGTGGCTCATATTTTTGCGCACCCGTTAAGATTGGCCTTATCTTATCTATCGACCGGAGATCATTTATGGTGCTGCAAAGTGCAGTCGAAGCTAAATGTGTGTGCTTCGGTGGCCTTTGGACATTCCCTTTGGATCGAAACGCACTCGCGCAAACTGTTTCGAACACTAGCGCGCGCGGTTTGTGAAAGTAAACAAACATACGCTGGCCACTCCGGTTGGTGGTAGTGGTGTGCGTTTGTGGGACGTCAATTATTGACGGGGATAGCAGGTGGAGAGAGAGAGAGAGAGAACGGAGAACGCCTACAGTGGGTGGATTTAATCCTGCGGCTCCCTTGCGGTGTGTCCGTGTTGGAGCGCATTTGCTTGCGCACGTTCCGTCTGGTCAGTGAGGTAGTGCGAGTTCGCTTCTAGATGCTTCTGGGCGACACAAACACCCGCATTCGAGATGGCGCTTGTGCTGTTTTGGGGGGTGGTGGTGTGAGCTCCGAGATGTCCGATTTCGTCGCCGTCTGGTGGTGTTTATCTACTCGTTCGCAGTGGCACGGTACACGTCATCGTGTAAACGGTGCGAAGGGGAAGTTGAAAGCGCCACTCACGCGCACCGCTTTCGCGTTCGTTGACGGCAGTAAGGGGTAAACAAATTAATCGACCTATATATATTTACCCATTTCGTTATTGCTCACATTACAAACAGACCGCAATGCTTCTGTGTCCAGTTGGTAGCAGGAACGGGAGCCTGATCGATTTGCAAATCGAATTGGAAAGTAATTGTCATTGAGCAACCTTTTTGCGACCTTGTTTTTTTTTCTTGAGGGGATTGATTGAATTTTCTTTCTGTTTCGTTATCTCTGTCCAGCGAACCGTAAACACAAACATCACAATCATCGCGATCCCTTACCGCGATCCCTACAGCGGTCAATGATCACTTATTCGTGATCGTGGGTTTTTCCTTTACACTTTGATGAACGTGCCGACCTTGACATTGATCGTCGGCTCATAAAACTGTCAATGGGAAGAGCAATCAAGAGAAGAGCGTGTTGGTAGAAATCGTCGGGTTAGGAAAAAAGGGCGCCGACCAGCGTGAACTTCAACACTGGAATGATTATCGCAAACGTCGCTTGGTTGTGACTGTGATGGTCACGAGGCCGTAGATGCTTGAGTGATGATGACGTGACGCGAGTGCAGCTTTAGCGGTGTAGTCGTCGTTAATGCTCTGATACAACCATTTTGCTTTTCGCACCAGTTTGACGTACTCTCGCTGGTCTTGGTTTGGCGTGTCAGAATTGATGCCACGTCGTTGCAATGAATCATGCGGTACATCCACCGTAGCAGATGGGCAGCTGGGAACTGGGAATCAGCCGGCCACAGCACACCCACGGCAAAATCAACCAGATATGGGGGTTGGAAAATCAGAATTTAATTAGTGTGCTTTCTCTCCCCACTCTGCGGTCGATAATTGCTAGAATTCATGCTTAATGTTGCCAGGCGAAATGCTAGCCACGAAGACCGAATGGATAGAGCGATAGAATAAAATGTGCAAGAAGCCGCCCGTCTGCTCTCCCCACCAAAGCGGCCCCTGTTGAAGCTAAAAATGGACCAAAGCTAACGCGCAAGAATACCGTAAATAGGCAGCAGCACACCACGATCGCCACAGCGAGGCACCATGACGGACGGACGCCATCCGTGATCGTTGGTGTGCGCGATCGGTATCTCCGTGGATCTGCAGCGCACTCACCCAAGCTGCAAGTTATTCAACCCGATCCGTGTAAGCTTTTCGGTCAGTGTCGTGCTCTTCGATGTTTTCTTTTGCATCCTTCAATCGTTCGGCAGCTGTTCGGAAGTGGTTTGTTGTGTGAGTGCATCAAATTAAGATCTATTGCGACGGGGGGAACCAACGCTCCAACCAAACGCACCAAAAACCAAAGCTCTCGTTTGCGAGCAGCCAAAACAAAACCGGAAAATGGGAATATGCACTTGCCGCGTTTGGGCTGTGGCAGGTGATTTATTTACACCGGCCGGGCCTCATCGATGGGCTTTCATGGAAATTTATCATTTCGGTTGAGCTGTTGTGGAAGCGTTGTTTTGTTCGTTGCTGCGCCTGCCCAGGCTTTGCTCATTATTGTGTTGCGAAGCTTTAGGAAAAGCGCGTGGATTCGTTTCGGCATTTTTTAGGGCTCAAGCACAGCACAGATACAGCGGTTGAAAGTGGGCTGCGTTTTTGTGGGGCTACATCTTAGTTGCAATGGGTGAAAAAATGCACCAGCAGCAAAAAAAAAAACAAGTTACGTACGTAAGTTATTTCGACAATATATTAAGCAGCAAGAAGCAATAAATCAGTCCGATATTGGTCGTGAAGCATGTTTGCAGACACACTTTGACCGATGGTGGGAGATCTACCTCTGATCTACCGGGCGCTTTTGACGTAAAACGATTGTTTTGGTATGATTGAAGGGTCGTTAGCTTGGGGCTCTCTCGATCAGACGAGGAACTGCAGGAAGCAACGACGTGTGTACCTTCCGCAGCAAAAATGCGGCTGTGTGTGCGTGTGTGGGGGGAAATTAACACATAATCACGCTTAATATTAACTTCCGTTTATTTTGCCCACAAACTACGAAACCACTACGTGTGCGTGGCATGATTTGGTGTTGTTATTAATCGAGAAGGAAAGCATTTTTCCTTCCTCTCCCTGCTATGGGCATTGTTTTATAATACAACAGGCAGCATCCGGGAGTAATGAGGGTGAGTAGTAGTAGGAGCATGTGTTGATTTTGTTAAAACAGAAAAGGCATAAATTAAGCGAGCGAAGTGTTGGTACGATTCGCTTGTTTGTTTGAGCTTGTTAAGCATGTGAAGCTTTCTTCCTGTATGAACTGGGTGTAGCAGCGTGTGCGTAACATGTATTTTAATAACTCAGTATCATGTTTCAATTTACATGATCCACCAGGGCACAACATAATTGGTTTGAATATTTATTTTATTAGTTGCGATAACAGCACAAAACCTGAAACTTTTAGTGAACTTCCATTATCTCATCGTAGTGGTGCGCACGTGGTGGCGGTACGTCAGCCTTTTGTCGACCCCCACGTGTGGTGTGCGTGCCTGGCGTGCGTGACTTCCTTTTGCTATCGCTGTGAGGTGCGTTTCGTGTCGGAATGTAGACGCCATAATCCGTGGAAAAGGATGGCGCTTCCTTTTGTAGGTCTTCCTTGCTTGGGCGCTGAGAGTTCCTTGGCTTACGCTCGATTTTTCACGCGTCCGTAGACATGCGAAAGCTTTTCTCAGATTGTGTATGTACGTCTAGTAAGCGGTTGTTACGATTGAAGATCGACGAAAGGAGTGATTAATCATACAAAGAAATAAATCTTCAAAGGACCCAAACGTTCTGGCTCTTTTTTAACAAGTGCGAGACGGTCTTAAAAATCTTTTTACATTAACTCTTGACATTTAAAAGAAGTAGCCGAGGAGAAAGAAATGCTAACCCGAGACCTTCGTCAATTTCCTGTTTCATTTGCATGGAGCGTTGCTCGGAACTCTACTGGCAAGTTTGCTAGAACTCAGTCAACCGGAAAAGGCGTTTAGCGTTGAGGTTTTGCTTCTAGTTCATTGTTCGTTTTCTTCGATTGCTTTCCTCCGTGCGTTGAATACCGGCTAACCTCAGCATTCACGTTAGCGTAATCGATCGGATTGGCTTTTTGTTGCCATTGGGCAATTGGTGCTGCTATGTAACGCAGCTCCAAACATGAGGTTACCGCGTTGTAGACTCAACCACGAACAGAACAAATGCCTCGAACGTCCTAGAAACATTCTCGATTGTTTGAAGTTGAGGCATTGAGTGGCTTGAGAGGGTGAAACTAGCTAGGTTGGCAAAATGTTAGTCAATTAGATTATCCACTCGCTTAAGCATCCTGTCGTGCACACACACACACACACGCACGGGGAAATAAGATGGATTACAGGTCATTCCCTCACTTTTCCAGCAGTTAGTATGCATGATCTTCCTAAGACTTCAAAACATCCGTTAAATTGTACGGATGCTATCAAATTTGATAATTAATTCGACCTCACTTCTTCCAGCCTCGCGCAGACGAATGCGATCCGTACGTGTGCAAGATAGTTTTTAACGAGCCTCGGGGCACTTTGCCTTGCCAGCAGGTGAATGAATAGGGGGAAAACAGAACGTAAAAAAGCATAACGATCTTGCGCAATCAGAAATAGCTCTCCGGGAACAATAAACCGTGCGCGCGGCGTTAGAGTTTGCGAAGCGCACCTGATACGTACGGCGAATGCTGTGCTCCACGTTCTCTGGAGAACTACCACCGCCAGCGTGCCATATGGAGCAAGACGGGGATTAGCGTCGGCAGATCGAACGGGGAATTTTCTGCCGAGCTTTTCTGTGTGTCCTCTCTCGCTCTCTCTTCCCTTCGCAACGGATCCAGATGAGTTGCTGTGTTTTGTGGCTTGTTTGTGAGGTCGTTCCATTGTGGGACTTCTTCCCGTCCGCTTCGGGGCTTTGATGCTCCTCTTTTTTTGGTGAAAGTTGCACCTGTTGCTGGACATATGCTGCACTTCAAACCGATTTCTAAAACCGACATAGAACTTCAGGTGCGGGATGCAAGGGGAGGAACCTGTTGGTGGCGAGTTCGGTCGAGTGCTTTAGATAACGGCATCTAGAAACCAGCACCATCTCCCTCCGCCCAATCACGCGCTAGCTAATGAAGTGTCGGCGACTGTGGGTGGCGCTAATGAAGTCAGAAGTGAAGCCTGCAAGCCATCAAAAAGCTGAGGAATTTTTTTTTGTACATTTCCGGTGCGAGGCGATAAAGTCGCCAGCCCCGTGTGTACGATGATCATAAGAGAAGTGCACTCGAGTGAGTCGAATGTTCGAGCTGACGAGCCCGGTTGTAGTACATAACCACAACTCATGAGATCATGATTACCTGGTTCGTCCGCAGATCGTAACGATGGATCGGCGTCTCGGATGTGTTTGTTTTACTAACTCACATCATTCGCGTCGATGGTGGAGCGCTATATTTCTTTAGACTTTGTTGTGTCAAACAGGTTACAGCTGGGCTTGAAAAGATCATTGTGTTCTTTTTATGGCTCGTTCACACATCATAACGTCTGTGTTGAAGTTTGGAAATGAATGGATCCAAGGCTTTGTGAACGTTTTCTTATAACATTTTTAACGATGCCGCTAACAAGAATCACGCTAAATCCAAGTATCTGTCAGGGAAAACACTATTTAACGGCTAAAGCTTTCTAGAGCTTTTGTCCATTAAGTGGCACAACATCTCATGCTAACTTGGCTAAAACTGTCACAGAATGTTCTAGCAGGATTTGTAAAAACATTCGATTCATCTCTGTAATTTCATGCTCCAACAAAAAAAGGAAGCCAAGCAATGTGGTCACAGAGGAATGTAAGGTCTTTCAAAGGATAAAGTCCTCGGCTTTTCTCGCTGAAGTTCGCGGACATCGTAAAATTCCCAAAGCCTGCAACTTTTTGCCATTCGTTGTTAGCAGAACCGTCTTCCAGATTGTTCTGTTCAGCAGCAGTGGGATGATTTCACGTACAACTTCCATACAACACCGCACCGGGTTTCTGCACGTTCAACCGATCCATATCGCGTACGCGTTTGAAGTCCAGCAGGTCGTTTGGAGTCGGAATTTGTTTTTTCCTCAAACGTCTTCTAGATTTAAATACCTTACGCTGAGTAATTTATGCGTTTCTCGCCCGGGCTATGTTTAGACGCTGTGGTATACGCAGGCAGCGCTCCCATGGTTCGGGCCCGGTTAGTTGAGCTAACTTATTCAGCGGCTGCCAACAGAAACCGGCTGCTCTCTAAATGTAAATGTCACGCCTTGGAGGCTAGAATGGAGAAAGATTCTTTCGTCGGTTACCTATTACGTTTAAGATATTGGGTTCTTCGTGCCTGGCCTCTCCGCAGTGGCTGCGATATCGATGGCCGTAGGACGCTGCTGGCAAGTGTTGAGAGCGGGAGCAAGATTAATGGCTGCACTTGGTGCTGTCCACTTCGGGGTAGGTTGCTGCTTCGGCAGCATTCTGTCGGATGATCTTCATTTCGCTCATTTGAAATCGGTCCGTTCCGTTTGTGCCGGGTGGCGTTGTTTCGATTTGATGCGGAAAATCGTATTAGCATAGCTAATTTAGTGCGAAGCCTATTGATTGGCGGTTGGTCGATGGTTGGCGTCATTTCTCGAGGAAAGAGACAGAGGAAATGCGGATTAGTCAAATTAGGTAGAATATCCCTCAATTTACGTGGTGAGGACGTATGTGTTCAAGAATGTTTTGAAAGGGCCTTATCCATCCAGAGGGAAACTATCACTGTACTTCCGATTAGCGTCAGGCTACTCATGATGGTTCAGTGTGTCATTGACACGTATATAGGCAGAGTGGGTCGTTTTCGGTCGTCGACGCGTTACTGCCATCAATGACATGCAAAGGTCAGAATTAGTCATACCATTATTAGCATAGCTCGCATGAGCGACATGCTAGACGGGTTTCCGAAAACGAATACAGCCGCGCACGTTCGTGGGAGAGAAGAATGTTTGCAACGCAACCCGTTTGACAATGTGACGATGATAGTTTGTGTTGTTGTTGCGCTGCTGTTCGATCGGCTGTAGTTCTGTGTTGCGCAAACAACGGGCAATAAAAATAAAACTCCCCCGAAAAACACATTCCATCAATCAGAGAGTAGCGCCATCGTTTGCGTTAGTCGATCGCTACTACCAAAATAACACCGACAAGAGGCACACGATGGGGCCGATTTGATCCTTTCGCTGTTGGAAGATGATCATTATGCTACGCCGAGATATAGCCCACGCGACCGTCCGAAAGTGTTTTGTGTTTGTCTTTTCCCATCCACGCCCCCGTGTTTTATGACTCATCGATTTGTTTTGAATCGATCGCGTTCGTGCGCAGGAAATGCATTGCGTGCGTGCGTGCGTGCAGTTGCATCACTTTCCTCCGCGCGGATCGCGCTTCTCGCGTGCACACACACACCCACACACGCGCTGTCACCGTTGTTTGGGGGCTTTTAAATGTGTGCGGGTCGACCTTTTTTCATTGTGCTTGAATGTATCGCCAGCGGACGATCGATTACTACTAGCTTTCTCTTCATTCCATCGAATGTCCATCGGCAAGACGTCAATTTTACAATCACTTTTGATGCCTGTGTGTGTGTTCATTCCAACTTCCACCCGCTTTTTGCGCACTTACCGAGGGGTGCTGAAGGTTGGGTGAGATTGTGTTCTGTCATACACACCCTAACAACGGCAACGGGGCGTGGTTGGGGGTGGTAATCTCTTAATACTTATCCGAATTTATTGCTGCTGCAACAGCGCCGTCGATCGGCTTCGGTGGGCGCACTAAAACCCCATTCCGTCCACTTATTCGATTGGTTTCTTCTCGTTTAGCTCGCGGGAAGCTCGGAGCCGGCGTGCATTCGATCGGTTCTTGGCGTGGTTTTGACACGCCCAGCCACGCGGCGACTTCACTGCACAAACTATCGGCGATGGTGGCGCGGCATATTGTGCTAATTTAATTATCTCTTCAAATCGGACACGTCGCGGAATGGACCAAAGCCGCCCGATTGGACCGCTGGGGACCATCGACAATGGTCGTCTGGCTCCATTTCGATTATCTGCTATTTATTTGGTGTCTGCAAACGTAGAGATTCCCTTCCGCGGTGGAAGCCATCGGAACCGACATTCGTTTACATTGGCTTACGGACGGGCAAAGGATGGATTAGGGATGGATCGATAGGATTGGATAAATATAGAGCCAATGCTCTGATGATTGCATTCGAATGGATCCCCATCCCTGCGCTCTGTCGCGCTTAAACCGTAAGCTACGATACAGTTCAATAAAAATAGTGGCAGAGGGCAAAAAATGCATTTAAATCTCGATCCTAATGAGCTTCGCTGCACTAATCGCCATTAGCAAACAAAAACAAATAAAAGAAAAAAAGCCCAATTCCTTCGTTCTCTCATTCGCTTGTTCCGATTCCTGTGCAAACCATTGTGATATGAATATTCATGGCCGTTCAAATCTATTGCATGGCCCGCGCAGTTTAATGTAATATTTATAAAACTCACCTGCGGAAAATAACGTGAAGGTGCACTGAATTTAAATTAAATGTTACCCTCCTCTTCGACGCCTGCCAGCAAGCAGCTCACGGTTCAGCAGCGCAGCGTGTAACGGGTAGAGTAACACGTGTGGTGGCTCGCTCGGTAACGGTTCATCGTTAGCGGATCTTCGCAGTGGTAGATTGTTGGATAAATTTATGCGCACCAATTTAGGCTCATGGGTGTCGCCTTCCTTCCCACCTTCCTCGCCAAAGGTGCGTGAAGTAATGTTCCGGTCTAAAAATGACGTCATCTCGTCGCTTCCAGGAATCGTTCGCCGCGCGCCTGACCTACTTCTTGCTCGCGGTGGTGGGATTTTTAATTTGTTATCCTGCTTTTTTCGTTGCTCTGCCGCTAGTGGACAAGGTTGGAAAACAAATTACATTAAGAGACATACTCACGCACATCCCCTCTTGACTGACTGGTGGTAGTTATCAGTAAAATTTTTGCTAGTTTCGCAACGACAGTGTTGTGTGAGCGAACGACACTAATTATGTTGGATTAGCTAACGCGCGCTGTGCGAGGCTAATATTCATGAGTGCTCTTAGGTTGTATTGGCGGAAGAGAGGGAAAAAAGTGCACACCAGCTAACCATTTGTGAAACTATTTACGAGAAAATGGTGCGCCATCGTCCATAAATATGGATATTATTGCACGGCACGATGAATATATTGTTATGCGCTTTTTATGGCAGAATTGGAATGTTCTGTTTTTGGGTGTGAAAAGGGAAAACAAATGAAAATTGTACGAGGATCGTCGAGGTAGTTAAATGGTGCATTCTAATAAAAAATAAAGTTATTTAAAAACACCAAAATTAACAATGAGTACAAACAATACACATTGACGTCATTAGTCAATCAGTGTCGTCTTTCTTTTGTCATTGCGTATGGGATTTTGACGAATATTTTGCCATGTCATGCGTATCTAACCATGATAAACATCAGATATTTTGCCCGTCCTGATAAGATAACGCTTACAAACAGCTGTTCGGAAAAAAGATACGAAACAAGTAAGCGTTAGCTGATAATGTCAATGTCAATTAGTAACAGAACCTTTACAATCCCTTTCGAAGTTACCCTGTGTGTCATTCGCCAATGAAGCACGGAATGAAGCATTTGCATTTTCGCTGGTCAGCTGTTTAGCCCTTAGCTGTGTACCGCTGTGTGTCTTTTGCCTGCCTGGAGTAAAGAAACAGACGCATAAATGTAATTGCAGACGTAAATTGGACCAAGCATAATACGTGCTGCGCATACACGCGTGCTTCTTCCTTCCTTCTGGGCGGTCGATATTGAAGGAGAAACCCTGACCAGAAGGTACCGGCGACACTAAACGTTCGCCTGAAGTGTCTGACCAGTGGGCATACAATTTTCGCTTCACCCAACCAAAAGTTTTCCAATGTCCGCATGTGCACGTGAGGTCACGAACTGTCTGTGTTGCGTTTGCACACTTACGTCACCGGTCCGGAATGTCGTCAATGTTTCACTGTTTTCCCCCGAGATATACATTGCCTCATTGTGTGTGTGTCGTTGACTCATAAAACTTTTCTTCCGATTTTCAGCGGCAATTTTCATCACGGGTAGAAGTAGTAAGCATCATTGAATTATGAATATCCGGGCACGTGCCGGGTCGGTCCGTTTAGATATGAGAAAAGTATTTATATAGCGCCTGCCGGGCAGAGCACAGATCCGCAAAGAAGACATTCTCAATTTCCTGTCTCCACGGTGTCTGGTTGAAGAGAGGAGGATCGCCGACTACCACGGCGCTAGGGAGGGGTTAGCGAACCTTTAAGAATGTGTTATAAAATACGAGCGAAGATGTTGATGTTGAGCTTGCGGATGCAAATCACGTCCAGTCGTTGAGTCGTTCAGTTGATTGCGGTTTGGCAAAAGGCACACGACCAATCTGCCCGCTTCCTTGCATGCACGTCACACTAGATGACCCGCCGCAAGGCTGTTTTTGGTGTGCCGCCGATAGGAGCTTGGCGAAAGAATATGATATATACGGTACGTGGCGAGCGGTTTTGGCGACGTGGAACTCACCCAATCGTGCAGGCAAGAGGCCTCGACATTGTCGCGGGCGGCATTTTGGAAAGCAATCGATGAAGTGGAGGAGACACGCGTATATTGGATTCGCCGCCGCCGTCGTCATCGTCGTCGTCGGTCGTTGGCGAAGCCTTAAAGTTTACCGATAGGATCAGGCTAATCGTAATGGGGCCGGTTAGGGTATATGCGGCTGCGCCTCGGTATTGGTCGGTTTGCAGGAAGCTATCTTACTCTTTATTCTACGCTTGTTTTCGTTGGCTGAACGTGTACGTAATTGGCGTGCATGGCGTGAAACGGTCGGCGGATAGCAGCGATGGGGGGGGCGCGGGATATTACACCATCTATAAATTGGCAAAGTCCGAGTGGCAAAAGTAAGGTTTATTTGGGGGCAATGACTGAAGGCAGGCTTTGATGCTCAATGACAACACTCATTGCTTCGTAGGCCGCTTGTTTGCCGCTTGTTTCGAACTGTTTGCGATCGGAAGCTAGTCGTGAAAGATTGTCAGTCACGTGTGTTTCTTTTCTATTTAACAAAAAAAAAAGCTGGTGAAAGTTAAACTTCAATGAGAACCGAATCGAAAGATACGGACGATCGAAATGGAAATGCAGCGCAAATGTGCCCATGTACTCAATTGTATGCTATTTTGCTAAACTTTACACAGACACCACTTTTCCCCCGTCCCCGCTCTCTCCCTTACGAAAGAAACTGTGCAACACGCATGACATACAAACCGTGGCCTGAACCATGTTTGGCATTTTGTGTTTGAAGTCACTCTGCTGCACGGCATGTTTCTTTTTCTCTCAGTTTTTTTTTTGGTTGAGAGTGGACTAGGCCATCTTTTGGAAAGGAGGAAATAGTAATACACCAGCACACACACACACACGTACACACAATTTACGAATGGGTCAAATTTCTTTCCCACCGAGGCCACTCGGTACAGAACTGCATTGATACTTTCGTTGTTTGAGCCGCAAACAGAAGTCGCACACGGACGGCGAGGTCTCTCTAGCACTTCAACACTCTTTCCGAACATGGTATGGCTTTCCCGAGTGCGTTGCTTTTACATGTAACCTTGTACCGACGGCGATTAGGATGCATATCTTCGGACCGGCCCAATAAAGTCATTGCGGAAAGCGTGCATTTTCATTTCTTGCCGACTTTGTTTGGGAGGTGGTATGATGCGCTGTTGATTCCACCAGTCTCATGATGAGTTGATAATCATGATGAATTGATTGAGGGGAAATTTTCGGCCAAGAAAGGAACCGCCTAAATTGAGGTGTTCCACAAAGCGCGAAAGCAAATGGGAGAAGATGAAAGAGATTCAGATGACTGAAGGCGATACATGGTTGGTTGGTTTGCATTTGACGAACCGATGGGTAACGTTGGATGGTTTTCAGTAAGTTGTATTCATTTCCATGAAGTTTATAGGTTCGTGTTTTTGGCACTTTTATAGGCAACTCGACATACTACACAAAATAAAGCAAACCAAAATATCTTCGCTAAGTCGCTAAACAACAGCTCCTTACCATCAAGAAGCTGTTTCGGAAATTTGATTTTCAGTCCTTTGAATGCGGTTCTGGTGAAATTGTTTTTCGCGTCGTTTGGAACTTCTGGCAGTGTTTTGTACATCATCCGCGCGCAGTAAGACGATATCTTGATGTTTTGGCGTTTGTTGTGTTGTGGCAATATAAACTTTTCCAATTTACCTGGCGCAGGATTATTGAAACCAGCAAGAAATGTGAAGAAATACTCTCTACTCAGCTGTGTGCAGTATCACAACAGGATAGAGGAGGGAGTAGCAATGGTTGTTAACCTTGCCGATATCTCCGCCCGTGTATACTTGTGCGTACATCAGCAATACTCCAATCTTGTAGCATCAACGCAGATTTTGTCTTACTCTTTGCTCGAAGCGAAAGATGCAAATTTAATACTTTTGCCGCCATCTCTGGAGCTCTCGGGGCACTGAAGATTAACCTTGGTTGGATTATGTTGCGAATGAACCTTCGCGGCAAACTTAAAATACTAACGGCTGCTGGGTCGTCGAGGGCTGGTCGGTGATGTTGGCGCAATGCTGGTTTGCGAATACGGTGAATATTATAGCAGAAGCGTCGAAAGGGCAAATGGCGTGTCGTTTAGACTCCTCTTTTTTTCAAAGTGCAAAATGAAGATTTAAAACTGTACTCCATGGTGTGGACTATTTGTAAATTGCAGAAATGCGTTCAGTTTCCTCGGGATTATTTATGATTTGGCAAACAAAAGCGACACGCTGTTTGCGTTGTGCGAAATATGCTGCTCGAGCTGCTAAAATGGGCGTTAAAAATAGCAGTTGGCACACGGGTATCGATCAATGACCTTGCGAAATTCCATAGCCAGCCAGCATAGCATAGCATAGCATAGCATGGAGCCCTACCCTTACATAAATCATGTGCTGTACATGACATTGTTATGAGCTCCTTTTGTGCTGTCCTGCGCGAAAAGTTGTGTCACGTGAAATAAATCCCTCGCCGTGGAAAGCCAATAAACGGAACCTCCATCACGCTAGGGACTAGCTGTGGCTCAAAGTGGAATGTTATTGGACTTGATAATTAAAGCCCCATAATTATAGCACTTTTTAATCAATGCGGCTTTGCGGAGGTTTGTTGTGATGTTGTTGTGACTAAGCCTCTACATATACATAGTCAGCTGGGTGTTTGTGTGTGTATTTAAAACGACCATCACTACACCAACACATGCTCACAGCTGTCAGACACACGAGCATGTGATGGACGGTGACGTCATTTTTATTTCAGACGAATGATACTACTGTGGCTCATGCGTGTAATGGGCCGTGGTAGTAAACTGCAGTTTCTGGCTGTTGGATGTGTGTTTTTATGTCTTTTCTATCCCTTTTGCCACCGTTCGAGTATGTGTGTAGGTTGGAGAGTATGGCACACACAAGCAGACGTGTCCTTGGAATTAGATTATACCGTGCGTGCTGGCACAAAATGATTTCCGTCGATTGTGTCATGATGTTGCGTCTATGTATAGGTAATTAGTAAAAAATGGTTGGCATATGGCACAGACGAGATGTATTTAAATTAGCTTTGTTTACCTTTTCTATAATGTGTTCCTAGATGTGTTATTACTTTACGTCTTCCTAGCATAAAACATCTTAAACGTCGTCTTGTGATTAAAATGCTCACAAGCTGCGCGCGATTCAGGTTCTTCCACTGCAATACAATAAGCACCCAAATGTCACCAAGAGATGGGCTGCTGCACCGGCATGTGTCGTCCAATTGCTGCTGTCATAAAATGTCCCATCACGTCACTGTTTGGCTTGCATGTGTGTGTGTGTGTGTGTGTGTAAACCCCCGAACCGATCTGTTTAAAAATAAACCATCGAACCCGCGGGCAGACAGTCAGACAGACTGACGGGGCGGGAGTCTCTATCGTAAGCGCGACACTGTCCACCGATAATGTGCCGCTTCGGTGCAGGAAACTCGGTGGAAAAACTTCCTCACCTTCGTTCGCCGTGGAGCGATCGGAATTTACGGAAATCGGCTGCATTACGCCGTGTCAGAAAAAGCCGGGCGGAAAAAGACGGTACAGCTCGAGGTTTTCCTGCTCCACCACGCTGCTTGTTTTCCACACGCTACTTTCACTCCTTGGAGCAGCGCAGCAGCACGTACGAGTTGCCGGTTGAGTATGTGAATTTTCCAATCCCGTCGTTGCTTTCTGGCAAGGCGGGGGGATGTATGTCGTCGTCGTTGCACACTTTTTGGCTTTCTTTTGTTTGCAGTGCACCGCGCGCTGTTCCACTTTTCCAACCGCGCATGGGCATGGGACATGGACGGGTGTGTGAACGGGCGTGTGGAAATATTGGAACCTCTGCTTGGGGTGTTGGCTCGGCTTGGTTTGCATGTGCATGCTTTGGGAAAAATATTATTTTAGTACCGCCAGTGTGTACACCGCGTACGCGCTCTCTCTGCTCGTCGAAATGTGACAAAGGAAGTCTATAGAGAGAAAGAGAGAGCGCAGAGGTGTGTGTAGCAGTGTGTGGAGGTCTTTTGGCAGTTGAGCTATATATAGTTCCGTTTGGTGAGTGCATGCGGTGGGTTGCAGCGGTGCAGTTGCATGCCGGAATGCGCCACCATGTGCTGGGGCGCGTTACGATTTAGACTGTGCGTGTAAGTGTTGGTGCACTGCTTTGGTCTGAAGCAACACATAGAACATCTTGCTCTCTCTCTGCTTGTGGTATAAAGATGCTCGAATCGAATTATGTTTGGTCATGGTAACGCTGGAGCAGTCGCAGCCAGACTTTTTACTCTAGAACGCGTGACTTGACGACCATAAAATGAATGCAAGAGAATGCCATATAACCAACGTGCCAGCGAAAACAGGAACGATCTCACCCGGAAGCTTTGTCATATGTCGGTAAAAAAAACTTCTAGAAGCTCCAATTAGCACATAACCACGCACACGTGTCATAATAACGAGAGGCAGCCACTTGAATACGGCCGTGATTTTGCGCCCGCATTCGATAGTGCACTCGAAAAGCGCCCAGAGAGGCACGTTGCAAACGATTAGCCACTAATCGTGGGAAGGCATTGGCATTGAACAAAGCTAGGTAAACAATTTAAGGTAAACAATATTTTGTGTGACATGCGAAGCGAAGAATGGTTACAGTTATAAACAAATCCAGTTCTATTGCTTTTGCCGGGCTCATCCTGCATCGGACAGACGTCAATAGAAGAGAGGAGAGCATGACATCATAATCCGAAGGAAAATTGCGCACACACCATGAAGAGCACCTCAATCGCATTGCGCGTACCCATCCATGCGCATCGCGTTCACCTAGCTCGCGTGAAATGTACCACGTACACTCAGCGTCTTTATGTGTGTTCCCCACAAACCTGTGTGTTTGTGTTGGTGGTAGCAGCCAGAGCAATGATCACATTTAGAGATTAGATGCTGATGTTCGACGTAAGGCGATGCGGCGTACCTCTTTTTGTAGGTGTGAGTCCACTTCCGCTGTAGTGTTTCGGTTGCCGCATATACACGTACATGGCAGCACCGATATCGAATCTGCGTCACTTTGTTCCGTTGTGTGCTTGTGTGCAGAACCTTTCTGTGGAGAGGCAACACCGGGCGAGAAGGTACAAGCCGTCGTCGGTCAGCTCGATTTGATGTGCGGAGAGGCGAAATAAATACAATTAAACAGTCCGCTTCTATCTTGCGTGGGTGAAATTGTGTCACTTTGTGTGTCTTCGTTGTGTGGAGAAAGAAAAGTGGCTGGTGTGGGTGCCATGGGGGGGAGTGAAACGGGACAAGCTCCGTAATGGCTAGACTAAATACTAACGGCGAACGGGCGACGTTTCGTTGTCAGTGGTACAACGGGGTTGCTTCAAGACGACAGGTGATGTGTTCTGGTGTGTCAGTCGGCCAATTGACGACACATGAGCACAGAACGACGACACACGGGCGCTTCCTGCGGGTATGGTGGTTGTTCGGAGGTTTTTTTGTGTGTGTGTGGGTGTGCAAAAAACAAAAATAAAACAAAAGAATAGCGCAAACATGGCGATTAAAAAGAGGGGCAGTAGAGGCAGCTAGGCAAGCGCCAGACAGGGGACAGGGGGGTTGACCGAGATTTGAAACTGAATGAACAAAGCCGGTCGATGATGGCGGAACGATTTTGTGCTCGGAGCTCCCCTTGGGCGTGGCGTGGTCATGGCCATTGCTGCTCGTTATGCTGGTTTTGTAGAAGGTTTGAAGCACGCTGCACAGTACTGCTGCTAACGTCAACACAACAGAGCGTTCTAACTTTTGTCCGATCTCACGGTTCGTCATACCATTTCCTAGTTGAATCTTTTTTTTTGTTGAGGTTTTGGCCTTCTGGCTGTGTTCGGCTGTTTTCAGCAGGGGAATGGCATGGAATGGACGGGCATCCCGCCTTAATGCAACCGCCCTAGGTACGTTTCAATTGCTCTAGACATTAAACGGCGTGCCTCCGCCTTGTGCTATTGTTCAGGTGTTCGTAAAATTCGCACTCACCTTGTCGTAGTACCGAACCCGGCCCCCTACTACTACAATTTATGTTGACCCTTTTGAACCGAATGATTGATTTGGCTGAATGAAACGAATGGTGCGAAATGTAGACGAATATGAGACGCTGTACTATTCCCGCGCGACATAGCTCCCTGTCCCAACGGACAGAAGCTGTCCGCAAAGCAAGAGTTCCCGACGGAAGAGGAGGTTAAATGGGACCAGGTTTGTTGGAATTGCTTGTCCCGGGTTCGTTTGTAGCCCGCAGTTACTGCGTGACGGTTCAGCGACTGATCTACGTCCGTCACTGTCACTGGGAAGCATGGGATTTCGGTACGGTCGGTAGCGAACGTACCTATTTCTTTTGGCGTACAGTCCATTGAAACTGTAAATCGATAAATTTTCACTTCCCGACATACCATCGTCTAGCTGGGTCAGAGCCTAAACCTACGGGTGTGTGTGTGTCAGTGGTAGTATCCGACGTGCCGTCATTCACCAGCAACTTGCCAAGGTATATGGAGTAGTTTTTTTCCCACTACCTTTCCGGCACATTGGAAAAGGTCTATATAATTTCTCCCCCCCCCCCCCCCCTACATGCTTTCCTCTGCGGCTCATTTCGTGTTGTGCAGGACTTTTGCCAAGTCGGTCGGAATCACACCTCACCAAATGGGTTCGTCTGGATGAGAGGGACGCGACTGTGACGGTGGTGGAGCAAGCGGTGCATTATAATTTGATAGTTTGCAGTCTTACCATCTCCACCCCGCTCCCCGTGGGTTCGGGTTATTTATTGTTAGCCCCTTACCGGAAGCCGGGGAAAATAAAAATAGACTATCCGTTTTCCTGTCTTCCGCTTCGAGTGGCCGGCGCCACCCAGCAGTCTGTGCCGCACAGCGTTAATAATTTGCGTAGCAGCAGCTCTTTTGCCACATGGGGTCGGTGAGGGGAGAAAGCGCCCGCCCAGTAGTGTTTCAATGTTGGCTCAGAAGAAAGGGGCAAATCAACGTGCTGTTGCCGAAAATCCCAACCCCCTGATGGGTGAACTTGCAAATTAAGTCGTACATCTTCGGTGGAGTCCGTCCATGCTTTTGCCAACCGGTGAACCACCGGGCTCGCAGTTGCGTGCCACCAGGCTTTGGAAGTGTTTCGTTTTGCTTCTTTTAGGTTGGCGTTGGTTCAAGATTGTAAGATTGTGGCACGTATAATGTGCCGGAGGACGGTTCGTGTGCCTTTCTGGTTGGTCGGATGAAAGCTTTGCACTGAAAGGTGTGAAAAAGGTTAGCAGCTTTTGGCACCCTGGAAGACGTTAATCATGGATAGGGTCTCAAAGTGAAAAGTATGGTTTTCTTCTTGGCTGATTTGTTTTGTTCTTTGATGTGGGCTCGTTTGTAGTGTTTGCGCTGTTCTGAAACTCGTTATGAAATTGTAATAACCAATTTGTATACAAATCAATATTAATGATTTTGTTTTTTTTTCTTTTCGTTTTAGGTAAGTCCATGGAATTTGATTTAGATGCGATTCTGCGATATGAATTTGGATGAACTCGGAATGAAAATGTTGCCCGCTAATGGAATCGATCTAAAGCAAAGAGATGCTGTGATTACGTTCAGAGTAGAATTAATCGAAATAAGTGAATACAAGCATGGGAAACATCTTAGAAAGTTGAAGAATGAATAAAATGAAATTAAGAAAATACGAAACGTAGGTAAATTTAAGACAAGATAAGTGAAGCACAGCTATTATTTTTAGCTGAGTAGATTCCAATGCTATCCAGTCATTTTACATGCATGACTGGTCTACTGGTTTATGATATCAGAATAGTGCAGGACATGTAATCGTATTACAATTTCGTCTCCTGGTCGCGTTCTCCGGTAAAATAAGTCTGTTAAACCTATACAAGACTAGTAAGAATGGATAGGTCATTAAATCAAAAAGAATATTAGTTACAGACAGGTCATGAAACAATACGGCAAGAACGAAATGTCGTTAAACACAGCTTAAAAAACAAGTACAATTAGCTGCATCATACTTTTATGCTTGGTTTGGTATTGCATTAAAATAGATTTATTATTATTTTGCGTATGTAGCCAGTAGGGTTATTAAAATGAGATACAAAGGATGAACTTATACTTTCCGACCTATAAATGTTTGGTTCTCAAACTAATAGACGAGATATATGCTATATATAGTTTACGCTCGATAATTCGCACTTGTGATAACCAAACTCATGAGAAGTGTGTTTGATAAAAAAATATAAAAAAATAACATGAAAATGCATGATAGATAATAATAAACCCATGGACAGAGACAACAATAAGAAGTTTACAAAACACATTAAAAAGTCATTCGATAATCCGCATTCGATCAAGTGCGGATTACCGAGCGTGAATTGTATATTGGGCGCACTTAAATCAATAACAGTTGAATCATTATCTTGGTACGATAACGGAGAAATGTACATTTATTGGACATCATTTAGTTTACACCAAGCTAAGACGATCTTGAGGTGGTCTATTAGATACAGTAGATAGATCCTATACCCAGGTAGCTAATTACGCAAAAAAAAAATATCGATTGTATGAAAAGACATTAGAATCAAAAACTGAAATGAAATTCAGGAAAGATGTTCAAAGTGAGGATTCCTCCAAAAAGTCCACATGATCTGGACCTCAGAAGTTCGATAGTTTTATCGACAGTATACTCGAAAAGGAATAGGTTTTATGAATATTAGTGCATATTAGAAATATTGTTAGTAAACCAAACAAAGAAACCAAACGAAATATGTATCTAGTATCTAGAAATAGATAGTTGGGCGTTTCTGAAAAAGGCTGTGATTGGAGAATAATGTAACGTCGATTCATATTGGTATCGTTTACATTTGCTCATGATTGATGGGCATACCATGAGTTTAGGAAAGTATTTTTGTACAATTATGACACAGATGCAACTGATCCTACATGGCCTTGCGGTATAGATTCATTTTCATCTATAAATTGCCCTCATGTAACTTCGCTTACGGCAGGTCTGGTGGTACAGTCAGCAAACTTGTACGACGTAACAACATGCCCGTCATGAGTTCAAGTCCCGAATAGACCGTGCCCCCATACGTAGGACTGAGTATCCTGCAATGGTAACAATAAGTCACTGAGAGCCAAGCTCACTTTACTAGTGGGCACAGGCAGGCCTTCATCGACAGCGGTTGTTGTGCAAAAGAAGAACTTCACTTAACTTTTTGGATACGTGTCAAGTTTAAATGTCTAGATCGGTATGGTCGCATAGAAGTATACGAAATTATAATGGATGGTAGTATATATGCCCTACAGATTCTAATGATATGTATGTTTGAAGTATATAAGAAGAATCATATCAGTAAGATATCAGTTGGAACATTCAAAATGCCATTGACATTTGAAGCAATTGTAGACAAAGATAATTGATTCAAATTTAATTGTTAGTAGGTCCTTTTGCTTCAGCTCACGGTCGCCACTGAAGAAGTCAACTTATAGCTAGCTTAAACTGAAATGTCTTGCATTTTTTCTCCGATTCGCCTCTCATATTTGCTATACTGATTATAATTTAAGTACGACATTATTACAATGCTTCAATCTATTATCATATCGTTGTAGCGGAGGTTATATTTACCAAATTTGATAATACCTCTATTTCCTTTAAAAATCCGTGTAATTGGTATACGCATTTCTGATCCATTCAGCTTATAGAATGAATGTTGATAGATTTTGACACGGAATTAAAAACTGTCGAAAGTAATTTGCCGCCTATCATAACAACTCGTCTATTATGTGATCCTTTCTAAAAGGCTTTCGTTGTCATTAATGTGGCATTTTTGTGACATAATTGAGACAATAAATGTACAAAGCAAATTAGATACAGATAGCTGCAATCAAGCAACCGTGATTTGTCTTGATTAGTATTGGTTTATGGAAGTGTTAGGCTTGATTTTCTTCAGAATGCTTGGAAAAAATATCTGAGAAATCTGAGAGAGTTGAATACTCTTACTGCTGACTTGTAGAAAATGGGTTTTTAAACATACCCGCAAGACTTGATAATTTCTGCTGTCGAGAGCACACGGCATAAACATCGAGCCTTCTTTTTCGACATTACGGCACACCTTCGTGATGTGTGGCGCTCAGCGAAACTAACTCCTTCTGCGCAAGCACTGCGAAACTGCGGCGAGTGTATGTACACTTGCCGACAGCTGTCAGAGACGATTATCATTATTTGCAAGTTTTCTATTACCTACAAGTGTTTGTCAGTCAGTAACTCCCTTAATGGTAGAAACTTCACGCATGAGTGCAACATTAGATGGCTTTCGGAAAAGGTGCAGTTTTCCCGCAGGCTCGGAAGATGTTAATGCGAAAGATAAACTGGCAACGGCATGAAAACCGGATTAGTCTCGCATTAGGACTACAGGTTGTTAGTTACGTTTGCGGCATATTACAGGCGATGTATGAAAGTATTTATGTGCTTTTAATTTGATAGTAACCGTAAAAGACTTATATTCTGATGAAGGGTAATTGAAGAAACAATAGTAATACGATTTTATTAAAAGAAGCTATTGGAAAACGCGAATGCGTAGCAAGAGGATGAATGTTATGTAAAGATGTGATAATCAGTAGGATCTATTATCACCTGCAGTGCTTCGGCTGTTCGGGTCTAACTAAACTAGGAAAAGGTACCTAATCGGATACGGCAGACGGAACGTCTTTGAGTAGCTCTTTTTCCCCTGTCGGCGATTTCCCAACAGCTTACGAAACGTCGTTACACCATTTACACCTGAATGAAGTCAAATTAGATATGCACTTCAAAGTAGCTACCTAGCCGCATACCCGTCACGATGATGGTGCATTTCTTGTTTGTCACGTGCTTTGCAGTCGCATGTCAAAACCGGCTTTTTAGCAGTCAGTGCCGCTTCTAGTCGTAGTTGCACCGGTGAGAGTTACACCCAGAGGATAAAACTGACTTTCGGTGTCGAGTATGTGTCGAATGCGATTAGCATCCTCGGTGGGCAGGGCTCCATTTGACGTGGATCTTTATTTTATCCGTACTGTTGCATTCCATCGCCTGGTTAAAGTGAGCCGCTCAGCTAGTCTTGTATGTTAGAGATAGGATGTATGTATGATAGTATGTTTAGAGATAGGACGTACGAAGCAAATTAATCTGAGAGCCGTTTAATAATATCCGCGATTTATTATTTCTGATTGTATGATAGGTGATAGAGGTTTTGACTGAAATATGAATATTATGAGTGGCGTTAGGAATTAAAATAGATAACTAATGTATTCTAAAGCAATACGATTTGACTGCTACTGCTTGATGTTAAAATACTAAATATCTTCTTTTCGTTACAGGTACAATAGAAGGTAAGTTCCAGAAAGATCGTCGCTCAGCACAATCCAGGTTGATGAATGAATAAATAAACATTTTCGCGGTACAAGGCGCAAACGTGTGCCGACAGAAAGATGCCGTCTCAAAGATATGGAGAAAGTCGTTAAATTAAACGATGATCATCATTCGCAGGCAGTACGCTGTAGGGATCGCCTCGAGCCACAGCTTCGAATGAGATGAAAATCAATCATCAACGAATCGGGCAACTGTACGCTTCCTTTGATGTTCCGTTTTGGACGTCGGTTCGTTTTTCCGCCACATAAACGACGGGGCCAAAGCAAAAGCGTTTCCATATGATAGCTAGCCCCAAAAATTTCCGCACTGTCTGACGTCGCGCTATTGCCTTTCTATCATCATCCGCTTGTTTTGGCTCGGCAGATTCGTTTGTTGCACGGTAGCCTAATTTTGCGGAAGCCTTTACCTATCCCGAATGGAGACCTCCGGCGACGATAGCGTCTAGTCGCCGCCAGTCTATTCGATTGGAATCCTTTTTATTGGGAGTGTCCGGATGTTTTGATTGCCGAAACGGCGTCGAGGGTAGGGGGAAGCGAACCTCTTTGCGTCATTTATTTTGCACCGACTAGAGCCCACTGGTTGACCGCTTAATTCGTGACCCTTGAACATGGTTAACTTGAGAAAGTGATCGTTACATCGGAGTGATTTTTCACATGGGTCTCACGATCGATTTCTTTGATCGAAAAGTGGCGGGGCCGCGTTGCCGCGCCTGGAGTTTTAACGTGTTGACGCTTCCGTCTTATTATGCTGCGTTACGTGATATCCGTCCTAGGTGGAGCTTAGTGAGCGATATTGTGCAGTAGAGTGGTCGCTTTGCGTGCTGTTTTGGTACAGCGGGTACTTTTTGCGTATCTTTTCGGTCGGATGTACATATGGTGCAAATTATCATAACTCGTACATCTCGCATCTCGGAGGTCCGCAGTATGTGTCGGTGTGACTGACGGGAGATAAAACCGTTGCGAGTGCCGAGACCTACTGGGAACGGAAATAAAATTTCAAGCCTGCTTGAGAAGTAGCAGCCATAAAACGTGTAATGCAACCGGTATCCAGCTCACGTACCGCTCATAACCATTACGGCGCACGAATGTCTCGCAAGACGGGATGTGTGGGTATGGGATGTGTACTAGACGTTACAAGTGTCATTGCAAGTGGTGCTGTTGAATATGATATACATTTAGAGGAAAGTTGTGATAGCACTCACTTCAGCTTAAAGATTTTATTTTATTTTTTGAATTAGAGTTGTCTCAAGCGCATGATTCATAAAATTTATAAAGAGAATCTTCAATATCCGCGTTCCAAGGAAAAACATCACAAAACAAAATCTTCATCATCAGAGGAGGAGTGTCTTTCTTTAGAAAACTACCAATTCCAATGACACGATGTTTACTTTGAGTACCTCTTCACGCGTTGCCCACTCAGTGTTAAGTGCACTCCTCGCGTGAAGAAGAACTTCTTGCAGTGACTTCGTTTTGCTGCACCTTCCTAGTTGCATTTTTCTCTGCCCTTGGCGGGCTAGTATCATTAAACGTGGAATGTTTCAGTGCTTTGAATCTTGCATAACAGCGTGTGTTGGATTTTATGTTCCGTTTGGTTGCTGGCTGGCAGGAAAGAACGCCAAAAGTACTTGGCAGAGAACGAAGTATTAGTGTAAGAACCAGGGCGTGTCTGGTGAAATGGAGCTTGGTTGAAGATTGGTGACAAAAACAGGGAAAGAAGAAAGATGTGCTTCACTTAAATATAGAACTGTGCGATTTTAATCTCTCAGAAGGGGTCAATTAAACAGAAAGAGTTAATCCACATGTACCGTGCGCTAAGTTATGTTTACTCTAGGTACGGAGGTACTCTCTTCAATGATGTATCCGCATGTTTTTTTTATGCTGCACCCCATGCAGGGCAATGAATTATGCACCCCCGAACGTTTAGCGCCGTAAAGTTCCTGCGTTTACGTATAGGGTTTTAGCGCGCGCTGTGATTGGCCGCAGCTAATCATTGCTGTTCGACCGGGTGAAGTATGCGCGCCCCATGCGCGCACCATGCTAATAACCGTCATAATGCGTTGAGCCTGTGCGGCTGGTTGCGGCTTTTTGCTGCTGGTGGTGGTACTGTGGCGTTGGTTTTGTGCATGGATTATAATTAACCAGCATGAAGTCATCCGTTATTAGTCGGTCGCTGGGAGTTGAACAGCTTTTAGGCGTTGCGGGATTTGCTGCTCCATCGATAGAGGGTGTTGGGTTTGTTTAGCGCTAGCCAAAGCGAGCCCATGCATGCTTGTTTGTTTATGGTTTTATCGATAGTTGTGCGGCATGATGTATGCTCATCAGCATGGGTTGGGCCATTCACCCGTTTGATCATAAATTTATGTTGTGTTATCGTATCGTGGTGATTAAATTTGAAAACGTGTATCTTCTCATTGATCGATACCGCGTTGATAAGTTTTTATGTCACCGTGTGCGTCTGTTGGGAGAGTCACCAAGCAATTTCGTCCTAATGGTTGTTGGTTTGATTATCGTTTCGATAACATCACCAATATTTGACATTGTTGGACTTTTTCTCACCACTCCGCTGTTAAACTCATGCCACAAAAAGCCAATCTTCCAGCCGGTATAAAGCGCAACGACATTAAGTTTACGTCGTGATTAAATCTGTTCATTCTGTTCGGCATGTGGCGGTATGCTTTCGTTTTGCATACGATCTCGTAAGACGAAGGACATCGCCATTCCATGACCGATTAAATTCGGCTTACATAATACGCTGCGGCGAGAAATAAGTGAACGTTCGATAGAGCCACCGGTCGATTGTTGGGGCCGCTCGGTCCTGTTCGCAAAGTGCGATTACTGAAATTGTACAAAATTGTTATTCCTTTGTAGGTTAAACATTTACCACCTTTGAGGCTAATAATTTTGTGGCAGAGCTGCTGTAATACATCCAAATAATTCATGCAAATCGGAGAAGCTGGAAGGAAACTTTACACTTTTCATCGCAGCAAGGGACGACGATGCGCCAAAACGGTGATGATGCAATACGGAGTGTTTGGGGAAAATTAGTCTCACAGACTCCGAATCTGCTGTCCAGTGTTCGTAAGCCAAGCAAAGCAGTAGAAATGATCGAATGTCTGCTCGGTTATGTTTATCGAGCACGGGCCTGATAATAATTACCCGTCCGACCTGCAATGAATTGGGCGAAGGTGTGAAGTTTGGCTGTGTCTGCTCGTTATTTTCTGCGTGTGTAACATCTTGCCGGCCAACGTAACCTGAGTGATAATGATATCTCGGGCGATAGCTTTCCTGCGGATTGAATATTTATTATGTGTCTCACGTGCTAGAGCTGTAGACTGTGTGTGATGATTTAATTTGCGGGCAACTATCAGCAACCGTCTGACGAATGTGATAACATACTGCAGTGCCGATGCTTAGCATTGTTTGAAAAATTGTATTTTTCTGTGAAAAATACTTCAAATGAATTGGTAAAAAAAATGAGTTTCTTTTCCGTTTGTACGACTTTAAACATTCATAAACAACCGCGTCCAGCACATCCAGAAGTAAGGTTCTCTTCAACGGGAATTCCACATTCCTTTCTGTGGGCCAATTATGCGGCATCTTTCCTTTTTGGAGAGCCTTTCTCTCCATCCGTCTGATGATTTAATTTTCTTAACAGTCGCTCTTGGGCGAGTATCTCAACAAATGTTCAGCACGCCCTCGGGGGGTATGTTGAGCGTGTGCGTACGTTGGCATGAAAAATGGTTTCGTCATGGGTTGTCCAAAGGACTGCGAAAGTGAAGTTTGCGTTTCATCATTTCTCCCAAACCTTTTCCTCCTCCCCCCTGCTATTTTGGCACAAACCGTCTGATCTACCATGCTACGTTTTATAAATGACGTTTTTTTTGTCGATGTCTTGAGACTGATTGAAACACACACAGCTCATCAAAATGACGAAATCAACCTCTGACCACAGTCTTCCACTTTCTGCCTGTGGGTCTGTGTATTAATCCCGTGCAAATTATGATGGTTGATGGTCTGATCTGATCGACGATCTGATTATTTTCGCCCGCGGCTATTTGCTCGCTGAACTAACTTTCTTTACGCCATATACTTGAGGATGTGTGGAGTGTGTGTTGTTGCTTTGTTTCGTCCCTTTTTCGTCGACTAATATTTATTGTACGACCCGCAGAAAAGGGTAATTGTTATATCTTGACGTATTATTTATACGCCTGTCACTTTGATGGAGATCACAATCCAACTTAACATTATACAGAGCAAGTGAGATTGGCTTGAATGTATGAATGTTGCCGGTGTATGGTGTGGTGTGTTTTTTTTTCGTCGCACAACAAACGCGTTGCATAATTTCACTTGATGTTCTTTTTTGTGTGTGGAAAAAGGGAGAAGGAGTGGGCAAGTGTGTTTAGTTTCTTATCCCCATTAAATTCGTCATTTTCGCGTGCTTTTTGCCAATTAGTTCAACTCATTGCAATGTAGACGTCGTCCACCGGCAGAGACTGTTGGCTTTCCTTGAGTGATTCACACCCCCCCCCCCCCCCTCCCACATTACTGACGGTAAAGTGTTTCGGAGTGAACGGTTACTAACTAAATAAGCCATTTGCTGTCGTTGCGCGACTTCGCCACGTCTGGGGTGGTGCTAATCTGCGCTGCTATTTGTTCGTTCGAGCGCCAGCTTAGGTGTGCCATTTGCGGTTCTTTCGTCTCATTAATGCATCGATTTTGACGCAGTGAACGGTGGATCATCGTGTTTTGTATGGCCGAGGGGGGATCCTTCTATTGTCACAGCGTCGTCTCGAGGGTGCTGCAGCAAGCGGCCGGGGGGAGGCTCAAAGGGGAAATGAAATTAAATCGTCCACCATCGCAATTATTCATCTATTCAGTTGAATCGTGTTGATGTTGCAATGTCGTCGTACAAATTCATACAGCCAGGCCAGACCATGCACACTCAGCACAGGTACTACAGCAAGTGCTTCCTTATTTTTTGCCATTGCTTTGTTGTGCTCGCTTCGTTTGCAGTGATCGAACGGGTGCGATAATGCACATGGTGGTATGGTGGTAGTGTGTTGTGTGGTGCATTTTTGTCAATCGGTTGGCGCAATATTACGCGAACAACAACAACAACAACGACATCAACAGCCGAAGCAGCAGTAGGTCAGGTGTGGCGGCTCGGTTGCTGCTTTGGCGAAAGGTGGTGCATTTGTGGTGGTGCGCGTGGACGAGGACGTCGCTGGTTGGGAAGTGCATTTCAGAGTTGCATCGATGTGCCACCAGAGTCATGTGACAGGGAAGACATGACACTTGTTTTATGTGGTGGTTCTTTGTGTTGGGGTTTGTTGATGTTTTAGGCACGGTCCGATGCGCACGGTTGTGGTTTTCCGACTCAAATAAACTTTTCGTCAATCGATTACACAACTTGCGATTGAGTTTTGTTGGCTTGAGCAGTGGAGGAAAAATAATATTCCATTAGATTGAAATCAAATTGAGATATTGATGATAATGCTCTGCCCTCGTGAGAATACGTTATTTGTTTTTTTTTTCAATAAAGTATTAATAATAATTAATTAATAAAGGTATATCAGCATTCGAATGTTGTTAGTGTGTGACATCTTTACTATCGTTTAATTAAAACCAACAAACCCGACTAATATGGTTAATATCCTGCTAATATCTGTTTGATAGTTGTTGTAGCTAGTGGCCATTGGCAATATTTTCTCTACGCTACGCTGCTTAACGACGTGCCGTGGCCGTCAGTTTCACAATCGAAACTGACAGCATCCTGCTGGCGTAAAATGTGTTTTATTGGGCTTTTTAACAGCAACTGGACTGGTGGTGTGGTTGCCTTTTTTTTCGTTTCCCATCGCCTAGGTCAGAGTTCGGTTTTGTAATTTAATGTTGTGCGGATATATCAATTCGGCTTTGTGCGAGTTGTGGTTTTGAGAATGTTTATGATTGTAGCGAAACTGACACCATCATCCTTTCGTTTTTTTTTGCAATCGTAGCTCGCAGGAGAGCCAACGAAACCGTGAGCTATGCGAGGTCTTGAATTTCTCGATCGTATCGAAACGAGAAACAATTCATCTCCGAGTTGGAAGATCAAAAATCCTTCACAACGAATCACTCAACCGCACGTGAACAACACAACCGCGTGTAAGAGCTATCCTTGAAAATGTATAAACTCTTGTGTAGTGAATCATTTTTGCTTTTCGAGTAGAGTAGACACAATGAAAAATTAGTATATTTTGCATCCGACATTTAAACACTGTGTTCGGCGAGCAATTTGCGGTGCTTTGAACGGAAGGAGTTAATTGTTCCGCTACTAGCAGCGATTACAGAGTATAGGTGAAGTTGGAAGGCTTAGAATATCACGCAAACCTGGAGGCTATGAAGCTCTCCCTTCTTGAGACAATGTTAGGTATAAAGTAAGATGAGCTACCAGTAGAAGGTCAAGGGTAAACTAAATTTTGCTTATGAAACCTTAAGCGTAAACCGTAGTTATTGTTTTCTTTCTTGGGGTTTCAAAGCAATCTGTTTGGATTTGTGTGGCCGCTGTTTTAACCGCGTGCTGTTCTTGTTATGATCTGCAAGGAAACATAAAACTTAAACACATAAACATCCAATTGCATAACGTTTAAAGCCACAAATTGTCAGTTTTGAAGATGATGCCGGATGCTCCTAGCCCATGTGGGAGCAGCGAGCGTGCTGGAGAGCGAGCGAGATTGCGGCCATTTGTGTGCACATAATTGTCAGCATAAAATTGGCAATTCAAGGTGCTATTAGACAGAGCGAGAGTGTGAGTGTCTTAGATAACACTTGCCTCGCCCGGTGTGCCCTCCCAGCATCTCAAAACCTAGTCCTAAAAAAAACCTTGTGACGTGGTCATCGTTGTCGAATCCGGCTCGGTTGAATTCAACTTGCGACATGGAAGCATAAAAGATTGCTCCTATGTTGCTGCTGCTGCTGCTGCTGTTGCCGGTGTACTTGATCGTGGCGAACGTTATTAGCACATCGTCCCCTTGTCGTTGGCGTCGTCGCCGCAGTCCATCGACGGCGGAGAGCAAATTGTCGAGTATAAATAATTCGTTGCAATTATGAATCCTCTACTGCCCTGGGGGTAAAGTAAGAGAGTGATGGAGACAGTCTTGAGTCTGGTGGTTCCTTGCTGGGCCTGGCTCTGCTTACTGCCATTCTCGGAGTACGTGTTTACAGTGCGATGTAACGTTTTGTTTTGTGCACGAAGGGATTGAATTTCTTCGCCCTGGCCATGGCATGTGGTGGGCTCGGCTGTTCGATCTAATAGTGTTGTGTGATGTGTAGGTAGCCCGGTCGTCTGTGTTTTCCCGGTGCAAGGAGCGAATGCATTCCAGCAATGGAAGGATAATGTGTGCACCGTTAGCATAATGATCGCAACATAAAATCACGTTCGCGCGCGCACTATTCGAGATGTGTGCAGGAGCCTGTTTGGCATTGCACGACGCCCCACCTACAGCACACTTTGTCTCGGACTGGCCTAAGCTTAGGCTGGGCTAATTTGTCATGCTTGTGTCTCTGGAAGGCAACGCCAAGTACGTGCTGTCCATCAGGGTTCAATCTGGGTGTACCGGGCAGGGTGGGAGCATAAAATGGTTAAATAAGCTCGATTGAAAGGAATTACTCAACACAAACGAGAGCACGAGAGAGGTGGCATTTGGTCGTGGGCTTGATTGAGTTCGCTCAGTAAGAATGAGATTAAGCCAAAAGGTTGATCGTGAAGATGGTTTTGCGACATGTTCAGTGGGACCGTTGATGCTTCTTCCTGGAGAAGTGTAGGAAAATGGACCTCTTTTCCCCTTTAACAATACCCACACACACAAACACACACGGGCGTAATTATCTTCATTAGTTTGCTCCAACACACGAGCGAAACTGTTGAAAGGCGCCAACAACTATACTGCACCGTTGCAGCGCTGCATCGATCGTGTCGTGTCGATATGACATCACATGGCGTAAAACAATTACTGTTCGCTTCGAAACCATGCACACACGCTCGCTCTCGACGGCTCATTTACTTGTCTGTTGGACGGCTGAAGATGTGAGCTGCTGCGATGAACATGGTGTTGATTGGTTGATGGTTGAAAATGTGCCACTGAAGACCCTGGCGATAATCCTTTCGTCTACCTCCCCGCCTGAAAGTGGCCGGGAAGCTGCACACAAGGCAATTATTATTATTATTATTTTCCTTTGTCAGCGTGGCCTGCATGCGCTCTTGAGATGCATCTGCCCATTTTTCGTGTTGCTTCTGTGGTCTGCTTTCGATTGTGGAATGATAATAACTCACCCAGCAAATAATGTTTCACAATGTAGCGATATTGTACACAATGTCCGCTGTGTGCGCTCTTTGCAGTAGTTTTATGGATATTTTATGTGTATCTATATTGTCGAACGAGCCATCAACTGAAATGCTTTGTTTTATTTTTCAAATGATTATTATTCAAATGATGTTCTTTGCAAAGTTAAATTACATTTAAATTGTCCTTTTTTCTTTGTAGGTAAGGATCCCTCTTTAAATTCCATTCATCCATGTATTGATACAAGTAAGTATAAAAAATGAATTGAATTATGTCTTGTCATGGACATGTGCGTCGTTCAACATACAAATAGCAGAAACAGGGGCGTATTTTAACGGTAATATCATATGTAAAAGGGATGTAGAAGAAAAAAACAGTTGATGATGTCATGTTCAAGTATGCAATAAAAATGCATGTGTTGTGTTATTGGCTTGCAAACGGTGACATAATGGTGACATATTGGGAGAGTTTAACTCCACACAATGGTTCATGTCATGAAACGAATGCCGATGTGTTGTTGGAAGATTGCAAAGTGCAGGTTGTTTGTGTGTGAAGTAAGGTCCTGCTACAATCAATACTTCTCGCGATGATTGTGTGCAGAAAAGATGAAAGTTAAATGAAATTTTCAACCAGCGAAAACTGCTGAACCAGCACCACTACGGCAGGTTTTACCATGAAGGTGCTCACCGACCATGTCATGAAGGAACTCTCAAGAGTTGGAGCTTTCGTGAGTGGACGCTTTATCACCGGCATTTGGCACCCACGGGATGAGTAGCTCTTGTGTGAAATCCAAGAGCACGAAACAAAACCACGTTTTGAGTGTGCGCGCATTGTTCGCAGCTCTTGTTCGGAGCTGGTGCCGGGTTGTTTCGTTGAACGCGCCCCATTTATCACGCACGGACACCGTACGCTCTCTTTTCGCTCTTGCAATCATCTCCCCCCAGTTGGAGCTTCTTCAACTGTGGGGAGAGACTTTCTCCTTTTGGAATACGCTCGGCACCACCTGATAGTCCGCCACTGCCTTTAGTAGCCTCTCGTGTGCTCTCGACTCTTTGGAGGAGCTTTCCAGAGCACTCCGACCCAGTGGAAAGCTCTCCAAGCGGTCCCTCTCGCACGGCACTCATCTATCGGAGGTTGGTACGTACGTTGAACCGATGCGTCTCCATCATTAGTGTGGCAACCACCAGCTGAAGTCGAATACAACGTGCGCGCGCACGAGAGAGAACAATAGTACCAGCAGTAGTGTGTGCGGTCGCCGTGTCATCTTCGTCACTCGATCGATCGTGTACGCTCGATCGGCTGTCGATCGATGTGTGATGCGGCATCTTGTCACGCACTGTCCGTGGGCACACTCTCGTGTACAGTTGTATCCCTTCTCTCGTAGTGTTGTGGTTCAGTCTTCGTGCCAGTGACGGCGCGGTTCGCTGCAGCTTTCGCGGTTAGTTGTCGCTCAGCAGCATTGATAAGCGTACGTGCGGTTTGGTAGCTCGTGTTGTCATGCTGTAGGTATCGCGGTCCACGTTTCACCCTCTGTGTATGTGTGCGTCCATATGTTTACCTTGGTTTTGCTGTTGCGTTGTAGTTGCCGCATTATCAACCTGTTGTCAGTTTTCGCTGCAACTAGACTCATTGCCAGTGTACGCAAAGAGGAAGAGTGTACTGCCGGTTATTGGCACCACACACCGACCTGCGTGTGCATTGCTTTGTTCTTCAGTGCGATTACGAATAAGAAAAGAAGTTTGCGAGTGAGTGCATATCGGCGAGGGCGGTGTGCATTAATGGAAACGGTTGCGTGAATTGACATTAATTATTTTTTGTTCTGCCCGATTGCCAGTTCATGTGGTATAGAATAATAAATAACAGATTCGCTTAAAATGCATCGCAAGTGATCTCACTGTATCGGTAAAGTGAGTCGTTGTATATTTTTTCAATAATCTGCTGTGTGAAAAACCGCCTCGTGTGTGTATTCGTCACCAGATAGTTGTGGCGTGTGACTCAGTGTGTTAAATTATTATTGCATTCCGATGTGTATCGCGCCCTGGGTGTGAAAGCGGTTGAGTTTGATGAAGTAATTTGCAGCCGTGTAGTGGGCTGTACAGTGTCAACGAGACGCATTGGTATTTGTGAAAAAAATGTACCGATATAAATGAAATATTTATTTTGTGAAAATACTGTGAAAAGTGCTTGTTTTTTTTAATGAATACTCGCTAGAAACGACTATCAATGGAATGACGCTTAAAGGCGGTATGAAAAAATTGCATCTGCATTTTTGGTTACGCATTAATGCAGATGCAGTTCTCGTTAAGTGTAAAATTGATTCACAGCACCACAGCTGGAACCGAGCGTGTCCCGTGTGCGTGCGTGCACGTTTACGATTTTGCGTGATAACATTTGGTCTGAAAACACGAAGCACATGCATTTGCACCTCAGCAGCCGTTCACCCTTTATCGTTGCACATCTTCGCTTCGTTTTGAGTGTTATCATACCTGGGCAGGGAACTGTGGTGCTTAGCAGAGTCACCATATGGGTAAAAAAAGCTGGTGTAAAATATATTGCACCACATACAGCCATTCCGCCGACTGCGGTGCAACGGGGACGAACAGTAGCAAACGTTCGGAAGTGATGTGCAAACACACGTACGCTTGAACACATACACACGCACACTGTTTGTGGAGTGAAAATTGCTGCTGTTTAGAAAATCCGGGCCAGTAGAGGAGGAACAGAAGAAGAGGAGGAGCTTTCACGTGGCGAAGAAGCGACAATGAAGCTGCCAATGATGGTGCAGTCGAGCTGGTGCAATGCAGCGCATGTTGCTCCCTGCTCTCCAATAAGAGCACATTGTTGCTGCCAAACATGTGTGGCGTATGTGTGTGCGAGCTTGCTTAATTGAAGTTTTTGGGATCATCTGTTCCCCTGCATGGTGTGTGTGGGGTGGTGAATTTTCTCTGCGCCATTCATAAAATATAGACGCACGATGGTTGGCCAGAAGCATTCCAGGACAGTGGGTGCTTTTTTCAGATTTTAGCCCATTAAAATGCGTTTGTTGTAAGCGTTCTTCCAACCATAATTATGATGAATTTCGTCCACGCCAATCCGTCTCAATCGAGCAAATGTTAATCAATGCCATTTGTGCAATGGCGATAAGAGTGAAATATTTATACGTAATAAAAGCAGCGTTTTTGTCGTCTGCGAGCCAAGATGGAATGATTTTGCAAAGCAAACCACAATATTTAATGATAACGAATAACCAGCTTATTTGTCCCAGGTTCATGGCTTTTGCAGGGGTGGAGTTTTTCCCTCCTTATCGGACCGAATTGATAGATTGTTGGGTTTTTTTTGCATTCCAAGCAGTGGCCTCGCCTACCAAATGATAATGGAAGAAGTGTTTGAAAACATATGTGTTTGAATTTCAAGACATTTTGTTAAAGTACACAAGGTCGTTACAAGGTGCTTGGAAGTTATACTAACAGATCATTTTTGGCGTAGCTTTTACAAAGTCCAACTTCATACCTGGTTCGCTTCATGCAAAAACACGCCCCCCAGCGACTTGCCATAAATCAATCAAAGTGCAATACAAAATGGACCGAAGGCGTACTGATCTCGTCCATTAATAGTAGCTTCTTTGTAATCATGTTGTCAGCACGGACAAGCTCACATCCTTTAATTGAGCACTTTCGCGATTTTGGATGATTCTCCGATAGTTTGGCTGCAGCCAAAAGGAATGAAGGTTTCGGTGTAAGCTGTTGTTTGCGTGAGACGAAAATGTCAAGGTTTGGAGCACGTTCGCGTATTCTCTTCGACCCAAAGTCCCTTTCGGGGAAGGGTTAAACCACGCAAGCCCACTTTTTTGCCCACTGAGCTTTGGGTAAGCCCCAAGCGATGATAGGGGGTTTCCGTGTAGTCCGCTGAGTAACTTCAGCTGCACTGAAGGGAGAGAAATGTCCATGAAAGGTGTCATTACCCTTGGTGGGTTTATTTATTTTATTTATCCTACTACGAAAGGATAAAAAGAAATCGAAAACACCGGTGAGGGACTACGCAAACCCTGGACGTGCCGGAATACTTTTTGAGTGTCGTCTTGCTCCCCAGACGATATCCTGCTGACTGGTGGTCACCGGTGCCTGTCGCTGAATGTTGATTATTGGTTACGACACCAGACACGAAGCTGTGGGAGGTGATCTTATAAACCGGTAGTATAGTAGCTTCGGGTTAAGCTAATTTACATGAGCTTAAATTAGCGCTGAAATGAAAATGCGAAACGGCTTTTAAAACGCGTCACGTTGTGCACCATTGAGGTGATTTATTTCCCCAACGCGCGCATAAGACAGACGGTCAATATAGAAGAGGGCAGCAAGAGTTGCACGAGAAAATGGGTCAACTAAACTATGACGTAAAGTTGTTTTTTTGTTACTGCTCCGGTAATGAGAGCATATGGAGGAGATCCGTGTTGTGAATGTCGAGCCGCTGTGCCGGAGGCTGGAATAGGTTGAAAGTTAGCAAAAAGCTGCTAGAGTTTTCTGCAGACGGTTGTCAGCAAATTGAATGACTGGAGAGAAATAATTTCGCTTTTGAGTTAGTCAGCGCACACTCCAAATTAGAAAAAGCGCGTAGGCGCTGCCTTGTCCCGTCGTTTAATGGGGAGTGAGTAAATTGGAAACAATTGTCAGTGTGCTCTGCTGGCGTTGGGCAGAGAGGCAGAGTTGATAGGGGCGTTGAATAAATTCGGCTCATGGAATTGTTACATTGTGAAATCTTCGCGTTATGCTAGCTTAGTTGAGTTGTTTTGACGTTTTCTTTGTGTGTTATTCCAATCACCAAAATCTTCATTCTGCAAAAAGGGAATGCCAGTGCCTTCGTCACCTTCACACCTTGCCGCTCTACAACTCGTGTGTGAAATTATTCTGCATTTTTAATATACAGAATGAAAAATTCAGAACCAAAGTATGGCATGAAGATGGACGGTTGCAGCGTGTAGTATAAAAAGCAATTTGTAAGGTTTTTATTGCTTGAAGTAAAGAAATTAAAGAAGATTTGAGGAATGCTTCCAGCACACTGAACAGTAGTACCAACAGCAAGCGCCATCAGGATGGTTGCAAGTTTAGTTCGCAACAGCACTGAAACGAAAGCGATCATCCTCCTTTGGTCATCCGGGCAGTGAATTCGTGTTGAATTAATTACAATCAGCACTCGGCCAGCACCAGGAAGAAAAGTAAAAAAGCACTCGACATGGTCTGTTCCGAGGCCACCACCATCAGGCGGAAAGCAACCGAGTGGAAACTAGGAACTATCTTTTCAATGGGCCAGTTTTAGAGAATGGAACAAGGAAGACGCTAGGCGTGTTGTTTTTTCCCTGGTTGAGTAGTTCTAGCTCTGTGTGCGCGTGGGGAATACAACACCGCCACTCTGTTTGTGGCGTTTTCGGTTGGATGACCGTTGGATCACAGAATCGCTTTATTAGCCGGTTCGTTTTGTACGACGCATTGCGCGTCGTGTGAAGTAGTTGTCGCACCGTAAATTTCATTGCGCATGTTAGCCAATGTTTTGTGTGAAATAACAAGTGTGAGCCCCCCGGACGGCTTCTGTGTCGCGCTGCGTCTTTCGAGAAAATAATAATTCGCGCAGTGTCAATTAAATTTACCAACTCGCTCGGTCGCTTGCGACGATGACAGCGGTTTATTGTTCTTTTGCAATCGTTTGTCCGAAACGCACGCTAACTACCACCATCACCTCGACCAGGCTCACATTGTAGTGTGTTGGCGTGGGGGCATGTTTGTAAGTCAAAACCGACGACGTGCCCGAAGGTGGTCTGAAAAGTATCAAATAAGACGCAGAAACTATAAGCCCGGCACATGCTGGCTAGCAAAGCAAAACAATGCGACGATGGGTGATGGGTTTGTCTGGTAAAGTTGAAGTTTTAATAGAAATCGTCTAGAGGCAACAAGGGAAGGGACTTGTGACAGACCGACGGGAAGGAAAATGTAAAGCAAGACGAAAATTGTTTTTCTGGTACTGTTCGCCGAGGTTCGGTTGAATGGTGAGATCTGTTGCCGAATTAACACCTGTTTTTGGCACTTTATAGTTTCGAAGATCATGAGGCTTCTTTTTGCAGAGGATCATCGGTTCGTAGGGAGTCGATTTTGGGGTCTAACGAATAAAACATCAAGTTGGTGGCACAGTTTTGAGCTCGGCATGCTTCACTACACCTGCTGCGTCCTGCTCAATAAATATGAGCCAAGTTTTGGACGATTGCGCGAAGAAAAGGCGCATTTATTGTCCTATGGTCATTCATCGGATCATTGAGGTCAATGCTTTTTTTATCCTCCCTTTCCACGGGTGCTCAATAGCTCATAAGGCAGCGAAGTTTAACTATTCGAAGGTGCTGCAAATGTCGATTCGTTTATTTCTATAGGCGCTTTCCGAGATGAGAACCTGCGGGACGAGGAAAACGCGACGAAGATGTTCCCAAGGTGTGACTGAATTGTGTGTTGTACGGGTTTTTTTAATTGATTTTTTTTACAAGACCAACACTTTCGAAAAAATGCGACGAAACACGACCTTCTTTGAGTCGTAAGCGTGCCCGTGTGTTGTGGACCGGCAAGAGAGAACAATTCAATTGGACATTGGATCCAGCCTGCTTGAGTTAGTCAACCGATATTTAGCCGATTCTGTCTTGCATGGCATTTAGTTCACTCGTCTGGAGCTTTGGTTGGTTGTAGTAGAGCGACAAAGCAGCGCATACCTCACGAATTGAACTCTTGATCGAATGTCAAGGTTAGATAGGGCAGCCGGGAGTCTGGAATTGTTGCCGCGAAATCATTTCGCTGGATCTGGTTTGGGACACGATCATTTGTTGCTGATTGCAGAGAATTAATTATCGTTCTTGAGCGCTTAATACCCGGCAGGTCGTAAAGGTCTAGAACTTTTGGATCATTACCGTTTGATTGCTGCATGCGATTAAACCGTCGTCCTATTGTTGACATTGAGTCTTCTTCGAGAGATGATGGGGAAGCAAAGGCCTAGGAATGCATGGTTTACGAAGTGTTGTGATTTTTTTTTCGCTTTTCTTCGTCGACTTGACGTTGTGCGTTTGTGAAGCTTTCAGCTGAAGCCACTTACTGTTTGTTCACTAATGGCCGAAGTTGGCCGTAACGCTTAGAGACGCTGTGAAACTAATCCGCCTGCTTCATTTGGGCAGTTCGCATCGTTTTGAACTTGGAGGCGTGTTCATTATTAGTTGCTCAATCATGAAAGGCAGTAGTTATGATATTTATTTTTCACCGTCCTAACCTTACCAGCCTTAATCCAATAAAAGTTCCGTGGTGTTTCGTTTTCGGTTAAGGTGAATACGAAAAAATGCGCCAAATTGGACGATAAACGTTTGAGGATAGAAAGTTGTGGAAAGTTAGCAAACGCACGTCTGCCGAAGAGGATGGTTAAAGGCAAACTGGTTTTAATGGTGAGATAAATTGCGGTGGGTGACGATTTTGGTGAATTGGCAAATGTTAATCCAAAACAGTGTTGTTTGGCTCGCTCGATCTCGCCAGAAGTGAAAGGTGTAGTAATGGCCGTTCTAAGTCATCGCAAATATTTGTACCCTCTAAGTGCAGATTGTTGTTCGTGAGCTAATAAAAACGACATTCTTTTCGCAGTTTCAAATAGCTTTTATCATCTACTTCACGGTATGAGGTAGACCAATGGTTTAATTTGAACTTTTGAAAATCCCCCTCCAATTAGAGCAACCAAATAAATGTAGACAGTATTATGAGTGTTTGTTTGTGTGCGTGTGTATTTTCTTGCCAAGGGTTTCTACTTTCAAATATCTGACCAAACTATCCTTTCACGCCACCCAGCACTGGTGCGGCCAGCGGTGGCTAATTGCAGGAAGGAAGAGTCAGGTACCGCGCGGCACGCGTGCATCTAATGACCAAGAAATAATTAGCGCGATTGCGTGAGCAATGATGCCTGAAGGAGGCCACCCTTGTTCGCCTGAAGGGTTTTGTACTTCCAAAAAGTGTTTCTTCGTGTGGACTTTTCCGCCAGGCTCGTTCTCCCATGTCCAGTGTGCTCCAAAGTGGAGCAGTGAGGCCGGTAAGGCGAGCTTACCGCGTGTGTGTGTGTGTGTCATAGGGTGCCAGAAAACGCCGATCGTTGTCTACGGATTGAAGTTTGTTTTTGTGCCGCAAACAATTGAGGCTAATCACGTTCCGATTTATGGCGTATACAGTCTAGTGGAGTGCTCCAGAACCCTCAGTAATGTTGCGACAACAGGTCCTTCTTAGATTCTGTTGCTATGCAAACCAGCTGTAACTGACGGTAGAATTTAGCCCAAGGTTTTTCTGTGATGTCGATAAAGTCGTGAAAGTATCACACGGATATTATCATTGGAATGGGAGAAAATGTAGAGTAACGTTTTTGTGGGTGACACTTTGCTCTGTTGCCGTGCACATTGTAATCAGCAGTAGAACAGAACCTACGACCGTAGTTTGTTGGTGTGACTGGTTTTGTTCTAGTTGGTGTTTATGCTTTAGACATCTTATCATCTTTGTGCTAGTTCACAAGAAACGATTACTCCTTAGTACCTGTTTTTAGAGTGAAACTACGCTCATTTTGGACTGAGTGACCACCTACTTGGTGTAACGCCCTTAGACCTTTTTTCCATATGTAAGGTATAGGAGGCGACTCCAACGGCGCGCAGTAATCGGTCGGAAACAAGCTTTCTTTGGTGGACCGCATTGAATCGATTTCTATGTACAAGAGGTCTCCCGCCAGGTTTCGGCTTGATATAGGAAAGGAGGTTCGGTAGTTTTCTCCGTGTCGTTTAATGTAAGCTGCAATCGATTACCCACAATGGGCTTTTTTCCATCGCGGTGTGATGATTGTGTGAACAGCCCAGCAGTCAACCCTAGAGCGGACGGGCCACAGTAGGATGATGGGCACATCACACAATTGAAGAAATTAAGCCGAATAATCAAATCGGTTACGATCGATTCTTCGCCGACGGGAGGCATGCAGGCATCTACACAAACCGGACGGTAGAGACCATTAAAAGGTAATGGCTGTCGTCGCGTCGCGCCCAGTTGGAATTCGGCTCCTTTTTGTGGGTCTAAAAGTGGACAGCACACCCCACATGCAGTAAAACGCCAAGTTCGTTTGGGCTACAGCAGCAGCAGAGCGCGCGGTCGATAAATCGTGTACCATTTAGAGCCGCGAACGCCGTCGTGTGCGTGTCGCCACAGAGCCAGGCGGTTGCTTTCTTTCGATAACCGCATGATTTCGAGGAAGAAGGTAAAAAAACGGCCCCGTCTCGCGAAGGGGTTGGACGCTCGGCAAGTAGTAGGTCATTCGCATACCGACCTCGGCGTGGTTTGGGGTGGACGGTGCGACCTCCTATGTATACGTATGCCCGGCGTATGCAAATGATTGACCGATAGCTTCTTGGCGTGGCGACGCGTCGCCTGTCGACGACAGGTTGCCGTGTACTAGGCGGGGTAATGAAACACACCACTGACATTGCCAGCGTTGCTACGCCCTTAAGAAGAGCACGCGAAGCGAACGCCGTGTTAGAGTGTTTTCGATCGAGATGACCCCAAATTTCGACCGATTTTGTATTGTTGTGTGACATTTTATGAAGTGTTACAGCTGAAGTCGGTTAATATGATGCGTCTCGGTAGTGACGGTGTTATAAAACTTTATTTAAGCCTCATTGACACGCGAGGCGTTCACATCATTGCTATGCTTGAGGACAATACACGAAAGTTGTTTAATTATGGATGTGTAGAAAAGTATGATGATAAATTTGAATTTCTGAGAAATTGGTTATACTTTACAGCTAGTACCTTGCAAGTCGTCCAATCATATCAGTGAAAAGCTGTTAGCTCACTCCATTAGAAGCTCGTTTATTGTTCTATTTGTTCTAGAGCACATCGACCTTTTCCTATGGCATTGTGTTAACATAGATCGATAGAATGGGTCAGCATTAATGGGACACTCTGGCTGGTCACGCTATTGGGTTTTCTAGATGGTATTAATCTAATTTGAATCATTTACAAAGAATTAATAACAAGTTGTGTTGCGGCTGTCCGAGTAGCTATATGTTGCGTGAAACCATAAAGATTGAATCTGAGACCCTTCATTTGTATTCAATTCCCCAAGGGAAGTAATTTTCGTTTTACATAATCGCAACAGTTGGATAAAACAAACAACCCCTTACGAGCTCTGTTTTGAAGGGTGAAATTTGAAATGCGGATCTTCCTAGCAACCATTACGACTGCTCGGAATTGGAGTAGTCTTTGGTTAATGGACTACCGAACATACGTACCTTCGTACCTCCGTATCCCCGGCCCCGGCATTTGCTGAAGTTGCGTACAAAGAAGTTGTGCGGAAGATACGGGGCTGTTTTTTGTGTCATTGTTGACCAGATAGCAAATGATATGTGTAATTATCCATAATTATCCTTTTCCGGACTGATTCTCGACCGCGAGGGGTGGGACACATTGGAGAAACGGGGACACATTTGTCAGCTACGGTTGCGTTGGTTTTTGTGTGCCATCCCGCGCAGCTCTGTCCTGCCACCGACAAGCGCCTTCATGTCTTTTTCATTGCCGGCAATTTGTTAGCTCTCGGTATGAGGTGAGGTTTCGTTTAGGGTGAGGTGAAGAATGAGCGCTAGATAGTGTGTCATTAGGCCGCGGAAGTTTTTGGCTGATAATTGAAAATTAGTTTTTCATATTCGTTCAACGGACGCTCATGCAAACGATGAGGTGTAATGGGGAAAGATATGCTTTTTTGTAGGCTTGTGTATGTACCTAACGCTGTTATTTGTAGGGAATGTTTTGAGTGAACCGTTCGGTACAAGATAATGTGAGTCCAAGTTATCTACAAGTTGGACGGTTTCGTCTGCAATGAGCTTTAAAGGGCACGTAAGAATGATTTTTTGTTGACGATAACTAGTGAAGAAAGTTGCATGGAGCAACGTGTGGCATGTCTGAAAGGCGATTTTGTGGAGCTTCGTTGACCGATTGGCAAGGTCTGTGTTAAACTGTCCATGCCGTATCGTTTCCACACGAACTGCTCAAGGTTATGCGGTTGGGGATAGTATTTCGCTCGAGAAGTGGGGCTAGCTTTGAAGGATTAAATTAAACAGCGTACCATTGGAACCATTCGGAGAGCGGATCAATGACCACGAGAGTGTCCAGTAACGGAGAACATTTTACGAGCCTGTGGGCTCAAAAACGAACAAGTAATGTTGTAGCATTCCCGAACTGCCGCGGGAAGTCGGACATGCAAACAACGCAGAAGCTATGTGGGCAATGCGCCTTTGGCTCTCACACTATTCTGCGGTTGGGTAGATTTATAACCATTGCGCTGTAGTTCTGCTCATAATATTGTGGTTGTGTTCTGTGTGTTAAGAGACAGTGAACATTGTTTATTCGGTGGTAGTTCCTAACAGTAAAGCCCTATGATAAATGATGTATGATGGTCAATAACTCTTGTGTGTTGGTAAATCGCCAACACAAGGATATATTTGCGCATACAATGTATCTTTTATACAGTCGTACAATTTAATTATGTTTAATGTTTGGATTGTCTCAATAGGCACACTGAAAGATCACTGTATCTGCGCTTATGCAACACAAGCAACAGTGGTACCCGTTCAATTACGCTCAACTTCGTGTTCAATGCTTATTGAAATCGAAATTGATCACCGAACGACGGCAGCCGGGAAATTGGATTCTTTGATTAGATTCTGATTGGTTTAGCTTTGTGGTGGCCGTTTGGCGATCGAGTGCAGCAGGCAAATGGGCTTCGGTTACTTCTCGCATGGAAAGCTTGCCATTTGCTTGATCGATCTGTTCTAGCACAAACGATAATTGGCACAAGGTGTGAGCAAAAGGGGGGCACACAGAGGAGGTACGAGCTTTTCCGACAAAATGAATATTAGGTAACTAGCAAGACTTCTGGAGTCACACGTTCGCTGGTGTTACTCCGGTTGTGACGAATGACCTAGCGTCTAAGCTTCGACACCTAAAGGTCGGATAAAAACACTACACAACTGTCCCGTGTCCTACGGTTCTGGCAGCAAGAAGCAGACGCGAGTACTCAGAAAGGTCGACAGAATGGCCCCATGGTTTCAGAGTAAACATTTTGTTTTACTCGTTCCGTTTGCTTGCTCCCTGAGGATGGCAATGGACGACATTGGGGGGCGTAGTTGGCTTTAGTGGGGTCAGCGAGGCACAAAAATGATCCACTCGGATTATGTAAGGATTATCAGCTTTGGCGCGCGACACACGACGGCAGTACGCGTCGAGCCGTAGCTTATGGTTGGCCCGGTCCGGTTTGTGTGTGTGTGTGTGTGTGCGAAGGGCCTTGGAGGATTTGCCAATTCTCGTGGACGATGAATGTAGGATAGTTTCTCGGTTGCCAGTCTTTCTCCATCGAATCGTACCATTACAAACCGCCCATGGTATGTTTATTTTCGGGAGCCTAATTGGATAACGATATTGACAGAAGTTGTCCAACCGCGCGGTTGTGTGTATGTGTGTATGTGTTTGCCTCGCTTTTCGCAGATATAGAGTACTAACCTTCTGGAAGCTATCAATTGACAATTAACCGTATGCTACTCACTATTCCCGTGCACTTGGATGGGATGGGACGGGATAGAAGTCCAGGGGTTGGAACCGGGTCGTTGCACTAATTGACAAAATCGAAAATCGATCCACGGGTCGCATGCCGTAGATTGAGCTAAATGATTTGAGCTGTCAAGTTTGCTGTCGCGGCCCGCAAACCCACAGGGGTTTCAATTTATTTTTATTGTTTCCAATGGAATTGCAACCGTTTCTAGCCATCCTTTTGGAAAAGCATGGACGATACTTCCGTGCAGCGGCCAGAGAGCAATATCGTGGTGTGGATTTTTCTTTTATTTGTGCGAGGTTAAGCGAAAGTCAACTCGAAGCATATTATTATTATTATTTATTTATAATAATATTATTTTTCCTCGTTTGCAGGTCAACCGGGTGACGATAGATTTCCCCCCCGGCAGAGCTATCTTTTTTCCACCTCAGCTAGCAGCTAACTGCTGCTGAAACGGGCAGCCGGTCGAACGTTTGACTCGAGGCTCTGCTCCCCATATCTGGAGCATAGATGCGGGCGTCGGCTCGATCTTTGATTTTATTAGCGATCTCGTGTGATTCGATCACATCGCACTCCCCCGAGCAGAGGAAGGAGAGAAAAAAGGCACCCGACTTTTTCCCATTTTAAACGGAACATTAATGAAATGAACAGTTTGACGCGCTTCGTCTGTGAAGATACACTTCCCCACGAAGACTGCGTGCATGGAAAGGGGGACGAGCAACGAGATCCCTCGGAAGCATCGCATCTGCTTCTCGCACACGCACTCCAGAGTTATCGAACCGGCAAAAGCCACCAGACACCAAGATTCGATCGGGCTGTTTGCTGGCGGCCGTGTGTTTGTGGGTCTTATGGTGTACTTTCTTGCGGTCCCATGGCACCGAAGACACGTCGGCGAAGAAGCCTCTCTTGCCTGTGCTGGTTGGCACTGATGGTGATGATGATGATGACCACATCTAATTGTGACTGACTTGCTCTAGTTAAACCGTTTTACATTATCGCAACGCCGTATCGCTTCCCACACCGCGCGCGGGGCCTGGGCTGGGCGTTGTGTGTTTGGTTGTTTGTTTATACGAGCACACGAGAGCCTGTCGGACGGAACAAACGGGAACGAGGAGAGGAAGGGGGTTGAAGATCTTTCCCTGTGCACTGCTATGGTATGGTGGAAATAAAAGCATTGCATTTATTGCGTTTCGGATCGCAGCACGGAGCTCGTCGTTGACTCCGGGGTCGGTTTGTGTTTTTGGAAACTCAGTAGAAAAATATTTCCCAATAATCGAATGCGTGTGTTGTTATTTTTTTTTCGAGAGCTGTGTTGAGGGGTGTATAGCATTTCGGTATATTTCTCGCTTTGTTCAATTGGTTGTGCATCATCACCAGCGCACATTGAACGGGATGGGGGGATGGTTGGTAGTGGCTGGGAAAACATTGAGCGCACGGCTCATAGTATAAGAAGTCTCCTCACAGTTGGAAAGTACAGTGAGAAATGTCTACAGCACGTGTGGTGCGACGGTCGTTCGAAAAATGGAACACAGACAGAATTTGTGTAGCTTAGGCGTTGTCTAATGTGTCCTCCGAGTCGTCCCGTGTTCGTTCAAGCAACAAGAGATAAGCGAAATACGTGAGTGATAGTGCGCATTAGACGGGAAGTAATCGAAAGTTCTTGATTACCTCGAAAGCATTTCCGATTGCAACAATTTGGATGAAACGGATCACTTGATTGGTCGAGGGAAAAAGTGATGCACAACCTCTCCTTCCTCGGTCTACCGCGAACCGTGACACAAAGAAAAGAAAACATTCGCTGTTGCTGGTGCTCTGCTGGTTTTTGAAATTGGTTCGGAAAAACTAATAAATTACCAAATCGTGAGAAAAGTATTACCATACCTTTCTACTGCTCGCGATCGAACGTGATTGAGCCCGAATCGAGAGTGTAAATTGACGTTGGTTTGTAATCGTTTATCATGCTGGCACACATACACACAGACGCAAAGCAGGGCTTCCGAAAAGGCTTCACTTCTTATTGCAGTTATCACTTGGCACGACTGCCACGAAATTGCCTTACCGCTTGCACATTGCCCCGTTGTTGGTGTGGGGCAAATTGTAGATGGCAAAGCCTAAAAACTGATCCAGCGGGTGCTAAGTAGTGTAAATAAAGTGTAGCTTGAGCTGTTGTCGGACACGGGACGGGGCGTGTGAGTGGCTAATAAGCAAAATAATTGTAGTACTGGGTGGGGAGGAACGAGGCAGAAAACAACAATTGCTCTTGGTTGGCGACTGTTTGGCGCAGTGATTGGATTAGGCCTGCAAACGGTCTGTGAAATATGGAATAGAAAACTAATCCGAGGGCAGTGTGGTGAAGGAACCAACGTTGCAGTGTGCCCGGGGAAGTTAGATTTATGGCGGGCAACCCTCCGTGTGCTTCGTGATTCCGATTTGTGTTCCGGAGATGGATGATTCACAGCGAGTCGCAGAAGCTGCTGGGGACTGCGAGAGTGAAGCCGCTAGACGCTCACAGCGAACCGATGGAAGACGGTGCACGGCATTTGTGCTGGTTGGTAGCAAAAAGTGAAAGTGCAGCAGTGCGCTCTCCATATGCATATCGATACATATCAATCAAAAGTGAAACACAAATGATACGCAAACCACAGGCGCACACTGTGTGTAACAACAGGTATCGGCGGACCGCGAGAGCAGCCCTCCCGGTACACAGCACAAGATGAGGCCAATCCATTTTGTGGCTTTTGCGGGGCACGTGATGGAAAATACTCTCATGAGCGGGGACTGCGTGCTGAATGATTGGAGCTGCGCGCTGGAAACGGTATCGAACTACGTTCACTTGACCGCAATCGTTGGGGAAGTGTGTGTGTGTGTGTGCGCTGTAGGAGGGAGAGTTCTGTGAGGTTCCGCCGCGGCAGTCCATCCTGGCCTTAGTTCATTGTTTAGTGCTGCTGTTGTTTGGCCGACAGGTGGTAGCATCTTAAAGAAAAAACCTTCCACTAGTGCTCGGCAAGATGTAAATACCTGTTAGACAATTTTCCATTAGACAATTGAGCTGTAATCGACCGGTAATTACCGGCTTTTAGGTTTGCTCGGGTGCAAACACAAGATCCGCTATCTGTGTGCAGTTGAAGGCAGGAATGGCGCTGCCGTGTATCTGGATCGGGTGCACTGCGGGAGTGTTTCGACGCTGCATTAGCCTCCTCGCCTGTCTGGCTGGACCACACGATGGCCGTTAGTCGGTGGAGCGGTAGTAGCTCACGTTGGCCCGCAGGGTACGCTCACACTCCATTCACTTAATATTTATTACTAGCTTAAATCACTTTCAACGTCTCTATCGTGTTTTCACCGCGGTAGCCGTGTTAGGTAGCTCCAAGCATTGCGAACGCAGCTAAGACGACTGCTAGCTACTAGGATTTCAGGAGTCCCAGGCACGGTCTTGGTTTGTCAATAAACGATGATTTTTGTGCACTTCTTGTAATGATGCCGGGACACACAGTAGTAATGCGCAACACTCCATTGCGGAGGACAACAATTGACAATCGGGCGAAGGAGAACTTCTGCGGAACGAATCGATCTTTCCTCAGCAACAGGGCGGGAAAAGGGGGTGAATGGAACGATTTCCTGTACATGGAAAATGACTGCAAGAAATGTTCAATTCTTTTGCACACTTGCACAGTTCAGTTGCCACTGCACACACAATCGCAAAGGAAAAGCCCTTTTGTGTCCAATCGATCGCGGGCCACCATTAAAAGCCGGTAGCGGGAGTAGATTAACACCAAATGGTTGGAGGCAGAGAGGAGGTAACTGTTGTCCCTTCATTCGTTTGGTTCATTTTAAAAGTGCAATCGTGCGCAAACATGATCGTGTCGGGGCAAGAGTAAAAAAAACCACCCCGTCATGTAAGAATAAATGGGCAACTCTGGGTGACGCTCCAGTGTCGTCCGGGTGTAAAGACACAAGTGCACGATCGTTGCAAGTGGGATGAAGGAATTGCTGCAGAGTGAGGTAACAGACATACTCATTCCATCACAATGGTCTCCGTTTCTTGCTTTCTTTTTTTGCCTGCAATTGAAAAGGAAAACTAATTTTCCACAGTTGACCCACGTGGCAGCAAATTTACGGGGCTCGCTGCTCAGGTGGGGTGTGACTTGTGACCAGTTTAGTTGTGATTTTGCAACCATAAAATAGTGCACCGAGCGTGTTTTTGTGACCTGTGAAAATGATCGACAACCTTTCTCGGGGGGAGCGAGTGTTTCTGTTTGTGTGTGTGTTCGTTCGGGTGTGGTCTAGGTGTACACTTTCGCCCTAGCACTCCATCCCCATAGAAAGTGGTAATGTTTCTGCGATGTCTTTTGCCTATCGCATTTGGTGCCCGCGCGAAGTGTCGGGAGGTCGGGAAATTGATTACCTTTTTGTTGTCGATTGTTTATTCCCCTTTTTCCCCTTGGCAGTGGAAAGTGAAAGCACGACGAACCGGGGCGATGTGTAGGGGCTCTAGTGCCAGAGCACGCTCGTTCTGAGTGCAGATAGTAAATTGCGCACAAAACGGAGTGCGCAAATCGGGAACGAGAATCAAGCTCAAGCGCTCGTTTTAATTTGCCGTTTGAGTGTGTACAAAGTAACCGCAATGGATATGGGGAAGACCATTTGGGTGTTTACTGAAGCACCCAAACCTGAAACTAGAGCAAATCGAAACGAATTGTGCTTCGCCTATTCCAATTTTCTACCAAATTTGATGGAGAGGTGCCTCGCCAGGTGGTTTGGCTTAAGAATATTAAACGGAAGCCGCACGATTCAATTATGAAGTCGTGTGCTAGATATCGATACCGTTTAGCATTGCGCACGTCAGAGAGGCATCGCGATATGGGAGATGCGTAAAGGAGTCAAACATTCAGCCGAAAAATGTTGAACGATAAAAGAAATATGTTTAAACCATTCTGGAACGGTCCGTTTTTAAACGGTACCTCGCGGACGATACCATCATGCTCAATGGTTGTTTGGGAAGGGTTTCCGTTACAGATGCTATGGGCAGCGCACTTTTTTGGATATCAGTTTGAGTCGAAGTTGGTTACTTTTTTGCACAAATTTTCCCATTCGGAAGTGCGAAGACTCGTAGATTCTCATGCGGGGTTTTTTCTCCTCCCTGCCAAATGATTGGACAATTACATTTTCCTGTCGTTGATACATCATTGATCTGCTTTCTTAATGATTTTGATTGAGCCACTCTCACTCTCCGAGATGATGAGATTTCGATCTGTCTGTTTGTTGTGTATGTTTGTAATCACGGTTTGCCAATCGATTGATCGGCCCGAACAGATTGACCATCGTCCCGTGCAGCACCACCACCGCTTCGATTGATCGGTCAACGCTCCCGCGGAGATGAAGATCGATATGGTTTTTGACGTCAAGCCGTCAATGGTTTGGAAGTTGTGAAATCATGTGGTGCCACGTGCTGCCCCCCTGTCGAAATTTGCTTTGTGCTCTCGTTTGTCAAAGGTAAACAGGAAAGCTGAAATTGCCTAAAACGGGTACGCGCACACGGTAAGCTTTATGTTCACATAGATGTTTTTGGCATTGCGGTCATCTTCTGTTCGTTCGTTGCAAATAACGGAGACTGTGGTAATGATGTGACCTCTGATATAGTGCACTTCATCTGGAGTAACATGTGTAGACGCTGAGCTTCGAAGTGTTCAACAACTCTAAGTTGGTACATTGATACGAACGGTTTATCCATGTTGTGACATCTTGAGTGGCATCGCTTCCGTGCATCGATATCTCGCTTCTCAATTTGCCTCTCTCCAGCATCGAGCCGACGATTATATGCTGGAGTAAAAAGAAATTCCAAAAGGAATAAAAAATTAAAATGCGGCGATACATGCTGCTGGTATTTTTCTTCTCGCACCTGTTTGTTCACTCATCGGCGATGGATGGCATTGGAAAAGAAAGTGAAAATTCAATTGATACTAAAGTCAGAAAAACAACATCGTTAAATGTGCCGGGAAAAGTAGAGCATAGAGAGGAGGAGAAGCAGACCACGCAGACAACACCATCTCGGTTGTTAAATTATGACTTGAAACCAAAACCCTGGCACCTATATGGTTAACAAGCCACCAGAGTAAACCTTTTTGGGGTGTATTCGGGTGGTGTGTGTGTGTGCGTGCCTTTTTTTCGGTGTTTTGTTTCGCTTCCACGGTGGTGCACCTGACACCGGCTAGGGTCGCGTTTTTGTCTGGGTCTTGGGGATACGGCGGCGGTGTTCATTAGCCATAAATTATATCGGGGTTGTTTGCGTCCTATTTGAGGTTTTGTGAGGCTGGCTGTGCCATGACCACCCAGGAATGGTAGCACGCTACTTGTGTATACGTTGGAGTTGAGATAGACGCTGTCTAAGTCTATGTTGCGTGCGTGCTGTTTTGTGTTGGACCTGTAATTATAACTGTCAAATAAAATTAGGAACGAGTGTCGGACTTTTCTGAAAGGTTATTAGTTGGTTATCTAGTAGTGATTTCAAAACGCGTATTTCTTAGAACTCGTGGTGTAAATACTGTAAAACAATATAACAATAATAGAGTGCTTTTGTTACTGCGTTAAATTGTGCTTTTCCTAATACTTAATTCATTCTCCATCCCGTGCGGTGCTACAGAAGAAAATGATCGATAGTTGAAGAAATAACCTAGCACAAAGTTATCCGGAAACTACTGCCTATCTAGCGATGAACCGTAGCCGATAGTTTAATGTCTGTGATAAGAAGAACGTTTGAGATTTCAGCTGTGCAAACAGACGACACTCCTGTATGTCTCGTGCTTGTTCTGTGATGGTGCTAGTGTAATATAGAGGTATTCTGGTATAGTGATAGCAGCAGAGAGTATCCGGAACGTCCTGTTTTTGCTGGACGCATGTTTGACGTGCCGTGCCTTTAGTGTGACGTGTTTGGATAGGTCATCGATAAAATAAAATCGACCGTGGTGCCGCCCCCTGGACTGCCAGAGCTATGATATCGGTGAAACGTCCAAGTGTTCCAGGCCACCCTAGTGCTCATCATCACCATCACCATCACCACCACCATCATCATCACCACCATCAACAACAACCGCATCAACACCATAGGCAGCACCATCAGTTGCACAGTCTCCAGAACGGAGCATCCAGTGCCAGCTCGGTCACCTCGGCACCGTTGGTGACAACGACATCAGCGAACAATAATCGTCTGATACGCAGTCGAAATCAATTATCCTCCGCCGGGAGCAACGAGCAGCAGCAGCAGCAAGAGAGCAAACATCAGACGCAGAACCATTGGACTAGTGGTGGCGTTGTGTCCAATGGTGGAGCAACGGTAGGCGCATTCGGAGGTGGTGGTGGACGACCCACGGGAGCCGCTTCTTGGACCGGCACGGGAAGCGGATGTTCGATCATAACGAACGGCGGCAGTCTGTACTACAGCAGCAGTAACGGTTACGGTGTCGGCACGGCCAGCGTAAATCCCAAGATACGGGACATCTACGAGTTTGACAGCCTGTTCTTACTACCATCGTGTGCCTTAACGTCCGATAAGGCACTAAATCTTCGCAAGGATCTTGCCGCGTACGACTTTGACATCAAAATTCTGGAGGACAGTCCACGGGGATCTCATAACGTTTGGCAATGTAAGTGTGCGCCTGTCTGGTTGTGGAATACTGATTCTTTCACCACGCTGTCGTGTGGAAAGTGAAAGAGGATGTGCTTTTTACGATCTTACTTTTACTTCTCGAACATTACGAAACAGCATTTTGATTAACCTAAATGTTGTACAGATTATTTAGACGAGGATTAGAGCGAAGGAAGAAAGAGAGAGTGCTCATGTTACGCACTGGATCATAAAATGGGTAGTAACAATCATATAAACATTTCCCATCGTTTGATCTCGCATTCGTTCAGAGATTGTTCTTTTGTCTTATAAAGCTCTTAACTGCTCATCTGGTAGCTAGACTCGGTAAACCAAGATTGACTGCTCGATTGATATCGTTTAGCTTTGCCGGCTGCATGAATGCGTAGTAAAACGAGCTTATGCTAAGCTATTTAAATCATATCAATTGCGGCCATCGATTATGATCGCATCAAGTCACTGTTTTGTCTGGGAGCAGGCTGCAACTCGTCGGCACATTTAAGATTTCATTAAATTTATGAATGTTCATTATCGCATTGTAGAAAAGAAATGTTACTCACCGTGTGCAGCGACGATATCTAAAACATGCGAAGAGAAAAGCAAACAAGTGGTCGCTACATGCTACGGATTTAATAGAAATGGAATGTAAATCAGTTGTTTACTTAGGTTTGATTGTGTTGTTCAATTACATTTTTCGCTATCAGTACAGTTTCTCGCTTTAAAGGGAGAAACCTGTGTCTCGCTTTCAGGCGAGCGCGTTGTCTAGTCCAATTCAAAGCCTTTATTTTATGGCTCTATTGCTACGCCGCTCGTGCCTGAGTGTGCTTGTTTGCTTTGGCGCAGCGTAGAGGAACGTGCTCTCCATACGGCATCGGGTTCAGGATCGTAAAGGGGGAACTTCTATCAGCTTCCGGATGTTTTCGTTTACCTGTGTGTTGCCGTTTGGCTCACAACGAAAAGGGAAGTGGCACACGATCACATTGCAGCGAGAAAGCATATGCGGCTCGTCCGTCGACTGCAGATTGCTCATCACATCTGATCGATTTCAGATTTTTTTTTGCTGTAAGCAACACTGCTATTGATTTCGCTCTCCGATCGAAATGTGTATCAGAATGAAAAGTAAAACCTTCCCGGGGAATGTGTGTGTGTACGTGTTTCTGTAAGGGCGAGGTTTCATTACTGTGCATCATTGGGTGCAAGCGCGAGCGCGCACACACGCCCCTGTGTCTTCAGATGTGTCTCCGCTTTCGGTTAAATGTTTATTTCCGGTTACATTGCCCAGGTCTGGTCCCGCGGCCTAAGGGGGACATCTTTGCAGAAAAGGCACTTTCAGGCTGTGTTTATGGAGTGTTCAATTGACTGGTTTGTCGCTGTTGAAACAAGCGTGTGCTCTGTGTCAGTTTTGGACGTGCGCGCTCGAGACGTCTTCTTCGTCTGGACGTCAATTGGCATCACTTTCACGCCTTTCGGGCATGGTTAATGAAGGTGGCTTTCGCTATCTTGCCATTTTTTTTACGTGTGACGTCCAAGAGGCCGTAGAGAAAATTGCACATCTAGATTGGTGAATCGAACGCGTGTGTCTGTTTGCTTCTGCTCAGAAAACATTAAGAAGGTTTGCCAGACGGAGTTGGCTACAAAATTGGTGTATTTTCAAGAACATTATTTCACCGTCGTTGAGACAAATGTCAGTTAATGTGGAGCCATTTGCAAAAAGTAATAATTTTCCGTTTCAAGGACAATCATTACTAGATATTATGCCAGAAAAGTGGGAAATTGGCACAAATGGGTCTATCTGAATTGTACCACTTATGATTTTGCAAGGTTATAAGGTTTAGAAATATGTTATGTGTGTACGGGGTTTGAAGGATTTTACCATTTCTTTTTCTTCTCTTTGCAGGTAAGTGTTGATGACCAGTTCACAACCGACGAAGATTGAAGGTGGTTGGTAAGACAGTAAAGAAACAATAGTTTGGTTTGAAGGTTAATGTTGAACTATCACAATCACATTAAACAGGCTTATTTCGCTTTGAGCCACATCTCAAGCGCCTTAGGCGAAGAAGTCAAATATAATTTCGGGTGACGTATTTAGTGATAACTTATATCGATCGAATTTTGAAACCCCGTTAGCTTCATTAGATTCGGTCTATGATTGATTGAAAATGCTACTCCTCCAGTGGTCTGACATGAGCATTCCATCATGCTGGAAAACGGGAGTAAGAAAAGGAGTTTTTTTTTGCGCGTGCACTGTTCGTACCTCGTACTCCACCATCTGCTCTGATTTGGCTCATTTTTCATGTTTTTGCCAATAAAAAATAGGCTACACTTCTTGTCGAATACGGCTCGAAGCAAGCGCAAACGATGTTTTAATTATGACAAACGACCCATTTTCGGATGAATCCGTTGGAAAGAATGTTGCTCTAATTTTGAATCCGTTTGGTATGTGTAAGAAATCTTCATTTATCTACCTGGTGGAAATGTTTTTGAACTGAACGTATTTGTTATAATTACTTTTTATACATTTGTGTCAACGTATCACAGCGGGCTTAAATCGAGGAATAGCAAAATGACACTATTAACTCACAAAATCGAATGTAAATCAAGCGATTGGTGTAATTAACCCATTTTTACTTCAGTTTGATGGTTGAACTTCAAGTCACATTTTATTGTTATATGAGACTGCAACTGCGCTCGCAGGAGAGAAAGAAAAGCATCCAAACAAACAAACTAGTCTGATGATTGTTGATACAATTTGATGAACATGGTCGTTCGATCGTAGAAAAGAGGTTACCGTTTACCGATCGGGTACAGGTTTCCGTAGACGAGACGATGAAAGGGCTAGTAGGGTTGATTGTAAGGTGGTGATGGAAACGATACTTATGTTGCAGAGTTTTTTTTCCGGATTATGTTCAGTATCGTAACTTACCGCCCGAGCAAGAAGAAAACCTAGTCACATGGAACACAGCATAAGAACAACAATTAACGGTCATTTAAAACATGCGATTGTTACAAAGGGGTGTTACTTTGTTTTACTCTTTTCATCTATGGTTGTTACGCCATGGAGGAGGAGGTTTTATGGTGGGTAAGCTTTCTTTCAACGTGGAGAGGGGTCCAGTTTTTATGATTGGATGGACATTATTTGTGTGAAACTGCACCTGTTGTAAGTATACATTTCAGACGATAGCATTACAATAAAATGTAATTCAAACATAAACGAGACATAGCTAGTTGTTCGGAAGTGATTTGAACTCGGGAAATTGAATGCTTCGCTTGTCTTGATCATGTTTTACAAAGCTGTTGCTGCCACACCAAAGCAGATGCCCCTTTCTTCATCGCCTACATTGGCAGAGGTACCGTGCTTGAGCATCGATGTGATTGTAATCGCATGGGAACATCGAAACGAGCCCACAGCTTGAAATGAACCCCTCCTGTACTAATGGTGCTAAATGCGAACTAAACGAACGATTTCGCGATCATGTACAAGCAGCAGAGCGCAGATCTGGGAATTTGCATCCCGCTAGCTCTGTGGAGCAGCATACAAACCACAAAGCACTTAGATTCGCACTCATTCTCGACAGTGGTGTGTGTACACATAATGAAGATAAAGCCCCCCTGAATCCCATGGTATTTAATTAAACCGGTCCGCGTGAGCACTACGGGCGGGTTCGTCGATGGATTGTAACTTCTTTTTTTTATTTAACTAAAAACTGCTCTTACGCTGTGGGTAGTTATTTTTCTTGCTTCGTTTGTTTCTTCTCTTGCACAACGTAATTCGGCGAAGGGATTTGGATCGTTTGCATGGCAAAGAAAAGGAAAAAAATAAACTATCCCAATCATGGGAATATCACATGCGCACCATCGTTTCGATTTTGTTACCTTCGAACGAAAGCAAAGATCCATTTGGTGGAAGGTTCTCTGTTCTGTGCGTGCTTTTTTGCTTGAGGCGATTGGGTTTGCATTCGAAATTAACTAGAAAATTTAACCGTTTGTTAGCTGACTCAACCCATCGATCCCGTGTTCGTGGGGTACCACACATTGTAAGATGCTCATCCTTTCCATTTGTTTTTATTCAGTGTAGTTCTCTAAATGTTTGATGGGTAGTTTGATTGCACAAAACACGAAGTAGTAGTATGGTGGCTGCTTAGCGGGAACACGCGAAATGGAAAATCAATTCAACTGTGCCCGAAGTGGGAAGTGGAAACCACAATGATACCCTATTCAACACCTCATTGTTTCTGCCCGTATCTGGCGGTTTTGCCAACCATTTTTTCCCCGATGGGAGCCAAACATTATTGAGGGTTAGTTCCGATTGCGGTGCCTTTTCTTTGCGTGAGCAATCGGTGCGAAGGGAAAAAACCTTGCCCTCATTTTGTGTGGAGCAGCATAACTGTTGTTCCTTAGAAGGTTGCTGTTGTTTCACCGATGAGAAGCTTAAATGGTTCAATTCCCGAGGTGTTCTACAGGCTTAAAATGGGTTGGGCAGAAATTTTGAAGGTTCTGGTAATGAGTGGGGAGAGTGGTTGGAAAAGATTGGGCAGATTTTTATCAAGAGATATGAAAACTTTTTTTTGAGGATGGTGAGAGGTAAGTCCAACCAATTACGCCCAACAAAGTGTTGCATAAATGATTTACCAGGCGGAAGATCGATATTGATGAAAGCTCTGAACAATATATAGTTCAAAGGTAGAAGAAGTAGTTCCGCTGTTTCTAATTAAGTTCTTTACCCCGTTCGTTGTACTGGTTGGTACTAGATATGATAGAGCATCTCTATAAATATCAACTTCAAGAATATTTATAGTTGCCGAGATTGGGCATATTTTTCAATGTATCCTACTGATCATTATAACGGATATTTGCTCCCGGTCATCTAGACATAGAGATATCTATCTCATACTAAGTAGAATAATGTTCACTGAAATACTTATTTCATTACTGATTTGAAAAAGCAATGCCTTAATGGCCACATGTTAGTTTTGTAGGCCATGCAAGTAAATTGTATGATGTACTGTTTGTGTGTCATGTTGCTTACAAAAGTGTGATGCCGAAGTTTGATGATTATTAAAAGATTCTTGAACTGCATGCATATTTTCTTAGGTTTCAAGATATTGTAGTTCATGTTAAAAATATAGAAAAAAGATTTCAGTTTTCTCTCCACAACTAACATCTCATCCATAGGTAATTCTGATGCTACTCCCCTGATGTAAAATTGGCAGACAATAAAGAAAAGGCAGTAAACCACCCTGCGTGACCTAAAAAGGGCATACCATTTTAACGGGAACTGAGCGCGCGCGGTTTCGGTGTTGCTACATCCGTAGTGTAATATTGAGGAATAGCTCAGCTGGTTTCTATCGTAGGCAGATTCTCATGAAGATTCAGTTGAAAACGCTTTTAAAGAAATGAGGTGTGAGTAGTTTCTTAAGCGCTTTTCAGGCAGCGTGTTGTTGGTGTTGGTATACTCAAAAGTGTTCGACAGAAAAACGACACTTGATAAATGGTCCAACCAGATGCTAACAGTCATGCTATAAGCAGAATATGCTCAAGTACAACCCACAAGCTATTCAATGGCACTCCTTACTGTTAATGCAGCGCAGTAAAAGTAATGTTCTGCAAAATTCCACACCTGTACCACCAGAAGCTTTCCTTGCCTTTTTTGTGACCAAAAAAGGGGCGCAATCGATAATCAGTCAGTTATGTTTGATTTCGCCTCGAGTGCCACCTAACGAACTATCTTGCTGGGCGAGAAAGAGTCGTACTCTCTGTATCACGGTGCACGGTGCGTCAAATTTGCGGTTTTTCGTCTCTCCACCTCCGGGTCTTTGTGGTGCCAAACGGAAGATGGAAGATGGAAAAGATTGGATTAGAGACCTGGGCTGAACCGCTCGTTGGTCTTAACTGGTGGGCCCGGCCTAGATGGTGGCTGCCGACGGAAGACCGTATCTCCGTCGTGGGAGGAGTCTGAAACCGTACGGCACTCTGTTCTTGTGCGCGTTTGCGTCTGCAAATTACGTCCCGCCCGCCGAAGGGTTAGGGCCCGATGCGTAATTGCGCACAGAGCGAGTGACTTTCCGGGCCAACTAACGGTACATCCGGTGAGGTCAGAATGAAAGTGAAGTTTTTTTTTTCCTCCACTGTGACGGGAAATGAAGGTAGAGATAGAAGGTGAGTGGGTAAGAAAGTAGCAGACACGGTACGGGGATTGTCCCACGTGGAAGTTTACAAGATCTGTTTGTGGTTCCGTACGATAAGTACTGCGACTCACCGAAGGGCCTAGCGATGACACGGTATGTGACGTTCAGTGTGAACTGGAGCAGTTCATTTCATTTTTCATTATCCATTTATCCTGCGGCTGTGGCAGAAACGGTGGTGACATAGTTCTCCGTCTAATAAGAAAAAGATAGACTCACTAATCAATCGTGTGCCGCATGACATCATGGGTGAACGTCTAGAAGATGGAAGGAGTTATTGAACTATATCTCATTGGATCTTAGCAGATGCCTCTACTTTTTTGAACAGAGCTCTGTTGGTTGTTTTGCCTTGCTCAGAAAGCTAAAGCAAATGTATTGATTCGCTTCCAACGTCCCTTGTATAGTGTCGAAATGGGTGGGTGTCGAAATACTTTTCTTCGTAGTTCTCGTAGTGGCTTAGTGCCTTTATTTGCTCGTCACATTTGCCTTTATTTGCTCCCTCGGGTACGCAAAACCATGCCAGAAAGATTGTGGTGGAAGCTTAATTCATTTAGTTGGAAGCCCCAGAATGTGATTTTTATGTTTATTGAGATGCAAGTTAAATGATCTCGTATTACACACGCTGTTTTGCTGCTGGTTCCTTATGGTTGGGGTGGAGCTCAGACGTCGCCGTCTGGGCAGGAAATCGTCGATGGTGGTCTAATGCAAACATGGTAACTGGATGGAGTATTGTTGAGGATGAAGAAATAGGAAGTCTCCTTTGGCTGAGACGTCGTTGGCTTTTTCATTGTTGTCTGAGCTAAGCTTCTTGGCTTTGGCTTTTGTGAACCATCTTCTTTAGGCGAGTGTAATGGTTTTAACAAGGTTAAATCGATTCTTGGTTATTGGCTTTCTGCAATGTCATATCGAAGACTGGCATCCACAAGAGTGTTTAAACTGTCGTTACCCGTGGAATATGGAAAATCAATTGAAACGCCACAGACAGAGGTGGTATTTGTCATCACCATATTCCACCGTAATACCCCGCGTGGTGTGACCTTCGAACGTGGGAACGGGTTGAGCAACAAGGCAAACGTGCAAATGTGTGATTAAATGTTGTCTAGTCTCACGCAAAATCTCGCTTTCCCACCGAGTTGCCCAATAGTGGATTCTGTAGGAAGTGCCCGGCTCCCATCGTGATGACATTTTTGCGTTTCCCAAACCCTGACAACTGTCTGGGTCATGAGCATGTCGCCTACTAAACGGTTGTTTGTCACTTTCTTACCGGTCGGGTCGCTGTTGTTTGAGTTTCTGATTGATGTTAAGCCATCAGTTCCGGGGCTTGAACGAGCGAGGTACGTACCGTTTGCCACTGCCGAATGTGCCGTTGGGCGTCGTGGGAGAAAGTGTACACGACGGAGAGGGTGAGGGTTTACATACGTTGCCCCGGGGGAAGAAGGGAAGGACATGTCAACGGTGATGCATGCCTTGCCCCGATGGTAACTATCATCGTAAGCAATGCATCGTAGTTACTTGTACCAGTGTCCGACGTGCCCCCCTTCCAAGCAAGACAGCCTTCGCATAAATCACACGCAGCAGGAGCCTGGGGAGTTGTGAGTACGGCTTAATTAATTACTCTCCCTTTCAAACAACACCTTTAAGATAAACGATGGGTTTGGTGGGTAGGTTTGAAGTCCAGCCCAGGTTCGCCAACCCTATTGACAAATACATCCGGACAAGCATGTTTGTGCATTTCCACTTCCGTGTTGGCCTGTCTGAAGTTTGGACAACGAAGTTTCTTCTGCAGCACACACCCAGCAAGAGTGGTGCAACAGCGTGGAGCAAAGGTCTAATAGCAAATATTGTTGTTGTTTATCTCAAAACCACTTTCCATCACTATGACGCATCTCTGTCTGTGTGTGTGTGTGTGTGTGTGTGTGTGTGTGTGTGTGTGTGTGTCTGTTGGCATTTTGGGAGTCTTACGTGCACAGGCAAAACGCAATCACAGGGAGAAAAATGATGCGCGAAAATGAGGCAAATCTTTCGCAAATCTGCTTCCGAAGCGGAGCCATGGAAATCTTCTTCGTCGCTTCATTAAAAGTTCATTTCGATAAATTTGCAACGCTTTTACGTTTTCACTTTCCTGCCCCTCCCCGTTTTTCCGTTCACCAGTTGGGCCCTTTCCGCGATGGGGCCTGCATACGACTCGTTGATAGTAAGGAATAAAATTTAAAAAAAAGCAACAACACAACCGCGCCGTGGTCGGTTACATTGGGAGTTTGGGGCCCCGACGATGGATGCGCTGGCTGGCAGCCACGTCCGTTGTTATGCGGGGCGAGTATTAAATAAAAATAAACGGCAAATCGTTGCAAAAGCGTGCAGTCAGTCTCCGTGTGGAATGGTAAGACGATGATTGTGCTCTTCTGACGTACGTCTGGGAGGCATCGCAGCGCTCGCATGCATAACTCATCGCGTGCAGATGTCATCGTGGATGGGTACTACGAGGCTTCGGAAGGTGGGTGTGGCCCCAGCGTGTCCCAGTGCAGTGGAACAGAGCTGCCTTGCGAAAAGGGAGTCATAATTAACCCTTCTCCGCGTGCCGGTGTGAAGCACTTCATATCCTTTTGATAATGTTCTGCCCCAGACGCGGGGTCATATGAGTAGGTGGTCAGTGGTTGCAAATTTTCACCTACACACGCGACGCGTGCGGAACTAAATGGGTGTGGAACAGTTTTGTTTTGTATTTTCGAAAACTAGTGCCGGGTCGGAGTGTGTTCCTCTGTGATAGTCGTCGGTGAGCTCTAAAACCCACGCATCGGTATGTTTCGACGCCTCCGCCGCCTCGTACAAGCGACACAAAGGCGAGCGAAAATTGGAAAGATGCTCAATGACGCAAAGCTTTTGCGATGGTGCGCTTATTGTGGTATCGTCTCGATGCTGGAACGATTCGATTTGATCGAAAAACTCATCTTCCACATTTCAAGCTCATCAATGAATCGCGAAGGAAAGGCAATGAATTGATTCGGTCGTATGTATAAGTAAGGTTAGGAAATAAAAAAAAGAAGGCCAACCCGTTCGTGGCAGGGCGATTGAATCGTCTTGAAAACCCTTACAGCGACTACCGGTTGACGTATGAAATCGAGCATGGAATTATGAAGCGTTGTATCCTCCATTAGGCGGTGCGTCTAAATGGTATTGCTTTTGCTTTTCGGACATCCTCGACACCGCGACCTCTGGCCACTCACCCACCGCCCTGTGTGTTCCGTTTCGACGGAAAAAGATTTGTAGCGCTTTCCATTTCGAATGACGCGATCCGCAGCGGAAGGTTTATCTAAATACCATCGCCAACGTCCGGCAGTGTGGCTGTCTATGTTACCCACCGGGTGTGTTAGGCTTCTGGTTTCCCATGCTTTTAACTGTTGTGTGGATGCCGCCATACCGCTCTCGGTCGGCAGCGTTTGGAATTGTGCCCCGAAGGCGTCTGCAATCGATGTAACTCTCTATCATTTGCATCGGGCACGTCGGTGTGTTCTGGTGCACCGGCCTAGGCGGGCAGTACGGTTTGCTTGAGGGTGAGCAAGTTTCGTTGCTCGTGCTGGCGCACATCGGAACAAGTGTTGAAATTACAGGGATTTCAACGCCATCTCGTTCAGATTTGTTGCATCCGTAGCTTAAAGTCTAATGAGTAACGGGGGTAAGTATCGGTAGCGGCGATGTTTAATAACACGGTGCCAACGACTACTTCATATGCTCTTCGTAGGTATGCTACCGAACGGCTTACAGTAGTCACATATGTAGTGCATGAACTTGATCTTTCGTGATTCGATGGTGGATTAGTGTGTGGTTTATTCATTCGTTTGGTAAGATTGTTAGATTAATGAGAAATTGATATTCTTTACCGAGGGACTATGTGAGTCGCCTTTGATGCAGTGAGTAGATAGAGTGTTGTCAATGTCAGTGGAGATGTATCAATGGAAACTACGATAGGTAAATCTGGCTCAGCTACAATGAGGCCTGTAATTATGCAAGTAAACTTTCTAATCCAGCTGCACAGAGTTTTGTAATCTCCAATAAATATGGATTGCATTAGAAACTTTCAATATATTCACTCAGTTCTTCGTTCCAGCTGATTTTATGGACGACTTCCATTACCATTACCAGAGCAAGGGTTCATTTATGCAACAAGCTAAGCACCATCAACAACGCTCAAGTCAACAAGGCACTCGTAGTTTGGAGTGAAAATTAAAAACTTATCTCAACTTCACCGCCCGCAGATGTTCGAATGTTCCGCCTCCAGTCCAGCTAGACCGGCCAGACTATAGTGACAAGAAGCGTTAAAACCACTGCTCAAAATAACACCACCACTTTGCTTACAGTCAACGTGTGGCAGTTAAAATGCATCGGTCGGTATTATCTCGCTGGCCTTATTCAGGTTTGGTAAGCCAGCTAATAGTCCGTGGAGCGGGAAATGGTGAGAGAATTTTAAATGGTTTTAGTACATCCCGGCGGACTGCAATTTTCCAATCACACACGATTGATCTTGAAAGGGATCATAATTAATTAAGCATCGATTCCTTAATTATTGCCCTCTCACCGGGGCGAGTGCTGAAGGCGTTCGCATACGGTGTTGCCGATGTTGGCGTTCGAATGGCCTGTAGGCACGGCAAGAAAAAAGGAACATAACCATGACCCGCCGAGCGGGCGAGTAACAAGGATACGAACATGCTTATTACTGTCGTATCGATTTAGTAAAACGTACTATGATTAAAAAAAGCGCGGCTAGAAAATTGAAACTTTTCACTCCGCGAAGAAAGTAGGCGAGCGACAACACAGCGCCCTAATCACGTACAGCGACACATGCACAGGTGTCGACAGCCAGAGGCAACCTTTTGGAGAGATAGCATATTTGTGCATAACGCTCGTTATGAAACGTGTGTTTTGTCCGAAAGGTACGGCAGGTTGAAAGGAGGTTAGCCGTTGTAAAGCCTTCGTCTAATGAAATGGCAACCGATCTCATCATCGTCATCATCACCTACCCGGTTAAGGGTAATGGAAAGCTGTGGTTACGACTCGACTGAGGGCAGATCCTGTGTTATGATGTATTGTCCGTCCTGTTTTTCAGCAGAGGATATAGTATGGCAAACATACAAAAAATAACGACAAACCTTAAACCCGAAAGGTAAACTACCAGTGACGATTGTACGAAGTTTGAACTGATTGTTGGTCAGAGTCGAATTGCTTTGGGTCAGTTTGTCTCTGTCTGGTACACACCGTGCTTTAATGGAACGGCTTCTCCCATTGAGTCGGGCGTTATGAAACGCGATACACAGGCGGTGCACAGGCCGTGCCAGGCTGGGTTAATATGGTAATAATTCAAAACTTAAAATTAAATAAAGCCCCTTCGGTCGGGACCAGTGCGACTTCCGCAAGTGCATGTGAAACTTGTTCATTCAAAGGGTTAATTGTTGTTATTCGTGCGCACACAGGATAAACTTTCGTGGAAAGTGAAACTGTTGAGAAACGATCGGCCGGTCCTTCGCGCACCGCCGCCGAAAAAGGGGATGTGTAGCTGCTAGCAGTACCTCATGCTTCATACAAGATAATCAGCATGGAGTGGGTTTTATGTTTCTTCTTGAGCATAAATATTGCATCCTTTCGTTCGTCGCGCAAACGGGTGGCTAATGATTACCCGTATGGGCAATATAAATGCAACCGCCATCGAGCGATGTTGGTGTCTGCAGTTCGCGGAGCATCATATCATGCATCCCTTCAGACGCGTGGCCAGTGTATTGACGTAACGTGATCGTGTCACAGATATGATTCACCATATTTACTCATTTGCAAGCTCACTCCCACAATCCCTCGGCAGGAAGCCGTGTAACAGTTTTCGCCAGCTTTCAATCGCCGCACGTGTCGATAGTTCAAAAGGTGTGCTTGGTGTGCGCTGGTTGCTGCACCGTGTACCACCCATCCTACGACGGGAAAGGTGTATCCGGAATGGAGTGTAAATTGATAGAAATTTGTACATGCTCATCGTTTCCATAAGCTACCATCTCGGGATGTATATATGCCGACAGTGCAGCAGGAATGAAACCAATGATTATGCAATGTCTTTATGATTTGATTATACGATCATTATGATTGTAAAGTGTTATATCCGTCTTCAGCCGAACGACCGGTCCATTGGTCGGACAGGACGATCGTAGATTGCTCGGAAGAGACAGTACCTTCGTTCAGTACAGCCGGAGACGGTCGCCGGTGGATCAAGATATAACGTGAAACGATCGTTCCGCGGTGGTTCAGGCTCATGTAATGATGCTGCTTACGGTTTATGGATGGGTCACTGTGTGAAAGTGAAAGCAGTCACCGCCAGAACGGAGCATAGTGGGAAAATGTCAGCAGGAACCAAGGTCCGCCATAGGACGTCCTGCAGTGTAATGATCTGAAATATGAGCTTTTATGAGAATATAATATGCTTTAATTAATAGCAATATCATTTTTGTTGTAGTAATTGTACTTATTGCTGACGGTGATAGCAAAAAAACTCATAAAAAACATTCGTGAACTGTGAACTGTTTGTAGTTGCTCGATTGTCACTCATCGTAGAGGGTCACTCACCATCCGTCAACGACACTTTGCACGTGAAGACCCTTAAACCATGATCGTGATCCTTGTTTGAGGCGGAGGAAGAGGTTTAAAAGGCAACATCAGTTACTGCCACCGACCGTTCCGACATGCCGAGTGTAGAGTGCCCTATTACGGTGCGGTTCAAGTGGATGATAGATACTGCTCGTCTTGGAGCATTCCGTTACGTTTTTCGGTATCCTTATCCATCAGTTCCACGGGTCAAAAGCTCGATCTGTCGTGTCGTGTCTCGGCGCGCTGGTGCGGATTTTGGCCGGCGTGCGGCCCGCGCGCCATGTACACAAAGACAACGTGCGCGGCACAGTCGTCGCCTCGTGTTAAACGGTTAAAGTGGGCTGGAATTCCTCTCGGCAATTCGTTGGCGTTTCGATGCCGTGGAACTTGTCATTAGCTTGTCACGTCACGAAACGGAAGATACGGCGATACGATTTCGATCATCCACCGGGACTGGATGGTTTTGTGGCACATTCATTTCGAAGGAGGCACCCGATGACTTTTTACGGAGATTACAAGAGGTCTTGGGTCGTGTGTAGCGCCCGCTCGCCAATAAGGAAGAGGAGGTTTTTCGGGAATTTTTACGCTACACCGATGGCAACCGGTAAGCCGGGGGTGAGATTGATGATGACTTCATCGTTTGCGATCGTTTTGGTCGTGGGGCGGGGACAACAAGAGAGGGTGTACTACGGTCGTTAGCGAACGCGTTGGACCAAACTGAAGTCACTCTCTAGATGTTGCTGCCGTAGCTATATCCAGTAGAATCTTTATCGACCCGTGACCAAGCGACGAGCGTGCCGTAATCGTGCTTTTAGTTTGTTTCTTGGTTGATGGTCAATGAAACTTGTGTTTTTTTTCTTCGCCAACCAAAGGAATCGGTTGGAAGCGCTTTCCTTAAGCAAATCAACGAGCAGATCGTCATCCATCATACACTGATCACGATGTGGGCAGGAGTTTTTTTTTCGCCTACCACCACCGATCCCACCGAAAGGAACTAAAAGTAGAGGTTAATTCGTTTTTAGTTGCCATTTAACGGCTGTCAAATCAGCTGGTGCGGAAGCGGGGTGGTAAAATTGCTGAGGAAAATAATGTACTGTTGATGTGTCGAAGCCATCAACTCTCGCTCCACGTTGTTGTCGTTGTTGCTGCTGTAGCCAACGCAATGAAGATGCGCGATGACGCATGTGCCTCGTAGTGCATACTGTTAGGCGTTTATTGTAAGCGTGATGTCGGCGTGGCGTATCCAATAGTTCAGACTGAGTCATCCGTTCATTGCCTTTTACTATGGTATTGAGTTGCAATAGTAATAATCATTGAAATTTAATTTTACTTAAAATAATAATAATATTTTTTTCTATTGCAGCTTTGTTGAAATGAGCGTAAACATGAAAGCATTTAAAAAGAACATGTTTTATTACGTCACTTTGAATCGTGAAGTGAATTTAAAATCATTGAAAGTAGAATTGCATTTGTGGGATGGATTTGTTCACTTCATACAAAACTATGAATGTTTTATGCCGCACGGCTACAGCGGGTGCTCTTCTGGCGTCTGTGGTGATCTTGAGAACTGCGTCTAATGAACATTGGTAACTATTCCAAAATTAGTACCTCCGTACTACATGTGTTACGGAGAAGCGATCGAGCGGGAAAGATCATAAAACCAAATTAGATTTGGACATGGAACTAGGAGAAAGCATATGTAAATGGTAGACACCAAGTTTCATGTGGATGTAAGATATGGTACTGAGGGAAAGATGCGCAAGAATTTGCAGCTGCTTATGTCTATTCTGTTGAATAACTGTTAAGATCGGTGAACCTAACATTCACTTAAGAATCTGAAAATGAATAGAGATGTGTTTTAAAATATGAAATGCACAACCAAATTAGTTAGTACAACATGAATGATTTGGATAATTAATTCGGTTCTAGCTCGAGCACTTCTACATGCTTTATCCAAACAAACCCCAACGAACTGCGTTTAAAAGGCTATCACAAACATGAAACAACCCATTAACGCTTTTGGATTGGAATTTTTAATTGACAATTTCTACTTTTTTAATTTCTTACTTTTTGTTGTTTTTTAAAACCGGTGGTTTTCTTATCCGTACCTCACTGTAGCTTCAGTTTCTCTCCCTCTCTTCACAAGCACAAACGTTCGCTAGATTCTCTCTTGTTCTCAACCGTTGCGTGCATTCAAACGAAGACGGCGGCTTGTGTCATCTTGTGCCCTGGCCGGAGAGCCTCTAAGCTAAAACGACTTACGCAGGGAGGGCCGGCCCGGTGGTGGTACAGTCGTCGTGCGCTCACACACAGCGACGCTGCGACTGTAGTTGTGTGGGGAGAAATAATGGCTTTAGTTGCGACCGTGCGGCGCGAAATCAGTCACCAACCGTGGTCGTCGTGGTGATCGTACGAGCCTTGCCGTGAGACTCTGGACCGGCCGTCTTGGTTCGCTCGCTGCCATTCTCCATCTTCCAGTGCTCCCGGTACGAGGTGGTGTTGCGCGCGTTCCGTCAGTGCTCTGGGGTTCGCCCTTTTTCAGTGCAATTCGAACGGAGTCGAACGAAGGTTGAACCGCGATAGATCGAACGCGAGCGCGCGCGTGTTTCTTTTATTTTCTGTCGAAGGCAAAGATTGCGGCACGGAACGAGTTCGAGCAAGAACAGCCCTCGGAACGATTGCTGCTGGTGCTGGCTGGTGGCTGTCTTGTTGTTGTTATTGTTGTTATTGTTGTTGGTGGTGTTTTCGGTTGGGTTTCAAGTGTGGGTTGGGTTCGTGGCTGGGCCTAGAATGGTGCAAGGTTAGCCCAAGTGTGTGCTTGTCCTATGTGTATGTAAGAGAGGGCGATAGAGAACAAGAGAAGCAGCGAAAAAAAAATGTGTGTTATGTTTACTTTTTTGATATTGCTACTGGCATACCACCAGCACATGCAGCCCTAATCGAGTGAGCGTAAAACCCGTAAAACAAAAATTGTACAAGAATCAATAGTTTGAAGTAATCGTGACTGCGTCGGGGTTCGGTGTCGAACAGGCAGCTGGTCGGGAATATAATTTGATATGTGACTTCGTGTTTGACAAGTTTACAATTGCGCCCAAGTATATGCTGGAGCTGTGTGTGGCGTGTGGCCCTGCATACTGATCGTGATGGGCTCTGCCGTTCCGTTTGTCGTGGCCGCTCTTCTCGATGAGTTAATAAAGAAGCTCGTGCAAGCGCAGCACCTCCCACAGCTCAGTGAATGCGTTCGTGGCGGATTCCGTCCGCCGCGATAAGATAGAGGAAATAGATTCTGGCCCGGGGCTGGTGTACCACTTGATAGTGTGCGCGTGAGAGTGCCTGCGTGTATGCGTGTGGAATTTTGGAATGGTGACGAAGCACATGTGCAGCCGGGTGTTCATTTTCTCCCCACTGGCAGATGACGAATGGCGAGGGTACAATTCACAAATACATCACTGTATTGCCTACCAAACTGAACCATAATTTGGGGAAAAAGAATCCATCTAAATCCGCATCGATTAGATGTTTTTAAAAACAAAAACGTCTTATCGGATCGAATACGATTTGTCAACTAATCGTTTGACTATGTTCACTACAACTGTTGAATTCCTTCCCACCGGACAGGTCGCACGGCAATAAAACAAAATTTATGTGCGCCATTTAAAACCCTTGAAAATTATTTTCCCATAAACTGTTTCAACCGCCGCGTTCGGTCGGTCGGTGTGTGTGTGTCTGTAGTCGAGTGATTTCTATCGATCCTCCCCTCCATTCCACCCCACGTGTACTCTGGCAGAAGTACAACTCCAACTACAACTCCAACTCCAACATTCGTCTTGTAAATCTTCCCTATTGGTTCGTTAGCGAACAACTAACCTTGTTAGCTCCATTCATGGTTTGCCAATGCTCTCTAGCGCATAGTTTTGTTGTAGTTTCGTTAAATCGACGCGATCGTGTGGCGCGACCTCAATGTAAACCTGTCCCCGAGATATGGTTGAACGATCGACAAGCATAGGGCCTCCCACCGTCGCCCTCTTGCGAATCGGACGAACGATTATCGATTGCGAACCAATAATTTGGCCCACTGCAAACGATCGATCACAGTGCGGCACACGGTCAGTGGAAGTTTTTAGTACTTCCATGGTGCACAAACAAAAGAAGAAAAAAAAAACAACAGCTGTACGGAAGGGTGTTGTTTGGGCGCAGATTTTTGTTCGTTACGGCCCCAAGTGGCGGCATAACCTTAAATGATGAAATCGGTTAAGATTAGTCTGGTTCAAGGGTCTGGTATGGGTAAGAGGTAGAGAAACCTTTATCTACGAAAGGCCATGGTCGAGCAAATAGGCGAAGAATAGCTAATATTTACTTGTTTGTTATCGCTAAAGCATCTTGCCCCTTTTTGGCTGTGAAGCCTTCCTGCTTTAAACCAAAACATCCCGAGTCCTCCCCCCCCCCTCCGAGGTATCTACTTCGGAGCAGAACAAACGTAGCACGTGGAAGGGTGCACAGCAAGCAAATGAAGTTGAAGGAACTTTCGGCACACTTTCTACACGGCTGAATGCGTTTTGTTTGATGTTGTTGGGGAAGAAAACGTCATGTCGCACGTAACGTACACTGGACACACCATCGGCTGCTAACGCTCTGGGTGTCAATTGCATCACGTTCACGCATCACCGAGCGTACTGAACGTTTTTGCTTGAATCATTTGAGCGAGCTTGGAGCAGGTTCTTGAATGGAGTGACTGAATGTACAAGGGGAGTTGTCGGTGTGCCAAGTCAGCTGGATCGGCGCGAGCGGAGAAGTTGAACTTCTTCGCCACCACGACCTTGGCGGAGGTGATCAGAATCTTTGGAGAGCTAAAATTGTTTGTGACGAGGCAAGTTTGCCGTCCCGTGTCCGTGGTTGGAGCGTGTGTATACGCGTGGGCAGTGCTTGGAGGTGTTATTCGGTGTGATGCAAATTAAGCTCGCCCCCTCTTTGGCATGACGTTGCATGATAATGGGGCGAATGGTGAACGGCAAAAGACTCCGGTTACCCCGGTTGACAGTCCACAGTCGATCACCCCAGCGCACCCGAAAGCTCGATCGTACGGAGCGTGACAGCGTTCCGAAGGAAGCTTCCACTTTCTACCCCGTCGACAGCTGATGGGGCTCTGTCGATGGTGATGCATTCACGATTTGCGAATGCACACGATGCACTTGTTTGGGGACAGTTTGGAACCGTTTGCAGCCGTTGAATAATCGATTGACCATTTCCATTTCCTTGCCTGGAGGGGACGTTGTTTGTGCTACCGTATATGGGGAGAGCAAAGGCCTCACCGTCGTATCACAAGCCCATCCATTCCAACAACGTTTCGCTACAGGTAGAGTGTGGTAGTGGCAGTAACACTTGTTTCCGAATACGCTAATTGCAACATTTAATGCACAGCGCGTACTATTTCGCCCACGTGCGAACTAGCGGAATGCTAAATGGAACGCTTGCTTATGGTAGGACTGTTTTGTCAAGTAATGTAAGAACCAAACACCTTCCGTTTTGCGTAGGGCCGTTTGATGTAGGCAGCAGTGTGGTTAGCGTTGCCGCTGGTTCGTCTTTGTTTCATTAGCACGTTAAGAGTGGCTTTTACCAGGCAACTGCGCGTAAATTCCACCTTGCAACGCTAATGTTGTAGATAATTTCATGTGCAAAGAATGTGAATGGCATTCTTCGTACAGCACACATTGCTACAAGTACAAAGGGTACACTACTTTCGAATCACACTTGCCCCGATCGGGTTTTGACACGAAATGCAAGAATCATCATAATCAAACTGCTGGCGCGGGACCATGCCTGCCAGAAGTGTGAGCTCACAGGGGAGCGTCGTGACCTTTGGCCACGATTACGTCAGCTCCTAAAGTGTGTGATCATCGTCGGGTCAGCCGGCGAACTAGACGGTGGCTAATCATGGGACCATTATAATAAACCACAAAACAGTGTTGCAATGCTACTACACCATCACACTCTTGTGCCCTGTTATGCTGTTATGCTGCTCCAGATGTAACTGTTGCTGCTGGAGGGGGAGCGATATATTGTGGCAGACGGTAGCATGCATCCGTCAAGTCATTATGAGAGGTCTTTGCTGATGTAAAACGCAGACTGCAGCGCTCTGTGGGTCGTGTGGAAGCAATATTACTATTGTTTATTGCCTATTTTGGCACGTTCCAACCGGCGCACGGCTGATGAGTTGGTGCGGCAGCCTAGCTGCTGTCGCGAATTCTCTAAGGTCGGCAGGGTAATAAAGATGGGAACGTTTGCACAGCGTCTCGTCTTAATGTGATGCAAGCGAGGTTGAGATGGAGTAGCAGAGCACAGTTATTGTTATTTGCTCCTAATTAATACATATTTTTTGTTAAAAGCAAGCGGAAATATGGATGTTATTTGCTTTACCAAATATGGTGGAATTGGGGTTCGTTAGTAAATGGATGCATATTCAACGCCCATAGTAATATGAAGTGAACAGCACTGCACAGTGTTATTTGAGCTCGCTCGGGTCTCATTGCAAAGCAGGTGCAATCTTCACGTGGTAGGTTGTGGTGCTTGAGAAATGCCAATTCGCCGTATAAGGTTCGGATGAACGTGCAAATGATTGAACAAATACGCAGTGATCCATACCAAAACGGGTGGCGGATCAAAATTCGTAGCGCTGATCTAATGTTTGCGTAGTTCGTTTGATAGCAGGAACTGGCTTAGCTCGTCGCGAGTGTTCACGGAAGGTGCGTCAGTTTTTTGCTAGATGTGTGTGTGTGTGTGCGTTGTGAAAGATGAGTCAGTCAGCGGATCTCTAGCGCCGTGAAGCAGGGGGCTTTGCTTCATTAAATATTCGCAGCAACTGTGAGTGTCTTGCGCCTTATCAAATTACGGTGTCGGTGATTATCGTTGCACTTGGCCCACACTGAACTAAATTCGTTGAACCGAGAATGATGCCTACGCTGATAGAGGAGGACACGTTTTGATTTCCTCCGATCGTTTGTTTTGTTTTGATTTGGTTAAAAGGTACCATGTCCGGTTGGGTTAGCTGTTGTGTGTCGGTTTGCTCGATGTCGGATTGTGCGATCAATGTTTATGAAACATTAGACGAGATCACTCAATGGTCAGACCTTCGTTCGAGGAATGACGAGCAAAAAGAAACGTCTTGGCAGGAATAGAAATGACATTATCAACCGTGTGCTGATACAATCCACTTTTGCTGCGAGTAAGAGCCATAAACAACTCTCAATGTCAGCGTGTTCGAAGATTATGACTCAAGGATGTGTTAGTGTGCGAGGTGCGAATAGCAAATTGGACATGGGTGTTTAGCATACGGCCGGGGGATGTACACACTTCTTCACGGCGCACAGCTACACAATGAAGGGGGGATGGTTGCTCCGGCGATGAATGAGAGAAATTGTTAGTGTGTTGGTAGTTAGGGGTAGATTGGGGGACAAGTAGCACGGGCCAACTGTCAACGCCACGTTTTGATAGCTCGCAGAAGGTGTACCTTAGTGTGGGGCTTTTCAGACTGTAGAGCGTTTCGGTTGGGGTAAGATATCATCCAGCTGTTGTGTGTGTGTGTCGTCGTTCTCATGGCACGGGGAGTGTACCAGGAACGTGACTTGCGCTAGAGCATCTAGAGCTAGAGCGATAGGTTGTGCTTGCTTGTGTGGGGTTGTAACGCAGTGTTTTGTATTCCGATAAGTGTGAAGAATCAAACGCTCCAGAGAGGATATTCAAGCTGGATCTACAATTCTGTGCAGATGATTGATGTTTTCAGTCGATGGGTGGGCAATAGACACTAAAGTCTTTTCATCGTTGTGATATTCTGCAGTACAAGTGTTTGTGACTCCCTTGCGTCCCCTTGCCTGCTGGTAATGGGTTTGATCGACGATGACAGTTTCAATGAATCAGTGCACTCAAGCGCCATCATGTTGACCGATGAAAGTGATCGTATTCCGAGCACGACGCTCGCAGTGCTGCGCGGCATATTAGTGAAATCATTGTCCCGCGAGAATTTGAGCCTGACCGATCAGCAGCAGCTGTTGGGAACGCGGAAGGCACGCCATGTTCAATTTAGTCTAGGTAAGAATGGTTGACAGAAGGAAGTCACTGAGCTGTCGGGAATGTTAATTCTAAATCTATTCACTGTTCAACTGGCCCTTTCCTTTGTACATGATGTGCTGTGTCAAATGAAAAGCACCTGTTTGGGAATCATCTCCAGCAGTCACGTACGTAATTTAAGATAACGTTACTGTGACTGAACTCCTCACAAGCCGTTCTGAACAGATTGACAATCATCATTACTCTCAAACCACTGTTTGTTTGCATTGTCTTAGCCGTCTCTGGGACGTGCTGTGAATTTATATCGGCTGTTTTGCACTAATCGATACTGACAGCAGAGTAGCACCGTGTCGTCAATTATCCAGATTTTGCACAACCTGTCACAACAAGCTGTCGGCGATGTTGTTCCCGTATTTTCATCACAACTCTCGCATTAAAAGTTCATTGTTTTGATTGTTGCTTTTTCGCTCTTCTCTTCCCTTTCTTTCCCCGTTTTCGGCGCTCGTCATCTTCAGCTGGAAACAGAGATGCGACCGTACAAAAACAGTCAAGGCCGTCTTCAGCCAATAGAGGTAAGTGACCAAATATGGACAACTTCACCGCAATACAAGCTGACAACGCAGGTTGCGCCAGCAAGTGATCTCCGGGGCGGATGCAGGACAAGAAGAAGCTACGAAATGAACTCACGTCGTTTGAACTGGAATGAAGCTACTGACAATTGTGAAGGGTTTTCCGTATAGTTTATCAGTGAAGTTAATTACGCCAACGTTCAATGAAAGAGATGATGAAGCCTCTATCATAAGATAGACCCGCGCGCCCTTCTAATGATAGTGTTTCTTGTTCTTTATATTTCCATTTTCCATCGTCTACACTTCTTGTATCACTTCTTGTGCGCGCTCTTGCACTGCAAACCCGGGCTGGACCGTGTCCAGATCGACTGCACGAACAGTCCGTTGCGCACACTCTTCACTGGTTTGCTTGCGTCGGCGATGATAGCGTCGATAATGGTAGAACCACAGAAGGTATACTGCAGGCCGAAGTCGCGTTGCGGTCGTCAGTAGCAGCAAAGTCCTGGGTGTAAATGATTACCATGTGTTTCAACCACACATGATTGGTGGTACACTCGAGCGACCATTAATGCTATGGCGGCAATGCGATTTTTTACTGTTGTTGTTGTTGTTGTTGTTGTGGCGTGTGCTCTGACCACGTGTGCATAATAATAACATGATCGTTGATTTTTGCTATTGTTGTCGTAGAAGAACAACGGGATCCATGCGTTGTTCCTATTAACAGAACGTTGTTACTCTTTCCCCTAGATTACATTTAATCGCACGTTAAGATGAACTAAACTCCTTCTTGTTGCTATCGATGTATTGAACTAACCCTGCGTGCCGTAGATTGTGCATAAGCATTCGATATAACTAGCAGAAATTGGAAAGATTAATATGCAATAATTCGCGCAGCAAGTGTTTAGTTTTGCAATCAAATCTAATGGATTGTTCATCAATGATCTGATCTGAGGTCCTCGATTTAATCGATTCTTTATAATGAAAGATGCTTAATTAAGCGTAAAATTAAGGCAGTGTCCTGCACGCATACTTGCCCTCTCCGCTCCTCGTGTGCCTGTAATATTTTATATATCGTCCCCCCCCTGAGAAAACGCATTGCTGTATACTGCTTTACTAACATTCCACCCTTTTTACTTTGCTTTTCGCCACCATCAATGCCACCCTTTCTCCAGAACTGCAAAAGGAACGTGAGGAACGAATAAAACAGATGAAGGAACGACAGAACGAGGAGCGGCAGAAGAAGCTCGAGGAGCTGAAGGCACAAGCACTAGCGGCGCAAAAGTTCCGCGAGCAGAAGGAGGAAGAACGACGCCGCCGGATGGACGACCTGCGGAGGCGGGAAAGCGACCGACGGTCACAGGTCGAGGAGCGTCGCCGGGCCATCATCGAGGCCGATAACGAGCGGCGGGAGTACATACTGCGCAAGAACCAGGAGCGGGAACAGCGCATGGAGACGAAACGACGCAACGATCGAGGCTCGATCCAGTTCGCTTTCGGATCGTCGACACCGCGGATGATCGATACCAGTGACAGTGGCATGTGCAGCTCGTTCTGGGCTCATAGGAGGTAAGTGTCGTGCCCAGGATCCAGGGTGTTGTCTACTCTGGGCGATTGTGGGAGGACAACGAGTAATCTGCTAACGACTTTCTTTTTAACACTTTTAGAGCCACATCCATTACGAACGTAGCGTATACAGGGGCGGCATTAACGAGGCGTAGTTCCGAGCGCGAACTAACCGACAGTGCGTCGAAGAAACGAGCTACCTCTGCCAGTGGTCTCGACCGATCGACCGACGGTACGTATTCTGGATTTGAGATGATGACGATCGCTGTAGTTTGTTGAACAGTCCCGGCGGAAACTGCAGTCGGAGAAGCTGCTTTGCAGTATTAGGTCACAAAATGCCACATGAAACGACACTCGTCGATTTCAACAACACATTCATCCATAACGCATTCTCATTACGCGTGGATGCGGTTAGTCCGACATCACACACGTTCCATAGAATCCATGTTCCTTTCGATGTGATCATCTGAGTCGTGGTGGAGCATTATCGTAGAGCTCGTGTTAGATATTATTCCGTTCCGTTTAGTGTAGATCCTACGGTACGCTGGTCAAATGTAAAGCTTTTGTAGGAAGATATGTTATTACGACGAAATGGAGATGTTTGCAGAATATTTTACACAATCGTGCAACGGAGATTATGCTCTCCGTTTCATGAAATTTCTTTTTCCTTGTTTAGCTATGTTTAGTGGATGTTATCATAAATAGTGTTTCACCGTTTGTTCGAACACACGCAAAGAGTTTTTAGAGTGCTCGCTGTGCCCCGTCCGATCGATAGTCGGTCATCCATCTGAAGTATCTTCTTTTAAGCTTTGCCTTATTGGTTTTAGTACACTACTGCTGCTGGTCGTGGTTTGCTTACAGTGATGTTTCTTTTTTATTTGGATAGGACTGCTGCGTTACATTAATGCAACTACAAGAACACTATGTTGTCTTTCTGACTATCGTTTCCATCCTAACCAAGTGGCTTCTATTTAGTTAGCGGTCCTCTCTTTCTGCTCTTTGCATTCAATCATACGGGTTTCTTCTTTACCTATATTTTCTGGACGGTTTCCTATCCTTATGGTTTACAATGTTCGATACTGTTTAGCGTTCCGTTTCAGTTTACGAATCACTGAATGTGCTGTGATAATCAAATTTAATGTATTTCTCTTGTGTTTCTGTTAATGAGTTTCATACATACGCTAGCAAAACGTTCTCTACTTCCTCCTTCTCGGCTTGCGCCACATGTTAATCTCCTTTTTCAATTCTGTTCTCTTTCGTACATGATTTTCACACAACCCGCTTCAAATGCTACACTTCAAACAATCGGATATGCTCCTTCAAAATCACACCCCTCCTTCTCGTTCGCGATCGTTTCGCGATAATGGACGAAATACCCGGATGCTGTACTTGTCTTGTTGTTTGACCGATTTCTTACTTTCATCGATTGTTCTTCTCTGGACACTTTTGGTGTCCATTTCTTCATTGTGGTTCCTGCTGGCTTGTGTTGACTGTCCCGTACCCTATCCGTATGCCATGGTGAACATTGAAATAACAAAACCCTCCCAACGGTGGCCCCCGGTTGTGTGTTCGTGCCCACCCACAGACCAACGGCGAATGTCCAGCTCGATGTACGAGGTGTTCAACTGGACGAGCACCAGCGAGTGTCCGAGAAAGCTAACGTTCTCGCTGGCTGGGTCCGGCATCAACATCGACGATCCTCCGACGGCTGCCGAATATCAACCGGCAGCTTCGCGCAATTATGCTAGCGGAAAGGGTAAAGCCATCCTTTATGCGTGTTCTTGCGACTCCAATGGAAGAACAGCAATGCCTTCTATTTCTCCTTTGCCTTCTTTTGCATCCCTGTTCAAACGTTTCGTTTTGGTGTGCACTTTTATTTGTTTTGATTTCATTTTCCATATTCAGTTCCAGCTTCATTTCTCCCTTTTGTACATTCTGCTCTGGTTTCTACTCCTACTCATTTGTTTTTCTTTCATTTCTTTCGCAAAGGTTTTAAGTTTGTCCGCACTGTTATATATACATTCGCATCAGTTTTTTACATCTCTTTTAGTTTATTCCGCACCTTACTATTTTTAGTTACACCATCTGTTTGTCTTTTTAATTTTATTCCAACATTTATTATACTGCTTTACCACCCCGTCTTTTACTCTTTCGGTTGCAAACATCTCTTTGTTACTCTGGTTATTCGCGTTGTTGTGGTTGTTGTTGTTGTTGTTAAATCCTGTTTGCCTTCTCAGCATTTTGGCGCCTGGCTTTTGTTCTCCAGTGGAATGATTGTAAATAAATAGTTAGTTCAGTTAGGATGTTTCGATGACTGACGTTTTGCTCTCATTTTTTGTTTGGGTGTGGCTGGTTTTTGTCGACTAGCAAGTTGATTCGTTCTGGGTTTGTTTCTATTTCTCAGTGAAATCTTCTGTACTCAGTGAAGCTTTCGTTTGGAAAGTACACTCCGACGCTCAATGTATAAATGTGGAATGAATGCTTTGTATTTGTTTACATTCAGTTGGATATTATTATAGCTTCTATAGCGCATAAAACTATTTCGAAGAGCGTTTCTTCCTTGTTCTGTTGGTCTGTTTTTTTCTTTTCTTTATGCAATCTTTACTCTTTCAAACTAGCACACTTATCCTTTCATTTATGTTTTTGTTTAATGTTTGTGCATGTTTGAACGCCACGATGAAAGTGAATGTATGTGTATGTTATGTTTGTGGTTCAACTAAGTAACTCTATCTCAAACTGTGTTCGTTATGTTTACTTCTTCTAAATTGAATTTGATAGATTTTTTTTTTTACAAATTGGCTCTTAACGTGAATTGTGTGAATTTCTAGAAGCATGCTGTGTTGAATATACATAAATAACTACTATATTACAACTTTTGACTACCAGTTGTTGTGATATGTTTAACAAATTTTCCTTTCCAAAGTCGACTAAACCCCAAATTGTGTATAAAACCACTGCAAAAATAACAAAACTCTTTCGGTGACTAACGAAAACTTCTCACATGAAGATTTGTTGACATATAATTATATTCATTTTTGTCTCTTTCTGTCTTTTTCTTTCCATGTTTACTTTTTCTGTGTTATTTCTTCATTTCCTTTCTTACCCCTCCATCCCTCTGCCACGTTATGTGTCTCTCATCTCGACTATCTCTACTACCTTTACTCCAACACCACGTCGAAATGCAACGCTTCGGCAACAACACACCTGTTTCCGGTGGGTGGTTAACGATAAACGTACTGTCCGGCATTCTGTCCGCACACATAACTCATACCTTTCTTTCTTTCTTTCCTTTTCTATTTTCTCTTGTTTTTACTAATTTTCTTTTCACGGGGTTTCCATGCCGGCCACACATACTGATTGTTTGTTGTCCATCGAACCGATTTCCTTGACATGGTGACACTACTTTTGTGTTCTTCCCTTCCTCCTTCACGCCTCGTTCTCCCGTGTTTTTTTCCGCCACTCCCATCCACTCCTTTCTACTCTTCTTCGACCTCTTTGCTTTCTTCTTCCTCTGTCTCTCTTTCTCTCTTTCTCTCTTTCTCCCTATCTTTCTATCACTTTCTCTCTGTTTCTCCTGCAGACGATACAGCAGAAATGAACTATCAGCGCACTGTCAATCGTCGAAAGACCGATCTAATGCCTACCATTCCTAGTCCTCGTGATAGCTCTAGATCGTCTCTCGGTACACACACTCCCAGAACACCAGGTAGTATTTTATTGCTTTGGCGTACGCGTCTACTATTTTCTTTTTAGCATATTTGTTTAGTTTTGTTTGTGCGTTCTGTTTTCGTTCTTGTTCGGTTTCGTTTTGTTCGGTTTAATGTATGTTACCTTGTGTTGTCTTTATGCCTGAAACGCTCTCTTATTTGTTATGTGCCATGTTTGCGGCTTTTCAAAAGTGCTCTTTCCTAAGTTACCCATTATGTTTCATGCGATTTTACTACTTTATCATTGGCAAATTGTAAATTGGCATTCATTATTCAGTATGATTGATTTTTCTCAACACAACTTTGCATGAGGGCCATATCACACCTCCCACACCTAGTCTTCCGCTAGTCTTTCGGATTGTCTCGAGCTCGTTCTCTTTTCGGTCTGCACACTATCGCGCGTACAGAAGAAGAAAGTCATCATCGTTGTACAACTTACCACATGCTTCTACTTGTGTTTGCTTTTGCTTCACTACTCTACTGCCCTCTTACCAAACATACCTGCTTCCGTGCGATGTACCGATGTATCGGTTGTGATCGAAGAAATGTTATCTTAAGTGCGGTTATCCTTTCGTTCGGATTATCGTTCGCTCAGCTGAGTGTGCATGTGTTGTTTTCTGCATGTGCGCGGGTAACTCCAGTCTCTCACCAAGCCGTAGAGCGTTACTTTTGTGGATCATCAGTTCAATTATTTGCATAGTAGTAGTGGCCTATAGATGTTGTTTACTGCCCATCATACCATGATCATTCGCGCTCATTCTTCACTACATCTCTCGTTACACGATGGCGGCACCCACGTGCTGCAAGACGGACAAAATGTTACAGTGAAAGGAACGAAATCATTAGAACATTGGAATTTTGTGCATCGTATAGTGTAGCAATGGTTTATTTTATTGATCGGAGTTTTCTTTTTGCTTTTCTTCCCTTACCTTCTTTTTTATTTGACTCGAAACAAAATATATTTCAACTCAACTCATTGCTCGTCCTCTCTGCATGATGATGGCTGTCACAAAATACACACACTCATCATTTCGAATATTAACACTAAAACGCATAATCCCACATGAACGCCCACATACATATATACACACACACACATACACACATACAATCACGTACCCAATTACTTTTCTCGTTCGACGATGAAATATCGATGGATATTCTGATGTTTGCCGAATTGATGCGCCCACCTCACCTCTACCACCGCCACCTCCGTTACGGCACATACACACACACAACCACCTACTCCCACTCGACACACGAAACCCGAAAATCCGGACGTACCACCAACCAAAGACCGAGCGTTCTCGATGACACGCTTGGATCAGCTGGCGCAACCACGACGACGCAACGGCGAGCACATCAGCGCGATTCTGGAGCGCGAGCGCCGTCAGGCCCTGGAGCTGGAGAACCTTACCCGTTTGTCACTGTCCTCGTCCCGCTCGTCGCCGACCGGTAGCGGCGGCAACAGCAAGCGAATGTCGCGCAGCATGTCTCAGCTGGCCGGCAGCGGCGCCAAGTATCGGAACCAATCGCAGGACTCGAATTCCGGCCGCAGTCCCGGCTTCGGCGGAGGTCGCAAGTCATCGTTCAATTCGTCGTCAATTAACAGTGGCAGCACGTCGCCCATGCGTCGCAACGATACCTCCAAGAGCATGTCCCAGCTGAACACGGCCGGCAGCACACCGCGCATCACCAAAACCGAGCGTCTCCGCCAGCAGTACCACCACCATCAGCAGCAACAGCAGCATCACCAACAGCATCAGAATCAGCTCCTGGTGACGAACGGTGGGTCTCAAGCGTCTCGCTCAGTCTCGATAGCCTCGAATCAATCGCGAACCGAATAAGTGTGTGGGATTGGGACACAGCAACATGCTAATCGCGGGCCCAGAAGCTATTCCCTGTCGGGTGGGGGTTTTTCAAGATGTCCTTCTATTTACCTTTGCTAATTTTTGGCTTCGCATTTCTCTTGAGAGTACCGACAGGGGTCGATGGGGTTGCTGCACTAACGGGACTGCTGAACTTTTAACACGTACAATTAAGTCTACAGCACCTGCTGGTGGTGGTTGTACTGATAACCATTGTATGGCTGTGAAGCTTTGAAGCTCAGGTACTCTTCCAGCAAGATGCCTGTTGCTCTTCAGGTTTATGATTCTTCAGACTGTGGTGTATTGGCAAAACAATAACTACACCCACATACACATTCACCATCAACAACCTCTCTAACACGTACTATAGAGTCAACACGCTCGTAGTGCCTCTAACTCTAACATATCACCGGAACTTAACTCGTTTCATTAGACGTCTAATCCACATTTTAACCTAATCGTACTGCAAACATCTTATTTTTTTACATCTTGCTTGGTAGAAAACGATACGAAAAGCTCATCTCTCCATCGCATTAAACCTTCATCTCATGGCTGCTTATTCGTACTCTCGCCTATTGAATATTACTTCGTTTGTTGCATATGTTAAGTGACACGTTGTTCTGAGGCCTTTCGCATTATGTTATGGTGCAACTGTACATACTACTTACATCTACTGCTCTTTCAACCTCTTTCTGGATGTTTTAAAGCAATAGATAATTTTACAGTGTTATGGTTTTTTTTTTGTGTTTCAACATTATTACTCGCTAATACCAACAAACAATATACAGCTACATACCTACACACATGTACATACAACTCATTACCTCCATCTGATTATTCGATGTTCTCTTCTTTTCTTTTCATTCCTTTCCTCTCTCTCCCTCGCTCGCTCTACAAAACCTCCGAATAAACCTCCTTTTCGATTCGTTGTATCGACAATCGTCTGTATCCTTGGCCTAATTGTGTTGCGGCTGCCCTGGACGTAACACACGCATCAAACGCCCTAACAAACACCCTCTTCGCACACGTACACGCAAAACGCAACAATGCCGCTAATGGTCCCATGTGTGTCCATGTGTCCATACGATCATTCCGTGTTGTTACGTTTATATCTTAAATATTCCTGTTAACATCCCTCACACCTTCCCCCCCCCACCCCTTGGCTACGTTGTATTCGTATCTGTGCGATGGATTTGTGTGTGCTTGTACGTGCGTCATGTTGATGTGGCGGGCCCTACCTCTTTCTGTGGACGAAATGATGAATTCTTCTGGCCGTTTGGGGATGGAAAATACACAGGTCTTCGTTCCGGTGAAATGACGCCCACCAGTCTGAACACTTCGCGGCCAGGAAGTGCAATGTCCAGCTCGACGACCGCGTCCGGTATCGTATATCGACGAACCCTGCCAGCACAACGTAAACCACGACCGGCCAGTATCGCCGTCACGGGCGTATCTGCTTCCGGCCTGAAGGAAGGTTTGTGTGTTTTTCTTTGTTGTATAAGTTTTAATCCTCACGTTTGCTCTCGCGATCTTAGCGCGTTCGTCGCTCCCCTCTCCCCATTAACACGAATACTATACGTTGCTCGCCGAATAATAAATGTGTCACCCAATAGCATCAATTGCACTTCAATTGTAAATATACAACCATATCAATGTCTGTATCCGTTGCTAAACTGTCGAGCGATTTGGCTAACTAACGAGTAAATTGATTCGCAAATTAATAGTTATCAAGCTCCTCGTTCACTGTTGCGAAATCCAGCTGTGTAGTAATATTTCATTGAAGCTTTCAAAATCATTTGCCCACAAAATTGTAGATTTGCACTCTGAACAACAACTTTCATTCGCCAACAACTTCTGCCAATATACCCCAACACAAAGGAACGAAGGATGGGAAACTCCTTCAAGTCTAACTATTCCTAAACGAGCTTTGTTTTAATTGCTTATGATTTATTGAAGTTTGCAAGGTGTCAAAAATTATTGAACAATCAAAGATGGGCTTTTACAAAGTTTGCCATTTCGATTATTTGCTTGTTTGCAATTCTGTATAATACTAACACTTCCAAGTCACGTTCTATTTGACAAGAAATGATTTCTGGCGAGGGTTCTTTTTCGCTCGTGAAATCCATTTCCACGGTGGTAGGAATCGGAAGGTCCTGTACATTACAGCGATACTCATTCAATGTGTTCTGGTTCAAACCCTTTTGCAGATAAACCTCCACTCCCAAAGACAGGATCCGGCGCATCGACCGGCAGCGGTGTATCTAGCGCGACCAGCAAACATCGGCTATCGAGCGCTGGTTCCGGCAGCATCACCACGACCCCTGCAAAATCCGCATCCGGCACGGAAACGCCCACGAAGAAACCGTTGACGCTGCACTCGGCAGAGAAACGTTCCGCGGGCGCGAGAGGCTCCACACCGAAAGCGTCCTCTACGCCGCTGCAATCACCTGGACCGGAGAAGGCATCGCGCAATCTGCTGGATTCGTTGAAGAAATCGGCGGATGGCCCCAAGAAGGCCCCGGCGCCGAAGACTCCCGCTCAAAAGGATGATGCAGTGGTGGTGGAAGCCAAGCAGGAACCGTCGGTTGCTGCTCCCAAGGTGGAAGAGCTGAGCGCCCAGCAGGAAGCGATCCTGCAACGTGACGACGGCTCGCAGCAGGCTTCACTGGTAGAGGTGGATCAATCGTTCGGGCAAGAGGAACAGCCACAGCAGCAGCAGGAAGAGGTGGTGGTTCCGGTGCAGCAAGAAGCTCCGGCACCCGCACAGACAGAGGACGCTGAACTACCAAAGCAAGCAGAAGAAGCCGTTACGGTGGAGGTAGTAGAACAAGCGCCAACCACGAAGCAACAACAGCAAGCTCCATTGGAACAACAGGACGTTAGTGCTGTTCAAGCAGCAGAGCCTACAGCGATGGTCGCGGAAGAGGTACCAGAGAACGTTAACGGTAGTTTAACTGTTGAAGTATCCGGGGCCGGGGCTGACGCAATGACCGCTTCCATGATCGCCAAGCGCATCAACACGGAGGAGGAAGCAAAGGCTGCACTGGCCGAGCGTCGTCGTCTGGCGCGCGAGGAAGCCGAACGACTGGCGGAACTGGAGCGCAAGCGCATCGAGGCCGAGGAGCAGGCCGAGCGGCAGCGCATCCTGGAGGAAGAAGAGCGCCTGCGCAAGCTGGAAGAGGAAACGATCCGGCTGGCCGAGGAGCAGCGGCGCATGGAGGAGGAGCGGCTTCAGCAGGCCATCGAGGAGGCACGCCGACGGGATGAGGAGGAGCGCAAGCGGCGCGAAGAGGAAGCTCGGCAAAAGGCGGAGCGCGAGGAGGCCGAGCGTAAGGCGCGCGAGGAAGCCGAACGGCAGCGCGTCGAGATGGCCGAGCGGCTGAAGAAGGAGGAAAAGGAACGCGAGGAACGCCGGAAGCGCGTTGAAGCAATCATGTCCCGTACCCGTGCCAAGGGAGCGGCCAACAATACGCCGACAAAGGTAAATTGCCCGTGATCACCCACGTGGCACGTGTTGAAAGGGTTTGCTACAAGAAGAAATGCTTAATGATATTGTGTTTGATTTTAGAATAACGAAGACGACAAGGAAAATGCCATGTCCAAGAGCCAGATTGTACTTTCGTCCACGCCGGCCGCCCTACCAACCGGTACTGCCATGTCCGCATCTACCATATCGATGACCGATTCGTTCATTGCGTCCGAAATTCGACAAGAGCAGCAGCAGCAGCAGCAGCAACAGACCCAACAGCAGTCCCTGGAACAGGCAATGGAGTCCCTGTCGCTAAGCAACAACAACACCACCAGTAGCAATAGCAGCAGTAGCAGCAGTGACACCCTAGCCAACAGTAGCACCATTAACAACAACATCAACAACAACAACAACAACAACAACAACACCAACGGCGGTAACGTGCAGTTCGACAAGTCCGTGACGGAGAAGGAGAACCTACTGCTCGCCAGCAGTACCGCCGGTGCCGCCGTGGTGGTGGCTAACAACAATCTCAACAACGGTAGCACCAGCAATGGTACCGTGGTCGAACCAGCCACCAACGAGGAAGGCACTAACGGCACCAAGGGTGAGTCGCTTCTACTGACGACGAACGGCAAATCGGAGCAGCAGTCGCCAGCGATGATGGCGAGCAGCAATGGCAGCAGCAATGCCACCACAGCCAACAGCACCTCGGACCTGATCATCGAGGATGCGCTGATGGGCCAAACCAACGGACACAAGAACGGCACCATGGACAATGTGTTGTAAGTATTCGGCATTCATCACCGATGCGGTGCTAAAATGGGAATGGTCGGGCATTTGGCAGAACAAACTTAGCGGGGTCATTTGCGCAACATATGTGTGTGTGTTTGTATGTGAAGCTTTGCTTTGGAACCATGGTTGTTCCATGATCTTTCCGGCCAATGATGTTTTATGAAGGATTTGTTGGGTGGAATGTGGCAAACCAATGTGCTTTTGAGACAAAATTTGCAGAAAAACAAAGAAAGTGTTTCGAAAAGATGACTGTACCATGCTTTCCAATGGTTGATAAGCTTGATTCAAGCTTCAACCTGAGCTGAGCTTAGCTGTGATATGATTGTTTCGTCGTTCTTGGGTGCTTTTGAGAATGTGCATTTTTTAACCGTCTGTAACTTTTACCTCTTTTAGATTTCCGCGCGTTTCCGACATCTGATTGTAAAGTTGAAGGAAATCATGTACAGTTGCCGAGATGATTGTAGCCACAACCTTTCCACCCCTTTTTACCATAACCAACCAACTGCTAGTGTATGTACATCCTGTGTGTCCTTGTGCGTGGCGTTTTGTGAACCACCTGCAATGTGCAATATCTTCCAATCCAAGGGAATAAAGATCGGGCGCATACAAAGGAAGTACTAATGTGAGCAGATAGATGACTTTGAATGTTTCCTCTTGGTAGATGCAAGCTTCCCGTTTACTGTTCATACTAGTTGTTGATCACCAAAGGATTTGGTTGACATATGTGCTAACGGTCCTTGGTTTTCTTGTCTAATGTTGATTGTTGCCGGAATGTAAAAACGTTATAATCGCAATGAAACCTAAATAAAATATTTAAAAATCACTTTGATGCAGTACAGAAACCTAAAACGTCGAGAAAACACTAATCTAAACCACATCAACATCAAAATTTAACAAAACAATACCTGTTCGTTATCATATAGTTTTATCTATTTTACTAGTGGGATTGTTTTCGAACGTTATAATTGCATGTATTGTTTATATGTTTTAAGTTCCAATATTTCTCATAAAAGAGGATCATTACAGCAGCGTTTGGCGCTCATCGCCTTTGCGAGTGTGATCTTGGTTATCGTTTTATTTGCACTTTTACCAATGCTGCAACTCTAACCACACGTTTTGATTTACATCCCTTCCCTTGTTGAGTCAACGAAAAGCATCCCAAAAGCATCACCATTAATTACACCGTTTTTGTTTACTTTCTCACCTATTATCCCCGTGTGTTGCCCTTGCCCCTTTTGGTCCCTGCTTACCCAGTGCTGTGAATGATTCGATGAAGGCGCAGACCGTTTCGACCGAACTAACTAACGATTTCTACACGCCGAAAAATGGTGAACATCACCAGAACGGCGACAGCAGCGGCGACGGCGCTGATCGGGACGCATACCCTTCCTTGATCGAGCCTGCGAACACTGCCGGAACCGAACAGCAGCAGCACTGCTCGTCCTTTGACTCGTCTGGCACTGTCTCGACTGTCACGACAGAAACAACCATCGTTATGGCGGACGGTGCAAGCACCAATGCTGACCAGTTGATCGATTTCGCTAGCTTTTCCACCAGCGAGGAACCGTTCGGCCATTCGATGCCTCGCGATGCAAGCGTCAGCGATGCTAACTTCAACCCGCTTCTCGCCTCTCCCGCGTTCGGCGGTAGTGTTGCTGCTGGCAGCGAGAACGAGACGAGCCTTGCGCAACATACATCCCTCGATGTGCATAACATATCCAACAACAATAGTATTAACCCCTTCTTCACTGTGAGCGATCCCGTGCTGCTCGACAGCAAACGACGAGAGTCTGGTGGAAACGATGCGCCCGAAGCGGTCCTCTTTGATCTAACCCTTGATAACACCGGGAACGGCGGAAGCAACAACAGTATCACTAGCAGTCCCTTTTTCAATAACAACAACAATAACACTGCACCATCATCCAACAACACTCCCTGGCTAGTCTCGGCGACAACCGACGGTCAAGAGAATCGAGGTAAATAGGGCAGATGATGATGATGATGATGAAGGACGAGTGCCGAGTGCGGGGCGCGTTCGACGGCATTAAAACCCTTTCCAACTGCCCGAGTTCTGCACTGGCCATTTTGCTGCCTTCTGTCTTCTTGATTTTTGTCTCATCCTTACACATGTGTGCACCTTTGTAGGGCGTGGAAGGAAAATTATTTGTGTGCCATTTTTCCATTCCATTTTGTTAATTCGCACATTCGCACTAGTGTAGCGTGTTGGATTTTAGTGGTATTTGTTTTGGGTTTTTATTAGTTTTTGAAAGGGTAGCATTTGCTTATCTTTCGATGTTTGGTATGTTCGATGTTGTTCTAGGTATGAAGAACGTATATGTTCCCGTTATTTTGGTTCTTTTACTACGCACGAGGGGCTAAATTTGTTTCGTAGTATAGGCTTAGCAATTCGTTTTATCGTAGAGTGTGCCTCAGTTTTTGTGTGTTACTAGTACATTTGATTTTGTTTCTTTTACATCCTCATACACATTTACGCATCACGAATTGGCTCTCTGAAACACCTTTACACACGAAACCTGCGACCGGCACCACGGGTAAATTGCTCATTGCCATCCTACTGAAGATAGTAGCAAATCCTTGCTAAAAGGGCACTTACCCATCGTCCGGAACGTCCGGGTCAGCCCGGCAGGAGGGTGGCGGTTGCTCTTTACACTCGCACTGTCTATATTAGTCACACAGTTTGGGTTTTATTTGTGGTTGAGTGGCGACAAAGACACGACGACGACACCCGACGGTGGCGGGATAACGCCATCAACTACAGCAACGGGTTGTTTCATCAACTAATTTAGCAGAGCTTTTCAGTAGGTACAGATGCGGGTGCTTGTACTGCCCTGTTCCCCTCCGTCTCTAACCGGATTCTAATGGAGTGATCTCCCAAGGATATGTTTAATTAAAAAAAAAGAAAAAAAACATTTTAATGCCCTCTCCAGTAAGCACAATACCACCAGCCATGTTTTAACACATGTTTGTAAAGAACGAGTGTGCTTTTAATCTTTTTTCGTATTTATTTGAACTAAAGTGATGATATTCGTTGGAAGAGAGAGGGACCAATACATCGCCCTCCCCGTCTGTAGCTAATGTGTACTTTGTTCGTAAAATTGTTTGCTATTTTTATTCCTTTTTAATTACTCTTCTTCTTCGTCAACTTGCACGCATACAAATGTTGCTGTAGCTTAGGGAATTGAAAACAATAATACTAACATTTAAAACATCTCTCAAACCCCCCCGTTGCAGACTTGTCGCTCTTGTGAACGAGTAAGGTGTAAAAGAAGGCAAGCAAAAAAGTGCGCACCCGTGTGGCAGAGCTAATCAAATTCCGACGGGCTGAAGAGAAGATTGTAAATCCGTGTGGCACACCTCTCTATGGTCAGCAGTAAGAAAAGAAGGAAGTGATCGTCCAGACAGCAGCAGCAGCTGCGCGACAACAGTTGCACACGTGGGTGCACGAGTGCGCGCGCCCGAGCGGCCATTGCTTCCGGGCCAATGTGAATGGGAAGGGCAACATTGTTCCATTACTGCTACCGATCGATCGATGTGTTTTACCCGATAGTCAAACATAGCTAATATATGTGAAGTGAAGAAGTGAAGTAAGGGGAAAGCATACCCCCACCCCAGCTAAGCAGCGAAATCGCGCGGAACACGAGCCAGGGCACTGATTGGAAAAAAAAACACAAAAAATGGTTCGCGGCCACCAGGTTTCTGTTTCGCTGTAGGATAGGTAACAAAACAAAAATCTAATGAAAAGCTGTTAAAGGTTAAAGGCCGCCGGCAAGCGGAAGGAGAAAGGCACGAGCACGAAACAACAGGACGGAAGGCGTAGAAGGCGTGTAGAAACGAATGATGAAAAGTGAAATCAGACAAAAAACACAGGCAAAACAAATATCTAACGTATGTTCACGTTTATCACGCTGAAGTTACACTTGTGCATCAGGATAAAAAAAGAAAAAAAACAAATTGTCTTATTATTATGATAAGGGGATGATATAATGATAGGAGCATCGAAACTGACTGAGGACATATGAACAGATCACGTTATTTGAGAACACCTTCAAAAACACTCCCTTCAAAAGCGGCACTCCTCCACTTCCTCCTCTTGCGCACCAGGTACAGTAGTAACCAGCAAGTCGAACTCAGTTTGAGGGGAAACATAATTTTACTGTGTATAGTTTAGAACAATACGAACAAGGAAACAGACACACAGATACACGCTTCCCCCCCCCCCCCCCCCCCACCCGTAATGCTACTTCCCATACGTAAGCTAAAATCTACAAATTGTAAATTTATTATAATTCCAATATGTGCAACCAATTTTGTCCGCTACTGTGGCCAGTGCGCATCGGCCGTTACTACTGCGCACGTTCGAAATGTTTGGTACACGTGTCATGTACTTTCTGAAGCATCGCGATACACACACACACATCCTACCTTTCAAGTAAGGCATAGGACTATGTTGGTAGTTTATGTTTTAAAACGTTCAACAACTTACCTGTTTTCTCCGTTTTTGTTTGTTTTTTTTTTTCGTGTCTGCTTACATTTCCGTCGAAGTGTATGACCTTGAATGGCGTATAAATTGTGTATTATAATTTATTTGCGTATGATACACCATCATCATCATCATCATCGGTAGGGTTGGAAGGTGTAAAAAGCACACGCCGAGCGTAGTTCTACAATTGTTTGTAGCTGCGTAGATTAGGCAAGCCCCCCGCCCCCCCTCCCCCCATGTATCCCTTTCTCTACTCTCTTTAGTTAAGCGTGTTCGATCGTAAGCCTTTTTTCTAGTTTCATTTTATCAACGAGTGCTACAGTTACAACTCAATCGAGGAATAAGTCAGTTACGAGAGAGAGGGAGAAGAGAAAGGTAGAAGTGAGTGTTGTTGTGAACACACATCATCCCCCCTTATAACTACACATTTGTTTTTGTGCGGCACATTATGTGAATGCCGCTTTGGTGTACCGTGAATCGCGCAGTGTTTAGTCAGTAATTTGCAAATCAAAACGTGTAAAGAAAGCTAATAAAAAATCAACATTAAAAGACTTATTCAAAATGAAGCAAATGGATACCGTGTAACGACATGCTGGACATTCTTGGAAGAGAATTAAAACACACACAAACACATACACACAGAGGGCATGAAATGTGCTTTTAGCAAATGCAGAAGTAATGCAACAAACGAGAGCTAATCAAATCAAGCGGTGGCGCGCCATCGGCGAACGTTTGCAATCCTCCTATCCTGGTGCGATAGGGTGAGCTCTAAGGGTGTGCAAACCATCTTCACCGAGCGGAAGCGTTGTAGATTGTAAAAATGCAACAAGCATAAGAGAGGGAAGAAACCAATCATCAGTGTTTGATAACGCGCAAGAGAGGAAGTGTAGGGCCGGGCGATCTTCTTCTATCTATGGTACCGGTTTAATTGACTATTTAATTAACAACTGATTGACACAGCAACATCAAAACAAAACCTATCTAATTCACACCTCGTGTGTCCCGTGATCGTTTGTGATCGCCGGTGGAAGAAGAAAATACCATCGAGAGGATCCCATTTGGAGCAGAAGTGGTGCAATACAAACACAAACACACATGGCGGTAGTGTTATACTATTACACGCAGCTTTGTTCTTGCTTACTGCATAGGACCCCTTTTGCACACGTTAGAAGTAATGGTAAAAAAAAGGATACGAAGCAGGCCTTGGAAAAGCCCTTTAGCCGGAATATAAATAGCATGAATGTGTGGTGAATGTACGGCAGAGAGAAAGGAAGCGCGAAGCCAGAGAGGGAGAGAGATAATCCTAGTATTCTAATCTGTTAAATTATGATGTATAAAACAAAACAAATTGTGCTGAGGATGAGAGTGTCCTTTGTAAACATCCACACAAGAAAACACATAAAACACATAAAGCACACACAATGAAACATTCACACGTTTACTAAAGAGAGAGAGAGAGAGAGAGAGAGAGAGAGAGAGAGAGAGAGAGAGAGAGAGAGAGAGAGAGAGAGAGAGAGGGCAAAAAGGGTGAAGCCGGCGTTCCTCCCACCAGAGCAGGAACAAATGGCGGAGAAACCCATTGCAGCGAATAACTAACAGCTTACACCCACAAAAAAAGAAAAGCAAAAAGGTACACACTCACACTCACAGAGAGAAAGATACACGCGCGTACAGTCTAGTTTAAAACTAATCCTACAAATAAATGTGTTAATTTATATGTACCACACACACAAGGAGTTACTTCTTTGCCTTTTTGGAACCTTGGCTTGCCCCGGTGTTCGGTGTTCGGTGTAGAGTGTAGCGAAGGAGGAAGGGAGGAGTTGTAATTGTTTCTTTCGTTCTTTTAACAGCAAACAAAAGTCAGCAACAGGACGAGAGTGGCAAGGACCAGAGGAAGAAGCAAATAGGACAAAATAAAAGTCAAAACTGCTAGAGAGAGAGAAAAGAAAGCAGGAAAGAATAAAACGAGAGAAGAGAGAGAGAGAGAGAGCGAAGGAGAGTAAAGTTAAATTATTCAACTGTATGTTTTCCAATGATAATGTTTTTTTTCTCTTTATCTTATTCTTTTTTGCAATAAAATCAGAAGAATAGTAACAGAATATGGTTTTCCTTTGTTTGTGTTTTTATGATTTTACTTTTAAGTTTTTATTCACCTTTTTTTTTTAGATCGATGAAACATGGAACATTTGCTGGAATGCTGGAGTAGTAGTAGATCAACAATCAAAAACTGTGAAAAGTTACCAATAAACTGAAAAGGAGGGAAAAACAGAGAACTTAGCAAAAAGAACGACAACAATAAAGCTTCAACGCACGTATGCAAAAGTTTTTGAAGAATTTGGATAAACTGCTTAATGAACGCGTTTATTACATCTCAAATCAATAATCGATCGAATCAACTAATTGCGCTATATAGCAGCATTAATACACAACCAACTACTAAACCGGAGAGATTGTTCTTATTGTATGGCGGTTTGGCGGGGCGAGGGTGGAGAAATGAACGCGTGAAACAAGGTATATTTCCAAAAGCTGTGAAAAGTAATAGAAATGAGCGATTGTGACAGTTTCGCGGGAGGAAAATTGTAGCGAATGCAAATTGGGGTGAGAAACAATTTGGAACCATATAATCGCTTGTAATAAATGCTTTACATCAACCTGAGGTATATGAGGAATAAATAAAAATCCTATTTAACAAACAGCAGCAGCAGCAGCAGCGTTGGTTTGTGTGTTTTTATTTTAAATTATCAATATAAAGATGTGTTTTCCATTATGAAGGCATGTGAGTTTTGTTCCACATTCAACGGTTTGCTGAAGTGTTTGAATTCCCGCCGACGTTTGCTGAATGTCAGCAATCATTTGACAGTTCAGCTGTCAACGGAGTGTCCAACTCGTGAAGTGTCCACGAACCCTGCACCAAACGAAACTGCGGAATCAAAACAAAGCTTTACAAATAGTGACTACGTTCGCAAGAATATCGAGATTTAATTCGTTTTTCTACAATAAAACAAAATGTATTCCATTGCATACGGTGGTGAGGTGCTGCAGTTGCCGGTAGGAAGTGAAGGCGAGTGCAACATACCGTTCGCAATCGAGCGTTGGACGGTAAGTAAACCGTGTGCGCAGTCCGTGCTGCTGCAGATGATGAAATTCACTTTGGTACCTCGTTTTGGTCTATTTCACAGGGTCTGCTACCATCGGAGTACTACTGCACCCAGAACGGACGCCGTGTATCAGCCGCCGATCATGGCAATCTCGTTCCGGATGTTCCGCTGCGCGTCTGCGAGCGACTTCCGGGCGGAAAGGGTGGTTTCGGTTCGATGCTGCGAGCCATCGGTGCACAGATCGAGAAAACCACCAACCGAGAGGCTTGCCGGGACCTGAGTGGACGCCGACTGCGCGATATCAACGAGGAGAAACGGCTCAAAGCGTACCTGGAGAAGCAACAGGAGGCGGAAGACAATGAGCGGGTCAAGGCGGAACGAAAGATTGCGAAGCTGCTGTCCAAGCCGAAGCACGAGTTTCACGATAAAGAGTACGAGCACGCCCGGAGTGAGCTGGTTGTGGCGGCCGACGAAGCGATCGAGGAGGGATTGCAGAAGGCAATCGTGCTGGAGATGGAACAGGCGGTGAAGGATGCAGTGACGGCTGAAGTGGCTGCAACAGCCAAGACGGCAACAGCTGACACTCTGGCCAAAGACAGTCGCAAAAGGAAGCTGCCGGATACGAAGTCCAAGAAGGCACCAGCGAAGAAAGGCGCTCTGTGGTTAGGCGTGGGAGATCTGAGTTCCTCCAGCGAGACGGATGACGATTCGACGGACGAGAGTAGTGATGGTGCGGTGGCGAAGGGAAAACTGGTTGCGGTGTGAGATATATACATACGAAAATGTTCTTATCAAATCATTCATCATTTTTTTATTTGTATCTTTTCTATATTCCCTCATGTAGAGAATAATTCAGACGATAATATACGTTACGATGTACATAAAGTTGCCGTTGTAATTGTGTAAAGCTTGTGAAGAATAAAAACAAACTTTTAAGAAGGATAATCACAGATAGTTTTATAAAGATTCTGCATTTATACAACGAAATATTAACCTTTTTCGGAATCTGTAAATCAATTGTAACGCCAATCCGTAGCTCAACAGAACGCAAGTGGTTTGTGTCATGGAAAATCCAACAGAGGGCGCCACGCATCACACGAAAGAATTTCGCACGTGTCCGCGCACGTGCTGCAGAATTTAATTCCTCCACCGAAGTACTTTCAGCATTATTTACAAAACATTTCACCTTTTTTGTTCTTAAAGTTCTGTTTTATTAGGCAATAACTTATCCGTTTACAATTACATTTAAACAAAACATATATTTATGTATACTTTCAATAATTTACGACCTTCGGTGCGTGGTAAATGATTTCACAAACTAAAACACAAGAAAAACGCAAAAAATAAATGTTTCAAAGCCCTGGATGAAAAAAAAACGCGAGCTCAAAAAAAAACAATTTATGCCGTAGGCTTCGGGAAGCACATTCCTATAATCATTCGTGCCCAACAGGGCTTGATCGCAAATCATATTTATGCTTAATTTTGAACAGCACGATTTACGAGCTAAAGTGCATATGCGAAAGCACCCAGTCCAGAGTGAGATGCACAGTCGCTTCTAATTCGTCCCGTGTCGTGTATGTGTCAAATGAAATGAACAAAAACCTCGGTCATACCGAAAAGGAAAAACTAAGCAACCATGGCAGAAAACGGCACATCCTTTTTGCTTCCCGAGCGGGTCGCAGACAGCAGCGGGATGCGTCCGCGATACAACAGTGTATAATTACTTGCGCGCCTAATGGTTTCCGGCCTGCCTGTCTAGCCGTCCGTCTAGCAAGTGGTGTGGGGCGCGCCTTAAACGCTAGCTACCTAATTTGTCCTCTCTCCTACTGTGAATGTCGTGATCTACGTTCATATATATCGGTTTTCGCTTTCTTTTCAACAAGCTCTACGGAATGTGTGTTAACAATGCCTAATCTTTATATGTGTTTGAATATCCTTATTCGTTTGTATATTGTTTGTTTGTGGAATGCTAACGACTCTGACTACGATACGGAAGCTTGGAAAATACCTTTTTTTTTGAGTAGAGGTAAACGTGTGTATAATATTAGACTCACGGAAGAGCACGGTTTAGTAAATAATGCTACGGGCACCGTGCCATCATCCCCCGTCCTACTACTGCACGAGCCACACACTAAGGCGGAGGAAAAAGAGTGTCTCTCCATTTGCTAAGGCGCTATCGTTTCGTTTACTTTTCTTTTGTTAAAAAAAGAGGTACGTAATTGCTATAACTTGTATCCCACTTTTGCGTTTGTTCCTACGTTTGTAACAAAATGCACTTTCAGCTTTCTGGAATGTGGATTGAATTCGTTGGCCTCCTGTGTTTTGGACCTTTTCCCGCTCACCCCCGCGTTTGATTAGGTCGGTCGGTATGCGCACCAAAAGAAGAGGGGTTTTTCTTTTTCGGGTCGAATTAACGTACTACTACACACCCCCCCGGGAGTTCTGGCGAGTTGTTACGACACACATGCACACACACACGCTAGCACCTTACATGTGTCTGGTGTTGCCAAAGTTGATGCCGCTCTGGGTGGCGCCCTTGTTCGAGCCGTACTGCAGCGAGATGACGGTCTGGCCGGCCCGCAGCTGCTCGTCGCTGAACTGGCGCTCGTTCTTGTCCGCCTCCTTCGGGCCGATCGAGGGCTTGCCGTACTTGCCCGCCTTGCGCCCGAGCGACTGGACGCAGATGACGACCGAGTTGAGATTCTGCCGCTCCCACAGGTCCACGCTCTGGAAGGTTTCCTGCGGCGGCACGCCGAACTTCTTCGCCGCCTCCAGGAACGCGGAGATGTTCTCCATGCACTTGAACGCCATCTTGCTCGTGTTGACCTTCTTCACCGTGCCCGCCTCGATGGCGTTCGCGAGCGTGCACAGCACGGTACCGTCCTTCAGCACCTCGAAGAAGTTGTCCATGTCGCCGGACGTGTTGATCGGTTCGCCGGTCACCTCCTTGATCCATTCCAGACATTCGGCGGCCAGCTCCTCGCTGTACTTGGAGTTGATCTGCGAAACGAGTACCGGAAATAGAGAGACACTCGTTATTGCTTGCTCCTGTTTCCTTTGATACAACAAAACAGCCGCCCATGTACGGGTAACGAAGAGTGCGTGTGTGTACATGTCGCCGCACCCTTGACCCTCCTCAAATCACCATGACAACGGAGTGGAGCGAGCCGCACAGCGCTTATTTGCAATGCATTTGTTTTTGTTCTACCAAGGACACACCTGCACCTGTGTGTGTGTGTGTGTGTATTTGTTTCACCACGTATGGTAATCCTTGCCCTTCCTCTCTAGTGTTGTTACATTTACGAGCAATGATTGACAAGGCAACCGCTGGGAGCTCATTACGAGCAGCATTGCATCCGATTAGAACAACATGTGCGTCTGATGTCATTGTAAACATTGCCAACATAGCAAGCTTTAATTTGCTGGACACAAACACAACAATCCTTTGCAACACAACAACCTCTCAACACTCTTGTTAAGTTAAATAGATTAGTTAGAAGATAAAGCAACACGTCATAGAGCGCAAATCGAAAGCGAAACCAATCAACACCTTTATGCAAATTGTCGTGAGTAACCCCACCGCCAGCTTTGCATACATAATTGGGTGACGCGCAGAGCGCAAAAGATCAAGTGCGATAAATTCGGATCGATCGACACAACATGTGGTTGAATTTCACTTCCCATCAGGAACGACGCGAGACCTAGGGACCGACCCAGAGCAAAGAGGAGTGCTAATTAATTCCAGCAGCAATTAGCAGCACACACGTGTTGCGCCCATACCACACTACCGGTATTGCCGGATTGTGATGGCGTTACTTTTGTTTTCGAAATTCCCATAAAACACACGGGCGAAGGCGAGAGTGGAAGATGAACGAGCAATTTCGCACGGGAAAAAGCAACCAAACCGGAGCTTTTCCTTCCCGCACGGCTGTTTCGCTACATTCCGGTGATTAAACGTGAGCCCAGAAGACACACTGTGAGAGGTTGTCCTGGGTCTGGGAGAGCAACTCCGGAACCCGACGAGGAGGAGGAGTTGGATGTTGCTGTTGCCTTTTATGTCAGGCGTACTTTTTCCATTGGCGTCGGCTAGATGTCGCCAGCGGATAGAATAGAGAGTCGGACGGCCACGCAGAGCAAAGCGACGGTTGTGTTCCGTGTACCCTTTTTTGGCCAAACGTTTAGATTATAGCTAACCAGCGGCTGGCTTGCCGGGACAACCCGTTCCTACGCAGCCCCTTTTTTCCTAATTTCCTCCGCTGCGCTGGCGACCTGGAGCTTAACCTGGAGAGATGGAATGTCTGGGGGTGCGAGGAACGGGCACTTTCATTGCTAATTCAAAAAGAAGAGGAAGAAGCGTACGATGGTGATCGCAAGGCGGTACACTGTAATCCCCCCCCTGTAAGAAGTGTCCAGAACTGTACGACTTCACTTGACGCGGTTGACGTAAGACGTGGAGGAGAACGTGCTGTGAATGTCATCATCGAAGAAGGCGACGATCGAAAACAAAGTGGAAAGGGAATCTGCACACTGCACACGTACACAGCATTAGATCAGACGTAATCCGGGGGGGGGGGGGGGGAAAGGGGCGAAAAGAGGGCGAAGAAAGTAGCGCATTTTATTGCAAAGAGCGCTACAAACATTGGACACAACTCCTCGAGAGCAACACGTCAGCCAAGTGGCTATATCACTCTGTGCTGGTAGTGAACCTTCGGTGATTTAACTCTCCAAAGCCCAATACCCAAAGCAACAAACCATATTGACGGCGTTCCGTTTAAAGATTCTTCCATATTTGGATTTAAAAAAGTACCAACGATCGATGATGGCGATGGCGGTGGTGGTGGTAGTGACTGGCTGGCAGAGACGCTGGCGGAGAACTTGTTTCGAGGACCGAGGTCTCGCCGGTTGTCCCTGGTTGCTGCTGCACTCTCGCGTTTCTCTGTCTCTGTGTGAGTGTTTCTGGAGGGAGAAAAACCTGTTCCTCCATCGGCGTAATAGCCGGCAAACGATGATAAAACCGAAAGTACACACACACCACACTACAATACGGGCGGATACGAACCGGAATCTTCCAGAAATTGAAGTCTTGCGTCAGGATGACTAAAGACCAAGGGTGCTTGGGATAGGATGCTAGGTGTTAGGTTATCTTCTTCCCATGACTCACATGCACACACACACACACACACACACCGGAGATCGAGCAGATCAACCTTGGTAGGTAGGAAAAATGATCGATACGACCGAGAGGCGGCGCAGGCGACCCGGCGACGACATTGTAGACTTTCCTCCTTGCCCTGTCTAAATATGGCCATGCGAGAATCGAACGCGTTTCCAGCGCCGTTGCGATCCGGTCGATCGTTCGGTTGGTTGGGGTTTAGTCTACAAAGCAGTGATATTGCTGCTGCTGCTGGGCAGGGTACTTGTATCACCCGTGCTACACTAATCCGATGTTCCGAGTCATCGGCCAAGGCACACCAGAGCGAAACACTGCCGAAAATGGCGGCTTTTTGACGGGTTGAAGGACACACACGCGCAGCAGAGGAGGTGGTGTGGGGTTATTCAAATATTTCGCCAATGACTTTATTTGGCCCTCCTCTCTCCAATGGTTTTCGTGCCTACGCGCATGTCATTCGTCATCTTCTGCTGCAATAGTAGCTTGTGGTGAGGCGTAAGGTGAGGTGTTGTCCGCATTCTAATGTACCAATACGGACACAAAGTCACGAGTCATGAATTGAGCAAATCGAAATCATTGTTTCGGAAGTGACGAAAGGACCGTTCCATTCCGTTAATTCTTCAGCGTTGATGTTGCAATCGGATAAGCGAAAACGGTGACCAACCTCCGTTTATCGGTTTACTCATCGGCGGAGCATTTTGGACATAGATTTGTGCGCTACGGAATGTGGGACCCGTTGTTTCTGTGTTCGATAAAGATGGGTGTGAGTCACCCCAGTGTTGTTGTATGTTGCATGTTAGTAGCCTGCAGGTCTTTGTTTTGGAAGCAATTTTTATGAGCTGCCAGCAGACAAATGCGATGTGATCGAGAATAGAATAGCCGCCAGCAGCTGTTCGCGATCGCAACTCCACCTCCCAAGAAAGAATATTCTCCAGCCCAAACAGAACCACCAACAGAAAACATTCATTGTCAGCGCAGCACATTCTCGAGCTTCGTTCGTAGCGGGTGTCATAAACCTTTTACAAACGCTTGTGTTAATTACGGCCACGGGATAGTAGCAGCAGATGGTGGTGTTGTGCATGCCCCTATCGCGCCGAAAATGGCTCGTAGCCTCATAAACGGCCTCTGTTGACTTCCAAGTGTTTTTCATGCTGCTCTTCCACCGGCTAACTACTACCACCCATTCGCGATCGCGGTGTGTTGAAAACTTTGCATTCAAATATGGTAACTTCCCTCCTCTCACGCCGATTTCTTCTTCGTCCTGCAGATCATCGCACCCCCCTTCTCACTGTGCGATCGCCATTTGGGTTCGACCGAGTTTTCGAACCACGATCCAGGTCACAACAAGGGGGGGACTCGCAACCACGGACGGGAGGACAACCTTTTTGGGGCCTTGCAAAGGGTTGGTTCTGGCTTGGTACAGCGGTGACTCCCCAATGTACACACACACTGCAGGGGGCATTATACTGTTGTGGGGATGTGTCTAGTCAGCGAATCTACACACACACACACCAGTCGGCTGTTTGGGACTGCTTGCGCGATCACCCCCCTCGTTGTGGCGTGCTCTCGGACTGCTGTTCGGGCGCAAATGCCGATTCATCATCGTATATGGACATTATGTTTTTGCTGTGTAACACGATAACACCGCCATAATGCGAGCTAGATTAACTGCGCTGCACAGCACACTCCTTGATGCACCACCTTTTCTTTAATCGGAGCCACAGCGAGCCAGCCAGCCAGCCAGCCAGCCAGTCAGGCCAGTTCGCTAATGTGTTCGCTCCAATGACAAATGGTGCTGATTTGTGCGCGAAATGGTATGGCAGCCGGCCTGCAGTAGCAATCCGCCGAATGAACTAAAAAACCAGTAAAACCACACCGAACCATCAGTAGAAAAGCCACACAACAACCGGAGTAGATCATCTTTCCTGCTTCAGGTGTTTGTGTGTGTCGGAGTGAAATCTCCGAGCGTTAATGTCTAAAGCGAGTTAATCTTCTTTGTGTCTCGCTATTAATCTGAACAGGATATGCATTTCTCTCAGTTCAGGGTAGAAAGTGTAAACAGCCACCACGAAGCGGTTCGTAATTTGATCACACATCAGCACTAAGTAATAACCAGCTAGCATCATTTTCCACTAAAGCTCAAGCTTCATTATCGTGATCATAAAACAAATGTCTTTGAGGTCTTACGCAACGGTACCGTAACGAACGATCCCTGCTATCTCCATGTGGTCCATCTTATCCGGACGTATTACACTGTACTACACCCCTATACTCATCGGGACAAATACGAAAGCCATAAAGCCCCGTAGGACCTTATTTGTTGAGCTAATTGTTGAAACAAATTGACTCCACCAGACACTATCATCGGAGCCTGATCTGGAGGTGAAGTGCCTTGCCTCGTTCGATACGACGATAAGAGGGCGCGCAGCAGGGCGCAGTGGATGGATGGAGTGTTGCAGGTTTATTGATTGGCGGGTCTTTTTATTGCCACTCCATACTCGAATCATGTGATGAACGGTTTCCCTTTCTTACACACACACTGCACTGCAGGGAACTGCATCGTTCAAGTGTTTCCTGTGCCATAATCATCCTTCTGCCCCCTCCGCCAAGTGCGAAGAAATCAATTTTGCTTATGCTTTCGGCTCCGTGACGTGCAAATGATGTTGTCCATCCAAAACAGCAATGAAAACAAATGGCAATCGGGTTCAATTTCCTTCGATTGTCATCACAATTGAACGGCGTGGTGTTGACGGGACACGGCCACCGTCTTTCTATCAGTGATACGTATCGCTGCATGTAATACTGAAACAGTGCGCTCCCGGCGCACTGTCAGCGATCGCGATCGCGATGATTTATTTGGGGCGAGATACAGCCGGCACATCACAAAAATGGAGACCAATGGACGGGGTGACATCATAACAACCATCTGTCAGCAATGTGCCTAAAAATGTGCATAAATACTTAATTTTTAGTTTCACAAAAATGACCCACATTTAGTCTGGGTCCGGTCTTAACCGGTTCATCAGTTCGACTCCGAAGAAGACTGCCATTGCTGGGCGAAGTTGGAGCGTTCAACAATTGCTAGCAAACACACACACACACATAGCCGATCCGTAAAGCAATATTCTTCAGCGATCGGACACTCTCTCTCTCTTCATCTCGGCATCTCGCATCACGACACGAACGGTTTTTTCGTGAATGTTGCAGAATCGATTTGTACACGTCATTGACCACGGGTGTACACTACACCACCACCGCGTGAAGGTAATGATAATGATGATCGCAGGAACAGTCAAGAAAGCAGAACCAGCAAAACAGACAAACCACCCCCGGTGAGCCCTAGGCAGTGGCAGTGGGTAAAGATCACCAACACGATCAACCGTCGTCAACGAGGGCCGCCGGGAGATCTCTTGCGAAGGAAACCTGAACATCGTTCCTTCCAGAGGGACACAAACGGTCTCCACCGAAAGACGGATAAAAATGGGTCAAATAACTTGTTTTACTTTCGGATTCCGTGCTATGGAGCATTGATTTTTGTATGTGTGTGTGTGTGAGCGCAATGTTGTTATGAGAGAGCAGAGCAAATGACCGAAATTAAAAATAATTCCGCAGGAAAGGTACACCCCAAATTGTTTCTTAATGCTACTTTCGGGTGGTTCACGATGTTAAATGCCCTTTTCAAGTTCTGATGAGGTGCATCATTATCTCATCAGTAGATGGTGATCATCGTGTTTCATGCTACGAGTTGCGGACGATAGCAACTTATCATCAAAACGGCGCAATTTCTGATGATACCATTATCTATTGATGTAATGGTGTGATAATGTATGCGGTATGTGCGGCAATGATAAGTTACGAATGAAGCAAACTTCCATCATGCAGCTGACGAATTGTACTTATTTCTGTGGACTTCAACATTTCCTCCCACATCTTCGATCGTCAAGATCACACTTCTTCAATGCGATCGTATTAACTCCGCCGCGTTTCTAGCTCTCACCACCTATCACTCTATCTGTCAGAAGATCTGACAACAATTATCAAATACCAACACCACCAGCCAGCTTCAAAGTGGTGATCCGCAAAGGGCGAAGACTGGACAATAGGGATGGGAGGTGGAGGAGATGCTGCAGCTAAACTGGAATTTTGAGGCCGCAAAATATTGCCTCCACCACCTTTTGCGGATGGGATCACACGACGGCAAGATGTTCAACGCTGCTTCTTTGGGGCGTTGCGAGACGAAACTAGCACGAGACTGCCAAATCATTGCGTTTGATTTGATTTGGGTGATCTTTCGCGCCCTTCACCGCCGTTTGCCCCTTGTGGGCTTCTTCCTTTGTGTGTCCATTCGCACACTGAACGTTGTACACGTTCAATTAATCTTAAGCTACCAATAACAACACAGACAAGGTTAGGCACTAAAGCTTAAGATCAACTATACCCGCTTCAAGGCAACGAAATTGCCGCACGTTCGGTTGGGGTAGCGCGCGTATAGCAACTCGAGTGTGTCAGATCGATCGAAATCTTCTCTAGCAGCTGCCTCGATAAACAATAATCAGACCCCGCCACAGGCAGCAGCAGCAACAAGCGATACATCCCTCTGCGTTGACCGCAGACACGACGTCATGAACTGTCTATGGAAATGATTCATGAAGCATACAGTGGTGGTGATGCTGCGCGCAGGGTCATAGGAGCGCGCGCAATACAAAACACGTGCGTCGATCATTAGAGTGGAAGAGACCGTCGTGGAGAGCCTGTGGAGGACGCGTCTGTGTGGACGACGTGGATGTGGATGCAGGAATATTCTAGCACTTTGTGAAATCGAACCATTGTGTGTTTATCACAGTGGAGCAGTGGAGAATTCGAAACGCGCGTGGTGCCGCGCGACGCCCTGGATGCAGCTGTTTATTGGCAGTAAACATTCACACCTTATCACACTCAACTCAATGAGTTGTGGTCACAGCCCAGCTCCTGCCCTGGGTAATTGGTTCAGTGTGTGGTAGTTGTTCAGAACGTGATACCGATGTAGTGATTCGTAACTGCGAGCAAGTGTGCAGTAATGTTGTTTGATAATACTTTTACACTCTTGCAGGTACTGAATGTCCATCCGGTCGGTGGAACTGATATGCTTCAAGAGAGTAAACAAACTATTATCCCCCGTTCAAGTGACGCCGTTCTAACGCTGATAGACGATTGGATGACTTCATCGCTCGAAATGTTCCCCACCAGGCCCTCATCCGCCATCGGGGCGCATTTTATTGAATTGTCGATCATTGCAGGGCACGTATTTGGCGGTTTCAATTGCAGCACTAAGCGCTGAGCTAACTGTCTAAAACCATTTAATGGTAATGTCCCACTGCTTATCTGCTAGAACGGCCACCCTATACAAGTGCCAGTACAGGGCTGAGCGCACTGGAGGACGTGGTCGTCGTCGTCGTCGTCTTGGCACTGGAGCTTATCTATGGTTTATTTTTCCACCCTCCGTGCTTCGATGGTTCATTTAGTGAGCTAATGAAATCCATAACCCACTGTTGTACCGGGCTTGGTGACGACTGACTCCCCGCGTCTGGCTGGTATGTGTTGACAGAGGGGAACACACACCACACGTCCCCAGTATCGAGGGGGGCATGAGTGCCAGACACCGTGAAACCTTGCAGTGGATTTACACCATTTACTGTACAACAGCTCGACAAGGGCTGTTGCTGTTAGAGCTGTAATGGTGACATGTATAGGTCCCCATCCCCCGTTGAGTGAGCACACAAATTAACGACAATCCTAACACTAATCGTACGCTAATGGAGAATGTTCCGCACGGCTCACAAACTGCCATGATGGCACCACCAAAACGGAACATTTAGGTTTCAATATAAAGAATAATCAATTTGATTGATTGACCCACATCTCTCTCACCAACAGTGTGTTGGCGTGGCCGCCGGTGGTGTGATGGGTTCGTTGATTTGAACTCCCCGTCAACAAAACAGAGATCCTAAAATATGGATGACTTCACGGTGCGGCAAATGATCTCATGCACACAGAAAGACAGAGAGATCACGTTTTCGCTGAAGCTCTACTCAGCGAGAAGCCCCTCCGCTCAGCTCGCTTTTAAGGGCCGATGATAAGCGACTCACTGACGAAGCGAAAACACTCCACTTCTGGATGAGTTGGGTGACTGGAGCTAGCAGCGATCCAGTTACTGCAGTGCGTGAATGCTCCGTGAAATCCTCTCCTCACACAAAAACGAGCCGCGGAAGGAAGTCTCTGTTTAACCGAACCGAGTTGATTGATGTGACATGGGAAATGGGTGCGTGTGTGGGACCCTACACCACACAACCTCCCCCTGGCAGATGACGGTGTATGGCAGTTGGCTTTTGCTGCCCGCACAGGAAATACGTCATCATGAACGCGTTGGGTCCACACGACGACGACTCCTGCTATCTTTTCACATCGGTGTATGTGGAACCGTTGCAACCGGTGCAAGCGTTATCTTCTTTCTCTTGTAGGCTGGCTGGCGCAGAGAAGGTGCAGACGGGGCCACGGCCGGAGAACGTGAGTAAGTGGGCCTTGTTCGAGCATCAAAGGGAGAGCACCATACCTTGTCGTGGTTGGCGCGTTCGGTCCAATCGATAGATAGCCGCTATCAGGAGCGTTCCAAATTCCATTAGCCGGCGAAGAATGGCGCAGAAAGAGCCAATGGAGATATAGGAAGGTGAAACGAGCGTCCCCTAGTCGCAACGGGGGAATGAATTTTGATGCTTCCCAGGCAGGCGGAAACTGATCGGATTAAAGTATTACGGACAAAGCAGCGCAGCGTTTGGGGCCAAAATAAAGCAACCCAATTGACTCATTGGATTTCATAGTGGCCCTCGACCACCGAACACACACACCTTTGCCATGCGTTGCATCCTGTCCAATCGAACACGGCCGGCGCCTATCTTTCTCGGTCAATGGTCGACTGCTGTTTGCTCGATTTTCTCCCCGATTTAAAACATGAAACATTTATCTACAATCTGCTACATCCAGGAAAGAAAGCAACGATGACCACCGAAAGTGCTCTCAAATATAATTAAACCAGCCGCCCCAGCCCTGGCCTAACCTAGCCGACCGAATAGAAAGCAATTAATCATATCCTACAATCCCAAACGGTACTCGCGCCTAGGGGAAGTTTTTGCTAGTGTTGTGGCAAAAGCCACAACAAAAAAAAACCCTCACAAGGGTGTGATCATTCCAAGCTCGACGTGTCCATGTCGATACGCCGTTTGGTTGGCTTGCCGCCGCTACCCCCGATTGAAGGTGCCGAATGTTTTGGCGATTTTACATTTGGCGCAATTAACTCCATCACGGACCATCATCACGGGGAAAAGAGTAGTTTGGGGAGCACAATAATTAATACCACATGCTAATGGGGGGGTAAAGGGAAATGGGCTTCGCGGTGCGGGGTTCGGTAGGTTAACAGGCGTGTAAATGGAGATTTGGATGCGATAGGACAACGGTGCATCAGCGGAAGAGTGGCGACGAGCTCACCTTACAAAAGGGTGGCCAGGCAATTTCTGCACTAAATGACCCACTTTCTTAGGCGTTCGCTTAATCGCCACACACACACACGCGCACGGAAGCTGTGGAGTGTAGAGAGACACGTCTTTGTGTGCCACGTGTACATTGTTTTGGAATTGGTGATGAGTGCGATAAAGGCAGATAACATCACCAACTCCAAACCTCACGTTACAAGAAACAATAAATCAGATTTTATCCAACCATCTTGATTCAACCCTTTACCTTACTTTACTCGAGAGAAGAACCATCCAGCGCAACGGGATCACCGGAAAGATCCTCCACCCAAGCGATCGTGCACGATATTGCTGAAGAACTCTTCCAGCAATAAAAGTATCACCATAATAAACCTTCCCCCCGGCTAAGGGTAGTATGGGGGAAAGTGGGCCCGTGGCTTGTGACGACGCTGATTCGGGGTTCAGTTCTTCATGTGCCGCGGCGCGCTAACGGCATAAGCGTCACGCATCAATTCATTGTTTTCGGCTTTTTGGAGAGTACTGTTGTTTGGACAGACAGACAGTTCGTATGTTAGACGCGTAAGCGTAATTGAATGCATCCCTCCAGGCGATGGCTTGACTGCTGATGTGCAGCGTTTCCGGTGCATCGTTTCGTGCGCAGGAAGTTCCAGTAAAAAAAAGTAACGAAGAAAGCATTTCCAGAACAAACCACCCAGAAACCCACATAAGATCAGGTCATCAGGTACTCTCCCCATAAGCTCTATATGCCTAAAACGATTGTTTCTATTATCAATTCATTTTATCAAACGCAAAAGTTCGTGTCGTGGCGAAGGTGCTCGTGCCAGCCCGTTTTCATGACCCGCCAGCCAGGGTTTTCCACATAAACCTTCCCTCTTTATCGCGTGCCACTCGTGTTGTTTGGCAGCTGAATGGACTTGGGGACTCGGTTTTGTGGGGGGGTTTGTATAAAAAAAAAGAGAAGCTCCAAACAAACAAGCTTACGGGGTGGAGAACACGGGTGTAATTCTTGAACCGGTTAATGGACGCTTTTTGTTAAGCGTTCTGCTAGTATAAAGCAAACACGAGCACACTTTTTAAGGCATTTCCTTTTACTACTTTTTACCCTTGCCCATGATGATGCCCATGATAGTTGACCACGGTGCGTAACGAGGTAGGAGGCTTGCGCCTCGACGACCCCAGTCTCCCTAGTTAGACGTGTTGGCGGTCACCATCTTCACCGTAAGGCGCGCTACAGCTCTACAGCCGGGCAAGGTCTACGCTGCCCGGGCCCATGTCACCCGTGGTTTGTGGTGCGATGTCAGGGCTTATTAAAAGCAGAACTCATCCCCTGCCCCTCCGCCCACCCGTTAAGCCATTCAAACGAAGTCAAGGTTTGCTATTTTCAAAGCAGGCGGCAGCGTAATATGGTCAGCTTCTCGTTCACTGGAAGTCATCAGAAATTCTATCTGGAAGCACCACTTTACTTTCTTTCCATGCTGTGTCGGTCCACCGTTTCTCTCCCGTCCACCGGACGAATGCTTACTGTCCTTGAGCGCGACACTTGAGATATTATCCCACGCTCTTCGGAATAATCACTGTTGTGTGTTGGGGCGAGGCTTTGTTTCCACTACCTCCGAGCCGTTGCTTCGTTTCTCGTCAAACTTTAATCGCCAACGTTAGCCACAGCTCGTGGCAACCGTCCCTCGTGTGCTCCAAAACGTGGCGGTGGCGACGAATACACACAGCGGCTTAAGAGCATCTCAAAGTCGCAACATTCATACGCGAAAAGGCGTACAGGTTTATGTGTGTAGAAGTGTGGCGTGAGTCATCCAACGCAGCAAAATTCAATAGAATGTAGGCATTAGCCCATTTGATGATGACCGTTGGCGATCGTTCACGCTGGATTTTGAATTCAAACTTCAACAGCTGAAGCGTGCTTCAGTTACCATGGCAACCACGCCACGTTCAGCGGCCGGCGCAAACGTTGGCGTCAATCGCATGATGTTTGAAGGTAAAAGTTGAATTATTCGTCGTTTTTCGTTACAAAAACGATCATTATGTTCTTTGTTGAGATAATATACTTTAATATTTAGGACACGATTGGCGTTTTACTTCACTGCAGAAATTCACGCACACACACATGCACATTCTGGTTCACCCTCTGCCATGTTCAGGTATGTATGCTTTTTGTGAGGTCTTCTTTGTGCGTGTTTATTACTTCGCCCGGTGCGGGGTTTTTTTTTGTATTACCTTTCCAAATGATTCGCGTTTTTGACCAGAGCGAGCCACAGGGAAACAAGGACGCCAAACATCCGTGTTTACAGAGACGAGCGTTATTTTGAACGTGAAGCCCACCACGGAAAGCGGACGTGACACAAAGGAGGGAGAGGGAGCCAGCAAAGTAACGATCGAGTGGAAGGAAGATGACATCATCCGGGGCTGGTTGCGCGTTCGTTTTTTTTTCTATAGAAAATATGATGCCTTCTTTTGCCCGTCAGCATGAACGACTTTTTTCCGTTCGCTTGCGCGGCAAAAAACAGGCGCGGCCAGCAAATACGATAATATGAATCCCCGGCACACCTCACCCAAGGCAGCACCAATATCCACGGTGTGTTGCGTTCCGATTTATTTCTGCCATATAGAGAGACAACCGGCGACAGCAAGGGGTCCCCAGGGTCAACTTTCCTTGCGCCCTTATCCTTGACTTTTTTACCCAGCGCCTGTGTGCGTATGAGCGAGAGATGTTTTTTGATACGCAAAGAAAAGGGCACACAGTAAAATGGGAAGCAGAATCGGAAGTAACTTGGCAGAAAGGTTGGGAAGCAATGTGAATGTCTGGAATGTCCGACGAAGACACATTAATTCGGTGCAGGGCAAAGGAATTGAAACGAAAACGTAGCACAATAACCAATAACTGTAGGGCTGTAGGGATGGGGGGGGGGGGGTTCTTCTCTTTCGCCAACGAAGAGCTGAGGGGAATGGGGGTTTGCAAAATCAGCTACCCCTGAGTTAATTTTGTTCTTTTTTTTCGCACAAGAGTGTGTGCAAGAGAACTGCTGCGGGTTAAACTTGCAGCAGATGCTCGCTTTTTCGGCTAATTGAGAATTAATTGCATTTGCGGGGCGAAATGCGGGCAGCTCTCTCGGTGAGAGCTACTAATCAGCATAATGGAAAACACATTAGTTTGGGGCAGTCGAAGATATGATGTTCGTTTGAACAGCAGGATTGTAAATGATTGTTAAAACGACCGCACACAAATATATATGTATGGCCGCTCCAACGTTTTGCCCAACGGGAAAGGGCGAATTTAGGGGTGCAAAGCAAGCCCTAAACTGGTTTATGGTTTAAGTGCGTTACGTTTGGCGATGGTTTCGTGTACGATTTTGTATCTGTCGATCGACACGGGAAGGCGAGTGTCGTGATAGCACTCCAAAAAGCTTCCTCCCGTTTATGGCGAAGAAGGTGTGGCGACAGAGGCCCTCTGTGTCTTCCTCCTCACTTTGATTGATTGCTTCGCATGAGCAAGCATATTTCAAATCATGCGAGTGTGTGACATCCGCCTATAAAACGGAATGTGTTATTTTTTGCACACAAAACCTACCACACAATTGGTGGGAAAATGCGTTGGTGAAAGATTTCTTAATTGATCGTGTGCATGTGTGTGTGAGGGTGATCGTACGCAGCTCTTTGCACAAGTGCAATTTTTCAAGCTCGTGACGGTTAGAAAATCGGTTATTCAAATTAATATGTCCGCTGAACACGAAACACCAGGGCCTCTTATATGCTTTGCACCCCTACGAAGACGAACTAGCCAGGTACAAACACACACACACGCACACAACCCTAAAGTGCACGGCCCCGGTCGGACACGTTGCGTTCTTCCACCGGTAAAAAGCGGGTCAAGTAAGGCAGCGAAAAGCATAACCAGACAGAGAGACAAAATAAAAGCCTATCAGCGACTCGAGGCGAACGGGTTGACCGAAAGACCGTGCCGCACCTGGTGACCGAAGGCGCCGTGCGCGGAAGGGAATCAGGATGGAAAGCATTCCAATCCCAAGAGTCCCGTTTCTCTCTCTCTTTCTCTCTCTTTGCTGGGACTGACGACGGTATAACAGTCTTTTTGTTAATTCCCGAGTGGGTCGACCCGAACAGAGAGGCTGGCGGCGGAATGCAGATTGACCAAAACGGAATTCCTGCGCACGTTTGTCTTGCTGCATTTGAGAGAAAGCCGGTGGTGAAGAGATGCAACCGTCTCCCACGCGCAATGATCACTCCCGCCCGAAAGTGCAGGACGAGGGGAAGAAGGTGGAAGAAGCAGAATGGAGAACGGGGAGGAGGATCTGTGTGGGGTCGCAAACCAACTGACGACATGCACACACACACAACCAACCAACATTGACACACTCACCTTTCGCTGAGCTTCGGCGGCGAATCCGGATTTCGGTGCACGATGCGTCGACATGGTGGTTCTGTTGTTGTTGTGTTGTTGTATTGCACTGCACACAAACACACTGGGGGTGTCTGTTTTTGTTCTGTTTAATCCGATTCCGGAGAAGGGTTTTCTACTAGTCGTTCGGTAGAGCTGCGGGGTGGGAGCTTGCACGGCAGGCAGTGTGGACACACGCGGGAAACGGCCTGTCTTGTGAGGAGAAGCGGCGGTGACAAAAGCGCAAACACTACGAGCGGAGACAGAGAGAGAAACGTCCGAACGCGAACACGGCACTTGAAGAATTGAATAGCGGAACACGCACCCGACCCGTCCGAAGCTCGTGTGTGCACATCGCGTCGGCCTAACCTTTGTGTCGGTATGGTGGCCACTTCGGGTGGAGAAATGTTTTTTTTTTGTGTGGGAATATCTATCGTTAGATGTGTGATCTGCTTTCAATTGTAAAGCTAGCACGTAGAAATACTAAAAGTAACACGTGGACAACAGAAAATGTGTGTAAAAATGAAACCGAATCATTCGCATCTGTTAGGTTCGGTCCAAATAGTGTCACAAGCTAGTCACATTAAAAACCGTAGGATGGATTTTTAAATACCTTCCACGAAAAAAATTCACTCAATCAATGGAGAGTGGATTTAATTTGGAGAATAGGGATTTCTAGGAACTTGAAAGACGGTTGGAGTTGTGCATAAGGGTTAAACCCGAACACGAATAGCGATTGCCTTCGTGGACCCGGAAAGGGGGTGTGAGGCATGCCGAGACTGAGTGGAACCGCGGAGTGCGGCCACCGCTTTTCCCACAGGGCAAGGCGCGAGCTTTTTGGCGACTCAAAATGTCAAAAACCGTCACAACTACTTTCAAAAAGCATCGTCAGCGAGGGAAAATCGAACCGATTTGGAGCGTTGGCGAGCTCACGAAACCCGGGTTGAGGCCTGCGGGAAGTGCTGATTTGATTTGAAATGGAAATGGACATAGCAAGGAATGACGCTTTTCTTTCCGGACGGCATTTCTCATATTCTCCGTAACGATGAATTTGGTCTTGCAATTACACATATTGGTTAGTACTTAGTCGTTACTGCAGTCTTTGTATTAATCACACACAGCACAGCAAACATTGTAATTAATAACATACGTATCATCGTATTTTAACATTTATTTTACGTTCGATTGCACCATAACAACATGATCGCGGGTCTTTCGCTCCGTTCCTGTTTGTGATAATTTTAACGCTTAGTCTTTTTGGGACACGAGTTCCGAATTCCGTTACAACGGGCTTTGTTGTGCATTTTTGTTCAGTAGCTGTTACTTTTCCAATTTCGTGCAAATCACATAAAAGCTGCTAACATTCATAGTGTCGTCGATCATTCGCGATCGCGATCCGCAGTGCAAGTTGATTTAGGTGTGTGTGTGTGTGCTGATACACAGTAGGCGGTGCAGGTAAAGTACATTGGTGCATTATGGGGGGTGGTTATTTACTGTCGGTGGCATTACTTCTACCCATCGAACTCTTCGATATTTGCTGAAAGTGGAGAAACTGGTGATCAGTAACGGAACAGTACTCGAATAGCGACCAAATAAAAGGCATCCTCCGTGTGGTTCATGCAGTTTGGATTTAAATAACTTATGAGTTGCTTTCGATTTTTCTCCGGACCGGACAACAAGCGCACGGCAGTGTAATCGTGTTTCTTCTCTCCGTTGGTGGTAACTTTTCCGTGCTTTGAACGTACCTATCGAACAGCCCCCGGAAGATGATGATGATGCAGATATCAATATCATCAGGGGAAAGAATTTTGGATTTTGGGAGACGAGTAATAACTGAACTGAACGAACAGGATTATTGGCTTCGTTAAATAACTATCTATTTATCCTTTGCGCTCCTGTTAGTGTTTGCCGCGCAGTACTTTAGTGGTTATGAGTTATGTTTCGCTTAACCGTGCCGAGACGAGCTGATGACATGCGTGGTATGTGTGTGTGTTTTTGTTTAAATTGTTTTCTCTCTAAACCAGCTCCAATCTCTTCATCTCTTTGATCAGCTCCTTGCCCATCTGGGCCGGGCTTCTCGTGACGATCACACCGGCCTTCTCGAGCGCGTTGATCTTATCCTGAGCACCGCCCTTTCCGCCGGAAATGATGGCACCAGCATGACCCATACGGCGACCGGGCGGGGCCGAAAGGCCAGCAATGAACGATACTACTGGTTTCGCTTTGATGCCCTAAAAAACCAAACGAAAGTTAAACGACGAACGCAAAGAAGTTTTCCCGTGGTAAGCCGATGCAAACCACCTACCTGGTTGTACTGCATAAGATAATCGGCGGCCTTTTCCTCGGCCACACCACCAATCTCACCGATCAGGATGATGCCCTTGGTGTCGGGATCCTTCAGGAAGACCTCCAGGCAGTCGATGAAGTCGGTTCCGTTGAACGGATCGCCACCAATGCCGACGCACAGCGTCTGGCCGAGGCCGACCTCGGTCGTCTGGTGGACGGCTTCGTAGGTCAGCGTGCCGGACCGGGACACGACTCCGATCTTGCCGCGCTTGTGAATATGTCCCGGCATAATACCGATTTTGCACTGCGGAAAAATTGAAGCGATCGAACAATTCATTATACGTAATCGGCCAGAGCGTGACAGCGCGGCAACATCTGTTGCCGCATCGGCGGTTCGTGCCAAGCATCATTCACACATTGTTCTATTTTTATCCACGACATTTTGCTTCATTTGTTCACCGGTTCCATATGGCATTGAAAGCTGGTACGAAACCAACCTCAACATCGCGCTGCTTGTTGCGACGTAACAGCACCTTTCGGCAATAGAAGATGCGACCGTCCGTCGCGGGGAGCGGTTTTAATCAACGAATCTTGTTTACATGCACTAGAGACAGAGTTCCGCGTCCACAGCGGAGCTACAGCTCTTATCTCTTCCCGGCAAGAGGTCATTTCTTCGTTGAATATTGAACTTTGTCTTGTGAAGATAATGCCGCAGTGGGCCGGCAATCACTCACAAAAACAACGCCGTTTCACACACACACACACACCGACCGACGGTCGTTCTCATTTCATCCCAACACAACATTCCTCACACGGTGCTACTTACTTGCTCGGGCGCAATGATTCCGGGGCAGTTGGGACCGACGAGACGGGACTTGTCCTGCGCCAGCAGGGCGTGCTTCACCTTCACCATGTCGTGCTGGGGCACTCCCTCGGTAATGCACACGATCAGTGGCATCTCAGCCTCGATCGCTTCCATGATGGCCTTTGCGGCACCGGGCGGCGGCACGTAAATGACGGACGCTTCCGCGCCAGTAGCCTTCTTCGCTTCGGCCACCGTGTTGAACACTGGTCGGTCCAGGTGCGTGCGGCCACCCTTGCCGGGGGACACTCCACCGACCAGCTTGGTGCCATACTCGATGGCCTGCTGCGAGTGGAAGGTTCCCTGCTTGCCGGTGAATCCCTGGCAGATAACTTTCGAGTTCGAGTTCAGCTTCAGGTTCTTGCGCGTGGCTTCGTAGCTCGCGAACCGGACGCTGGTCGAGAAACCATCTAGGAAAAAAGGAAAGAAAAGAACGGAACGTTAACACTTTGTTTGATCATGCATAATACGTCATCGAGGCAAAGGTTAACCAGCCCTTTGGCACACACCACCTTCACCGAACCGACCGGGCTACTGCGTGCGAAAACTGGACGCACAAGGCTAATAAACAAACCGCCGCACGATGACGAAGATTTAATCATGCAAAACGAGTTAGGCGACGTTGATAATAGATGCAGGCACAACTTGATTAGGAAACCGCACCAGGCGCACCTCCGCAATGTCTGCGGCGTGTGTGTGACCGCAGGCCCTTTCTATTATTCGGGATTATGTAATTTTGCGAACTGTTTTCGCGAATACGCCGCACGGGCCAGCCCTGATTCGATTCGGCACCGCTCCAGCACTTACCTTTTACCCGGGAGAAAAGCCTTGCACTTGCGGCAGCCATCGTTGGAAGCAGAAAATGCGGAATTTAGGTAGAATCCGAGGCCGTAAGGTGCAAAGTCGCGTTTTAATCGGAACCCTCGGTCTAGTTCGATGAGCAATTTGTCGACTGGATTTGACAGCTCGCGAGCAAAGCTGACAGGGCTGCCAGACGGTCGGCAGTGTTGCCGTCTCGTGGTTATTATTTTCCGCTGTTTTCTTCGGATATTTCTTCGTGAACGTAGTTTTAATGAAAATAACTTTTAATACTTTTTACATCGATTTATTCCAAGAGCTACATACTTATTGAATCACTTATTTATCTCCACTTCCTGTAAATAGTTAAAAGATCATATTCAAAGTCGATCCCGATGAGAAAAAAAAAACTGTTTACAGAAGCTCACCCTCCTCTGGAACTTGCTGGCTTATCTTGGCAAGCGCCTCAAACGTTCTCGGTTCCCAAATGGCCAAGTCGGCCAACACTTTTCGGTTCAACAGAATATCATTGCGATACAGCCCATACTGGAAGTCGGCAAACTGCATACCATGCTGCTCGCACCCCGCATTGACTCGCTGTGTCCACAGCTCTCGCATATCCTCCTTCTTCAGCTCACGTCCTTTCGTGGCGTAGGCAAGGGCTCGGTTTACATTTCGAATCGCAATGGAATAGCAATTGCGCCGACGACCGATGTAGTGCTGAAAAATAATTGCACAGACACATTGCATGAGTGTGGGGCTTGCGGCGCGGTTCTTCCAACTGTACTTACTGCGGCTAGTTTGAAAATCCTGCGCTTTCTCCAGAACTCGTCCGGTCCCCGGGACCGCACAAAGTTCACCACCGATGTAAAAACCATGTTTCTGGGGGCAAAGCTATAAATTTAGCTCTCCAAATCCGATTATCCCGGCAAAGTTGTGCCGAGCCCAAAACAAAACAAACATGTGCAATTTTTTACGTAATGTCACGCTTGTCAAACGGCGTTCGCGAGGAAAACACTGTCGGATGTCAGCTGTCGGAGCTCGATTGCCGCGAGAGGGCGCTAGCAGCCATCAAAACAAACAGTGCAGAAAACCGGAAAAATATCAGCGAAAAGTTAGCAGAAGGTGCACAAAGCGTTGGTTGGTGAGAAAAAGCAACGATTCAAGCACAACATGTACAAAGATCTGGTCGGCGGGGTAACGTACAAGCATTGAGAAAGCAAAGGGATCATTAGGACGGGTGTGCGAAATCTGTGAACCATGGCCATAATGTTGTGCTACGAGGGAAGACTGAGCCTGTACTGCTTTCTGGGCGGAATGGCCAGCTTGCTGGTGTTCTACGGGGCAGAAGCATTCCTGCACGAGGAAAGCATATGGACCAAGGTGGCCCTTTCGGTGGGCTACTACATTGCGCTGAACGTTATCATACGGATAAGATACAACCCGCGGGATTATCAGGTGAGCTAGCCGCTTCAGTCCGGGTTATCATCAATTTGTATGTAATGAACGAATTGTACTATTTTTTGTGTTGCTTTCCGTTTATCCACAGATTGCTGTGAGGGCGGCATTCCTGGGAACTGTATTATCAGCCGGAATCGTTGTTGTCCTTTACGCTCAGGAGCAGTACAAATCGTTTGGCATCTATGCCACCCTGATGGCACTGTTTCATTACACGGAATATCTGGGTATTGCCATTTGCAACCCGAAAACGCTGTCACCCGACTCGTTCATTCTGAACCACTCGATACATTACGGGTTGGCCGCTGCGGCAAGCTGGATTGAGTATTTCGTTGAGGTGCATTACTTCCCAGGTAAGCAGTAAGGTCGTGGGTTTTTAATGCATTCCTCCTGCTCATGTTGTACGACGCTTGTTCCAGAAATGAAAACATACAAATCGGTATGGATTGCTGGCTTGCTGCTGTGTCTAGCGGGAGAATCACTCCGGAAGGTGGCAATGATAACGGCCAGCAAGAACTTTAGTCACATCGTAAGAGAGCACAGATCCCGGGGGCAATGTAATTCAGACGATTAAACGGCTGGTTTTCCTTTCAGGTTCAATTTGAACGACACAACGAGCACGAGCTGGTGACACACGGTGTTTATGGTTGGATGAGACACCCTTCCTACGTGGGATGGTTCTATTGGTCGATAGGCACACAGGTAGATGACACGGCGAAATTTGAAAATGAAATGATCGTTGCGCTATTAACATTCCCTTTGAACCCTCTTAGATTACGCTGGCCAATCCCGTGTGCTGCGTAATTTACGCAATCGCTAGCTGGAAATTTTTCCACGACCGAATACTGATGGAGGAAATAACGCTGCTGAACTTTTTCGGCGAAGAGTACATCCAGTACCAGGAGCGTGTTCCCTCCGGCCTGCCGTACATAAGCGGGTTCCGCGTGGAACCATGATATTTCGAGCACGATCCCGGCTGCGAGGATCAAACCAGTTTTCACACGGACAAACGCAATGAGACTGATGAGCGCGTAGGAACCGGCACGGTCCGGCGATCCTTCGAGGACAATAACGAGCGACACGTGCTGGAAATGGCAAAGGTGGATGTGGAACGAAGAAGAAGCATCGGAGGTGGTGGCAGTGGTGGTGGAATAGAGCACAGTCGTAACCGGAGGTACTCGGGAACGTACGATAACTGTGATGATCAGGATGCATCATCGTTGGTGTAGGAATCGTATCTCGGTTCATTTCCCTCCGGATGGGGATTTTCTTTTGTTGCATTTTTGTTGGACAAAAAAGAATCAGAACGTACATTTTAGCTACATAGTTAGAGCCTGGAAAGGTCATGGTGAGCTTATCATCACTAAACAAAAGCACAGACAACAGTCATAGGTATGATAAATGTTTCCTCTATAATTCCCTGAACCCTCCAGAACCGAACCAAATGCATCGGTTCGTGAATGCTACAGCACAGTAATCATTAATCAAGGACAGAAGTAAGCACTACCGACAGCGGTGTATATTTATAGTTTCGATAACAAATCATAGCTTTAGTATGGTTGTACTAATTTATATGTATACAAGTGCATGTATTTCTCGTTTTCTTACAAAACATACAAGAACCATTTACAAAACCCAGTGCCACAGAATGGTTAGAGAATCGTGCAAACTAATACAAAACTGTTCGTATAAAATCGTTTCCGCGTGGTTTAGTTCCTTTCAATGCGCACCTTGGCCGACTCCTTTACGTTAAAGTTCGGTACGCGATCCTTCTTGCCCAGGATCTTTGTCGTCGGCTCAATGTAGGTGACGTTGCTGATGATGCTCAGCACCCGGCGCTCGATGATGCCTAGGAACAGTTTAGCATTGTTCAGCGTCACCCGACGTTCGTTGTTGAGCAGGTTCAGTATGGGCGCCTCATCGCACATGAGAAGTCTGTGGAAATTTCCCCAAAAGACATTAGTCACGTGTGCTGTAAAAGATGCTCCTAGTCGATCCCATTTTCTTACTTGTATATCCGTTCAGCCATTCTCAGCAGCTCGTCCAGCTTAACGTCCAACTTCAGCTTAACTTCCTGGGCCGTCTCGGCCGCCTCACGACACTCCTGTTCTGCGAGGCGCAGTGCATCGATGTTGTCGTCCTGCGAGTGTTCCTTCGACTCGTTGATTGCTATCTGTTCCGCTGTGGAAAAGCACACAAAAAAAAAAACATTGAAAAATAATTAAACTCCTCTCCTTCGACCCTCGCAACGGCAGCTACAAACCAATGTTGTCCTGCAACAGTTGCACACTTTCGGTGAGCGTTTCCACCTCGTGGCTCAGCTCGTTCACGTAGTTGAAGAGGGCAAAGTTTTCCTCCTCCTTTTTGATGAACTTGGCCACCAGCCGGTCGATGTCGTCCTCGCCCGAGAAGTTCATGATGCGCGTCATGATCTGCTCGTACTCCTGGTACTGCTTCTCGAGATGCTCCAGCATCTTCTTGCGCTTCTGTGCCTCGCGCTCCTCCAGCTCCGCATTGGCGCGCCGCTGCCCCTTGATGCCCAGGAACTCTTGCAGCTTGGCGTCGTGATCGAGCTTGCGCTGCAGCTCGCGCATCTCCTGTATGTGGGCCAGCTTGTCGCTTTGGCCCTTATCCTTGAGGATCTGCAGCTTGGTGCAGAGCTCCTCCCTCGTATCGTACGCCGAGGTGGCCTGCTCGATCAGATCGATCATGTAGCGCTTGCCCTCGTTCAGCTTGTTCACCAGCTTCTCCCACATGATGTTGAAGGTGGCCCGTTCCGTCAGCATGTGGTCGATGGTTTGACGCAACTGCGCATTCTCTGCCATAACCGCACCGGCCCGCTTGTTCACCACGTCCAGCCGGTTCTCCAGCTTCTTGACGGACTGTTGCGCCTTGGCAATGGTTTCGTTGTACAGATTGTCCGTCACCTCGTTGTTCCGTATCTCGGCAATCTCGCGGTGGATCTTCTTGATGTGGCCCTCCAGCTCCCACAGACTGTCCTTCTTCGCCTTCAGCGCCTGGTGTGCCTTTTCCTGCCGATCGTACGCCAGCTCCAGCACACCCTCCAGCTCCTGCTCGCGCTTGGAGTGCGTACCGTTCTCCTCGCAGTTCAGCTGCAGCTGCAGCTGCTGCTTTTCCTTCTCGAGCACGCGGATGTTTTGCTCGAACTTGCGCAGCGCTTTCGATTTCGTGTCCAGGAACGAGGCGCGCTCGTTCAGCAGCGTCCGGAGCAGCTTCTGCAGCCGCGATATCTCCGCCTCTGCCAGCTGATCCATCTCGTACTGCTCGGCCGCCCCGATCTCCGACGCCATCTTCGGTTGGCTGGACATGGCTGGGGTTTCGCGTTTGCACTAAGTAACCGCGGGGCGCGTCGTGCCTGTAGCTCACTGAAAGCACGCAATAAGATGGCAGCAAACGCTATAATGAGGAACACAAACAGTTGCGCACACGGTGCGCTTTTGCAACGCCGGAACATTGCCCGTTTGTTAGGGGGCGAAAGATACGGCGGAACAACGTGCAAAACTGGTGCAAACAATTAGCATAAATAAATGATTTGATTGAAGATGAATAAGCGGGAGAGAGGGAGAGCAAGAGTGAAAAGCACAGAAAACGCAAGTAGGAAGTGCAATCGTTTCGCTTGTGTTTTTGGGAAAGTTTGCAGACAAACTGCGTCTGGTGCATGGAGCTTGTTGTTGTTGTTGTTGTTGGTGGTGCAAGCGGAAGTAAAATTCCGATGGAAACTGGCGCCGGCCAGGGGAAACAAGAAAAAGCTCATCTCCAACATCACCAGACGCACCCGACCCACTGTTGGGTAGGGTGTGAAACAATGGTGCGAATATTGTTGTGCGATCTTCAATTCTCCCAAAAGCAAAACAAAAAAACACTTTCTATCTTTGCACACACACACCCCCACCCACCCCGGTTGGAGCAAAACCGAGAGCTGGAAAACAAACGGGGACACTTCCGAGAAAAGCAAGATTGAACGGAGGGGGGATAAATTCTATTTATGCGCCAGCTGCAAACAATTGATTTCTATTTCAAATCACCTTTCTTTTCAGAACTGTTTCACTTTCATCGGGGAAAAAGGGTGAGTGAAAATTCCCACCCCGATCGCTAATCGAGCTGGATTAAACGGATGAAAAACACCTCCAAGAATGTCGCAGTTGGAATACGGACTGACTTCATCAAAGGCTCTGCGAAGCTCTTCTCTGCCGGAATGAGGGAAGTATGCCCCAAGCAGGGTCAAAATGCCATCGATACACTCGTTTGATCGATGGAGTGCTATGCGTTGCCATGGAGATGCATTGCCGTACGACTTCCGATCCGGGTGAGGGATGGTTGTTCCGACATGGTAGTTTTTTTGTATTGCTTTTGTATTTCATTCATCCCGGCGGTGAAATGATCCATCATCACTATCACCATCATCGATTGATTCAACCTAATTAATTGGCCGCTTGATCGCTGGTGAAAGGGTTTTACACGGGGGGCGCCAACGCTTGGACGAGATTTGAGCCGCACGCTTTTAATCACTTCCTCCCAAATAACTCCACAACCGGAGGACCGGAGGGTTTTTGTTGCTGTTATTTCCTCAGGCCATGTTGGGTCAAAAAAGTAGGGCTCTAAACTGTCGGACCATTTTCCCGGTGGCACTTCCGAGGCAGGGTGAGCGAACACTTTGTTCGTAGTGAAAAGTGCCGACACCTTGGAGAAAAGTGCGACAGCAGCTGAACCCTTTTTTGTGGGTCGAGTGTGGTCACCGCTGTATAACGGGGAAGTGTTCGACATATGTCGGCTTAGCGCAAGTGCATTCCAAAACTGTGGCCGTTCCGGCATGGAGTTATGCAATTTGTCAGCTTTGTTCGTTGTAATGAGGCTTTTGAAATGGTTTCTTGAAAGTCATACGGTGTACTTTTTGTATGGGTTATTTGTGTTGTATTATTGGTAAAAGGGGTTTCAAGCGATGTAACAGTTAATGTGATCAATCTTCATCTTCTTCTACATCCTTGGAAGGATCCTGTACATAATTAGTATCAAATTGACCCTTCAACCTCCAACGTGACACCCTTAAGTGGCCCCATTTTATCTCACCAGTACATCAACGACACCGCACCGCACTGAAGCGTGCTATCCTAATTTCTACCGACTGCCGACTCCTAAACAAACAACAAGCAAGTCAGCCAGTCTTGCGGTGGCCCTTTTTCCTTTCAAACGCCACAACGCGTCAGCGACTGACGCAATGCACTTGTCACAATGCTTGTATGTTCGGGCGCCCCAAAACACACATGGCGGAGGGGGGGGGGTCCCTTATTATAGCATCCATCTTTTCTTTTTTTCTTCTTCTTCGAGGCCGCATGTGCATTTTCACTCGAGTGCATCCACGGGCAGCCCAGACACGGGCCCGGTCGGTCGGGTTGCGAAAATTGTATGTTTTGTGAAGTTGCAACCGTCCGCAACGACGAAAAGCACAACTTTTATTTACAACTCGCCGCCAAACCCCACCGACCGAATCTTCTTGCCGGCTGGAGGCCGTTGTGGCGTTGTGGCTGCACCAGACAGAAGCTCAGCAGCCTGCAGGGCCCTCAGCGGGGCAGTACCAAACGGTTCGTGTTCGTTACGAGGTTCTACACAGGGGGGGGGGGGGGGGGGTGTTGGCAAGAAACAATGGAGTAGAATGAATGGTAAGCGGCAGTGAGCATTGTTAGTTGCGGTACAAATGCTGGTGCGCCAGCATGGATTATGATTAGCTTAACACAAATCATAAAATGCTGTTTCGTTTGAGGCCATTTACATAAGTTCCAATTTATATCACAATTAGAAGCGTAATGGTGGTGGTTTATTCGAACCTTGATTAGGACGTGATGATCGCTTCCTTATCAGTGTACTCCTAGTAGTTTGCAACGAGTGCAATTAATTGATCAACCTTACAACATTAACCCTCCAAGTAGATGTTCTTAAGACGCAACAGCAGCAACATCGGACCAATTCACCACAAACCTTGCACTGTGATACAGTTCGATTTTGAAATGTAACGCTTCATTTCAACCGCCGAACGAATCGACTGCGCCCTCCCGAAGGTCTGCTGGGGCGGAAGCGGTGCATTCTGCCGCGTGAGAGACCTTTTGCGGTTCGCAAGATCTTAGGCTGCTAAGGTTATCGGCTGTAGCTGTAACCGTGGCAACCACCATCCATCGATGGTATCGAATTAATTACCTTCGTTAAAGCTTAACAAACGGAACCGTTGCGCCGCTGGTATCCGGTGCGAGGAAATGGAGTGATTTAGTCGAACTTAGAAGGTGGGGTTGGGCTAGATTTTCCCGCGCAACCATCCACTACCACTCATTTATGTAGATGAACCATCACGATGATCGTCGCTCGTTCGAATATTTAACAAGCAGAAGACCACTTCCTGCCGCGACGACTACTCGCTTGCGCTGAAGCCTTGTAGCCAACCGACCCAAAGAGAAAGTGATAAGCTGAGAACGGTTTCGGTGGGCTTTCTTTGCGCCCCATAAATCGGAGGGGGGGGGGGGAGGGGGTGGAAAATGCACCGCGATGGGAAATTTTGTTTACGAGCGTGCTGAGGTAGTGTTTCTCCCATCGTTGCCCATTCACCGGCAGTGTTTATGCGTCTGCCATCAAGCTAAAGTGGGTGTGCGTACCGAAAGTGAGGAAGATTTTTCTCAGCGCCCGCGTTTGCGCGTAGTGTTTGCGTTTAAACGCGTGTGCGATGCGTGCGGAAGTGAAAAGCGTTAATATCTGTCGAATTGGGAATGCTCGCACCCCACGGAGGTAACAATTGAAAAGAAGAGAGAGAGAGAGAGAGAGAGAGAGAGAGCGAGAAAACAACACCGATACAGTTTTTAATTATCCACGGGTTTCGTGTCAAAAACTGCGCCTTTACGGGTAAACAAACACACGACACATTAACAATCGTTGGGAAATTGTGTGCCATTTTCCACCGTGGCTGTCCCAAAACTCCATTGTCTCCATTGGCGCCGGAATTCGTGGGTCAAAAGTGCATCGGCAACTGCACTTCGCTGGGCCGGAGGTTCTCGCCCCACATTTTGGGGTCAATTTAAGGGGACCGCCATAAATGCCACCGCCACCGCAAGCAAGCAAGTTCATGAGCAAACGCCTACCGGACAATAACCTCTTGCACCCGGCCCATCCACTGGGTAGCTTTCCATCGGGCGATAAGCATTTATTATTAACGGTATTTTGCGTTTGGGATTAAATGTGTATCAGGCGTTTGTTCCACATAATAAATTTAAATCCTCCTCCTTTCGCTCCCTAACAAAAAAACAGGTGCCTTTCCCCCCGAGCTGATGGGAACACTTTCAGTGACACCTTTTCGGAGAGGGAAAAAAACAGTTTCCCGCGTAGAAGAACAAGTGCGCAAAGAGTCACGCCACAGCGACGCGCACAAGCTGCGCTGCGTTGCTCAAGCGCGGGACACGCGGGCCCCCGAAAGGAAATATGATGGCTGCTTGTATGACCCAGTAAATCACATGCCCGGCCACCGTCGGCAATGGTAATAATGCTAATAATAGCCCCGCCGAATGCCGTCACACGGGTAGGCACGCTGCGTTTTCCTTCCAGTCTCGAAACAACAAAAAACGCCATTTACCGGAGTTAATGCGTCGCTGTGTGTTGGTATTTTACTAAATGGCGTACTGGTGTTGCGTTTTCCCGTACCATCACTTATGCTTATTACAATTTCGGTGCCACGATGTGTGCTGTTTTGGTGCTCTTTTCGGTGAGAGGATTTTAAATCGTTTTTCACTCGATCAACAAGCAAAGGGATGGCATTAAAATTAATTTAGAAAAAAAAAACATACAACCGACTTGACAGTACGAAGATTCCATGCGAACGCTACTCACTCACCTTGACTTTCATCCACCCCCATTCCACGAACTTACCAACTCGCAGATTGGCAGACGCATCAAAGCATGCGCCGAGCGTTTGGGGATTGGGTGCACGTGATCGCATTGCAGACACGGGCTTCCCTCGCGCGCGCACACACTAACACACGCCTTTGCCATTTCCATGCATTTCTGTGTCAGGGCGTACATTTTCTAAACTCGTACGTACTATTTCGGATGGCTTTACAACGCGGGGAGAGAGAGAGAGGGGCAAGCCCATATAAACATACGGGCAGGAAGACGATTGCAAGCAAATTGTTTCATGGCCAATGAATTTGAAAGGCTCAATGGGGAAATGACGACGATGGCGACGGCGACGGTGACGACGGTGCTTTGCTGTACCTATTGAGGGAACGCTCCCCTCACCCCACAGTGCTCACAAACTCATACACCACCACCATAGAGCAGCAAGTGGTGCAGTGTCGTAGGAAGAAGCGCACAAAACGGGGCACGGGTGGCATGGATTTGATCCAAAAGAAGGGTTATGATTTAGCCGTACAGTGACCATTAGTTGAGATTCAGTTCAGGAAAAAAGCTGCACTTTGAAGGGCTTGGTTGCGTTCGTTTCCATTTCCTGTGCGTAGGCTTCAATTACTCTCTGCTACTGCTTGCACGGGAGACGAAGAGAAATTGATGAATAATACATTTTATATGGAGGCATTTCTGGGCGTGAAAGTATTGGTCGAACTGCCAGGGCATTTGCATAGTGCCTTTTCTGTCTGAGTTGGTTTTCATATTGCTCTCTCGTCCCGCCACATACACACACAGTTTGTCGAAGCGTCTGTGAGGCCGTTTGGTGCAGCCTCCATTGCATCATTTTCCTGTCGCACGCCGAAGCCGAACCGAGCTGAGCCAAGCCAAGCCAGCACAGCCACAGTAACAGAAACGGAAATTGCTCCGCTTGGCAGTGGTGTTGGCTGCTGTGGAAGTGGAACCGTGTACCGCCATGCTGTTTATCTGCTGCTTCCGTCGATTCAAACGCGCAATCGAGCGTGATGCAATCCGTCAAAAGGGATTTCCCCTGCTCCCGCCTCCTGTCCACCTGAAATTGGGCTTCTGATGCAGGTACGGTGCATCTAATTATGGTTTACGATGCATCGCACATCCATTCGCCTGTTGGCTGGCGGCAAGCACGATTATTGCCAAGCTTTCCGAAGGCCTTTATTGCCCTTTCGGAAGAAGTGCTAGCGAGAGAAGGGAGAGAGAGAGAGAGGAGGGCGTCAATGAAACATTTTATCTATATTTGTTCTGCTAAGCTACCGGGAGACTGGAAGACCACCACCACCACCGGCAGTACACGACCAAGCCAAGCTTTATTTTCCCACCACTCCCAGCACTCAGGATGCAGTGGGGTGAAAAAGTGTTCAATCCTTGTGAAACCTTTCGGCTCATCTCTGAGCGCCCAAGCTCCAGGGTTATCATCACCACGGTATCGCAACATCCAATCAATCCATTTGCTGTGGACCAATGGCTGTTGTTGCTACTTTACCAGTATTATTAACCGAAATGGCACTACACGTGTGTGTAGGGCGAAAGCGCGCAAGGCGTGAAAGTCTTTTTGCCAATCAATAAACAAATTATTCGTTCGGTACGGCCCGGACCCGCGAGCCGTCGTGGCGTGAGTGGCATCATCAGCGTTTCATAATGATTTGATGGAAGCTAATTGGTACGTTCAGATGGTTTGGGGGGATTTTTTTGTTTGTTACTGTCGTTACACACACACACACACACGTATAAATTCACACAAAGCATACACACTTTGCGCCTTGTTAAGATAGCCGCGAAGAGAAGCTTGTGAAGCTGCGAAACACACGAGCTGAACGGTAGCGGAAGCGACAAACCTCTCCGAATGCGCTTGGGTGGTACCGCGCAAGATGCGCGAGAGAAGTTGGCGGAATGTGAATTGAATGTGCTCAAAATAGATACGCAGACAGATGCTGAAACACGCCAGCATTCAGCAGCAGTAGTAGCAAAAAAACAGAAGGCTTAATTGGAAGATTGGCACTATCAAGCGTGTGGTGTCTATTTCCTGGTAATTAAGGAGGTAACATTAGATGCTCCACAAAGTATGTTAATTTCAGCAATAAATGTGAAGCAGCTTTGCGATAAGATTACGGACGGAAAAGCACCATTTGTAGATTACACTCTACACGGGGGAAGTATAAAGCGCCAAAGACCGAAACACTGAAGCGTTCTAGCTAAAATATTAGCGTAAAATGTAACATTGTCTTGAACTTGGAACAAATTGAACTTGAATTTGGGACCGTTTTTAAACGGTTTAATGCCCTTAGAAGTGAAACAAACTTCTGCATGCCATTATGGTTCTGTCCCTCGATCGCCGAAACGATCAGTCATGTCAAATTTAATTGAATTATTTCACTCAACTTAGCCCGAGGACGCCCATGGTTTGCAAAGTCTAAAGCCAAAATTGTCCATTGCCATGGCTTTACCGCAAGGTTGATTGACTACCCGACACGACTCAAGCGCGTTTCACACTGCACAGTTCAATGTTGGAGGTGAAATTTCGATCAAATCCCACGTACGCAAGCAAAATTGAGAATTTATCTCCCCCTGCCCCTGAGGGGGTGAGAGAGTCTGGGTGTGCAAAAGAGGGTTAGTGATCTGTGGGGCCGATCCCGAGGTTACGCTTGATGGAGCTGATGTTGTTGCCGATTTTCCCCGATTTTTTTGCAACAACAACAGCAGCAGCAGCAGCACATACACATTTGGCATTGTGTCCGGTTTTAATGTTGATGGTGGCGTTGCTGGTGCGTTGCAGTGCCTCCTCCCACCTGCAGTGTGTGATGATGTGAACATACATATTTTTTCAATTCCAACCACAATGACCTCTGCTTGATCACAGCACACCACGAGCCATCGACGGAAGCTGGATGGAAGAAGAGCAGAGCGCCACACAGAGCGCCTTGTTGTGGTGGTGTAAAACATTAATTTATGATTCGTTTGTGGGCGCGTTTCTGCACTCCCGCAGCCTGTGGGGTGGAGCAGTGGGGTGGAATTTGCGTATCTCACCCATCAAACGGCACGACTGCATGCAAATGAGTGATGTTGATGCCTGCTAATGCTAATTTGGCAACGCTTGCATAATGTGGCCAGGCGAGATGGATGGATGGATGGATGCAACGAGCAGCCCGCCAGGGCCCGATCTTCATGATGAAGAAGAAGCTTCGAGAGTTTGGAGGGCGATTTTTTTCTCCTATCGGGCCCATAAATCTCAGTACCTTTAGTGGCGTTTGTTGGCGGTGCGTATTGTGCCACCGTGCCACCATTACACAAACCCGGTGCGCAAGGCTTGTTGATTCAATTAATCGTAAATAATCGATTGGCAAAACCGCCCCAGAAGGCGTGCAATATTGTGTATTTCCATAGCGCTGATAAAGCACCCCAAAGCCCCAGCCCCCCCCCCCCCATAAGTGTTTACTTCCCGCTTGTGTAATCATCTTTTTGTGGTGCGGGAGATTTTTTTTTGGTTGGCAACTTTTATGATGCGTAATTGCTTTCCCGTACGGGCGTTAGTTATGAGTGCCGAAAATGCCAAGAAAAAAGAATACAGGAAAAAAACATGCTATTAAACGTTTACAGACAGCATTTCGTGATGGGAGGTTTAACAAACGATTGCGTTACACACGAATCCAGAAGCTTTGGCTAATTTGGCTGGGATGAGCACAATTAGAAACGCATTAAGAGGACAACCGGCAGAATGCTCGTGGTCTCTCTTCCGAGCGAGGGAAACTGATGCTTTTAAGCAATAGGTTAATGACCAGGAACTATTTTGAAATGTACGTTTATTTTCACTGTTTGTATTTTAAGCAAACAACAATACAGTTTTGTTGCTGAAACGCACATACAAAAACACTGTTCTTTCTATTAACATATTCAAAGCAGGGAAAGGCACACAATGAACAGGTGTCGTTTTTGTGTGTGTTACTATTGGCCTCTGCATCATCTGCCCCTTCGGCTAGACAAGGGAAATGTCACCTATCGTCCGACACGTCTGCCGACACTGCTGGGTCGCTGGGAAAAGTGAAACATTTCAGTTCCGTGCCAACAAAACAGGGAGAAAACAATCGCTACTATCTCATCTGCCGCGCTTTTTCGCGTGCAAAAGAACAACAACAGGTGGAACAACCCAGCTCTGCTACACAAGGGTGTCACAAAACAAACAACAAAAAACACAATGCGTAAAAAATCACAATCGCATAGAGTGCGCAAAACATGTGCATATGTGTGTGTTTGTGTATGGGAGAGTGAGACTACCGTGGTACCATGGGGGAAAATGTCGAAACTGCAGACTCTTTCAAACGGAAAAGTCAAGCCAAACGAACGCGTACGCAAATGGCAACAAACCCGGCGGCGGCTGCGCAACGCAACACTACACAATGGTAGTAGATCCCAACCGATTAGTGTGTATCTAATGGGCAGCCCCGGGTTTAATTGCCCCGATGCCACAGGGCGCGCGGTAGAAGAAGATGGTCGCGCAGTTACGCAGCGCCCAACACGACACGGCCATGAATTTGCGCGGCCAGGTGCCAGTGCAGATGAGGAATGGGCATGAAAATGGCCGCAATGGTAGCAATTTTCGGTCCTGAGGCAACACAGCCGCACGATTGTGATCCGTCCAAGGGGGTCTTCTGAAGGTCTGAGCGTGATCGGAGCGCTTCCTCGGCCGCCTAACGGAACGGGGCGCGTGGGGCGTGATCGTGAATCGAAATGCCCGCGCAAACTGTCATCTTTGGCGTACCTATGGACCTGGTGGATCTGTGAAAATGGCCGCAGATTCCGATGTCATGTCAGTGAGCCCGGGAGTTTCGCGCTCAAGGTGAAAAGGTGTACCACAAGCCCGCACCCGATCGGTGGACGTGAAGTTGTTCGGTTGGGCGTTTTTCTCTCTTTTTCCCATGTTTTTTTTTTGCGGTAGCAATTTCCGTCCACCTCAGGACCCCTGCGCCATTCCACCCCGAGAACAGGTCCAGCATCATTCGTGTGCGGTCGAAACGGGTTTTTTTTTCGACGATCATTATGGGCACGTTCGGTTTCGGTCAGGTGTGTAGCTATTTTGCTAATAGTCTGTCGGTTAGGTCGGTTTCTGGAAGCCGCCAAAACCGATGGTTGGTCACGTAGAACCGATTCTGTGAAGCGGATTGTGGCTGTGAGTGATGAAATTTTGAGCAAAACATGAGCACCAAACAGGCTCTGGGGGCCTAGAACCTAGAAGTTATTCACCCATGAAATGCAATTATATAGCCATTGGATGTGGTAGAATGAAACGAAACTCAATGAAATGGGATTTTTCCAAGGTTGTGCTCGTACAAATAAAGATGTACAATGATTCGGTGGTTTTGTATCGTACAGTGCTACATTTTCATGAAGAAATTCCACACACACAAAAAGATTAGCGTGTGTATGGCGTGTCCGCATTCGACCTGCGTCGCTCAATCGCGAACAGAGTATAAACAGACATGGTCGTCCCTCCATCGCCATGGCAACGGGCGACGTGACTGCAGGGCAAAACATTAAGCTCGTTCTTCCGTTCCCTTTTAGCGATACCCGGTTGACTGTGTGTGTGTGGGACGCTGGTAAATATTGTCACACATCCCCGTAGGAGTACACCGAAGCTATTTCACTAATTGGATCCCACACTAGAAGGCAGAACAGCGGCCCCGTTTTGCGTCCAATTCCTTGCGCGAACGTGCCGACGCGTGGACGTCATTCAATCCGGATGTTTGTGCGGCGAAAAGGCCCCCGCCCCATTCCTCATCCACCGGACGGGGGGTAACATGTGATCGATGAACGTAAAAGTCATGGCTCATCTCAGCTGGGAATTAAGAGACCTCCGCGCGGAATAACGAACTTCAAAGTGCAAAGAGAACCAAGCGACGAACCCCCTCCCCGACGTGAGGGAAATCATTAAATGAAGACGCACCAATCGGAAAGGTTAGCATAATTTATGGAAGTCGCATCATTAGCATTGCTGTGCTACACTGTCGAAGTCGAAGAAGTGAACAAAAAAAAAACAGAGAGTCACCAGTGTATGTCGAAATGCGGAACTATAGCGCCCGCATCCGTTTGGACACATTTCTTCTCCGTGGGGATGATAGTGAGATAGTTAGTACAATCTCACCCCTAAACTATTCTCTCTGGTGCATGCTCTCTCTCTCTCTCTCTCTCTCTCTCTCTTCCGTCTGAAACTTGCAAGCGTTGCAAGAAGTCCACAACAAATACCCCCGGCGCTTGGCATTCGCTCTCACCTGTATGCTCACCGCTCAGCCTTAGCTCTCTCTCACCTGCGGCGGCTTCGTGTGAATAGCAACGGGAAGGGGGAAAACCAACCCCCAGTGTGGGGCTTTGCGTGTTGTGGACGATTTTCTCCGTGCTCAGTATCAGAGTAGACTTTGGCCAAAGCACGTTGGAAGCCTCGTCGAGAGGTGTTTCGGTACTGTTGTTATTGCTGTTGCCAGCGGTGTGGTGTGCGCGCGTGTGTGGTTAGTCATACCGGAGGGGTAGTTTTGTTCGCTGTTGGTTTCTTCATCCCCCGTTTGCAACGGCGCAAGTTTGCGCAGCAGTTCCGTGCGAGTGTTGTGTCGGGCGTTGTGTACCGCCCGTTGCCAAGGAGCCGTGTGCCTAACTGACTGTGTGTGTGTGTGTGTGTGTGCGCCTGTGTGTGCCTGTGTGTGCTGTGTGTGTGTAGAATATACGAGGGCATCTCGTGTTTTGTGCCCCCCCTGCCATCGAGATACAGCACCCGTTGTAGAAAACGGAACATTTAAGGTGATTTGAGAATGGTTGTTTGCTGGTTTCAATAACATGCAGCGTCAGTGGCGGCAAAATGTAACCAAACCAAAAATAATAACGCTCATCATTTCCTGCTAAATCGATCCTTCCTTCCTTCACGTCTTTCTATGCAAAGCGCCATATTTCCATTCGCCAAGCGTCGATTCGCCCTGTGTCGTCGATCATTCCGTTGTGCTTTTCTGCTCGAATTGTCTGTGTCTCTCTATGTGTGTGTGTGTCTTGTGTATGTGTGTGTGTTTGAGTGTGTACATATGTGCCATAAGTATAACGTTTTGTGAGCGAGTTTTTTTGTCGATTGCGCGACCTACTTCTGTTTGTGTGATAAACCGCAGCCCCAACGGCGTTGCGGCGGATCTCAGCGAGAGGCTGCGAAGATCACGGGCCGGACGCGCAACTCCGCCACACACCAATACTACCACCACCACCACCAGCAGCAGCCCAAAAACGCGCCTGTCTTGTGTTCGATAGTTTGAAGCTTTTAAGCACAAGCCTTTTCTTTCGCTTTCTTTCCTTCGCGTTGCGTCCTCATCGGCGTGGCTCTTTCGCGTGGTTTATTGTTGCCGACGGTTCGCGCACGCACGCAATTTTCCCTTCCTGCCCTCCGCATGGGGCACCACGGGTTGGAAGAAATGGTCAGAGGAAGGTGGTGATGGTGGTTGCTGCTGCTGTTTTCTCAATCGTTCGGCGCGAGGGCCAATTAAATAGATTAGCAGCAATAGCAGCAAAACATCAGCAGCGCGAAAAAAGGAAGTGACCAACCTCCAAACACAATACCTCTTTCTTTCACACATACGCCCAAACGCTCTTGCTTGGAGCATGTAACGATCGAGCAACGGGGGTGTTGTTTTCTTCTTCTTCTTCTGTGCAAAACCAGCCCCCTTCTCCTCATTTGGGGGGATGGTAAGAAAATTGCGAGCGCGCGAGGAAAATACAGTGAACCCGAAAATCGATTGTGAAACGAACGTGCACGCGTGTTTGTGCGGTATGGGGGTGGGTAAAAGGGGGTGATGGAATGAAAAAAAAAAACAAAAAGGAAAATTCACTACACCCCCGCCGCTTTACACCACGACTAAAGAACGGCTCAAAAAACGGAACAAAAACGCAACAAACGCAAATGTCCAAAAATGGCTTTGCGGAGAAATTAAATGCCTGCAAAGAGAGGAGTCCAGTGCTGGCATGGAATACAACAACACACACACACACATGCATACAAACACGTATCCTTTTTGAACGTTTGGTGATCGGTGTGTGTGTGTGTGTGGGTTCATGCAACGAAGTGGCTGGAAAAGCGCTGGAGCAACCGTAAGGGGCCCAACGCAACGCGATAGACGGCCTTCCGTTTGGTGGAAACAACATTTGATCGATAAATTCATTCGCCACACGAACAGGAGAAGTAGTTGAGGGGAGGGAGGGGGCTTGGAAGGGCAAACAAACAGAACCTCGTGCAAACATGCAAAAGCTACATTTACTGCCCACGTAAAGTTGCTGTTTCGTTGTGTGTGTGTGTGTTTCTTACTAAAGGGAATTTCCTGCAACACGAAAAAGGGAGCCGAGCGAGGGCGAACAAAAACACAACAACCACAACTGTTCCGCAAGAAGTCCGTTGGCGTGTTTGGCGCCCTTTAATGAATTGGCCAGTGCACAATAAGCAAAAAAAAAAAACACAACAAACAGACGCCCATCCACTACGGGTGGACACTAATGTCGGATGGATTATTAAAGACCGCGTGATGCAAACGGCGAACCCGCCTACTTCGATCCATTTCGCCAACAGCCGCCCCGTACGCTAGCCGTAAAGGTGTAAAGTACGTCAAAGTGTGTGCCATCGCAGCTGCAAGTGCATCCCCAATTCGGATCGGAGAGCTTTAATTTGGTGGCTTGAAGCACGCTTCGGGTATGGGTGCACTTTTCGATTTTGGTTAATACGCGCCACGGGATTTTGTAAACACGTTGGAAGAGCGCGCAAGAACGTGATTGAATGAGCGTGAATTGCATTCGTCGCGCTATCGCTTGAAGCGTTGTATGCACCACAAGGCATACACCAGAGCGCAAACGGGAACGAAACGGTGGTCTTTGTTGATGAGATGAATTTAGTAGTAGCAACCCCACACACACACACACACACACACACACACACACACACACACACACACACACACACACACACACACACACACACCGACACGTTATTTGGCATGGAAAATGGATGAGATTGTTTTCTTTCTCTCCGGTGCTATTGATGAAAAATGACGAAAACCAAACCGCAGAGATTGGGAAAGCAAAAGGGAACAGGAGACGTCAGTGGAGTTGTGGTACATTTCACGCCACGCCGACTGAGAGGGAAAGAGGGAGGAGGTGACTTGCATCGAAGGGTGCATCGCTTTCGAAGATGCGAAGGCGAAAGCTTCTCACCCATCGTCAGCCAAGCAAGCTGACGCAGCTGAGACGTCTCGGTGTTACGTGTGCGTGGCGATGAAATTTTCATGCCTTTTCTTCTTCGTGCGTGTGTGATCACGAAACATGGCCCCATTGGGCTGGGTTCGGTGTTTTCGAGGGCATTACTGGACGATGGCCGCGTGTGGTCCGTGTGCCTCGGGTGTCGTCCTTGGCCTCTGCTGACCGAAACAGGCCAGCAGTGGAGGGGTAAAGCGGGTTATAAACCCCAGTTTTTTTTTCTTTTTGGAAACGCTCAACCAGGGTGCACCCAGGTAGCTGTTTTCCTAGTCTAAATAAACCGACCGATTGTCACTAAACGCGGGCAAAGGCAAATTAATCAACGACGGTCCGCGATGTGAAGGGGCGGAAACGATATTTTATTCCACGCAACATTAGTTAAAAACCCGTCGTTGGCTCTTCTGTTTTTTATCAAATATTGATGAGCAATTTATTGAACACCTCCGAAATTAAAACCAAAGTAAAAAGAAGCGAAGAAGAAAACATCCAACTGGGTGGCAATAGAGAAATATGGGTTCGTATAAATAAATAAGCGTTAGGTGCAGACGTTTGTTTCGCCGCAGCTCGAGAGATAGAGAATGTGGATAAGGTGAAAGATGAGGTAAATTAACACAACCATTGTGTGTGATGAGCTGCGGCCAGAGTAAAAGCCAAATTAACGAAAGGAAAACTGGCTGCAGTTGGCAGTTGAAAGTAAAAATCAATCACCGCTGTAGCGGGGTTCATTCTGCTCGCTCAATACTTTGCACTTGGCACGTTTTCAAAGATTGATTGAGCGAAGCTTGTTTGTTGGGTGGTGGTGTCACCTGCTGGTGCTTTGGTGCTGCCGAGCCGATCTCACCCGCTTAGCTGGGTTTGAGGTCAGCATTTTGGGGCTGTAACCAATCTACAATCCCCCTTCCCAGCTGGGCCATAACGCTGACCCCGCCCGAAAGCGCAACCACAGCGGACAATCGAATTTCGGTCGAAGGTTTTCCATTGAGGGAAATTGACTTTGACGCTTGGGGGAGGACGTTCGACGGTGAGCTTTTGCTTTTTTTTTACGGTGTGTTGTTTTGTGCCGCCCGCTGTATTTCAAGCTTCACCGCCCGCTTCAATATTGGAGGCTTCGATCATTCGTCATTATCACTTCCCTTTTAAGTGGCAAAATAAAGTTTCGATTTCATGCGGCAGTTCAAGCGAGAACTTGCGCACAACTTGCTCTCACTCTCTCTCTCTCTCGGCAAACGGAGGTCCTGTGGCAGCAGTGTTGAATTGGAGAGGGTGCAGATAGGTGCCAAGCCTTTCCCGCTGGTTTGTGCCATTTTTCCAGGCCAGGTCCTGGGAACGGTAGGCACCGAAACTAGGTCATCTTTGTCCGGCCCAAACGGAGCGTGTTTGCAGTGCAGTGGGGATCGATTTTTGAAGGCCTGCCCGAAAAGAAAAAAAAAAGAATCTTAAATTCACTTCCACGTGCAATCGTATTAGTAAACGAGCCGCCCAAACGACAATACCCATCAGCAGCCGGGCGTGCCGGTTGGCCATTAAAATGGCAAATAAATTATTTGTCCCGGAAATAATCGTTCAAATGGCTCACCGGGAACCGGGTGCCATCGAACCATTAGAATGCATCGATCCAGCAGTGTGCTTTTTTGTGCCGGATGGGAGCTTTTTAAAGCAAGCAGCAGTCATGCATCGATCGTTCGATATGCATCTTTGTCCCCATGCGGTCAAGCAGGCGTACCAATCGGGGTGATGAGATCTGTTTTCGCTTTCGTGGTCATCGTTTGGTGGTGCTCGCCCCCCCCCTGGGGGAGGGATTGGATGGGTGCTTTCCATTACTTAATCATCAGTACTGTTGAGTCGTTCGTGCAAGTGTAGTCATATTTCAGTGACATTGAACTACGTCGCATTTAATCGATTGAGTGTTGTTGGCCCCAGCGAGAACGAAATGAAATGGGAGAGCAAAAAAAAAGGGAAAACAAACAGTTTGCTACAACTACGAGAAGGCACTTTACTGCTGTTCAAGAGCCATTTATTGAATGTATCAAAATGTATGGTGCTCGCTTTATCTCGTGTCACGCCGCGCACATGATAAGATAAAGTGCAACAAGGTTGTGGTGATGGTGATGGCGGTGGGTGGTGTGTATGTAAGCCTGTCGTTTGTCGTCCAGTTACACTTCTAACACGGCAACGATACAGGGTAATCGTATGAAATGGTTTCTCTCCCTTATCGTGTCAACTGACGGACTGACTCAGCATGTGCTAGAACTCATTTGTTGTCACCTTTTTTTTCTGCACTGCATCGATCCAACATCATCCCTAAGGTTTAGAGACCCGAGGTGTATGTGTGTGTGTGTGCCAATGTGATTCGTTCCGAACGTCATACCGTGCCGGGGCGAAAGTTGGTACGCGCGTCGCAGAAACGCCAAAGCGGAACTACCCCGGATTGGTTCACCTATAAATAAAAGGCAACCAGTTGAGTCATCCGAAGACGAGCACCCGCTACCCTTTTCCCCCGCAACGGACTGTCTTCGCTCCGGCGCGGGTGAAATCCAAGAGCGGCGAGTGGGCGAGAAGAAAAAAAACACATCACTCATACACAAACACACACAGAGATATGGGGGAATGTGAGGCTTTGGTGGGCAAACGTGTGCGCCGTGCACCGTGAAGTCCTCGCGACGAGAGGGCATACGGTATTTATTTCGCGCTTAACCGTATCGTTGTTATTGTTATTTTATTTTAAAAGTATTTTTGTTCCCCCCCTACCTTCCTACCTACCACCTTATTCGCACCTTTCAGTCAATGCTTGCGGGCTAAAGGTTCATAAAAACCCCCCACTTCCGGTGGTGGTTTTCGGGGGTGCTTGGTGCTGATTTTTCTACCATTACGCTTCACGCCGCAAATGAAGTAATGTGAGCGCGTCGGCAGTGAAGACAAACGGTAAACGCTTGGACATTCGATTCGGCGGTCACGACGATAAGGTCGACCGATCCTTACGCACATTTCCTGCTTGGGCCCGGGCGGAGGCCGGAGGTTGTTGTTGGAAAGAGAAACGAGCCCTTTTTCTTAGTAGGTTTAATGTAAGCAGAATTATAAGCAGATTTAATTTACATTTCCCAACTCGCTTTCTTTCTGCTTTCTGTGTTGGTAAATGAACCATCAAACCAGACACACACACACACACACACACACACACACACACACACACACACACACACACACACACACACACACACACACACACACACACACACACACACACACACACACACACACACACACACACACACACACACACACACACACACACACACACACACATACATACATACATCATTATATAAAGGTGATCATCGCGAGGTTCGCGTAACGTCTTGAGTTTGTTTACCGTTTTTCCCCCTTTTTTCCTCATAACGATCATTACTTTTGCAAATTTCCTACAATAAAGCGCTGATAAAATCTTTATGATTGTTCGATTGTGCGTTTGGGCTTTGCGCGCGTGTGTGTGTGTGCGCCAGTGTGAGGATCAGCAAATTGCACCTCCAATAAAGCTTCCTTTTGTGTGCAAAAACATATAATGTAGCAAATGATCGCTAAACTCTGCCCCTTTATCGAGGCATTACATTATCGTTATTCCAATCGGCGCTGTTGAAATGCTGTTAGAAAATTCTATTCATTTCAGTGTACACTGTCAATTTGTGGGGCCGTTTGGCTGTTGCCTCGCTGCCTCCCTGACTTACAATTAGCCCAATTAGCGTTTCGGTTTGGTGAGTTTAGTGTGGCACCGGCAAGAATTACACAACAACCTCCAAACGGCGTGCGTTTCGATTGGAGGGGTTGGGTTACAGTTAAAGAAGTGTTTTGCTTAATTTGCCCACCGTACAACCCGCAGGCCCGGCAAATCTGGAGCATGGAAATTGTGGGTGATCTACTGAGAAATAATCCCAAATCCGAGATCCAGGGGTCCAACAGATCTTGAAAAGCCGCCGAGCGATGATTCATCGTGGTGTTCGCGGTTACAGTGTGTTTTTTTGTGTTGCCCTCCTCGGCTCTTAATTTGATAAATACCATAGCCAACCGCGGCCTGGTGCATTTACCCCTCAAAACCGTTAGGTAAGGCGAGTTCAATTGAATTACTCCGTTTTTTGTTGTTGTTGTTGTTGTTGTGTGGTGTTTATATCGATTTCACAAGCGATGGAGCAAAAAGAGACTTCCACCAAGATCCACCAATCGGCGGGCACCTTACCACCCGTCCCAGCATCGTGGCCAGCAAACGTTCGACAATCACCGTTAGACAGACCCGTAACGATGAAGCCCTGCCCCCTGGTAGGGGGGGGATGAAAGGGTATGAACGATTTACAAACGACTTCCTTTGTGCTGACTCACTGGTGCAACACAACAATGTGTTTGCTCCATGCCGTTCATGATCAACCGACGATCACGATCACGAAGATAGAAGAGATGGGGAAAAAGAGCCTTATGTTCGGAGGGTGTCACAGCATCTGCTGAAGTCATTTTTTCCTCCTTCTTGGGGCTTTGATCACCACTTTTTTTGTGTCTTGGTGCGCGCTTGAATTCAACAAAAAAAAGAGATGTTCACGGAAGGAAGCACTTTTACTCTTGTGATTTTGCAAAAGGGGGCTTTTCGAGCTTCCGCCGACGCCGGATCGTTATTGTTGAAGAAGAAAAAAAAACACGACCATCAGCCCGTGCTCTCCCTTGCGGCCACGCGTTTGACCACCATTCTTCTCCAATGAGCTTCCGATTCCGAGGCGGCACGGGGTGTGTGAGTGTGTGAGCGAAAGAGAAATATGCGGGGATTGGGTAAAAAGAAAAACAACAACCAAAAAGCAGCTTTCAATTTTTGCCATTCGGAACCGAATCGATGCGCTTTAAGGTTTCGGACAGTGATTGAAGCATTAGGTGAGTTTGGTAGCAAAGGTAACAAAAAAAAGCAGCCAAACTCATCTGGCACGCCGACGCCAATTTACACACCGCATTCTCTCGTTGTAAATGGGTGTGATTTTTCTCTTTTTTTCGGAAAGTGCTTTTCTTGCTTGCGGTCCGGGGGGGAGGGGGGGGGGAGTGGCGGTAGTGGAGCGGCTCTCGTAATAGTTTTGAATAAAGGCGCTGTAACCGTGCGGTATCGCTTTTCCGATGCCTTTGAGATGCCTTTTTCCATGGGGAGGGGGGGGGGGAGCGGGTTTTCTCCCTGGGCGAAGGTTAAGTTCATTGGAATAAAAAAGCGCCGAATGACATTCGGCCGGCGGCCCTGTGGGGTGTGCGTTTGGGTCAAACTTTCTTCTCCAAACTCCGCAAGCTTTCTTGTGCCTTTTTTTCCATTCAAGCCGGGTAAAGTGGCCGTATTTTGTGTTTTGCTTTTAATACACCGAAACGATTTGCTCGCTCAGTGATTGATTCTACCGATTCATAAGTCATGAAGCGAAATGAGGGAAGAAAAACCGGCAGAGGAGTGAGTGCAAAAACAGGGTTTTGGCGATTTTATGTGCCGCGCAGTGAAAAGATACATTATTCATGCGAGCAAAATTATACAAAATGAACCAAGTGTGCTTTAATTTCGACTATTCGTCTTTTCTGGCTGGCTTCTTTTTTAATTTAACGAATAGGGTGTGGTTTGTGTGTGTGTGTGTGTGCGCGCGTGAATGATACCAACTGTAGATAAGTTTGCACTCGAGACGGTTGTGGCCTTTCCTTCATTATCTTACACTCCGCACGGGAGGCTTGGGCTTATCGAGCAGGGGGTGGATTTTCCCTATTTTCCCTCGTCATTATCAGCAATATTTTATCATAAATTTATCATTTGTCCTGTAAGATAAGTCTCGATCCAAGCGTTATCGAATGTGTGCGGTGTGTGTGTGTGTGTTTGGGGATGGATTTATACTGTAGTACGATACGAGTTTGATTAAAAATTGCCCCTTTTCTTGTGCAAACCCTCTTTATGCGTCCGATGCAGCTGTCTGTGGTGTGCAAAAGGCGACCGCGTCCCTTGTTTGCTGCTGGCGGGCACAGTTTCGGCACCATTCCTTGAGCCTGCCGTCGTGTTTGATGCGAGTGAACCGTTATGACGCATGGATTCGATGATGCGAAGTGTGCAACCGAGTGCAGTGCAGTGCCCGGTGGCCTCGCAGCGCCAGATGTAACGTAACCGAGTACCGGCGGTACGCATAGAGACGAACGGTGCCCGCAAGAAGAGAAGAGTGTAAAAAGTTGTGCAGAATCAGTGTTGTTACTAGAAGATGCTTCCTGCTGTCCCCAAACGGCACGCTAACCCAATCGTTCATCGATCATCATCGGCTAAGGATTATAATAGGCAAATCGTGCGCACAGCTAACCCGTCGTCGTTGTCGTCGTCGTCGTCGTCGTCTGTGTCCATACGCTAAAACTTGTACTATTCCTCATCGCCTAAAACCTACTACGCGCTACCTAAACTACTACCACCACTACTACTACTAAGCTCCTTCTCTCTAACCATCATTCTATCGCTTTGTACGTTGCTGACCAACTTTCTGAACCTAAGCTAAAAACAAAGAGAGAGAGAAAGGGAGGGGAGTTAGAGACATTGTGACTCACTCTCGCCGACAAAAAAAAAACAACCACAACCCCTCTCGGTTATTCTCCTCCCAAGAGTGGCCTCTAATCGTAAGCTCACACCCATCGTCAATTTCATATCCGCACATGGATGCGCACAGTAAATTGAAGCCCACCCTCGAGGACTACATCCTAGAGATGGAAACCAGACCACCCGACAGCGGCCAGGTCACGGAAAAGGACGTGTGGGCGCAGCTGCACCAAAAGGAGGCCGATCTGCTGCTGGCCGCCGAGCTCGGTAAGGCACTGCTCGAGAAGAACGAGGAGCTGAAGAAGAACCAGGAAAAGCTGATCGATGACTACTCGGCAAAGGTTGAGGTAAGTGGCAGGGCAGGGGTAACGAGAGTGAGGGAGACGTTGTTGGGTTATTTATATAACACAATGGGTAAGTCAATGGGTTGAATTAGCCTTAAAATAGAAGAGAGTAGGGTACTTCACAGTGCACTTCATTTGAAGTAAGAGCAGATGTTGATATCTATGAGTGTTTCCTGATCGTTACACTCACTGTCCCTGTGAATCGATATGAATCATCTATCTATTGGATTGTTATTTGGAGTAGCCACATGGACAGACGGGCTCTTCTATCTTATACCCAATGTGATACTGATTCTGATACTAGAAATTCTTGAAATAGAGAAGGAGATGCTTCAAACATTTTGCTCCTAATCCAGACCGGAGACCTCTAAGGTCAGGGTATTGTTCATTTCAATCTAAAAGGTCAGGTCATAAGATGTCCAGAGGATCATTTACATATCATGCTAGAACATCTTTATGGCTAATTGCAGACTAAGGTTCTAATAGTGATTTGCAATATCGTTCGAGAATCTTCGTCACGCATTGAAGTTCTAGTGATCTTCATCTTCATGATCTTCACGAAAGTGAATTATGGCGACAATAAGAAGAATACCGAACAATCAGAATGACTAGGTCTTTCAGCTGTATAAAGATCCCCATTTCAGTAGAATATAGAGCATTGCCTAGATTTAGTGGATCTTTTATATACGTTGAAATCTCGCATAAAGCCTTCCCGGCACCATTCTCGCAGCATTCACACTTTAATTTGAATAAAACTCACATACTCAATTCATCCATTCCAAATCTCTGCTGACGAACGTCACTCCGAAAGTGGTCCAGTGGCGAAGGTCCTCCGTTAATGTAAATCGTGAAATGTCGCTTCTTCAGTAATGGGTTTAATCAATAACTCCGTATTTCTATAAATTATGATTTCCTTCATCGTTAAAGCTGTCCCCGACCGACCGACCGACCGATCGGCAACCGGAGCTTTGCGGCGGGCTGCGTTTACCCCCTTCATAATAAACCACCCGAGCTATGTAGATCAAATCGGGGTTGTTTGCGCTCCAAACTCGTTGCCCTTGAGCAAAATCAACCATCTCATACAGCTCCGAAGCTAAACATGACCGTTGTGCCTTATGCTGGAAATACCACGTTTGGGCGCTGTTCAATGTGAGTCTAAAGATTTAAAACAGTTTGTGCGAAACACCGTAAATAGCAGTTGCAATGAAAGCTGTATTTGTGAGTGTTTCTACTCGCAGAGGCAACACAGTGAATAAAATAAAGAACGCCACGCCACCCTTCTAAAACAGCACAAAGAGAGCCCTTTTCCATGCACGTTCTGCAAAGTGAAAGGAACGAACGGTCGCATATCCGCAATCAGCAGGCAGCTTCGTTACTCTGTGGCGTGGTCAACTGAATCCCGCGACGCTGTATTGAATTACTTTATCGTGACACACGGTCGGTGTGGGTGTAGAGAAAACAAAAAAAAACGGCCACATACAATCCACCTACTTGCGGTTCCTATGCGGTCGATCGCAGAGCGAAGCCCAAGCATGTCTTTGGAACTGGTTTTTCTGCGAAGAATACGCGCGGCCGTAATTCGCGAAACGTGGATCTTGTCTCGTCGGCTGCTGTCAAATCGTGGTTTGTGGAGGGCAATGTGGGTGAACAGTGTGTGACCTTTTTCATCAGCGATCATTCACACACGCCACCCGTTCCAAGGGAAATGAGGGCTCGTTCGCTAAGACCGTCGAGACAAGGGTCACGTTGCTGTGGTGCATAGTGGCACATGTTATCAATGGTGCATGTCTGGTGTAGCGATGCCATGTGGCCAAGCCGACTTATATTGAATAATTTAATTAAACAACCCCCAAAACCATCCGCCCGATGACGCAGTATCGGGCTTCTGTGGAGTACGTTCCAGACAACTTCAACCGTTGGAAGGTATTACACGCAAACGTGTCGGAGTTTAATTACGAACGTTACACTTTGGACCGAAGTAACTAAAGGGGAACTAGAATAGCGAATGGAATCAATCATACGGGACATGCTTAGCATTCAGTGGCCGTACACTGGTGGCGCTGCTGCTGAGCACGGGTGAGATCAGCCTTCCTCGCCCGCTTACCCGAGCGATCGTTACAAATCCGACAAGGCTAGCAGCGGCTTATGTAGCTGGTCCGTAAAGCAGGCCCGCGAATGGCCATGCCCAAGGAAGCCCGAGAAGATTGTACAAATAAATAAACTCACACTCGGCCGTGTTTGCGGCCGCCGCATGTGTATTTGTGAGAAGTGGGGTGGAATTAAAGGTAATCCGCGAATTACGCCAACTCTCCCGGGTGCTCCGATCGAGCAAATGTCCCGCCGCTTTGGGCGAGGCCACAGTAAATGCAGTAAATCGATAAATTGCACCGTCGAAGCGAATCAGCTAGGGCCGGTTGGACAGCTGGTGTAGTGCCCGCTGAGTATGTGTGAACGTGTCGTTTCTAATTCCGCTAGTGCTTAACTATAATGCTCGAGCAGGGGTGTCGGTTACGAGGGTGGTCACACTTAAAACAGGGAGGCGGAGGTGGGTACTACTGGTCACCAAAACGAGAAGACGGAGGTAAATGTGGAACCGAATTGAAATCGTGAAGGATCCGCTTGACGCTGGATCGATCGGTGGATGACGTTATGCGCCATTGAGTCATTAGGCTAAATCATTCAGACTTACCATTGCCGCCGTTGCATTGAGGTCCTGTGAGGGGGTGGTGCATGATTGTGCATGGTTTGTATACGGACGTACATAAACCTTTATGGAAGGCTGTGTGCCGACTGTATACTTAGTGCAAAAGCGCGCACCGAGCGAGCGGCTGTAATTAGAGTTGCGGCGTTAACGAAGCCACTTCACGGCACATTACTGTGGCGACTGTGCTGCAACACTCTCCGTACCTGTAGCGCTGGATAATACGATCGAACAATACTGCTAGCAGCGCAAACCAAAGAAATCATCGGATGCTCTCGAACACTCCGTGGCAAAGTGAGCGCAATTTCACATGACTTCATCTGCTCGGCGAGCGCGCCCGCACGCACACAGTGTGTTTTGAGTATTTACAGAAATTATTATGCAAATGCAAAACGGGTCGCTGAGACATTCGCGAGTGAGCGATGATTATTTGCACGCCCAAGAAACGATCGCACATGACGAAAGGGATTTTTGCAAAGCATTCGGGCAGGCGAAAAGTCAAACAATTGTTTGAGAAGGGGAAGAATCGTTTAATGCCGTCGAGGCCGTCCGGGCTCCACCAGGATGCAGGAGGTTGACCTCATCGAGTGAGCAGCGCACGCGCCCGCTGACTCATACGGTGAGGATCGCGCCGAAAGATCGTAACGCACGGTTAAGTGACGAACGCACGGTTAAGTGACGAACGCACGGTTAAGTGACGAACGCACGGTGGAATTAGTGGTGGAGTGTTGGGGACTTTTTGAAATCAAACCTTGAGTCACTGTGAACCCGCATACAATTAGAACGCAAGCAAAACATTACAATAGATAGGCGCAAATGAGTATCCATTGTTTGGAAAACGCCAAACGGTTCTAAGCGTTCGCTCCCTTCTGAGTGTTGTTTGAATTTCTAATTGTTCTTCTTCGCTTTTTGTGTGTGTTTCTGTGCTTGCGGTTTCGGGAGCAACCGCCGAATAGCTTGAATGATTGATAGCATTGACATTGAATCCATAATTACAGTGCGGACGGGCGGGCAGTCTGTCCTGTTAAAGCCCGCTCGGAAACCGAAAGGAGTGAAGCCTGGTGGTGGTGCCTTTTTGCCGCACAGGTTGACCTTGGTGTGACGCTGAGCAGTGACTCACGCACCCGCCGTCTGTTGGCGATTCCCAACGGCCCGAAATGTAGAAGGGGGAAACATTGCCACCTCCGGCTGGGTTCATGGTTAGTTCTCCAATTTAGTTTCGAAGATTTCGAAGGGGGGGGGGGGAAGGGAGAGTAGCAGCAGCAGCAGCAAAAGAACGAACACCGGAACGGTTGGCCGTACGCTGGCGCCGTACGGTTGAAGGGCGTTCCTTCGCATTCGTGTCACATGCTCGTTGCAAGCCAAATGGCGCAAGTAAGGGCTGCCAAGAGGTCTGCTTGGGCGTGTGCGTGTGAGTAGAGTTGTGTAGGTGAAACCTTTTATCTGTGCTATCTCTCACTCTGCTAAAACGCATGTCATAGAAAATGGGCTTTCAGAGCCACCTTCGGCCCGGATTGGGCTTGAAGATTGGGATTTGGTACTTTAGATTAATGCACCTCCAAACGAGATAAGCGCCGATTTGTTTCTTCAATCGCGGTTAAGGTGTGTTTGATTTTGTGCGTGCTTCCATGCTTAAGCATCAGGTCACAAATGAATCGCACCGTCTGGGAAAAGACCTGAACCAGACGACCACTTGAAGTTGGTCAGATAAAAGCTTAAGATAAAAGACACGATGAAAACGGTGCGCTGCGGTGGTGTCGGCGAGCTTGTTGACGGTGTTCAGATTGACGCACTTTTCAGATTCTCATCCATTCCAGTGATCTAATCCAGTCGCCCAAGAACTCGCTTATGTAGCACTGTGCCGTGTTTGGGGTAGGTTCGCTACCCATAAAGATAAATCTTCAAAAGTAGCACCATCACGACCATGCGAAGCTTTTCCAGATGAGCTTACTGTTGAGGTGTGCGGGCTAGCTTATGGTATGTTTCCGGCTGGACACGAATGGGTGACAATTAGTTTTTAGCACACCCAAATCGGGCTGGCGGATTGAGGATTAAGAAAGAGATGATTGTTTATTTATTTGGGGGAGGTTGTTGGGTGCGTTTTGGTACAAATAAATTACCAAGATACGCTTGGTATGGAAAGTGCCAGAAGTGTAAATGTTGACAAACATGATGAAATCATGATTTATTTTTTGAAAAAAGTCATGGAACATTTTCCAAGGCGTGTCATCTGTCACATGTAGCTTCATAATAATGCAGGTCATCATAGGACTTCTCTATTTCATCGTGACCTTTCCTCCCCCTCGGTTCAACGCTGCGTTTGAAATGCGTAGAAAGCTGCACGCTTTTCTTGCATCACTTTCCATTGGGAATGTCCTTTTGTACGGTGTCAAACCCGCACTAACGACGTGTTTTATTTGACATTGTTTCCAGTCTAGTTCCTACGCTCGTGATCCGTAACGGGAGCAATTTACCATTATTCTTCTAATGTCTCCGCAAACGCACATCTAGGGGTGCTTGCGTATTTGCCACCGCACCACGGTAGCAAACAACAAAACGATCGTCGTCACGATCATCATCATCATCATCATAACGGCAGGTTTTGATGGTTTTAAACAACCGCGCACACACCGTTTGTGCGTTGGCTCGCTACCGTATCCAACGGGTAGAAGCGATTTAATAGCCTCGATTTGCCGTTAAACAGTGTTAGCTGTGTTGTGTACCGGTTGTTGGTGTTACATTTCGGTGACATTTCCCAACCAAGGCGGTGTAAGTGAAGGAAAACAAACAAGGGCAGGAATCCCCCTCAGTGGCAGGTTCTTTACCTTTAGGGACGGGCTGGGCCCGTGGCTAGTTTGCGTGTCGTTTTACAGCTAGCAGGTTTCGGTTGCGCGGGAAGAAAAGCGAAAGTGAGAACACCGTAGCTCGTGTGTTCTACCATTTCCACAGCGCAACGGCATTGCTAACGGAGCCGGAGTTGGAGTGGGAAAAGGTGGCCCAAGCAACGCGTGGCAATAATTAATCCCCGATTTGCTAAAATTATTCCCCGCATCGTGAAGCATCTTGAAACAACTCAATTCCAAACACCTCGAAACCTCATTCGCCGTTCGCTCCGCCGCAACGCGCGGCACGCTCCGAACCGATTGAGGTCGCTGCGAGAGGCCTCGTCCTCGGCTTGGCTGCAACGCTATACCCCCCAGGCAGCTGCTCCAAGCAGCTTGGTACATGGGAATTGCATAACACGCACCGAAAAGCCTACCACCCCTAGCCACCCTGCCTGCCTGCTAGTAGGGTAGTTATAATCCGCACAAAATTGAACAATTAAAAAGACCCGCAAACACACACACAACACAAAACACAAATGAGTGGCACTATGCGCTACTGTTCTGTCTGTCTAAGCCGTCGGGACTTCCCCATTCCCCTCGGCGAGCCACAGCGCTGCAGCCGGTCGCTGGTGTGCGATCAACCGATCGCGATTAGCATCGGCGCGGGCTGATTGTTTATCATGTGCAACGGAATCGTTATTATGTGGCTCTGTGTGTGCTGGCCGGAGCAACAAAGCTTACGCGATAACACGCGCCGTTCTTGACGCACAGTCGGCCATGCGGCCGGGGAGGACTATGTACGCTGTTATCGTTATGCGCTCACAAAGCCTTCCTTGCAAACCTTTCCGCGACCGACCGACCGAGCGGAGGATAAATGTTTTAACAGCTGGTTCAGGTTGTTGGAGGCCGCCCGGGGAAGGAGAGAAGGTTGCCAGCAACGATTATGTATGCGGCGGTTGGAAAGAAAGAAGTGTGTGTGTGTGTTTTACATTGCTCAGCCATGATCACGTGGTAGGAGTGTACAACTTTCACGTCCACTAGCTCATTGGTGAACTTTTCAAAAACAAACCAAAGCATTGATCAATTAATTTACTTTTCAAATTTATAGGTGTTTTCACGAAAAAAAAGGAATGGAAGCAATATAAACCAGACGACCAATACATTGAACCCCTCGGTTTTTAATAGATTCATGAAAAACAAAGTCATCAAGCCTCATCGCTAACGCCATCGATACGGAATTCTTAATCGTTCTAGAAATTCACAAACAACATTCCTTCCAGAGCTAAGAAGCGTTTAACGACCTACAACCGCTCCGCAGCAAACACGCAAATCGGTCGCGTTTTGGGGGAGGTTTACTACAATGTCTTACCCGTTGGACGGACAGGCCGGAAGGCAAGCTGAGCGAGCTGCTGCTCGACCAGCAAGCGGCACCCACGCAAACGTGCCAATTTTAACAAACGTCCGATGACGTTAACCACCCCCGGGGTGGTGGTGGGCCTTGTGATCCGTAAAACCGAACCAACGGAACGGTGATGACTCAAACGCGAACTGTTTCCATTTTTTGCTTGCTTGCTTGTTCAGTTTCGTGGATGGTCATTGCGGTCAAAACGCGACTCGAAAGCAGGTTCAATAAGTTTCCACACTTTGGTCGACGGATCGATCGATGGTCGGAGGGACGGGCAGGCAGACAGGCGCTGGAACAGGCGTGGCTCTCGACATAAGCGTCATCTGTTGATTGATATGCGATTGTGGTTGTGGTGTTGGAAGTTTGATGATGCTTTTACATTACCATTTCAAATTCCACCTCACACTCGCGCGTGTCCAAACTGCCCAAAAAAAAAAAATGGCTCCGAAACATACGCGATCCGATCATCTCACACTGAATCGATCATCCAATCCCCAATTGCGATCGTTGTCGGTCTTTTACGAGCGTGTCGTGGCGTGAAGAATACGATATTAAGATTTCGTCAACGTTTCGAGCCAATCAAGCCCACCGGTGCCATACGGTAGCCAATATGGTTGCGTCTGCAGGTCCGTTTCAAACCCTTTGTCCCTACACGCCACCATAACATTGCATAACGGTCGATCGATTTCGGATACACTGGGGTTGATCGATGTCAAAAATCTTGTGCGTTCAAATGGCATCGTAAAACGGATTTTAGTCTCGCGTGCCAAACTCTGGCGCCTGGTCTGGTCTGCTTGCGCTTGCAAGTTCTAATTAGGCTTAATTAAAGTTTTCCCCTTGAACGTCAGCCAGCTTACACACTCACGCTTCGCGAATTGGCAGAAATCGATGCCGACTGTGGTTGTGTGTGAGTCAAAGTGTTTTGCTCATCGGTGTGTTTTTCCTTCTCGATCGCTTCTCACCATCGAGACCATCTCCGCACAGCAATCGATGTGTGTAATGATCTAATTTGCAGCTGGCATGCCCTCGAATGGTCAATCAGCTTCGTTTGCCTCGCATTCGAACGGTTTCGGGCCAATTTGGCCGGGCCGATTCGTGCCGGCTCCTGTGAATGGCAAGTGTTTGTGTGTGTGTTGTGAGAAAGGTTGTCGGAGGTTGTCAGAGTTTCTGGGTTTGTGGGTGAAAACGGCAAGACAAATTGCTAGCTGCTAAGATGTTTGCAAAACACACACACGTTACCGTGTTTACGCCGATTGCTTTGATGGGCGCACTTTAGTTTCTGGGTGGGATTTCGGACACAGGTTGCAGTTGGAATGGGCTTTTTGTGTTTCCTTGGGAAGATAAACCGTTAATAGAGCCCAGCGGATGAATTCCGGATTGCATTGTGTCCAACGAATGATATGATTTATTTTTTACCAGCCATAAATCCCGAGCCAAGAATTTATGTCGTTCTAATTGCTGGTTGGTGCGGTGTGTGGTGGCTTTTTTTCTCCTACTTCTTTCAAACCTTTGCCTATTGTTTGCCTTTCTAAGGTGCGAGAAGTGACCTCGAACGTCTGGCGTGTTGTGGCTAGTTAGACACAATTTATGGTTCTTTTCGTGCCGGCTGATGAACGGGTCTCAAAGTGGCAAGTTCCGCCAAGTCAAAGTGGTTGGCGGACGTTTCACGATTCTGACGCGCATTCCGGCCATAATTAGTCGCCACCGGTACCAAGCCGGAGGGTTGGTTAATAATGTGTGATTGGTTGGAGGGCGAACGGGTCGAGCGTAGGGCCGTAGGTGTCGTTTGTACTTCAGCTCACTGCACAGTGGTAGGGTGGAGAGATTTAGCAGATTTTCTGTAGCGCGCCTCAAACTGCCAAGAACGATAAATTAGTGGTCGATACCGTTACCTTCACGTCCGAGGGGGTCTCTTAGTTCACTTGCTCCACTTGCGACAAGGTGGAGTGACCTTCCACTGGTGGTCCACTTTTTGGTGGGTGGTTCGAAGGTTCACCTTCGTCGTCTCTCTAACCTAGCTGACCTCCCAGGTAATGTGTGTGTGGAATAATTTCTCATCGATTTTCCTCCCCGCTTTCTTCCCCCGGCAGAACTTGGAGCAGGAAAAGTACATCCTAAAGCGACAGCTGGAAATTAGCTCGAGCGAAAATGAGGCAATCATACTGGAGCTGCAGGGCGACATCAAGCAGTTCCGGCAGAAGCTGGAAGCGCAGGAGCAGATCATGCGCCAGATGGAGCGCGAGAAGAACATGCTGATCGAGGAGCTGACGGCGCAGAACACGAGGCTCTCGAACGAGCTGCAGAAGTCGAACGCGACCGAGCAGCAGCTGACGGCCCAGCTGCAGGAGATCAAGGAGCAGTGCAATCGCCGAACGCTCAGCATACAGGACCACGTCAGCAGTCTGGAGAGCTTGAAGAACGAGCTGCGCCTGATACTGGAGAAGAAGAACGAGCTGGAGAACCGGCTCCACATGACGGTGAACGAGCGGGAGAACCTGTCGATCGCGCTCAACGAAGCGTCCGAGCGAATACACATCCTGGAGCGCAGCACGAAGGAGCAGGACACCAAGTACCAGATGACGGTGCAGACGCTCGACCGGTTGGAGCGCGAGAATGGAACGCTGAGCGAGCGGTTGGAGTCGTTCGATTCGCAGCGATCGCTGCACGGTGAGCTGCAGCATCACTCCTCGCTGCTGCAGGAGATGAACGGCGAGGAGGAGTGTGCGGGATCGAAGGACGAAGCGAGTCAGCTCGTCCTGAAGGAGGCTCAGTCGGTGTACAAACAGCTAAAGACACTATGCCAAACACTGCGCAGCACGCATCACGATGACGATTCAGGTAATTAGGGAGTCAGACGTCACGTCACGAGCGCTGTTGGACATCTATTCCATTGTATCATTTTCCCATCTCGTTAGGTCTCCATTCGGACATGTCCTTCTCGTCGCTGGACAACACGATGGCGCCCGTATCGATGGCGACCCCGAGCTCGGTGACGGAAGCGACCAGCGCCAGCATGACCGTGAACGATAAGTTTAGCCGCGGCATGCTGTCCGCCGTCGCCGACGAGCTCGTGCACACCATCATGAACCTGGACGCGATGCAGTTCAAGACGATGTTCGAGCAGACGCGATCGATGCTGATCGAGCAGGAGGAGGAGCTGAAGAAGAAGAACGACGTCATTATGCAGCTGGAAAGCAAGGTAAGCTGCCGTTTTGCTTTGTGCCACAGTGCGCAGGTTGAACTAACTCTCTTCTATGCTTCTCTCTGTGCTTTTCCCAGCTCTCGGTGCGAGAAGTGGAGCTGCAGAGTACGATCGAGGAGCGCAACCAGGCCCGGGAAGATGCGTCCCATTCGAGCCTGGCCCAGGACGAGACGGTCGTGCAGGCCCGCAAGGACCGTGACGCTGCTATCGAGCGACGTACAAAGGCGGAGGTGGAGCTGGCCAAGAACCGGGTGGAGCTGATGCAGGCCAACAGTCAACTGCTGGAGGCGATCCAGCAGAAGGTCGAGCTGCTGCAGCAGCTCGAACAGTGGCAGATCGACATGCACGAGCTGATCGAGGAGCAGATGAAGAACAAGCTGATCGAGTCCAGTACAAAGCCGCAGCAACATCAGCAGCAGTCGCAGCAATCGTCCGGCGCCTCGACGACCGGCAGCCGCAAGAGCCGGCTTCTCGATCTGTTCTACCACCGATGAAACGTGAGCGGTCGGCTAACGTAAGGGCACAGTAGATCGGGAAAGCATCCAAGCGAATGTTAAGGTTCACTGATGCATTTAACTTATGATGGTAAAGCACGACTAGCTTTGGACGCGTATCCGATCGTACCTCGATTAGAAACCACCTGCAGCCAAACTGAGGAGACGGCGGAAGAGGCGATCCTCTCTTCCCTTCCCCCCTCAAGAAGTTTGGCATAAGTACGGTGCTTTCCATAACTGCCTCGCCAATACAACCTCTCGCCTTCGACCCGCATGGATCGGTGGGGTACGCGCGTGTCTTGTGGCGGTTTTGTTGATGTTTCTTGTTTGGAATGTTTTTGCCACGTGGGTGGCGAATGGGTGTGTTAGCTCACGCAATATCTAGCTGGATGGACACGAAGTCGAGTCAAAAGTGTACGTGAATGAGCAGCCAGCCGGAAACACGGTTGGGCGACAGTTTAGAGTAATTTTAATTTTATTCATTTGACATAGGCAAAGCGGTATTCTTAATTTACCCCCGATTAACACCTTTATGTGTCGCTAACCAAATCTTATCGTTAACGTATCATATCGCGAAAAAGGGAGGAGAAGGCCCAAGAGATTCTAGTTGCCCCGGGACGGTGTGTAGCGCGTCGGGTTTGGTTTTCAATTGCAAGGAAGTAGTACGCTGCGCAAATGTGATAGGAATTGGAAAATGCAGACAAACCGGTGCACGCGAATTGGAAAAGCAAAAACAAACACACACACACACAAGTTGAAATCCACGGCAAATAAATTAAAGAAAAACACACACACAAACGGTGGCCTTTTCGTTCGTACGCAAGTGATATACACGCGAGAGCTGCTTTACTACGCGATAGATAACAAGTGAGAGTTACTAACGTGACGCATACTATGTACACTAAGTAGACAGATTCAGAGTGATTCGGGATAGCGTTGGCGTTCCACTGTAGCAACTGGGAATGGAATGGAAAGTAGTATAATATAACTTTTTCTACGAGCGTTGAAAGCTGTCGCTAGAACGGGAGTCGGTGGCAAAGCAGCGAAGGCGCAGCAGGACAATGAATAATATTTTGTATATACTCTTATTGCAGCTAAATGTGAAGAATAATTTAACAATTTTTAAAATGAGATATTTATGTGTTTGTGTGTGTGTACTTGATTTGTTTCAAAGAAAAGTATCTGAACAGGTAGGTAATATTACTTTCATTCTTAAACATGGGTTTAGATGTTTTTTGAGAAATTTGGAATCATGTATAAGAGTTATGGATGGAGAGAGACGAATGATGCAGAGATGCTCAAAGTCTCGATAAGCCGAAACACCAACCAACCAGTTATTTACGGAATGTTATTGTATACGACTAAAAACTCAAGTATTCATCAAATTATTCAAATAAGATCAGCTTTACATCGCAAATCACGCTTGCGATGGACGGTTTGAATGATATCGACAAAGGTTCGTTCGCGCGTTATCGACAATGGTTCGTGCATTTCAAATCGACAATATTATTGTTTATTACCAAATATTGGGCTGTAACACGTATGTTGTACAATTTTACCGGCTGTTACGAACCGAGCTTCTCCGGCAGGCCACGCGAAGGTTTGGCCCTCAGCAAGAGTTGCAGGGTTGTAACGGAGGAGAAACAAACAGCCGCAGAGTGGACAGAGTATTTGATACTTCGCCTACTAACCAGTCCTTCCCGCTAGTTGCTTCTAATCCAAGGTTGGGAAGCCTATGCAGACGGAAGGGGGTGTTTGGCTCGGAAATCCAGGGGCTCTGTCCTATTTCGGATATTTAGAATTAAACCTCTTTACTCCAAGAGCTTCTGCGTTTGAATCCTGCTTTATTTAAAATATGGCCTACTTTTATACTAAATTTATCCTCACAAGTTTACCCGAATATCCGTTCGGACGGGATAATTCGTGTTTCCAGAAACATCTTATTTTCACGTGGAAGGATAAATAATGGTTACTATGATCAGATTGGTAAGAAAAAAGAAATTTAGAATCGCGTGCGTAACACCGGCAGTTTTAAATATTTGGCTGCGTACGTGTTTCTTCGTTCAACGAACGCAGCGCCTTCTGGCGCATTTGATGTCAGTTTCTCCGAAGTGCTGACGATTTGACATTTCACCAGAACACAATATAAACAACACAAACAAACATCGTCATCGTCTTGCGAAAAACGGAACAAAGTCGCTACAATTTCATCACACTTCTAATACCTAATACCTAAGCTAAAACCAATCAAAGCAGCATGGTAAGTGTAAAGCACAAGATCTCCGCTATATAAAATGTCGCAGCACTTGTGTGCTAATAGCCGCTGTTGTAGTTCCAGTTCAACGGCTTCAACATGATGTTCCCGGACCATTCCCGTCCGTTCAACACGACGTACAAATGCTACTCGGTATCGATGCTGCCAGGCAACGAGCGACAGGATGTGGAGAATGGAGGCAAGATCATTATGCCACCGTCGGCGCTGGACCAGCTGACCCGGTTGAACGTGGTGTATCCGATGTTGTTCAAGATCACGAATGGCTCGATCAACCGCAGTACACACGCGGGTGTGCTGGAGTTTGTGGCGGACGAAGGCAAAATCTACATGCCCTACTGGATGATGCACAATCTGGCCCTGGACCAGGGCGATATTGTGGAGATCGAGAGCGTCTCCATCCCGGTGGCAACTTATTCCAAGTTCCAGCCGCAGAGCGTCGAGTTCCTGGACATCACGAACCCGAAGGCGGTGCTGGAGAACTGTTTACGAAACTTCGCATGCCTCACGACGGGCGACCTGATTGCGATAAAGTACAACAACACGACGTACGAGCTGTCGGTGCTGGAAACGAAGCCCGGTCCAGCGGTAACAATCATCGAATGTGACATGAACGTCGAGTTCGCCCCACCGGTCGGGTACACGGAACCGGAGCGAAAGGAAAAGGAGGAAGAACCGATGACGATCGATCCGACGGAGCTGATGCCCGAGCCGACCGGGTTCGTAGCGTTCAAGGGAGAGGGTACCAGGTTGGATGGGAAAAAGAAGAAAGACAACGGCACGAACGATGCGCCGGCGGCGCTAAGACAGACCTACGTGCGAGGCATTCCCGACTACGATCATCCCTACGGTTTGCTACGGTTCGATCGCAGTGTGAGGAAAACGGACCAACTTGAGTCGAAGCTGGAGGACAGTAAATTCCAGGAGTTCCAGGGCGAAGGCTTCAATCTGAAGAAGAACCGCAAATAGAGATGGACATGATCTCCTTCAGTAGCAGCTGTACGAAGAACTGTCCAAACTGAGCGTTAACTATGGCGAATGTTCGTGTGTGTGTGTTATAAACCTTATATTTCCGTCTCTTCACAATTGATCGTATAAATTTCTGTGGTAGATAAAATTACTGAACTCAATGACTTACGGCGCTCATTTGTCTCGACTGCTGTTTAAGACGCGCGAGGTGCAGAGACCCTTCGCGTAATACGCTTCGCTTGAATCCGCCGGAATCCGAATGGACTAATACAGATTTTCGCTTACACTACGTTTCGTTGCCGCGTGTTCTCTAAATACTTTTGGCTAGTGTGCGGCGGAAACGAAAAATGCTGTAATGGAAGAAAGAATACCAGTCTCGTGAGTTAAATGAGTCGAAGTTGGCTAAGTAATTTTACCTTTTCTTAATGGAACAGCTGAACAACTTTGCAAGAAACGAAAAAAATGAAAAAGAAACAAAGAGAGAAGACATGCACGGAGCGGCAGGAATGTAAACAACCGCCTGCCAGCGCGTCCTTAGAACCGCTTCAGGAACTCCTCCGAACAGATGCGCGCACGGGCATTGACGGCCAGCTTCATCTCGCTAATCTCCTTGTCGATCTCCTCCATGAAGTGAATCACAAAGTCCACCAGCTTGTGCTTGTACATCTGCTCGGTGTGGAAGTTCGTGATGAGAAAGCTGATGTCGTACCCGTCGATCGGTTTCCGCCGCAGGATGATGAAGTTTTCCGCCCGCATCATCATGAACCGGGTGAACTTGTGGCAGAGGATCTTCTCAATCTCGTCCGCCTGCTTGACGGCGATGCTGATGCGCACCGAGTTGACGCTCGTCTCGATCAGTACGCGTTCCTTCTCGTTGCGCGATATCACCACCGGGGTCAGCAGCAGCTCCTTGCTGCTGCGGACCTCCACCTCGGGTTTGTTGTGCCGTTCGACGACCTGGGACGAGAAGTTGCTCAGACACATTGCCGCCGTGAGGGTGTGACGCACCGCGGTCAGGTAGGGCTTTAGTGTTGCGGCCATTTTTTCGGCTTTCTGCGTCGTTTTCACACTCCGCTGGGAGTTTTCCTGGGAAAATGGGTGGAGAAAATGGTGGAAAACACAAAATAATGATGATTCAGAGAGTTGGTGTTTATCGGCCTTATTTTCCTTACTTGCACACCCGCCCAGATAAAAAATACACAGACAATATGCGTCAGTGTGTGCGTGTGTGTTCGGCGGATGACAGTTCCGTTTGACAGCGTTTCTCAGATTTAGGTCACATTCAGTGTGGCAGCACAATTTAGATCACATTCAGTGCATTCCGTTGGGAAAGTGTTTGAGGAATCTTTCTGCATCGTTTTCCAATTTAAACTAAACTATGAAGAGCGACAGAAAGCCACAGAAATGGTCTTTGAAAAAAGGGATCCAACAAAAGTACGTCACAGATGTGCATTTTATAAAATTATTATGACTGGTGTGTTGTAACGGTTTTTATTCAAATCAAAACTCCTTTATCTTTTTTATGGCTCATAGCAAAAATCTAAAAATCTTATAAAAGATGTGCAACATACAGTTCTCCACACTTCTAGAGCAATTTTGCTGTAAAAATGTTGTAAAGAACTGAAAAAATATTTTTTACATTTTGTATTTATTTTCAAAAAAAAATCCTGTAAACTTTGAAAAGCCATAACTAAAAAACGATAGCGAGTTGAACCAATTTATGCACAGTTATAGAAACTGCATTAGTTTATTTAGTTTTCACCAGAGGATTGCATCAATATTGGATCACCCATTCAAAAGATATGAGCCTCCAAAGTGGCTGGCTACCCGGGTAGCCCGGTTGCCTGGAATATGATGTCTTTTTGGTTGCCAGTGTAAAGTATTATTAAAGTATTATTACAGGTAAAGTATTGGGTTAAGGTAAAGTATTATTACAATCGATAGTCAATGGCGCATAATTGTATCTTGCTATTGTTCCAGAAACACTAAACGAATATTGATCATGAATCTCTGGACAGGCAGTCAGGTATGCCACAAAACTGATACATTGCCTGCTTGGGCTTCCTTCTTCTACCCCTTGAGGAAAGGCGTAGAAGTGGATACACGCAGAATGATGCGTTTTTTCCTTCTTCTCTCACCTAACTTGCACCTCCGACAACGCTGGCCGCTGGAATGTGTAGAGAGCGGTGTAGTAAGCAAGCGAAACTTTTCACTTCACTTTCCCGGTGTCCATAGTTTCCCGTGCCACGTTTCCCAACAGACAATCAAATTACATTTTCCTTTGGCTAGCTCTAAGCGAAAGGTTAGTGTGCCCGCTGCTGCTGCTGTCCCTGCACGTCCGGACGGTTGAAGAGCACTACAGCTCTATCCGCCGTAAAATAGGCCTCGGCGGAACGATGCAACTTACTCCGGCAGGGTGTAGCGTAGGTTAAGATACACGGGAAACTCGCGAAACTTTTTTCTCCGTTCCTGCTCCAGCGGATGTCGGGATTACTTGGACGAAGCGCATCGCAATCACCGTCCCCAGGAACAGCCGGAAGACAGAGCCGGAGCAGAGCTAGTAGTAGTAGTAGTAGTAGTAATAGTAGTAATGTAGCTGTAGCAACATTCTCAACCATAAATTCCATTTTTTTACGATCTGCGGGGATGTGAAATGAAAAGGGAAAGTGCCTTTCCGCGTACCGTTGGACTTTGATAGGAAACCCCGAAGTCTAAAACAAGGGACAAGGAGATGTAGTTTAAAAACTGCAAGACCACCGTGTAAACCTTTGCTGAGGCAAAAAGTGGTGCCGCTGTTCTGTTGTTTGGCCCATCCAAACGGGGAACGATCGCGAGCAGCCCCGTACATTGGTATGACCATTAGCTGCGGGAGGTAAGGTTAGTTTGAACAAACGGAAATTTACACAGAGGGACACAGCGGGGAAGTCCAACAGCGGCAGTCCTAGAGAAACGATGGAATATAGAACACTCCATAACCGGCACGAAAACAAGGCACTTTAAATACTGCGAGAACGGATTGCGGGTCACGATTCCATTCCGCCTCGGTCAACAACGCTGACGAAGGACGAACGCGCACAGCAGCACACCTGTCCGGTGCGGAGCCGGGCACCGGCGACCTGTGCCGGGGACGCACAAAATGCGAACCGAGCACGGTTCTTATCCGGATTTTGACACGCCATTTCATTTAAATATTTTCCGGACGCACCTCAGCTGGTGTGCTCCCAGTGCAGCCCTCGATCCCTCGCACATCCGCTTTTCCCCGTGGGCTGTCAGCGTGGCACCGGGGCAGCGGGGTTAGGAAAAAAAGCTCCAAATTTATGATTATTATTCCATCTTTTCCGCTCTCTTAAATTCCGGCCCGGCGAGAAGAGGGCGCACGCGACGCCAAGAAGAAGAAGCAGAAGAAGAAAGAAGTCGAGAAGTAACACAATCGACCGTGGGAGAATGCTTAATTTGAATATTAATAGCCAAAATTCCGCCCCAGAACCAGGGCCAGTGTCAGTTCATTGGGTGGAAAAGTTCGGTTGCAAAATCGCGTGGATGGCTTTGGAGCGTAGATTGGCCCGTTGTTGTCCAGCACGCTAACCGATGGCGAGTGTGGGCAAGTGGTACAAATGTTTCTGATTATGTCCCTCCACGGTAGTGGTTACGCTGGTTGTGTTGGTGCTCGGCTGATTAACTTAAAACAGTGCAAATTTTAAGGCGCCCGGACAATGAGGACTAGTGAGAATGAGGAGTTTAGCAAGTAATCGCAATTTTAGTCAAAGGACAGCAAAGAAGGAAGCAAAATTCCAAGTCCGTTTTTGTACCTTCATCAGGCAAGGGATGCGAGCCGGTAGTCATTGGGTCAGTTTCTTTTCGTACAAGCGCAGTGCGAATTGTTCGTAGCTGCATTTCCTAACACGGAGCGTCTTTAAGACAACTCTCCAAGACGTAGTACACACGTTCCGTTACATGCCAAGGCAAAGAGATATCGCGCGCGCGTAAGCTCCAACGCGTCCTCCACTTCCGGCCAGTGTTTCCGACCGATTTTAAACGGATTATGGGAGATGAAGATTTCATCCGTCGCCCCGTGTCCGCTGTCCCGTTTGCCCCTTTGATGAGTGTCAGATTTCTTTCGCAACCCAACGCCCTGGCACTGGACGGAAACCCGGACACTATGGTTTCGTTTGCGACGGCATAGAGTTTGAGGTTCAGCCTCCGGAAGGACACTTACGGGGGGGATAGCGCTGCTTATCTTACCCTCCCATTTACATAACTAATGAAACAATGCGATAAGCGCAAACGGGGAGAGACACAGACAGAGAGAGAGAGAGAGAGAGAGGCGGCCGAGTGCCGGCTTTTTGGTCGGTAATTTCCGTCCGGAGATATTGTTCTTCGCTCCAACCTGTTGGGAGGGCACGGCACGAATGGGAGCATTTCTTCCGCCTTGCATTGTGCTTTCCATCCAGGGTGTCAAGTGTTTTTATTTGAAGCTCGTCTTTTCGTGTTCTTGTTTTGTCGTTGTTGTGTGCGATAGCGTGGAGGGAGATTTGAATTTTTCTACTACAGAGCGTGAACAGAAACAGACGGGGACTTATCGTTCGATAATGAGCTTGTACTTGTAGCGCTTACGTTGGCCCTGCGCTGCGGGCGGCTAGCCTTTTGTGGGAGCTTTACGCGTGACCTTTTGCGGATATTAGCGCGTACGCACGAAATCGTATTAAATCATGCCATGTATGTGCGTGTGTGTGGTGCGTGTGTATGTGATTACGCATCCAAAGTTACACCTTGTTACAACTCTTTTGTTGGGTAAACTTTTCCTTTCCCGCCGCTCGCGCCCTCGGACGATGACTTCTGTAATTTGGCCTCCATTATTCATCCACTCGCTAATCTAGCCAATAGGGAAACTTACCTAATTGCTTCTATTATTTACGGTAAATTGTGGGCGATGAATTATTGACCCGACGGCCAAGACGACGACGCCGACGACGACGAGGGGAGCGGTATGAGCGCCCTACGGCCTTGTCGTTTCCCTACAACCACCAAAGGAGAAGAGCCGCAGGGGGTGGGAGAGGGGGGGGGGCAGACATTTCCCCCCAGTGTGTTATAGCGTCCGAGGACATTCCGAGGACCGGTGGGATGGCACGGAACGAGAGAGCTTATGTAGAAAGTTACCCTCACCCCGGTCTAAGCCAGGGCCTGGAATCGGATTTCTGAGGATTGTTCGTAGAATCGCTTGCGGTCCTGCTGACAGAATATTAAATATGGCCAGGAACGGCCGCCCCAAGAATGGTGGAAGATGTTTCGTGCCTGTAGGTTGCAATAAAACACTGCAGCACGGGGCGCCGTAGGTGCCGTCGGATGAACACTCATCGGTTGGGCTTTGGCGAGGGATGAATTTTTCATGGTCACCGGCACTTCGGCACTACCATTGGACGGTCGTCGTCGTTGTAGCCAGAGCTTAACACTTCCTTAGGAATTCAGCAAAGTCAGCCGCATCGGAGCCGTGCGTGTAGCTCCACTCTGAGGGCTTTAGATATATGATGCTTTGAGGTTATGCGATGCAGATTGGACGTTGTGCGTGTGTGTGTGTGTCGTTGGTGAATAATCAATCGCACTACCGAAGGCAGAGGGCGGCCCTGCATCGACGGCAGTGAAGTGCATCGGACATCGGATTTGGTGACACTATAGCACTCTCACCGCGGAAATGGTGTCAGTGAGTGCTGCAGGCACACATCCCTCATCCAAGGTGGCGGCGGCGCCTAAAATATGGAAGCGTAATCTCGCCTTCCCAAAATCAATTGGATCAATGAAGTCATCAAACCGGCCTCAGCGGTGTAGTGCGTGCCCCTATTGTCGGTTGTTATTTTTGTATATTTTATAGCGCTTCTTCGCTTACTTACTTCTCTTCTCTCTTCGCGTGCTCTGATAGACGACGATCAAAATCCAATCACAGTAGTCAGAGACTTTGTTTTCCGTCCGCCCAGCTTCTCAATTCGTGTGAAAGCGACTCAGGCGCGCGGTGGTCGGCCAGCTCCAGCCAGAAACAGCCGACCACGACAGGGCAATAAAACGATTGATTGAAAATGCTTTTTATCCTGCAGCGCTTGTGAAGGAGATGGGACGGATGGGAGAGAGTGAGAGCAAGGTGCCGAAAACAAACAGGCCTTGGCGGTGATGGCCGCACTGGGCTGGGTGGAAACGGAGGACCGTCGAGGAAATGGTTCATTTAGCCTGCCTTCAGTTATTGGATTCTGAGGCGTTCGTCGTCTGCTCGCTCGCTTGGACAGTTGGAGTTGGAGCGGCTCACATTCACCTTTTTGTCCTGCAGTGGATCACAGAGAGAGAAAAAGAGAGAAAGAGAGAGAGAGATTGAGAGAGCAAATGAGTCTGACAGGCAGGAGGGCAGCAAACGATACGTTGGAGGATTGCTGGACCACCACCACCATGCGCTAAATCTGGTGCGGAACGTCATCATCGTCCTGTTCGTCAACGTTGTCGCTGGTGCATGAAACGTGGCGGTACATGGTGGTAAAAAATAAATACTTCACCTTACCATTGCTCACGGCGCTCGTGTCGTACTCATTCAATTTCACTCACTTATCGCCAATCAACCGTAGCTCCGAGCACTCTCCGAGGGTGGGATGGGAGGGTAGGAATGCTAGTCAATTTGCGAAATGAAACGAATCAATCGCAAAAGTTTGGAATTCCATCGAATCCGGTCGAGCCTGTGCTACTGTCGAGGAAGTTGATTCTTGGTCGTCGCGTCCGTGGACCGTGCTGCAGATGGTGTGCTCTCGGCTTGCTTTGATTAATGTTATTAAGCTGTCAGTTATGCTTATTTATACCGAATGGCTGTTTCGCTGTTTGGTGAAATTCACGGACTGCTTTGATTAATTTATTAGCGGTCGAAAAGGAACAGAGAAGCGAAAAGGAAAGGGCTTTGGCGAAGGCAAAGGCAGTAGTATTTTTCACCAATTATGAGAAAACTTCGAAGCGTATCGGTTTCGAGAGATGCTGCGCATTCTCCTGCTGTGCCCATTATGTGTTCCTGCACGTGTTGATATGGTTTACCGATTCAATTGAACGCTTCTCTCACATCTCGCAAAACAAACCACCGTTGATGGAGTGTTATCATGTCCCATCCGGCCACTAGCCACGGAAACGTGATTTATAGCAAAACCCAGCCACTGCTGTATCTTCCCTACCCGTGCATTGTGCTATGCACATGGCAAAGCTGAAGTGGCTCACGGGAGCACGGGAGCTTGCCGAGGCGGAACTTTATTCATATTTAATTTGGAAAAAGTTTCACTAACATTTCAAGCACACACTTTTCAATATATTCAATAGGTCTTTCGGACCATTCTTTTTTTTTGCACTCTCTCTCGGAGGGAGCGGTCTATTCCGGTCTAGATCTGGCCAGGGCCACAGGGCCCTCGTTTGAGGTTACGGCGGTCGACTCTAAGGCCGGTGGAAGGATGAATTTCATGTGCAGCTCATGTTCTATTAGCCGAATGTTAGTTTTTATTATTAATGCTTCCCGTTTGCTGCTGCAAGCGCCGTGACCGCATCGATACCACTTCCGCTCCTTCGGGCACGTACTGACCTTCGACCCGCACCTGCTGCTGCGCCAGCTTGCCGTCCTGTCGTCCCTCTGGCGGGCTGTTCCTTCAATTAAGGGTCTTGAGAGAGCGTACGTTCGGAGCGGGTTGCGTTAGTTTTATCGGGTCGGGGAGGTTTTTTTGCCTTTTCTAACCACTTCTTTCCGTTCCGAAGCCCTCAAGTGGTTGGCCAAGGATCGGACACACACGTACCGTACACACACACACTCATCCGTTGCTGTGGGTTTTGTACACTCGTGCCTCCTTGCGGATAAACAAGAGGGCCCCCGAATGTGAGAGTGTGAGCAAAAGGGGCGGTTGCAAAAACTTTTCATTTGTAGAAATAAAAATAAAATGCATACATGACACACACACACACATGTGGACAGGAAAAAAAAATAAAATGAGAAAAATGGAGCAATGTTGGAAACAGCAGATATTTTTCACCAATCTCGCCTTTCCCGCGCACAACAACTTTCGTTGTAGGGAAAGGGGAGAGGGAGGGGGGCAGGTGGTGTGCGGTGTCCTTCTTCCGTTCGGTCAAAAGCACCCGCTGGTCATACGCGCCCAAGTGGAGGAAATTTTCAACCCACTTAATACACGCTTCTGTGCAAAACTGTGCAAAGGTTCGAAAATCCTGCCTGTGCCTGTGTACAAAGTTGCTGCTACAAGTGTGTTTTGAGCTTTTCTGGGACGCCATTGCCAGAGTGGCTCGATTGTTTCGCTCCCAGGAGTGTGTGTGTGTGTGTGTGTGTGCTAGCAAAGGATTAAATACAAAAATAACATCGTTATCCTTGCAGAACACGCGAGTTGGAGTGGGCAAAGAGCGCGGCGTTGGACGAGAAGGGACTCGGGAAATTGTGGATTGCGCGAGAACTTTATCCACCAGAGCGTGTTTCACATTTTGGGGCCTCCCGAGTTGCTGCTGTTGTTGTTCTTGACCTCTGGATGGTGTTGATGAGGAGAAGGTCGTTCTATAATTATTACTGCATATGTGTGCAAACCAAGCCAAGCCACTCAAATAAGCCTGTGGTTGAACATACATTGCATCTTTGCACAGCGATCATTAGGAAACGGGTTTTTTGTTAGCTTTATTCCCAACAGAAACTCTTATCGCTGCCTGTGAGTTGGCTGTGCAGCACACCGAGAAAAAACTGCAAACGTGCAAGCTATTTTCCGGTCGTACTGCTTACTAGCTATTTGCCGTTTAAAGTAAAATTACATAAAGAGGTGATTCATGGAGAAAATGATGTGTCTGTCGAACTTCAGCCACCCATTTCCCTATCAACAGAGAGAGAGAGAGAGTGTGTGTGTGGATAGAGGGATAGGGGAGTAGAAAACATGATCAAAAGAGTACCGCTGACCCCGTGCGCAGCCCACGCCCTGGAACGGAAACGGAGAGTAAAAGCGATGCTTTTCTGATTAGCTTTGCATCTCGAGCACTAATGGGCGCACTTTTACGTTCCCGGCCATACGTTGTTCCTGTCATTACCCGACGGGTGTCCGTTTTTTTTTTTTCGTGGAACCGGTAAATGACTGTGAACAAAAAACCCTAGGAGTAGAAGAAAGTGTAACCCAAAGCCCCAAGGGACCTGGAGGGAGTAAAGCTAATTCAAATTGCATCCTCAGGATGGGAAAATGATTAAGCTCAGGTTGGCGGTTGGTTGGTTGGTTGGTATCGTTCGTAGAAAGGGGCAAGAAAGACAAGCCGGAAAATCATCAAACGCTTCCAATTTTACATGCCCCACTCGTCCGTCTCATTATCATTTGCAACAATCTCTTCCCACGGTTTCCGTTTTTGAAGCTCCTTCTCTCTCTCTCTATCTCTCCCCCCCTTGTGGTTTGGATCGGGATGCATTCCAAGCTGTATCACTGGCTGCATTGGTAAACATTTAATACACACAGCACGGCACCGACTGGCAAGCCCGGAGTGATGAGAAATGACTATGCTATGACAAAAGTGAGAAAAAGCATTGTGGTTTCGCAGCATGTGCCTCATGCGATGCGAGTGTCCTTTTCGCTGTTCGGAATGATAAAGGAGGAGCACTGTACGGGCCATGAAATCAAGCATTTTACATTCACCCATTGACTCCATCCACCAAAAACTGTTGTAGATGTTCTTCAGAATGTATCACGTGGACGTCCAGTGCCGCGGAGAGAGAGAGAGAGAGAGAGAGAGAGAGAGAGAGAGAGAGAGAGAGAGAGAGAGAGAGAGTGAAGTTTTACCGAGTTACCATGGACAACAACGGTCGGGGCCGAAAGGGGAACGACACTGCTGTCTCTGTCAGACACGCAACTGCTGGTGCAAACAATGCAACCGCAAGGCGCAAGGGTAAAAAATACGTTGCCATGGAAATGGTTCAAATGTATGTTTAATTCAGGGTTAGACAATTCTTCAGAAAATTATTCAACAATACTCATCAAAAAGTGGATGTAAATATAGCTGCATGATTGTAAAATCTTTCTTTTCCTAGAAACACACTGAATTGAGTGCTGCACTGCTCAAGGGGCGAAAAAGCATCACGAAAGCAGCAACATTGAACCGACCGAATGGCCGGGAAAGTGTACTGCGAGCTAAATAAAAGCTCTAATTTCATAAACAAACAGAGTGTAAGTGATACATCTTCTTCCGTTTTGCCTTTGTGCTGTCTGTGTGTGTGTGTGTGTGTGTGAGGCTGGGTGTGGTGCGATTGTGTCGTCTGGCACATCCGGCAATAGAAAATGCGCCTGCCATGCGGCAATAGAGCGCACCAGCGATGGAGAGAGAGGGCGGAAGCGCGATGAAGCGAACGGAAATATAGCCGAGTGAAAAATCTCATTGGAATTCCATGCTCATCTATTTAAAATGATACAGGGAGCCATCGTTAGTCCTGGGCACTTTGCCTCCGTGGCTTCTCCTCTGCCTCCCACTGGTGCGCTGGTGTCATCTTCCGTCTCCTGAGGGAAAGGGAAACCATCCCCTTGCTCCCCCTCCGTCCCCATGGCATTGGTTGCTTTCATTTCCTTAAGCACTCGGCACTGCTCGGGCAGCAGCACACAATCGACCTGTGTGTGTGTGTGTGTGTGGGCGGTGAAGGTGGCAAGCGTTCGGGAATCGTTTGTGTTTTCAGTGTTTCGCTTGTATCCAGTGTGCGCTCGAAAATGAATGAGTCCCGCAGATCGCCGTATGCGGTTGGGAAAAGCGATTCTTCTTTCGCCTCGAAGTGGTTTTATCGGGTTTGAAGTCATCATTCCGACCGCGTATGGGTGTGGTGCGGTAGCGGGACGACAGCTTCCGGTTCCGAGAGCAAAGGCAGTGAGGGTGGGATGGCGAATTGTTGGCGACCAACGCGCACCACCTTCGCTTCGCTTGCACCTCCAGGCAGATGGGGAGGTAGGTTTTGTCTTACGGTGACTGTATTTACTGCGACCAGGATCGTCGGAAGTGAAGAGTCGAAGTTTGACGATTCAAATTTCCTCAGGAATCGTCGTATTCAATTAGCTCATGTTACGATGCTGTTTTCACTGCCGCAGCCCACGAACACCACGTTCGTTGTACGAGTAACTGATGCTGATTTAAGCACTCATTTTCATTTGCAGCAGTCTCGCGTCTCTTCGTTCTAATTGCGAGCGTTTTTCGGGAACAATGGTACATTCGATTCCATTAGACAATCACTGTGTGCTCTTGTATTCAAAGCTATTTTTGTGAAGCATACAAATTTCCCGTTTTTTTGTAGTTGAATATTTAAACACCGATCCTTTACTTAGTGTCATTTGTTATTTATCGTCACTGGTGTCCGTATCTTAATCCTCTCCGCAACAAAAACAGAAAGGTCACACAAAAGCTTTACCTAGGTCGCTTCATGCAATTATTAGTGTGTCCCATTTCCATGATGAGAGTTTTTCCCGTGGGATGTCAAGGAGAAGAGGGGGAGGGGGGTCTAGGGAGCGAGGACGATTGCAGTTTATCTTTCCGATACCCCAAAATCATTGTTTGTCCCACACAGACTCAATTTTGGATTATCCCAGTTAAATAAGGAAACAAAAAAAGAGAAGACATACAAAGAGTGTGTGAGAGAGAGAGAGAGAGAGAGAGAGAGAGAGAGAGAGAGAGAGAGAGAGAGAGCTGGAGCTAGGACGGTTTAGATGGGTCCCCGAACAATTCCAACCGTCACCCTTCACATGGTGCGGGCGGGCGCGCGAGCGCACACACATATTCAAATGGGCTAATATGATAAATAGATGAAACCAACAAGGACCGAGTCGGTCGTGGGGCGTGCGCTAGAGCGATTACACAAAATGCGGGGCGGGGGGGGGGGATATGTGGGTGGGAATCGGGGGATAAAAAAGCGAAATTTACCATACAAACACACACACTCACACAATTACCGCAGCGAGCTCTGTGAACCGAGCCAAATTCGAGCAGAGTCCAAAAGCCGTATAAAATATTTAAAACGAATCCTTTCCTACTTTAGCCGAAGGGAGGGGAGACGTAAAGGGAGGGATCGGGATGACGTCTTAGACTCCCCCCTTACGTCCCAGTGGGACTGACACTCCACCGCCAGCAGTCAGCTAGCAAAATAGGCTCCGTCGCACACACAGACACACATACACCCACTTTCACTCGGTACACGTACGTACAACAAATACACCAGCACCGCACGGAACGGAAACGCTCCACGAGGTGTTAGACACGTGCAGGCAGGAGCGTACAACACAAAGGAAAAAGTATTGGCGCGCTGGAGTAGTAGGCTAGGGATGCGAAATGTTTTGCCTCCTTTTTTGGGAGGGGATGGTTTGAGAGGGGCCAGTCGAAAGATGCTACACTCCCTGCTAAACTTTGTGGAAGAACCCCCCCCCCCACTCCACACCGTTGTCATGGTTTCGCTCCTGCCAAGCGAACGGGTTGAGGACCACGTGACGGCCTACGATTTTGGTTTTTTCTTCCTTCTTTTTTGGGCAGCACGGGAAAATAGCACTGTTGAATAAAATATACCAACGAAGGTCGTCCGGGTTTCGGGGCAAATAGGGAAGCAACACAAAAAAAGAATAAAAGCGGTGGGCATGAAAAGTCTGCCGAAAATCGTCTGGAAATCGCTGTGTTAAGGATATCGTTCGCACACAAAACCGTTCGTCCTTGGTTCTTCGTTCGCATTCTTTCTTGCTTCTAGCTGCGCTGGGAAAAAAACGAGTTCGATGAAAGTGAGGTTAGATTGTGGAATGTGGATATGTGGGTGTGATGTAGGAAAAAATAAATTTCTTTCCGCCCACCAGTCCGCCGATCCTTTGTGCCCATGTGATGTGCTTCATCTTGGACACATTACCGAGCGAGAAGTTTTGCCTAGTTCTAAGTGGCAAGGATTTCGGAACGTGCTGTTGCTGGCATTTTTCTTTTTTCTTCTTCTTCTTCTTCTTCTTCTTCTTCTTCTTCTTCTTCGTTTTGTTGCTGGATCGAAGGGGAAGGGGCAGGAAGACAAAGTTTCACTGCTTTGAAGGAGATTTCACGGTGCGGAGCTGGAGGGAGGTTCTGTGGTTCGTACAACCCGAGAGGGCACCACATGGAACTAGTCAGGGTGCGTCGTTTTTTTGCTTAAAAATTTCATCCCAATATATGTTTTTTTGAGGAAAGGGACATTCCCGAAATGGATGGAAAAAGAGCGTGTGGAAAGTGAGGATGGAATTGAATCAAAGCGAAACGATGGGGAGAAGGGGTGATATGGTGTATTGGTTACGGTCAACACAGGGTCTGGGAAAGAGTAGATAATCGAATGCGCATATGATCAATGATTGAGTGCCAAACTCCGGGAACGATCCCTTTCCCGTCTTGAAGACCGGCCACCATACTAGGAAGTACCAGAAAGAGCGTACCCTTTTGTAGATGCACGTCCCATGCCTGTGTGCGGCAGACCGATGAAACGGTAAAGACGAGGCAAAATATTACCATGTGTGGACGCGGTACCAAAGGCTGGATACGATCACCGACCAACTACCAAACAGATCCAGTGACGGGGTGGCAAATCGGAAGGAAAGGAAAAAAAGAATACACCGGTTTTGTTTGCAACCACAACCGAAAAAGGTCCGTCCTGGCAGGATAAACCGGAATCGAGGAAAGAGTAGTCAAAAGGAAGTGGAAGACAAAAAGCGAATTGCAATGTTGTGTCGTCGAAACAATGGCCACAAGGTGTACAGAGGGTGCACTCCCCACCCCAAAATCAAACCTGGCCGAACAATAGACACTGAACACACTGAACAGTGAAACAAGTCTCCTACCTAGTCGAATCCGTCCTCCATGGTCGCCCCAATCTTACGTGATGCTGGGCGATGAGACAGTTTTAAAACACAAGTCACTTTAAAAATGGGTTTCAAATTAGGAAAAGGCTCCCTGCGCTAGCTTCTTTCGTGCAATAAACCTTTGATTTAGCACCGGAGCGCACCAAACCCCCTCCCAAACCCCGGTCCCCCCTGGAAGATGCAACTGCAACGGCTAGAACGGCTTCATTGTTCCAAATTGAACGCAACATTTCATCCACCATTGTTAAGTATCCTGGTGTAACCTGGTCGACGGCTCCGGTGCTATCCGCTACGAGCACACATAAATAATTGAAACTATTTCATCCCGCTCGTACTGCTAGAGCGCTTTGTGTGTGTGTCTGTGCCGCTCTGCTCGGCAGAGGGTCTTTGGTCAGGAGTTTCGCCCACCGGTCGAAATTCCAATTCGGTTTCCGTGCGCCCTGTCCAAAGGTGTGCGCGCCCAACCAAAAATTGGTCATGAAGTGGCGGCACACCGCTATGGTTTAGATTGCAATAAAAATTGCACGAATCGGAGATTACAATTCATGTGCCGACGCAAGGACGCAAAGTAACCGGGGCCCTTCCGACCGGGGCGGACAAACCCGATGCAATGATAGCAACCTAAAAGTGGGAAGAAACCACCCAGCCGACGCTTTGTGTGGGACGCTTTAGTTTTGTGCGGGTCGAGGACCAAACGGGCCAAAATCGATAGGAATTTTATTGTTCACTGCAAACACAATCACGTGTGCTCGCCGATGAGACAAAGGGTGGGAAGTGGGCGCTTGCTCTCGTCTACGGAAGCAGTCCCGATTTGTTCCCATTGCTTGCCGGAACGTGTTTGAGATTTGGGAAAATCACATTCAGAACTCTTTCCGGTTACCGGAGCTCGGGGGAGGGGATCCCCGGACAACGGGAAGCATCACACCGACTAGTGCGGACTAGTGGAATTAAGGGACGAATTGGAAAAAAGGGGCGAACAAGAACTTCGAAAGCGAGTAAAAAAACACGCACTGAATCCGAGATTGAAAGGATCCGATTGGAAAACGTCGTAATCGGACGGATCTCGCCCCTCCATTTTGTTGTGATTTTTGGTGTGTGTGTGTGTGTGCGTCTTTGCTGGAATTACTCAAACCTTAAGCCATGCCTAGACGAACGAGCTCCGACCACCGAGCTAGAACGATTAGAAACATTAGAACCGGGGGGTTGGAAGCCTCTATCTCTCTTTGTCCCGGACAGTGAAAAAGGACACATTCCTCACGCGCAAACTAATCCCGCGTGCGTTTGTGTCACTGTTTAGGTTGGTGAATGGGCCACTTTGCGTCGTCGTCGTCGTCGTCGACAATGTGCGGAACGAATACGAAACGCTCGGATTTTCTCCCCGCATTGATCGTGTGTGTGCAGCAGCTTTTAAGCCACCGGAATCTGTGCCGAACGCACTTTGCACGTCCACAAATTGGGGTCGACATTTCGCGGGCGGCGGGAGGCGGAAGGGAAGCGCAGCATGGGCATTATGGGGGATGCAATTTCGTCCATTGTTCTGGCTTGGCCGTTGGCAGCGGTCGGTCGTGGCCGTTGTTTGGCATCAGCAATTTGTATCCAATCGTCAGCACGTTGTCCCTTTTCGTCGGCGTCACCGTTTTGTCGTCAGTCACTAGCATTGCCGGCAACCGGTTTACGTCGTCCACTATTGTTGTATGGGTGTATGTGTGTGTCCCTTTTTTCCATCCCAGCAGTGGCAGTGGCAGTGGCAGACGCAAAAGGAGTGCATCCTTGTGTTTCTGAATCCTTTACCGGTTTGAAGTGCACTTGATAGAATGTAAACCACGAGCGGCACACTCTCGTTGGCATCGGCGCACGATCATCGTCACCATCGTCGTCGCTGCAGCGGGCACCCGCTACGGAAGCCCGTGATGCCGTTTTCATTTCGTGCTGGTCGTATCGCCACTTGTTTTGCTTTTTGCGGAGTGGAAAATATATTGTTTTCGAGTGTTTTCGAAACCGTTGCGCTTTGCTGCAGTGTGCATTTTGTTGCCGGGGCAATCGCAATTGTGTATGTGTGTGTGTGTTTTGCAGAGAGGAGGTAAGTCCACTAAAGACAACGTGAGGCAGCCAAACAACAAGAAGAAAAGCCCGGGAAAACAAAATTGGCAAAGAGCTTAATTCATCTCCGAACATGAAGCTTTGCTACTGGCGCACGGCACTAAATCGCCATCGTGTGCTATCTCGCCTCGGCGGGAAGCCGGCAAGGAAGCCAGGTGGGGCAAACTGTGGGCGCTTGTCACTAGGCTGTCGGCTTGGGAAGTCGTTGGGCGGGGGTAAGCATTGCCTGTGGATGAACAGTGGCCTTTATATTTGCCCCTCGATACCGGTGCACACACCGGTCCCGGTGCCAAGTGGCTACTTGCGGTGCTAATTTGTTGGTTAGCGCCTCTCTTCTGCTGCGCCACACAGAAGTGACACACTTCTTACACATTAAACACATCTTAGCGAAACGTGATAACGACTGCTAATTTGCTCCGCAGATGCTCGCGCAGAAGGGGGAGAAGGGCTGCCACATCGTTTTGGCAGGTCTATTCGGATGAAATTTATGCTCCACTGGGAGGTTTCGGGAGCTCGCTTCACACTGGCCGGAATGGTTATTGAAACAAAGGCAGCGCACGGTTGAAGTGTTTGTAAACATAATAGCCCACTCGAAGGTTGGTTTGTTTCGAACAAACAGTGCTGGCTCTGGTTTTTAGGGTATGCGGTATATGAGCTTTTAAATTATGAGCCTATGAAGGTTTAATTTAATTTAGTGAGGTGCTTGTTTCGGGAATTTTCGGATCAACGCCCCCAATCTTCCCTTTTAATGGGGCCCGCGTCCTCAATGCGTATTGACGATCGTTGTGCCAATTGCTGTTAACATGTGTTGCTGCTGCATCGCTTTCCCGACACCGTTTTCCCAACACCGAACCGAAGCTTACTTTGCAAACATTTGTACTGCGAACACGGGCAAACGGGTGGAGCAAATGCCCAACCACCGTGGAAGCTTTATCCTCTCTCGTGGCTGCTTTCCTCCCGGGAATGGAATGCACCCACGAACCGGTTTACAATAGTGTGCTTATTATTCTGACCAAACTGGGGTCCATCGGGTGGAGTGGAAGGCTTCAGCATCACTGATTCTCCTGCCAACGTTTCCATCACGCGATGGAAAAAGGGCGTCCAATCACTTTGATGCATAGTCGGAATTGTTCGATTCCATCGCCATCGCCATGCTGTCCGTTAACAGATGCAACGATGCAACGATGCAATCGATCGAACCATCAGTCCCGTCACACCGTTACAGCGCTCCTTCCGGCCCTGGCCCTGTCCTCCCCTTGCTGGCAGCTGACAGCTCGAGCTGCAATGAAAAACTAAACCTTCAATCATTGGCGTAAGCGTTTCCGGGGAAGGGATTGGGAGCTCGTTTCATTTTTCTCTCACGCCGGGGGTTTAGCCGTTTTCCCTAACCGCCTGGGATAATGTTTTCGTTTGCCAGAAGTAGATAAATTGTTGCACACAAAGCACCTGATAGTCCGTTTTGGCGTCCACTGTGGGATGCTTTTGTAAATGCTTCATTTTTAAAGCTTCAAAGAGCCCAAAACGCGACGACATTTGTAGCTTCTAACCGCAAGCAGATTTTCTGCCCGAGCTTGTCACTCTAGCTTTCTGTCACGAGACGCTCCAATGGCCAAGCGCACAAGAGCTCGTGCCCTTTGCTTTGCGTTCAATATCATAAGTAGCGGAACGAAGAAATTGAGAAACCATCGCTCCGCAATGTCACCTCAGCAATGCAACCGATACGCGCGATGTCCATTGCTTCGTCCATCATTCGCAGTGCTTCAGTGCGGCGGGGAATTTCCGGTAGAGCAGCGACCGTTTCAGCTTCGCATTTACAATTCAATTTGTTCCATTCCGTTTTCCAGCTCGTATTTCTTCAAGCAGCCCGGGGGAAAGGGGAGAAAAAAAGGCTACGATCCAGCTAGTACTGCAGTAAATTCCTCACCGGCCACCGTGCATCTTCTGAAAGGGGAATGATTCCGTTTCGTTACTACGGCCCAGATACTGGATGCGTCCATTGGAGAGAGCGATAAAGATGGAAGGATGTAAAGGCTTTGAGGCTCAGCTCATCGGGTACCTCATTAGTGAGATGGATGTATGCTTATTGAATGCGTTTTCCTCGGATGCTTTTCTGGGCGGTATATTGATGCAAGAGAATGAAACAAAAAAGAAACGAAGGAAAGAAACGACTTTGAAAGCCACAATTGCAAGAATGAGAACGCGGCCAGGATGATCGTACACCGATGCATGAAAGGACGATATAATTCATTAGGAAATTAATGTCCCTGTTAAAAAGAGTCGATGGACATCTTTGTACCCATCGTTTAAAGAGATTTCCTTTGCGGACCGGCAATGGGAAACCTTTTTTGATGCTATTTTAATTAGAAACAAACACAAGCAATGAAATCTAGATTGATCAATTTGACAAATTAATGAATCAAACTGTTTCTCTTCGGAGGACGAATTCTGCACGGGGAAACCCATACATTTTTTTTCTTTTTCATTTAAATAGTTTCCAACCGCACACTCCTTCGGCCACCGTTCCTTGCGCAAACACATGTGAGACCTACGGTTTTGGCCCAAAACTTATCGAAAAACTATAAACGAACGAACCGAACCGGTATCGCTGCTATCGACTTTGGCTGCTAATGAAGGAAAGAAGACTAAAAAGTCACCGGGCGGAGAGAAGGAAAGGAAAACGTTAAAAAACAAACACACACGATAATGAAACCAAGCCAGCAACAGTAAACGAAAATGGTACGAATTGAATGAACAAACTTAACGAAGGATAATAGGAATGTATTGGACAGAGGCGAAAAAAAATAAATTTAGCTTACCGTTTGCTTATTTTCTTTCGTTCGATCGATTCCACCATCCACTGCAAGCTTTAAGCCTCGTGAACGATAGCTGCTGGGATGGTGTCCAACGATCGAAGCAGCCATTGGAGCAATTGCCTAAGCTTCCATCGTTGCTGTGGTGCAGTGACAGGGTAGGATTGTAAAGAAAAAATTAAGCTTCTGTCAAAGTGGACCCGGGACCGGGTGGGAAATTAAATGAAAGCAGAAACTCGTCTTAGAGAATTGGTTTTTCGTTGGCGTTTCTCTTCTTTTTTTTTTGCTGGTTTCCGCCCAGCCCAGCAGTAACTTGTGCGGCAATGGTTTAACCTTCCAAAAAACTATTCGTTTGTCTGCGAGTTTTGGTCGCTTTGGCCTCTCTCGTTGGCCTGTCTTTCCGAGCACTCATATACACCACGACAACAGGTAGGCAGTGGACCGGACCAGCGCACCGCGAATGGGAAAGTTTAGGTAGGAGGTGAAAAAGAAGCGAAACTTTAAGCGCAAAGTTAATTTCGACCGCGAGTTGGGAGGGGGGCCTTTGGGTAGTTTGCGTTGAATAATGAAACAGATTCGCACACTTTCAAGCTGTGCCAACGCACCGGGCTGCATTCGGAAGTAAAGCAAGCGCCAAACTGTTTTTCGCGCGAATAGTTAGGACTTCCCCTAGCACGCCATCTCCTCCTACCTTGTCACTTACCACTTTTATCAACGTTAAGAAAAGTGTACCTTGCCAAGCGCAAAAGCGTTCTTGTGGTGTTTTTGTGTTCTCGATGCAAGAAAAATTTCCCCTCACCCACCACCCACGACACGACAAACGATGCGATGGAGTGTAAGGGGTTGAGCTGGGAACGACGACGAACAGAAAGCAAGTGACAATGCTGTCCTGCCGCCACCACCGTCACCATTGCACCAAAGCCAGTGTCCAGAGCGGCGCAGCGAATCGCGAAAGAACGGAAAAGAAAAGTATTAAAAGTTTAATTAAATGAGGTTATTGTGTGTTACTGAGTGGAGGAAATGGACCGAGGGGGTGGAGGAGCTAGCAGGTAGCAACAATGACGATGGAGCTAAGATTTGCCTTGTCCAAAAGTAACTCAAACGCCACCTAGCGCCACCAAGCAGTGGGGTCAACAGGAGAGGGTAGCGCGTGTGGTCCGAGATTGAGCTGAGGCGGGGTTGTATGCTACAGCTTTGTAATAGTGTAATTATGCTGCTGGAAATTGGATTTTAGAGCTTCGAATCCCTCCGGTGCAGTTCATTTTCATACTAGGCAGCTCGGGAGGGTCGCACACCGTGGACGCTTTTCGCAATGGCAATTTATTCGTTTCTTTTTCCGTGCGTTTTTTTTTTGGGTTTTGGTTTTGGTTTTGTGTAAGAAGAACGGCTACTTTAGTGTGAAAAGTGGTGGAAAGTGCTTCATCGCAGCCTATTGTAATGGTGAGCTGCTTTTATCACGGTTGCGACACAGCAAGCAAGCGTACCTTTATCGGACACTTTGGAATTGCGCTGCTTTAGAGCAGCGTCTTCGTCGATTTTCGTTTAAAAATCGGCTGCCCGTTGGTTGAAGTTTACATGCTTTAGTGAAAAATGGTCTGTGACGTGTAAAAATGCCAACGTGCGCCCCATTCTGTTGACCTACGAAACGTGACCGAACGTGTTAACGATGGCAGAATATGTGTTGTACGAACTTTGTAGGAAACGTTTGCCAATTTGAAGGCGTCTGATGAACCATACAACTTTGAACTGCACATTGACCTACGATGCGTTTTATATGGTTTTTTTTGCGTGTGTGTACCAAAATATGTAGCTTTTGCTGAGCATCTCCTTTGAGAAATGGAGCGCTGGTAGTAAACGCCTAATAGTATGCAATTGGCAATACACGTAGATGGCTATTACGAATGAAATAAGCGGTAATTGGGAGCATTCGAGTATTCAGCTCAATTTCCTTACTTTAAGCTATGTTTGTTCCCTTTTTTCATTAGAAAAATTATTCCATTAGTAGTACTTTGGAAAATCGCAAAGAAAAAGCTTTCTCCATAAGACAATATTAGCATATCATAGAAAAAGCAAACATTCGCCTGATCGTAACTACCGCTTTTCCTGTGTCTGTTGGAGCAATGGAGCTAGTTCCATCATAACTTAACATGATGAAACGCTTGCCTGTGGTTCCCCTTTTGTATAGCCAACCATTCTGCCATGTAAATGTGTTGACTTTCATTAGATCTCCTGTTTTTTTTTCTTCCTCTCTCAAACGATTTGATTTGCCGAATCGCCGACCGGAAACGCAATCCGAACTCAATCACCATTAAGAACGAACGGAACGGAATTAAGATAACAAATTTCTTCAATAAATATTTTCCATTCTTCAGTCCGCTCCACTCGCCCAAACATTGCCGGCGGTAAGGAAGCCTACGGATGGATGAAGACATCGCCGGGGGTTTTTTTTTTTTGCTTTCTTGCTGTTGCCACCGAGAGAGGCACAATTTCACATTAGACATGGCGCAAGGGAAAGAAGCCTGTGCTTTGCTCGCTGCTTCCACACTTTCCCAAAAAGGCGTGTGAAGACGGGTGTGGAACATGTAACATGGGTATAAAACTGTCTGGTTCGTTTGCGAAAGGCAAACATATTCATCTTGCCCCCGAGTTCTTGAACTCGGGCTTTTGGGGGTTCCCGTTTGTGCCCTTTCCTCTGTACGGAAGCGTGTCGAACAAGGGGGGGGGGGGGCGCGCTGCTATGTGTGGAACTCGTTTTGCTTTGTGGACGAACTATTTCATTGGGTCGTGTATGTATGTGTGTGTGTGTATTTGTGTGTAAGTGTAGATCGGAGCTTAAACGGAGTGTTGGACGCGCGACTCCCCATCTTCACACTCCGCAAACGGATAAAAATGCAAACGATCGAACAGTAGGCTGGTAGATGGCTCAGCTGGGCCTTTCTTGAGTAGCACCTACAGAGAAAGAATGTGTGTGTGTGTGTGTGTGAGAGAGAAAGAGAGAGGGAGTAAGCGACACAGTTTACCAAGAAGCAGGGATAGGAAAAGCATTTTCAAAGGAATAAATTTCCACCACTTTCTTCGACGACGCTGAATCGCATAAAAATGCTATTTGCTTATTTTTAGCATATTTCCATTCCTCTACTGTCTAGTGCGCGAGGAGAGAGAGGGGACTTTGGGCGTTTGGCAGCCACACACACACACACACACACACATTCACACTCTTTTGCGAGACGGCCACAGTTGAAGCTCTATACGGGTAAAGGGAGGCAAAGCGAGGGGTGAAATATTTTTCCCTTCGATTTATCGCTCAAGTGCTCAGGTGTCTGTTCAGGTGACTGCGCTCTTATGGCGGGCCCATAACGGCCACCCCGAGGGGAAAGATGCGAGGAACTGATGAAAGGATATCACGCTTACGGACCGATGAGCAATGAGTTGGCAATGCGTTGGGATTTGGAGGATTGTGCCTAGATAAGAAGGATTTCGCCTTTCGGCCGCCCCGGCTCGGTTACACCACGGAACGATCCATCTTTGGCAAAGCCCAGCACGGTTCGGCTTCGTGTTCAAGGGTGTTTAGCTGACAATCGGTGCCATGTGTGGCCCGCCGCTGCTCTTGGAAGGGGATGGGGATGGGCGCGTGGGCTTGGCTGGTCGCCATCGTCACCGCTTCGTTGTGAGCTGGTCGCTCCGGAATCAGATTAAAACTTTCAATCATCATAAAATTGACACAAATGAAAGAGAAAGACGGTACGATGTAACCGATGTTGGGTGGTTGGGCGTCGAGAAGCGGGGGGCCGGGGGGCGAGGATGAGATTCAGTGGAAGTGTTCTGAAAAACTCCAGTTTGAAGTTGGAAGCGGTGGAGAACACATTTCTGCAACAAATTGAGTTGTTCAGTTGATTGCACAAACGTGTGGCTCTAACTTAGTCCCTTTTGTGCAGTGGCAGGGAATGGGGACTGGGAATGGAAAAGAAGGTGGTAGTTTGTGGGGGAATCGTAGAAGTGTAGAATGCGGGCACGCCCAAACTCGCATGCTAACATCACACCCGGTGACGGATCCCGAGTACGGTGGGAAGATACTTTGCACAAGGTTTCCACGGGGCTGGATCGGACGGAACGGATGGGACGCGCGGGAGCGGATGAAGAACACATCCGGAAGCAGCCAGTCCGGGATTCGCAGACACAGTCACAAATGCGGATCGTGTGGCCGGGGCGAATGATGTGGAGAAAATGTGTTGTAGATTTATGCAAAGCAGCTCGCCCGGCCCTGGAGCTCGCGTCCAAGACAAGGAAAGGGAGAGAGAAGGCGAATGCTATCGAGAAATGAGCTGACGGCACAATTTATACCCTTGCTGCCACTGCTGTTGCATCCATTTATTCGCTTCTTCTGACGAAAACGTGCCCGGAGTGGTTGAAATGTGTATTATTTGGCGCTTGGCAGCGATAGCGTGCGACAGGGCAGGGATGTCGGATTGGCAAGCGGGCCGCGGCGGAAAGCATGTTGAATGTCTCGGCATGCGGAACTTGCGGTATTCAGATTAGCAGATTACCAGACACAACGCGCTGCAACGGTGTCGCTTGTGAAGCGTGGAGCAATCGAGTGTTGCTGGGTGCGCCTCGAACGGAGGAAGCCATCGTTTTGTGGGCTCGTTTCGCGCGGTGATGCTGCGTCCCCTCTCCAAACCGCAAGATTGGGAAAGATACAAGCGTAATTCACACTAATAAGTACCCTGTGCAGGCAGTGGTGGTACCTGCAATTTAATTACACTGTCATCGGTCACAGCGCCCGCCCAGAAGCGTGTTGCCTGTTTGCTGGGGAAGTTATGAGCGTAATCGAGAATTTCGACTGTAATAAAGACTCCTAAGAGGGGGCTGGTCGATAGTGAAGAGCGCGTCTGAAAAGCTTCTCAACGAGCCAGTTAACGTAAGACTTTCGAAAGTTACATCACCGTAACTCCGAATTGGAGTTTATTCGAATGTTGAAATGCCATCTGAAGAAAGTGTCCTGCAAACGTCCACTCCACTCACTCGCCTTGGATGACTACTGAACCTAAACGCCTAACTGGCCACACTTCGTTACGGCCGTTACGAAATCACGAAACGTCCCGAATGTCCGCAGCTCTTCAATCATTACGCATCCCGCTGTCACGTGTGATGTGCTGGTGCGGCTTGTGCCGTACTTCCAATCGTAGTTTATTGCCTTTGATGAGTTGCCGAGTTGCTTTCGGAGGACACGCGTCCACTCCACACGCAAAACGGGCTTGTTTTGGTAACCCACTTATCGATGAAGCTCGACAAGTTTGGCCGTCATCGTGTGCGCACTGCACTTTGACGAAGTCGTTAAAGACGTTCATTTGAAAAGTTTCCTGTCGGTGGAACTTTTTTACCCATCGGGGCAGCGGGGTAACCCATTCGGGAATCATGGGACAAAAAGTCATGTCCATAAAAACCCGATGGGAACAGTGCGATTCTTGCTCGGCTTTCGTGGCCGTGCTGTTTTCTTCTCTTCTCTTCCGTACAAAGTTATCAAAATTGGTCACAAACTTTACGTTCCGTTTGATTTCGGTGTGTGACTTTTTCTGAACTTCTTCTAGCTTCTGTTTTCTCTTTGCACGCTCTCGCTCTCTCTCTCTCTCTCTTTCTCTCTCTTCGGGTTTAACGAAGCAAACACTGCACAACTACTGGCGGCGCACTTGTCTGTCGATCGAATTGTACTACCGCCCCCTGCGGGGCATAATCGTCATAATCAAATAAATCATCATGCAGCAGCTCCGAGCCATCAGTGGTGCGGCGTTCGACAGCGACACGGCATACACGATTTGATTTGATTGGCTTTTGCGTAGTGCAACGCGTGGCCCGGAACAAAAGGGGACGCCCCGACGACGGCAATCGTTACACACGTCGCCCAGGATATCGATTGTGTCTTTCCCATCCGGTGCAAAGGGGAGGGGGAAGGGCATTGAATTGCCCCGAGGAGGGGGAGGGGGGGGGTGGAACACACTATCGACGCGTTTATTATGCGAACTATTATGAGGTGCGCTTTGAGCTGCCGGATCGCGTGTGGAGGGAAGATTTATGATGTTCTTTTGTCAGCGTATTATCTCCTTTCCAGTGCACTTGAATTGTTGATCTTCCCAGCCCGTGCCGGCAGGGCAAGCTCAATCTGCTTCATCATCATCATCATCGTCGTCGTCGTCATCATCAGACACAATGGAAGCCTAAAACACGACCAGAATAGCTGCCCGCCCGGAGCTACTCTATCGATCTCGCACGCTCACGCTCAGCTGCTGCATGCGGCAAAGGTGGTGGTCGGCTTTGGTACAGTGGTACGTGCCTAAGGCTGGCGGATTTTCGAGTCCGACACATGATTCGATGGATTAAATGTAAATGAGAATTTTCCAATCGGAATTTCCCTCTGAAGGATGTCTAGTGAAGTGGTGCACTCCTGTACCGGAGGAGCATACGCTGCTGCTGCTGCTGCTGTTCGATCTCTCGAACGCTTGTTCAATGTTGACAACAGATGGTTTTCGATGAGCCAGTGGTTTTGCTTGCCAGTGCTTGCCATCATGCATACGTGTGTGGGCTGTAGTAATGGCAGCTTCCGTCAGCTACAACGTCGGTTGGGTAATGTTTGTCGAAGCGTGCTCGAACCACGCTCTCTAGAGAACTAGAGGAAGAAGATGGTCCTCACCCTGCTATGAACATATTTTTGACAGTCTTTATTGATTACTTTAAGTTCTGCGAGAGCTTGTGAGGAGCGGCGATGGGAGGAAGAGGAGACTGCCTCTTAAAATAAACCATGGCATGCCACATACAGTTTCGTGATGCACGTGAGCTTTTCATAGCCGTCATCTTGCGGATACGGATGCGAAAAGTTGAGTTCTTTGAAGATGCTCCAAAAACTTCGCTTTGACAGCTTCAACATGTATTGATCCGAGAGAGGGGGGGGGGGGGGGGTAATCAATGAACTGGCACAGAAATTAAAATGCCCCCCCCCCCCTCATTCCCTCCCCACTCTCCTCGCGCAATCGCTTAATTTCCTTTTAGCCCATTGAAAGTTTTCGACAACATTGAGTCGGTAATAGAATTTACTTGGAAGCCGATAGACGATAGACGAGCACGAGCAACCGTATCAAAGGACAGCATCAGCACAACGCAACCACCGACCGAAAGCGTGCCGAAGGGCGACCAATTTAATGGTGGCTTTGGTCGAGCGCTCTTTGGGAGGATGGCCGGGGCCAGGGACGGGCGACGCGGCTGGCACGTAAATTGCAAACAGTGGAGAACAAATTATCGGCTAATTGAGTTATGTGCGACATTTTCTGTGCGTGTACTTTTGATCTCGGCGACCATCTCGCAATGGCACTCACAGACACACACTCCGAACCACTGGTTTCACTTTCATCGACTCCAGCGTGTCCGGTTCAGTACTTTTGCGGAGGGAGTAACACATTTTGGTGAAAGATTTTGTGGCTACAGAAGAAGGGAGTGAATGGCTGTTGGGACGGGGGGACTGGTTGCGCCCCGAAAAGGTCCCGCTAATGTTGCGCAACAGCTGGACGGGCGTTGGACGGGAAAAATAGTCGCCACAGTAGCCTTTGAAAGGGCGTTTCGTGAAACGTCATTAGCCAGGAGCTTGGAGAGCTTTTAGAAGCAGCTGAAGTGAAACTTCATTAAGCATTCCGTTACAAAAATCGCCTCCCCTGACACGGCACTAAGGCATTCGAGTGCTCGGATCGATTACTTCCGTACTGTAGGTGCGTGTTACGGCGAAACATCTGTCGCACCGGGGAGCACTTGCAGTGAAGCATCCTTGTATTTTGTTCCGCTTCGTTTGGTTGTGCTTGGTTGCTGTAATAATTTGTAAAATGATCCAAGTGTAGTGCGCAGACACACACACACACACACACACACACACACACACACACACACACACACACACACACCTCAAAGATGGAAAGTTGGAACATGGGTGCTTACTTACGATCGGTACGATTCGTCTGGATACGGTCCTCCGTTTCCGTTTCGTTGCGCATCGGAGCTGGCTCAGTGTGGTGCTAAATGAGCAAATAATCAAACGAGATGCAACTGCAATTAAGACCTAAGTTTAACAATTCTACTGTGCCACTGCGGCGGTGCCTTGCCTGTGCTGCGGTACGGGCACGTTGATGAAGTTCGATGTGCAGAGTCGTATACGTATCGCTTTGTACGTACACCCCAGTACATCTCTTCATTCGCTCACGACTCAGAAGTCAAAGCCGTCAATCAAGAAATTACTGTTTGCCCACAGGAAGCATGAGCACTAAACGGCAACTCCGGCACACGGCACCCGTCAACAAGTTCAGCATAAGCGTCGTGAAGGAGCTGCTGCCCAGAATGCCATTGGACCATGATGAAGAGATACCGTCTCATTGCGCTCTACAATGTACATACCTCTCCCGGGGTACAGGTGATGTACGCGACACTAACTTTCCCAAACTGTCGTAGCCGTGGCGTGGTTACGTTAAAGTGATCATTTGCCCAATTTAAACTTTTCTCCCCTTCCCCACGCTCGTGATCGGCTAAGGATCGGCCGGGTGGCAGAATGGGCGATAAAACGTTGCCATCGTGATGCAGCGTGTAACGACGGTGTTCTACCCCACCCCCTGCACGGAGTGGATGCATCCAGCGCCAGATGTCAGCCGGTCGGAAACAGGTCAAACTGTCAGGCCCATCGGGGGAGAGCCCTAACACCGCTCCTTCGGCTCGCTCGCAGAATGTCACCGACGGGTGGCGTTTGCATTCTGCCGCTTCGGACGAAGCGAAACCCCCGGCCAACCACCGGCATCGGGAAAGGTGCTGTAGCGTAGAAGGTAAACTTTTAATCAGCTTTATGCGTCACAACTGCCACGAACAGCAGCAGCGCGCGGGGAGACAGCAGAGCGCGTCCGTTGGCGTAAAGATGACACAAAGTCAGCCAGCTTTCGCGACCCGAAAACCCCGACTCATTCGCCGATTTGTGTGTGTCTGTGGGAGAGAGTTGCTCTGTCCATGTCTAGCATGGGATGTTTTCTCCGCACCGTGACAGAATGCTTTGCACCAGCGCGACGCTGCAACTCAAACACAAGTTCTTTTGTTATGTATATGAGTGGTTTAAAATTATAATAAACACCTAAACCGCGGTAGGTGAGACAGTCGTCGTCGTGACCGCCGCAAAAATGCCACAGTGCCCGAACGCGCCAACCTGCTGAACCTTCGTTCGACAGCAGCCCGTACTGTGGGGAGTGGAAATTTAAACAACTTTAGCGAGAAAAACCGCGACATCCCGGAAGGTTGGGTCGGCACCGTACGCCGTCTAATTTGACACCGAGAATTGTTGTTGTTGTTGTTAGTTTCTCGTCGTGTTCTTGTCTCGCCCGCGTTATGAAGCCGCGGTTGACGCTGATTTTCTTGCAGCGCTTGATTGTCGAGCGGCGAAGGTGACGGGACGGTGGCAGGAAAGGGTCGTGGTTCTCGCTTTCATCAGCCTTTGCTTATGCAAATTAGTCAAACATTAGCCACACTTCGCTGATGCGCACAGCACCACACACACACACTCACACACGCTCATCCACCTTTCTCGCTGTACAAGTTATGGGAAGACTCGGCTTCACGTTCCGCGGTGGCTGAAGAAACTTGTCCTAACCGTACCGGAGACCGGATGAATTAGAACATAAAACCGACACACCTCGAGCTCGACACTGCTTTGCCCTTTTATTTGCTTCGCTTTGTATCGACACACAAAGACGGTGGTTTTGTGGATGCTACACGAAATGGAAAGCCTTTTTCGGTACCCCGCCTCGCTGTGTTTGTTGTTCTTGCTAGTGCGCAGCGTGTGTGCTCTCCAGGCACAAGCGCTCCATGCTGCGGATGCTGCACGGGATTCTTCGAAGGGATTCGGTGATCAAACACTGTTCAATACCCTGCGACATGTTGCCTACCCCAGGTTCTCCCAGGTGCTTCCCTGGCTGGAAGCAGTTTATTTATACATTCGTCTCCGGGATGGATCGGAGGATAAAATTTCTTACTCACACACGGCACACGGCACGGCAGCAATATTGATTTAAGACACAGCCACCACCCCACGGTTGGATGGTGGATTAGGGCGAATGCTTCAACGCTGTTCGGCGAATCGAAAGCGCGCAAAAGATTTGCTTGTTTTTGGCCTTTTATCTGCTGGTGAGAGCTGTCTGAGAGTGCAGCGAGCACACACGTACCCACCGGCAGAAGGTTACAATTTTCGCAACAAATCCTTCGAATCGGTTGCTGTGGCGGGGCCGTGGCGGACGAACGGAAGCAATCGATTTACCATCATTACTCAACCGAACTCAAGCAGGCCTGTCGCATGGGCCCGGAAGGCCTGGGTGACGGTTCCCCGGACACTGTGCCGCGTGGCATCATCTTATCCTGCTCCTGCCCCACTTGAGCCCGTAGCTATGACGTTTTCGTGCGTTTGTATCCGTTTTTCGTTTGCTTTCGTCGTTACTACCTACTTTACGAAATTCTCAACACTCGAGAGTACATTGATGTCGCTTCTTTCTTTTTTTTTTTGTTTCAGGGAAAAGTGTACGTTTTTTGCGTGTGCTTACCGTGCTGTCCTGTCACTTCCTTAGGGAAGGCTTTTGAAGGCTTTTGTCACCAGCTTATTATTTTTTTGTTTTGAGTGGGTCGAGCATACCGAGCAACCAAGTCTTAGTCTTAGGCTGACGAATTGCTTGTCTGCTGTGTGTTACTGCTTTGCGTTTGTGTGAATAGCAGGCGCAGCGAATGGAAAAAGACATCAAATCAAGCAGGATAAATCTGTAGTAAAATAAACATCGACTTAGAAAAACCATGGCACCAGCAAAAGCACCCCCAAAAAGAAGTAATTGCAATCGACTAGGGCGAACAAAAAGCAACGCAGGCAGGAGAATTGTAATAAATTGTTTCTTTTTCGCATTGATCCATCTGCAAGGCGGAAATGTAGGCTGATGATCATCCTTTTCGTGGGTGGGTTTCGTGACAACTGCGTGACAAAAAAACCATCCATAAAACTGCATCCAAGTTCGGAAAATTCTACCCGAAAAACTGTTGGAAATGCAAACAGTTTAGGAGGAAAATGGGCACATGTGTATTGTATTTGCAGTGTATTTTTCTTGTGTGCAAGTTTGTGTTTCCCCACATAACAGCTTGTTGACTGCTCCGTATGTTTATTTGTGATAAATGAAATGAATTTGCAGAATTCAATTATTGAGAATCGGTCGAAGCAACAGCCATTGCTGCTCCACTGCTCGATGTGACATCAATAGGTAAATATACACCCCGGACGAAGTGAATGGAATTGCTAACAGATATTTATTTGATTAACGTGACGTTTTTTTCCATTATGCAAACTCATCATCACAGAGTGGGAAATGGGAATAAAAGTTCTCACAAAGTATTATTTTCCTTGCACCGCTCGTCCCGTTTTGCACACATGTCCTGGAATCGGAGCTGCAGTTTGCCAGTAATTATTGACTGCATAAAAGGGGAGAAAATGTATGCGCACTGTCACACAAAAGCAAAATAAAACCACCTCCGCTTGCTAAGGAGCGCAGATCCCGTCAACTCGGATTTCCAAAAACAAGCACACACACACACACACACACACACACACACATATTGAGCCATGTATGCAGAGTTCATAATGCTCTCGGTGCATGGTGGATGAAATATTCCCTGTCCGTTTTTTTCTGTCTCCTTTTTCGGGGTGTATGCAAATATGCATTGCTGAACGAAAAAGGACGTCTCTCGAGCTCGCAAAGGCAAGAACAAATGTCGAGTTATGCAAATGTATTCCGTCGAGCAACGACATCCGACCCCGGTTCACCGAGCTCTCCCCCCCCCCCCCGCTTCTTGCAGCCGTGCAATGGCAATGCAGACAACGGATTCATGGCACATTCCCGATCTCGGGATTCTCGGCTCCCTCCGTTTCGCCTGCTGCACCGGGAATTCCACCGCACGACCGCCACGAGCATTTTTCCACAAAACGTTGAGGTTAGGGTTTCGTTTTCATTCCGTTCGTCCGTCCGTGCCCGCGTCCGTCGCCCGATAAGAAAACTGGTTCGGGGCCGATCATAACCCTAATCGACCACAGGATTCTCATATTTTTCGGTGATAGCTGACGGCTGACGGCGAACTGGCGGTATGCAAATCGTATGTAAAGGCATCGTAAAATTAATTAGTTTTCATCCAATAACGAAAGAAACGGAAGGGGACAGCGCCAAGGAAAGGAATGATGACGGTTTTGGTGAACCGATATTTCATGCTCACGGCGAGTATGGCCCCCGAGGTATGGCGCTGTGTGACGTTGCTTTAAAGCCATCGGTCGGTCGGTGCTGGAGTGCTCTCGGCAGGGGCTAAATTACATCGAAGCTTAATGATGATGATACATTGCCTGTTCACCTGCCAATCCAGCGCATCCTTTGCCGTCGCTTGAATGAGCTCGACTGAGCCCGCAGAAAATAGCCGTTTCCCATCAACGCAGGGAGCCCTTCGAAGCAACGTTGTACAATGATGGAAGCTTTTTCTTTTATGCAAAACATTATTTAAGCGTTCACATTGCCTGATATGGTTAAGAAATGCCGCACTGCAAACGCGCTCTTGTTGCGAATGGAAGCGAGCTGCATACCCAAAGCTGCACGGTGTTTTCATTCCATTAATTTTACATATTTGTCTATTTTTGTAAACCGAATTAGACGTAAAATTACAAGAACCCCGCCCCGCATGACGGAGGACAAATTGTTCGCCAAGAAGCAAAGGAAAGAAATCCTATGCGCCATATGCATTTTTCATCCGAAACCCCACATTCCAGCTGGTTTTGTTCGGGGAATTTCTCCCCATCACACCTTTGCAGGATGTACTGCTGGATGCAAAATGCGAAGCGCCGAGTAGTGAAGTGTTGTTCCTTTACATTCATCGAGCAAAAAAGAAATGCCTCTGGTCGTCGGGCCCGTCCACCACCACCACCACCACCCTGCCTTTGCTGCCCTCTGTGCCGATTCGTGCGATGGATTCGCATCGCTCAGAAAAGGGATCGCTCTCAGGCATAAAATGTTAATTTCTTCCCAAGCAAACGAAAACGAAATGGGAAGGAAAATGGGTAAAGGTGGTGCCCGTACGCTCACTTCCATCGTGGTTTACTTGTTTATCTGTTCCCGTGTCTGCTTTGCCGATCCGATCTTGCTCGGTCGGAAGCGGGGAGCCACGTTTTGTGACGCTCTGTGACGAAGAAACACATGTTACCGTTTTGATAGAAAATATTGTTTTATTATAATCAAACCCACCTACACACACATAGAGAGAGACTCACACACCCATCTGTTTCCGTATCTGCATACACACCTTTCCCGGGCACTGGATGTTTTCGTCTGCGGGAAAGGTTGGCTGGGAATGCACAATGCCACCCGGGGTACGGGTACGGTTGCAGCTCTTCGTATACACCACAAGCGCTTCATTCAAAAAACACCTCAAAAAACAAAAAGGAAAGATGTTGCAAAACATCACCGATACATTGTTTTTAGACTCGACCTGCTCTCTGCCGCCACAGGTCACCGAACAGGTCGCACCCACCCACCTAACCCGGTTTGACGCAATACTGCGGCAAACACGATGTGTTGCTTCATCGTACCACCGGCGTGATGTTCCAAGAAACACGTAAATCGGTGATGCTTGAATGGGAAGATGGAGATTACGTACGATCTGTTTGTGTGTGTGTGTGTGTGTATGGTGAAAGTTTGCACTGTCTTTATTGAAAAGTAGGTTGAACTGTTGATGCTATCCCACCGCCCCTCTTGCCTCTTTGTTGTTTTTTTTCTTTGCTGGTTTTGTATTTAACATAGGAAAAGTGTGAGTTTTTGGGAACCAAGGCACTGTGCACGTGTAAGCAGGGGTTTGCACTTTTAGCACTAGTCGGATATTTACAGCAACGCTCATGTAGATCATCCGTGTTGAGCTCAAAACAGGGTGTGTGTGCGTGTGCTTCGTATTCGTTACGAGTTGTGAAAAGTTTCTCCACAGTAGCGGTTGTTGTTTCCAGTAAAGAAAGGTGTCATAGTTGTTTGTAACAACTTAGGTTGTTTGACAGAATGTGTAGATGCATCTTGCAGGATGGTTGGGAGTAAGTACGGTGACGGATTGAGTTATGCAATTATTGATTTCCAAACCAAACCTTCTTTGCAATACTACAACCACCGGCTAGCTTTCCTTCTAGCTTAACCTCTATTTCTAACGAAATGTTTTGTATCCTCGCAAAACAATGGCTGGCGGCTTTGTGAGTACTTCTGCTTCTCTCAACAATGCACCGCACGGTAGCATACGAGAGCAATACGAACGAGGTTCAAACAGTCTCATCAGCGGCAGAAGATCATTCCTTCCAGAAGCAACATAATTGTATCGCTCGTCTCGAACAGAAGGAAGGCAAGAAAAGAAAACTCGGCATTGTTATTACACCTACCACAAGACAAGCTGTACGAGCCTTCCTTTCTTAAGCAGTCAGCATTGCGCAACGGAGATCGCAGAGATGCACCGACAATGGATTGAAAAGTTCATTCATTACTTGCTCGTTGAAAAATTAGCAGCAACCAGCCTATTGTGTGGGGGCACATGCAAGGCAGCATTTCATTTTTGTTTTGTAACAAACTACCGACTACAATGCTGCGGTGAGGGTATTGAGATCCTGTTCGCTAGACAATCTACCGCAGCCTGTACGGTGGAGTACCGTGTCGGATCCTTCAAGTCTGTGCAAAGAGGCTCCACAGTGCGATCGCTCCATACCAGACACTCGGCAGCTGGTGGTTGGTTGGATTGATGAAGGCGCAGAAAGAATGGAAACATCTTGCCATCAAAGTCAAAGTTCCATCAATATTCGAGCGTTGTTCGGCCTTTTTTACACATACAACAGCACTAGCTCCGTTCGCTCGTACGATGCGAAACACACTTGAGAACACGCAAAGTCTCAATCACAGACAATGTACCAGCATCGCTGGAGTAGGAACTCGACAAGGGGCTGTCTGGTGAGGGTGAGAGGAAATAAATACACGCTGCTTTATTTGACAAGCTTGTGCATCATAATGAAGAATCTCCCTTCCTTCCGCTGGCGATGAACATAATTTAAACCACTCAGTGCACCCTGTGTCAGTGTTATGCCCTGTGTTCGTCCTGTCCGTGCGTTGGTTTTTGGAGCTTTTTTCGACCAGGAACAGACCGAAAAGAGAGGCAGACAGGCGGGACAGGCATAATAACCGTAATCAAAAGAAACATAACCGTTTATTTCCGACTGCGGGACGGACGCACGGAACGGCAGGCTCGGAATGTCCTAAAGTAGCTGAACCACTTTAGCTACGGCGCTGGCATGAAACTGCCAATCCGGTGATTCGCCTCGGCTTTCCCTCGACATTGGCTTTTTGTGCCATTTCGCCCGCCCCCGAATTCCGATGTCGAGTCGCCCTGCCCCGTGTCGGGGGGAAAAAAACCGGACACGGAATTAAACTAAACTGTGTGACTGGCTGTGTGTGAGTAGGAGCATGGGGCGGTGGCAGTTGGCTGGTTCTGCTGGTGATTTTCGGCTTCCTAATGAACCTTCCGAAATTACCATCAGATTTATGTACGCTGCTGCTGCTGCTGCTGCTGGCGAGTCATCATGGTTTGGGGCGTATCGGAAAGAAACGCCACGCCACAAGCGGCTGACGGGCTCGGACTACTTGAAATGAATTTTTATTCTGTTTATTCTGAGGAAGTTGTACCGTGTTGTGCATTTATCCCGCTCGTCCTTCCCTCTCCGCCCAAAGTGGAAGCAAAGTGGTAGCAAGATTGATTCATCATCGTTTCGCAAAGCGGGATCACCTTGTCGTGTTGGAGCATCTTGCCGTTCCGTTTCGGGCAGAGTTATCGTTGCTTGCAAACGGTACCGCAAACGAACCGAACAATAGTGGGGCGGATGGTTGGATTTGCCGTACGTTAATATTCATATCTGTTTTCATGCTTGGCTCCCTTGGCGGACAATAGCATCAAAGCTCTCTAGCTGCTGCTATCCGTTCTGTCCCGTTCTGTGGTACGTGCGTTTATCCTTCGATAGTTTTGCGACGGTAGTCGAGAGGAGTCCTCCGGGCACAATGGAATGGGCAGACAGGAGGCAGCAGCAGCAGCAGCAGCAGCAGAATCATATCTTTCTCCTAATCATCCATCTACTTGTGTATTCGACCTTCATATTTTGCGTTCAGACGCCGTCAGGAGAGGAGAGGCCTGGATGCGGAAAACCGGGAAACATTAATTTGGTTTTGTGCCATTTCATGTTATGATTTCCGTTCAATTGTTTCCACCTTCCCGATTCAATCACTGAGTCAATGTTGGTCCTTAGCAAACAGACACTAATGAAGGGACAAAAGCGCACCGAACCGTGGCTGCACAGGTAGCGGAAAGAATCCAACATCAAAGCATTAATAATTTCCACAGCCTTTGCCCAAGACAAACCACGACCACTTGCCAGTGCGTCGTGTTTCGTCCGGTGAACGAGTCCGCTTTCTTTCGACTTCCAATTTCGACACTCGTCACCAAGGCGTACCGGTTCATGAGACGGTAATTAATGAAAGTCGTGTCTCTCACGTGGTTCCGTTTTAAAAATGGGACTGAATAAAAAAGAAACGAAAAAAAGCAGCGCCACACCTCAATCGCTTGCGGGCTGCGGTCTGGCGTACCGTGTTAACGTCAAAAAATGTGCCAAATAATGAACAAAGAAATCTGTACCGGCGCTAGAGCCATGTCATGGATGCCAGGACCCAGCCCAGTCGCCCCCCCCCCCCCCCCCGGCTGGTGTAATGCTCTAATTTTTATGAATGATTCATTATCCCTAACGAAATCCAGTATTATTCATGGCAGATTTCTGCCCCATTCTTTCACCTTTTTTCCATCGCTTTCGTGTCCCATCCCGCGTTTCCCAAGGCTGGACCGATTTTATGAACCGGCTGGTGTGGATGTTCTTTTCCGCACACATCGTCGCGCCCCGGCTGGCAACGCTATCCGTCTTTGTAATAATTCTTCATCCCACAATAACCGCTCCACCGCCGTCGCTTCCGTCGCTGCTGTCATGTGACAAACGTCACCGAAATGTCATCGTTACGCTGGTTTTTTCTTTCTTTTCGTTGTTCGTTGTACGGGAAACATGATCCTCGTTATCCACGTCCGCTGTGTTCCCATTGTCCTCCTATTGCACTTCCCCCTCGGGCGTGTTACAAAATCTTATTCACCGTCAATAAATAAAATGACGATCGCGCCACCCCTCAAGGGGTGCGGGGAGGCAAGATCTCACAACAAAAGCGCCAAGCACCGATAAAGCAAGCGAGCGAATTTGTATCCCGAGCCGCTCTTGATTGTCAAATGTGACCTCTGTGGAGGAGGTAGCAGGGGCTAACAGAGGTGAAAGGAGAAGGGTTCCATTGTAATGTGCGAGGTGGGAAATGTACAATGTCCCATCTGCTTCCCGTTTCATCATCACACGGGATATTGCCTATGCCTATGAGTCTTTAACAAGATTCCTTCCCGTGCCCTTTTTGCCCCACTGCTCAGCGCTTGGAGCGAAAAGAACAGCGGTAAAGTAAAGGTACAGCCACAAAGCTCGTGCTCGTTTGTCGCTTCCACTTATTATTTATCTCATAAACATACGGATTGTTCCCATTCCCCAACGCTCAACGCGCTGACATGATGGGGGCGGAAAAGCTTTATCGACTTTGTCATCGCGGGCTTCACTTTCGAACATATCGAATCTCAATCTTTGTCGCCCGTCCCATTGCTCACCCACTGCTGTCTCAATTCGTTTGGTTATGAAATGTTTGACAGAATGAAAGAGAGAGAGAGAGAGAGAGAGAGAGAGAGAGAGAGAGAGAGAGAGACAGGGATGAACCCACACCTCGTCATATGTGGGTGTGAAAATGTCGCAAAAGGATATTATGCTGATTGAATTACGCTGTATCCACTGTTCGTTTCCCTGTTTCCGCTCTGTCTGCCAACGGGAAGAGAGAGAGAGAGAGTCGTGATACGCAGCAACTGTACCACGTGGAACGCTCCATTTCCCACCAGGGATGCTCTCGGACGCTTGCTGCAGTGAGTGGGCACATGTGAGCAGAACGATAAAGCAGCTACAACTGTTACCCAGCTCCACACAGCAAGCGGCGTAGCAGTAGGCCTTGTAGATATGAACTTTTCTTTGCGTATCGTACGCAGCTGAAGCGGAGCCGTGTGGGGTGAGTGTACGAACAGTCCCGCTGGGACTCCTCAGCAACCTCCGAGTGCGGAGATGGACACGTGGGAGATAAATTTATGAGCAAAATATTAATATTCAATGCGGTTCGAGCGGATGGGGTGTGGGCAAACGCGCAAACACATCCCAACATCCGGCTATACGAAGGGGATCGAAATCGGGGGTAAATTTTTTGGTTCGGATTTAGCACTGGAGTTCAGCTTTATTAGGAAGCGTGCCCACACACACACACACACACGCACGTGGGGTGGACCCAGGTGTAAGTGCCGATGCAAAAACGAAGGTACGCAGAGGTTTGATGTTGGAGATTGATGCGAAAAATTGGCGTAAGTGTGGGCACACGGTAGCTGGAATTGGTTTGCTGTTATGAATGTTGCCAGAAAAGGGCTGATTTTATGCCTTGGAGTATACGATAAAAAGAACTCCACACAATAAGTAAGATATCAAACAGACCGAACCGGTTTACGCGGGGCATGGCAGCAAAAAGAAGACTCGCCGAGATATCACAAACAAGCTGAGTAGCAAAATGATTTACTGTCATCACGACATTTGGCAATTTGAAGGTGGTAAAGATCCGGCGAGATATCCCATCCGGTTCACCTTCGAACGGTATTCCTACTTCTCGTCCTTCCTGCACTACCACCCCAAAAAAAAAACCAGGGCTTAGCACATCGGTACAAAAGGCAAAACCCCCGGCCGGTTTGTTTGCCGTCGATAGACAGAAGCAGGCACGGCTTCGGTCGGTCCGCGTTGAGTCGAATCCTTTCGTACAGACCCCGGGCTGGCAGAGGGAAAGTTACCACTGTTTTACACAATCATCGTCGGAAGTGATGGCGGTGGCCGCCGCCGACCCGCGAGGCAAGGATAGCGACGGCACGACAACGAGAGACTCCTTCGGCGAAGCAATAACTCATTCCCGCGGCCGAAAGATGCCGTGCGACAGTGATTTATCGCACCGACACGAAGGTAACCGCTAATAAAGTTTCCATCCGCGCTGGTTCAATACCATCCTTCGCTTCGGGATGGTCCCACTGCCGGATGTTGGCAGCCCGTTGCCTTCCCTTCCCGTTCGATCTTCTTCTCGCCCTCACGCCAGTTGGCGCTGAAATTGGCGAAATACAGCGGGAAGACAAGAAGCGAGTGCGAACACCTAAATTGCAGCATCCATTCCAATTATGTGCTTCGAAGTTCGAACGCAAAGGAAGCACCGGGCTGTCTGGGTTTTGGGAGATTAGTTAAGAATTCGCGACGGCTGTGGATGTAATCGTCCCGTTGGCTACCTTCGCTTGGACCGCGCGGAGCTCATCACGCGGAAGCCATGGCTGTCGCGAGGATGATGGTAAACGGATAGCTATCGTCCAAAATTGCACCAGAACTTGCAATCAGAACGGAATAAATCAAACAGCTCCCCAAATGAAGAAAGCTAACAATCCTAATTAAAATTTCTCGTCCCGTTCGTCCTGCTAGTACGGAACAGCGACTAACTGGATTTCGTTCCACTCGTTCGGTGCTCGATGGTGGAGGACGGATTCGACGGATTGGACGGACCCGCCCGTGGAATGGAAAACTCCTCGTGCTCAACTGTTTCGCGGGCTGGGTAAAATTGGCATGACGGATGGACAATTACACGGTCGGACAGATTGCATGTAAAGGTGGCAGAATTCGCTAGAAGCAACGCTCTACCCGGAGCGGAGGAAAAGGAGGAGCGTTTGCAGGCGCGTTTCAATGTGTTGAAAACGAGTATCTATGTTGCTAGGATACGGAAAACTGACAGTACATAAATTTAAATTTTTTCTTTTTACATTGTGGTGTGGGAAAATTCACGATAAACCGAATACTATTGACGGGGTAGAATAATGACGAACCCTCAAACTTTTCACCACAATGACCGACCATTCTGAGTATTCTCGACCATTATAAATTTGATATTACTTTCCTGTGGAAAACTCGGCACCGTTTGCTATCCACTCGGTAATAATATCCATTAAAATTGTGAGTAAAAATCCAGCTTTTAAAGCACACAAACAAACCGATGTAATGCTATCTCCATTGGCAAAGTGCACGCCCGAGCTGAAGCAGCCCGAGTAAACATCGTTTACCATACGGACTGACCACGGTAAATACATCCGAATAATGCATTCATGCCCAACCTCTTGTGCAAACTGCACCAGCCACCAGGCACCTCCATCCATCGAGTGCGCCCGCACCCAGCACCAGGCGGCTCCATGTACCGTGCGGCAAAACTTGTTGAAATGATTTGCTCGCCACACGGTCGGACGAGCCGGTCGCGGAGACTAATTTCACCGAGTTCCGTTTGTACTAGTGATTTCATCGGCTCACGACAGGCGGGACCGAAATTATTTCTTCCCAAACTTTGCCATCGATAATAGCTTTGGCTATTAATCATCTTAATTCGCGTGCTTCGCCCAGAGCTTCCGCGTTCGACCTGAGGCGCAAATCGAGCAGGCACTTCGTACCGAATCGGAGCTCGTTGTGCTCTAGGTTCCTAAGTGCCGGACGAGAACGGTGGTCGCACATTTCCCACCGGGAAGAGAAGAACCCGAATCTGGGCCGTGCCGTGCTAAGGGCCACGCCAGGTCGAGCGAGAGAACGGCACGTGGTGTGGCCCCTAAGTGACGAGGGCACTCGAGGGTCGTCTAGCGGCTGGATGAAAAGAAAGAACTAATTTGAATAGATTTTATCGCCTTCCAATAATAATAATTTATCACTTGGTGCAATAGTACGCCACGATGTCGTCGCTTGGTGCTGGAGTGGTATTGGCATCGGCACTCTCTCTCTCTCTCTCTCTTGGGACACTGCTGTACAGTACAGTAAAGCACCGGTGTTCGTGCACCGGTGTCTTTGAATTTGGCAAGCTGCTTGCTCAAAAATATAAGTTTGAAATCCTTTAATCTACCGACCAGCATCTCGCGCACGGGTGGGAAAAGGAAATGCGACCCGGGACAGCTGCACACGTACTCCGGCGTGTGTGTGTGTGTGTGTGTGTGTGTGTGTGTGTGTGTGTGTGTGTGTGTGTTGGGGATGGTGTAAATTTATGCTGAAAAATCGATGGCCATTGATCGTGAAGATTATGCCCGGGAGGGTATCGTAATGCGAAGGGAGGGTTTTGCGTTTATCGTTTTTTGTTCTTTTTTGGCTCTCGCTGGTGCGGCTCATCGCGCAAAATTCAATATTGTTTTGTGTCGCCTCGGTATGGGAAAATGATTATCGCCGAATTTCGATCTGAATGGTTCTGGTCGTCGGTTTTGCAGCACTGTCTGTCTGCTTGCGTACATGGTCTGTACTGTTTTGTGTTGTTCTTTATTTGCTGAAGTATTGATTGGTGGTTCGATAAAGTGAGCTAAAGTGAACGGAGGATTACTGGACGAAACAAATTGAAGTGTTCCGTGAGGATGGCTCGAATAAGCATTAAAAATAAATTCGTTTTCATAAACTCGTGTCATTTGTTTGGTTCTGCCTCTTACGCGACATTTTCTTCGGTAGCAATGTTTTGGTTTTATTACAAGATTATTGATTTCACCAGATGATGCTCTCGTTTGGGAGTTAACAGCTACAAGAACTATTAAATAATTAGCAGCATAAACGAAAAGCAATAGACCGAACATAAATAAAGAAACAAAATGTGCCCTAAAATACGTTTGCAAGCATTTACTTAGCGAACACACAACCACTAACGACCTTTAGAGAATGCTTATTTTCCTATTTTCCTATTTTCCCCCCATCTGGCTGTGTGCAATGGAACGCATTTTGCCAACTCCAGAAGAAAATGTGGACTATTTCCGTCTGCTTCCCGAGTTTGTTTTGGCCCTTTAACTACACCACAATGTTTATATGCCTTAATCTTTATTTTCTTCCACGAATGAGGTGATTTGTTTTTCCTCCGCCACCCCCCCCCCCCCCCCCCCAAAAAAACACCAACCACCGGCCCAACTTTATATGGAACGTGCAGAGAGCGATGGCGGAACGAAGGAACCTTTCCTAATGGAAATAATGTGAGTGAAATAATAATTTTATTTAGCTCTTCACTTTGCTGTCTGCTTCGCGGCGTGAAAGTTTGTTTCAAAAGCTTCCGGACGTACGTATGTGTATGTGTGTGTGTTTTTGTGCGAATGGAAGAAGTGGCTAGTGGGGAAAGGTACACGAAGAGAGCAGATGCATTGGCAGCAAAGTTTCCGTCCGCTTTTTGGACGGCGGTTTTTCCCTCTGTGTGTTTCACTTCCGGGAGCCACGAAACAACCCCTAGAGGGAACTTGTTTTAAGACGCTCGCAAACCGTCGCTTAAAAGCTAACCCAGAATGCAACCAGCAGCACAATCCCTCCCCTAAACAAATACACCGAAATGAAACAAACTAGCAAAAAGCGCACCGAGAGGACGTAAACAAGGCAGCAAGAAGTAGTCTTCAAGCAAATGGAAACAAATACCGTTCTGTTTAACGTTCTCTCCTTGCCCGCGCGCGCGCCCGTCTGTGTGTGTGTATGTTATTGAAACAGTTTTCCACTAACGTTTCGTTTTCATGCCGTTGACGCAGCACACAAAAAAAGGCACAACAAACAATGCGATAAGGAAAGATAGACGGTGCCTTATGTGATTACCCTCGGACACACACACACACAGCTCAACTGCCTTCAGCTGCCCGGAGCTGTCCGCCAATCGGAAAAGCTTCCTGCGTCCACTTTCCTTCGGCTTGGTCCTGCTTTCCCATTCGGCGATCGAGCGTCTTGAAGGACGCTTTGGAAAATATTGGTTGTAACGATGGACCCATCAGTGAATCCTGCAATGGCAATGTATATTTCCGGTTTTCTTTGCCACTTTTCCACATGCCTTCGGGACGGATGGACATTGCTCGATTTCGAACGACGAGTGAAATGAATTCTAGTACGCCCGGAGAGCACCAGCGGGGGCCGGTGGGATGATGACGATACATTAGATAGGAAAATGGCTGAAATTCGTACATGGCTGCTTCTGTGTGTCTTTTGTGCGTGTGTGAGTGCGTGTGTGTTTTAGTGAAGACTGAATGGATACATGAGTAACGCCGGCGGGAACGCTAGCAGCTCGAGATAGAAGGGTCAACGAAATTGTTAGCCCGATTTTATGAGAGCGATAATCGAATTAAGAGACGATGATCCAACATTCTCCTGAACCGTGTGTGTTTGCGTATGTGTGTGTGTGTGTGTGTGTGTGCGCCCGAAAAGCCCCTGGAGTGGTGGGTGTAGGACCCCGAAATAAATTATGATCTATAAAGTTTCCCCTCAGCGCTCCAGCGTTATCACTTTTTCGGTCACTCACATTTCTTCCCTTTCTGTTCGGTACCGTCGTAAAATCGGACGAAATTTTCATTCCACCGATTTCACCAACCACACGTGCAGACACACACACACACACACACACACAAACACACACACGCTTTCTTCGGTTGAAAAGAGAAGATTCCTCCGCCATACAAACGCAGCCAAGGATGAAGCAACCGAAGCTCCCGTATTCTTTTAATAGCTTTCGATTTGTACGGCACGAAGGGATGGAAGTTCGGTCGAAGGAGGATACGGTCCGGCAAGAGAATGGCTCTATATCGTCGCCGTCGTCATCGTCAGTCTTGGACATTCGTCTATTTTTGATCCATTCTGTAGGTTAATAGGACATCGAGACGGGTGATGCAACCCCCGTTCTTCGCACCAGCTACGTAGTGTGGTTGACAACGAGCTAATGGATCGATAAAATTTCCCCCACCCCCGAAAACAGTACAAGACAAGGGAATAGCACCCCATGAGCGCAAAATCGATCGCTCGGAAAGCAGTTATCCATCCAACACGATCCTTCGATTGTGACAAACATCTAAAAAGTGGTCGAAAAGGGATACAACTTTTCACCGTGGGCGCGGCAGTGGAGACGAGCGGGCAAAGTTTGGTGGAAAATTGTGTGAAAATTACATCTAATCTAACCGGGGCTACGGAACCACCGGAGAAATCCCAAGCGTCTCTTTATGTGATTGTGTGTGTGTGTGTCCGTCGACTTTCTAAGCCAATTCCGGTCGAGTTAAATGCATGCGCTACCAGTGCTGGGCGTTATTGTGTGAAACCAGCAGGAAAACTTCAAAACACCGAACGTGACCAGGATGCCGAAAAGGAAATTCGATCGCTTGCAACAGTGGAAAAAGTTGCACGGAGGAGGGTGGGGGGAGGGGGGGGTTGGCGGTGAACTTTGGATCAGGACCTCACAGACAAAGCGAACAAAACGAGTCAACGAACTTGTTTCCATGCAAAGCTCGCACAATGCCGCCCGCTTCTTCAATCCAGCTCGTTCGGTTAGGGAAGTTTTTGTTCGGGGCAAAAGTTTTCCCGAAAAGCTCAAAACAAACTTTCCTTGTGTGTAGTGGTCAAAGGCTACCACTACTGATCAGTTTCATGATCAAGATAAAGCTAAAAGTGAGCAAAATAACAATATTCTACCAGACCAACTGAACTAGCACATTATTTTACATCAAACGGCACAGTTTCAGGGAAAACGAAATATTAATTTCGATCTGTTTCGTCCACCTTTTCTCGAGAAACCGATAGCGTGATGAAAAATATGCGCCACAGAAAGAGAAAAATCGGCGCTGCCTATTACCGCCCCGTTCAATAAACAGCCGAACAGCAGATCAAAGCAGCGTTGCATCCAATCCACGGCCCGCCCCGGTTTCCGGCGGGACCTAATATCAATATGCGTCAATGCGCCTGGGCCTGGGACCGGAACTTTCCGTCACCAAGCGCCAGTACAGACAATGTAAGCTGCGGCCGATCCGTACCGGCCGGGGCAGCACCGATTGTTCCGGTGCTGGATGCGTTTGAAGTTGTTTTTATCAGCACTGGATTAGTGGAATAATAAACTATCCATCCAAAGGCAACGCAACGGTGAGCTACGGGAAGAGCAGGAAGTAATCAATATGTACAGAACGGAATGGGTTTCAGCAAGTAAAAAACATGGATGTTTTTGTAATTCAAATTTACAGCATCAATCGAAACGGAAAAACATATTTACTTCCTTTTTAACATTTGCACTCGTTTTCGTCCCTTATCCCCAAACTTTTAGAACGTTTCGGGGAATAGATGTGCCTTTGTCGCTTTCATTTTACAGCAAAAAGTGTTGATTGGGACGCACCCACACCCACACACACACACACTCATCGGGTTGACTTTTCTTTGCTCATAAATCGTTGCCAGATTTTAATTAAAAATCGGACGATCACTGTCACATGCACATACACAATTTTCTGTCACCATGCCGCATATCGTTTTATGTCCCTTTTCAACTCTAACTTTCTCCGTTCTCTCGCACATGTTCTGCACTCCGTTTTCTCTCTCTCTCTCTCTCTCTCTCTCTTTCTCTCTCTCTGTCTCTATTTCGCTCATATGTTACCGCGTTGATAGATGACGTTTATCATCGACCGAGCGTTCTGTGGTTGCTTCGATTTCGAAAATCGTTCTTTTGGTTGTTTTGCTAACACAAAAAAAAATGAATGTGCTCATCATGAGCTAGCCTGTCCAGTGGCATGCCAACCAGTCCATGGGCAACAAGCTCCAGTCGGTTGGTGGGTCACACCATTTCTCAGAACACTCTGCGTTTATTTATCTTCCAGTTGACATTGCACGGTACCGGAGGCAGCGTGAAAAGCAAACCCCAGTGACAGAAAAAAAAACAGAATAAATCTTTTCAATTAAAAACGCAAACCGTGGACCGGTTGCGCTTAGTTTAATATTCGGGTATTTATCTTGTTTCACTTTTCGCCTTTTGTTGGTTCCATGTTTTTTTTTTGCACGTTATAAAGGCCCGCGAGACGCTGGTCACAGTTCGGCTGTGCAGCATTGTCGGTGTGGCACATGTTCGCTCTAACATTTAAATTCATGCAAAACGCAACAAAGACCGTTAGGAATTGGCCTCCTCTGCCTCCTCTGCGTCTGACCGTTCTTCCCCGTCTCCGTCTGCTCCCATTAACCTTGACAATGCCGTTTGGGGTGGGACACAAACTTCCATCCAACAATACTGCGGCGACCTCGCTCCCTCGCTCTGGTTGCTGTCCGGTCGGTATGTAATGGATGGATAAAATTAATTAGTACACCACATGTCTCCGAACAATGGGGCTTTTAACAAGGCTCTTAACTGCCCACTGTCTCGCCACATTGTGTCCGGCGATGTCCCAATTTGGGCTGACGAAACGTGAGACTTTCGTTGGGTGAGTTGTGTCCATCGGATGCTCTGTGCGTTCGTACAACTCCATTCCCTTTAAGGTCCGGTGCATGCATTCTTTTTTGTCTCCTTTCTCCGACGATAAACATAAACCTTCCCCTCAACTTGCTGCTCCACCTGCTGTTGGTCGTCGGCTAATGCTCGGGCATTTATTGTTGTTGTTCTTGGTTTATTTGGCAACAGCGGGAGTTGCTGTGTACTGCAAAAAATGATACGCACAATGATGCTTCAAAATGAACACTTTACGAGATCGGGAGTCATGCGTTCATTCTCATTCCGATGAACCTCTCCGGCTCTTGCTCGCTCGTTTCCACTCCTCCGATCCGTTGGCTCCCAAAAAAACAGGAGTAACCCACCAAACGACCGGGCATGCGATGCAAGGGGATGCAATAAATCATTGGAATGTAACGAAAAATGTGACAGCGTGAAAGAATGTCTCCGGTGGATGGAGGAGGACCACCAGATCATAACACTCCGTTTGTCGGTGTCGGGCCAGGCGTCGCAGCAAGGACCTTGAGCAAGGCAATTCGTTCACGTAGCTGTCCGCTGCACGTCGACTTACGCTGACACCTCGCGTGATCAAAGCGATATCAAGATATCACGGTGGCACTGTGTGTGCGCCCGGAACGTAGTTCCTCGCCCAGTTCGTCTAGCCTCGGCTGGTAAAGGTAACGTGATCTCGATGTCACCATTTATCTCCTACTATGACACTCACCAGCCAGACCGTGTGTCCTTCATTATCCCTTTTATGGATCATCGTTAGCGAACGTGTCCAACCCGCCCTCCGAGCCGAGGTGCTGTGTGTAAGGAATGTTCATCAAACGAATTCCCACGGATTCGACCAATCGGATCCCGCGTTAATGCGGCCATGCACCAGAGTGGAGGCAAAAGCAAATCGATAACCTTGCCACCGCCCGCGGCACCCTTTCCCCGCGCACCAATGTCGGGAGGAAGGCAGGGATTTAACGATTCCATTTCAACGCAAACCTTTGCAGCATTGACACTGGCTTCCCTTGCATCTTCTGCCCCGCTTTACCGCATGCACACGATTGATTTGTTTTAAATTATTCATCCCCATGCACGCCGCGGCAGAGCCCGAGAGTGCTGACTTCAAATGGAACCGCGCGCGCCATCGATGCTCCTTAATGCTAATGCCACTGAGCCACAGTGGCCGTGCGCTGACTGTTCCCTCTGCCCGCCCTCACCGGGCCCGGATAGTTCCGGTGGCTGCAGCACGTCCGCGTTCCGGCAAGATTTCCTCTGAGAGTCATTTATTGCAACTCCCAGCACCCAGCACGACCAGTAGCAGCGACCAGTCGTCCCCCGGTGGAGTTCAGCCGCGGAGTCAACAGTGCTAGCGACGCAACCGTCCGCAACCGGATGCTGTGCTATCGGGTGCTGCTGCTGCCGGAGTTCCGGAGTGCCGTTCGGGTGAGTTTCGGTGGCTCGCGGTCCCTGGCGTCTGCGCAGAACGCCTTGCGTACGCTCGGAGGATCTCGGGGCCGTTCTTCCGTTCACCCGGGGGGGGGGGAAAACAGGGGAGTGCGACCTACACCGGTCGGTGTGGAGTTCATTCGTTACAGACTGCTGGACGCCTGGACGGTTTTGGGTAGATCGGCCAAGCGATGTCGTTGCGGCTGTCAGTATCAAACGATCGCTGGCCGGCGCTGTACGCTGTCTGGCGAGTGTGCGGGCGATGCTGTCGTACCCGTGACCGTGTTGTTGAATAAATCATCAACGAACGCTTTTGACAGTTCTGTTGTTGTTGGTTGAGCGACGACTGATGTTCTTCATCGACTGTTGCTGGTGACGCGGTTGCTATAGTTTATGTGGATTAATGTGAAGAACTGCTATAACAAGTGTGTGTGTTGAGTGTGGAAATTTAAGTAACATCTACAAAAATTTCTCATCCAAATTCGTAACTCTCGTGCTAAAGTTCAGACATCAGCTGTTGGTGAATTAACCGTCGCGGTAGTTAGTGTGTCATGCATATTTAACACACTCGCTCTATCCTTCTGGTCGGTCTGGTTGCGTCCCTTCCAGTCGCATTCGCAACAAGAAGCAGTAAATTCCACCCGGGAATGCGAGCCCCTGCTCCCAGCGGGTTCGCGCTAGCTAATGGAAGTTTGATCAGTGCAAAAGTGAGTTATCGTTATCGACTTATCGGTTAGCCGTTCCCAAAGGGCACTTACCCGGGGAACGCTCGCCCTGCGGTTCACCGAAAACGGTGTCTGGTGCGTGATGTGTGTAGCCATGGCAACGACCGTCTGAAGGTGTATATACAGACGTAGACGCACAGCTTCTCACCACCCCAAAAGAGCATCATCTAGCGGCGCGTGGATTAAACGGCTCAGGTTTCATTCGTGGAAAGCGCGGGAATAACCAATAACCAGGTACGAACTGATCGGGTTTTTACTGTCTACCGATACCGAGCACGCTGGGTGCAATTCTCGTACCTTCATGTTATACGATCGCCCATCCACGCAAACCACACACAAACACACGCACACGCACCCAAAGTGGCAAGAGTCGTTTGCGAAAATGAAGTTCATTCACTTGCGCCCAATAACCGCAAGCAAAGGTGTGGGTGTGTGTGGGTGGGTGTGTGTATGAGGGGGGTTGCGTGATACCCGTAGTAAGATAATCCTCCAGTTAGCATCGCCACAGATCAAAACACCGGCACCTCAACGCTGCTGGAAAGAAGTCAAACAGCTTAGTAAGAAAAGGGCAAAACATGCGAAAGTAAGAAAACTCTCCACAAGAAGCAGCAGTATTAAATATGATTATATGCATTATTAACGCTTTTACGATACCGAAAAGGTAATTTTGCCGCGCACAGCTTTCGTAGCGCAGCGGGTTGCCGTTGCCGTTTTCTTCATCAGCGCTAAGTGTTTGGGGTGTCATGTTTTCCCTGCGCGCCTTTCTCTTCCTTCCCTTTCCTGCTCGCAACACCGTGCAAAGCGCAGGCAAGCCAAATAAATGATATTCCCCGATTGGGAGTTGCGTTTTTATCGCACGTGTTTAGAAGCGGTTTGATATTTGTTGCTGCCCAAGTGCCGTGCGTTCCTCTTAACTCGAATCTCACTCTCCCTCTCTCTCAGTCGCTTCCCACGAAGCTCAGAACGGTTAATGGCTTGGAAGAGACAAAAAACGATGATGCTCTGGGGGGGGGGGGGTTGAATGCAGGAGGTTGTAGGAAGTCCCATTGGAAAATTGCTCGATTGCCTCGTTATCGTGCCGTTACATAAATGGAAGAAATTCCCCCGAGTTAGCCACACAGTGGGTACGACTCGGTTCAGCGGGCGAAATGGGCTTATTATATTCACTGGCTGCTAGTAACCTCCTACCCACCCGCTGGGCAACATCATTTATGTGTTGGTTCAACTTTAAATTGTTTTCCAACTGCAAACTATTTAGTAAAAAGCTCGCAAACAAAATGCCATTAGAGATACTGTCACAAAAACGGTGACTCGCTTTACCTCTGCCCTTGGCATTTACAGAGTGAAACAAAGGGAGAGAAGGAGAAAGAGAGAGAGAGGGAGTGCGAGCTTTGGGTGGGTTTCTCCGCATCTCGTTTCAGTTAGTCGCGCTGGCCGGGAGCCAAGCTGGCCGGCCAGTTGTTCAGAAAATTTCTCATTAAACTCCGGAAAGATTCGCCAGATATGGGGAAATTGACTACTGGCAGCTGTCTGTTACCGCAAATGACGGGTTAGGATTGTAATTATAAGTTACTCCCTGCCCGGAATGGCATTCCGCAGTCGTTGATCGTCCTGTGTCCCTCGTTTCTGTCCCGTGATGATAACCCTCCCTCCGATGCTAGCAATAAAGGATTGCAAAACTTCCTCCCAATCTCGTTGCTGCAGATGAAGCTGACGGTTGAAAGGGAGATACACGATATACGACCTTCCGACTTCGGACTTCCGGTTTTTTTCATGTTTCTTACATTCTTTCTGTCCCATCTTTCCCAAGCGTGTCAACGCGATTGATTGTCATTAAGCTCTGTGGAAGAAACGGTTCCATCATCAAATTTTACCCCGTTTGGTGTGTGTGATTTTTTGCTGCCCGGGCACGAGCTTTTTTATTTGCCGACGCAACCGAAAAGTCGCTCCCGACCGAGCAAAACATTCTTCGGAAAAATGGGCGTAAAAAAGGGGTGAAAACAAAATTGAAACAAACCAAGCGAACGCACCGCACCGTCGCCTGGAACGATAATGAAATTCTTTCCATTTTCGACTTTGTGCCTTTTTACTTTGTGATGTGCCGCTGTGTAGGGACATCCGGTCACAAAGTGTGTGTGTGTGCGTGTGGAAGAAAATGTAAACTTTCCGACCCCTTTCCAGCCTTTCCAGCCCCTCGAACGCTCTTCTTCGTGGATTACAGGGGGAGGCGAGTGAAACTTTCCTGTCGCCCCGTGCTGTGTGCCGTGGACACGGGCTGGTTACTTTGTATGGACCCCCCTCTTGGAGCTCGCGGCAGACATTGGAGGTGGTTGGACATTGATTGAGGGTCCCCGGTTTTGATCCCCGATGGTCGATGGAAATCGCGCCGCAATTTAATTTAAATCGCCGCCAAGAGAGAAAGCCATAAAACTTTTACATCGCGTGCACCGTGCCCGTCTTCGTGGCGTGTTCTTTCCCTCCGACACATTGAGCATTCTGCGTGGACACTCCAAACGGGGGGGTGGGGGGTGGTTGGTTGCTGTGGTTGTTGTTGTTATTTTTAACATCCTAAAAGCATCCCATCGGACAAGAGCGCAAAAGGAAATTTGGAACAATTTGCGGACGTTGTTGCCAAGTCTTTGAAGATGCGACATCGTTCGTTGCTCGTTTCGGGCGAAAGTGACCAGTGTAAGAGCAAAATTGAGCCACTAATATAAAAGATCAGCACTTCCGTAGATCAAAGTCATGCAAAATGGGGGGAAAACAGGCATGGGCGAGAGAGAGAAAATCTCTATTAAGAGCACATTTGTAAGAAATCCTACCAAAGCAAATACCTGAGTAAAAATGGAGAAGAAAATTGCCATTTCATACTGAATTCTGGTTGCGAGCAAGCTAGGGGGCCCCCACGCTGAAATGAATGCAAAATTGAAAGCCAAAATTGTCTTAGATTATTTAATTTACCACCGGAACCAAGCGACTCCGGTCCGCGGGTGGTGTAGTTGCCTTTTTACCCACTCTCCCACCCTACCTTCGCCTAGACCGGATTGTGTTTTGTTCACCTGTAAGTGGTAGTCAAAAAAAAAAAAGAAAACCCCCGCCAGATCCACCTAATGGAGGACAAATGCACAACCGACGCTGCTTTCTTGGAAGTTGCGTTTTATTTTTCCCATCCGCGTACATGGTGCTTTCGAGGAAAAGCAAAGCAGGAATTCAGCGTCGTCGTCATCGTCTTCATCAGCATCGTCGAGAGCCAATTTAGGCATTCATCTTTTCATTTTCTAAGAGCCTGATCGTGAGCGCTTTGTTGTTGTCCTGTTTGGTTTTTGCCTCCAGCCATGCCAAGTTCTTAAAAATAAAGTAGCACCCACCCATAAAGGTGGGTAGGAGGCATCGTCCGAGCAAGGAAGGCACGTATTCAATACGTGCTCGGAACGGTTCCACACATATCCACTGAGCCACCGGTTTGAAACCGTCTCCTCATTTGCGGCAGCAAAGTTTCATTGAAATATTGTTTGAATTAAATTTTACAGCCCACAAGCTGTGTTCGGCCGCTGCTTGCTTGCTGCCGCCTCCGTTTAACGATCGATCGTTTTGGAAGCTGTGGAGCGGAGGGGGCGAGAGGTGCGCTACCGATTAGCTGGTGGAATTAATACACCTTTCATGTGCATCGAAATGTGAACCACGTGAGCCACCCACTCGCACTCAATCCAGTGGAAAGCATCTTCTCCGTTTATGTCTTTCATCGGATGAGTTAGGTATCGTTCGCCTTTTTGAGGTTAAAATTTAACGACATCTCCAGCTCATTCCGGCTCCAACTCGAGGGCTTTCCACACAAACTCTCTCTCTCTCTCTGCGTTCTGGCATGGGGGCTGGGGTTGGGGAAAAGGGTGTTGAGTTGTCTTGCGTCCGGAGGTTTTAGAGCCTCCTTTAAGACAACGTGACTGGTACGGGAGAGGACATAAATCTTCAACTGCTTGCTAATGGGCGATAAATGTAAAGAATGGGGTGTGGGACGGGTTTAACCCACCCAGGCGGCCCGGTCGCTTGACTGACTGAATGAAGTGAATGGTTTTGTCTTTTGGGTCTCTTTTCGGGGAAGGTGTAAAACGTGACCCCAAGAAAGTTGTGATGCCCTACTCCGGAGGGGTGAGAGCATTAAGCATCTTGACCAGTTCCCTTCCTTTATGCTCGAACTGCCGTAATGAGAGGGTTTGGCGAGCAGAAGATGGTTCCCTTAAAGCAGCAGGCCCATGATTTTGCATTTCGTTCCACTGAAAGCGTTTCATTAAAAGGAATGTTAATGGAATGTTAATATCTACCGGTTATACGGCTGTTGAACGATCTCTGCTCGTGCTCGTGTTCGAAAGAAATGCTGCCATGTGATGAATGCTCTTATTACATTCCTCTGCGTAACGCTGCTTCATGTTTTGCGTTTCAGCTCAGGCTACGGTTAAAGTTTCACTCACGCCCCCAGAATCGTATCTCCGCACATCGACGACTGTTGCATGTTTCATTTGCTTCCATATTGGCAGACGGTCGCGTGGAACGTCCCGAAACTGGAAACCATGCAGGGAGCAGGGCAAAAACACACGGTCACCGTGATCATCCGCTACACGCCAAGAGGCGAAAGTTTTCCAATTTGCCAAATGGACTTGCTGTTGCGTTTGATATTAACTTCAAATCAGCAAATCGACACCGACTCATAAACATCTTGCTCGCTGCTAAGAAGCTAACACAAACAGAACAGATTCTTGCCCGCGGTTTACGTAGCGTTTGGGGCGCAATCGTCGGTGTCTGTGTCTCGCCTACGACAAAAAAGCTCTCTACCCTTGCGTGGATGGAATGGTGACAGCGAAAAACATCCCGCCTGTGACATTCCAAGACACGATTCTTCGTCTCTGCATGGAGCAAGGAAAAAAACGGAAAAGAGTGAAATTAATCTGCTCTCAAAAAGTGCTCTCGATACGCCATTCGATTCGCCCCGAACGAACCACCCTTTGTAAACGGCTGTTGTAATTTCGCCCGCAGAAAAGCGTAAACGGCGGCTACTGCGAAAACAATCTCGCTCGATTGTCAAACAGCAGACCGAACGGCAGTGTAAATAGACTGAAGGAAGGGGGAAAAGGGGACTGAAAGAATGAACAACCACAACAGCAGGCGCACCCTTCCGTGCAGGGCAACGGACGAAGGGAATGGATATCATTTTCCAATATCGCATTACGCAGTGTACAATATTTGCGCAAGCGACCACTTCTGACAGCGCAGCATAAATAATTTACTTAAATCGATGTAAACCCATCCGCTAAGAGTAGTATCCCTTATCTTTCTGACCTCTTCTCTTTCTGCTTTCAGACTTGCGGCCACTGTCCGGGGCACGCACGCTTGCTTCCTGCACGCACGGACACGGCTCTCGGGGAATCAACACCGGAAAGGACCTCAAGGACGACCACATCCGCTAGTGTCTGTGTACGCGTGTGTTTTTCTCTGTGTGTGTGTGTGTGTAGAAGTATGTGGAATGTAGCTAGCAATTTGTGCGTGCGTGCGAAAACCCGTATCTCGGGCCCGTCGTAAAAAGTTATCGCAAAGCGAAAGGGTGATTTTATTAGAATACTGACAACATCTGACGGACTGCGTGCGGTGTGGCCTAAGTAAATAAAACGGCCTATTTGCACTTTCTTTCTCGTGGGTGAAAGTGATGTGGACTCGCATCGGTTGGTACGTGCGCCGGAAGGCTTACACTGGCACCGGGTCCTTAATTCTGCGCTAAACTGCCGCGTCAGGATGTGTCCGTGAGGTGCTTCGCACGTTCGCCGCCATACTGCCTGCGCGCTTCCTTAACGTCGTACCGATTCTAATCTGCCCTGTAGCACGCCCACTGCAGTTCAATGGGCGAATGATTATTACGATTATTGCTAAACAAACACACGCACGCACACTCATCTAGACAACAACAGAGTGAACTGAGCAAGCCTTGCGGCGCCCTTCCGAAGAAATAGGAATGTGCGAATTTGACAACCCGTGTCGCACGTCACAGGATGTGCGAATATGATGGCCAATAAAGGCGAAGGACAACAGCAGTGCGCTCGCTGGCTGCCAAAAGGGTTAACGACGGAACGCAAGTGCTTATGCGTATCGAATCGTAGATATCGGCCAGATTGAGCCCCAGGGAGTGTGGAGAGCGTGGGGCGATCCGTGCTGGTAGAGACATATCTCGAAACCCCTTCGAACCAGCCGCCCGAAATGACGGTCGTCGTTCGCTTGACTCATAAAACGATTTTCCACAGCAGCGGCCGTAGTGAGCGCCCATCGGCTCTTTTTTGGCCCATCGGCCCAAACGAAATCGAAAATCGGAGCAACAGCACGCGAGAACAAGTGTAAAGTGTGAAGTGTGAGGGCGAGCTAAGAAGGCCGCAGTGGGGTGAAAGTGGATTTTTACAAAATTTATGAAACGGCCAACCCCAAACGGTGTTTGGGCGCAAAGGGCGGTTTTGCAAATCGTAGCGCTTCTCCATCTGGTTCCGTTATAGTTAAGTTTTTTGTTGTTTTTGCGTGGTTTGGAAACATTTCCCGCCCCGGCCCCCAGTGTGAATGACCCAGCAACGAAGGACGTGCAGCTAGGCACAAGTCATCGAAGTTCCGGGTTGCAACTTCTCTCTATCGAACCATCTCAAGTGTGTGTGTGTGTTTCTGTGCGTGTTGTCGTCCCGTTCGTTCGTTCGGTGTACGTGATCGGTATAAAAGCGGCAGAAATTATGTACGTCGGTTCGGGTCGACCTTCTACCGGTGGGGCGGCGACGCCCTGGCCCACCCGACCGGCTGCTACCCGCCGAACCGGCGCTCGACAGCGAACAGTTCCGGCCGGTGGATTATTGCTGTGGCTGGGACTGCTGACGATGTTTGTCAAGGGTAAGTGTTGGGACGGAAACAGATGAAAGAAATCGAATCGCTCAAGAATAAGAGAAAAAAAAAACAGGAACAGAATTTTCCCTTAGTTCGGAAGAACGGAGCCACTCCCTACCAACGGTGTGTTTGGTTTCGGAAATGGTCACGTAGCACGTGTTTGCAAATCCGTTGGAATTTCCAACTAGTTTACCAAAGCACCAAGTATCCCGACGATAAGGTCGGGTGTCCCCGTTACTGGCCGTGTCGTGTCTTTAAATTGTGGGAAAAGGAAATTTAAAAGAGCAAGAGAGAGAGAGAGAGAGAGAGAGAGAGAGAGAGAGAGAGTGCTAAGAACTCTCGACCGGTAGGGCAGACGAAAGCAGACGAACGTTATTATTCCACACACATGCTCTTGCATCGATCGAGCTGATGATCAATCAAGATATTATGAGATTGTGATGACTTTCAACATCTTGCCAGCACTGTCAGGGGGACAGGGTAAGCTTGCAAAAAGGGATTTTCTCCGAAGTGAAGATGCCTCTTGTGTGTGTGTCGTTTTCGCTTCCGGTTGGAATGTATTTCAAAGCCTCTCCAGTTTAAAGAAGCTTAAGCAATCATGAAAACGATGTGCAACAAAACGCTTTATTCCTTTCTCCGACTCCCCCGAGACGAGAGGAAGGAATGTGAAAATGATTAGCTAAACGACCAAACTGATTAGACCGAGGCGAGGCGGTACATTAAAGCGATTTAAAGCGTAATCCCGGCGAACAGGCAGGGCGAATTTAATTATGTGCTTTCGTGGTGGTGTGCGAACGCGAAGCTTTTTAATTACAAGTTATCTGAGCTTCTCGTGAAAAGCCCTGTTTCTGGTAATAACTCTTTGGCGCTTACTGCTCGAAGCAAAAACTGCACCCATCCATGTTGTTGCGCCACGTTATTGAAAACAATATCTCTTCTCGTTAGGATGTCGCATCGGAGCGTTCGTTTTTTGGTTGGTGTTTGGTGTTTGGTGGGTAAGATTTATTTTCCACCCTGAAAAACACCAGCCCAAGCTTAATATCACACACACATACATACATTCACGGACTGGTTTTGTGGTGTTGTGGTGTTTTTTTTTTTGTCGGAAAAGTGGATGCGACTGATGCGTAAATTAAACCAAACGACAAACACTAGCCTCTCGCCTCTCCAGCCTAGTGATAAATGCCCGGGTCGATGGCAGATATTTGTGACCCCAAAACCGGCACGCTTACTGCGCAAAGGGGAGGAAGTGGACTGGAACTGTGACCCCAAAAGGATACTCCGTTTCAATCGTTTGCGGTAACACGGGTTTCGGGATGAGCCACGTTCATAATTTACGGTTGACCTCAAGTGTTGATTAAGTACGCTTCCGATAGGTTGATTAATTATTACCCAAGCCACCCCAAAAACGCTCCACAGCTCAATCGACCCGCCGGGTGCGGTGTGGCCTGTGTGTGTGTGTTTGTGTATTGGAAATAAAACACGACTAGGTGTGGAAACGTGGGTGCGCGCAGGACAACAGTGTGACGACGATGACTCCGGATCGGAACCATCAATCATGTGTCGGAATGCGAGCTCTCTAAAGCATGTCAAATGCAAACGCTTAGACGCTCGATACAGGGCAGCCAATGAGTGCTAAAATTGAATGAGAATTTATCCCCCCCAGGCACTTCCCTTGCCCTTCCCTGCTCCATTGCTTATTGAGTGTCGTTCAATTTATGTGAGTGGAGAGAGAGACAGGGAAATAGAGCGGGTCCTGTGCATACGGGCAGGTTTTAGTTAGGTTTTTGGACAGTCGGACAATGTTGTTTGGAAATGGTGCTTCAAAGGGAAAACACATACACCCACACCCAAATAAATCTCCCCGCCTCGCAAAAAAAAACACGATCTTTGTGCAAGTGCAATGATAGAAAATGACAATCCATCAATCATGTTTTTCTGGGCTGCTTCGGATCAATTTTAGTTATTTCATTTCCTTTCCCTTTTGTTATATCCCTGGATGTGCTCGGGACGCCCTTTTTTGTTCGTATGCTGCCCTTGTCCAATTCCAAACGAGCCAAACACACACACATACACATGGATGTTGAATGTTTTTTCAGGCGCGCCTATCCGTTTAGCGCTTTGATTCGTACAAGCTCCCGGTCCCATTCAAATACATCGATCTTGCAGATCCATACAGCCGGTAGGACCCTTTTTCTTGTGTGCTTTCTTCTGCTTGGTCGGTCGCTTGGGTTGACCTGCCGAAAGGGCTAAGGGGTAGGGCTGCAAAAGGACCAGCGAATCCTTTTTCTGCTGCTACAGCACGCCGACAGATGGTGGAGCGGAAAAAATACACCCGTGACCGTGACCGAGCTAGCGGACCGCGAAGGGCGGAGTGGATTTCCCCGAACTGAACGAGGATCGACCGCAAGACTGTGTTGAAAAGGGCGGCGGCAGCAGTAGCCGGAGTATGTCCTTCCGGGGGCATTCGAATAGAAAGAAAAACATCCACCGCCCCGTTTTGTGGCGAGTGGCGAGGCAATTGGGGAAGTAGTTTTTCCTTTCAGTTTTCCCTCCCAGCTTTGCGTTCGCTATCGAGGAGCGTTCGCTCCGCCACCCAGCGGTCCTTAAACCGGGATCAATAGCGATTCCGAGAGATTTGGCCGAACAAAAGCCAATAATGCTTAAACGTGCGCTCGTGTGTGTGTGTGGGTGTGTGCAGTGGAGAGAACAGGGCACAGGAACTCGACGGGGAAAATCCTCTTCAGCGTTCCCTGCTCACACGCATCGAATACACACATTCACGAACAAGCTTTCCGCTAATGCTTGAACAACCTCATTTTGCAGGGGGTGAATGGGGTGAATGAAGCTCGAGCACAACCAAGAAGGACACATAAAAGTGGCCAACGTGCTTTCGGGGCTGGCACGGGTGTGCGAAGCATTGAAGCGGAAAGCAATAGAGCAAAACTTTATCGCCCACCGAGGCGAGTGTTTCCGCGAACTGGTGTGGAGGTGGGTATGGGAACCTATTGCTCGACCCTTCCCCCCCCCCCTCCGGGCACGGAATGGCACACGGAAGCGGCTTACGGATGTGGAAAGTTTGGCATTTGTTTGTCGGTGGTTCCCGCTCGCACGCGCAACATCCCCGGATGATGATGGCGATGGTGGTGGTGGTGCATTATTGATACAACCCAATAAGCGCCATTTTAAAGCACAAAACCCTGCGTAACCGAGGGTCTCGGTTTAAGGGTGAAGGTGGGGTTGAAGAGCGAGGGAAAAAAGGGAAGCTTAGATACCGTCAGTTTATGGTATCTTTTGTTTTACAATTTCTGGGAAATAATTTGTGGGTTTTTTTGTTTTTCCTCTTTTTTTTCGTGCTGGAAAGTTAGACAGTTTCCCGCACAGAACGTGTCTTTACGGGGCTTCTGAAAGGCAACTGCCCACGGCACACGGCACCTCCAACTCACATAAGCGATTATGTTGCATAAGTTATTGAGGCATTGCGGCGAAGAGCCGGCCGACTACCAGCGGTGATCATTTGATCCTTGTTAGTAGCGGTCCGCGAAGAGCCCTGGTTTGTATGGTCCTAGCGGAAATAAAGTCGTTCGATAAGACTGTTACGACCAAATTAGGACCGCCAGATATAGCAGCCCCGGCGGAAGAAGAATGCATCTTACAATCAGTTCCCCGAACGTCGAGCTCGACTGGAGCATTCCCATCGCACCGACAACACTCGAAGGTCCGTGGCCTGTTCATTCACTAACGGTTGCTCATTTGCATAAGTGGTTCAGTGTGCCGCCGCCGGTGTGCTTTTCAAAACAGAATCGTCACCGCCATCACTGTCGTGCGGGTTCCCCTCCCCCCCCACCCCCTTACGAACGTTTCTCAATTAGCCGTCGCTTTCGTTGCTTCACTGCAGTGCAAATTAACCCCGTTGACGTAGTTGAGCAACGAAACTTAAAGTTCAGTGGCGCATTTTTTTTGTCCACCCCGTGCCAGTCTGCAGTTAAGTAGATTATGAGCTTTTGCTACAGCCGGGGCAGATGATGATGAGGCTGGATGGCAAGTTGACAAGTCATTCCAAAGGACCCGCCAAAGCACTTGTTACGGCGTAAGGAATACGGAAAAAAGGGCCGCCTTTTGTCGGCCGCCTGGTCGGGCAGAAGTCGGTCAGGCACTAATTTAGAGGGTGTTTTATTTGAATTATGTTGCAACTTTTTGCCACGAGACACCTTTAAAATGCTTCGCCCGCTCCCGCTCGTTCCCTCTTTCGGCGTGAGTAGCTTCGGCGTAAGCCCTCGAGCGTTTTGTCTGCCGCTCGGGCAAGCCTTTGCGGCTGGCCCTGTGTGTCTGTGTGCGGCTCAATAATAATTATGTAAATTCAAATAAAAACTCATTCAACCGTTCGTCGGCTCTGTTCGGCGGGCGGGCGAACAAAAATCTCGCTACATTACATCGAGTAGGGGGTGGGATGATGGTGGCGTTCGTGGTTCGCGCCCGGTCCCAGTGCCGCTTTCTTTGCTTTCTAATTCGTCACGGTCTGGCGGTGGAAAGGATTTTTATCGCTGTTTACAATCGGTGTGCCTGGGAGGCGCACTGGCAGCTTTTCCTACGAGCAGAAACTGTTCTTACAGGGAGGCGTTTTACAGGGTTTGACGGCTTAATAGTGAAGCCTTTCTGCAGTAGCTTACTGGTGGCAAAAACATTGTAAGCGACAGCGAACAGGTTGATAAAGAATTTAATAAAAATCATTTATTTGAAACAATGCTTAAAAAGCAAAAAAACGTATACTGCTTACAATAAAACCCTGCAATTCTGGGTGCCATGGAGTCTACCAAACTTTATCCCGAACGACTCCTCAGCCGTTGTTGGTGGTGGAAGTTTAGCATGAAATGAATGCAAATCTCCGAGCGTTTCTACGAAATCGCAAGGGAATTGACCAATTTTGTTCACCAACGCAAAGCAGCGCCTGATGAGCACCACTCTCATCGCCATCGATAAGATTTAAAGCGATTTGTTTGTTGGTCTATTAAATTGCACGCTTGTTTTACTCTATTTTCTGCCCTTCCTCTCAATCTAACTTCATCTAGCGGGTAGTGTACTTTTTTCTCGATAACAGAACAAAAGCTTCCATGCAAACGAAGATTAATTCACTTCGCCACAGTTTTAACCTCCTTTACTACAAATGATTGATCGCTACTGCCATCTTCCATCACCTTGTTGCGCTGGCTGCGGTGCTGTAGAAAGAAAGCAAGTATCTGAAACTCATTACGTTTACCGATCCCCATCGGTATTTAGCGAGTGAAGTAATTCATTTTCCACCGATCAAAACCGTCCTCCCTGGATGGCAGCGCAGCGAGCCGTTCTCTCTGGGGCTCGGGTGTATTGTGTTTAATGAGCTTGGAGAATTGTGGCCATTGCTTGGCGGCCAACAAGAGGCTCCTGGCAATTCTTGTGTTGCTTTTTATTCTCCCCTTTTTATTCCACGCTGCCAGCCCGGGGGGGGGGGAATGCTTTAGAAATCGCTTGAAGGAAGCGACTTCCGGCCGAGGATGCTGTGATGCACGATTGCGTTTAAGTTTACTGGATGATGGATGTGGAACCGTTGTGCCGGCGGGTTTGTGGAGCCCATGAAGCAGAATGAAGCAAGATTTGCCCTTTGTTGGTTGGAAATCTTCAGCAGTAGAGCGGTTTCGTATAAAAAAGGCAATAGCAAAGATGCATTTTTCAACTGTCCCCCTTCTTCACTGTGGTCAATTTCCCGTCCTCGTCCAATTAAAATAAAGCTCCAGTGAAGATTACGAATGCATGGGAGAGTTTTTATCGTGCAACCGATACAATCAATTGCTTCCGACAACGGTACAGTAAAATGCTTTATGCAACAGCTCCTTGTAACTCTGTGTGTTGCTGGGCGCTGGTGTGTGTGTGTTTGTGTGGTACGAACGTACTTATCGGGAAGTGGGAAGGTTTTGTGCGCAATAAAAACATATTCAGTTACAAATTGAACTGAAACATGGAGCGGGGAGAAGGGGGACCTACCAAACACAGCCACTCACACAACCAGCTTCCGTTTTGTAGCTGTGCAGTGCTTGGAATAATGATGCAAGCTCAAGCTGCATCGCATTTGTGCCGGCCAGGTGCATCGGAAAAGTATCGAACAGAATGGGTACTCTACTGGTGGCCCCTGTGGTGTAAGTGCAAAGCGGTACCGGCGTGTCCGTAACCACCAAAGAAGGAAGGAACACTGTAGTATTGTCGAACGAGTCGGTTTCGCCACTCGGTTTCGTGTTTGGTTGAACGCTTCGATTACTTTGCAACAGTATCAGCAGTAGTAGCAGCAGAAGCAGCAGCTGCAGTAGTTGTCCCAACAGTTGCCAAGCCTCCGTGTGCACTCCTATCGGTTGCCTTGCATCGGAGGTGGAACGGATACATCAATGTTTTTCGAAGCAAGCGAGTAAGAAAGGGTAGTATAGAGGAGAGGCACCTTTCTGCTATGTTGGTAACATCTGGCCCGGCCCGAATTATGGAGCATAACATTTTGGGACCTCCCAAAACCCGAAACACAGCCTTCAGGACACGAAAGGACAGTTCATTTTCACAGTGCAGCTGAAAATGGAGCGCTCACCCCGGCGACAAACCCGGGATTCCGGGATCGGATTTGAGATTTCACAAATCCGCCCCCTCTTCTCTGGCACAATTGTTGTGGAGGAAGCTGAAGGGGAGCATTTTCCGGTGTCCCGCAAACGCATCACACCGGTGTACGCGTTCGAGTGTGCAGTCGCTTCACCTGATCGGTGTTTCATGCATCGGCTACTGGTGTGGGTGTAGGTGCCGAGGTCTGAGGCCGATTGATATTGGGCTTCAATTTTCATTTCCGGTGTCGAAACGAACTGATGCGCGCACAGGAAATAGCAGGCCTCGGCATGGCTGCTTTGCGAAGGAGATTCGAGATGGACAGTAAACCGAACGGGCACACCACCGGGTCGTATGAATATCGGCTACCGGTCATTCAAATCATCACCTTGATCGTTGCTTGTCTCCGACAGTGACCAATGAAACATCCCTTTGAATTCAAATGAAGTGTTGGCCGTGGTTTTTGTAAGGAGAAAGAAATCAAATTATTGGAACGTTCTTTCCCTCCGTCACATGACACCCTGGCGGACAGATTACGGGGGTGTCGGTATTCAAAGTCCCAAAAGACTCCACAAAAGACTCCATCAACGGCTATCGAATGGAGTATTGCCGGCAGCATCACAAGTCGCAAGTAAAAGTAAATTTCCGCTCGAAATTCGGACTGCTGCGGTTGCGATCATCGTGCCATAGCAACCCTCGAGCTTGATTGACCGGAAAGCAGAAAAATGAGTTAAACAGCTCCTAGCCCTCCCTTCGTCGCTGGTGTGTTTTGGTTGACCACCAATTTACCCCGAAAATCACCCCCTCAAACTGGGAACTAAACTACCGCTGACGGGAGCCTTTTGGGGAGAAAGTAGGACGCAAAAAAAAACAACAACAACAACCTCAAGAACTTTCACCCGGAGCGAACGACCATTTACAATAGTCAGCGGAAAATGGAGGAAATTGGTCATTATTGAATGCTTCGGTTAATGGTAGGCCATCGTTTCCTGTCCAAAAGGAACGCTTTCCCCAGCAGGAACACAGCTTCGGGCGGGGCGGGCTGGCAGGCAGGCAGACGGGCCATCCGGAAGGGGGATTAGAGAGTGTAAATCGTTGATTGAAAAATTCCATCCCTTAAGAAGGGCAGATCGCTTACCGAAACGACGACGACGACGACGACGACGACTACGACGAACGACAACAACTTGCCCGAGGGAAAGGGCGAGTGTGTTTATCCCGATTCGAGCAAGGAACAAACAAAAAAAAAACCAAACCAAACCAAACCAAGTAGTAAAACCAATAAATTTCCCAAGCTCCTGAAGCTATTCCAGTGTACCGTGTGTGCTGTGCTGTGCTGTGCTGTGAGTCCTGCGCAAGGGCTGATTTATCTTTCCACGCTGTGTCCTCCGTTGCCATGGGAGCACACGGCGGAGTCAGCACTTTTCGCTCGTGCAGCGTACAATTTGTATCTTGCGGCGGGATTCATTTTTGTCCCCACTCGCACATGCTCTCTCCCTCTCTCTCACACACACGCCGAGCCAATCGATCGTTATTAGAGTGATGGAGGGCAATTTGCGCGTCTCGCAACGGGATTTGGGTGGCGCACAATTTATGGCAACTGCTCAAGTTGGTGCGCTTTGGACGGTTTGTTTTGTTTCGTTATTATTTCCTTCCCCTCCCCCTGTGTTTGGAGTGTTTACTAGAGCTGCAGTGAGGGGGAAAAATAGGTCGAAACACAGGCTCGGGCTTTCTTTAACATATTTAGATGGGATTCGTTTTGTCACGGTGATAAGCTTGCCCTGTCGATGCGACTGTTTTCTTCTTTTGGATTGAATTTTAAGCTTGATTAATGAATGTGAACGGTTTTATGGGATATAGGGAGAGATCATCATTAATAGAGATGTGAGGCGCTAGACAGCGGGGGAAGTGTTAATCTCTTCCAGTGCAAAAGATCACCAAAATTGTCTGATTGAATGGCTTTTTCCTCTCAGAAAGCGTCTATTAAATCGGCGCTTTCTTTGCGTCGCTTTCGATTCGCAAGCAGTCAATTTCCTACCAAGAACACAGCGAGATCACTTTTCCTCTCACGTACTCACGTAATAGCAAGCTAATAATCCATTCGTAAACGACGAATCGATTAGCAATTCCGAGGATGCTGCAGAAGAAAAGCATTTCAAGCACTATTCTTTATGTGGGCGGAAAGCCAAAGCGTCGAATGCCAAATTTCTGCCTTTCCATTGCTCGCTTGCCCCGTAATGAATCACGATCACAAACGTTTAGCAAATCGATTAACTGCGAGCTAAAAGCACCGAAGCAGGGGGTGCTTCGCCTTGCATGTAAACTCCCAAAAGAAAGGTATGTAGTAGAACCTGCGGAACGGAATTTCTTTCATTCCATGTGCAATAATTTGTAATTTACGGCTTATCTCACCGCGGGACAGTGAGCAGTGGATGGTATGGGTTGCGGTAGGCACAATTGCAAGCGCCCGTTAGGTTGCATTCAGCATGGCAGAAATGCATTCCTGGGTGAACCGTGTATTTTTTTAACCCTTCGCTGAGGATATTTTCAATTTAAACAGAGAACAGAACATATCTCATACCTCTTGTGGAAAAGGCATTGTAAGGCAGTGAAATAGAAGGAATTCAGATCGGTGTGCTTGGAAATTGATTTTTCCTGTCTTATTTCCATTTCTTGCTGTTCGCCCACCACCACCACACTGCCCCTTATGGATCCAGCGTTATGGAACGGAAAAAAAGCAAGAGAACCTGTTCGAAGAAGGACGCACCGAAGAACAATGATAATTTACGTGCTGCTCATGAATTTATTGCCCACACATATAAATATTCGATATTCGATTTGCGATGCGATGATTTATATTTTGCGAACATTATACCACATCCTCCCCATATCCCATCCTTTCGCCTGCGGCCGCTGCAGATGTTGCAGCGCCGAAGCTGACTGTATTGACTCACAAATTGCAACGGTGAAGCCAACGGTGAGATTTCCACCCACCACAGGAGTCACAGGTGTGGGGAAATAGGCGATGGTGAAAATTTCACAACAATCAACAATCGAAACGATGGCAAGCAGCAAGCCCCGTGGCAAGCAGACACACAAACACAGACAAATACCAAAAGCAAACAAAACTGTCCCCCACGGGTGGGTGTATGTGTTCGTGTGTGTTCTTAATTTCCATCCCTCCGTGACTGTGATAGCACGTTAATTTTGGTATCGGAAAAAAGAGCATGTAAATGATACACAATTAAAAGGAGAACAGCCGTACAACCGAAAACAAAGGCTCAACGAACACAAGTGTACAGCCAATTTCGAGTTCGGAAGGAATTAAACTCATCCTTTGATTACCTTTTAAAAACTCTCCAGCATTATATTCACTTTTTCTCACATTCGCGCTTGTGGGTTGTTTGTTCTGCCCGCTTGCTGATGTGTGATTGTGTGTGTCTGTGTGTGGTTGGCATGTTAGTGGGCACTTTCCTCTCATTAAGCTGTGAAATTTAACAACCGAAACATAAAACAAATAGTACAAAAAAAAACAAAACAAAAAAAGGACGTAACGGTGGGTCATTTCATCAAAGGTTAAACAACAAACACACAAAGCACGGAGCCGGGTGATCCCCTCCCACGGACCCCCGTAAGCATTAAACTGGGCCCATTTTCAAGCGATTTACTTCCGAGAGTTTACCGCCGGCGCGGCTTCTGGGTTCCGAGGATTCGGCGAAGCGCGACACGATTTGACGCGAAAGTAAAATAAAAAGCCAGCGAAATAAAATAAAGGCACAGACCCTTTGGGGGGGGGAGCGCCGGAAGGCGACCTTCCTCGAACTGGTGGCAGATTGGAAGTAGCAACAGCCAACGAACGAAAGGTGCAAAAAAATGGTACAAAATAACACAAAAAGAACGAGTCCTTCTCCCCCGTCGAAAAGAACGAGTTGAAACGGTTGGTTGATGTTGTTGAAGCTGGTTGGATTCGGTTCCGTGCGTGTGGCTGTGTGTGTGTGTGTGTTTGTCCGTTATTTTCGCAAACAAAACCTAGACCCTAGTCGCGCGCCCGTAGGATACAAAACCAGAACTCGGTTACAAACCGAAACCTCTCTAACGAAAAAAAGGGCAGCAAAACAGCGCGAACAAGCGGCCAGCTGGTACCGCTGACCGGGCGGTACATATACAACAATTAAACTGTAATTTTCCACCATTTGCATTTTGGCTACTCCGGCCAGTTTCTGTTTATTATCTCTTTCTTTCTCTCTTTCTCTGGTCGGGTTTGCCTATTTTTCCCAAAACGCTGCTGGAAGCCACCGGTCGGTTGGACTTTGGTCCGGTTCGGTGCCTTTATGTTTGCGCTGCACGTGTGTATCGTACTTGCGAGTGTGGTCATGTTGGTCCCTCGGAAAATGTTCACCGAAAATACACACACACACACACACCCAAATATGGGCCGACCCACACGGGGCTGAGCGAACAGCGCGCCGTCGGAAAAATCAACACCCAGGCGAACGCGGAAAAATCCCAACCAACCGTTCCGCTCCAAAACGCCATGTTTGCAACGCCATTCCGGAAGGTTTGGTGCATGTTTCCGGACACGGTTCGTAACAATCAGCAACCTTCTTGTCCGCCCCATGGCTGCCGTCGGAGGGCGATTGGGCGGGGGGGCATTGTAAACTGTCACCAGCAACCGATGGCGCACGAGACAGACCAGACTGCTGGGGATCGAAAAACACAACTTTCGCCCCGCCAGCCTCTCTAACATATTGGACGGGGTTGGGCATTGGGCATTGGGGGACGATCGGAGTGTGGGCCATCCACCCATTCTCTCCCTCATACCCAATTCTTGAACTTTCCGTTTCGTACCGAAAGTTTCGGCCGGTCGGTGCGACGGTGAGCAGATTTACTGAGTTTGACGGCTGTGACCGCGAATCCGGGCATGTGATCTGCACCTTTTTTGTGTGATTGTGTGTGTGTGTGTTTGTATTTGTGTTAGTACACGTCGGTTTACAAACTTTGCAATCAGTTTTTCGCGAACGCGGTGGGAATTTTTTGTCAACGCCCCGCAAATACCCGCGTCACACGTTATACGGGGAACACGTGTTTTTGGTGGGCGTGGGAAAAAAGCGCTGCCCAAATTGAAATGGAAAAATCCAATTGCATTCCATTGCCTTCCCGACGGACGCAATGAAAAAACCTGCTATTCACTGTGGGCGAGCTGAGCTTTTATTTTCGTCCTTTTTGTCAGCGATCATGGAGTTTTTCCGCGTTTTTCTACCACCAAACAAACGCACACACACACACACACACACACACGCCGAGAGATGAATATGAAAAATTAGACGTTCGTAACCATTTTCCATACGTTACAGGTTTTTGGGTGCGGAAATAAATGGCTGTTACACGGTGCTGTGAGGCAATGGGTTGTGATTGCTTCATTAGTACCTGCAGTACGACCTTTTTGTACGCAGCGTTTGACGCATTTTTTGTTTCATTTCCCTTTTTCCGCAGGAAATCCCGAAACGCGTGGTAACGAGCAGGAACTGAAGCCGAGCTTCGCAAGCCCAATCGAGAACGTGACAGTTCCTATAGGTAGAGAGGCGACGCTCAGTTGCATTGTACAAAATTTAGGTGCCTACAAGGTAAGTTGGTGTCGGTCTGTCCCGCTCAACACGAGACCGCACCGAATTGCTAACGAGACGACGGTCCCTTTCGGCATGCTGTTTTCTTCGTTCGACAGGTCGGCTGGATGCGAGCCTCCGACCAGACAGTCCTGGCGCTCCAGGGACGGGTTGTGACGCACAACTCACGCTACAGCGTGACGCAGGAGGAGCGTGATGTCTGGCGGCTGAAGATACGCAACGTGCGCGAATCCGACCGCGGTTGCTACATGTGTCAAATAAACGTCACTCCGCTGCAGAAGCAAGTAGGCTGTGTCGATGTACAGCGTAAGTAACGGCCTGTATTGAGTGTGCGCGTGTTCTCCACGGTAACTTACATCAATTACCCTCCGTACAGTACCGCCGGATATATCGGACGAACAATCTTCCTCGGATCTGACAGTACGCGAAGGTGGCAATGCGACGTTCTACTGCCGCGCCACCGGACATCCGGCACCGAAAGTCACCTGGCGGCGGGACGATGGCAATCCGCTCTATCTTCTCCGGAACGGAACCGACACACGCAAGGGTAAGTGTGTAAACTGTGTCTGGTTCGATCAACTCGAACCATCGAAATCAACTTCGTCAGCAACACACTTGTTTGCTCGATGTAAACTCACTACTCACTACACAATGGTACACAATCAATCGGTTTAAACAATCGATGTCATGTCGGGCAGATTGTTCCATGGAAAGCGGCTGTACAGGAAATGGCTTCCAGTGCTTAGAAACACACTCAACCATCCCACTGCGAAACTCGGCAGCTGTCGGTAAAAGCCCCTAACAGACATTAAACAGGCTTTCTTCAATCCTTTTCCCATGAAGTTTACGATCCATCAACGAAGCAACAACATCCCTACCGCACGCCACACCATCGGCCCTACTTCGGCCCAAGACATCGGTTATGTCTCTTCGACTTTACCGACCGACCGATGCCGGTTGATTTATGACCAATCTTTCGTAATACTGCCACTGCTTTAACCCCAAATTGCGGGCCCGTCCAATAATATTCTCCATAAATTTTTACCTCACCTCAAGGTTCCACCATTTTTTTTTTCGCATCACTCTCCCGTCTTCCATCATCGTGCCTTATCAGTAATCTTTATCGTTTATTTTTATTATTTACCGTTTTCCCCTTTCCAACCACCCGAAGCAATCAAACTGTAACTGAAATTTGTTTTGCACCCGATGATGTACAGAAAGGAAGAAATCTCCGTCCATCAGCAGGACCCTTTTTTATTGGGATACATAACGCACAAACTTACGCAACAAGTTGATTTGGGTTGGATGAGATATTTATTTATTGCCAAAGTCGTTTCTGTTTACCTCCCGTGTTTCTGGGTTGGAATCGTTGAGCATGGAAACTGCGTACTGATTTCTTTATTCTATCCCTCTCTGTCTCTCTCTCTCTCTCTTATGAATTGTTCAATCGAATCTATTCCGATCGGTTGCATACACTCCCGACAGTCGATCAGCATGTTGGCATCTTCCTAAACCTGACCCACGTCAGCCGGAAGCAGATGGGTGCATATCTGTGTATCGCCTCGAACGAAGTTCCGCCCGCCGTTAGCAAGCGTGTCTATCTCAACGTGCATTGTAAGTCGTCCCAATCGCCCACAGACGCTCCGACACCTTTGTCTAATTCCTCCCCTTTGTTCTCCGTTGTGTTGTAAAGTTCCACCAAATGTGACTACACCAAAGACGCTGCTGGGCGCGTACGAAGAATCGGACGTGGAGCTGGAGTGCGAGGTAGAGTCATTTCCCCGCTCGGTCAACTACTGGACGAAGGTGGCGAAGGGCGGCCGCGCCACGGGCAGCAGCCTCGGGTCTACGTCCAGCGCGGAAAGCTACAACCACCACCACCAGGAGGTGATGCTGAACGGCGATCGGTACGAGATCCGGGAGCAGCATTTCGGCAGCCTGTACGCGGCCAAGATGACGCTCCGGATTCGTAGCTTCTCGGTGGCGGACGCCGGCAGCTACATGTGCATATCATCGAACGCTTTCGGCAAGGCAAACCGAACGATTCGGCTGTACGGTACGTATTTGGGACGTACGCGTCCTATCCTTTCGGTCTGCGTGTCTAATCGATTGACTTTCGTGCATCCATCGTTCCAATTTGCAGAGATTAAAAGACCTACGACGACCACCACCACGACAACGACGACCACTACGACTACGACGACAACGACTACGACCACCACCACCCCTGCACCGCCACCACCACCGACGCCCCCGCGCCGAAGAACTACACTAATGGGTCCGAGTAAGTACTTCCAAAGTTTGTGTGCCCTTTATTGCCGCCCGTTTACACCTGTGCACAACCACGCCGAATGATGAATGTACTTTTCCGAGCACCCATAGACACACACACGCACACATACAGAGAAAACAAAACCCCGAACGGAAACTTTTTTAAACTCCACTTTATCATGGTGTGTGGGTTTTGTTAGTGTTTCTAGATATTAAATTTTAAATTTACCTGCTCTTATCAGTGACTATGTTTTTTTGGTGGAATTTAGTAGAAGTACCAGAATTTCGCCCAATTACTCTCCCACCGTGAACGGCACTGTGCTTTGTCATTGGAAAAGTCACAGGTCGAACGATTCCCCGTGTCGGATACGGTTCCGTGCACTCCCAACACCTGACACGAACACCTTCTTCGCCGTGTAATGATGCCATTTTTTTTTCTTCCTTCTCTCCTGTCGCTCTGCACCGGAACGATCCATTTTCGCCAGGGCCACCTTACGACACGACGCCCTACCCGCCGACCGGACTCATCATCGAGTACATCACCTACTCGCCGGCCTTCGTCGAGTACGGGGCGAACGGTGAGACCTACATCAACTATCCGCAGCTGACGGCCTACTCCAAATCGTCCTCCTCGTCCGCATCGTCCTCCTCCTCCTCCTCCTCCTCGTCGGCCAACTCGCACGGATCATCAGCGGCGTCGTCGGCGGCCTCGCCACCCTCCACCGTGGCGCTGCTCGGTGGCCGCTGGACGGCCGGTACGCTCGGCGGTACGCTCCGGCCCCTGGCCCTGGGGCTGGAGGATAGATTTATGAGCATTTTGATCGTGACAGCCCTGTCCTGTGTGTCCTTTTTTCGCTACTTTCAAATCTATCTTCCCTGGATTACACTTTTTCTGCTGCTCCTGCTGATCGGCCGCAAGCCGAAGGAGAAAATCTCGCCCGATCTCGTCTTCCGCCATGCGCCGCCGTGCGCCCTGTGAGACGACCGGCACGGGTGCCATCTGTCACCGCCGGATACAGTGTCCCTGCCAGACAGCAACGGCAGCAACCTGACGACAGCGATGCTGCCGGTGCTGCTGCCGCCCGTCGACCGTTGCGAAAGAGGTAACGAAGGTAATGTTGTTTTCTAATTTGCTAGGATTAATCAGAAAACAACGACCTTCCCTCGTGGCACCCTTTTTTCCTTCCCTCAGCTCCCGTACCCGTAAAGTGGCGCTCGATGTGACTGGCGCCTGTTCCCCAAAAAAAGGGTCCCAGCACAAGTATAGAATAGATCAAATAAGCAGAACGGTGTACCCCGAACGAGTGAAGGATGCGTGTAGCAAATGAAGCAAAATACAAATTGGGGCACGGGATCGAAAGAGGACCCCCATAAATGGGCCCCAGGGAGACCCGGTGATGGGAGTAAGGGAAAGAAAGTGAGCACCGAGTCTCCCACTAAAGCAAAACGGAGACTCCTTCCTGCCCCAGTGCCAAGGGGGGGAGCATGTTACGATGTACATATTAAGCAAATACTTCCAGTAATAAATTGCAATAGCCAGCAGAGGAACCGTATCACACACACCCCCCTAGTTGACAGATGTGTTGTCAGGCAGTGCCGAAACGCCCGTTAGGCAAGGTTAGGAAAAGTAATGAAACAAGACACACACAAAAAAACACACTCACACACCGGGCCAGGGCGCCCATCAGAAAGTACTAATCAATAAAGAAAACAAAAACGAAAGAGGAGCAGGATCACAGAAACTGAAACAACAAACGGTGTAAACAGCACTTGCTGACATGCTGCTTGTCAAAGTTGAGAAATCAAGTGATCGAGAGACAGAGCGAGAGACGGTTGCGTTTGTGTGTGCTGCCATGGCAACGTGGGCAGGATAGGAGCAACTTTAGTACCGTTCACCTTCATCGTCGTCCTCGTCGCAGTCGCCTGTTGGTGTGTTGGTTGGTTGGTAACCATTTTTCTCGCTTTGATGCACGACAAACTTGCCGGGCAATAAATTAATCTTTGTCCGGAAGTGTTCGTTGGCTGACGTTCCCGGTTGCTGCCAAACTTCTCGATTGCCAGTTGAGGAAGTGTTTTAGGAAGATTCTCATATCGCTCGTGCGCGCGTCTGTGTGTGTATGTGGATGTGGGATAGGTAAGTGTGCAGTAGATGAAATCAATAACAATCGATACAAATATCCCCACACGCTCTCCCGGTTCGATGCATACACGGCGGTCCGTTTTCGTTGCAAAAGCTAAGGTAAGTGTGGCAAAACTTTCCCATCCGTTTCCATCGTTTTTCTTCCTCCCTTTCACCGTGAAGGTTTGTAGTGGTGCCGGTCAAAGATATCGGGCTTCGGTTTTTGGGGTATCGCATTTGGGAAAGTTTTTTAATTTCAAAAGTATTAAAGTGAAATAAATGCTTTCGGGCTTGCAAACTGTTTGCCCGCGCTGCATCGGGCCACACATTCATCTAAATCACTTGCATCCGGCTGATCGAGCTGCATATATGTTGCGTTGGGTCTCTATTTGCACAACACTGCACTGTCAGAGGGAGAGAAAGAGTGAGAGAGAGAGAGAGAATGATAGAAAAAGAAAGAGATCAAGGGCGCCATCATACGAGAAAGTTTACGAAACCATTATTCATGGTTGGTGTGCTAATGGCAATTCTTCGATTCCGCCCATCAGGCGGCTCCATCGATGTGGAAAAGTGGAAAGTTGTTGCTGGAAACAGCTTTGGGGTTCATGTTTTATTACTTTACTTTCAGCACAACAAACGCTCTCGGGTTTAAAGCTTATCTAATGAACAACCGATTCGTGTGTCTGCCGGTGACGCGACGGCGATGATTGGTGTCTATCTTGACGAGTGCATCAAAGAGTTGCGGCAGCCGACCTAAACACACCGACCAATCCAATCCAATCCAATCCAAGCCTGTAGAGCCAGCGGTATAGTTTCGGTTCGGAATCGTGTCATCAGGCAATTAAATATTCACAATCTGCTGATCAAATTTAGCATATTGAATGCGTTCGACCTCCATTACCGCAACAGCATTCCCGTGAGTGTCACGACCAGAAGCACTCCGTTTCAGAATGAGCGTACTAATCACGCTTCAGTGTGTTTGTGATTGAAATTTGCCACACTTTCCCGCATGCCCTCCCCCCCAAACCCGAGCTAGATGAGAATCCAGGGAAGGAAGTCGCCGTAAGTCTTATTAATTCATTCTCGCACCGTTCGACAGATCGATCAAATTCGCTCGATCGCATTCGGCGGTGACCCGCACCGTCGCCTGCGCATTCCCATCCGGTTGGTGGCAAGTACATGGCCGTCGGTCGGGGATTAACAATTCTGCCGGAATGCTCATTCCGGCCGCCGGGTTGATTGATTACCCAATCAATGATTGTCACCATGGTACAAGGCCGACTTTGTGGGGCGAAGCGATTTCTTTCCCACGACAAGAGACACGACACGGGGTGTGCCTTCTTACACGGTGCCCAGGCGCTGCTAATCCTGGCGCCCGGCGATTAATCAATCAGGCCCAACCCAGCACCGACTGAGCTGCTGGGGCAAGGTTTTTACTGGTCCTTTCTTTGCTTCCTTTCGGTGTAGCTACTTTGCCCTTGCTTCGGTGTAGCTACTAATTCATTCCCATTTGCCACGTTCGCCTCCGTTCCTTTTCTTCGCCGCCACACATTGAGCCTTACCAGATGGGAACGATTGTCCTTCCCACATACGCTCGAGGTGACAGCGAGATTCCCGTTCCTAACAAACATCCCTTCTTGAGACGAAAGTGAAGCAAGAAAGCAAAAGCATCGTTTTCCCACTCAACCAAAGGATGGCGTGTGCTGTCTTTTCCCTCTCATGTGTCCCCCCAACGCATGGCACTGGCTTTGAAAGGTGCAGCACTTCGGTAACCTCCCTTCTATTAGTAGACCGCCTCTCAAGAAAGTGCTTTCCTCGGACAAGTGTTCTGCCTGTCTGCCTCGGTCACACCGGCGAAAGCCTCACGGCGACGAGCCGAACACACGGATGTCACGGTTAATAGCATGCAAATTGAGAGCGCTTCGCTAATGAATATCAAGAGTCGTCGAATCATAGTTACCGACCATCGACAGTGCCTGCCACCATGACGACCGTCCGTCGCCGCACCGCGAAAGACTTTCCTTTTGCCCGGTTGCACGTCGTCGCCATCGTGAGCGCGCGCGCGCGCGCGAAAAAGACATTTGACAGCAAAATTATGCCATAAACATCTTCAGGGCCCCTTTTTCTGCCACGTCCCACAGCCCTGCTAGGTCGGGGGATTGGGTGTTGAAACATCTTTTCATGAATAAATTGCTCAGCATTACTGAATTAGTTTGTCTAACGGTTACTGCGTTACTCTTTGCGCTCTCTTCGTTCTTCTGCGTTCTACTGTGCACGGTACACCCCGCTCGTACTCCCCCAAGAAGGTTGCCATAAAATCGCCATCGTTTCGTTTTATTTCGTTTTTGCCCCGATCCCTCCTAAGTACTTCCGGGGCCAGCACCACCGGGAGAGAATAAAGCGTGTGCCGTTATTTATAAGCTATGCATTTTTGCTTCGCCTGACATTTACATTTATTACACGCCAGAAGGCGGCAGAAGGTGGTACGCGCTGTGCGCTGGCGGTGTCCTTTGGCCAAGGCCAAGTGACGGATGAAGGAAATTCCGACTTGCCCGAACGCCCCAAGACACGCTTATCGATGGCGTTGGAATGCAAAACGCTCATCTGCAGAAAGTGCCGTCTGGAGAAAAAGGTCACCCGTTGCTTATAGAGCTCCCCTGCTGGACCCGACACTACAGAGCCAAGAACTGGGAATGAAGTGTAAATGAAGTGTGCACAAATTCCAAAGACATTGTCGAGTATTCGCATCATCCACGACATCATCCGCAAGGCTCAAACCGCACGTGGAATGTAATTAATGTTTATCGAAACACGAGCGCGCTGTCCTGCACAGCCCCGAAAGCTCACACAACATCTTGCGAACACAGGACCGATGCGATACGAGTGCCAAATAGTTATTCAGTTTGTTTTTCGTTGCTCCTGCGCTTGATCATCACCCGCCAGTTTCTGTGTGTCCATCCGTGCCTGAGTGTCGCCTTTGATGTAGGACGGCTCGCAACGTTGCTCGGGTTGCGCATAAGTTTGCCAATTTGCATCGGGAAGATGTTCGCGCGGGCGCTCGTGGCCGTGCGTGCCCATGTTGCATCTTGCTAATTTGTATGCCACACAGAGGACGAGCTCGCTGCGGGTTAATTATCTTGCAACATAATTAACAAATATCCGGTTGATTTAAACGCGTGCCCGTGTGCCTTCGAGCTTCGGCCGTGTAATGGCGGCAGCACGATCGAGGCGATGCTGTTTATTGAAATCTTCGGTTCGGTTTATTAGCAAATATTATGCTCGATTGCAAACTAATGCATTGGAATTGGCTAAGTAATGGCTTCATCAGAGCAGGGGCTTTCGCAATGGCGATGTCTCTTTTTTAATGCTGGGTTCCCTTTTTCGCTCGCAAACAAGGAAATGGATCCGCTTCCGTATTAAACTAATTGCGCTTCACTCATCTGGGGCGTCCTTTAATTTGCTCGAAACGCTTCCACAAACCACATCCCTTGTATTAATGCGGATGTCTGTTGTTGTTGTTGTTGTTGCTACACAACCATCCCGATCCGTGTGTCGATCGTGTGTAATTTTAGACTCGCTTGCTTCTTTGTAGACTCGTGTCAAAGCACGCAAAAACCAACGCACCGAGACACTTTTTCCAACAAGCTTTTCGCTCGGTCGCTGTAGGACGAGCGACTGCAACGAACATGCCAAGCTCAGTGTGAGGTTGATGAGGTGGATCTAAACTTCTTCCCGGAAGTCTCGCTCCCCCTTCCCCAAGCCGTGTACCAGCACAGACGTCCGGACGATCGAACTCTCGGTATGCCGTTGTGCCAAGGGGTGAGTGCGGTTGTAGCACGGAAGCGAGAACTTCTCGCTACCGTCGGTTGGCAGGAGAATAAATTTTCATTATATATTATCGCATTAGATACGTGTCAGGCCGAGCCGATGGCTTACATCACGGCTGTTGTTCTTCTCTCCACTGTCTGGCAAGTCCCTTTTTGGGCAAGTTCCGTAGAACGAGGGATGGCATTCTGATGGTTCCAGCACGTCGTACAAAGCGCGTTCCGAAGGATTCGTAGTAGTAGTGGTACTGGAGGTACCTTACCATGCGTGGACATGTGTCACAGGCAAAATGGGGGTGGTCGCTCTCTAGCCAGGTCCAAAATCGACGATGGCGACCAAGCACAAGCAAAAGCCGGTCGAAAATTCGACAAAATGCGAAAGCGAATCCCAAACCGACTGACATTTAAATTATAACACGACCGAACCGGTTTTTCCAGCGACAACTCGGGAACACGCTCTGGGTCCTTCATGTGTGTGTGTGATTACACGCGTGAACATCGTTGCTGAAACCGCACTCCACCTCACACATACCGTCCCCACCCACAGGGGGTCATCTGCCCGTTACATCCGGTGGAACTGCAAAGCTTGGAAAAGGGCACACATACACAAACCACCCGTCCTTGCCCCGTGTAATGGTCGAATTAGGGGACAGCGCTCATCTGCTCAGCATCTCCCTGGGCCGAAACTAGTCCCGCCCAGCCATCGGAAAACTGCTCCCTGCCCCGAGTCGTAAATGGAAAATAATTAAGTAAGAGAGACGGGGAACGGCGGGCGTGTGCCACCCACCACCGTGCGCGCTCTGTTGCTGTCCATGCGAGCGGGACAAGGCGCAAAAACCTCCAACGCAATTAGTTGCAAATAATTACTTTATCTTATTTACTCTAGTGTTTATTTCTTTGGGTGTTTCTGTTTCCCTTTTTTTGCGACGGAACTAGGGGAGTGCCTCGTTTTTGCACGCAGAGCTCCGTCGACGTATTGGAACGTACCCGGATGGGGGGAGGAAAAAAATACCCCCATACATTGCCAGATTTTGACGGGCACCAAAAGAAAAAAAAAATAGAACCACGCTTCAACCCGGTAGTAAGCCATTTGTTCGTGGAAAATCGTCCCAACATGACGCTTCCTGGCAACGGTAGCGCTGCGATAAGCGCATCCATCCAAAGGAAGCGGGTAGCGGCAAGCGGTAATGATGGCGGCCCAGAGCGAAATTAGTTCCATTAGGCTTGCCCGCTGGCCCATCGGCCATCCTTCGGGTTGTTGTTATTTCTCCACCGATAATGTTCTCATTTGGGAAGCTTTTTTTTGTCGCTCGTTTGTTTTGGGGTTTTCCCCCCAACAGGGAAACTCCCCTTTTGGGCGCTCAAATTATGGGCCATGAAAAACTAGCTCGTTTACCGTTGGGGATGCGAACGTGCAGCTTACGGTCAGTTGTTCATGTGATTTAAAAGCTCGTTTTGATGTGAAAAGAGCAAAATAATGACGTTCTTTTAATGTTTATGACCTTACGATGTGTGTATCCCATATTCCTGTAAGCTGCTTTTTGGACATTTCGAGTAGGAAATATGTGATTAACTAATTGGTTTTCCAATTGGAAAAACACAACCAACGAGAATTGTCTGCTAGATTGTGTAAAAAAAGTGAAACATATTATCTATAAAGCTTTCTTTTTAACACTTTAATCGCAATAGTAGCTTAGCTAATTTATAGAAAGATTCAGCTTTTATGTCCCCATCCAACTATGGCTCTATAAAAAAAAAAAAACAACAACCAATTTAACGGTTCTGTCGTCGGGTTACGAGTCCCCACCATTGTCACCGTCACAGCCGATATCTAATGCTTAGTAAATCTAAAGAAACAGCGCTCTAAGGACTCCTTATGATCTTCACATGCCACCGTTGGGCCATTCTTTTGCACCAGCAAATGCACAGCACCAGCACAACACACAAAGGTAAAGTGCAATCGAGAAGAAGTGCTCTTTGAAGGCATCGGCACGGTTGCACCCTGAACGCTGCAACCTCGCTCAACCGGCGAGTGAGCGAATTGTAATCTCATAAATTGTTCATAAATTTGCAACAAAAAGGAATAGGAGTGAGAGAGAGGAAGAGAGCGATAGTGAGAAGGTTATTTTACAATTCCAACAAGCCAACGAAACAATAGACCGTCACCGAAACGAACGAACGAACGAACTGTCGTGGCTAAAGTGGCAATAACCGAAACGGCAACAAACAGTCGGACAGCTGCCCTTAGCTCCTTTGCCACTGGGGCAGGTTTATAAACTCCATGACACATACACACTCATACAACACACCATCCTGTGTCGACGTAGACTCGCTGTTCCCACCCTTAAAGTACACTTGATCGTTGCCCAACGCCGGCAACGTGCAATGATTTCATTCCGTTTGTTGTTCCGTGCTTCTCCCGTGAGTTCATTGTGCACGGTGGAGAAGGTTCCTCTCCTTCCGTCCTCCAACAGCTCTCCCATCGCCAGAGGAATCTAAAAGCACATAAATAAGGACAATCAACAATGCACTTGCACTTGTACCGGGACGGGAGCCCTGTCCGTTCGCCGTCGCTGACTGGCTGGCTGGCTGGCTGGCGTCGAGTATGTCTTCGGGAAGGGATTAATAATTCAACGAGACTTTACACCTTTCTTTGCTCTCCTCCCTTTGGTGAGCTCTGCGGAACATCGAGACACTTGGTTCTTTTATCTTCGCTTGTGGAGGCGCTTTTTCCCCCTGCGGGTTCGGTCTCTGATGCTGCGATTTGGGCTATTCGAGCGAGGAAATGGACCCACCTGTTTTCTTGGAACTAAGCTTCTCCTTCCTTTCTCGCCCCGACACCGGAGCAAAATACAACGGACACTGCGCTTGAAAATCGTTTTCACTGCATCATTACACACTCACACACACACACATACAGACACATACTTTTCCATTGGCCTAAGAACAATTTATGAAGTGTTATGACCGGAGTTGAAAAATATGTATGGCCCATAAACGAAACCCATTACTCAACGCCACCTCTATCTCTCTCTCTCTCTCTCTCTCTCTCTCTCTCTCTCTCTCTCTCTCACACACTCTCTCTCACTCTCTTTCTGTGTCTTTGCTAAAGGTGCAACTGCACTCCAGGTGTCCATTCTTCCCCGTTTGATATGACGAATATTTCATTAAACGATAACAATCACTCCCGGCAACGGGGTGGCAGTGGCCATTGTTCATCATCAGCTCCCCGGCAGCTTTGTTGCTACTACTGCCACTACTACAGCTGCATCTCAGCAGGTGCCGGAATGCAACTGGTGGAAGTGTCCTCAACGGAAGCGTTTGGCTGTACCGCCATGGTTACCATGGGGGGAGGTGGGGAGGCCAACCCGGTGAGAGTGTTCAAGTAAATTGGAAAAGCTTGCTTCGTTGTTTTTCATCCACACACACACACTCCACTCACACACGCACAAGTGGTTCCTGCGGGCAAATCCAACCACCATCCGCGACGCCGTTTCCTGAGCTAGCTTTTAGCGCAATCGACCAAACCCAACCGGACGGAAAACCCTCGACGGAAGCTGGGAAGTAATTTATTAGCCCGGGCCACAAGACGGAACCACCCGGAGGACGTAACGCAAACGAGTGTAATTGTTTCCGAACAAGGAAAATATTTTCCTTGCACTCCAAAACTCGCAATCGCAAGCATCATTGTCGTGAATGCATAGAAACGCCGCACGACCGCGCGCCTCTGCCAAACTAATCCCTATTTTTCCGCCACGCTTTTCCCGCGTCCGTTTCCGCCAACGGGAGGGGAATGTTTTCTTCTATATCTGCATCTTTCCGGTCCCGCCGCACAGGGGCATTGTGTTTTCTTGATAGGATTTTACACCCTCCCACAACGTTCCAGCACCCGCAACCCGATCTGGAGCGCATGAACGCATTTCGTTCATTTTAGCAGCACCAGCAAACTTTGCATTCGCTTCGGAAAGAATAATTTAACTTTGTCAACGAAGGTTTTACACGTCCAAACTGGGGTGTGGGCTGTGTTTTCCATCGGGCAACCCGACTCCTTCCGCGCAACGGTTTTCCACCGCCCTTCGACAGCAAACAGCCGTGTCGATTGAGCATACTTTTAGGCGCGTCGAGTAAGGGTTTGTCGCTTTCTTCCCTGCAAGAACGAGTGTTGCTTTAGCGCACTTTTTCGCATTGATGGTGTTGATGACGCAGAAGAACAATAGCCAAAGCAAAGGGTGTGGAAAACTGCTCACACATGCTATTGCCACATGCCGAATGTGTCCCTCGAGGCAGCCGTATGACTTTAGCCATTCGCGCCAAACCGAGCTGGTTGAAAGGCACGGCGAGGGTTTGCAGGGGGGTTGGTGCACCCAATATCGCAATAACGCGACACTAGTTGATAAGTGTTTCGAGTTGGCAAAAATAACACTAGTAACACACACAGCCATTCTTTCGCTCCCAAGATGAACCGGCACCTTGGGACGGAACGCGTTTCTTCGGAAGCCAATTTTGTCCCAAACACTTTTTGTTCCACATTCACTGTTGAGAGTTGTGCCGAAAACCACCGTCACAGCCATGACGACCGGATATAATGGTGCCTGTCGACCGGTTGATTGTGCTGCGGCGCAAGTGAAGTGGGCGGTGATGCGAAAGAAATGTAAAAAGTTGACAGTTTTCCTCGCTTCGCCCGTTTCGTCGTGCTACAAGGGGGGGGGGTAAGGGGTGTGAAAGCGAAGGGAACATTGAAGCGAAGTAAACGAACCGAAAGGCGAAAATATGCAGCCAATGCTCCGATGATGGTAAGCGAATCGAAGCGAAACTTACATACACGTACCCACATGAAATCCTCGTTGATTTGGCGCGTTTATGAACCATTTTCGTTACTTTATTCCGACAAATCCAAAAATACTTCAAACCTTGCGACCCTTGCGAGTCTTGCAACAAACCCCCCTCAGCCCCTCAGGGGATGTGGCAATCGTTCTCCTTCTCACTGTGTGTTGACGGTTGGATTCGTTTTTCGAGCAGCTCGTTATTTTGTCATTCTTCCCGTCAGCAACTATCACGCAGCTGCTGGGTTGCTCGGTCGTACTGCCGAATGCTGATGTTTATTTTCGCCTCTTCAAGGACATTTGTGTGACTTTGCATACCTTTAGGCGTACCGTGTTTTTGTTTTTATTGCAATGTGTTCCATGTTTGTTTGTTTGTTTTTTTTTTTTTCATATATTTTCGAACATTCTACCTTTAGAGTTTGTACATACACCTCTAGAGCACCTTACACTACTACAATGCCACATACTGTTTGCAGCGTTTACTCGATACATCCTAAAATACTTTATCGCAAATCCCTCCCATTCCAAACGAAACCTCCGACGGACTCTGCCTCTTCCTATCACACTCACACGGCAGAAGAAGAAGAAGAAGAAGAAAACGTCCTCCACCAGCTTCCCCTTTTCAGCCAGCATACGTCTGCACCAGCTTGTTCCATTCGGACGGGAAGTTTCGCTGCAAATGAGCTAACGTTTTCTTGATCTGGTTCATCTCGGCCGGCGTACACTGTGGACAAGCGCCGCGAAGCACGAACGGTGCCAAGCCTGCAAAGAAGGAAGAGAAGAATAAGAAAAAAAACAGACCGACAGTTAATGACCCGTAGGAAACGATATGCAAGATATGCCCGTCCGCCCAACAAGTAGAATAAATCAGTAAATCTATTAACTTTTCACACAGAACCCATCCATCCGTTCGCGCCGGTCCGTTCGCGAGGTTTCATCTTCTAGGAATGCCGTCACCCATTGATTGCATAAATAATGCTCGAAGACTTTCCCCGTCGCGCCCCGTTGTCAGATGCAAAAAGGCCGGCAGCAGCGCGGGCGGGAGGGAATCGCATTCAAACCGTTTAGTTGTAACACCCGATTGGCGCTCACTCAGCCCCCCCCCCCCCCCCCCCTTTTACAAGCACACCCACCGGATGGGCACAATCTGTGGAATCAATTAGATTTTAATTGAAGATTTAATTACACATTAATGGTGCACAGTTTCGCGGAGTGAAAAATCATTACCAAGCCCGGCATGGTTCGCGCCTGAATGGCGGCAATGTGGGATCATCAACGCGGGAAAGACCCACCGGTGGGACGCTTGGGCAGCAACACAAAAAGGCACTCCTTGCGATCGCTGCTTAATGGAAGTAAACCAAACCGATCGATACGAGCCATCTGCCACAAAGCGGTCCGATCAACAGTTGGGACGGTTGGACGATGTTTAATCGCAGTCCTAAACATCAGGGAGCACACAACATCTTGTGCATGTTGTGCAGGAACTTCAAAGCACACACACACACAGTAGAACGAACCAATATTGAGCATTGCAGCACCGAAATGTTCCTCCACTATCCACCAGCGCAATCGTCCCCGACTTGAAACCAATCTATCAAACCATAAATTATGGTTTTCGAGGTCCTAATGCGAACAATTTAATTAACAGCAACATTAGCAGTCTCCTCGCCAGCCAGCCGCCCAGTGGGGGAGGGGGGAGTGATTGCAACAAATTGCTTGGCCAGCGCATACAACACAACGAGCTGGAATCGTTGGGCGGTGGCGGTGGCGGGGGTGGCGAGGTGAAACCATGAAATGCGATGCGATGAATTATGTATAACCGCTGCCATCGTCACCGGTCACCATCGTCGTCGTCGTCGTCATCGTTCGGGATGTACCCACACACGCGTTTCCTTTAATTGTGCATCGGCGGCAAAATATTTATTCTATGCTCGTTCGCCAACAGTCTCGGGCAATCAGGCCGACAGTCCCCGATAGACGCAGCACGCACACGCACCACCACGACGGCACTGGCGCGAACGAGTCTCGTGCACCACCCGCCCAAACTGGCCGACCCATACACATACACACACACACACGCATTTTGTGCACGCACGTTTCTAAAATGACCTCCAACACCTCCTGCCATTGGTGTCGCGAGCCCTTGCCACTGCCAAAACTCTCTTTGGGACTCCCGAAAGTGAGGCCGCCCTTGGGGGAAAAAGATGGAAAACCTTTGACCACCCCATTCGATGGAGACATTCCTTTATCACCAGTGTCATCAGCATACAGCTAACGTTCACCCAGCTTCGATCCAGCCCATCCTCTACACCCTGACCCCCGCTTATCAGTGTGCGATTTAATTAAGTGTTAAAAGAGCGCGGTGTCGAATCGGTGGCGTGAACAAAAATGCCATAAATGTGACACAAAATATGCGCGCCACGGGGACGTGTTTGTTGAAACAATACAGCATGAATATGCTCGAACCACCCACCCACACCGCTCCACTCCAACAGCCGGTCATAAATCACTGACTTTGGAATAGAATTAATGCATTTTTCGCATCTCATTATCAACAGGCATGCACAGCACAACAGTTCAATCCCGCTCGCCTATGTGTGTGTGTATGTGGGCTGGGACACGCAGACAGAGGGAGTGGACGGGGGAGATGCCGTAGGTGTTAATTCGCGCTAAAGTGTAGTCTTAAATTAAATATTGTCACAAAGGAGGGGGCCCTTAACAAACGGCACGTCGCCGGCGGGGTCATTTGTCACGGTTTGCAAAACCGGCAAAATGTTATTTAAAATTATCTGATAATTAATAATGTGAGCGGGCGCGGCATGGGGGGGGGGGGGGGGGGTGTCAGGGGAGACAGCGGCACGTCCGGATTGTTGGTCCGGGGGCACGAGCTGTGATTAAACAATTCGCTCTGCACTGGACGGGACAGCAGGAGCAGGCGCTATTACATGCAATTTTCAATCATTAAACGGATTCTTTAGTTATTATAGCACGTATTTTTCGCACCCAAGCCTGCAGAGTAAGAAGCAATTGTTGTGTGCACAAATTTCACTGAAATATTAATGATTCGCTCGCGTAACAACACAACACAGCGCACACACGCGCTTGCTACTCGCGGGATATAAATCGCGTTTTATAACCGCTTATTGCATCGTTCGTTTGTTCGCTTTGCTTGGTGCTAAATCGTTTCACTGCCCCCAGAATTTACGAGCAATAAAATGTTTCAACACGCTCCCTCCCCCACCCCCTCCTCCGACTGAAAGTGCCCTTTCGTTCACCCAGCTTCCACCACCCTGCACCCGCCAAAAAGGGAAAGAGAACAAGTTTGCTGTAGACCACCACCAGCACGAGCAATTGATTGAGTTAAATTTCGAACGTTATCGCTAAAAGCATCCCAGGCAGAACAAATGTTCGATTTTGGTGGGAAAAGTTTAAGAAAGAAAATGCCCCCACATCTCCTCTCTTTTTTTTTTTTTTGGAAGGATAGCACCTCGGGAGCATTTTAGAGCGAGCAATAAAGTCATTAGGAAACGGCCAAAACTAACCGCTAAAACCGCATACACAAAAACCGTGCAATTAGTGCTTGCCAAATCTGTGAGCTGTGTGTGTGTGTTTGTGCGTGTATGTGTTTGTGCGTGTATGTGTGTCCGATTGTGTTGTTATGTCTTTGCTTGACTTTTTGCGGAAAACAGCTCCCAGCAAGCAACATTTCACTCCCAAGTCAACTGCAACGGCTAAAACCACCGAACGCTTGCGGGCTTTGGTCAGCCTTCAGTGGCCGGGGGCACCAGCAAGGGGTCCCGTTCTGGCCCACTTTCAAAAAGTCGCCACCAACTTCCCCCAAAGACAAATATCTTTTATAGTGTGAAGAGTAATCATAAAAAGCATCGCACCCAAGCACACCCGAACACAGCAAAACTCCATAAATCGGTTCGTGCAAGGCGTCCTGGGAAGCGAGCAGGCGACGAACAGCAGCAGCACCGCCACCACATTCTCCAAGAAACGGACCATTCCATTCTTTCCCCAAAACCCGAAAACAAAAACACTCAAAACCACAAACCTTTCTGCTGCTTCGCTACCTTTCTCCGCTGGAAAACATTATTCGTCTTGAGTTGCAGTGGCTTGTTTCGCTCACAGTGCACACAACACACACACACACACACACGTACCCTTCTGGCCACTTTATCTCACAACAAATGGACCACCAAATCCCTGTCCTAGTGTACCACCTCCCAGCACTGTCAGCCCTCCGGTTCGCCCTAGAACGGATGAACGTAATTATCATTTTAATTTTAATTAAGATCGCTTTTCTTTTGTACGCTTTTCGGTCCGCGCTGGACCGAACAGGCAAACAAACAAAGAAACACAGCCCCGATCGAAATGCGAGAAAACATGATGCCGATGCTGACGGCGAAGGACGACGAATCGGTTTGCCTGGTTGGTGGTTTGCTCAAACTTTGCTCGCTTCTTCGTCCGATTAAGCCGTTTTTTGTGTCTGTGTTGTTTTTCCCCCGTAGCAACAAAATGATACTTGCTTGTACCTCACTAGCTGAAAAGATACATTATTCTTTCCTTCGAGGACGACGACTGCAACGGTCACCTAGCGCTACCCCGTCCCTCCCGGAAGTAGGCAACCACCAAAGGGAACCAAAGGAACGGGATTATGGTGAGTCCGGTGTCTTTTTTCGGGTTTCGTTCCTTTCCCTCCACGGACTGGCTCCTGTGTGGTTGCACTTTCGAGCTAACCGCCACACCAGGGCCAAGCTGAAAGCGTTGTTTAATTAACGAACAAAACTGACTGCTTAAGATGTGCGATTTTGAGCGGCGCCGAATTTAAATGCTTTCCCATTTGTTTCTGGCCATTGCGCCGGTCCGGACTGCACCGGCCACCGGGACGAAAGTTTCGTTCAATGGCAATGGCGCTTCTTGGAGGGCTTTTTTTTTAGTTGTTGTTGAACAGCTCTTTTCCTGTTCGGCCAAAACTTTAAACTAAACCCGAAACAGTGCTCTCAACTCTGCGCCCGAGTTTCCGACACTCTGCACTACTTTTTTTTTTGCTGTGACCTCCTTTCCCCCCCGGTTGTGGCAAAAAGCTGTGCATGTGGATGTGTGTGTGTGTGTGTGTGTGTGTGTGTGTGTGTGTGTATGTGTGTGTGTGATACTTACTCTTGAGGCGCTTTCCCACCGGATCGCACGCTACCTCGCCGAGGGCGCACTTTAGCTGGCGCATCAGGTACCGCTTGTCGCTGAGCGCTTTGTCGAGTGCTTCGTCCGAGACCTGCGTCCGGGCGGTGGTCGCTTCGGCGGCACAGGTACTGCCGGACAGCGCCACCGCCACCAGCCAGACCAGCCCCAGCCCGACCAGCCAGCATACGCTCACGGCGCTGCGACTGCTGACCTGCTTTTTGTGCCGAAACACCGGGCAAAATGTGACCGCAAAACGGCGATCGCCAAGAGAGAGAGAAAGAAGAAAGAAAGAAAGAAGAAAAAGAGCAAACATAAATACCGGATTGCAACACACACACACACATACAAAGAGAGCGAGAGAAAGAGGTTATGCAGCATAATCGCACACGAAGCGGCTGAAAAGTAAAAGGCAATCATAAACAGAAGAAGAAAAAAACAACAATCCAACCGGCCCCCACCCCACGGATGAGGGTGGATGAAGAAAGGGAAAGCTCCAGCCGGGCAAGGAGGGGCCGGGTAATGATGGGTAAAGTGAGCGATAATCACAAACACAAACACACACACGTAGATATAAACATCATCTCCAGTTAGCTTTTGTGTTTCGCTCCTCCATTCTCCCACCCACCCAATCAAACACCCTTTCACCCTCCCGTGCCAAACCCAACCAAAGCTGCTCGCCATTCATCTTTCGCCTTTTTGCGGTTTCGTCGTTTGCGGCCGGGCTGGGCGTGTGTGGGGGGGGGAAGCTTTCGGTTTGTTTTTGCTCTTTTATGTCTTTATCATTTCGCACAATCGCTCCATCCCACACACACACATACACGAGCGCCATATTCGATTATGTAACGGATATTACTCACCTTGCCAGTGGTCTTTTGCATTTTGTAGCTGTGTGGATGTGTGTGTTTCGACGAGGAGCTTTCGAAAAAAAATTGGGAAAATCACAGAACCTGTGCCGGCGAACGAAACTGTCAAGCCGGTTCGCAACGGAACGAACAAAGTGGTTCTCCGGGATGGCAAAAGGTTACTGTGCTGTGCTTCACGTGCGCTGGAACGGTGAGATAATGCTCCACCACCTCCTCCTTCGAGTAACTATGGCGACAACGAAAGGCGATGACGCTATTGTGTAACTGTCAGCAGCGAGTTGACTTTCTCCTTTGATGGACACCTTTCGATTTCGTTGTGCCCTTTTTTGCTGCCGCTGCTGCTGCTGCTGCTGCTGCTTGTGGTCTCCCGGTTTCTGGTAGTGGGTCGTGATAAGTGGGCCGAGCGATGCTATGTTGCAACACCCAAGACAGTACTCGACGCAGTACTATCGGACACCGAACACCGAGGACGGTGTTTCGCTTGCTTCACAGAACGCCACCGACTTGTGTTAGCTGAACTGATTGCTTCGGAGTACACTTTATAGCATTCCAGAACTTTCACTAACAAACACTTGATTCTTGTGCTTCGCTAGACACACTGCTGGGAACTGGAGGTTGGCGAAAACAAAAAACTAGTCGGTCGGGCACTCACTCAACTTCGATGATCGAACAATCCGTAACGACGCCGAACGATCGAAAACTACAAATGACGCCGTGTTGCCCACCGAAGCCCGTCGAAACCGCACAACTCCGAGTTCGAGTGGGTGATGGTAGTGAAGCAAAAAAGCACAGCGGAGAGTGGGAGAGTTGACTACCCGTGAGAAATAGATAGTTGGCTGGCTGGCTGGCTCTACTACCCTGCTGGTGGTGCTGCTGCTGCTGTCCCTTGCCGTCTCCCTTTAGCTCACTGTCATCTTAGCTGCTTCGTAGGACGTTGTGTTGCAGTGGGGAGGGAGGCGTCCAATAATAGCCACGTGTGTATGCCTAGCAACCGGGAAAGACAAAACCGGGCAGGTGGTGGGTAATGCTGCTGTTGTTGTTCACTTTTGCTTTCCTTCGCTACGCACTAACGCCCTCCGTGCGTTTCATACTTTCCGGTGCAATGCGCACGGTGCACTCCGTCGTCACACTTGCAAGAGATGATTGTGTGTGTGTGTATGTGAGTCCGTGTATGTACACAACCCGCTAAGTACACATGGGACACGCTGGCGGGGTGCAACTTTACGACGACAATCTTACCAAAACGCATTACACCAGCCAAGGGGTTGCGACACCGGCGCCTCGGGTTTTTACCAAAGTGACATGAGAGCCTAGGAGAGCAATGCTTCAGGCTGTGTGCCACAGGAGGAGGGCGTTTCAGCTGGGTGGTGGGTAATTCCGAATTGCAATTTGGCAACACCAATCACACATTGGCCGAGCAATTTCAACAGGTTTTACCCCGACGAACCTCCCATTTCTTCCAACTTTACAGCCCCAAATTGACCTGCCCGTTGTGGTGCTGTGGAAGAGTTGTCTCAAGTTGTCTGTGCGGTTGTCTGCTATCTAATTAAATCAATCCCCATGAATTAATTTCTCCTCAAGCCTACGCATTGAACATAATCCACCAGCCGCCCATCCCTTGAGTGCTTTACCTACTTCCCCGATGCCGCAAATCCAAAACTCAACTTCTTTTGCTACCTTCCCACCGTTCGACACGACACTGCCAGACATCCCACATTACAGGACGATTATTTTCATCGAGTCAACTCCAACTCCAACGGCAGCAACAACGGGCTGGGAATTTCCTTCTGCTACCCTGTCACCTTCTCCGCCCTGTGCCGCCAAGCATCTCTCGCAGGGCAAACAAACAACAACACATAAGAAACCGTTTAAGAGGATTAACCGAAAAGAAATCCCCCCGGAGACCACTTAATAGGGGATTACAACAGACTGGCACCCGAGAAATTATGGTTACCTCCTGGCCTGGGCGTCCCCGGAGCCACCACACCGGTGGTAATGGGCATCGGTGGTGCGGGAGGACTTACACACACACACACACACACACACACACACACACACACACACACACACACACACACACACACACACACACACACACACACACACACACACCACACACACACACACACACACACACACACACACACACCACACACACACACACACACACACACACACACACACACCACACACACACACACACACACACACACACACATACACCCGGCAATAGCAACGGCAGCAGCAGCAAAAAAAAAGTTCTCCTCTCGGGGGGAGGGGTTCTGGTAAGATTCGTGGCACAACAAATCCTGGCTTGTGGGATATTTATATATGTGTGTCACGGTGCCAGGCAGAAGAAGAGCAGGCCACCGAAGAGGCCCGTTTTCCACTGTGGACAACCAAGATGCCCAGACAGGCAGGCAGAGGTGAGCGTGTGTGTGGTGAGGAGACACTGCTTTGGGATAAACAAAATTATGGCGCCAAAAGTGAACAGTCGCCCGGGCAGGAGGGTAGAACCGACCCGGACCCGAGGACGCGCAGCTAATGGGATTTTTATAACATAATTTATTTTACCATCGGATGCATGCACCTTCTCCGTCGGCCAGCGGATAGCCTTCGCGACCAGTAGCTTTTCAAAAAAAAATACAAACACTCTCGTCCCGCTCCCTCCCGTTTTCCCTCTCCCTCTCTCTCTCTCTCTCTCTCTCTCTCTCTCTCTCTCTCTCTCTCTCTCTCTCTCTCTCTCTCTCTCTCTCTCTCTCTCTCTCTCTCTCTCTCTCTCTCTCTCTCTCTCCATTACAAGCGCTGACAAGCACCAGCGTTAGGGATCCCGCTTTTAGTGGTAAGCAAATTTAATTGTCATGTTTATGAAAACCTTCTTCCATCTAGCGGAGGGCGGAGTGTGCCAGCCTCTTAGCTACCCGGGCGAGGTTGGGTGCATTTCGTCACTCGTTAAATCGGATTTGACACACCCACACAAGACCGCTAAAATGGACGAGATTTTACACGGCTTGTGACAATTTATTACGCTACCGTGGTTATTTTATTTACGCGAGATGTAATTATGCACTAAGACATAGAAGATGGCAGCACACAAACAAACAAAAAACGAACCACTCTGTGCGTACTGGTCATCCAATCCGCTTTTCCGTTACAAACCGCTGCCACCCGAATAGCCTTTGGATAGCATTTGCGCAGTGGAAAAAAGTGATTCGATATCGATGATTTATTAAATCGATTATTACTATCACGTACATTGTGATGTGCATGTGTTTTTTTTTTTTTTTAGTGCTGCATTCCGCTTGCTCGCCATAGTTCGATTTAATTAAGCTCAAAATTTATCACGATGTCATTTTCACCCCCCAAAACACAGTGTAAATAGCATTTTATTCGTTAGAAAAGGCTTTAAAAACACTCATCCCACGCACAGGGTGTTTCGGGTTGCCTCATCGGCTGCTTTATCCCTGTCTGTGGCAGGATCAAACGCATAATAATATTTTGCATGATGCCAAAGCCGTGCAATTCGTTTACAAGCACATTAATGACCGCGCAGATACATCGGTCGCCCCGGATTCCCAGTTCCAATCCAACAATATCCCGCCCGATCAGTTAATCATGGCTGGACACGCGTTTTTTCTGTGTGTGTGTTTGTGTGCTGTTGTCCCACTGCATGTGTTCCCATTCCGAGGTTATGTCATGTGGCCACGGAAGCTCGATGCTGTTAAGTTGTTCGAATAGGAATGTTTTTTTTTGTTTTTCACTCCGCCTCACTCTTTCTCTCGCATTGCTTTCCTGCCTCACTTTCCAATAGCAACTGGCCCGGTAAGGATAAAATTTTAATCAGTGTTCAGTGAATCGACACAGGAAGGCAACGGACAACGGCGACGGGGGCGACGGGGGCGACAAGCGAACGGTGCGGAACCGTGAATTAACGACAGATAAATGTACAATTTTTTTGTTTTTGCTTCATCGGTCGGTTTTTTGGCGTACGGGTATGAATTTTAATAAATATTAAACGTATCTTAATCGAGGATTAATCGACCGTAAGCCCACTCTCCGAATCGGTTCTCCGGGTTTGCAGCTCGCGCTGTGCGCACACACTTTCCTCCCTCCCGCCCCCCATTGGAAGCTTCGTGGGAAATGCTGCACTTGCACACCCAGCTGTGCAACGGCGACGTGTTTCGGGTGTGGTTTGGCAGCACTTTTCCCACCAGCCACGGATCGCCAAACCGAACTCCACCAAATTGTCATCGAAGCAGCAGTGCGTTTGCGGGCAGATGGTGCACGCTTTTGATGATTATTGTTCTTCTCTCACCCACCGCACTCACGAGGCGCACGCCTGTTGGTTCACTGCCGACAACAACGACGGCAGCACACGAGAGCACAACTTCGGACGATTACACAATTACTGAATTGCAACTATTCCGGTGGCCGTCTGCAGTGGCAATAGAAGGACCACCGGTCGAGCACGCAAAACTTCAAGATAGCGCACCGCGTACCACCGGGAACGATGCGATGCGATAAATATTATCTGCCCACTCCGCCTCACAGGAATTGGCGCCGTTTTTAATCGCCACCAGCAGCACCACACCACACACCCTCCCGTTTTAATGCTAGACTGGACGGAAAACTGCTGGATCGTCAACGCCCTCCGACGCATTCCGCAAATCCATAAATTAATTTCTCAATGGGCCATTAGGTTTCAATTTGGCGGATTTATATGCATCCATATTTAATTACGTGTTAGTATAATTGAGCAGAACCTTTTCAACACAATCGAACGTCTCGTTCTATCGCGTTCGTCCCACCTTCTAAAACCACCCCTTCTGTGGTGGTGGTTACTGGGGAGGGGAGGGATGGGCAAATAACTGTGAAACAGTGCCCCCAGCCGTCCTGCTTTCCGCACCGTACGCACCTAGGCAGCGCGCTTTGACAGCTCAACACCGTTTGATCGAAATCAATTACACGCATTCAAGCAGGCGTCGTTGCAGTGCTTTCAACGGTCCGTGGGAAGCTTTTTTTTCGCTCCTCTCGAAATTGCATTACACGGTTCGATCCGATTCGTACAATTCAGTGCGAGCAAAACACAAAAAATAGGCACACACTACTGCTCTCCATTCAAAGTATCACCGCAGTATGCAGATGACGTCATGCATGTTTGAATGAGGGGGAAGTAATAATTACCCCGTCCTGCTAACGGCACACATTGCCGCGGCGATTGTAAACTGCCCTGCGCGAGAGACAAAGCGTGGCTCTTTACGAGCACGTGGCGCGGTCTCTATTTTGATTGCGGCCAAACACACTAACGCACCCCAAACATGGTGCAGCTGTAAGGTTAAGTGTTCCTTAACCGTTGTACGGGTTGGGTGTACTACACGTTTGCTGTCGCCTTGACCTTTACCTTCAAACAGACCCATAAACGGTATTAACGATGCACTGTGCATTTAAATGTTTTATTTTGTACACCCTACGAGACACGCCACCCCAATTCCATCTAAATGCGCATATGTGTAATGCCTCCGAAATAAGCTTTGGCCAAACAAATTCAATTAAGCCCGTACAAAGCGCTGTAGATATTGCTCCCTCAAACTGTCACTAAATTGCTGTTCAGCTCGGTACACGCGATACACGCCACGCCGACACGTTTTACAGCAAAAGATTTACAATCAACAGCGCCAAATTTCGATTACCTCATCTTGCCCCGAACCCACCTTTGGTGTCCGTTTTATTTATACTCCACTCCATTACCGAAGCGGGCGATACGGTTGTACGAATTTCCTGGAACGCAAAGCACGCCACCACCGGACCCGGGTGGAATTTCCGCTAGAGCTCTGTCACCTACAGGGCTCGGTTCGCTCAGAACCGTTGGAAAGGAAGTTGAGCATCACCCTTCCAGCTTTCGACGAACCGACCCCTGTGGTTGACAGCCCACTAGCAGTAGCAGTAAAATGACTGCATTTTAATCACATCTACTGACTGAAACACCGCACCGCAACGAAACGCGGTGCGCAATAAACAATACCATACGCGCTACAAATAGATGAGCGCCACACGTCGGCGCAACGGTTTGCGCGACATCGACACTCAAAATAGGGTTTGGCGAGCATTAAATTCGCATAAGCTGCCCGCGCACTTGTTCGGGCAGGGAGTGAGGAGTTAGTTTGCAACATTACTGCTGGGCCGTTTATGTGAGGCCCTTTCCTTTAGTGCACCGAAACAGATACCAGTGTGTTCATCTGGTGTCCAGAAATAGAGCATTTTGGATTGGTCATTCGCCCTTGTATGACGCTGCCCCGAAAGCCGATGGGCGAATAGTAATGAGCATATGGAGGTGGCTAAAAATAAATGAAATTTTCCACACCATTATCAGAACTGGCGGTGCCAGTCACCGATGCCAACTGAAAGTTGCTGGATTGCGGGAAAGAGAGGGAACTTGGGTGAGAAAGAGAGAGATCGAGTGAATGCCAGGGCTGCTTGTCCGGTTCGAAGGACCAAACTTTCGAAATACCATTCGGCCTCAACTCGCATTCCCCTCCCCCAGAACCGCAGAGAGGGCAAGGGAATGGAATTTTGTAATCAAAATAAGGGTTTTATTAAATTGCACACACGCAATTTGGATTAAAGCATGGATTACGGACGGATCCGGCTAGAGGTGTTGAAATCAAAACCCCTTCACAAAGGCAAACGTACGTACACGGTTCCTTTCCTCTGCTTTGCTGTTGCGCCCTCAATTATGTTATCAAACACGGGCACAGTTTTTTTTTGCACGCGCCCTGTGAAATTGTCTGCCAACAATGTGCCACAGCATTTAAAAAAAACCACTCCGCCGTCGAACTGCTCAAATATGTAAAACATTCCTGACGTAGATTAATTTCCCGCACACCTACCTACACAGCGTGGGAACGTAGTTGGACAGGATTAATTGGTTCGCAAAAAGGGACTTGAGGAAGCATAATTTTTCACACGCTGCTCTCATAACATTCCACACGCGGCGACGGCGGCGGCGGCGCCATATTAGAAGCTACTTTTCCGCTTTAAACGTAATCAACTCTGGCCCCCCGTATTTCTCGGCACAAAACCGAAGATACCTTGTCTCTCCCTCTCTCTCCCTCCCTTAGCAAATGCCGGGGGTTGATTGATAATGGTACGCGCCCAAGACTCCCGGGCGTAACTTCTCACATTTGAATAATGTTCCGCATGAAGCCCGGGACCTTCAGGATGCTTCAGGTCGGTTCAAACGCATCACTCACTTTCCACCTTTCACATTGAGCGCACACAAACACGCGCACAGACACACACACACACACACACATACACACACACATACACCCTTCGTACTATGCAAAACCTGGCCGGCGGGGCAAACAAAATGATCATATTAAACACATTTGAGCCGGTGAAGTAAACGAAACATTCGGTACCATGTGTGCTCTGCAGCCGACGATCGTGATCTTGACGATGGCCACGAAAGAAGGGAAGAGAAATGGGGAGGGGGGGAAGCACACATACATACACTCACCAAAAAAATACCCTCCCTCCTAAAAACACCAACAACACAACTGTGCAACGGTGACGTACTAATGATGGTTGTGTTGTTTTTTGATGTGACTAATGGCGTTACTTGAGCACAACCGAGCGCTCTCGCGCGCGCCAGCAGTCCGTCGGACGGGCAGGCGTTATCCTTTCCGGAGCTTGCCGAGAGCACACTATTAATGATATTGCTCGTGCAACAAATGTTACGTTCTGGGTACCGACCTCGTTTCAGGGGTTCGTTTTTGCTTACCCTTCCCCGCTCACGTACTGCTGTTGCACACGCGGTTTCGACAAATTTAATTGAAACAAAAGCAGCTTTATGGGAAAATTGATGAACAGCAGATAAATGCCTTGGCGCCAGTTGTCGGTGATATATCTTTTAAATAATAAGACATGACCGTTTACTTTATGCTTCGTGAGTCTAACAGGATCATCACTGCCGTTGAAAAGTGCATAACGCTTGGAACGACCAACGGCAAAGCGTTGTTCAGTATTTAATAAAAAAATTCAATCATTAAACGTACTTAATATGGTTAATTTTACAAATACATCTCTGTTCAACAACTCAAATAAGGCCAAAACTAGAGACTTTCAGTGGTGAAACCAGATTTAATATACTGTAATGAAGTAAATTTGCCCACTTTCCCACCGTATGTTCGACCGTTTTAAACAACTTTCTAATTTACAGCTTAAAGTCAAGTACGGCCACTCTCACCATGCATCACTTTCATGCTAAATTTCGGAAGCGATTGAATTCAATCCTACTTCCGTACGTACGTTTCCACCATCCGCCAGCACCTCTCCACGCGCTCGTTTGATGTAAGTTTTTGCTCGCCCAGGTGGAATCGAAAGCGTTACACTAAATTGCATTAAGCTTGCCGGGGTTTTTCACCACGACCGTTTCGACGTTTGGCGGTACAGGCAGCAGCACACCACGACCAAAGGCTGCGCACCGTTTGCCGATTGCAATCAAATTGAAGTGTATTTACCAAGAAAATGGTTAGTCGGATCACTTCAGCACGGACAAGCAGCAACACCGTCCCCTTTTTCTGACACTTCTGATTCCGGAGGCCGTCGATGGTGTAAAGGCACTGTGTCCGTCCAAGCATTGAAGCAGGTGCGGTTAAATGATTCAAGTCAATCGTTCGCTCGTCGTTCTCAGTTTTGAGATGTAAATCAATTTCTTCCATTCAATGTGAAGAAGCGTAGAACGTAGGGAACGTTGACCACAAGTGCATCACTACACTGCACTGTTTGCTGAGCGCTGGGGAAAAAGGAGGCAATCGATCTGTGTGTCATAGACATTGAACAGGGAATGGTAACACTGAAAGAAACCTCAAGAATTGATCACTTCTACCAGGGTACTTTCGCTTAATGAATCACTCAAACGCCTTAACCAGCACATTTGTCGCATTTCCCGTGTCGCGCAGTTAATTTTATTGTTCAATTAATTACTCACCGCATGCCGTCGTCCTTCCGATGCTCGTTATGTGCTCTTCGTACGCTCTCACACACTATATTCCAATCAATTCTACCATACTGGAACGACCCCTGCACCGTATGCAAGATTGACGTTTTGTAATCGAAAATTAATTTTACATAATCACACCATCAATGACTGTCACGGCAAGTGTTTCCCAGACTGTCCTCTTTTCCATGCCCGCGTGTCCTGAGCGTGTCCTCACCACCACGCTGAATGTGTGTTGCAGCGTGAAAGTGGACATGTAATTGTTACTGTTAACAATCGAATCAACAGCAGCAAACAACTATCTTCCGATTCCTTGAACAAAATGTACCACGCCCTTGGTCAACATACGACCCCTCCGGCATGCCGTTGCTGCCGTTGCTGCCGTTCGACCTGCTGACCACACGGATACGTTCTGCTTCCCCGAATCGGTGCCAGAGCTTCCGCTACAATGCGATAAGACGTATGATCATGTTTACCGAGGAGTTAATCTACACCCGTGTCTGCGCCTTCGTCGGGTCTCTCTCTCTCGGCGCGTTCGATAAAACTACAACTTCCGGCGATAGAGTTTCAAGAAAAGGATGCAACGATGTATTAGGTGTGTTCCAGGCTGTGTTTGGCTATGTGTTCAAGGCGTTACCACTACACTTTCCTGCTAAGCTGGTAAAACACACGAGCCAAATGATGACTTATGCTAAAATCCCACCCGCTTTCCCGAAAGGGGAGAGGGATGGGGGGGGGGGGGGGGGTATAATATGTGCCATACACTTCATCACCTTCGCATTTCCGTTCCGTTCCCCTGTGGCACACTGTCCCCGTGCTTCCGCACCATGTTTGTGGTGTTGGTACGCAAACAGAGTTTCCTCTTGCTGTGCAGCAGGGGCCGAGCGTATGAGTGTGTGTGTGTACCATGTGCCGCCCGTTCGATGGAAGAAAAAGCCACAAGAGAAAGCATCTTCGATCCGAGGTGCTACAACCATCTTTCCATCGCATCATTGGCGAGTGTTCGAACTGTCTTATCCTCTTCAGCAAAACTACCCCACAAGTGAACCGGAAGTTTAAGACAGTAGAATCATAATGTTTACGAAGGAAAAGCCCTTCCAATCCACACATCGCACGCCCCAACGCCTTCCGGGTCGGCTCGGTCGAATCGGTCCGATCTAAAGCCCTATTTTCCATATGGCAACTATAAATCGCCTTGCGTCTACTAATCTCCTTCCCAGGGCATAATCCTTCTGTTCGGACCAGCTTCCGGCTGTCGGTGAAAAATATGAACAATCATTATTCTCTGCTAATTGGAAAAAAGGGACCAACCAAGAAAGAGCAAGAGCGAAAGAGAGGGATTAAGATGCTTTCTACGCTTAAGCTGCTATACTCCTCCGGCTGCTGTTGTATGGTAATTGTTGAATCAGAATTACCGAAACAATCCACCCTGCTGTGTGCTGTGTTCTCTGTGGTTACGCTTCAAGGGATGATGTCTTCAAATTAAATAAAGGATATTTAGCAACTGCACACCCACACACACACACACACACACACACACACACACACACACAAAGACACACACACTTACACACTCAACCACGAACGATAGTCGACAGGCTGCCCCTGTTGGAGCAGCGTGCAACAGCATTTTCTAATAATCTAATACTGCACACTTGCACGGACAAGGATACACGCTCCAAAGCTCAACCACTTCAAGAGACATGCAAAAATGCTAATACGCTCCCCCCTCCCCCCCCCCCCCCCCCCCATCGGATGGCACAGTAACGCCAACGCAAACGAGAATGGTTACATCGTTCTGGGACAAAAGTGTCAAATTTTTCCACAAAACACGACGCCCACAAACTGTCCCCCAATGGGCGGCCCGGAGTGGAGCAGACTAAACCTCCCCCCCCTCAAGCGCCACTACTTGCCGCCAAGAAGTGTGAAACTTTGTCAAAGTGAGTGTAATAGAATTTCTACCAGCCGGCAGCGTTCCCAGTAAACAACAAGGGAACTCCGCTTTACCGTGACACTCTTTGGCTGTTCAACGGGAAGGCGACGGGAACTCTGGGTGTGTGTGGGTGTGTGGGTGGGTCGGCAAAATGTAAGATTTATTTACCCAGCACCCCAGCAGTTCCCCGTGCTTGTGCACTCGGGAAAACACCCCCCGGGAAGCAACTGCAGTCTTCTGTGCAGTTAATAAGATTTTATGAAAGTTTGTACGTTGCCGCCGCTGGAGTGGCCCCCAACGGAACGGGAAGCGTTTAAGCGTAAGGATGCTATGGCCCACTACGTAAGGCGCTGTGGACGCTTGGTAAACTTTCTCCTCCGGAAAAGCGTTGAGTGAAGGCACACAACAACAATGACGAAAAAAAAAACAGCAGCAAACAAACACTCCACTATCAACCTGTGATAAATAATAGACAACTTTCACGGCGATTAGTAAACGTTGCTCGAAGGCAAACGTGCGACAGCGACGACAAACTATTGTTCCTCACATCGAACCCCCCGACCGGCCCCGACATTTCGTCGATTCGATGTGCTCTGAGGCGAACTTTATAGAAACACTATTTAACTTCGTTATCACCTTCCCCGTTCGCCGTTACTGATTTCCTATTCAACTCAATTTTTGTTTCAAATTGTGGAGCTCTTCTCACGCTTACCGGCATTTTCCTGCATTTGCTCGCCGCAACGAAGTTGCTTTAAAAGTAATGAACCGAGCGGGTCGCCCATTATTAATAGCACAGTTTTCATTTACGTGGCCCAAAACTGTACGGTGTCACTGAGAGAAAACAAAAACCCGCTTACATCTCGTGTGTGCGAAAGGAAAATACTTTGCCTGCCACAGAATGGAAATGGAAATCTTCACTGTCGTAAAACTTCTAACACACTTCACACACACACACACACACACACCCGTGACCCGTACATTGCGTACCGTTTGTGCCGTGTTGGATTAGAAGAAATGGCGATATCCTTCATCCCATCACCACCATCACCACCACCACCACCGGCGCAACTACTACTGACCCACTGGAAATGTGTAATGAAAAGTCATATCAAATGTGTGTGTGTGTGTCTGGGTCATGTTTTTTGTTGTGTCTCTGTCTCCGTGTGTGCCCTCTGTGGCGTCCTTCAGCTTTATTCCCACGCCACGAGGAGTCTTTTCGAGGGGCACATACATGTCGACCGCACACGACTCGAACTCAAACTCGGTGCTTTTGCAAGGACAATGGGCTGGCTGGGATGCTGCCCCGGAGCATGCATGTGATACGTCCCATTCCCGTGCCGCCTGCAGTGATGAATACTCCCACAAGACATAACGCCATGGCCGAGAACAGTGGTGGTGTTTATGGCCACTTCTCTCCGTCTCGAGCTCATCCTTTCGTGGGATCATCAGCAGCAGCAGCAGCAGCAGCAACAAAAAAGAACCATTTTCCACGAGCGGGCGGAAAACTAGTTACGTTTCTTTCACACGCACTCCCTGCACTGGGGCTAGGGGGGGGAGGTTCCATAGTTCCAAAAGTGCATATTTGGATTTATCTACCCCATTTATGAGCGCTGGCTGGCTGGGCTGGCTGGCTGGGCATGAATGTTTCATCTTTTCATTTCCACCCGGCGACGGGTTTTACGGGTCCCGGGGTTGGTTTTACGAATCGCCCGCCCCACAGAAAAATAGAAACGACCAAAACGAAACAATTCCCCTCAGATATATCCCGAGAGTGTTACTGTGCGTTCAAAGATGAGAAGTCGTACGATAGAGCCCATCTTTCTAAAAGAAATCTAAATAAAACTGACCCACCACATGTGAACTGTGACGAACCGTCGAGCCTGAGCGGAGTTGCCCTGCACGACCAACCGAAGGGTTGTAAAACTTTCACCACACACCAGGCCTGCCAGCTTTCTTTTACAGCTTGCGATTGTGCATGGGCCGTGCCGTGCCGGGGATTGGGATTGGGGATCCTTTCGTTCTATTTTCTAATGCGCTTCTAAAGGGGGGGACCCCGATTGCGTGACGGACAAGCATTGCGGACGGATTGCGATGAAAGCAACTATTTTCGCTTCGTTTATGAACTTCTTACGGATCAAATTACGAGATAAGTGCAGGCATAAAAACGGATCCCCTCACTCGACCCGCTTTCGCCGAGCTTTGTAGCTTTGCCATTTTCTCGGCGAAGGGGAAGGAAGAAATTCATTAGCGCTAGTTAAACTGCACATACATTGTGATTGCTGGAGATTGTCCACCAAACAACCGTCGGCTTAGCGGAGTAGGAAAAAAAGGGTAAATATTGACTCGCCGTTGCTACTACCCTGCCCTCCTACAGTTGACAATGGGGCATGGGAAGAATCATTCTGGCGTGAAAAAAGAGCACATTCTAACCTCGAGTTTTCTACCGAGAAAATTGATATGAAAACCTCGGTACTATGTAAATGCTACTCCACTTTTCCATCCGTACTTGTTTCTTGCTCCGTTCTGTAAACTACACGCGCGCTAGATTACACTGATACGGCTGGAAAGCAGTAATGTGTACACCACAGTCATGCGTCCTTGTGTTTGTGTGTTCCACCAGACAACAAGCGAGACGACTTTTTCCAACGCTATCCTTAACCGTGCGCCATACCTTCGTTCTTGCTTGGAGTTTAACGTCTCGGTAAAAACTTTCATCGGTTGCGTGTAATGAAAGCATTCGAAGGAAGCAAAAAACCCTACCACACACACACACACACACACTCTGTATGGGACAAGCAGTTGACAGACAGTCGCAACCGCTCTCCAATCCGCGCGGGGAAGGAAGGAAATGAACAAAGATGTCAACAAAGTGATTGTGCTTTTCCTGGCATTTCATCTTTTCGCATCCGGCTTCCGGCTGCAGCAGGTTGGTTGGTTGCTTTATCTAATCGCTTCAACCACCGTTTATGTGTGTGGGTATGTGGGATATGTAGCAAGCATGTCCGGAAGATAGTTCCCCGTGCTGCCGCTTCCGCGTGTCACGCAGCCCGAAACATGCGCCCACACACGTAAGATGATACTTTATTGCAATGAGAAGTTGCCTAATTTCCGCTACTAAATGTGACGCTGCTTTTTTGTCTTATTGCAACCGTTGCGGGATACGGAATACTTTCCGGTGTGCTGGTACCGCTTGTAAAATCCAATTAGAATCAGTTTGGAAAGGATTCCTACTACAGCTACTGCTCGTGCACTGAAGATATGTGTTAACATTTACCCATTTGAGTGAAAGCGAAACATGGAAACTTAACAACATATTATTGCGACTACTTTGAGATGGAATAGATGGGGTAGGCAGCAATTAACGTAAAATAATATTTAAAGAACCGACTGGAAATGAAATCATTTTCGTGAAAAACTGTTTCTTTGAACGGTATCGCAACACTCCCAAGTAGTGCAAAATCACATTTAAGTATCTTAACTTCTCCGAATTGTTAAGTCGTTATGTTAGCCTCAATTATGTCATCGGCAGAATCCAACTAATGTCTTTTCCGAATGCCAAATCGATTTAATTTCCATGGAATCGCCCATTCCAATCCCAGGCTCGTTCTGAAAAGAGCTTTCAACGCCATGACAACCGTCTGAAAGCGATTTACACTCGACCAATAGAACAGCTCCCACCACCGAACCCGTCATTCCACCAGCAACACAAAAAAGTACACACACGTCGAGCTTGAAATGGAAATAATCAACATCCATTACTATTCAAATCCACCCAAACACCCCCCCCCCCCCCCCCCGCCCATCTCCTCAAACCCTCCAACCCTCCAGTTCCTGTCCAACCTGTCTGTCAGTGTCGGCAGGCCCGATGAGTGTTTGCACATTGTATCATCTTCAATATTTTGACAATAATGCCTCGAATGTTGTTTGATGTGAAACGTGCCACCGAATGCTTTTGGCCGCATTTCCACACCCGCGCCTGTCCCGGCTTCCGTTCTTGCACTCTAATCCGTGACGTGTTACATTTTTGTTTCTTCTGATACACACACACACACATCGTGCAGTGAAAAGACAGGCACTCCATTTTCCAGCAACCGACAGCCCTTTGTCCTTTTGTTCGATTTTGCTTTCACCCCATTCACACCCACTGCCTGCTCAAGAGCGGGAGATTCGGTATGAAAATACATGTAAATTGACTAGTAGGGCGGATCGGTAGAATTGTCTGCCTGGTCTGGCGAACCATCGAAATCGAACCATGTGTCGGCGCTTTCGACACACGAAAAAAAAATCCCCCAACGAAACTTACGAATCCCGCTTACGGCAGCTTTTGCAAAATCGGAAAAGCTGTGAATCAGCTTTAATTCTTCGATGAAAGGGAGGTAAAAGAAGGGGTGTTGTGGGGAATAAGGAAATAGCTAGATAAGAGACCAATAATCGAATCTCACGCCAACACGAGACCGGAACGAAATGGACGCCAATTGGTAAGAACCATCATGCAGAGAAGGAAGCAGCACTGGAATCGAACGAAATTGTTGAGAATTTTTAAAGTAAGCTCACCGTTTTGTGCTGGCCGAAATGCCATTCGTACCATTCGTATCTTCTTATCGCGTGAAAGAGGTTAAAGATCGCGTGGCCATGGCGGCGGCGTGGGGACCTCCACCGTACGTTGGCATAAAGTGACATTCGAAATGTAGTTGCTTCCTTTATTCCGCCTCTTTCTACCTCTTTCTCTCTGTCTCTCTCTCTCTCTCTCTCCAGGGACTGTGTAACGAGTCCTGTGTGAGTGTCTGCAATCGGTACGAGATCATAAGATTCCGATGAATATAAATGTGCACCAGCGAATCGTGTGTGTGTGTGTGTGTGTGTGTGTGTGTGTGTGTGTGTGTATTCGGTTTTGTACCGAACGATAACGAGCGAACTTTGCCGTTTTGTGGATTATCCTTACCGATTTTTGTCCGTTCAGTGTCGTTACACAAAAAAAAAGTGGAGGAGAGCAACTTGACGGTACTCCACATTTGCTCCACCCGAATGGATGGGTGGGTTTCCGGCACAGTATTGAATATGTATTATCATCCCTTATCGTTCCTGTTTATTCGGTCCAATTACTGTGACAATTGCTCGGGATTTGGAGCGCACACAATGCTACTTCGTCCTCGGTGTAGATGATTGTGTCTTAGCAAATTGAATGAACCGCAGTACGAAACTGTTCATAAGACTTTGAGGATCGTTTCCCATCAATACTTACATAACCTTTTGTGGTGGTATTGTGGCTTGCAAACGCCTGGCACCAGCACTGCATAGATGCAACAGGGCCCGAAGTGCATTGGTCGGATAGTTTCAATTCCATTCGTAAGCTCTTGGGTTGTGTTCGCCTATCGTTCCCATTCAACATGCAAAGTTTGCTCTGTAAATACCGCATCAGCAATATCTTGGGGGTGGAGGAAGCAGCAGAAATTAAACTCACTGGTAACCGCACCTGCCGGCACTAGTCCCTTTTTCAATCAATGTTTGTATCGTTGATCCTGGAATTTGGTTTTACCATTTTGTTTTCCCCTGCACAGCGAGCACAAGCCCAGTGTGCTTAACCAAATCGATCACAATCCACCGGAGCAGAGAAGGTTGGAATAATATTCCATCCCAAAACCCCACTTCAAATTGCTGAAAAGAGCGGTTTTGAAGGTAGTACACTGCCTTGGAAAATCATACCTACCATGCTGGCAGTTTGTTTGTTTATTCCTTCGAATTTGAAGCTGCTGCTTCAGGGAAACGCAGACAACAGCCCGGAAATAGATGATGAGTGTTTCCATCGGTTTCATTGAAACCTGAAACCGACGCCTCGAGGTGCGCAAAGCATTGGCAAAAATCACGGACATGAATTACGAACCCGCCTGGTGGATGGCTGCCGCTGACCACTGAAAACAGCTCCCCAATCACAAGGAGAGGATGGGTGAGGATGGATGAACCGGAAGCAATACTCCGAAAATAAGCCCGGGTGTGATGAAAAATAGGCCACACAAAATCAACCATTGCGATCGTCCGAAACATTGATGTCGGAAAAGAAAAGTGGATATCAAAGCACTGCCAAAGCACTGGCGAACTGGACAGGCCCGTCGTCTTGTGTAACACTCTGGCTCTCCCACCCGCCCTGGTGCGGCCGGTCTGCAACTGACACACAATCCGTACAGAAGGATAAGCTGCTGAATTGCTGGCCAAATTCCGTCCACCCCACTTGAACCGGCTCCAAACAACACACAAAAACACACACAAACACATTCTCACAAAACACTCCTCCGACGGCTGCTTTTCGATACATATTTATCAACACTTCCGGTGCTGTTTGTGTTTGTGTTTGTCCACCGGAATCTATGAACTGGCCGACAGTGTTGTGCTGTGAACTTGGTGAACACTGGCCCACTTCTTCATCGTCGTAGTCGTCGTGCACAAAGCCGATCGTGCCCGGCGTATCGATCACTTTTTAAATCAATATTGTTTTTAACTGCCGCTTGACCACAGAGGCCGGCAGGGACAGGGCTTTGCTCGTTCAGGTTTGCGCTACACAAGGGCTTGCTTTCTCATCGAACGCGCTTTTCTTTCCCGGGGCCATATTCGAGATGCAGGGGGGAGGAGGGGGGTAGGAGAGGACGTGATTGACAGTGCTCTAATAAGAACTGTAGTGCAGCGAAACGAAACGCAATTCGAACGGAGTCAAAACGGAATAGAATCTCTGGTTCGTTCCAGGACCGAAACCTAAAACTTCTGTTGTCTGTTGTCCCGTCGTCGTCCTCACCGCCGTCGCCGTCTGTCGTTTGTCTCCAATGCTAAGATCAAACAACCAAGCTGTGTGTATCGATAGCTTGTTTTTTTGTTTTTGCTTTTCTCTGCTAGAAACGCTTCATTTGCGTTGGTATGCAGCTTACTTATTGCAGTACGTTATTTCTCTCCCAAGCAGTGCAATTAGTTCCGATAGGCAAACATAAACAATCGATCGTCGGGTCGTCGGTAAAGAAGTAAAGTCACAAAGTGGTAGTGCCTTGCTGCTGCTGCTGCTGCTATACATTCCCCTGCGTAACTGTAGGACGCTGCAGGGCGAATAGCATAAAGGTTATGTGACACACTCCGCATTTTATTGGTCGTATCGATTTATATCATTTTAAGTCTAGTGCTCAACACAACCCACACCTTCTTTACGATCGGTTTCTTCAGTTTAACAAGATTCAAATGAAGTTAACCACGGAAAAAGTATGCACACATTCATCTGGCATTTGCTATTCATTGCAAGCGCTCGAAGCGCTCCATTGAAACAAGCAATCTAATTACCATTTCTCGATATGTTGCCATCTATTTGATTGAACATTTGTATTAAATGCATTCGTATGCAATCTATCAATACGATTTCAGACAACGACGGCCAGTAATTGCGTTTACATTGTAAGGAATCTCTGCGCCGATTGAAACTTGCATTATTGATAGCGATTGTACCGACGAGCTTGTTCGCTGGAATTGTGCAGCACTTACAATGCACTTAACAGGGTTCTAAGTGCATTTGATTCAGTTGTGGTGTTCGATGCATTTGCTATTCGACAACAATAATCCGGTATGGTATATGCGCCCGAAGGTATGCAAGCTGCAGAACAAAACGCCTACAAGTATGTTGTCTTATTTTTAAGGCTCATTTGCTGGCATTTGTTTGTCATTATTTACAGCTTACTGTTTTGTATTAAAATCTGTACCTCTATTCCTCAGTAAACTACACTGTATTGCTACTCTGAAAAGTAACACACAAAAATTATATCCGACCATCGCGACAGTGAGGGGAAAGAATAGCGCATACACAAATATTTCTCTTTCTGTCTGTTTACTAAAAATACTCCGTTTTGTACGCCAGCTTGGCAAGCAAAAACAAGCAAATAATTATCCAAACTAAAGCTGTTTACATTTATAGTTCGTGCTCAAAACGCAAACATCAACATTGCCTCCCGATTTCTCCCTAGCTACGGTAGGCGAGTAGTGTTTTTTGTTGTCGGTCTCCCCTTTTGTCAACAAACATCAACAAAAAAAAACCTCAAAACAAACACCATAAAACGTGAATCAACACTCTGGCTCGCAACTCTTATGCGCCCATTGCATCTATGACGTTCAGATTAACGATTCGATTTCATTACCACTGTCCGAGGGCCGCAAGAAGCGTCCCCCTCACGCCGCTCGGTCTCGTTTGATGATTAAATCGTGTAGCCGTGATGGTATGGAATAAATCACCCCGCAAAGTGGTGATACGGTGTTGCCCAGCAGTGGCAAGGGATGGACACAAAAGGGACAGCGCGTAGATTTCCCTTCGAACCACGAGGAAATAGGGAGGGGAGGGGGACATTGGACAGGCGCTGGCAATAACGTGACTGCAACACGGTGCGAACTAACGGCTTCGTTCCATTCCGTTCCTCGGACACCGGTCAGGGCACCGTTCAAGTTGTTGCCATAGCACAACACACTGACAAGAATTAAGGACAGAGAGCAGGAAACACACACACACACACACACACACAACAACAACAACCAAAGCATGCCGGGACGCGCGATCTGAACACGTGCTGGGAGCCCCCGAGTGGCTGAAAAATACTATCGGCAATATAAAAGTTATTAGCGTTATTAAATTTTACGATTCAAACGTCTGTTGCGTTCTATTTTATTCCATCTCCTGTGCCTTCCGGGTGTGCCGATGCCATTGCGGACGGGTGTTCTAGGACCGCGCGTGCCTAGTCTCCTGGCAACGCCACGATGTATTTTTGTGCGAGAATTAGTCTCCATCGACAAAGCGAGCTAGGGAGCCGGAGGGCCGTCTGACTACTGAACTGCAGATTGTTTTCATTGGCACAAACATTTAATGATGATGACTATTCGATTTGTTTCGGTGAGAGATGCCGGCTCGATGCACGACGGGCCTTTCCTGTGTACGTGTCACCCGATTGATAGGAATAATGGCGCAGCTTAGGTGAAGTTCGGCAACGGCCGAGGTGAAGTAAAATCAACCGAAAATAATAAAGAATCTTTCCGTGTGCTTGCGAGTGAACGTTTCATGAACAGTACATGGGGACAGCACAGGACGGATGGCCTTCCGGGGAGAGGGTGGTGGGTTTTAACTGCCAAAACACACTCGAACCCGCCAGCCAGTACGTGAGCGCGTATTGGCGTATGAATTTGTTTTAATAGTATTTGTCTTGCAATGGCTGCAAACACCGGAACCATTCCCTACATTCAGTCGAATCTGTTTGCCATTTTTTGTTTGTGTGTATGTGTGTGTGCACTTCCCGGCGAAAAGCACCAGGGCAAGTGAGCTGCTTGGTGTCGACATTTTTCCCGCCCGTGGTTGCCATGGGTGATAATCATCTTAACGGGCGCTTTTCCGCTCCGTTTGAACACAGTGGAGCACCATCTCCATTGAGCGTCACACGAACAGAGAGAAAGAGACAGAGCGCACGGAAAAGAGATTATCGAAGCCATTTAATGTCGATGATGATTCGATTGTGGATTTGGATTTTTATCGCTGCCGAACCGTTTGTTTGTCCGTGGTGCCGATGGTGTGCCATAGCCCCGTTGGTTCCTGCTTTGACAGCTGCCTCGACGACTGTCATCAGCGTCACGTGCTGCTCGCATGTTAATATTCGAACGTGAGTATGATTAGTTGCCGTTAAAGCTAATCGAGTTTGTGTGGCATTCAAAGCACAAAAGGAATTGCTTTTATCGCAGTAGAGTCTGTTAAATCTTGTATTAATTATCTCTCTCTCTCTCTCTCTCCCTCACAAAAGGGTCTAACACAACCCGTCAAAACTACATATCACATATCTACCATCTGTTTCTCGGGCAAACATATTTTGTGGCAATCGTGGTGGGAGGAGAAGGAGGAAAAAACTCGACCGCGTTCAACTAGAAACCGTGGAAAATAAATAACCTTCATGCGCATGCCGGCCCCTGCGACTGTCTCTTGCGCTCGGGTGAAATATAAATATTTGAAATTATTAACAAAAACGGAAGCACCCACTTCATACGCCCCAGCCCACCGGCCGCACAATTTACGCACAGACGCGCACAAAAGAGCATAAATCCATCGGACGGCAAATATGCAATATGCTGCTGGTGTGTGGCCACCAGTCGGGCTGGTTCAGTTCCGGGATTGTGTCCGTACTTTTTGCATCTCGCCCAAGAAGCAAGCATACACCCAGCCGGACAATAATAACAAAACACAAAAACACGCGAGGCGAGGAAAACAACTCTCCCCACTACCGGTCTATGTGTGTCTATCTGAAAATAAAAATTGCATCCCATCCATAATTCTCCTCAATATATCCTTTTGATACAGCCTCGCGTACGTAGCCGGGGTCGCTGGAGCCGGAGAAGCGGGCTCGAATGGAAACGTTTTCCCTTTGATTTACGGGTACGTGAGTGCATGTGCACTTTGCGCGCGTTGCTGCTCCACCGTTCCGTCCGTTCGCTTCCGGCGGCCCAAAGCCCGGGAAAGCTCTTCCGGTTCGGTTAAATATAATTCAATTATTTCATTGCTGAACTTCACCCTCTGTCTGCATAAAAATCCACTCCCGGGCAGCGCGGAAAAGATTGGCGATACAATAACGGAAAAAACCCCGGGTCTGTGTTTGTATTTGATCATGCTGCTTGGGAGGGAACAGCATTCCAACGATTGATTCGATGAGGCCAACCGCACACACACAGCAGCAGCAGCAGCAGCATGCTTGTTGTTTGTTGGTTTCTCAATATATGCGAAATTTTATCTTTCCTCCTTTTTTAGCCTCCTTCCCACGTATGCTTGGCATCCTTTTGATCAATGCCGTTTTACCCATCCCCGGCCTCGCACGTATACATTCCCGTGCGACAATCTACAATCGGTGGGGCTTGCATTAATGGCATCACGAGCACGAGAGAGATTATTGGCCTCCGGCAACCGATTATGACGATGGCGACATGATGATAATGACGAACTGATGATCAGCACGAGGCGATCGCACGATGATTGCACCAAGAGGAAGTCGTATTTTAAAGTCCACCCCGTCCCGTTCGTCCATTACTCCACGGGCACAATTTCACTGGCCCGGAAATGGAAAGCAAAACGGGCAAAGCCCAAAAATGAAAATCCTATGAAAAACCACACCAGCCTTCCCATCCCTGCATCACAACCGCTCGAAGTCGTTCGACCGCAACAACTCATCCCTTTTTTTGCTCTTCTCTGGGGTTCGCTGTTGTCTGGAAAATGGATAAAATTGTGGACACAGGCCCGGAAAGGGCCATAGATTGCACATTTTACCGACTTTCCCGACCCAACCCGGGAACGATGCGCAGCCGAATTATTCACACACGCGCGCGCGCTTACACCCGTACCAGTTCGACTTTTGTGTTGACATTGATTTGAGGCCAGCGCCAGAATTCTCGCGCACAGCGAAAGGCGGAAAAGCCACCGCAAACAATGGCAAGGGATGGCTGGTGGAGATAATGGTGGAGGACGTAGTGTTGTCCGTCCCCCCTGCAACAAAGCGACTTGCAATGAGTGTAAAATTAATCGAACGAAAACACGAGCACAATATGGAGCGTTGCAGGGATGCAAAAACTTAACACGCCATGCTCTCCTGTCCATGGGCTGGGAGGGAGAGGAATGGTCGTCACTGCATACAACAACGCTTGTTACGAACCACAATGAAAAAGGGCAACACCAACGGCTACAACAATACCCATATTTAACACAAACGGATATGACGGAACAGGGAGTAAGTTGTGGCGTTTTTTGCTGTTCATTTTCGCCGGCCATTCCCAGCCCAGTGTGTTCTTGGGGATAACAATGAGGCAAAATGGAGGGAAAGCTAGAGAGGAGAGACACCCGGCGGATGATGTTTTTACAGCTGCATCTCTATGGCGATTGATTTATTTTCGCATTCGTTCTCCCCCTTTTTTTCTGGTACGTAAATTCTCCCGTGGCTGCACTACAACTACTGCAGTTTGAGAAGAGACACAAAAGAACAAAACAAAACAACGTCCACGACATAAAAAAACACAGTATAAATCAGAGGAAAATATCCTTTTCCACCGCAGGCGAGTTGCATTGTGTTTGATTTAAGAGGACTGCTTTTACCGCTCTTCTTCCTGGTGTGGGAAATGGGGAGGAAAAACAAATAAAACAAACACACACAAGCACGCGAGGACGCTGGCAGCACATGTGTAAATGGCAGGTAAAATGGGCTCCGATCAGCATGCCATTCTATTGATTGATTCGGTGCAAACGCGTGTTTACCCCTGCGCCCCGTTACCCTTGACGACCATTTGGCAACAGTTGGTTGGCAGCGACGGAAAGCTCTTAAAAGCATTCCCTCTCTCTCTCTCGCTCTCTCGCTGTCATTTTTCTTCTTCCTTTGCGCAACAAACGGGGGGGGGGATAATAATTTCCAGACTGTAGGCGAACGGTAGGCGAGAAGAAATGCAATTTTATGCACCCTCCAAGTGCAAGTGTTGCATAATAATTCACCCACCCGCTGTCGGCGGGACGGTGGCGAGATGGTGTGAAAAATGGAACATAATTTTTAAAACCCATCAAAACTTTCATAACCCATTCACCGTCGCCATTTTGACCCATTTTATTAGCCACCTCTTTTTTGCCGCTGCTGCTGCTTTCGAGGCTTCATATTGTTTATAGATTCTGCTGGCGGTGTTCTTACCGCTGCCGGTGTAAGATTCTGATTTCCACCCATAAAAAGGCTTGCTCATCGCACTCGGTAAACTTGTGCTCTCAGCTCCGGAAAGTTTGGAGCAACCAGCAGCAGCGCGCTGAAAAAACCCAGCGCTGCTCTGTGATGGGAGCCAGCTGAAGTTGTTTATCCTTTGAAAACATGCACTAGAGAAAATAGTTTTGCAGCATCCCGAAACACCCGGCGAGCTGCTTCAGTGGGATTAATTATTTGTTTGTGCTAAGCCACCACGATGTTTCAAGCTACCGACAACACAATTTAGCTTTAACAAGGCAAACAAAAAAGCAAGCTAATGCTCGCGCACCCCGCGCGTTACGTTTCTACAATAACAATAGAGCAGAAAAAGGCCGTCGACAGTTTGCTCTCGCGCAGCAGATTATCCCTCTAATGTATTGTGAAAAAGGGGAGCCAATTGTTCACCGTACCGAAGGGGGATGACGGCGCCTCCATCGCAACAGGATGGTAAGCTTCCGCAAATTTTATAACAATTATTCCCTTCTACCGAACGCCACCCATTCAGCCGAACGGATCAAACGCAACTGAAGGGCGGGGCCCTTTTCGTTTTGGGATTATAATTTCCCTTTTTTTCGCCCTCCTCTACCTTTGCTTCTTGCATTGAACGCGGAAAAAAGGGATGAAAAAAAACACACACACCGAAAACCGTTAACATGAAAGACGCCAAAGCGGGCGGCATGATGACTTTCGTGATTCATTCCAGAGCAGCTGAAGTCAACGATGTAAAGATTCCTCTCACTTCATAAAGCCTGGAATATGATTAAAACCTAACTGCCGGTCGAAACCTTGAGCGGGCATTTTATTGCCCCGGATGCTGGGGAAAAGAAAAATTTCGACACTGGAGGATAAAAATGGGAAAAGCCGGGTTGTTTCTTCCCCTCTCTGCTCGCTACTGGCTACCCCACTGTCTGATTAATAACAAGATACCGAAAAACCGGGGAACGGGTACGAGGCACCCGGCACCCGCAATTGGGACACAACCGGATTCGGATGAATATTGGCGCCAAGTTAGGTTTTCCCTCCCATTTATCCTCTCCTCAGACGAGGGCCGCTCTCCAATCGAGCACCGGGAGGATAATAAAAAAAGATTTTCTTCCCACTTCCTCCCTTACCGTGTGACCTTTTTTCGGTTCTTTCTTCGCGTTCACAAATCTCAGAACGCCACGTGGATTCAATCACAGAGGCACACTGCAAGGCGGGAGGGCGAGTGAAAATCTCATGCCTGAAATTTCGTGATTGAGATGGAGGATTTGCTTGGGAAAAAAGAAAAACCACGCATCGCCCACCATCCATCCCACCCATCTCCCGACAAACGGGAAGAATTTGTACGGCAATACGGCCCCGGAAAGTGGGCACAACACAGCACAGGCCAAGAAGCGCCGGTGCCATCAAAGGCCAAACAGGAAAGGCACTTCCGGTGAGTGTGTGTGTGAATGTGTGCTTGTGTGTGTGTGGAAGGTCCGTTTTTCTTGGAGTTTGCCTGCCGAAACGATAAGAAATCAGCAAATCGGTTTTTCCGTTCCCCGCCAACTCGGACCCCAGCCCCCGTGGCGTGACGTGGCGCGGGTGGCCGCACAGAACAGACTACAACCAAAACTTAAAATGCAAAGCACTGGCCCCCCCCGGGGAGGGGGTGTGGGCTGCTGAAAGGGCTAACCTTTCTTCCCCGCAAGCAAAGCAAGAAGCCAAAACCGTGCGCTGCTGGGAAGCGCGAGCAAAGATGGATATGTTTATTTTCGTTTAATGTTCGCCAAATCTCCAATAGCTCACCGGTTGCCCCCCCTTTCCCCTCGTTTGCTCGGTGGGTGGCAAACGGTGAAAGAAGATTTTCCCTTTATGGTTACCAATTTCTAGCCGAAATCGTTCGGCAAATTTCTGCACCCTTTTTGCCGCCTTTTTTCGGATCGCCTCGGCCTTCCTGGCTTGACGAACCCGCCAAACCCTTTGAAACGACGTTAGCCGGTTGACTTCTAAGGAAAGTGAGGAGTTTGGGGCGAGCAAAAAAGAAAGAAAGGAGCAAAACTTTGAGGCGATCAAACAGAACCATCTCCCACCCTTTTGCAGGCAGTCATGGAGGACCCATGTGGATAATCGTCGACAGCTGAGGTACGAGTATTTATTTTAACAAAATTTATTTCCCAATCATGATGTTCACCGTGACCATTTTCCAACCCCCTGCCCGCAGGGCGTGCAGGGCAGGGTAGAAGAGAGCAAGGGAATAGAAAAGGTAAACACACATCTGCTACCCTGCCAGCGGGAGAGATTGAGAGATTTTATTTGTAAGCACACCACACAACGCCACACCGAGGCCATTAATCGAACCGTAAAAGCACCTCCGAACAACAACAAGAAAAAGGTTTAAAACAACCAAAAATTGATACACTTTGCACGCATTTCTATAGAAATAAATCTTCGATACATCTAATCAGTGGTTAATTGACGGATGAGGAACAGATTAACTCAAGCCGGCAAAATAATTACTTCTGGAAAAGTGCTTCAAAAGAAGAGTGTGCAAAAGAGACTCTCGCTCTCCTTCTCTCTATTCCATCCATCCTTTCCGGAATCACTTCGCACCGATGCGTAATCCTACGCTATCTTTCCCTGCAATCAAATCAAACCCTCTTCCTGCTGGTGAGGGTTTCTTCTGCCTTTCAAGTCGCATACCCGAAGAAGAGTCTTCAGCTTCCCCAAGCGGCTTCCTGTGCAGTCAATTCACACAGACACTTTCTGACACAGAAGAATGAAAAAAAAAACACACAAGCGAACCGCAAACAGCTTTTACCGACAGGCGATTATGGTTGACTTTCGGTAATTAAACAGATTTTTTGCTCGCTTCACCTCCCGCAGCTACCACCCACCCACCGGTTATGACCTTTTGCTGTGAAGCTTATTTTTTCTTCTCTCCTGTTCGCCTTCCATTTCGCATGCTCTTAATTACTTTCTATTTGATTAATTTTGAAGGCTTTACCTTTAAACACTCGCTCGCGCTCTGTCTGCGCTTCCGATAGAGGTTCTTGCTGTTCGGCAGGGGTTGATCAAAATGGAAAGCCTGTCCTCGGTAAAGTGTGTTCCGGACGAAGGCGTAAGGTGTAAGAGCGCTTCTTGGTTATTATTGACCGCTCGCTGCGAACGATAGCTCATCGGTGTGTCGTGTTCGGCAGTGTCGTTTTGTTGATTGCTTTCCCGAGACATCATCACCTCCTGCCACTGCTTTCCGGGCAAAGAGAGGGCATCTTAAGTATTATTATGCAAATGGGCGAGCTGTCGGTTGGCATTTTGCGGGTCCGGAGAAGGGCAGAAGATTCAGCCCACCGACACTACTCGTCACACAAACGTTCCAGCACAAGAGAGAGATAGAGAGAGCTTCAACTAAATTGAAAACATCATCAACTCGGCACACGATCTTGCTCGAGCAGGGGGCCTTCGCTCCACGGCACGTAAGCCGACGATAATGGAGTGCCAACGGGATGATAATTGCTGCCAATTAATGGCAAGTCTTTCCCGACCCGACCCGGGGCTTGTGGCTGCCGGTGCGACCTAAGCCGAACCACCGCACTGAAAGTCGGCCACCAAATCCTTCCTTTAATGAGCGAGCGCGTCTTTTCGCTGTGCGAAGTGTCGGTCCTCTTTCCCGGCGAAGTTTGAAACGCTTCCTTGGGCCTCGGTGCGTTTGTTGTGATAACGCAGGGGAAAATATCATTTCACCACACAACTCACACAGTGGGAAAGATTATCCAAAGTAACACGGTATTTACACACCTCGCGTAGCTAGCGAGGAACCGCTTTGCCTGTATTCTGTGCCGTTGCAGGGCCGCTTCCAAAACGATGCCAGTAAAAAGTAGAAAACCAGACAGAATTAAACCAAACGCGTTGGATTTATGTTGGCACACAAGTAGCACGACATGCAACACTTACCCGAAAAGTGTACCGCGGCAAGGGACCGGAAGTTCCGAAGTGAACTTACACACACACACATAACTGTGCGCCCAATCAACAGCAAACGACGAACGCAAAATGGACTAACAAAAAAGTACAATATTTAAATATGTGACTAGTAAAATAAGCAAAAACAGTTGAGGGAGCCCATTTTCCTTCCGCAAACCCTGCCGAGTCCATCAAGTCATCGGTCACGAAGGGAATCACGGGGAAAGCAGTACGGCACTCGACTACGTTGCCCAAAAGCCAAAAACTCAAATAGCTGAATATTTCACACACACACACACAAACATTCACACAAAACAACGCGCTTCTTGCCGCTTCTCGGTTCTTCTATCTCGATGAGAGAGAGAGAGTGTTCCGGGGACGCACCAACACACACTGCACCGGTCGGTCGGTTCGCTTGCATTCATGCATGTATGCATAACAAAGCAGTGGTGGTGTTTTTTTTTTTTGTGTTGCCTCTACCGCACCTCCCCTTTTGGCACATCCTTTTTTTGTCAAGCTTTTTACGGCATACAGCGACCGCCCCTGGACGAGATGTGCAATTGTTGATTGATGCTGGCAAAAGCTAAAAGTTGTTTAAATATTTTTCATGCAGAGCACTCTTTCCATAGCCCGGAACGCTCCCAAATGCATGTACACTCGGAGCAGCTTTACTCAAACAACGCCGAGCAGCGGGGAAGGGGAAGCACACACGCGCACAAGAAATAAAACCATCGAAGCTGGAGCACACTGTTCCACCACGGCCGACGCACGTCGCAATGCAACCGAATGCAACACGCTCTAAGCCGATAAGTGAATGTAGTAGGCCGGTGGTGTGTGGACCACAGCAGGCCTCGTTTCAAATTGTCGGCCAGCGCGCCGATTCGGATCCAACTTGCCGCTAAGCTAAGCTGTTGGGCCAAGCAGTGTGAACGATTTGGAAAACACTCAAACGGAACGAATTGAAAGGATTGTCGGGCACAATTTATCCCGTACGATGGCGCTACTGACCAACACCAAACCACACGAAAAAAAATCCTCATGCCTAATTTCTAATGCAAATAAAAAACTTGCCTAAAGAGAGGGAGAAAGAGCGTCGGAGGGCTAGTACAGTTTTGGCTAATGGCAAGCAACACGACGAGATATTAACATTCAAATTTAACAGTATGACGAGTCCTGGCGTTTTTGAGAATAATTTCATTTGAATGAAGAATTGTTTTACAAATCTGTAGATTTAAACATGTTAGGAGACTCAAAGACGAATGTAATCTACGAAGCGGAAGGCGCATACAAACGCTCAATGCGACATGCAAAAACTTCTAATTCAACGTAAACTTTGCTGTTATAGACGCATTGCGTTAAACCCTGTAGTAAGATGAAGCTCATTACCCAGTGTATCAAGCTTTTAAGGAATTTAGCCCAAGAACAGTAACGATTTCATCAGAATTCGATGCATTGTCTACGCTTACAGCTGACGCTCTCAAGGATATTCAGCACTCCAGTTCAAGCACATCGATGGAAAGTGCTCGCTTTTGGCATCAGGACAAACAACTGCCCCTCTTCTCCACCATCCCATCCACCATCGCTTAAGCTAAAGAGTTTGGCCGCTGCGAGCAGAGCTTAAGCTACGAATTGGCTTCGTTACCGAGCGAACCTGGGAATCCTTGCTTTCACCCACTGCATTTAAGCAAAGAACGTGTGACTAGCGAAAGCCTTTCGAAATCTGAGCAACACAGCTTTAATGCGCCCTCCCCAAAGGAGATGAAGCAAAAAGTGGCAAACACCGTGTTAGCATTAGCACGGAAGTACGTTCTCGGAAGTTGCACAGTGCTATTAAAATCGAATATGGACTAAGTTTTCGTGCTTGCACCGTGTACGCCGGAGCATGACGTTATTGCTGCTGCCACCCTCTTTCGGGTGGGAATCCTTCTACCACAGCGAAAGACGCGCCATGGCGCCGAGAGCTGGCATGGGCCATGAGTTGGCTTTGCACGTTGCACACTGGCCAAACTCGCCGAAGGTAACAGACACACACACACATCCACACAAACAACGCTTAACCCATCCACAAGCGTCCTCTCTGTATTACAATACCCTGGACAGCCGAGAGACACCCTGCAGGCAATGGACGGTGGAGTGAGCACGGTCCGGGGAGGAGCTGCACGTGCAAAAAGCAAAATATGTATGTACGTACATGCTCCGCTTGTCCTTCCGTATTCTTCGTGGGTTCATGCTTCGTTACGCCGTAGATATCGGACATGCGAGCCTCCCTGGGCGGGCTCCCTGGCTAGCCAAACCGGCCGGATCGTGTCCCGAGCTATCTGTTTCTCTCACTGCGGACTTGGACGGGACTTTGTTCATTTTAATAGGAATAAATTCATTGCTATAATAACTTCTGTCCAGCGTAGTACGTGTGTGTGTGTGTGTGTGTGTTGTGTGTGTGTTGGGTGCTTTGGTTGCTTACTTACTAGCCACATACTGCCAAAGGAAGAACATTCGTTCTAATACACTCACTTCCGCCTGTACCGGTACCTTCCCCAGCAAAGAATGACCACACACAACAGAAACGCCCCGTTTGGGAGGCGGGGGGGGGAGCGCAAAAGAAAACTTAATTAAAACAATTATCGCCCTACCATAGTTCATAATCTAATTTTCGGACCACATGTTTCATGCACGGACCACAGTCGTTCTTTTACGCTTAAAATCACGTCTTTACGGTCGTCTGATGGTACTGGCGGATTATGGCAGCACCGCCAAAGGAGTGCATCGTTCCCTTGCGACGTGTAATGAGCGTTTGCCAGTGTTGAATAATCTAGTAAACACATACAACTGCACCCCTAGCAACGTGGTTCCGTTTATGAACGACCATGCGTCTCCACCGGCGGAGCGTTAGACTGGGAAGAAGAACCCTGTTCTGTTTGCCCGTGAAAAAAACAGCTTAAAAACGTTTTGATAATTATTATCACAGAACGTTCCACTTTGCCTTCAGCTTTTATATTTTTGTTTCGAAAACTAAACCCATTCTTCCAACATTTGCTTGGCTAAACCAACAATTGGGTGTGTTTTTATCCCCACAATCACCACACCAACACAGGCCACAAAGTAAACATTCGCTCAAATGCAAACATGCAGCCTTTCGAAGCGACATGACATTAAAAAAAAAAGTGCCTCAACCTCAACGCCATTGCCTTCGCGGAAACAGATATCCGGCCAGCACCATAATCACTTGTTAACAGAGAAATTAATCTTCATTCATTTTCCTGACAGAATTAGGATAATTAAAACCGTAATTAAAACATTCCTGTTTGCGCACGGGCACACGCAAAGACGGGAAGCGGGGTTTGAAACAAAGAAAAAAGCAGGCTCAAGCGATGCTGTTTGCACGAAAGAAGCTGACGAAACACATTTTTTTTTTCCTTCAAACGAAAAAGGGTAGTGGTTTGGCGGGACAAAGAGCGGGATAACGCACACGACAGATGCTGCTATAACCGACTAGCACTTTACGGCATGAAATAGCGGTTGAAAGTTATTTAAGTAATCAAAAAAAGCAAGAGCCAGAGCGAAAGGGAAGGTTGTGAAACAAAGCAACGGTACGGTACGACGACATTGCGTCGTTTCCTTCGTCAAAACGATAAAGCGAACGGCAACCGATCGGTATGGGACAGAACAGATCCATCCACTGGAACCGCTGGAGAACGATTGACAGCGGTAGGCGAAGGCAGGCAACACTGCACTGATGGGAGTAACAAAAAAAATCACCCACTGCCACTGGTAGTATGTAATACTTCAAATAAATTACATCCAAATGCAACCTTACCGAGACCGACGACGCTGGTCGCTCCGTTCCTTTGCTGCATTACAGCGAAACAGATTTCCGGTTAGTGGGTGAGCCGAGGGCGAAGAAGAAGAGGCAAATCACATTTCCTTGCCACCGCTTTTCACCACCGTCCTCGAAGCGTTCGTCACTGTTCCGGCCCAAAATTGAAAGAAAACTTTTGCTACTTTCCTTCCCATCCCGGATGTTCGAGCGAGCGAGCGAGCGAGCGTTTGGATCTCATTCAATATTTATTCTTGCCACTGAACGAATCACACTCCACTCCGCGCGCATGAGGTTGGGGACACTGAAATTTGCGACTTTCGGCAGCGCCGATGCAGCAAGTGACCCTCAAAGGTTCTCGGTACAAGCAGGTCCCACAAAAGCACAAGAACAGACAGGATGAACCAGATCGAAGCCAAACGAAATAAATAGCAAAAGCGCAAGAACCGCTCACCAGCTGTACAATTCGTTCGACTGGTGTATGCAATTTCCTAACGCCGCCCTGTCCGCTGGTTCGCTCCACGACCCCTGGCAACGATCTGTGTGATGATGTGCATCTTCTACTTCATCTTGAAACGGCTCAATTTCCATCCTCCCTCACCCGGCTGGGTGCTCGTGCTACCTTCACGTTTTATCTTTCAAATCTCTTCAACAAAGCCCTTTCACTGTCGTTTCACTGGCCAGAAATGCCAGAAGCTGATTCTTCGGTCACTGGCTCGTGTTCTCATCCAGTGATGCCACTGTTCCCGTAAGCTCCTTGCCCTGTGTGTGTGCTGCTGCTCCGGGAATCCGTATCCGTAGCGCGTTAGAAGAATAGAGGGACGATCTCTAGCCAAGCGGTTTGCTCGGCGTCTCTCGTTCGCTTTCACCACCCAGCCACGATCGTTATTGTCCATTTTATGCTTCCTTTCCTTTTTTTCCTCGCACCACCGAGGAATGGGCCCTTTTTTTTGTTCCTTCTCTGGGACGATTTTAAACCGTACGTCCGTACGTCCTTTCGTGTTCTACACGCCAGCATTGTTGCATGGGAAAGGAACAGATCCAGATGCAGCAACCGAATCGCTTCCCTTTGACTACACACACACATACACACATACCACACCACATCTCCTTACCAACACCAGGAATGACATTTTTCCTTTGCAAACGGATAACTCACCGCTCGCTGCCCGCTCCCCGGGGGGCGTGTGGACGACGTGATGAATCCCACGGTGTCGTCAAGATGTTTAATCGAGAATCTGTCCACCCGAAGGAACCGTCCGCCTGACGTTTGAGTGATGGGAATATTCTGTGCACCATTTTTCACATGGCGCAAACCTTAAGCCATCTCCGCATACACCTCACTGCTCGGAAGTCCCTTTCTGTGTGCCTTTGTCCGTAATCCTTTTGGCCGAACTGTTCTGTTGTTTTGCTCCCGCTTCGGTTGAGCGAACGAAGAACGACAAACCGTATACTATTAATTGCATTTCCCACCTTCCTGACTGGCTGCGAGCGCACGAAGGGATCCCTTTTCCACTTCCCCCAGCGCACTACGGCTGACCACATCCGGCAAAGGGGGGGGGGGGGGGAGAAGGATGGGATTGGACTGGTTCGGCTTTCAACATGACATTCGATTGAGATCGTGTTGAAAAATGAACCTCCTGAATGGCAGAAGCGCAGGAGGCAAAACCGCGCCCGGTGGCGCCCGGTTGTTAGCATCGTCCAACAATTATTTGCTCAACTTAACCTCATGCTCGGAACGGCAGGACATGGGCACGGAGGGCGGGGAGAAGGGAGGGGCGGACAGGTTCCGACCAAAAGACACACAACATACAAACAGGGCAACATTTTTCATCCCGCGTGCCGGAGCGCATCTTCCCATGCGGATTTGCCCGCGCCACCGTTTACGCGCCAACTCACGCGCAACAGTGCGTGCAAGTGGGAGGGATGTCCTTGTTGTGTTTTTGCTCGCCCTGCTGGTGTGTTGGCCGGTGCTTAATAAATTGTAAAAATAAATTGAAAAACTTCTGCCCATAATCTCCAGGTGCGTCCCGTGTACAAGAGAGTTCGAATTGTGAATACTTCACGCGCTTCACCAACCCGGCCGGCCGGTTGTGCTGCTGTAGTAGTTCTCGGATTCGGAAGCACAGAGAGAGAGAGAGAGAGAGAGAGAGAGAGAGAGAGAAAGAGAACAAAAATGGAACAACGCTGGACCTCCTACTGGATCACCAGCAGCAGCACTAAAACTTTGTTTTCTCGTGAGGCACCGACTCGCAGCAGCACAAAATAAATAATCACCAACGATGCAAACGGTTGGCGGTTACATCGCTTCGCATTGTTGACGGTGGTGGTGGTGGTGGTGGTGCTTCGAGTATGGCGTTGTTTATGGCGTGCGTTTTGCAGTACACCTACGTACGTGGGCAAGCATTGCACCGCGATGATAAACCGACAGAGGTTTGAAAAATTTCAACACTCAGCGCTTCTTGATTTTATGAGTTTTCGACGGTGGAGCGGTAGTAAATCCCTCACGGGCTTAAAAACCTCCGAGCGTGTTAGATTTATCTTCCTCCATTTCGATACGCGCAACCAAGCATTCCTATTGTTGGCGGATTGCCGCACACACACAAACACACATCTCTACGTTACGATCAATAGTTTCTTATCACCGCTTCACTCCCCTGGCAAGGCTAAAGCTTTGCTCAAGTCACGGTGTCTGACACCAAGCGCAGCATAAAATCGCATATAAAGACCTCCACCCTCCCGGCGAGTCTGACACGCGGGACGTTAATGTGCCACATCATTAGCGAAAGAGCGCGAGGTAATGCTGGTAATCCTAAGCCGAAATATTATTTCGACATTATTGACGTTGCAATCCCGCAGCGCAGCGGCCTCGTACCGAGCGAGCACTGGTGCCGCTGATCGTGAAAAGGGGTTCGAATGCAAATACGACCCCCGTATTGCGTGCGGCGGCCACCGAAGACGTCAGGGCGCACTGGTAAGCCGCGTGAGAGGATATGAGATTGCAGCTTCATCCTCGAGGGGACACACACACACACACACACACCCTACGATGCAATCATCGTTAGCCGGGAGCCGCATGCTGCCTGCGCGGGAATGCAAGTGAGTGAGTGATTTTCACATCGACACGCCCGCCCTAGTCCCCCAAAATGCGCGGCCCAATTCGCAACCCAATGTTGACACATTCCAGATTGGAATGGAATTATTCTTCCCTGCACCCAACCACTCGCACCGATTCGCACAGTGGTGATGGTTGAAAGGTCTTTTCTAAAAAGAGAACGAGTTCGATTTGGCTCCCGTGCCCTGCACTGCATGATCACCACCACCAGGACGCGGCGGCCGTTGTGATGTGATTATTGGAAAATGGTCGTAAGCTGGAGGCGATAAGCGCTGTTCATTCGTACGCACACGGACCCGTCGTCGTCGACGGCTCGCCAAAAGGGTCGGGAGGTGAAGAGCACACACCGGTAGTAACGGTCGGCCACACACACGGTGTGTTCTGCTTCGGTGCAGTCGAATGTGCAAGCGTGGGCTGGCCAATTTCCAATCGATACTGCCGCCACCACGGCCACCCAACCACCCAATCGCGCTATCACGCGCCAATCTCGTTATGTGTGAGCCAAAATTGCCTTCAGCAGCAGTGTACCCTGTCGTCGGTACTAATGTTCACACAAAGCGAGGATTGCATTTTGCCCATCAACACGTGTGTGCTGCACCGTCGTGCGTCGCTTTTTGTGGAAAAAGGGGAAAATGGCAAATAAAAACGAGTATTATTAAAACTAGAGAGATTTGTAAAAAGCAAACCATCATGCTTCCCATACGGGGAGTTCAACAGAGCAAGTTGGTGCACATCACCCACCGTTCACCACACGCTTCGCTTTAAATAGCTCACCCGAAAGGATCATCCTCTCCACCGTGCCGTGATTGTGTGTACTTTACGGCTGCCTGCCTGATCACAGTCAACAATGGACACCGATGGCGATGGTGGATGGCTTCATTTTCGCAATGGCCGACCAAAGCTCGAAATGACCCCTTTTTGGCGAAGCACATTTATTCGATGTGAAATCTAACGATTCGGTCAATCGAGAGCCCTGTTCCCCGCTTTCCTTTTACACCTGCTTTAGTCCCGAAATGCAACAGCAACGTCCCGGATGCACTCCCTCAAAATGCCATCGAGAATTAGCAGCAGTTTCTGTCCACTCCACTTGTCCACTGCATCTCCTTTTGTTGCGTGTTAAGTAGCCCCATAAGCACGAGTGTCCATTTCCGGCGTTTTGGAGTGAGCAAAGTGAGCGTAAATCAGAGGCATGAGGTAACCATTAACATTGTTTTAAATTTAATGATTCTATGAAAAATGTTTCAATGCTGAACATACAATACTATATAAAGGTTATTGAATTTCAAACACTTTTCATCTGCCACTAGAAGTACAATGCAAAATATAATTATTACTGATATAAAATCCCATAAACTCGCTGTCAGAAAAGCGCCATTCTAAAGACTTCCCAGAACAACTGGTAAAACAATTAATCATAATTCCATCCATTTGAGCAACAACAAAAAAAGCGTCCACCTCCGCCAAGGGGCTTCATTGCAATGAGCAAATTAGCTTCGCTTCGTTCAAATCCATCGATCAAATTCAATTGATGGATTCCGCACCACGCGAGTGCTGCGACCCCGCTGCGCATCAACAATCTCGCCGAATTTTTAGGACTTCTCGCGGTAATTCAATGTTGTTTGCAAACACAAACAAATACAAAACACACACACAAACACACACAATGCAATCCTAAAACGGCACGCAATGCTCTGTGGCACAGATGCAGATTGATTTGTTTGGCGAAAGCCTGCTCCATTTCATCGAAAATATGAATTCCATTTGGTCGCGCGGTTTGTTTCCCGCCCCGGTGCGCCATTTTGTTTTGAGCCGTTCCCAGAATGGGCGCGAGGAGTTGGAGTGGACCGGGGCACCAGGATACACTTGTCACCGAGGGAAACGATCCGGAACTAGTTCGGGCTAATTAATATTCATGTGACCCAACTGTGCTCGGCCCGACTGCTCGCATGGGTTGTGCTTGGAAGCTAAAACGCGGGCGGGACTGGGCCTGTGTTGTGCCGGCCATTGTTTGGCTGGGCTGCTCCGACACAACGGGCACCAGCCGGAAATGAATTTTCGGTTGCGGTTTCGATTTCGGCAACGACCATAAAGGATCAAGTCCAGTGGGTTCCACGAACTCGCATACGGCGGGCATTCGGCGGAGGCATGCAAACAATGTGCGACTAACGCTGGGGGTCGGGCCGGGCTGGGCCGGGCCGGGCTGGGCCGGGCCGGGCTTAGCTTTTCGCCACTTGATTGATACAATGTTTCCCAATTTGCAATGTGTCCACCAGGCGTCCAGTGGACACATTACGATTACATTCCTTCGCTCTTGCTCCCGAGCTGTTTGATTGTGTTTGAGCTGAGCGTTTGCAAATGCAATTCGCATTCTTCCATTGCAGCCCAGCTAACGCTCTAACTAACGACCGATGCGTCGATTCAAGCTTGGTCGAAAGCACTCAGCACCCAGACCGTACCAGAAAGCGTACGAGTACCCCTATAATGGGCACTATTTTGCGAGCCGCTTTCATCGATAGTCGCGGTTATCTGGGGAGCTATTGTTTTCTAATAAATTTATGCATCCCCTGGCATGCCGTTCCGTCGAGCAGAGCGCCTCATCGCAGTCGAACCCGTTCTCCAGAGACCGGACACCAGGTAGCAAGCCTGGGACACGGGGTGCCACGGGCAGATAAAGTTATGATGGTCGCTTTGATCGCGCGCTAACCGCCCGTACTATGGCGATGCCCGATAAATCGGCACAATAGGATCCATTATGTCTTGCAGCCCCTGGAGCTCCTTACTGGGTCACCGGGTGTTTTGGGCTGTGTGTAAGCACCCCCAGTTGGGCCCCATGTCGCAGCAACGGAAGACTTCTTCTTCTTCTTCTCGACTGCAGGCTCGAATCCCGCAAGGAGCTTTCCCATCTTCAGGCGCTCCTGTCTAACATCATTCAATCAATTTTCTCAATTTGTCGCTCTCTGCAGCGAACACCCCAGCGAGCGAGCGAGCCTTATCGGGCTGTGCACAATCGTGCTGCAGCGTGCTGCATAACAAGGGCATTTGCCACTCATCTTGACGCTCTGCAGCGCCCACTAGCAAACGAACAGCAATGAACAGGTTTAATATCTATTGTGTGTGCCCTCCAGGAGGCTAAAACGGATAAACACTGCTCCTCGACCTGCGACCAAGACCATGATAACCATGGAGTGCGATAATAACAGGAGCCGAGCGTCCACCGAGACACAGCGCAAACCACTATCGCCCGAGGAGCGTATTCGTATTCAATCCGTCGTGAGCTAATAAACAACTCTCACAGCAGCAAGGAAGCTAAAGTCTCGCCTTGCAGTGAAAATGTTATTAGTTTTTTCTTCGCTTTTCTTTTGGCTTTTTTTTTGGTGAATTCATTTCGTTTGCTTTCCACCAACCCGACGGCCGTGCGACTCGCGTTTTTGGAGCGAAATTTATGAAAAGGCTGTACCGAATATTTCATTTTCCTTCCAAAACAGCGCACTCCATCGTCGTGATGATCGTTTCTCACTCCCGACAGCGCCCCCGTGATATGGTGCTGTTGACGTTTTCAACCTCATCAGCATTGCAATCATCATCATCATCATCATCATCGTTGGAGGCGTCGCAGTAGAACCGAGAGCGCTTGTCGTCAGCTTGTGTCTTATTATTTTTTGTCCCCATAGCTTCCTCTGCGCTTCGTACGGCGAGCTAGCCAAAAAGCTATGCAAATGGATTCCTTAACCTAATAAGAATCCTTTTTGCTTCGCTTAATACTACACCGAAAGGCACGCAAAGCAGCGGATTCACTGCTGCAGGTTGCTGTTGTGCGGAAAAAGGACGATTTCTTCGAAATGTAGCTCAACCAAGCCAGCAAACCAATGGGGGCGCACTCGTCGAATGTGATGGATTCGCTCACTCAATTAAAGTGAGCACACTCATGTGCTGTAGCGGGTGTAGTGCTGCATACGCAAACACCCAGCACGTGGTCGATTGGCCTATTCATCCGCAAATCAAACCATCGCCACCATCATCTCCTTCCGCAAAGCATCCATTCCTGCAACCGCAAACTGTACCCAACATTCACTGTCTTCAGTGAGCTGGAACGGCCCATCGCTCTCTCTCCCCCCCAGCAAAAAAAAACCAATGCCATTAATTGCCATCAAAATTCCAATCGCATGCGAAATCTCGCATCGAACGTAAAGTGCGCTCCGCCATTCGCCATTTGTTTACCCAACCGGCAAGGACTTGCGGTACGGTTTGCCCTCCAAGCGGTACTATCTCCATCGGGCAAATGGCACCCATACTACAAATCGTCAACCAAAACAACAACAAAAAAACGGCACACACCGAAGCCAATAACTCTGGATTGAAAGGTAAAGTAAACGCACACCGGGCACACCTCCGTCACCTCCGCCGGTGTTGCGTCAATACAAAAACCGCTCCGTGGGCCGATGGAAAATTCAATTTCCCCGCACACGGCTCCCAAAAAGGGAGGAGCAGGAGGAGGACAAGACCGAAATGGCTGTAATGGGAAGCCGGTAGGGAAAATAAAACCGTCCACAGTTTACGCACATATTTCGAATGTATAATTTGAATTTCTCTTTTGTCGCGCGACCGCGGTAGTCCCCTTACGCTGCTGCGACCCCACCGCTGTGTAAGTATTTGCTCACCTTTTTTTTCCACGAACGATGCTTTCCCGGTGCGATGCTGATGAGCCTACCGAAACCCCGCCGGCGGCCGAGACACTCCCTCACGAAAGGCCGTTTCCGACGTGCGTTTGCAATCTGCGAGTCGGGCAAAACTCTGTGCCCGGAATCGGAAATCGAGCGGAAGGTTGCGATTTTTCTTTCTGCTACCGCACGCCACGGGTGGCACTTCCGCCAACCGCCAGTGTGCCGTTTGGTTTTTCCAGACCACCCACCCAACCCATAACTCGTGAAATCAAATCGCAACAATGCTCGATCGAATCTGTGCGGCACGGAATCAGGAGCCAGGTGAAGTGGGAGAGAGCGAGAGAGAGAGCCACAGGGTCGGCAACTTCCGTGTGTGTGTGTGTGTGTCGCAGTTTGCATTAGAACCGTACGCAATCGTTCATTACCAGTCACGTAGGCTGTGTGGTGCTGCTTGCGTGCTGTTACTGCTGTGTTTTCGGTCGGATTTCATGGCAAACTGTGATGCAAAATTAGCATTCGAGGTGGAAAACGCATAACCTAGTTCGTGGCGCTTGGTGCGTGTACCTGCTACACGCGATTGTAATAAAAATATTACTTCATCTACACGCCGAACCCGTACCGGTGCACGTGCTAATAAACTACGCAACGCTACTGATGCGCGGGTGTGACATTCCCGGTTACAATACAAAATCGCTACGGTACGCCATTTTACGGCTCATCAATTCCATGATAAATGTCGATCAAATTGTTTCACTTCCGTTGTTCCGTCCGGCACACACAATCCCACTACCCGGAGCCACAACAAACCCGTGTGCAGCAGTTACTCTAGGTAAAGCTGTTGCTACTGTCAACTTCCACCCGGTCGGTTCGGTCGAAACGAAGATTGGATGCCGCCGTTTGATGAAGGTATAGCATATCCACCCCCCCCCCTCCCCTCGCACATCAAGAATGTTGCCATTATTTATGTGATATCAACAACATCAAGTATCATTGCCTCGTGTATGTCCCTCCCCCCACCCCCTTGGATGGTTTACCGTCATCGTCAAGGACCAAATGGACCATCGTCGCCAATCCACCGGAGGACCCACGAGAGAGTTGGGATTGAAAGCGGTTCCTTTAATGTCCCTTCCAGGCAACACACACACACACCCAACTGTCAGCTTGCCGTAAGTCATCATGTTTTGTTTGGACCAAGCCCCGGTTTACACACAAATCATCGCCAGGCCTTTTGTACCGTACCCGTACTGTGTTTTACTTCGTCGCTTTCTTTCACTACGCCGTCGTCCGGCTATCGGTGGGGCCGAGCAGGGAAAACGGGAGGGAAGAGGTTGCCATAAACCAGGGTATAAATTATGGCCGCGCTTGATAGCACTAGATCGAGCTCATCGCCGCTGAGGGCCAGTGGTTGTAGCCCGGGCCCGGGTCGTCGCCGTATGTGATGAAACAACGAACCGCCGTTCCCATACTGCTTGGGTCCGAAAACTTTGTGTGGCCATTGTTGCTGACCGAAAATTGCGATGCCATGATAAATTGAGCTTTCCCGTCCCCCCCCCCCTCCGCGCTCACTGAATTAAGATCGTTAATCGTTGCGTAAATGGTTGGGCCATTGTTACGCGCTGCGGTAGTTACAATGCGTCAAACGCAAAGGCAGCATCCCGGCAAACCTCAAGAGATCACACGAGAGCGTCTCCCGTCCCGTCTCCTGCCCGTGAGAGGGATCAATAACGGCCAATCATCTTGAAAAAAAAAAACTGATGTGCAACTGTTTATCCTCTTTTTCTCTAGCGTGGTATTGTTTTTTAAAAAACCACCGTACCACCGTACCACCGGAACAGCAACCCATATGTCATTTCAAAATGACGGTTATGAAGAAGGCTTTCAATTTGTTTTGCCTTCCGTTGTGTTGTTGTGTTGTCCCCTCCCCCTTACCGTTTGATTGTTGCGACAGCGCACCACGACACGCGAACAATGAATGATTAATGACTTTCACGCATGTCGCTTTCATGATTGGTGCCGCCGCCGCGGCAGTTTACAAAAGCAAAAGCGCCGAAAATACCCGTCAAAAACAAACTCGTTTGACATTTTATTCTAACTTAACGGGAAACGATTATCCCGTTGACAAGCGTAGCGTAGAAATTGGTGACGAAAAAAAAACACTACATTTTGCTAAACACTTTGCATAACTTTAAACACCGATTTGTTACACAGAGTGTAACGCACTTCCAGGAGGTTAGCAGAGTTGTACAACTCCAAGAGTGCGAATACGCGCCTACAACTATGCAATACGCGTCGCACAATTTGTCTTGTTAGCCTCTTGTATGTCATTTTTAACAAGCCCGTCAACAGAACGGCAAACTACAGCCAACTCGCGGCCCCAATAGTCTATTGGAAGCTGACATCGACCCCGTGTTGATTACATGCTTCTGGTGGCGAGCAAGCAGGGCGACGGCGGGCGAAAAGCGTCCTGATGGATGAACCACCATCCATTTGACATCAGTGATAGGAGGACTATTATCGCACGGCAATCTTTTGCCGTATCACGTGCGCCTCACATGACTGTGGTGACATACGACACTCGCCGAACTGAAGCTGTCGGCCGAACTGGCGAATCCGACAACCACCGTCCGCCGCCCCAGTGACACTCTCCTCTACCTAGACCACTCGGCACTCTAATTCGATATTAATGTGTCATTCTTGGTGGGAGGGGGGGGGGGTTGGGTCGTGAGCGCGCGCGTGATAAACGACAAGCGGGCGTAATGTTATCTACGCTTCGCCGCTTTCATCAACTTCTACCCAACAGTGTTGTTGGCCGGGCTGGGAGGAGCCGGAGTCGGTATGTCAGTTTTGTCTAATACCTACCGTTGACTGATCCCGTGTGACGGGTTAGGCCCAAATCGAAACCCGGACGCCCTGGTGAAATCAAAAACCACTTTTCTGGCTATCACACACCGACGGAGGAGAAGCGCGTGCACATGCCGTCACAAATATTGCCGTTTGGGTTCTGCCACGGGTTGCTAATGTTGTAATAGAATCTAATGGCCTGCCCAGTTTATCGTGCTGGGCATGCGGGAGCTTTTATCATACGGACGCCCAAGATAAGCTTTTTGAGCGAAGCAAGCGGCGCAAATAATTTATCCACCGGGACATATCTTCATCGGCAGTAATGCTTGCGATTGTGGCACAACATTCACATCACTCATGCACTACCGGTAGAATCCGAAGAGAGAGAGAGAGAGAGAGAGAGAGAGAGAGAGAGAGAGAGAAAGAGAGAGAGAGAGAGAGTGGCACAAACACCAGTACAAAAACTGATTTACTAATCTAGCCAAATTGTTTCCACAGAAAACGGGGTTTTAGCAAAAACTTTTCCCCACGGAGAAAACAGTGCTTTCTCCGTTCCATCCATTAACTTTGCTGTCGAGGGCAACAACAGGGGTAGAACAAAAAGTCTAAATTTTGCTAAACTTGCAGCGGAGCGGCGGAAATCCTTCCACTGAATCAATGCCGGAAGTTGTCCACCAGAAAGAGAGAGAGAGAGAGAGAGAGAGAGAGATAGGAGGAAAAAACAGGAAAAAGCTTCACGATGCTCACAGCAGCATCACGATGGTGATGGAGGAATTTGACACCGAAAACAAAAATGACGGTTAGAAGAACTAGAACTTTCACACGCCGCGTTGGCAACAGTTTTCCGGCCATTCTCATGACCACTCACTGCGGGGCCACTTGTGTTGCTGGTGGGCAGGGAGCTGGTGGGCACAGCATTCGGCTGTTGATGCCATTTCCGGATCCCCGCTCCCCTGCCGGCTTTCGCGTGCGGGGATACAATTGAAATAAAAATTATTGCAAAACTTTCGTCTATGGCGTGGATTCGGACCGCCGACCATTTCAAGAGCGGAAGCAGGAGGAATGAATAAACGAATTTTTAGCTATCCTCTCCGCGCCATTTACACGCGACCATCGTTTATGCTGCTTTCGGTCCGAGCCGCGTGCAGGATGCACGTCATGGGAAAACGATGTAACTTTGCTTTCCTGCCAGCGTACTTTTGCGTACTTCGGCGTCCCGCCAAATCACACAAACATTTCGCACGGTTCATAAAAATAAGCGCCGAGGCGGCAACTTGTGGCCCCGCGTACCACGCATTCCGTGTTCCGCGGCATGCAGTACGTATTCACCGGGCAAAAACTTTCCCCCCGGGCCCTCCATCATCATCACCGGGGATCGTGAGCGGGGGAAAAACCAAAAATATCAATGCCGGGGCGAAGAATTTTAATCAAATTTTGATTTGTTCCGCAGCTTTTGTGACGTGCTTGCTGACATTCCACCCTGTGTAGCAAGCGGCCGGATGAGTGGTCCCTCTTGCGAGCTTGCTATCCGCTTCGCTCATACCATCAATGGTAGCGGCAAACTGTCTGCTTGATGAAGAAAAACACATTCCTTGTGTTGCGTTCAATTTCTTTTCCGCCATGCCTTCACTCGCAGGAGCTCGAGCGGCGTCGAAAGCATTCCTGTTTGATTCGATTCCGTTTTTCCGAGCCCGAGAGGTGTGGAGCGGCTGCTGCTGCTGCTGCAAGCGAACGCGGGCTCTTTCTTCAAATACTTTCATTTACTTTTCATCCCCCCGCCCCCCTCATTGCATCCCTTATCCCTTTGCGTCAGCCCTTGCCGGGTGGTGCTCGAAATGAGCTCGAAAGCGACGAACGACATGCTTCACCAGCGACTAACTATTGATGTCGATTCGAACTATTTTCTCCCCACTACCCGTCATCCCCCGGTCATCTACTTAGAATGACACAAATAGCTTCCAACAACACACCCAAGCCACTCAAACGCTCCACTCAAAGGCATTCCACTTTGAGAGGCTACAGGGCGAAAGGGAAAAGCCCGCCCTTCCCGTGCGGAACAACCCCAGGAAACAGTTTTCTGCTCGAGCGAGTTTGGACACGGGCCACTAGGGAAGGTGGTTTGTGGCATTTACCCGTTGAAGGATGTTGTCTCGGTGCAGCTGCCAACAAGTAGAGCTGGCAACCGTTTCCGATCATTCTGTCTCTGTGTGTGAGTGTGTGCCAACACAACAACAAAGAGCTCCCTTTGGCTTGTTAAAATCCATATTTTATTCCATCCACAACCACATCATTCCCGCCAACTATGATAATTCCCGCGATCGATCGAGAGCGATCGTGCATGCCGCGCCGAATGTGCCGCTCATTGGAGGGCTCAACGGGCGACGGCTCTAAGCGGGCTGCATCGCCACTAAATCAAACACCCATCGAGACCCATCGAGCGTAGTAGCACCAGCGTTACCTCCATTTGCATACATCTGCATACGCTGGGGGGGTCCGTGTGTTACGTGGGCTGGTTGTTCCGGATGTTCTTGTGTTTTCAACCAAAAACCTTAAAAATGAAGGAGTTCTAAGGGAGACAGCAGAAAGGGATTGCCGAGCAGCACACCAATGGAGAGTCACTACCAACACCACCACCACCACGCTGGCCTGAAACATGACAAGCGCCGTTGTCAACGCCAGATGGCACACTGTAACGGACTGTGTCGTTCCAACCCCCCCCCCCCCCCCCCCCCACCCGAACCCACCACGACTGGACGCTGGACCCGGACAATGTTTAAGTGACCCCGACGAGCTTTTGCTTTTACCATTCTTCAACAAACATGGCCACAGGACGACACAAAACCGGGCAGCCATCGTGGCCAATTTCATCCAAGAAATAGTATGCAAATTTGTGCAACTTTTGTCCACCAAAAGCTGCTCCTTCCCTTCCACCCGCTTGCCGCAGGGGACAACACCGACTCTTAACTTCACGGGCGGGATAGTTTATGAGGGTGAGAAAGAAATGGGTCTGAGTGTGTGTGTGTGTGTGTGTGTGTGTGTGTTATTTTTTGTACTCCCAATCCCACCAGCAGCAAGTAAACACTTGCGAGTGACTTTTTTCCACACCGGACAGTTGTCTAATGTTCCAGCAGCAGGGCAGCAGTCAGCAAGGCAACGACGCTTCAATTCCTTCGCTGGAGGAAATGTGTTTTCGTTTGACCGACTTATTGCTGCTTTTTTTGCCCCACTTTCCCCCCGGACGCCGGACGGTTTTTGTGGCAAGAAAGCAAAACGAAGCTTTTCTTTGGAAATGTTTTTGTTTTTTCGCACCCTCACCGGAGGGCGCAATGGGCGTGTGCGCGGAGCGCCAAACAAACGAAACTCCTTTCTTAAGGGAGCGAATACCGGGGCGAGGGTTCGCTTGTTCGTTTGCTCACTACTGTGCTAATTCTTTTTGACAGTTTTGCGTAGCATATTTCCCCTCGGCAAATTCCCTCCCCTCGGGGACAGCTGACAGGGAAGGTGTTCGCACCCTATGGTTTATGTTTGGCTCGGCCAAATTAGCATTATAATGAGTTTGTTTTAGTGTCGCCCTAAAGTAGTGGCGCGCGTAAAATGCGAATAAAAAAAACCATTTCACCTTACCATTCGCCCCTAAACGATCTCAAACAACGATGCTACTGGTAGGGGGGTGTCTGTGTGCTCGACCATCCATTAGTAAAACTCCATCCTTGCACACACGTGAGTCGTCCTGATAAAGACTCCCTCCCGCATCACCGTGTGTGATGGAAATTCTATAACACCGCCATTATCATCATCGGCAGCGATAAGACCACTTGGTGATGGGATGCAGAAGCCAGGACTCTTTTTACTACATTTGTTTTTCGTGCCACATCCCACTCCCACCTCGCTCCATGACAGTTCATCTTGGCTCTATCCTCCCAGGCTGCTGCTATTCGGTCGTTGGCGCGTACGTGCTACGGCGAATAATCCACCCGTAATCTGTGTCATAACCGTGTGTGTGTGTGTTGGTTTGGTACAAATTTGCTCCCCCCCCCCCCCCCCCACACACACCACTATGACAACAACAATAGCCGGCTCCAAGCGCGAGGGATCGCGCCATCAGCATCGGGAGGCAAAACTATGAAGCAAACCAGAACTGTAAAAACGCTCTCATTGTGGCTGTCAGGGAAAGTCACAAAATTTTATGCTGATAACATCTGTCCCCGAGCCCCGGGTTTGCCGTGCGGCGGGTTCGTATAGTTTTCCACCCCTTCGACCCGTTTGCCCGTGCTTCGTCTCACTGCAGTCGATCGACACACTGCAGCACCAGTTGTCTTGTCAGCGCGTCTGTCACCGCCAGCGAACATTTCGCAACCACTACCACCGCGAAACCTTTGAACCCACCCCCCCGTCACCGGGAAAGTCACTCCTGAGACCCCTCCCCCTCCCTTTCCTACACCATTGCGGTGGAACCAAGGCTGCTTACAATGTGCCATTGTTAAGCACAAGCGCGTGTGGGTCCCGCAAGCCAGCGTTGTTCGCTGTTTACTTCGAGAGAAATGACGAAAAGCATAGCGCAGCGTGAATTGTTCTCCATCAACGGGAAAGGGTAGACAATATGATATACCTCTTGGGCGAGTAGGGGCTGAGCTTTCGGTCTAACGACTCGCAACTAAAACTGCAACAGCAGCAGCAGTAGCAGTAGCAGCAGCAGGTTGCAGCAGCAAACAGGGCAACATTATGCTACTCCCCCGCTTCATGTGCACCACCGATGGGACTGTGATGTGATGAGCGCTAATGCTGTGCTCCCAGCCACCAGTGTGGCTCTAATTTGTGCTCACAACGAAAAAAAAAGGGTCACTGTTTTGTCACTCCACTCCATTCCGCAGCTCATTATTTGATTAATGTGTGCTCCGCTCCTTTAAGCCCGCTCTTGCTTTAGTTCCACATACTTGCTGCATAGTAAAGCTATCACACACTTTGCTTTGTGTTTTGCTTATTTTCGGGACGGACTGTGTCGAAACTTTCACCATCCTTCCTACAAGGTCACCCGAATTGGTTCGCCTTTAGTGATGGTGATGATGGTGATGATGCCGCGGCTGACATTGTTGCCAAATTGTTATCATGCTGCTGCTGTTGCTCCAAAAAAATTGACGCTGGTGGCGTAACGAAGCACAACACACCCAACCCTATCCTTCCTCGACTCCCGGGGAGTTTCTCCAGGAACAAGCAAACAAAAAACGACATTACCCACACTGGTGCAGCTGTGAAGGTTGTGCTGGAAAAGGAAGCGAACGCCAGGAACTTCTTTGTCATTCTCGGGGGTTTTTTTCCTTTGCTACCTCACTGTTTGCAAGTTCAATGGCGGTGCGTTTGTAGGGTGAATTTAACGGTAATGTTGCACCATTGAGATGCATTCTTTACTGTGAAAAGGAGGAAAAAAAACCCCACTGCAAACGTGCACCAGTCGCTGGTACAGTATCATTGTGCAAAGATGTGCGCACTATACATAGAGCGAAAGGTTCAGTTTAGTTGAGCGAATCTTTGAAATATGCTTCAAACTAACTGCACAAAGAACCTGTCTTTTCAACATTACTACATATTGAAGAAAAAACACTATAAACGGTGCGACAATGTTGGGAGTTTGGAGGAGGTCGTGTATAATAGGACCATTCAGTGACGTACGCTATGTTTGTAACGTATATTGCATAACTTCGGGCGTTTAACTCCACAAAGTTCCTCTTCGTATGCAAACCGTACAGCAATGCAATGCAATCAATGCAATAAGTTCGTAAAATGTATTACTTCACTCTGTTCAGTTTGATCCCGTCAATCCTTCATATCACCCCGTCCTTACGAACGTCAAATTAAAAAGGGAAAAGTTCAATCAACCGCGTAATAAATAATTTAATTTTGTGCGTACTTCTTCTTTCAATCAACCTGGAAAACGCAAACTCGAACTACACACTCCACGCCACAGCCAGTTGCACGTTGCCATGTTTCAAATTGATATACTCATCAACGAGTATGGAATGTATCGCTCGAAACGATTGCCGTGTGAAGTGTGGGCCAAGGGCCAAAGAGCACGGGCTTCAGACTCCGTCGGCGGCTGACACACACACACACACACACACACTGGCCAGCATGATGGTCGGCCGGTGAACAGTGGTAATTACTAGCGCAAAGTGAACCCCCAATCAAGCGTGCGTTTATGTACTGGAGGGGGGAGGGGGGGAGGGCTCAGAAAACCCCTTTTGGGGTTCATGTTGCGGATCATAAATAGTAACTGCTTCCGTGTAGTTCAGTTGTTGCCGGATTTGGTGCTTTTATTTTCGATCGGTAAGCCCCTATTATGAAACAACAGTGCCCGGAAGCCGCAACCTGTAAACAAATACTTCAATTATCGTAACAGTTCATACAATGAGCCTTTTCATCAGCGCCAAGTAGTACAGGCAGCGCAACAACACGCTTCCACTCCCACTTTCCCACTTACTGTCCACACGCGCATCATGGTTGCTATGGTATCGCCAAGAATTATGACGCGTTGCCATGCAGAGAGTGGTACACGTCGGAAAATTCGCCAGTACGAGTAGCTTGCCCACCATCAGCACCGCTGCCAAATACCCCCAACAGCTCCTCCGTCTCCTCCTTCTCGAGCAACGTACAATGTGCCTCGAGTGCAATGTTGTTAAATTAATTGTAAGGGCTTTTATTTCCTACCCCACTTCATCGAAACAATGACGGAGCATGCACACACACACACACAAAGGCCCGAGGGACCCACAGGGCCGCGTGCAGGACGGCAGACAGCCCTCCCCGTTTCTGGTGCAATATTATGTTTTAACCTAATCACCCGAACCACATTATTTTATATACGGTGCCGCCGCCACTGGGCCGGCCGCTGGGCGCTGCACTGATCAGCCGCACACGTGCGTCCACACACACACACACACACGGGGCCATTGACGACAAGCCTGGGCGACAACAGGGGAAGGGGGGGGGAGGGAGGAAATCGCGAGGCGACGGCACACCATTTGGTCGCATTTTTGCTGATTAGCAATAGCAGGAAAACAGTTAAATGGGCCGTACTCAATTTGGCACGAATTCGAATTCCTGATCCTGTGGCGAGAGCCAGCCAACCTGCCCAGCAGGAGCAGGCTCCAAATGGACACGCGGCGACCGGGTGGAAGTGATTGTGATTGTGTGAATGCTCTTCGTTTGATCATTGACCTACCATGCCCTGCTCACCGCCGCTCACACACACACACACGGACACATCGTAATCGGGCCGGGAAAGTCCCTCGGTGCCCCGGGCAGGGGGAAAGCTGGCACTCGTGGGCAGCAAATTGCGAAAGCCGCCGAATTGAAACCGGACGTAATTTAATAATAAAATTTCCATGTTTATGATACATTCAGTGCATGCACACAGCCCACAGCACAAACCCCGTTTTATGCTTGGCCCTGTTCCTACGGAAAGGGGCGTTTGCGCACCCGATAAACACGGGAGTGGAAATGATGCTGCCACCGCGTGAAACTCCACCGGTGGCCATATATGCTCGCACCCAGCCCGACGGGTCGTCGTCTCGCTGGCGGATGCAAAGATATGGTGGCAAAGCTAGAAAGAACACAGGTCGGCGATCATTTCGGGCCCAAAATCAATTACATCGATCAATAAAAACAGCCCCCTCAAAACCCTCACCAGCACAGATGGAGATGAGAAATGGGGAATGGGGAAAAACTGGACCAGAACACATACCCCCCGGTAGAGGAATAATTGGACAATCATTGTTCCACTAGTGTCCATCCGCCACACACACACACACACCACACCCGCTGGAGGTGGGCACAGGCATTCCGACAAAGCGCACTTTATACGTAATCCGCCAGCCACACCGGGAAATGGTCAAGCGGGTGTGTCTGGGACGGCCTCGTTTAACCCCGTCGTGTGTGTTGTGGGGAGTGTCCGTCCCTAACAAACCGTTCTAACACATATTCAAAAATGCCCAATTCTCTCCTATCCGAGGACTAGTGCAGCAACACACGATGCACGATGTGAAAATGCGCGCCTCCCATCATGGTGCGACGAGAATTAGATTTTCCAACTAAATTCGTTTTCCGGTTCGTGGGGATATTTAGTATATGGAGAGGAGTGAGTGGGGATAATCATAAACTGGAATATGTGTTACACACACACACACTCTCTCACAAGCCCAATCAAACACTACACTTTAGGCCCAGGTTCCAGGAACATGTACGATTCAAATATGAAATACGTCTGGGAAGGTATATTCCAGATTCGAACTGGTGACCGAATCTCGAACGGTCCAAAGCTGTCATCAGCAGTGCGCTTACCGATTGCTCTTATAGGTGTCTCACAATGAGCGAGTTGATGAGCGTATATAAATCACGTGCCCAATTTTGCTTAGCTCTTTAATTTAATCACCCTACTACGTATAACATTAACACGGTAAAATACATTCAAACTAACCTGCCCTATCTCTTACCGTACTGCCGTTCCAGCAATCGCACGGTTGTTAAAAGAAATCACAACTTCTTCAGCCCTTTCACGTCCGTGCAACGTCAAAGCATGCCACGATATTACTCAAACAAAAAAAAACTACGCAGCATAAACACACGCATCTCACAATTCCATCACTTGTCAGCGTGCTGGAATGACAACGGCAGAGTTTTGGAAGGCAGAAGTCAATTAAAGTGACGCCAGAAGCACTTTCCAAACTCCGGAAGCGTGTGCTTTATTAAATTCTCTTACCGAGAGCATCACTTTTTTCTCCACCTTCTCCTGTTTTCCGCTGCATATCTCTGCTGTCGTCGTGCAATGTGCTTCTTACCATTCGTTCGTGGCGTATGCAAACAAATGAGACAATTAAAAAAAAACACACACACCTCACACCCACCGGGAACTGAATGGGCAAAAAGGGGGGGGGAGGGGCTTTAGTGAAAGAAACAAGAAGAGAGTGAATTCCCTTGGTCCTGGTAAAACACGGTACCCGTGACATTTGCACCATTATCCCTACTTGAAATGTTTTCAACATCATCTACAACAAAAAGACTCACCCAACCTGTCTGCCACTTAACCCTTTTGCTTTTGTTTCTTAACTCCTTCGTCTGTTTCCGCTTCCTAACCCCCCCAGATGCGTGCGACACTTGGGATGAGAACGGTCGGGGAGGTTGTCCCTTTGCCTTTTGTTTGCGCGCTGAAAGGACATAATTAAACACGATTAAATTCACACCTCACAATGTGTTTTAGGCTTTCTTTTTTGTCACCTCTATCTTTACCTTGCTTTTGCTTTTACCGGACGACTTTTTTCTTCCGTCGCTTTAACAATCTTCAGTGCTTGATTGTTTTCAGCACCCCGGTTGGTGCCCGTTCTGCGCAAAAAACTTTTTCTCCCGCCCTCCCAATCGGCCGAAGCGGATAAGAGAGAAAATTAGGCTCTGAATGAACAGAATAGGTCCCTGTGTGTTGGTCGTTCGGTTTGCGTTCCTGCGGTCACACCATCACCCCCCCCCCCCCTCTGCGGGTAGATTCTTTTGTTTTGTTGCGCAAAATTTACCACCAGCGACGTTTGCATGCGCTTATCCGCGCAACATCGACCACGTGGCATTCGGTTAAAGGAGTGATTCCCCGCACCATCAGTAACTGTGCAGCACTAACGCAGCTGTGTTTGCAAAGCGAAGGTGATATTTCATATCAAACCCCGTTTTCTTTCGCCTCGCAAAATTCAACCCTGTTCCGCTGGGAAATAAATGACCATCAGTGATACGCATTGTTCGAATAATAATTTGTTAGATTATTTTCGTAAACTAATGCAATTCCCCCCATCGAAACACACCAAACCTGTTTGATTTACACTTCATGCCCGCAACACACGGTGGTCCCAGCGCGGAACGGAAAGCGCCATGTAATGCTGGTGAAATAGATCGTCCCATGTGCCCAACACTACTTACCCGGTGTGGTAGTGCACATCATAAACAAGCTTTAGCCCGAGCGCTGATGTTGGTGTAGCTCCTGCTCTCGTCCAAGAACTATGCAAATATCTATTTAGAGAGCGAAAAAACGCCCCTTTCGTCGTCCCTTTTTACAAGCCCCGCATCTGAGCAGGGGCTTTCCATGAATCGCACCGTCATCGAAAGCTCACTAACGTGCAATGTAAAAATAGCTCCCATCCTAAAATACCATGCAAAAGCGACACACAGCACATTCAGCGGGTCCCGCTGTCGATGGTGTTTAGAATCGTGAGGTACGTTACCCAAAAATCCAATTATCACGTGGTTTGCCGGTGACGGGTGACGGAGGGGGTTTTTCCTGGGACAGCTGCTGCATGGTTGCATGAGTCGGTTATGCAGCAGAAGCCGCACCGCAGACTGGCAGACTGAAGCTTTTACCACTCTGAAGCGATCACTCACCCAAAACATCTTCGCAACCGGTGTAGCTGCAACACCGTAGTAGTAGTAACGAGAATGCTTTCCAGATCCGAGTACATACATTGTAGTTTACACACGTTCCGGAGACTGTGCCCTCCCCTGGATGTACCAGAAGGTATCGTGGACCAGCACAACAACAGTTCGACAAGCAGCATTCTAGAGGGTTTGCTGATGCTCTTCAACCCAACGCCAAGGGAAGAAATCGCAACAACACACTGCTCGCTCGGGGGCCGATTTTCCAAGCAGTCAGCAGCAAAAGTTTATGTTGTTTTCGAGTGCTTCCGGCCTCGGGCGTCTAAGGTGTGCGTGTGATGCAAATGAAGAGCCAGGAAGGGGGATGTCTTCGCGACGGCGACGATTGATATATGTATCCATGCACGTTTCCGGCAGCTGCGGTCGGCCAACAGAGGACTGAAGTCTGGGTTGCTGCATACCACACTGCTCCTCTTTGGTCCTCTTCAGATTGGGAGGATGAGGATCGGGAGGGTGCTTGTACGACAAGCTGACGGTTTACACCCGGACTGTGAGGAGAAACTTTTGCCTCGGAAAAACTTTTCACCCGTACCACACTGCAAGACATTCCGCTGACCTCCTACTTACTCCTGGGTCGTCCGACAGGCACGGTCGCTGTCCCCCGATCGCTGGGGGGACAACCCTCCAAAACCCAACGCGCACGGAACGCGCTGTATATATATATATGAGCAATAAACGTCAGCAAGAGCAACCCGACAACCGGCGTTCTTGAGAGCAGCGAGAAATACAAGCAGCATTTCCACAAGTACACCGCACCGGTGCTACTGGGTTGCTGGCGGTTTCCTCAATTTGCAAATTGAAACACTTCCTTTCGTAAACGGCAACTGCCGATGTGACGGAAGCCCGGATCCTCGCCTACCCCTGCTCGATGCGGCAACTTGGCGGCCGGCATGGCCTTTGCGAAACGGCGAATTAAGGCACACAGACTGAGACTGAGACTGAGACTGAGTGAGTGAAGACGTGCTGCAAGCACAGATACACGACGCGCTGGATGAGTAGGATACAATTTACTTAGTAAATTATAACTTTTCGTTCAATTCCAACCACCGGGCGCCGGGAGATTCGCTGCACTGAGAGCAGATCAACCTATGAAGTCGTTCGAGGCCATCTGTCTGTGTGTGTGTGTGTGTGTGTGTGTGTGTGTGTGTGTGTGTGTGTGTGTGTGTGTGTGTGTGTGTCTCGGCCGTTCTACATCGCTTTCGTAACAAATGTATCGGATCATTCGAGCATTGGGGTATGCTGCACCGAATGGAAAGATAAAGTTTTGGCTCGTTTAGCAATAGTAGGGAGACGGCATACTAAAAAACAGCACTTCCAACTACATGGGTATAGTTTTTCAAACACTCCCAAATGCTACGCTCATTAGATGGCTCTTTTCAAACTCGTTAATGTTGAACAAATCGGCTACAATAAACGATACCGCCCGTGCGCTTGATGTAAGCAAAACAGAAGGTTTATGCAGTTAAAGTACGCCATTCAAGTAAGGGTTGAACATTACAACATCAGGAGATGGAGTGGAAATTCCTCAACACTAGCCAACGAACGAATGACCCATCCGCAAAGGTGGCGAGAGGTTGGTGAGATTTAAATTTGAGCTAAAACATCCCGGGATAATAAATTTACATTTTAAGGGAATAAGAAGCATAATGAACTATGCTCAATGCTTTAAATGCAAGAGTATTCATTCAAAACGTTTCCCTTTTTCCGTTTTGCAAGTTTGAATGAATTTGAAAAGACATCTTCGAAAACCGTTACATTACAGTTTGTCGATTTCGAACTTCAAAACTCAGCGCACGTTTATATTCGCAGCGCTGCGGAGTTCACTTCTCCGCTCGGGATGTTTGACAGGCGGTCCACAATAACAACGCGGAGCAAAGTGCGATAAGTTTTGTTACAATTACCAAATAATTGCCACCAACGATGGCGCCGACCGTGCAAAACGGTGCGAACGGAGCTGATAAGCGTCCCGTTCGTCAGCAGGAGCGCAGGTAAGCATGCGAAAACCACCCTCGACGCAATTGTAAACAACCGCTCCCACGCTACCGTCCCGCTTCATGGTGCTGTTGTTGCTTTCCGTTGTTCCCCATTCCTTTCGCTAGGTCGGAGCTAATTTCCCGGGTGAAATATTGCAACACGCTGCCGGACATTCCGTTCGATCTGAAGTTCATCACGTACCCGTTCGAGAATGATCGCTTCATCCAGTACAATCCGACCTCGCTGGAGCGGAACTATCGCTACGAGGTGCTTACCGAGCACGATCTGGGCGTCACCATCGATCTGATCAACCGGGACCTGTACCAGATCGACCATTCGGCCCAGCTCGATCCGGCCGACGAGAAGCTGCTCGAGGAGGACATTCACACGCCGCAGGACTCGATGCGCAGCAGCCGCCATGCGAAGAGCGTGTCCTGGTTGCGGAAGTCGGAGTACATCTCGACCGAGCAGACGCGCTTCAACCCGCAGACGATGGAAAAGGTGGAGGCGAAGGTGGGCTTCAACGTGAAGAAGAGTCTGCGCGAGGAGACACTGTACATGGACCGGGAGGCACAGATCAAGGCGATCGAGAAAACGTTCGAGGACAACACCAAGCCGATCACGACGCACTACAGCAAGCCGGGCGTGACGCCGGTCGAGATCATGCCCGTCTTCCCGGACTTTGCCAACTGGAAGTATCCGTGCGCGCAGGTCATTTTCGATTCGGATCCGGCCCCGAGCGGCAAGAACGTGCCGGCCCAGATCGAGGAGATGTCCCAGGCCATGATTCGGGGCGTGATGGACGAGAGTGGCGAGCAGTTCGTGGCGTACTTCCTGCCGACGGACGATACGCTCGAGAAGCGGCGCCGCGATCTGGTCAACGATACGCTGTACGAGGATGAGGAGGAGTACGAGTACAAGATGGCCCGCGAGTACAACTGGAACGTGAAGAGCAAGGCGTCGAAGGGGTACGAGGAAAACTACTACCTCGTGCTGCGCCCGGACGGTATCTACTACAACGAGCTGGAGACACGCGTTCGGCTGAGCAAGCGTCGGCAGAAGAACGCTCAGCAGCAGAGCAACACGAAGCTGGTGGTGAAACATCGCCCGCTCAATGCTTCCGAGCATCGTATGCAGCGCTATCGCGAGCGGCAGCTTGAGCCGGCCGGCGAAGAGGACGACGAAGACATCGAGGAGGAAGAGGAAGAGGAGGAGGACGAGGAGGAAGCGCAAGCAAGCCAGACGCAGGCGGGCGAGGGCAAGGGCGGAGACGGCAAGGACGATGAAAAGGCGAAGCGTGAAAGTCGGGATAGAAGTCGTTCGGGCAGCCGGTCGCGGTCCAGATCGCAGGGATCGAATCGTTCCGGCTCGTCGCGATCCAGATCAAGGTATGTGTGTGTGCAGGCGAATAACAATTTCACGGAGAAAGTATTTACACGCTGCTGCATCCTTCATCTCTTTCAGATCCGGTACCAGATCTCAGTCGAGATCCGTGTCGAGAAGTCGCAGCCGATCAAAGTCGGGCAGCCGCAGCCGCAGTCGCAGCGGTTCGGGTAGTCGCAGTCGCAGTCGCAGCGGATCTGGAAGTCGTTCGCCAACTCGCAGCCGCAGTCGCAGCGTTTCTCGCTCACGTTCCCGGTCTGGATCGCAGCGCGGATCGGCATCCCGTTCGCGATCTCGTTCCCGGTCCGGGTCTCGGTCCCGCTCCCGGTCTCGCTCGCGTTCGGGCTCTCGTTCGGGCTCCCGTTCGGGATCTGGATCACGCAGCCGTTCCGGCACTCCCGACGGAGGTTCGCCCAGTGGATCGGCCAGCCGGTCGGGCAGTGAATCGGAATAAGTTCTACGCGAAAGCGCAAGCCCTTTTTACATTTCTATGCAATACAATAAACTTCAATGACTATGGCACAATGTTGTGGCCTCGCGACAGTGGCTCTGGTAGTTGCCATGGTGATGACAGCTCAGTTCGCGATACACAACCAAGAAACTCAGTTGGTAATGGAGTGTTTTTACACGCCAGTGAACACTATCTAGGGACTCGAAATGAATCAAAAGCCCGTTTGGGAGGACAGGGAGGTGAAATTCGACATTCCCTCAATGTAAGCAACTGCCCGTTGGTGCGTTTCCCAGCCTAATTCCCATTCTTCCTTCCAGCTACAAAACCATACGCAGCGGCGAAGTTGTACTCGATGTCCTTGACTCGGTCGAAGACACGAAGGGCAACAGTGGGGACTGCGGTCGAATTTTGGTGACCAACCTGCGCCTCATCTGGTACTCGGTCACGTCTCATCGGTTCAGCCTGTCTGTGGGCTTCTCCTGCATACTGACGATGAACACGAAAACGGTCGTTTCGAAGGTGCGCGGAACAACCCAAGCCCTGTACATACTGAGCGTCGGCTCCAACTCCCGGTTCGAGTTCATATTCACCAACCTAACCGCGACCAATACGAAACACTTTGCCTCCATCTTCGACGTGTACCGGCTGTACCAGGCCTCAACCATTTTCCGGGAGCTAAAGTTGCGCTCTTCGGTGGTAGTGTCGGGCCAGCTGCAAGTCCAACCGCAGGAGCAGATCTTTAACACCATCAGCGGCGTATGGAACCTGTCCAGCGATCAGGGCAATCTGGGCATCCTCATCGTGAGCAACGTGCGCCTCGTGTGGTACGCCGAGATGAACAACAGCTTCAACATATCTCTGCCGTACATGCAGATTGCCAGTTTGCGCATTCGCGAATCCAAGTACGGACCGGCGTTGGTAATCCAAACGCTCGAAACGGCCGGCTCGTATGTGCTCGGTTTTCGCATCGATCCGGCGGACCGGCTCGGGGACGTGTTCAAGGAGCTGCTCTCGCTGCACAGCGTCTACACGGAAACTCCCGTCTTTGGGGTGTTTTACGAAGCCCCGGCCGACTGCGAACGCGCCCCAACGGAATCGGCTGACGACATTGAGGAGCTCGATTCCACGCCCGGTGGTGACATAAATGCCAAGTTTACGGCCTACCTGGCGGATACGGCTACGGGCGATGGTTCGAAAAGGAAACCGGTCTACTGCAAGGAGCTGGGTTTCGCCATGGAATCGCTGAAGGAAGGTTACACGATAAAGGATCTGTGGGATGTACTTCCCACCCAATAGTAAGCTCCACTGCACTTGCTGAAACGCACACTATTCGCTACACAAATTAGAAGACATTTTAGCAGAAGTGGTTGCCAGCATGTAAAGAGGAGCATCGAGATGATATCGTACCGTTTTCATCAATTTCCAAGAGCAGGAATCACTACGCCAGGACACTTTGATTCGGTCCGTTGCTGGAGATTCACACACACGAAGAAATCAACTACGACCTCTAAACTTGCCCAACCAACAATGACATTTCGTTTATCCACAACAATCTTCACAATAAACCGTGCAAAAATAGCTCATTTCACAACAGCAAACGCATAATTCTGCCGCAAAATGGGTGTAAATGATGCCGTGAACTATGTCCTCTTCAACAATCCCGTCTCCAGCACCGTGTGGTCCATAGCAGCGCAAGGAGCCAGAGCTGCGGTAAGTATTATCAGCAGTTGAACAAACTGATTGTCCATCGCTTCCTGCGACCATTGTGATTTTAACGCAGGATGTCGTCCTTCGCCGCTAGGGACTGAAACCGAAAGCCGTAACGCAAACGGCGGCAACTCACACCAAAGCGGTGGTCGAACAGGCGCTGCCACCGATGTGGAAGCTGCTGGGCCACAACCGGCACATCGTGAGACTGGCTGGACTGAGTGGTGCGGCGGCAGTCATTCTTGGGGCCTATGGAGCTCACTACCATTTCACGCCGAAGGACGAGGACATACAGGAACGGGACCCGAAGCAGATATTTGAAATGACCAATCGGTATCACTTCATCCATTCGTTGGCCCTTCTGGCTGCCCCCTTTGCACGACGTCCGTATCTGGTAAGTCATTTCGAATTGGTGGACTATGCACAGAACGTTCTCTCTGACTTTCTCTCTTCCCACACGACCAGACAACGGCACTAATGGCTTCGGGAATGTCGCTTTTCTGTGGCACATGCTACTACGTGGCGTTCACCAACGATCGCAGCGTGGTCCGGCTCACGCCGATGGGTGGCTTCCTTTTGATCTTTGGATGGCTGTCTTTTATTATCTAAGCTTACTAACAACAGAGGGGAAAGCAAAGAGCATTTTCAACGTGTTTCATGATCCACTTTAGTGTATAGTCGCGTTTGATGTATGAATTGATAAAATAAAGCGACGCTTACAGCACGATTACCTTCGGCTTCAGATTGCACCGTTCGATCACGTACTGTGGCATGCAGAAGGTAGGATTGACCGGCTTCAGCCGCTTGTCGCCCAGCAGGGACAGCGCACCGAGCCCGAACAGGGTGTGAAATATATCCGGCATGTTGCCGGTACGGTCCGCAAATCCGCCCGTCTCCGCGTCCTGGCACGAGAGGATAAAGTTCTCCAGCTTCTCCGAACTGATCCAGTGCAACCGGCCGATGATGGTGAGGGACGCCAACACCCACCAGGAGTAGCAAACGTCGGGCAGCTTCTCCGGCCGTCCGTTTAGGCCACCGCTCGGCAGCTGTCGCTCGCAAAGCCACCACGCCAGCCGCTCACAATCCAGCCGGTGCAGTTGATCCGTTATCGAGAGAAAGCCCACGCAGCAGTAGATCAATCCGGCGTGACTTTCCGCGTTCGGTTTCGATCCAAAGCCACCGTCCGAGTTGCAGCACGACATGACGAACGTCACCGCCTTTTCCACATCCATCACGTCCATTCGACCCTTTGTGGGGGAGAGGAAGTAAACATTAGCCAAAGCACCGAAACCATAGAGCAGCCCTATCGCGTCGACAATACTTACAATCAAGCTAAGAATGGCAACCGCACAGAAGGAAAACCGAGTGTCCACCTCGCCCCACTTGTCCCCGAAGAAGCTTCCGTCCAGCTGCTGCAGTGAGGCCACATACTTTGCTACCAGCTCCGTATCGATCGCGTCCAGACAGTCGTAGATGACCAGTATCTGCACCGCACTCAGCGTATACAGCATGTGCGGATCGTGACCTTCGCAGGCAGCGATGCCACCCGTCACCGGACACTGGCACTTCTTAATGAACTCGATAATCGACGCTTTGTCCAGCCGGCCCAGCTCGTTCATCAGATCCAGTCCCGTCACGCCCCAGTAAATTCCGGACATTCGAAGAAACTCGGTCATACAGTACTCCTACCAATGAGGAAGGGCGATTAGCGATTCCCATCAAAGCAGCCAGAACAATGCTGCAATACTCACGTAGTCGTTCTTGTCGTTGCCATGGTTTGCGATGTAGTCCACATGCTTGTTGAAGTGCAATTCCTTCGAGTCATCGGATATTCTCACATCGTTCGAGGTGAATGCCTACCGAGCAGATGAAATGCGCGTATTAGTTTGGCCCTTTTGCTGTTGGTGTGTTGGTTCAACGCTTGCTTACCATTTCGGAACACAAAATATCTCCTCCAAACGTGGCTGTTGCTGCACTCTAGTTCCGCGGCCAATGCAGGTGCGCTAATCGTGGTCGAGATTTTCAATGCGATCCTGCTAATTTCTCCGTTCCCTTTTTCTACGAATGACCTTAGAAAAACAAAGAAATGTCAAATTCATTTAACGCGATCAACCGCACCCAGGGTTGTACTCGCACAGGAATGGCAAGGTTTGTTCGCAATTTAATTACACGCTTTGTATTGTACGCTTTCCGAACAAAGAAAAACGCTGTCTAATTCCAAAATATGAAATCATTCCCACCACACGATACCTTAAAATTCACCCGGGAATGTTCTTTTCCGTCCGCGATGTCGGAGTGCGCCAACGGCCAAAAACATCGCACGCCGAAATGACAGCAAAGTGACACGAAAATTGTTAAAACGTCAACAAACAAACGCTGGCCTTTTGATTACATTTTTTCACCGCCCAATAAAGCAAAAGCGAGCGAGAGATAGAAAAAAAAACGCTCAAAGTAAACATCTGACCAAATGATTCACTGCGACCAACGACGAACCGACACTTGCTTTCCGCTGACTCGCTGATACGTTCTCGTGAACGAAGGGCAGTGCTAATTAGTTTTTGCTGTGCGTCTTGTGTGCCTCATAGTTGGTGGAATTAGAGAATTTTGTGAAACTTCTTCTGGTAGATAAATCCGCAACAGATACCTGTTCTACGAAAGGGTTCGCAGCTAAGCGCACGAAACAGCGTTTTAACTGATAACAAAGCCTGCCACCCGGTTATAAGAACGAACGTCGTCGTCCCACCGTTGTGTGGTGCTGAAGCTTGACTACGTGTCACCTGTGCCTGCCTGCCTACTTTGTTTGAAGAAAGCCGTGCCGCGCACACAGAGGTATGGGTGTCGTCGGAAAAGGTGACGGAATGAGGGCGCTAATCCTGGTCGGCGGATACGGTACGCGGCTGCGGCCGCTAACACTCAGCACGCCAAAACCGCTGGTCGAGTTTGCCAACAAGCCGATCCTGCTGCACCAGATCGAGGCACTGGTCGAGGCGGGCGTAACCCAGGTCATACTGGCCGTGTCGTACCGGGCGGAACAGATGGAAGCGGAACTGTCGGCCCAGGTCGAGCGGCTCGGCGTCAAGTTGATCTTTTCCCACGAGACGGAACCGCTCGGCACGGCCGGCCCGCTGGCGCTGGCCAAGTCCATCCTCGCCGAAAGCACCGAACCGTTCTTCGTGCTCAACTCCGACATCATCTGTGACTTTCCGTTCAAAGAGCTGGAGCAGTTCCATCGGCGGCACGGGCGCGAGGGCACGATCGTGGTGACACGTGTCGAGGAACCGTCCAAGTACGGCGTCGTGCTGTACGCGGATGACGGCTGCATCAAGAGCTTCATCGAGAAGCCGCAGGAGTTCGTGAGCAACAAAATCAACGCCGGCATGTACGTGCTCAACCCGTCCGTCCTGGCCCGGATCGAGCTGAAGCCAACGTCCATCGAGAAGGAGATCTTCCCGGTCATGTCGCACGAGCAGGAGCTGTACGCGTTCGAACTGAACGGGTTTTGGATGGACATTGGGCAGCCGCGCGACTTCCTTACCGGCATGTGCCTCTACCTGACCTCGCTGCGCCAGCGGCAACCGGACCGGCTGTACAGCGGACCGGCCGGATTCGTGGGCAACGTCCTGGTGGATCCGACCGCCAAGATTGGGGCCGGCTGTCGCATCGGACCGAACGTCACGATCGGCCCGAACGTGGTCATCGAGGACGGGGTGTGCATCAAGCGGTGTACCATCCTGAAGGACGCCATCATCAAGTCACACTCCTGGCTGGACAGCTGCATTATCGGGTGGCGCTGTGTCGTCGGCCGCTGGGTGCGGCTCGAAGGCACGACCGTGCTCGGCGAGGACGTGATCGTGAAGGACGAAATCTACATCAACGGTGGTCAGGTGCTGCCACACAAAAGCATCGCACTGAGCGTTCCCGAGCCGCAGATCATCATGTAGAGCGCCAGGGGGGCAGGAGAGGTGAGCCGAGTGTCGACATCCACCGAAAGCAACCCGCACCCCGAGAACCGGTTTCTGTGCCTATCGAGCGGCTGGGCGGAAGGGGGAGGAAGATGCTGCTGAACGTCGTTTTTTATGTTTTCTTTTCTTAAGGTAGTTTTATTCTTGTTTTACCATATTACAAATCCCCATCGAATGGAACATGTTTTGTTTTTTTATAAACGAACGGGTGAACACACGTCCTCACGTTTCTTCCAATTTAGCTTTTAATTTAGTGGAAACTTTGAAGATGCCGTTTTATATATTTTTTTAATCGTGTGTTCATTCGTGTGTCGTTTCCTCACACACTTCACATCGGGCCAGTAGCACAGAACTCGTTAGGAAACTCGAATAATCTGTGTACTATATGTTTTGCATTCCAAAATAAAAGAAGAAAACAAACCCCCACACTGTCTATTCGAAAAGAACAGATCGTTGCTGTGGATTGTGGTCCGAAACGGGGACATTGGCGCGGGAGTAGTTTCAGAGTTCCGATGGCTAAGCATAGAGGGTGGTGTGGTAATATCAATCGATTTGGCAGTTATGATAATAGACAGATAGAAAGTAGATTAGATTAGCATTACTGTGTACGTGGAACTGTCGCTGGGAACTGTCCTCTCTACGGTTAGTGATAATTGTTCAACTGTGTGCTCTTTTTGAACCATCTACATACTGTGTTGGTCAGTCCCTTGGTGCAGTCGTCAAGTCGTCGTGCGACCAACGGACCCACAATGGGTGCCAGGGACTGTCTGTCTTGGGAAGGAGTTAAACCATCAAGTCCAAGCCTAATTTGGAGTTAAAGAACTGGCCTTGTTTGTAATTTCTGCATTTGTTCTTTGGCTTTCCAACCATGGGGACTGCGCGCTTTTTGGTCGAGAATTGTATGAAGATTGAAAGAACAAAGAGTAGAGGTTATGGTAAGGGTAGTTTTAAAATGTCTCGGGCTGTGTCTATTTTACAATATTAAAAACCTACACTTATTAGGTTATTGCGGCTGTAGTGTTGTAGCTAACATCTAAATAACTTGCAGTACTTGCATTCTCCATCCGGCCTCTCTATGCCGGTTCCGTTCCGGAGCTCCTGTTCGAGTGCACAATCACAGGGCTTATTATAGAGGGAACACGCCTTTACGCGCGTGTGTGTGTGTATGTAGGAAACTTCCTGCCCTCAGTAGTAGGAAAAATACGAAACAAAAAAGACTGATGCCGGTGATTGTTCTCCGTTGCTTAAACGCTAAAAAAATGGATGCCTTACAATCGTTAAACCATATACACCTTTCGACAACATGGAACACAGCGGTGCGCGGATTAGTAGCGACCGTTGTCGAACCGATTGGACATCGATTGGCCGTACCGGTCCTGGGGCCTTCCGCCACTGCCGCCCATGAACTGATTCGCGCGCGACTGATCCATGAAGCCACCTCCTCCCCCTCCGCCACCGCCACCACCGCCGGAGGACATCGGCATCGGTTTGCGCTCGTTGTACGTCCGATCGTACCGATCCTGGCCGTTGTCCATGTTTCTCCAGCCACCACCACCACCGCCGCTGCCGCCATCGTTCGTCTTATCGCCCCAATTGCCGAGCGACGATATTCCACTGATCTGCGACAGCCCGGCGCTGCTGTGCCAGTTGCCGCCACCGGAAGCCGTTCCATTGCCGCCGCTCGTACGATCGTTACCGTACCGGCTGCTGGAGGAATTGTTGCGATCACGATCATCGCCACGACCGCCTCCGCCGCTTCCACCGTTCAGACCGCCTCCGCTACTACCACTGACGCCTCCGCCGCCACCGCGATAGTCATTCGAGCGATCCGAATAGCGGCTCTCCTTGCCTAGCGATTGCGAAAGGAGGCCACTGCCACCACCACCACCACCGCCTCCACGGCTATCGTACGAGCTGGAGATAGGACGATCTAGATCGCGCTTGCTGTAGCCACTGTCCCGTTTGCCATAGTCATCGCCCGAACGGCCGCTCGATTTGTAGTCATCGCGAGAGTCGCGCTTAAAGTCATCTCCACTGCGCTTATAGTCGTCTCCGCCGCGCTTGTAGTCATCGCCACCGCGCCTGTAATCGTCACCGCGCTTGAAGGTGTCCCTTCGGAAGTCATCTCGCTTGGAGGAGGACGAGGACGATGCAGGGTAATCGTCCAACCGACTCTTCTTGTCGGTCGACGGAATGCGGTCGTAGTTGGAGCGTCTACTAAAAGCGACCACAACGGAACACAACGTTAGCAACGAGAGGAAAACCGGTTTTTCAAACCACTTATGTTGGAGACTTACCCGGAACTGGAGGTGATCGAAGAATCGAACCTCGGTGGCGGTGGTGCTTCAACGCGCCTGTCGGGTGCGGGCCGCTTGCGATCATCATCATACCGGTCGGTTGACGGGCGCTTCAACGACCTCTTTGCCTCTTCGATCCTGGAATGGGTTCGGGTGGGTAAAAAGGAGGGTAAATATTAATGACATGCATTCGCTAGTCATTCGATGTGTCTGGTGGGAAGACCTCGTGGTAAAAAAGGGAGAAAGAAATTTGTTAAAATGCAACTTCGGACAGCCAGCTCATCTTTGGACGATTGGCAGGCGGGTTGCATCGCCCATCCAACGTCCTACAACTGCTGGCGGCTTAGTATTTCACACTTTCGCTGCTCTCAACCGGATTCAGAAGCACTGCATTTTCACTTAGCACACACTGAAAGCGTCTCTAGAGCTTCGAAGATTTCGTATCACTCTGCAAGCTTTGACTACGTCGGACACAACACGGTCGCGGGACACCGACACCGCGACACCGTACGCATCTAACTTCCTTCGTACTGCTCAGCATCCGGGATTGGGAAAGTCTCTGCACGGGGAAGACCTCTTCTTCGAACGGTAGCCGACAGATGGCAGACAGCAGCTCTCCGGTCTAGCTTTTTAACGTTGACTCCATCTCGTTGCTCTGGTCAGTCACACTGGGATATGAAGAAATGTCTTTTCAAGTCATCTGGCACAGCACTTTCACGGAAGATTGATGAAATGGCGAGAACAAGGATCTCAGCAGGCTCGTCGATTACTTAAATGTCTGATTTCAGAGTTGCCAGTTCACACACATGCAATTATGCCGTCTCGTTGTTGAAATGGCATCAGTTGTTTCTTCTACGTCTAGCAGCTGGGTGACAACTGTTGTTAACATTTCCTAACACGTTGCCTCAAACACTACTTCACACGGCGCTTCGCTCACTCAATTCCCAATCTGGGAAATCTAGAGGCAAACAATTCCCTGTACACGGTACCATCATTTGGATGAGTAGCAGGGAGTATTATTTAAATAAACAAACAAACGGTACAAACGGAAACCGTAACTCTAACGAGAAATCTAGAATGAAAGGTAAATGTGTGTGTTTTGTTGGGGGGTGAAATATGTATGAATTTGCAACCGTACTTCCTTTGCTGCTGTTTCAGCTCCAGATGCTCGAGCTCGATCTTCTCCCTCTCGAGCTTCTGCCGCTCGCGCACGATCCGCAGCAGCTCCGCCTTCTCCTTTTCGATACGCTCGCGCTCGGCGGCCAGCTTTTCCCGCTCGCGCTGCAGTCGCTCCTCCTCCTCGCGTTGCCGGGCGCGGATCTCCCGCCGGCGGCGTTCCTCCTCGCGCAGCTGCCGCTCCCGTTCGCGCAGCCGGTGGCGCTCCCGTTCCTCGCGTATCTTCTGCAAAGACAGAACCTCGCGCGACTCGCGCGAGTCGCGCTCCCTGGGGCCTGTCGCTCCCCGGCTGCTGCCACGGCTGCGCTGCTGCCGGTCCCGCACCTGCGACGACGATCCGTGCGTGTTTGAGCGGCGATCGCGGGACGAGCGGCTCCGATCACGGCTACGGCGACCGGCCGACGCGGCCACGTTGTCGCTGCTTTTGCTCGCTGCTGCTCCTCCACTCTTCTCACCTCCGGTCCCGGATGCGCCGGCAGACCGCGATGTACCTGTTCCCCCGGCAGTTGATGGGCGTTTACCGTCGGACGCCGGAGTTCGTGCTGGACGTGCTGATGCTGCTGCTGGTTTGGCGCGATCTTTCGGCGCCGGTTTCTTGTCCTTGTCGGCGGCGGAGGCGTTGGCGCTCGTCTTCGAAACGTCGCCATTCTTCTTCTTGTCGCTGTTGGACGTGGAAGAAGATGTTTTCGGTTTCGTGTCGCTTTTGCCCCCAGTCCCAGAACTCTTGCCGGATGCGTTGCTGCTCGATGCGGTGGTCGCCTTCGCCGACGAAGAGTCCGCCCCCGTGGACGAGGAGCGCGCCGGCCCCAGCTCCGATTTGGCGCGTTCCACCGAAATCAGCCGACCGTGCAGCTCGGTGCGATGCAGATGGTTGATGCACTCCGTCGCGTCCTTGGCCGAGGCCATCGTGACGTACCCGTAGCAGCGCGTCCCGGGCGTCCTCGAGTTGGTGACCACCTTGGCACCAATCACTTTGCCGTACTTGGAAAAGATTTGCTTCAGATCGGTGGCCCGGGTCAGCGAGGACAGCCGCGATACCCACAGGTTGCGGCTCACGTTCGCGGCGGAGCCGCTGCCACCGTCCGTGCTTCCTCCTCCCTTCGTCTTATCGTCGCCGCCGGCAGTGGTGCTGGCGGAGGCGGCGGTAGAGTTGGTCGTGCTGGCGGGCGACGCTGTCGTCGCCTTTTCGCCTCCCGATCTCGCCGACGCTGCCGTTGACGATGAGGATGACGATGATGATGCTGTTGTTTTAGTTGCCGCGCCGTCTGTAATATATTTCGCGTATCCGAGCAAAAATATAGAACGATTATTCAACAAGTACACCCAATCTTCTCGCTCGCACGGTGATACTCGATGACACCCTCGGTTCGTCTCTCATCGTAGCTCTTTCTCTCCACTCTCTCTCTCTATCTCTCTCGTATTCTACCAAGAAGTGCACCGGGACATCGACATCTGGTTCAAGATACAGGGTTGCACCACCAGTGCCACCAGTGGAGGGAGGAAGATTCGACGCGCATGGTACCACTGCGCCCGACGAGACTATTGTCCCCTCTTGCCCGTTTGCCCTCTGCACGAGTGTTGTGTATTACACGGATCGCACGGTTGTGGTTCACAGCCCGCCCGGACACAGAATGGTGCATTATTGCAACAAATCAATGATGAATCAATCGAACAAAACAGGAAAGTATAGCAAAACGCGTCTCTATCCGGGATCGTACACTTGCCGGGCTTAGCCGGCCTTCCATAGATGGTACAGTTTCGGGACGACTACCTTCATTTGACATCTTAACAGCTATTTTTTCACACGCCAAAATCATACCACAAATTAAAAACAAATAACAACAAGCTATGACTCTTTAAACAAAAAAAAAACAGAATCGCGCACACACATAATACAATTCGCACCGACGTTAAGCAACCCAAAACGACGTTCAACATTACCTTTCTCCGTGCTGGAGGTAACCACGCTCTTCTCGCTGGAAAGAAAAACGCATCGGATTAGTGACATTGCGGCCCCGTTTTTGTGGCTTTCTACCTACATCTTTCCCTCTCGCTTGTCGTCGTTTTTCTTCGAGTCTTCGGAGGCATTTTCTTTAGCCTTTGCGGACGATTGTTCCTTCTTTTGCGTCTCTACAGTGCGAAAGATGGACATGATTACGTTTCGGGGGTCGTTATGCGGCTAGGAGCCTTCCACGTTACTCACCTTCCTCCTTCTGCTCTACCTCCATGTTGCTATCGTGAAGCAACTTTTCATCCTCCTCGCCGATCGTAAGGTTCAGGGAGTCCTCATTGTCTGCTTCCTTCGAGTCTTCCTTCAGATCCACGGGCTTGCTTTCTTCCTGCTTGGTGGCCACCACCTTTTCCTGCGACACACTTTCGGTTGGCTACAACATTCAACCACGAAAGCTCCCCGTTAGACCTCTGCAGTGCATTCGCCCCCATTCACACACCCGTTACCTACCTTCACGAATTCTTCCTTCTTCTGCTCCACACTGACCTTCTCCTGAGCCGGCTCTTCCGCGGCTTCCGATTCCTTCTCCTCGCTCTCTTCCGGCTGCGTTGCGTCAGTGGCCTTTCCGTTTAGTTGCTCCTCTTCCTCCTTCTCCTCCGTTCCCTTTCCATTTTCGACAGCTGGCTCTTCGTCCGACGCTTTGCTATCCTCGGCCGGCTGACTAGTCTCCGTTGAGTCAGCATTCTGCTCACTGCTGGCCGCCGCATCCGCAGTGCTGCCCGATTCTTCATCCGTCTTACCGCCCGTGCTAGCTCTCACCTTCTTCACGGACGCCTTGCCAGCGGCTATCTCAAACTCCATCGTCTCCGGATCGAGCCCCTCGTCCCGCAACGTCTGTACAAAAGAAACAATGGGTAGGCAGCATGTGATCAATCGCAATCATTCAGCACTGCAGAGGCGAGCGCATGGCAAAGGGATGCGAAAAAAAAAACATCCATTTTTCATGCCCATCCAATATGGCGTCCCCTTTCGGAGCTAAGAGCCCTCCGTACCTGAGTGAGCCGCTCCAGAAGCACATTTTTCACACCGTTGCCATCCTTTCCACGCTTTTCCAGCTCCAGCTTCAGGTCCACCACGCGCAGTTCACTGAGTTTTCGCTTTTCGGGCGTTTCCGTCATGTTTGTTCGCGAATTTACGGTCCAATTTTCACACCAGCATCAGCTTTGGCCGATTTTCCTTTCGCATCTAATCTTCTTTTTCTTCGCGCACAGCACATTACCTGACGTGACAGGTTGGGCTGCAACTTTTTTCAAACGTCATCAAACTGACATTCAGTTAGACAGGTATGCTCCACTCGCAACCAGTTGCTCGAAAATAAATTTACAAAAAAAGTGGAAATCATGAAGAAAAGTTACTGAAATGTTGGGAAAATATTTTCAAAGCGGAAAGAGAATATTTTTCGAATTATTTTGCTTCGAACCCACATCGAACTTGTCCTTCGATAGCTCTGGACGTGCTGGAGCCTTGCTTGCACGTGCGAGACCACCACCTCTGGTTGTTTATTTCACCAGATTGCTTCTGTCAATAGTCCACACTCGCTGGTGCACTCGTTCTATTTTCTACTGCAAACGTACTTTTACGTATCGCCAAGATGTTTCTAATTAACCCTTGAAAAGTTTACCCATCGAGAGGATTCTTCAGCCGCAACGCGCGTATTGTGAAATCAAAAGCAGCAGAAAAACGCACAATGGCTCGCAGTGTGGGCAGCAGTGTCGCAGTAGCGCCAGGAGAAGATATGGACGACAGTCGCTTTCGGATTCGACCCTATCAGCAGATACTATCATCCTGTAGCGGCGCATTGGTAACGTCGCTATTTAGTAAGTTTCCCGCCCGGTCGGTAGATGATGCAATCACGTGGTGGTGCATTAATTTGTGCAAACTCATCCACTCAATCGACCGTTTCCCGTTCCCTTGCAGTGACTCCACTGGACGTGGTCAAGACTCGGCTGCAGGCACAACAGAAGGTGCTGATATCAAACAAATGCTATCTGTACTGCAACGGGCTGATGGATCATATCTGTCCCTGTGGTCCGAACGGTCCGATGGCCCCATCGACAATCAGCAAGCGTCCCCTACACTTCACCGGAACGATCGTAAGCAAGTAGCGAACGGGAAGGCATCAATGCGACTCGGATGTAATGCTTGTGTTTCTGCTTGTTCCGCCCTATCTTCTCCATTTTAGGATGCGTTTACCAAAATCAGTCGCTACGAGGGCGTCCCGTCGCTCTGGTCCGGACTCGGGCCCACGCTGATACTGGCCCTTCCGACGACAGTCATTTACTTCGTTGCGTACGAACAATTCCGCATCCGCCTGAAGGAACTGTACCAAAGAAGGAAAGGGCGGGACGCTGAGCTGCCGATCTGGTTGCCCCTGCTGGCCGGCAGCTCGGCCCGCGTGCTCGCCGTCACCATCGTGAATCCGCTCGAGCTGATCCGCACCAAGATGCAGTCGGAGAAGCTGAGCTATCGGGAGGTTGGCCAGGCGTTCCGCAGCATGCTCCGGGTGCAGGGCATTCTGGGGCTGTGGAAAGGGTTCTTTCCCACGATTCTGCGCGATGTGCCGTTCAGTGGCATCTACTGGACGACGTACGAATCGTTCAAGAAGCACTTCAACGTCAGCCAACCGACGTTCGCGTTCAGCTTCGCCGGCGGTGCCATTTCCGGCGGGGTGGCCGCCTTCTTCACCGTTCCGTTCGACGTGGTCAAAACGCACCAGCAGATCGCGTTCGGGGAGCAGTTCCTGTACGCGCAGAACGGTGACAGCAAAGCGGCCGGGCCCAAGAACCCCGTCCGATCCATCGGTACGTTCGAGACGATGGGCAGGATATTCCAGATGAACGGTATCCGGGGGCTGTTCGCGGGCTTAACGCCGCGCCTGGTCAAGGTGGCACCGGCGTGCGCCATCATGATCGCATCGTTCGAGTATGGCAAGAACTTTTTCTACCGCTACAATGTGCAGCGCTACCAGGAGCGCAAGGACCGAGTGGCGTCCGGTTCCGGCGACGGTTCTGTGGTTAGTAGCAGTTCCTCCGCTTCGCTCGTTAATCGCGCACGCCAGATAAACAAGTACTAAGAAGAAGAACAATTTTTTTTTTTCAATCTCCAGTAACATTGGGCAAGCGTCCTCATCTCACCTTCCCCCCCCACAATCTCACGCGCGCGCTGGTTGCGGAATGTGAGAAAAGCACAACAACACGTGCTGCTGCAACTAACTGCAAAACAACTGATTGCCGCCACCGTGTACAATAAATTGTTAGTCGTTTGTTGGACCAACTGTTTCGTTCTGTTTCTATTTAAAAAGAATTATTCGAGAAGTATGTAAAAGAGTAAAAGAAGATCGTTCTTTCAATTCGTTCTTTTAAACACGTGTGTGCCAACATGGCTCTACTGCTGATTTTGACCACATGACCATCGAATTTTATTAGCTCTAGGTATATACGTATGTCGATACTTGGGTGAATATGCTTAAACACTACCAACGATACATGCGTTTTGTTGCCGAGTGCGGTGTCATCCACCGAATCCGTGTTTTTTTGATAAGTTCGCACATCAATATGCGCATTCTGAGCTAGCAGTTCCTTCCTGGTCGCTGCACACGCCAATTCTTGGATAAAGGGAATTGAGAATAACTACACCTTCAAGTGGTGGCGTGGCGCACGCTACCTGGGGTTCACGAGATTGTAAATCCCACCAATTGTTGATTCGAAAAGGAAACAAAATTCACACAGAAATGTTCTCAAAGCCCGTACTTATATTGTGTATGAAATGTTATGAACATAAGACGTAATTCTTGCTTACCTAAAATTTAATTTGTTAAAACAACGTTACTTCGCACACGCTTCTCATTTCGATTGTGTTTCATCATCACATGAAAGAAGAAAGGGAACGATCGATCTCGATCTAAAATATACAACACACTGTCCGTCTGTTCGAATTTCACTAGTTACCAACCCCCGCCGCTCTGCTAACTCGGCCTCAACAGATCATCGATCTGTTTTCATTGCGGTGGGATTTCATACAACTGTGTGTGCCTCCCCGTCCCAACATTACTTGCGCTTAAGCCAACTTAAAACAGCTCTCCAATGGAACTAAATTCAATCTGAACACACACGACGCTCGTGCAGATCCAGAATCCACGGCTATGTGATTTCTTCATTCTCTCTTTCTCGCTCTCTCTCTCGTATGCAGCAAATATATAGGTTGGTTTACCTTAATCGCTCTATTGATAGTGTACTGTTAGTTGATTTATGCTTATCTCGCTTCTCTTGTATGTGTATGTGTGTTCCCCCAGTGTGAATCATTTCTTATAGCATTTGTCTTACTACTCGCTTATTTATCGTCTATGCATATATATATTTATATGTATTTGGCTGCAAAAGGAAATCCTATCTCTCTCTATCTCTCTCGATACGTTCTCAATCGAATTCCACGAGCTGTGTGTTTGGGTGGTCGTAATTGGTAAATACGCCAAATTGCAGCTTTTCGCATTGAAATATAAACAAAACCTTCGAACGTCTCTAACCAGACGCATTGAAACGATACCATGGCCAGTGCTACGGTTCTCTTTCACGCTTCAGCCTATCTCCATCAATAGTGTCTGGTTGTGTTATTTTGCCTTTTATTCGATTCTACCAATAAGGATTATTCCATTATCATTTAAGATTTGTTGTGAGCTTTTTATATGTATGTATACGGGGGTAGAGTAGAGAAAAGGGGGAGATTATTTACATCGGGCGGTATAGCCCCCGATCCGGTTTGCACGCACCCTTCTACCAATTGCCAGGCCGACGACCGTATGGCAACCGTTTCTTCGTGCAAGCACAACGACCATCATATATTTAGCTACCACACGGAGGAATAGAGATTTAGATATTGTTTGCAATGGCCACCCACCCGCGGTGCTGCTTCGCATTGAACTTGATTTCTTATCATCAGCGCACAGGAGCATATGAAAACACCATGCACAATGTGCATGACGAATTATTTCTCTCGCAGCGAACCAACCATAAGAGCTTCACAAAACGGAAACACGCGCACACTTCTTGCCACGTTGATCTAGGACCATGGATTTACGACAGATGGAAACTCATGCTTCCCTCGCTGGCGGCCATCTTTAGCTTTTGGCGCATCACATCGCGATTCGAATAGTCCGGCAGCTTCAGATAGTTGACGCACGTCATCACCGATGGCAGATACTCGTCCGGGTTCTGGTTGCCGTCCATCTTCTTGCGCACGATCGTGAGCGGTGGCGTGAGCGCCTTGAAGCCGCCGGTTGGCAGCCGTGGGCTGCCGGTGACGAACTGCAGGAACAGCCGCTGCTCGTCCCGATTGTACGTAGCGAGAATGTCGTAGAAGAACTGAATCGCCGGCGAGTCCTGGTTGAAGCCGTGGTCCGTTCGGCAGCTTTCCGCCAGCATTCGGACGTCCCAGCGCTGCTGATTGGTTCCACCGATGCCGGATCCGCAGAACACGTTCTCCAGCTCCTCCGGGTAGAACATTTGCAGACGGCTCATCGGGAAGACGGTATCAAATCCTGGAGGAGAAGACAAGATAAATGAGGCAAAACGTCGACACATACCACATATTAGACCCGCGTCTTTCGGGCAGATACGAACCTTCGCGGAGTGCTTCAAACTGACGAGATACTCCTTCGGCAAGGAACCAGTGCGTTACGAGCGAAATGTACTGATGCAGATTGTTGATCGTCACCGCCATATCACGTCCACCACGGCGCAGTTCGATGTTCGGGTGTCCCGGTAGGACAAAGTCCAGTCCTAGGTCCGCAATGGGACATCCGTCCAAATCGAGTGCTTCGATCTGCAAGCATACAATGAATAGTTCTTTTTGTGTTAGTTACGCCGTCTAATGGAGAGAGTTGCGGGAGATCCTCCCGTGCGCGAAAATTCACCTTTTCAGTCTTTTCCATGGCATTGAGGGTCGGATCAGCCTGGATCTGGTCTCGCTGCTTCACGATCTCGTTCAGCCGGAGCAATGTGCCCTGCACTTCTGGCGCAATCTGACCCAAATCGGACAGCCCGAGTGAACTCTCTTCGCTCAGCATCCAGCGGTAAAACGGAATGGAGAAGGGCAAATCAAGCTACGGAAAAAGAGAATAAAAAAAGAAGAATGTAATAAGCCACCAAAACGTCCCATGCGAACGGAACAGAATGCGAAGCAGGTGCACCTACCATCCTACTGTCCATTACAGCTTTAGCCATAAATTTGCCCAAAAACTTGAACTTGTGCTTCAGGCGCGAAATCTGCGACGTCTTCGCCGTCTTGCTAAGTGGAATCGGGAACAGTCCTCGCGGTGCATTCACGTACGACACGGCACCGGCGCCGATGACGGCCGGGCTGCCCGTACCATCCGTTGTGCCCACTCCGCCCGCCAGTGGCGTTATCATCAAACCTTCCACGTCGGCGAACGACGACGGCGGCAGTGCCGGCGGTGGCGTCGAGTTGTTCTCCAGCTCCGCCTGCTGCGGATTCAGCTGCAGCAGATGGTCCGACTGCTCGATCAGCATGTTGAGCGAATTGTCGTTGCTGATGATGAAGCTGCTGTTGTCGTCGCTGACGCCGCTGACACTGTTGTTGGCGGCCTCGTCGCTGCCACGGTTCGATCCGAGCGAGGAGCGCGTGGTGGTCGTCATGCTGACGAGCGCCATCGTCGTTGCCGTCGTGGTCGTGTCCAAGCTGGCGTCCTCGAGCGCCCCGCCGCCCATCGATGACTTGACGATGTTGTCCGCGATCGAGGTCGATTGTTGATTATTGTTTTTGTAGCTATCACTATCGTTCCATAAGCCTAAATCACAGCGTTGCAGTTCCGTCGAGACCAGTGCGTAGAACTCGAGCGTTGGCCCCAGCCCTGTGCCGGCCTCGTTCTCATACTGAATTTCCAACAGTGCCTTCGAGTGGCCAAAGTCCTATAGAGAGGTAAACACGGGGTACACGGTGAACAACACGCGTCTAAAGAAGGCGCGCAGGCCGGCTTTGCTGCATTGCCACTTACCTGGATGATCGATTCTGCCTGCTTCAGTATGTCCTCTCGGGATATGGCCCGTTTTCGACGGTCGAGGCGCGGCGTTACGCGCTCGCTCGTGTCAGCCGAATTGAGATCAGGTGTCGTATCAAGCAGACGCTGCAGCGCTCTGTCTCGATCGAACGAAACGGCGTAAAACAGAAGGTGGCGCGTTTCGAATGGGAAAAGGAACGGACACGCTACTGCAATCTGCTGCAGCCATTGCGGTAAGTTGCCGGTCATGATCACTAGCGGATCCTGCAGCTGACGACTTGCCTTGGCCGCAATCTACGCGATGAAGGAAAACAATTAAAATAGGAGGTTAGCGTGCCTCTTCCGTCGCTCGCTTTTGCGCATTCGTCGTCATTTCTACACCTACCTTTGAGTGAATAAACTCCGCTTGCGGAACAATCGGCAGGTGCGGCACCGAGAAGTACAGCGTTGCCCAGTGCCGATTGAGCGCGTTGATGATGCGCAGCATGCAGAGTGCGTCTAGCGACGCATCCTGGACGGTGACTACGTCCGGCAGCTTCGACGTAAGGAACGGTCCGAGCGGAGACACCACTGCCGGCACCTGTCCGTCGATCCAGAACTCGGGCTTTCTGCGCATCAGCTTGGATTGGGAGGAATTTTTGCTATTCTTTCGCGACGATCCCGACGCACCCTTGCTGGAACCGTTCGATTCTTCCTCCACGGGACGGTAGTAGATTGTGTGCTGTTGCACCCAAATGCTTGCACTTCCTGTAAATCGACATGACCGCATTAGATCCCAATCGTTCTTTGGCTGTTGCGGCACAATGTTTAGTAAGCTTACCAATCGGTGTTTCCGTATCCGTGTCCGTCTCGGACTGATCATTCACCAGCGGCGAGTACTGCCGAATCGCCTGGTACACCGTCATATTGTACGGCAGCACATGCTCGCCGATCAGAAACTGTAGCTTGTGCTTGAGTCCACCCATCGATATCATGGCCGCTGCATCGATGTTATCAATGTCTTCCTCCGAGTCCTCCTCCGAGTCCACGCGGATGCCGCCGTACCCGCGCACGACCAAATATCTCTCGATGGCCTGCACCAACGCGAGCGGATCGATTTTCACAGTACCGCCTTTCCATTGGCGCAAATTTGTACATTCTGGATGGCGTTGAAGATTGCACTGCAAGAAAAAAAGGGGAAAAGCACGACGTTAATCAACCATTTTCTCTTTTCTTTCCATTCGCGCTGCCTTACCTTCAGTTGATGTGTGTTGAAGAATTTAAGAGCACTTGTGTTGGATCGTCCTCCGACGCCGGCCGGGAAATCGTGCACCTTCACCGGGAACTGTTCCAGCTGCGTGACGCAACCGTTCAGCTTCGCCACCAGAGCGCTAAACGCGGCTCCGTCCATGCCGGCGGGAGTGCCGGCGCCCACGTGCGAGTAGCTAGCATCGAGCGGTAGTCCGGCGAACACGTGCAAAAACATGCGCAAGCGGGTCGCCCGTTCGACCAGCGGATTCTCATCGTTCGCCATGTAGTTCAGCATCGCCCGGATCAGCCCGGAATGGTTCACCTCAAACGGCGATATGTCGCTCTCCATCAGGATGTCTCGCAGCTCCTGCAGCGCACTCAGACATTCCTCCCCGCGGCCGTCCAGCTTGCGGATTGCCTCCGTCAGCCGGATCAGAATGGTGCAGGCCGGGTGTTGCTGAAGCACACCACCGCCCAAACCGGCGACAGCACCGTCGGCCGACCCACTAGCCGTGTCCGCGGAGTATCGGCTAACGAACTGGATCGCCTGGTCGCGGATCCACTGGCGGGCCTTCTCGCGATTACCGGCCGCGATCAGGTTCGAGTTCGAGTGGCTCTTGTTCAACGAGCTTCCGCCGCTGCCGTCCTTGCCATAGCCCGAGCCGGACGACGCAGCATTGTGCGACGTGGACGCTGTCGACGACGAGGAAGATTGCCGGCCCCAGCGGGCGGGATTCAGAGACGCAAGGAACGAGGTCGTCTTGGAAGTGCCCGTAAACCGTGACCGGGACGAACCCGATCCGGACGCGGGTGTGTGTCGTCCGGAGGATGATGAGCTTGCTCCCATCGTGGTCGCCTTGTTGATGAACTCCTGCATCACGGAGGACACTCCACCGGACGAAGATCCACTCGCACCGGCCGTACCGGCGGCTCCAGCACCGGCAGACGAGGACGACCCAGCCGCCCCACCGGACGACGCGTGCGCATCATCGTGACGGGATTTGGATTTGGAGCTGCCCTGCGATTTCCGTTTCGGTGGTACCTTGCGCTTCAGAATGTCGGACATCTTGAGCTGGCCCGGATTGCTGCTGCCACTGCTGCCACTCTCGTGCGCCCCGTGATGGGCCGTGCCAGTCGTCGTGGTGCCGCTGTTCGAAGTAGCCACCACACCGTGCATTGCCGCGTTGCTGTTGCCTACGACCGCGGGGGGCGGTACGTTGGGTGTTCCTACCAGGGTGGTGCCCGCCAGCAGTGCAACGTTCGTTTGCTGGTCCGTCACCGCCACGTTGTAGCCGCCGAAGGCGTCGGAAAAGTGATGCGGCGGCTGGTAGATATGCGTCACCGTCGCTCCCGTCGGTTGCTGCGCATGGTGGCCCTGATGGTGCGGGAGGGCATGCGGCTGTTGATGGGCATGCGGATGCGCCTGATGATGGTTCATCGGGTTCATGGCGGCGGCGGCAGCCGAATTGTAGATGGCATTCAGCAGAATGTTTCCATTGCTCGTCGTGGTGACCGTGGCCGTTACGATCGAAGTGCCCGGAGCCGCCTGCACCATCGGCTGCACGCTGGTCCCACTGTTGCTGGGGTCGAGGTGATGATGCAAGTTGGCCACCGGCATATGCTGCCCGGCGGTCGACACATGGCCACCCACAGAGTGCGGGATCAGATTCATCAGATGATGGTGGTGGTGATGGACCGGCGCCGCTTGCTGCTGTCGCATCGAGGACGACTTGTTGAGGTTTATCGCAGTGCCAGCGGCGGCGACGGCAGTTGATGTCGTGTAGCTGTTACCGCCACTACTCATCGCCATTGTTCCCGCGGACGACGAAGGTTGCTGCTGCTGATGCTGCTGCTGTTGATGGTGATGGTGGGAAAGGTGTTGATGGTGCTGATGCGTTCCCATCTTACTGCTCGCCATCATCATCGCCGACGACAGGTTCTTCACATGCGATCCGCCGGCGTTGCCACCGATCGCTATTGCCACCTGGCCACTCCCCGCTGCCTTCGAGCTCGAGGCAATGGCACTGCTGTCGAAATCGAACGTTTGCCCGCTGCCGCTCGGATGCAGCGTGGCCGAGGCGGGCGCACTCTGCGTTCCGCCGGTCGATTTGGGCGACGGCGCCGCACAGATCGGTATCGATGGATCCGTCAGCTGCTTGAACTGATGCATGACGCCCTCGCGCCGGAAGTGCATGCCGAACACCTCGGGCAGCTTGTGCATTAGTATGTCCGCCATCTGCACCGCCCCGACGACGATGCGCATGTCGTTCGACGCCATCATGCCGGCGATGTGCGATGAGACGAGCTGGTTTTTCAGCACGTCCCGCAGCAAATCGCCGTTCGCGAAGTACACCATCCGGAGCAGCGCTCGCAAACACTTGTACCGCACCGACGGGCCGGCCGAGGAGCTGTACACTTCGTACAGCACGGAGAACAGGTTGCGAATGAACTGGGCCGCCAGTCCGCGCTCCTCCTTCAGGCAAGCGATTCTTGCGTCACGCTGCGCATTCGGCGGTCGTGTGGCAAGATTCAGCGAACCGGTGCCGACGGTCGAGGTGGTCGCTTCCGCACTGCTTCCTCCTGCAGCAGCCGGACTGTCGGCGTTACCTCCGGCGGGTGGGCTCACGATGACGGCCGCTTCTGCTGCCGCGGCAGCCGCTGCACCCTGCTGGGCGAGCAGCTGGTGGTTTATCTTTCGCTGTACCGAGCGCGTCGTGCCGGTGTCCTCGTTGATTTGCTGCATCGAGTGGAAATCGATCGTGTAGGTGCGCCCCAGCGTGCTGAGGCTGATCTCGTCGTCCGAGTTCAGGTGGGCCGCCTCAATCATGCGCGAGTCGATGGACGAATACGGGCGCCAGACGCCGCGATCGTCGCGCCACTGCCACTGCACCGCATCCTGGACCGTCGGCTGCGGTCGCTCGAGCAGCGCATCCACGGCGAATATGCCATCCGTCGGCAGGCGGGGCATCAGCTCCCCGATCAGGCAGGTGATCTCGTACAGCTCGGACGGGCTGCGCGGTACCAGCTCCACGTCGGTCGTCACCGGCTCCGCCGAGCCGGTCAGCAAGTACAGCAGCGTCGAGGCGATGTCGTTCTTCAGCAGCGTGATGGCCAAATCCGGACAGTTGGCACACATGACGCTCAGCATGCGCACCACGTTCGTGAAGGTGCCACTGTTCAGCACCGAGGGCGTCACGATCAGCAGCTGCTGACAGTTCTTCAGCAGCTCCATGCTGGCGATCTCCTGCAGCACCGCTTGATCGTGCTGGAAGCTGTCCACCAGCCGGTAAAACGCCGTGCAAATGCTTTCCACGCTCTTCTTGTCCTGCTGGGCCAGCAGCCGCGCGAGCAGCGCCAGCGATTCCTTCACAAAGTGAAACTCTTCCGCGTGCAGGTTCAGGCAGCAGTTGGCGGTGATGGCCAGGGCGGCGCGCTGCGCGTTGATCGAGAAAAAGTCCAAAAAGGTGAGACACGACGAGACGCCGTTCGCCTGCAGGATGTTTTTGTTGTGCCGGCGGGACAGGATTTCCAGTGCGGTTAGGCTCTGCTCCGCCACGTCCATGCACTGGATGACCTGCAGCTTTTCGAGAAAGGCGGGAATCGCGTCGACCACCGTGCCGGACGAGCGGGGCAGCGCCTCGAGCATGTACGCCAGCGCACGGCACGCGTTGTTCATGATGTCGAAGTTGTGCTCCATGCGCAGCAGCGTGATCAGCGCCGGCACGACCTGCTTGGTGGGGAACCCGGCCAGCGTGTCCTCGTTGCCCATCACCAGCATTTGGCACATCTCGATGGCGGCCTGCAGCTGCTGGCTCTCGTCCGGGCACTGCAGGCCCTGCAGCAGCTGCTGCGCCTTCGACGAGCTGCTGTTCGTTCCCATCGTGCGGTGCAGCAGATGGTGCATCCGCGGCCCGAGCGCTCCGAACAGGTGGGGCGGCAGGCCGCGCGCCTCCAGCAGTGCCTGCAGTCTGCCCACCTCGCTGTCGTCGCTTTCGGAGTCAGGGTGCGGTGGCACACCGGAGCTACCGCCGGCCGCACCCGACCCGGACGAGGTCGATGCGGTAGTGCCGGCCGCGGTCGTTCCACCCGCATGCAGCATGTTCACGTCCACCATGCCCGACGACGACGAGCCGGACGGGTGCGATGGCACTCCGGACGAGGAGCCCGACGAGGATCCTCCTCCCCCCAGGGCGGCCTTCGTTAGCTTGATCAACGGATGGGTCGATTGCTGCTGCTGCTGGTGGTGGTGTGAGCCTGCTCCATCGTTACCGCTGCTGTTGTTGTTGTTATTGTTGTTGTTACGAGAACCATCGTTGGCCATCGCATTCGAGGTAGAGGGGCCGCCACCACCACCACCCCCACCACTTCCGCTACCACCCGCTGCGCCCGTGCCGTCAAAGCTGGTCGCCAAAAGGATCGCACCACCAGCCTTGGACGACGATGACGAGCTGCCCCCCTTGGACGAGGAGGAAGTGCCGGCGATCACCGTCGTGCCCGCGCTGCTCAGATGGGCGGCACCACCGGTTGCTGCGACGCCGCCGCCACCACCACCACCGCGGTGATGATGATGATGGCTACCGGATCGCGATGATGATGACGCGGAGTGCGATTGTGGCTGGTGGTAGGGATTGTTGGTTGGATTGGAGCTAACGCAAGACCCCGTGGTTGCGGATGAGTGGGAACTCTTGCCCCGAGAACTGCGTCTTAGTAAACCTCCAACACCTCCACTGCTACGCCCGTGCTGCTGCTGCTGCTGCTGTTGCTGCGGCTGTTGTATCGCCGTGCCACCGCTTGGCGCCGCTACTTCGTACTGCTGCTGCTGCGTCAGGTGCAGACCACTTGGCTCGCCCACGGCAAACTGTTGTTGCTGATGGAGCAGTTGGGGTGGATGGGCCGCCGTCGGCAGATGCTGCTGCTGCTGCTGCTGCTGGTAGTGATGAAAGTGTTGCTGTTGCTGGGCAGAATAATGGGGTATCTGCTGGGAATGTAGCGTGTAGTGTTGCTGCGCCAACTGCTGCTGACCTTGATGATGATGATGCACTACCAAATGCTGCTGCTGCTGCTGCTGCTGTTGATGGTGGTAGTGCTGCAGACCGACCGTGTTCAGGTGGTGATTGTGGTGGTGCTGCTGCTCTCTACTGCCGCTACTACGTGCCGCTAGTCTTGCACCCAGATTTGGGTGCTGCTGCTGATGGGGCTGGTGGTGGTGGGTATGTTGATTATTGTGATCCCCCCCCACTTTCTGGCGCTTTTTGGGCACTTGCGCACCACCGGAACAAGCAGAAGCAGAATACGACGACGCGGTCGGGGCGGTAGGGGCTGCGCTCGAAGATACCTGCGCGCCGGTCACAAGTCCTTGCTCGTTAACGGTCGCAGTAAGCGTTATGTGCTGCTGCTGCTGCTGCTGCTGCTGGTGTTGGTGGTGTGAGCGCAAGTTACGAATGGTGACTACCTCTACCGCCGATTGCTCTACTGCAGCAGAGTTGGAGGATGATGATGGACGCGTAGCGGCGGCTGAGGATGTTTCCTGCTGCCACTTGCGGTCACCTTTGGAGCGACGCTGGCCCGCTTTGATTGTTGTCGCCTTCGACGCCGGTTTGGTGTCTTCCGCGAGCAAACCCTTCCGGTCGGCTATCTTACGCAAAAGCTTCGCTGACGACGAGTTTCCGCCGGATTTTCTGTGCTTGGTTTTGCTGATTGCACGCGACGAAGAGGCTAGCGATGGCGTACTGCAAGCGCTGCTATCTTCTCCGTTTGCCCGATGATTGCTTGCGCCAATGACGGATCCACGCTTCGCTTTGGAGTGCTGCTGCGTTTCTACTGCGGCGGCGGACGACACAGGCGTTGCGCTGTTGTGATCGGTCGCTGTCGACGTCGACGAGCTGCTACGATCTACGGCTGCTGAATTACGCTCGGATGATGGTGTGGAATTGCTGCCAGTAGCTGTCTTTGTACTCTCATGAGGGTTGGGCCCGGAGCCTCCTCCCTTCGCAGCGGACGACGACTGTGCTGCTGTTTTGCTGGACGATTTGTTGCGATTGTTTCGAACGTCGACAAGCTTCGGAGGTGGTGTCACGGCTGCTTGAAGCTGCAAATGATGCTGCTGCTGTTGATGCTGTGGTTGCTGCTGGTGTTTGAGATCAAACCCGTGCTCGGCTGTACTACTGACACCGACCGCAGTGCCGCTGGCGCTGGATCCGGTGAACACGAGCTCTTTGGAGGTGGTGCGAGACCGCGTACGGTAGGCAACCGGGGCAGCGGTGGCCGCTGCTGCCTTACAATTCAACGACTGCCGTTTCGCGACTGGATGATGTTCGGCCGATGGGCTACCCTGCGCTACCTCCGCACTGCTACTGCTCCCGGTCAGTGGTAAGCTGTGCTTTCGCTTTGCACTGCGCGACAAACTGGGCTTGCTGTTGTCGGCCGAGTCCGAGCGTTCCTGCTTTGCGGCAGGTTCTGCCTGCTGATGGGCACCAGCCCCGCCGGGCAACTCCCGGGCAGAGGATAAGCTACTTCGGTTTGCGTCTCCCTTGGAGGATTTGCCCGCTCTGGATCGACGGTTTTCACTGTGGTGCGCTGCTTGGCCGCTACCGCTACTGCTGACAGTGCCGTCCTTGCGCTGATGAGGGTGCTGCTGCTGCTGCTGTGGCTGCTCCTTGGACTGCTGCTGTTGCTTCGCTTGTGGCTGCTGGTGCTGCTGCTGTAGATGATGATGCCCCTCCGTCACTGCAGAGAGCACTTGCTTACCAACGGATTCGGCCATAGACGACGCTTACAAGGCTCCCTGTGTCCATTAAACATACCCGGCTGCGTGGTGCGATTGTTGTAAGCGCGTTAGCTGCGGGGCAAATCACTTCTGCTCGACGACAAAACTCGTTCGCTTCTCCTTAACACGCACACACAACCTACACAATCCAACCAAACGCTAAGCGACCGGGTCCGCAGACGTACACGGTTGCACGGTTCTCTGGCTCTGATCGATTTTTAGTCCAAAAGCTAACACTCCCTCTATTAATCCGCACCACACCTTCCGGAGCTTACTCCAGCGCAACAAAAAACACCTCCCGATCCGAGTGTGCGTGTGTGTCCGAGCGGTTGCACTTGTTCACTGAGCCACTGGAAGAGCAATCTAACCGTGTTCCGAATGGGTAACAGCTCTTGCTCTACGATTTGCCCGGCACGAAGCGCTGTCTTTCACCAGGCAACTGTTCCAGGGGAAATTAGATCTGAAATAAAAACAATTCACGTACTCGATTAGGGTCCAGCTCGTACTCGCTAATGGTCCGACAGACGGGACCACTATGATGATGGCAGCTAATTGAAAACAACATTAGGCAATGTTTCCCTTTCGGATAACAAACATGGCGCACATCATAGTCCCACGCAAAAGCGTCCCGAAGCTAAAAGCTTCCTTTTTTACAGCAGCAGCAACAGGACTCACAATACCTCCACTGGTATAAGGCCATACCTTCCGGGGTGACACTTTCCACAATCCCAAGAACACGTACGGAGAGTGAGAGATAGAGAGAGAGAGCAATGAACTAAGATTTTGACCGTGGAATGAGCGAAAATATCTGCTGAAAAACGCCTGTCGAACGCCTTCTAATGACAATATTCACCACCGTGTGTCGGGCGGGCGAGATTGTAATACGATTTTCGATTCCCTTCGCACTATTCGTCTCTCTTTCTCTCTCGCTCTCTCTCTCGTGTTATGATGCAGATAGCCGCGCTCGCTGTGCGTCTTCAACCTCCTAATACAAAGCCTACTACTACCACAACCGTCGATGGTGCGTCTGGCTGCTTTCCTGTCGCGACTTGTGTTGCTCCGTCTGTACCCGGTCTGCTCTGTCGTTCACGCACTCTGCCACTGCTGCTGCTGCTGCTATACCGTGTAAAAGAGTGCGAAAGGAAGCAGAACAGAGCAAAAGAGGAAACGCACTGAGAGAACGCACGGCTCGAAACGCGAACGAACCGAGCTCGTCGTCGAGTGGGTATTCAGAGCCGTGGTTTGATGGGTTCCGTCCCATGCCTGCTGCTCGCTCCGGCAACAAAGCACCCTATTTTGTCAAGCTAAAGGGTAGAGCAGCAGCACCAGCAGCAGAGGGAGAAAGATATATGCCGAATGTAAATAAAGGTTATTGTCCATTTCAATAACGCATCAAAAGCAACAGGAATGGAATAAATAAAAAAAAACACACATTCACACACACAAACACACCCCAGAGCCACGACGATGTTGTTGCGATTGTGTGTCGTTGTCGCCGGCAGCATAGCATAGCCTCCCTCGCACATGGCTGGCAGCACCACGGCTCATCGTTCAAACATCTGAACAGCGAGCCTCGAAAGAGACGGCGAGAGAGAGAGAGAGAGAGAGAGAGAGAGAGAGAGAGAGAGAGAGAGAGAGAGAGAGAGAGAGAGCGAGCGAAAGAACAGGGTCAGAAGAAGTCGAACCCTCTAAAAAACCATACACGGACGGATGGACAAACCAACCGAAACGTGCAACCATACATACACACAGCCACACACATCACAGGTTACTACACCTCACCACAAGAAGGCCCAGCAACATAAAAAAGCACCTTCACTTAGAATGAATTTGTGCGAGTCAACGGCAGCGCACGGAAACGGCACCAAGCGAACCCGAGCGAAGGAAACACATTAATTCATTGGTCGAGAGTTCAGTCAAGTTCGGTTCAGAATCGGTTGCTGTTTGCCTGTTGCCAGCAGCATGCTCCTCTCTCTCTCTCTCTCTCTCTCTCTTTCTCGAGCGAGACTACACTCTATGTTTGCAGCCACACGACGACGCATGAGGCATAAGGTGAGCCTCCCCGGCGGCCAGACAAAAGACTGAAGAAAGGAAAATCACGAAAACGAAACCTTAATCATCATCTCCTTGCGCCCGCGGTTCGAGAAACGCACGCTGCTGCTGGCTCTGGATGGAAAACCGGAATCACGGCCTATGTGCGTCTCGGGGCAAACAGGCACAGGCAGAAAGCGAACCGTATTTATGTTTGTTGACCCGTCCGTCGTGTGAGTGTACTGACTGGCTGGCTGGGCCCCGCCAACGTGCTCTACACTCCAAAACAACTCTCCGCGTGTGGGGTGTGTGCTATGTTCAAATGGTACTACACCAACAAGATACACAGAAAGAGGACGATGGTGGCGGGGCGGCTTTGGGATAGTTTGTGCCAATCGACGCCCGCCTCAAACTCTTTGGATTCGGTTTTAATAGTAATTGAAGCCAATTTCTGGAATCTATGTTTTCAAGTCACTTCAATCCCTTACTAATGCTATACAAACATGCGATGTGTAACTGTATACAACCAACCTAATTTACTCCCTACTTCAACCATGGCCCTCCCTACTCCATGGCACACCATGACAACCATGGGACACACGAACAACACGAGTCAGCGCTCTTAATGCTACAAAATTTATGTTTCCAAACATAAGCTACCGCTTGTCTCGCTCTTTCGCACCAGGTAGGGACCCGAAGCGGCTGTAAAGCCGATCCCTTCAGTTCTGCACTTTTTCGTTTTACTTCTGTTACAGAATGACCCATCACCAACACACTTGTGCAAACCCGAACGAACCTGCCACAGGAAAAGCTTTGGCTCAGCAGCAACTTGGTTGCTTTGGCAATCCGGGATTTATCAAGGGGTACCACCAGCAGCAGCAGCAGCACCACCACCACCACCACCATGCAATGCAGCGATTTATCTTCCTTCTCATCCTTGCACCAGAGGACCAACCGATGACACACGCGCATCCTACACCGCTTACTTCGTTGGCTGTCCCCGTTGCCGTTGTTTACCTTTTTCACATGATGCGCTTTTGCTCCATGTCGCGCGTTCGTAATTACTAGAAAGGTCCTTCGGTCTGTGTCGCCTCACGAACGGAATCTACACATCGGTTCAAAATCGATCCTTCTTGCTCTGTTCAAACCCGTCTGTGGCAATGATGGTGATGATGATGATGCATGGGAAAAAATCTCGTCATTTGAGTGTTTTTTTTCCTGTCTCGCACTGGAAACACAGATATGAGGGGCACGTATTCAAATAGCCATTACTGAGTTACTGATTATTACTTTCCACAATCGAAAGTCACAGAAATAATCACCATAGCAACATCTAGGACGATAAGATTACAGAAGCCACACACAGACACACACTCTACCCGGGCCCGATCGCTTTTTCAAACCCGAATCCATGCCAACGTGAACAACGATAACGTGGTTAACCAAATGCCCGGAAAAAAAGGTTCTACCCACGACGTACGACGACGGCAATGCGCACTGGGAGACATGTTTCAACCCGCATAAAATGATGGGCTAATTGGGAAAGGGAAAGAAATAAAACATAAATGCGTATATGCGCGCGTACACCACACACATACGCTCTGCTGCTCTCGGTCCATCCAAGCAGGAGTTAGCTCTTGTTTCCGGGCCTACTTTTCCACCGAAAAAGGTTACTGACCTTTCCATGCTAGCCATACGGCGTAATGTGCACGGCGACGGTAGTGTCGCAGCATATCCCGTCCGTGTATAATGATGATTCCCTCGGCAGGAAAGCAAATCCTGCGTCAGCGTGATTATCCCTCTCGCGTGCGAGTGAGTATCGGCTGCACCACGATATTGTAGTATGGCCAGCCAGAAGCCGAAAAGGCGAAGGGGACGCGTTTATAAAATCACGCACTCTGATTATTGCACATTGGTGGCATCGGCAATCCACCAGCAGCACCACCATCACCGCACTTGGCTGTTCTGCGTTGCTCGGTATAATACGCCGTGGCTGACAGCACCGTCCTCCTATCGTCGTAATAGAAGCATGACAATGAAAGCATGCTCTGCATGGCATGCTGTCTACCAGCTGCATGAGATTTACACAAGCACATTCAAAGCAATCCGGGGATAAGGCACAATTGATACTTTTTGAACTCGTTCTTCTCTCCGTTTGGCTGGACTAGCAGCAACCCCGAAGGGCGAAGAAAAACTCCATACATCTTTATCTACGGAAAGTGTGGATAGCACAGGAAGCACACCACCTACCTTCCGACGTAGAATTGATTCCATCTGCGTCACAGCAACTGGTTTGCAATCGCAGATCGAAAAAGGAATGAAACGCTTGCAAAAGACCGAATCGAACAACAACTTCCTCCAACAAGAAGCCCCCAACACGTTCGCACATGTTTGCCCCCAATGTTGCTCACAAAAGCTCACAGCATTTCCCTTGTAAACCATCATAAAACAGCCCATCTGAAGTCCAATCGATACAGATCGGTGCAACCAGAAGTTCGATTTTTCTAATCGTGTGTGTGTGTGTGTGTGTGTGTGTGTGTGTGTGTGTGTGTGTGTGTGTGTGTGTGTGTGTGTGTGTGTGTGTGAAAATAGCCATCAGGAAAAGCACACCCAGAGCAAACTTTTATCGAACACTACACACTACAACACGTCATGGGGTGCACAAATACGCCATACCACACACGCACGCACACGCACGAAACCAACGTTGCCAACATCATTGTGCTGCCTCTGCTAAATACAACACCAATCAGGATGATTTGGTTCTAATATTTATATTTAAAAGCAGCAGTCGCATCATCTTTTAATACGTACGTACACACCCGACCGACAAGAAACGAAGACGACGACGATGACGACGACGATGATGATGACGGTCGGACAGAGCAATCTAGCTGAGCGACTCACAGCAAAAAGTCGGATTGTGAGGTGAATTCTCTACAACGCTTGGCATTTGGTTAATTTCACTTCGCCTTTACTGTTTCTCTGATCATAAATTCATGAAACGAAAATGCTAGCGCAAGTGTTTCCGCAGCAGCAGCAGCACAGCTTTCCGCACTGGCTGACAGAAGGCGGAGCAGCGCTAGCGCTGCTGACAGTGCTGATATAGAAATTTTCAACAAAATGGCCTGCTACCTCTATCTATAGCCTCTTGGCTCGGGCGAGTTGTTCGAGCCGATTTCGTGGCGAACGTAACCTCCAATGTCGGCACACATTCCACGCACAAAACGCGTATCAATCGCCCATCCTGAGGGAAATTGTGAATAAAACAGCTCAGCTTCTGGATCTTAATTTCTACGCTCCATTCTGTACGCTCCACACGACGACGACGATGACTTTGTCGACCAGCCATCTTTACACGGACGGCACACACGACACGGGCACACCACATTTCGTGCAATTCCGCACCTTCATTATGTAATTAGAACCGTTCCGGGGGTCGGAACCGACCCCGACACGGTGCCAACCTACTTACCATCATTTCGACGACACTTTGAACCACAGTTTCACCGAAAGTACGACTATTTTCTGGTGATTTTTAGATGTTGAACAAAGGAAATGTCGCAACGATATGATCCCCTGGAAGAAAAACCACCTCTGTGCCTTTCCTTCTCTTTCGTGCTACTGACGTTAACGTTCGATTTCAAAACACACGCACACGGCACCAAGCGCAGCACCCGTGCTTCGATGTGTGAGCGTGTGTTGGTGTGGGCAGTTGTAACTGTCAAACTGCTTGCCAGCCCAGCTTTCCCAAGTAACGTGTTTGCGCGACGTTCGTTTTGGGTCACGTTTGGGACAAGATGGTGCATTTTTCAACATCTCTTTTTATTGTAAATAATGAAATATTCTGTAGGCTATCCGTGTTAATATGGCTATATTTAAAAATTAAATTATTATTTAAGGCTATTTGTAGTTATGTCATTGCCGGTCTCATGGTACAGTCGTCAACTCGTACGACTTAACAACATGCCCGTCACGGGTTCAAACCCCAAATAGACCGTGCCGCCATACGTAGGACTGACTATCCTGCTATGGGGGGAAATCAATAAGTCACTGAAAGCCAACCCCACAAGTGTGTTGGCAGGCCTTGACCGGCATCGGTTGTTGAGCCAAACAAGAAGAAGAAGAAGTAGTTATGTCAAGCTTACTTCAGTCAGTAAAAGTACGTACAGTAAAAGTGCATAGAAATTTAATTAAGATATTGTCGATTAACAGTACATAAAAGTAACGTGAAAATACAACTACCTGGTAGTTTACTTGCGCCAAAAACGCACAGGCCAAAAGATAGAACCCTGTTTTAGTCCCTTCTCAAGTGCCACTAATCCACTATACGACCACTAAACGGGTTCTAAACGGCATAAGCCCTAGAAGGAATCTAAAAAGACTTCGTTTAGTAGACGGTAAAGGACTAATGCCCAAAATTCTAAAAAAAAGCAACAAAAAACGGTGGTCCCATCTGTTAGTGGGGGCCCCACTTTGAGAGCTTTTTTTATAAAACTTTAATTCTTTTCTATGGATATTTGATTTTCCAATCGTTTCAGCTTTATCTATGACGATTGGTATAGACCACTTTGAAAGACTGAGCAATAAAGTTTTGAATTTAAAGTAGGATAGCGAGTTTGCAGTATAGGAAGGTTTTTTGATTTATTGTCAGATCCAGTATCACAAAACTATTTTTCAACCAAAGCACCTGAGTGATACGATACCCCAAATTATTCATCATTACATTCCATACATCTTTTTCCAAGATAATTGTTGCATCTACAGTACATCGGACAATGATCGTGGTTATTAATTATTTTGTTTAATACATGCCATACTGAGCACAGAATTCAGGATCGATAGTACCGCACATCAATAAATAAAGTAATTTTGATAATACACTTCCATAAGGGCTTTATGTAAAGTTACAAACATGACGTCACACGAAGCGTAAACTTTGGCGTAAACTGGATTACAACCCTTCAATCTTTAAACGGGAAGTTTACGCACTCCCATACAAATCAAGCGTAATCTTTTTGAGTTCACGCTTCGTGTGATTTTGAAATAAGGCAGACTGAACAAAAATTGGATGTTTCTTTTTCGTTATTTGATCGTCGTGTCCCAATTCCAAAAATGTTACTTGGGGAACCATTCGCGTAGACCTTCTGTTGATTACCTTGAAAGATGGAGTTAATTCTTTACTTTTTTTTTCTTTGTATCGTTCAATGAATTGAAAAATTATGCTTAAATGTAGCTATAATGGATATGATCACTTGGAGCATTCCATGACGGCCATATTTCCAATTTAAAGCTCCCTTTTGCAACACAATAATGCGCACATCTCCCTATTGCCTCTCCCTGTGGGTACTACGCATGACATCTTGAACCGTACCAAGATAGGGAAGAATTATCAAAAACTCGCTATGGCGATGGTGTTTCTTTGTAAATCCATGTTTCACCCAAATCTGCAACTCGCGGCACTTACATTGCTGAGACAGCTTGCGAAGCATATCGTCGTTTTCCATATTGTCATTTCCAGATTTAACTCCGTGGGGTCCATTTTTGGACGGGCTAACACCACACACACGCACACACACACACTGCACTTGGAAAATCAATAATCACTGGATAGCAACACTACGCGTTGGCTGCGATAAAATCTTTCCACTTTTCCACACCACCGAACTGACGATGATTGCCACACATTATCGCGGATGCTCCCCCTCCTGAAAAAAGAACGGCTAGATCACTCTGCCCAAATGTCTATTTCACCTTGAAAGCACTGGCTGTAGAGTTCTTTCCGTCCAATTGGGAGCGTTTGCTTCTCGCGCACACCACAGTTTCACTTTGTGCATCCACTGACAATGCAAAGTGGTGCTAGAGCTAGATTTGTTTTCAGTTTTTCGCTTCCACGCACACACAGCCACATACTCGCACACACACACCCGAACACAAACTTCCGTACATGCGTGTGTGAAACAAAGACAGCCTACTGGGAGGTGGCAGCACGTGTCGGGCGCGTTTAGAAAAATCCATCACAATCTGACAGAACCTTCACGAGCACGATGCACGTGTGTGCACATTGTCTCATGTTATGCGTCTGAATAAAATTTATATTAAGGGAATAATAAACATAAAATGCCTTTCAGATCGAAGATTATCCTTCTTCCATTGATAAAGTTTCTATTCTACACGCAGCTTTACCTGGAACTGTCAAAATAAGGCTCAGTATGGCCGATGGCGTAACGGTACGCAAAGCGTAACTGCGCCTACTCGGAACTAACGCACCGTTCATGGCTGTGTGCGTGTAGCGTCGTTCGAATCGTTGGTTTGGTGTGCGTGATAGCGACGAGAATATAAATTTCAAGGAATATCAGCTGTTTTGTAAATCGCTGATTGTTGCGACATCGCTTGTATGCATGACGCCTTTGTTTACCTAGCGTCTCGAGCATTTCGAGGTTATAGTATGCTGCGCTGGGGTTCGAGGCCTCCCGCTTCGAAGATGGCACGGAAGGGAGATACACATAAATTTGCATACCAAATCGCTTTGGATGGTTGAGTTTTGGGCTTTTCATTTCAATAATGTATATTCTCTGTCGTAAACTTATAGTACTGCGCATTAACGGTGGGTGCCGCTTACAAATATGCCACAAATATACCTCGCTTTCGATGGGACAAGCAACTAGCACGAAAAAAGGCTGATTTTGTTTGACGATAATTGTTTTAACGACGTTGCTTCCGTAATCACCATGCATTATCAAGCTTAAGCCCTTCCAAATCTTCCAGTTGACCACCGTCGAAGGCGCTCGGCGAAAGCAGACACAGGCTTTCGATGCGAGGGAAGTTCGCCTCACTGGCAGCAGAGGAGGACTGCGGTGGTTCCGTTTGGTCCGATAGTGACCGCAGCTGATTAGCCATCCCAGCGTCACCGTACAGTGTGGGCTGCGGTTGCAACTGCGCATCGTACAGCAAGGAAGGCGAGGATGCGCTACTGATATCCAGCTTATCGTACGTTCCCTTTACCAGCTCGTCCAGCGTACGGTTCACGTAGTCTGCCGTCGTTTGTTTGTCCTCCTCCTCGTTGGGCTCGGCCGAGATGTTGCAAAGCGATCCCTCCATGAACGTTGGTTCCTTTGGCTGCATTGGATCAGAGACGGACCCTTCCGGGATGATTGAGGAAGACTGCAGCAGCTTCTGTAGCAGATCACCGGTTTTCCGTACCACCGTCCCGGGTGGACTCGCTGGACACTTGTGGGTGCGTTGGGACACTTTGTAGCGAAAACTTTTCTCACAACCGGAACATTTGTACGGCATTAGTCCGGTGTGTATCCGCCGGTGAACCAGATAGGACACGCGCTGCCGGAAACACTTCCCTGGGGGGAAATTGGACAGAAGGACATCGTTAGCCCTCATTGGACCATGGACACCATGGAGTTCCACTGGACACCGCTACTTACCACACGTTTCGCAGGCAAACGGCTTTTCGCCAGAATGTATCCGCTGGTGGTTGTGCAGCGTGGACAGTTCTTTGAACGCACGGTTGCAAACCGAACACACGTGCGGCTTCTCGTCGCTGTGGTAAAGCAGATGCTTGTGGTAGGACTGCTGAAACGTGAACGATTTGTGGCAGATTCCACAGGTGTAAGGCATCTCACCTGCAAAATGTTACAACTGCATTAGGAACTACCTTAAATTGAGTACGCTCTTGCTTACTGACCCGTATGAAGTCGGTTGTGTTTCTTGAGGAAATACTTGGTGGTGAAGGATTTGCGGCATACCTCGCATTCCCATTGCTTTGCATTTTCGTGCATTCCTTGCTGTCCGTGCTGCTGTTGCTGGTGCGGTTGCTGTGGAGACGAGGGCAGTGAAAAGCTATCCCTGGCTTGCTGCGCTACTCCAGCAGTCGAAGGTAGACCAATCTGCTGGGTGTCGGAGTTCGGTGGCAGATACACCACCTGTGCGAGTTGCCGAGGATCAATGATTTGTATAATGTGCGTTTCGGAAGACGCTGGCACGGAGTTTGCTTCGGCCGTTGCGGGAGACAGTTGCGACTGGAAGAGCATTTGCATGGGCACCATTGTGGGTCCATTGGCGGGGGTACATTCACCACCATTGCCCACACCCGCCGCGTTCGTTGCCATATGGCTACTAGATTCGATCGCACGCGCGGTAGTTGCACTGTCGGCGTCCAGGCAAATCTTCTTCGAACCAGCATCGTGTACCACTCGCATGTGTATCTTCAGCGAACCCTTCATCTTGAACTCCTTCGGGCAGATGTGGCAGTGGAATCGCTTATCGAACACACCGTCCCGGGTCGGTGTCACCGGGGCAATGTTGCTGCTGTCGTGGAACACCTCCCGATGCATTTTGAGCAGGGCCGAGTTACGAAACACCACGTCACACTCGGAACAGTGGTTCGCGTTCGTGGAACAACCAGCAGCAGCTTGGCTATTTTCAAGCGCGGGCGACATTTTGCCACCCGCCGCCCGACCGCTGTCACCGCCGTTCCGGTGCTTCACTTCCGTTTCGTGCGCTGCCTTTTTACGGACTTTGCGCAACGTTTTGAACGAGCTCGAGGCAAAGGTGGTGCTGGACTGACTGCTGCCGGTGCCATCGTTCGTCGCTTGCTCCGTCGCTGGTGTGCGCTCCGCTTGCTGGTCCTCGAGCAACGAATGGCCGAACAGGTGGATCGTCAGCTTGTCCAAGCCGAGCAGCTCGTCACCACAGATCGGACACTTCAAGGGACGGGCCGTCACTTTCAGCAAGCTAACGCGCAATGCATCGATGCTGGGAAAATTGGGCTGTCCGCACAGGATGCACGACAAACTTTTGGTGCACATTCGTTTAGCTCGCTTCCGGAGAGTACACAGCGCGTTAAAAGGGCACTTTGTTTCGGTGGAACGGATTAGGCAAAAGGGCCAAAATTGAGGTGATCTTTTCCTTTTTGACAGACAGAATGGTGCTTCCTTCTTCGCTGAAAATTCGTTCTGCGCCGTACGGATTTGGCCGTGCGCACGTTTTGACGGATGCTGGGACGATCTTTGCGCAGGCGTTAGCGCGTCTTTGCGAGAGGAGACATGCCAGAGAATGCACCCGCTCGACTGTTGTTACCGATGGGGAAAGCATCCGAAAATAGCAAGGAATTGTAAATACTCCGCATGCGTGTCCCATCTGCCACCAGATCCAGCACACCGCTCCGCTTGCTATCCTCCTTGTTGGAGCACAAGACGAGCGCACCTCAGTGAATTGAATTGAAGACAGAGGCGCGGTTACCTCTGCATCGCACAGGTGCATTTGGGCCCGATAATCAATAACCATAGGAATTGTACCGACGAGTGGTATGGGGTTTGGCGATGGAATGCAACAGTTGTCCGGACCGCATGCGCACACTGCACCGCGTCGCCGGATAGAGGCAGTTTGCATGCGAGTATAATCAAAGCACGCGCGCGATTTCACCCCCGGCTCCTGCCACGTGTCCATAGTAACTGGCGTCGTCGACACCGATTGACTACTACGTTGTTGTCAGTAGGAAAACAGCTTTTCAGCAAGGCAGTTCGTTCGAAATTGAAGCAGTTGCAGTGCAGGACATTTTCCGAGCTCCCCGAGAATCTTATTCCCCACGGCTTCAGGATGGTTGACACACAACCGTACATAATCCGCGTTATGGAGGAGATGGGTTTGGCCGAGGGTGGCTTCATACCGATTGCAAACGAGGAGAACAAGCAGCTGCTCGAGCAGATCAATCGTCTGTCCGCGGGCAGGACGGACTCAGCGGGCAAGGTGCAGCTTAGTGACCAGCGGTTGGGCAATCTGAAGGTGCATCTGAAGAATGCCCAGCAGGAGTTTGAGCAAAACTCCAAGCTGATCGGTGTGGACAAAGGGCAAATCACGACCGAGCACGGACTGCTGAAGGTGTCGCAAAACGATCGCTCCTTTTACCGCCAGCAACTGTCCGATGCGAAGAAAGAGCACTCGGAGTTGGAGAAGCACGATGAGCGAGCTCAGGGTGGGTATCAAGTGGATGTCGCGTAAGATCTTTGAAAGTAACGCCTATATTGCTGTTCCTTTTTTTGCAGGAGACATGAAAAAATTGACCGGCAATGTGGAGAAGTACACCGAGCGCATAAAGTGGGCAAAAGGAGCATTGGCCGAATGGAAGCAGGTGATGGGCGATGGCGATAAAACGAACAAGCTCATCCTGAAGTACTGCAAGCAGGATGCCAGCAAGGCTGAATCGCTGGAAGCGAAAAGAAAGCAGCTGGAAAACAAAATTGCCACCCGGCGGGCCGTACTGGTGACGCTGTACGAGGAGTACAAATCCTTGGAGCAGGTTCTCGAGCGAACGTCGCAGCTTTTCCGCCAGGCGCACTACGAGCGCCGCCACATGGTGCAGACGTGGAAGGAGGCGGTGAAGCATATGAACCAACGCGAGGGTGCCATCAAATCGGTGGAGGCCGAAATCGACAGCGCCCACGAGGTGACGGAGATGCTGCAGGGCGATCTGCAGGCGCAGGTCGAGTTTCTCGAGCAGCAGCAGCGCAACAACCAGGAGATTGAGCTCCGCATTGCCGATCTTAATGTGGAGGTGTCGAAGCTGAGGAACAGACTGACGGCGCTGAACGACAGTGTGCAGCTGAAGACGAACGAGTATCAAATCACGCGCAAAGCGGTGCAGAACCTCTCGAACAAGCTGGCCATGATGCGGAGCCGGAACTGCCACTCGCTAGTCGAGGGCAATGAGAAGGAGCAACAGATCCACGCCAATCTCAGCGAGCTCGAGCTGCTGCGTGACAAGCTTGATAACTTCCGCAGCAAGAGCCTGTGCGCACAGGACCGGCTGCGGCAGTTGAACGAAATTGTGGAGTCGGAGGAGAAGCAGATCCGCGCGATGGAGAATGAAACGGAGCGTCTGTCCACCGCACTGTTTCGCGCCCAGCAGCAACTGTTCGCGATGCGGGAGGAGGACAAGCTGCTCAAGGTGGAGGTACACTCGACCGAGTCGGGCATGGCCAAAATCCAGGCTGCACTTAAAAACATGAAGAAGGAAATTGTCCGCCAACTGGAGATATCGTACACCGTAGACTACAACATGGAGAAGGTGCAGGAAAGGATTGCCAACATGAAGGGCGCCGGCAATACCCAGGAGGAGGCCAATCGAGCCCATGCCAAGCTGACGCACGCTCAAAACATTCTGATGATGAAGCGGCAGAATCTGGAGGTGCTGCTGGCGCAAACGGTTAAGAACCAGCAGGACTACCGGCAGGCGAGTCTGGTCTATCAGCAGGACGCAGTCGAGATCGAACGGATGACGGGCAAGTGGAAGGAAAAGACGCTGTTGGTCGAGGGTGGCGAGAAGAAGGTACGCCAGTGCAAGGCCGAAAATCAGGAGCGGCTGGTGGAGAAGAGCTTGCTCAAGATGCGCATCAAGCAGATGGAGCGGCAGCTCGACAGCCAGAGCGACAAGATGTATACGCTCGAGCGGCACCGGATGGAGCTGGAGGCCGCAATCAACAAGCGCATGGTGGACATAACGGCCCAGAAGGACATGCTGCAGCTGAAGCGGAAGTATCTCGCCGAGGAGCGGGCACAGCTGCGGGCGGACATATCGGAGCGTTCGCTAAAGATCGAGCAGCTGCGCAATCGGTACGACCTGTCGCTGGATCTGCTCGGTAAGAATGAGGATGGTACGATTGTTACGGCGACGCAGATAAAGATTCAAACGGCCCAGGAAAAGTACATGCTGCTGCGGGAAGGCAGTGAGCTAAACGTGAAGATCCTGAAGGCCGAGGAAGATCTGAAGGCGCTGGAGAATACGCTCAAGGTGATGAACTACGCGAACGACAAGTACAAGCGCGGATTCCAGAAGGTAGAGGACGAGAATCCGGACATGATTGCGATGGAAAACATCCAGGCCGATTACTGTAAGGCTGTGGCAGCGCTCAAGAGCGTCCGATCGGATCTGGCTTCGAACACGGAAAACTTGCACGATCTGAACGAATGTCGCGAGCAAAACGATAAAGCGCTGGAACAGGCCCAGAAGGTGCGGCTGGACAGCAACGATGTGCTGTTGCGCATTCAGAAGGAGCTGATGGACCAGCGGACGAAGATCCAGCGCGCCGAACGGGAGCTCAAGCTGGCGATCAAGGCGGCGAAGGCAAAAACGAACGATGACGATCTGATGCTGATATTCCAGAAGGATCTCAACCTGAAGGAGCTGGAGGAGCGCAACAGTAACGCGCTGCAGCATCTGGCCGATCTGGTGGAGCAAAACACGGAGCTGGCTGCGTCGGTCAGCAAGCATTGCTACGAGCGGGGTTTACGCCTGCCGTTGATTAAGCGCACCAAGAGTCAGATATCGTGGCGGAGTGAAAATTCCCACGGCACGGAGTACAGTGGACGCGTGGATACGATATCTTCTAAGCAAGGTAAGGTAGTGGGGAGTAGGAAACATGTCTGAAGAGTTACAGTAAGGTTGTTTTTAATGCTTTACAGCCTCCCGTCTTTCGATCTGCACCACAACATCTTCTCGCAATACAGATTCTTCGGAGGATATCGCCAAGTCCTTCGACAATCGCATGAGCGCTGGACTGTCCGTCATTCTGATCGACTTCCCCGGCAGCAAGGCGGCCGGTGGCAAATCCATGAAGAAGTAAGAGAATTCGATTCGATAATGATGATAACTTTATTTTACTCTCCATTTGTGTCCGAGTGTAGCAGAGTTGGTATGGTGGCCTATTTTGAGGAGTTTTGTTTGCTTGCTTGTTTTTTTTTGCTGCCCTTTTAGTAGTAGTGTGTATTGTGGCAACCTGTGCGCCCACTTCCTTGGAAATGGGACGCTACACGCGTCTAAATCGTCGTTTGATTAGTAAAAAATCGCTTTCCGTACGAAAATAAAATGCAGAAACGCACTGGTGTGCAAGTCTCGCTGCGCGTACACAAAAAATCACCACCAGAGCGGATAGTATATGGCTTCTACACGTGCGTCGCGCGTCCCTTAAATGCATAATGTTGTAGAATACGAGCGTTTGGAAGAAGCCGAAACGCGGCGCGCGGCTTGCGGCGACTAAACACACAACACCACAATCCGAACGCGCTTTTGTGCATTTGACATATTTCTAAAAAACAGGGGGAAAATATATTATATATTATATACACCTAAGTATTGGAATCCGATCGACAGAATGATTTCTTAGCAAAGTTCTTCTGCCCCCCACCGCGTGGTATTCTATTGCCGTATGATGATACTGTTCGTTACACATTGTCAACAAGTTTGTCTGCCCCTTGGGGACATGGTTAATCTCCTGTGCGCTCGGACCACCGTCCGTTCAGCTGTATTGAGCTACTAAATAAGGATAAACAGATAAACTGCCGCTGCTTTGCGTAGAGTTGAGTTTGAATCTTTGTTCTCGCGATTACTATTATCAATGGACTCGCCGATAGTATCGCACATCGCGCATCGTTTGTAAGTATTGTTTGCAAGAAAGGAAACCATTCTTAACGGATTACATCGCTTAAGCTAGACCAAAAAAAAAAAAATCACGTTTCATGTACGTACAACACAAAAGAAGAGCTTTCGCGAAAAGAGTATTACTTTGCTGCGCAGGATACATGTACAGTTCAGAAACAAATATTCGACATTCAATTTTCCCGTTCCGCTTGCTATCATTCCGCTCATATGTGGGTTTCTTTATACAATAAAGTTAATAAGATAGGTTGAAGTAGAGATAAATATGAAGATTGCATTCGTTTGCCGTGCTGTGTTTGATTGATTGCACCTAAAAAAAACAGTCCTGGAACGATAACAAACAAGAGTTTCGTCTGCTTTTCTGTTTTGACCCATCATATCCTGCTGAAACAACGATTCATTCTGCGGTTAATAGTTTGCTGAGTGTTACATGTGCCTGCGTACGTCGAAGTTGTACCAAACGGTGTGGTGTACTGTTGCTGTGCGCATCGCATCGCCTCTAGCGAGTCTTGTTGCGCGTTGATTTACGCACCGGAACAGTCGGTTGCGGTTCTTCCGGATAGTCTTGCTGCAACTCATCCGGACTGGTATCGTTGCCGCCGATGGTTGTTCGAACCTGTCGCGTCTGCCGTCGCGTTTTCACTTGTGGCGCAACTCGCTTGGGAGGCGAAACGCTGGAAGGAACGTCATTCTCCACACTGCTACTGGTGGCCTTACGTTTGCGCTGCGTTGCCTGACCCGAAGCCGGCTGCTTCTTTGTGCTGCTCGAGCTGGGAGTATTATCGTCCGAGTTGTTTAACACGGCATTGTTGCTTTTGGTGCTACCGCCACGTGTGTCGCACGCTCTCTCCGCGATGCCGTAGTTTAAGCCCCTGCGACGCAACGAATAGACGGTGCTTCTCGCCATGGTTCCGGGCTGTCGCTGGATCTCCTGCATTACCCCACACGCACGGTTCAGCTTTTGCTGCAGTTTCTGCGCATACTCAAAGTCGCGTCGCTCCATCTCGATCTGCTGCTCGCGGCGCTGCTGATCGCTCACGATGATGTCCTTTATGGTGGACGGGCGAATCGCCGCGGTGCGCTTGGTGCGACCGTTGCTGCCGGATGCTCCAGCGTCCGGTTTTGGCGGTGTTTTCTGCGTTCTGGTGGGTGTAAACTTGATTCGACGTGGGCGTCCCCGGGCTCGTGGCGTGTTGCGCGGGACGACTTCCTTCTTTATCGAATCAACAACCGACGACTGTTCCCCGGGCTCGGCGAACGGGACCGGCGACGGGGACAGAAGCTCTAGTTTCACAACCTTAAATGCTGACGACGATCTGTTGTGCTTGAGCGGCTGGTAGGGACTCTTCTGCGGGGACGATTCGTACTTGGCCGGCGATGGAACAGGTCGGACGGTTGGCACACGCCGAAAGGTATTGCACGAGAAGCTGTAGAAGAGGAAAAACGACGGAAGCAAATTAGATATAAAGCTTACAGCAAGGAGGGAAAGCAACTAACCTGCTTTTCGGCATCGACTGCACGATCGGTATGAAGTGGTTCTGTTCCGATTTCAAGCTGTCCGAATCGTCTCCTCCCTCAGCGTCGTCCCCTTCCACGCCGCGACGCTCCAGCTTGTGGACTGCCGTCGGTTTGACGCACAGCTCGCTTTTGTTCAGATCGATTACGTTGAGCGAACGTTGGTGCTGTTGCAGCTTTCCTGCCGTTAGCCGATGCAGGATTGTGTCTTGCACTTTTTGCTTCACGATCTCTGCCGACCGGCCAACCTTCTGGGCGACCGATTTGATCAAACTGTAGCGTCCCGAGGCGGACGACGTGGCACACGATGAAGCGGTCACACCGGACGCGGCGGACGAAGTGGAGGAAATTGAAATTACACTAAAACAGATGAGCGGAAAAAGAAGCATATTTTAATACCACTGGACTGGCCACCATCATGCGTTTATCGATCCGTTTACCTTCCACTAGACGGTGAGTTGTGATTCAATGTACCGGATGGCTTGGTTCCGTTAAGTGTCGTAAGCTGGTTGGGCTGAATCTGCCTGCGTACCGTCGATGGACCCGCCACCGAACCGCAACCGGCCGGTGCGTGATCCACGGTGGAGCATTTTCCACCCCCAACACCGTCATGCAGATCGGGAGTGGTCGCGGACGATACGGAAACGTGGCTGCTGTTATCGGCCAGATCGATTATACCTTCCTGTTTGTACAGATTGATTATATACTGCTCCGAAGCGGTCAGCTCTTTTGCCTTTTCTTCGTAAATTTCCTTCTGGTATCGCTTCAGCTCGTCTTTGTACTCCTTTCCGATTTCTCCCGGATTGGCCAGCTGAACGGTGGATGTTGGTGCTGAAAAAAAAGAAACAAAGGTTAACTTCATAGCTCAGCTTTTGCATTCGTCTAGGAAGTTGATGTAGCTTACGGGCTGTGTATAATGGTTTGGTCTGATGCGTCGCCGAGCGTTTCGACGAGCCTGCTGACGGGTTATCTTCGTCCAAGTGCTCACGGAACTGGCTTTGGATCGCACGCCAAAGCTGTTCGTGCACGAGTTCGTTGGCACGGGAAGCATTGCGATACCATGTGCCGAACCGTTTCCGGCAGCACGGACAGCACAGTTTGTTCGTTTCGATCGTCTCCCGGATGCAGCTGCGGCAGAAGAGATGCTGGCAGGGCAGAAACACCGGTTCGATCAGCACCGACTGGCAGACGGCACACAGGATATCGTCCAGCCGCAGGTTGTCATAGTTGAACGAGGAGGAACTGGTGCTTGCGCTGGACGATACGGCGGTCGACGAAGCGGCCACAAAGCGTGTGTGAGCGTTCGTTGTGCTGCTGGCCGCGGGATAGTTGAGGACTTTTGAAAACATTATCAAATGCTCGCAACGCGATGGCTGCGGTGTTGCTGTTTCGCAGCTACGCTGGGATGGCTGGGTGTGTGGTAAAGGAATGTGTTAACGGCAGAGAATGTACATTGAGGACGCAGCACACGACACGGGCCACATATTAAGCGTCAATTATGCCTTTTGCCTGTAGGAACCAACAACCGCACGCAGAAAACGCTAATCTGTAAACAAAACAGCGCCTGCTTCTACATGGTACGCTTCCCTTGCGCGACCGGAACTCGATGCAAATCGGGCACAAGCACTGCACGCAATGGAACACAATCGCACCCCAAGTGGCACGGACAAACACGGACACGGACGGTACTTGGTAGTCGGTGCCAAACCGGCACTAGATTTTCAGTAAATTACAATAAATACACCAACTTTTTCTTTGCCAAACCATGTATGCCCGTGCACGGTTGACATCTATTGTTGACATTACGTTAGATGGTATTTGACAGCCAGTGGGAATAGAATGAGATACCGCAACGCAACTCACGCAAGGCCCCGGGTTTGCCCCGGGAGAGTGAAAGAGCAAGCAGCATAGCGCTCTTACATCGGGAGAGAAAAATAAACAAAAATCGTTCGAGATACGTTCGAGGAGCCGTTGTAAATGCCACAGTACAGTGACGTTCAACTGTGGCCAACTGGTATAGTATAAATTTGAAAGAGGCGGTTATGGGAGGAATTAGAATTGAAGAATTGGGTGAGTTCTAAAACGGTCTAAACAGATTAGAAGGCAAAATGGGTTTCAATGATAGCACGTAAAATTAAAACATGATTTTTGTCATCCGTAGACCATTGACGATTTTTAGAAGAAATTCGTCCGCTGATTTTAAGCGTTCTCGATTCGTGCCCTATATTATTTGGTTGCATCAGTAAGGTCTAAAACATATTTTGTTATCAAATGCCAATAAAAAAAGTAGTAAGTACGGTAAGTTTTAAACTATAATTTGAACTAATGTTGTCACACTTTTTTTAACATCATTACAATGCTATGATGTAAATTCCACAACAATTTCGAAATCCTTCAACCCTTTCTTTTTTATCAACAGTTGTAACGTGCCGTTTGCTTCTGTTTAAAATTCTCTGATTGGTTCGACAGCGGTGTAGCCGAGTTCGCGAATGCTCCGCCTTCATCATTCGCTTCCCGCTGCCAGTTAGCATATACCGATAGTTGCACCGTACATTAGACAATGTTTCCGTTGCCGTACCGATTTTGGCAATGCGCAGCTGCAAAAGTCACGCCGCGCGCGTCCTGGGGCGAATCTTGAGAATGGGTCCCGGCTACCCGACCCCGGAGTGCTCAAAAAGAGTTAAAGCAACTCAGGGAGTCTGGAGTGGTGGAGCAAAAGTCGGCACAATGGAGATTGTTTTTGTTGCACCGTCGTCCACTTGTGAATTGTTGCAATTCCATTGCGTAAAGCCGTTACTCGTTGGGTCGGGAAGGAACGGGGAAGGAGCTTATCCAGCTCTTTTTTTTATATCTCCAGCGAGAACCTGCTGAAGAGCCAATCCGGACCGCCGGATCCATTGTGTCCCATCGGCAGCAAGTATCTGAAGAATCACTTGAAATACCTAAAACAGCGACGTCCCTGCCCTGCGGGTTCTCGGGCTCGTGTTTTTTTTTTGTTATTCTTTATGGATCTTTCAATGAGTTTGGGACGCTCAAAGGCACGCACGCAGCGCGCATTAAACGCTCGAACGACGCACGAGAGTATGAAATGGTAGAATGATTTCTGTTCCGATGAGTGTTTCTATGAGGCTTGGTAACGAGCGCGAGAAGATGGGAAAAGTTAAATGCTTGAGAAAGGCGGGTTTTGTTGTGTTGTGTGGTTGAAATGGCTCTAGAGAAGTAACAAACCCATACGTCTCCCTGCTTCGGTGGATCTTTCGGTGGGCGAGAAGGGGCTCTTTATGGTTCGAAGCGTGGAAGTTTAGCAAAATAACCTTCTGCTTCCCCCGTGCCGTTAAGGCGCACGATGCAATAATATTTCCATAGTCGGTGTGACGTTGATGGCGATGAGTGACCAATCAAAAAACAATAATCGTAATTATCACCCGTCTTGGCGGCCGTTTGGGCGGAGGTGTAGGATGGCGGAATGGCGGACGGCGTGAACAAGACACGGTGTTGCCCATAAAACAAAAACCCATCTTACCATTTGTGAGAATTTCTTGAGCCGCGGAGTCGAAAGATTTAAATATGAATAAAACACATCTCAGCGAGGATGTAAATAACAAACCAATTCCGTCGTCGCAGCTCGATTGATTATGGGCAGCGGTAGACGTTTTAAAAGGCACTCTTTTACAGACTTCGATTGAAAAGTCTCTCGAGGTGCTGCACCTTCCAGCTCACCGGCAATCGAATGTCACATTCTGCAATGCGGTCCAATAGTGCGGAAGTGGCCCCAAACCTCATTGCCGTGAAAAGGTGTGAAAAGATGATATCCCTGTAATGCCAGCTTGCAACCAGATCCGAATCCCATGCCGAGAGTGAAGCTGTGAGGGGGCCACCAACCATGCGTGTACGCTTCCCCATCTTCTCGCGGACTTGTGGTCCAATTTCGTCGTGAGTGGTTTAGCACGGTGATGGTAATAAAAATGCTCGCCAGGCTTCAACCGACGACAGAGATCCGTTTGGTAGGTGAGACGACGGGTGGCTCTTGTTCCTTCCCACACCCGGCAGGAGTTCTCCCCCCCCCCCTCCGCTTCGTTCACGGCTGGATGCAAATTTGGAAAACCACAAACTGCCTCTTCACTGTCCCATCGTTGTCGATCGGTCGTCCAATTGCATGACGCTCTGAGGGCATCTGGGAAGTGTTGGTGCGCCTCGCCTGGGATTTGTCCCCGTGGGCACGTGGGTGTGAGTAGGTTGGCAAACGAGCTGCAGTGGTTGGACGACCTGGGGTGGGGGACTTGGTGGTCTATGATCTATGGGAGGCCTGTTTATGGGATTTATCCTCAACTTCGCAGGCGAATGAAGTTGTCACGCGGGCTCAAATCACGCTCTGTCCGCTGTTTAATGGTACCGTCGTAGTGAAAGGTTTTACAGCTTTGCTGTTGGTAATTAGCGATAGGTTAAACATTGACCCAGCAAGACCGTTGTCCTTTCCACGAGGGGCAATTTCATATAAATGCGTGTCTAGCGTTAGTGAAGTTGTTCCACATTTTCCAATGCGTCACTCCAACTCGATAGAGCCATTAAGTGGCAAGAGGGGAGCAAGTAATAGCCACCGAAATTGACTTCATTTCGCCGATTAACCAACGACGGTGACGGCCCCGACGGCGCGGCGAAGAGTGTGGCGGCAATGATCAAAGACAACTTTCGGCGAGAAAACTCATCTCCAGTGCGTAAATTGGTTGAAGTTCAATAGAAATTGGCCGACTACGGCAGTAACGGCAACGACTCGGCTCCAAAATAACCCATTTCCCTCGCCTCCCCCTTCCCCATTTCCCTGTGGCCAATAATCTAATCTCCTATAATTATCACACTGTGAGCTATATTGAGTGGTGAAGGTAAATCGCATTTGCTCCTGCAGTGCACCACCCATTCGGAGGGTGGCGGGTGGCCGGCCCGGAGTACAGCGGAGTGCACGCGAGCCAAAGTGAAAAATCCAATTTTCAGATACGCGCACCCGGTCACTCTGTCTGATGTGGTTTACAGGGGGGAAAAGGACGTTTTTTTGCTTCCTTCTTTTGCTCCCCTAAAATTCGGACAGAAAAGCTTTCCATCGATAGGGGCCATCTATTTGATGGGGGAAATTGGAAATAAATTCCAACCTTCGTGGAGAGTAAATTCAATCAATGTGCTGTTTTGGGGCCGAGGCCCTGGTAGTGGTGGCGAAGGAAGCAAATAGAACGTAACGGACCTGTCGGCACAGGGAAAGCGTGCTATAGTGTTGTGTCTATGTTGGCGCTCGTATGTGTCATGGACGTTCCGTAAACCTTCCTACACTCACTGCACCGTGGCTTGGCAGCCTTTATTGGCACTTGTCTGCTTGTACAAGAGGAGCCTGGGGGAAAATGGGCAAAAATAGCAAAAGCAAAAGAAAATCCTTTTCTTCAAGTGCAAAGAGAACATCCTAGAGGACCACTGCTCACCCCATCGCTAGTTGCAGGGAAAAGGGAGGACACGGAGGCAGACGAAACCGAGGTTTGCTGCTCTGCCCGCGCTCTGCCCATGCTCGAGTTATGTTTTTGGTCGCATGTACGTCAAGTATATCGTTTTGCTCATAATTCATGGCGCCCTCGGAACGCTTGCTTGTGCTTTCTTTCCTGTGCGCCCTTGCTCCACTGCGCAACATTAAGGATACGTGTATGTTGATACAGAGAGAGAAAGAGAAAGAGAGAGAGAGAGAGCGTGAAGAGGCAGAGGTGTTTGGGGCCTAAGTGCCTTCGGGAGCACTCACGAGGACACAGCGTTCACGGGATGGGGATGAGGGAAAAAATGCTTTTAGCTACCACTGTTTTGGTTGTTGTTCGTTCGATCGGCCTGGAGGACGGGGAAGCATATGACGGGCTGCTGGGGCAGCTTGCAGTATTTGTGGGGCCTTTCCAGAGTGAGGTGCTTTTGAATCAGCACCCATGCGGTGCGAGCAGATGACTCGAAAAGGTTCTGGAGTTGCAAAGACTAACGAGTAAGGTTGGGAGTTGAGGTTTGTAGAATTGTAGGATTCCTATTGCAAAAATCCTTTCTTTTGTGAATAATATGAAACATAAGGAAGAATATCTCGACCGGATGGCCTAGTCACTTTCCAACTCACCCACGGGAGGGTTCTTTTTTTGTGCACGCAGGCACAGGAAGCGATGCGTTAGTTCACCACGAACCAGGCAAGAGCAGATTCTGAGGTAAATTTGACAACGACAGCGACGAGGACGACGACGACGACCACGGTGGCAGAGCTGGCTCCGTACGGCAGAAAAGAAGTTGTTGGCCGTGGCAACCAAAACGGTTAAAGCGGGCGGGCGGGAGGGTGCTAGAAGGGCGGCCAAAGAGAACCGGAACGTATATTTCATATAGATTGTTATAAATAATATTATCAGAATCTTGCATTAAATAAAAGCAAATTCATGCTGCGTGCGAAATTGATCAGGCATCCCTGCAGCTTGAACTATGATGATACATCATGTTGTCGTCATCAAACAGTACCCACCACCACCGCCACCGGCACACGTTCGTGTTTATGTGGGGCTTCACGGACAGGAACACCGGAGTAGAGCAGGAGAGAGAGTGTTATGCCATGGTGCTGTGACGCTCGATGGTGTGCAGGACTTACTTATCCTTGCGTGTTTTTGGTGTTGTTGTTGGGTGTCCCCGTTGGAGAAGGCACTTTTCGGAGAACGTCCTTCGGAATTTGGAGGGTGAAATATTATTGCATGTGCTCGTGCTTCTGTTCTTTATGGTGTAGAAGTAGTTCGGCCGGCGAGAACAAGTGTGTGATGGAGAAAACACTCTCTCGTGGCAGCAGTGATGAAGATTATTGCAATTCTAATTTATCGTTAATTTGGATACATTGATGTTGGTACTTCGGCTGAAGGGGAGTGATTTTCAAAACTGTTCAAGAGTGTGTTGAACAGAGTGTTATCAAATAATATGAGTATAAGTAGCTCTTTCCAACGCCGAAACAGCCAAAACTCTCCTCCAAAACTACTTGAAAGTCCTTCATTTATTCCTTCAGTAGCGTGTTTAAAGCATCGCATTTGCAAGGAATGTGAATTGATTTGTTGTTTTGTTGTTTTGTCCTCCAACAGTTCATTCTCTTCACATCAACTCGCTAAAAACAATGACGTAAAGACCCCGATGCCGTGTTCGGAAAGCAAAAATAAAGGGCCCCCGGGCGCAAGGACCCTTCACATTGTCAAAATACAGCTCGAACGGTAAATTTCTTCGCCAAAAAAGCAAACGACAAACAGGACGACGGCCAAGTGGCGAAGGCGTTACATTGGAGGGTCCTTTTCCTTCGTCTTAAAACGCCAGCAGCAGCGCCGGGAAGTTGACGAACCAAACGGCAGCCTTCCAGCAGCGTGGGAACTTCGGGTGCGCCGCTTTTGCGGCTGTAAGGCGATGCGTTTTTACGGTCTGTTACGGCCTTTTCTGCATGATGTTTATCATTGTTCAGCTTTTTTTCTTTTCTTTTCTTTTCTTCCCCCCACAAACGTGCAAATCGCGACGACTCTCGACTTTGTGACGTTACAACACACACACACATTAATTGACCGACTGCAATGTACATGGGGGAACAGATTCCCGGAGCTGGCCCAAAATACGGAGGCAGTTCCCGTCGACGCCCCGTTATTGTTCAACATCGTTCCACGTCTCGGAAGCTTCAAACTTCAAGCGGGGAGGAAAAATCGTAGGCCCCTTCCGGTTTGCATCAACCACACCGCGTTGACGTTCGATTCGTTTGCGTTTTGCGCTTTGCGTTTGCGTTCCGCCAACGGCTTACCCTTTTTACGCGGACGAGCCCACGGCGTGCTTAGATTTCCGACCCGCAAACGAACAGCAAAGCGCGAAATGCGCACACATTAGCATAAAACGCCTAGCGCCGTTGAAGGAGTTCGTAGTGTGTGTGTTTTTTTTACTGTTCTGTTATTGCTGCCGGAGTGACATTACCGAGCTAAGAACGTACAAACAGAACGGAGCATTTCTTTGATTTCAAATACGGACGAATGTTACCAACAAGAACGAGGGAGAAGGGAGAGCAAAAAAAACGAGGGCAGCATAATTAGTGGCTACCGCTGGGTCTTCTCGCCATGAGCTGGTTGGAGTGACAAAAGGAACAACAACTGCGCCTCGACAGCCTGACAAAAATACGGTGTATGGTTTGGCCTTTTTTCCCTTATTTCCGGCACAGTGTGCGAGCATTAATTGGTGGGCCGTTGCTGCAAAGGGATGGAAATTGTAGCGTGCAAAGGGACATTTGTAGACGAAGGATGTATTTTCAGGTGAGATTTAAAGGTGATTGGAAAATAATGTCGAACGTATGGCGTCGTTGTTTTGCCGCGTTGCATATTTCGTGCAATTTGGCGCCAAAAGTCGAGTTGGATTTGCTTTAAATTGTTAGCATGACACACTTTAAAATGTGTTTAAGATAAAAGTCCCTTATAGAAACTTATAGTTCAGGTGGTAAAGGCCAGTAAAATCCCTTGTCTAGTCGAACATCCCATGTCGTTGTAATGAATTGTTCTAAAGCAATATACGCGCATTTGGGTTCGAATGAACTAATGAAAATTCCAATCAAAACAATAAGTCACTCGCTATTGCCATTAGTCCATATGCACCATCCTGATAGTCAATTGAACTGAAAAGGGGAAAATTTGAACAAATACTCCCACAAAAAAGGGTCCACCACACTCACAACGGCATCATCATCGCACGTAGGCATAACTGCTAAGCATGATAGATAATAAATCCATCAATACATTAATCAAAGCTCACCGTGGGAGGCAATCATTCGCTTTTGAGGGCTTCGGGTTTACGGTCACGTGACACATCATTACATCATATCATATGCATATCCCATTGATGAGTAAGCGGTGTTCAGTATGATCACCATCTTCCCAGTGCTGGACCAGTGGAAACCACAATTTCCAATCAATCTGGTCAAGCTATTTGCCAACGTCAACCCACCCAATGTCCCACGGGCCCACAATGTGGATGCCGGATGCAAATAAATTAATTTTCCACCGCATTTAGGGGTGCAACCATCATTCAAGTCCTTTTGGTTCTGAGAATTTGACGAAACTGGCCCCGAGATGTGATGCAATTTGCCCGCTGCCGACTTCATCAAATGCAGTCCAAACTCGCAGACTCATAGCCATGGAGCAATCGTCAAGTATCAACAATTACAAACTCATTACGCCAGCAGCCAGAAGGCCCAACACGACGCCGGGCCGTGAAAATGAAAAGGGATATCGTGCATTGTTTCAGCTTCCGGTGTCAAATTTCGTCTCAAAATAGGGCACATTGGCAAGGCGCACAAGACGCACGGAGGTTTCATGCTGTTTCAAAGATTTCAATTGCACTGTTCTCTACCGTCCCTCAGACGGAGAAAATAAAAAAAAGAAGGGAGCGCATAGGCTCTTTGTTCGCACCTTCTTCCAGGGAGGGAGAAGGACTTTTCGACTTTCCGAGTGCGGGTCGGTGACGTTTTCGTCCCTGCGAACGTCTTCTGCAAGGGTTGGGTCTTCTTGCGCAAAACGCCAACAGCAACAGCATTGGGGTTGGCTTCGTTGTTGCACACCAAATTGTACGTTTAAATGAGCTCCCGCATTGTGCGTCGCTCGCTACCCAACAATTATCGTAACGCGTCGCCAGCCATACAGTGCGCCTTGCGGCCTTGGTTGCGTAGGAAAAGCTATCGAAATGCATGGCGAAAAACTATTGTGTAGCACGCGGTGTAGGCAAACGACCATTCGGAGCCTGGGAAATTCAGTTAGAAAATACGTTGATCGTACTGCGTGCGGCTCAAACAAGAAGTCGTTGCCTTCAATCACATCGTGAGATTGGTTGTAAGTGGAACCTGAACAACCGTCAAGCAGTAGCACGAGCAACTGAAGAAGTTGTGGAGTGTGTGTGTGTGTGTGTGTCCTTGGTAAGTGATTTCTTCGTTGCTGCAATATCCTTCAAGAGACACTTCTCAACTGATCATGAAGTCAGGCGTGAAAAGGACGTTAATTGAGCAGCTTCTAGCGTCACGCGCGCGCCCATCCGTCACGTGTCGTCACTTCAGGGCGGACTGTGCACGGATAAAAGCGGATGTTCCGGTGACCACGGACCGATCGGTGCGGACTGATAAGAACCTATCCTATCCATTATGCCAAGATTCAAGATTGTGTCGGGCAGGGAAAACAGTCAGCTGATTGGATCATTACCGTTTCCACGGTGTCGTGCAATGGACTCGTTGGGCCAGATTGCGCGATACGAGCAAACCCATTTACCGCTGTCACAACAATGGAGACATCGTTAGTGTATCGGCACTGCACATCAGCAACTGGAATGGGCGTTAAATGGTAATGGAGATATGAAGGATGTGTTGCAACGATTGTGGTCCGAGATTGCATCAAAAATTGCCTCGAGGAATTGCGCTTTTGGGGGTTGTTTTAGCTTCAGAGGGTCTTGCTATCTGGTGCGCAAATCTACATCTTCAATTAACGTGACGGATATTATTGAAATGGAATCGATTGCGTTTCCACGAAGTTATGAGCATTTCATCCCTTCCGAGCAACTGTTGAGGGGCGCTCATGCAAGAAGGCAACTACTGCCGCAAACCTATGCGTCAATGCCGATAAAGCGTAAAGCGCGGATGGGAGTTGGGATTGTTTGCCGCAGCGTTCATTAGCGGTTGCCGATCAATGGTGATTACCGTTGAATACGCGGCGGCAAACTCAATATTGTCATAATTACGAAATTGAAGGATGTTGTCTTCAATTCCCCTTTTCACCCTACACGCCGTTGATTGACGATCGTGCCCATTGGCGCGGCTCTCTATGGTCGGCATCGAGACATCGGGTGAAGGTTTTGAATGCAACTTTGTTGATGTTAATAGATCATTCCCTCGATGGTAGTGAGTAGAGTTTGTGGCGAACGGGTAGTCCGCAACCGGCTGCCACACTTTGTCTCCGCTTGTGTCGTGCTTCCTGCATCTATTGCCGATCGTCGCTTGTAACAACCGCGTCCCGTCTTTTCATCCCGATCGAAGATCATCGAAACGAATCACATTGACGGTATCAAATGATACCGATCACCTGCGGTGCGTTTGAGTTTGAGCCTTTCATCAGATGCCGAAATCGCGGCGTGGTGCGGCCGTTTCGGGCAACTCTTCTGGGGGCGAGAAACCAGCAGTAGAACGAACCGGGACCGGGTGCGAAGCCAAGGCAACGATGATCAACAACAAATCATCGCCCGATTGGCCCACCATTAGAGATTATCATTGTTTGCACCTAGAGAGCGCGTGGAGCCGGAGCAACTACAATAACACAACAATAATGATATTCAAAAATGCGTCTTTCATTCCTATAATTATTATCATTATTGCCAGTTACAGTTACGCCAAGCTTTTGGGGGCCCCAAGATCGAGCCGTACCCGAGCGGTTGCCAGATACGGCAATGCTACAGCTACTCTTTTGCCTTCCTTTTCTGGGTGCTGTCTGGGTGGAAAATGGAACGAATGCTCGGGACCTTTTATCCGGCCTGCCGTAGAAGAGGAATCGCGTCAGAAGTTGGGATTGGATGGATGTTTTTGATTTGCCTTTGCTTCTGCGCTCTTCTCTAGGAGCGCAGTTTTCTATTTGATTGCAAACGGGGGTATTACGAGGAAGATAATGTACTTACGGTTCGAAAGGTGTGCAACTCTTCCCGGATCGGTGGGTGGTACGGCTCGCCAGTTTGAAAAGGGCTCCCGCGGTGGAGCTGAAAAGCTGACTTCGGGAAAATTACCCTTTTGCCCCGTGGTGCGGACCTATTGCTTCTGCTTCTGTTGTTACTGCTTCTGCCAGCCTGCCCCGGTGCGAAGGGAACGAATTCTTCTCCCGCTTCCCCCGATCGTTCGACGCGGTTTGATTCGCTCGGTTCGAAAAGATTCGATTATCTAACACCCGAAAAAGAAAAAAAAAATAAATGAACGGGGGCAAGGAAAATAATGCAGACACACAAGCCTTTCGATCGCCGGACGCTTTCGGGTTTGCCACCCGGTGGGGGAGAGCTCCGGGAGCAAATTAGTGGAAAGGATCTAGTGTTCGCTGCCACAATGGCTCACTTGCCACCGGCCGGCACTGGGCTGGAGATTTCGGTCGGCAGGTTTCCTGTGATGTTTCGGGCGAATCGTCAGCCATCTTATTGGCAGCTTATTAGAGAGGTGGTTTCGCCCGCGGTGATCACGCCACGCCACGCGGTTCGGTACCCCGTTCGGGTGTGGGTAATACGTCTGGGATGGTCTTAGAAGAAGTGTTTGGGTTGTTGTGCTTTTTTTTCTCTTTTCTCGGGCGGGTGCTGGTGGTGGCAGCTGTAATTAATATGGTAGCTAGGATGCATGCTGATTCTCTCACCGGTGATCTCCCCCGGTGATGGGGCAGGTCCGGAAATTATTTTCCGTTCCGTTTTTCCAACGCATCGTGCGCATTTTCGGGTTAACCGGAACGAAAACTAGCCATGATCGATGCGTCGATCACGCCGCGATCGATGGGGTGCTTCTTCTCACTAGAGCGACTAGTGTGTCCAAATGTCCGGTTGCATCGGCGGTCTGGGAAAGTGTGCAGCCGTTACCGCATACAGCCGCCCCTTCCACCCCGGGGAACTTCGTTGGCCCATGGAACAGGAAGATGATCTAGGCTAGAGCGAGCAGGAGAAATTCATCTCTCACATTTGTCATAATGTGAGGCTCATTATAGCAACAATATCGCCACTAATGAGACCGTTCCATCCGATAAGCAAACAGCGATTTACTATTGCTCAACGACGACGCCAAACGCCGTCGTCGTTATTGCAGCGCCAAACTTCCTTTCCTACGCGCGCGCGGTACGTGGGCGCTGCTACGTTGCCGTTGCCTTCAAGCAATTCCTCGGGCTCGGGTTTTGCGATTTTCGTCCGCCTGGAGACGGTCCCGAGGAATGTGATAAATTGATTGATATAATCAAGTTATTTTTGTTTAATTTTTTATTCATACGATGGCAATCACGGCCGTCGTCATCGTGAATGTTGGTGCGTATGTTTAGCACGGTAGACACGTCTTCCCTTCCTCACGGTCCTCTTCATTCGCACCCATCGCTGTGGCTGATGAGGACGATTGTAGCGATTAAGTATGATACGTTGTCACAACGGCTATCTTCCATCTGGGCATATCCGTGAGCATTCTCGTGCAGCAGACGGCGCGCTTCTGCAGCCGATTGAGATGTCATATAGCGGGGTATGGTAGCGTTTCTTCGTTCTTTTAGCTCTTACGCTTTGTTTGGATCATCATCACGGCTGGAAATTGGTATCATTTCCGGCCAGCACCGTCGCGGAGAAGATGCTCAAGAGGCTCGTAATAAAAACAAATCCAAATGGCTACTCACCCTTCCGCTTGCCGTGTGGAAATTCCTTTCGAGCGCTGGTCCGACGATGGTGAAAGATGTTCTCGCGCTGATAAAATGCCTTCCAAACGATGAAAATATGATTTGTGGCTCGTTCCCGCCATCCAAAACGACTCGTGATGGCATCCCTTCGATGTGCTTGGTACCTTTGCGTTGATGGTGGTGCGATTCGGGATCGAAGAAACCGTTGAAATTCATGTTTGCAGGACGTCCTTCCCAAGCCGACTGGGATGGCCGTTTTTTGCTCCCTCCAAAGTCTTAAGGCACAGTTGACGCGTCGTCCGTAAATCGAATACCCGACGCATTCCATCACTGTTGACCGGGTGCAGGAAGGAATGCCACACATTCGGCACGTGCTGTGAGCCACGCACTCGTCCCGTCCTTCGCGTCCTTCGCCGAGAAATATGGAGCAAACTCGTGCCTCGATAACTACCCTCCCGAAAGGCGCGTAGACATTTTGTGAAGTTTGAGCCAGTCACTTAGCAGCGGACGGCTTGTCCGACCATCTGCGCGGGATCTTTGCACGGGCCGGAATGGAACCCCCAACTGAGGGGCTCTTTTGTTTTGCGCGAGCCCCGGCACACCGCCGAGAGCGAGTGGCTCCTAAGTGCACGGGCGACCCAGCTGCCGGGGCGTTGTTTTTTTTTTGTTTCTGCAATGGAGGTTTGTACACCGTTCTCGCAACCGCATCGTCGTACCCGCTGTGCGAGCATGTTAGGTTTTGTTGTTTTTTTCCACTTCATTTTGCAAAGGATTTAAGAGGTAGCTTGCATTATTGTGATACTAGGTCCCGCTTGTTCCCCCCACCAACTCCCCCGAAATCGCTCGGGATGATCGATGCACGCGAACAAAACAACGATTGACGCTGTCAGAAGCGAACTGTCCAAGTCGTTTGTTTACGTGTTTGTTCCAGTGTGCAAATGGCGCTGCAGCGGAGTGCGTTTCGCAAAAGGTTCTAGCTTTCATCGAGTCAGCACTGAAACAGGACAGGACAGGATTCCTTCACCGAGAGCGAGAATACGGTCGGCATTGGCGGGCCCCCGGGGGCATGAGTACAGCGCAAGGGTAAGTGAGTCTGTGCGAGATCATTATACTTTGCGTAATTTTTCGGTTAGACCGCCCTGGTCGAATGCTTCCGGGGGGTGTGTAACCTCGCGGCGGGGCGTAGTGCACACCGCACCGGGAGAGCACCGCGCACCGCACGGCTTCGAGGGCCAGGAGGAAGAGTTTACCCGGCCGTTCCGGCGCACAAGATTGACTTGCGGCAGCAGGCGTCGTGCGGACTTGGGGTGATGTCAATGGTGCGATAAACCATTGTTAGAAGTCGATTTCGGCGAGGCAGTAGGTCGCTTAATCCGGGCCCGCCAGTTCTGCCGACCTTTCCAGATGCGCCGTGGAGGACCACCTAGTGATAATAAAATAAATACGTTACATGATGATATAATCATAATCATCATCATCATAATCAAGCCCCGCGCGCGAGTGCGATTACGCGATTGTGCCAAAATATGGGGAGAAAACACAAAATCGAAGACCGCCGGGGAAGCTCCGGGGAAGCGTTGACAGTAAGCGCGCGAATAACAATCGTTAATTGTTCGCCGTTTTCGCTCCCGGTAGCCCGCTGGCAGTCTGGTCGGGCGCGGGATGCTGGCGGACAGATGGTCGCTCGCCGAGTTTTACCGCCATCGCATTGGCGTGACGCGCCGAGATCTGTTCGCCGTAGGTCACCGTGAGGTTAAACGATAGAGTCAAAAGGTGCAGAGGTGCAGATATTTTGCGCGCTGGTTCCGCCGGGAGTCCGGGAGTTCAGGTCCAGGACAGTTTGTGCTTTTCTGGATTGGTTTTCCGGTACAAAGGTCAAAATTTCGGGTTCGAAATGAGTCGCGTACCGCCAGGCGGTCGGTAATGTCAGCATGTCGATGATGATGGTTGACTGCGTTCAAAAGGACAACTGGGTGCAGCACCCGCGGATGCGTGGTTTCGCTTACGCACAGCGCTGGAACAATGTTTAACGCGCATCCACGTAGTCCAAAATGTTCAACCGCGCCCAAGATCAATCGGGAAAGTTTGAATATTTAATTAAAAATACCAAAAGAGGTTTGCCTGCTCCTAATAAACCCTGTGCAGCAGGACACAGCAGGCTCACGGATTTGCCGAAATCCCTGCGCTCTTTCGACTATGCCAGTCTGTCCAACTGACACAGCTATGGTACACAGAATATGAAGTGATATTGTAGAACTGGTCCACATCAAAGACAGACCGTGGAACAAATGAAATGTTCGTAAATTTATTGGCAGTCGCACGAAAGAAGTCCGACAGCGAATGCTGACGAAACATCAAACGGATATAGAAATTCGAATTTTCCCGTACACAAAATTTCCCGTTCGATTGGTCGATGTCGATGATTGAGGAAAAATTCTTTGAAAGCACACATTTTCCAGCACAATAGCCCGGGATACCGGTAGGGGTCAATGGAAGTAGGGCGTGATTTGATTCTTTCGCTCGATGGTCGACCGAGATATTGGTTTGCACAATTGGTAAATATTTGCTTCGGTTTACAAAAAAAGATCTAATAAAGCGAAGGTAAGGGCTATATCTGCAAATTGAACATTCCTCACTAATAGCTCATTGCAGGATGGTGGTGCTGCTTGAATGGAACAGTGCTGAAAGCACTTGAAAGTTTCGGTTTTCTATCGCTGCTGTGCCATCAAAGCTAAGGCGGAATGTTTGGACACGGTAGAGCGGCTTTCGGAGGTTCGGATGAATGTAGCAGGCGGCAATGATGGCGGCAACCTTTTCCTAGAAAGAAGAGAATTGTGGAATACCAAAAAAATAAAATAAAAAGCCAATAAGAACAAACGATTCACCAAAAAATTACATCACAAGCAAAGAAAATCAGCACCAGAGGTGGTAGTACTTGAGGTGCAATTGAAATGAATGGAACCGATCGAACCACCGGGCGGTTCGGTCAAAGGATGAATGAGTCGACAGGATGGCACCAATTGGACAACACCGGAGAGGCTGACTCGAGCATGAACAGGCGGTTAGGTTCAGCCGTACTCAGAAAGGAGCTTTGTAGGAGGTCTGGAAGGAAATGGAGCATGGAAAGAATAAATACGAAATGAATGAAGAGCAGCCCGTTCAGCCCGAACATTCGGTGGTGGGGACTGTTGGCATTTGGAAGCCCAATTGAAGATGCTAAAAATCGACGGCCTCGTGTACTAGCGCGATGGCTTCTAATGTCAGATGTCTTGAGCAGCGTTGGAGAGCGGCGGGTAAGAAGCTATAAGTTACGCAGTACGATACAAATTACGCCCGAAAATAAGGCTCAGCACACATGCAACCTCCACGCTTCCACTTGATCTTGGTGAAACGAAACGAAGAGGCAAGGTTTGAGCAAGTGCCTCAATATTGCGCTACTTGCGTGGCCGTGGCTCTCGTACAGAGTTCACGCTTGGAGGTGGAAAATTGAGAAATCTATGTCTAATTTGCAGACCACGAAACCGACACAGTTCGGAGCGACACCATGCGGCGACATTGAAAGTGCGCTTCCGGAGAGGCATCTTCAGAGGCTCGAAATCGGTTTGTTCGAGGTATAGGAGAAAATAAAACTTCTTTTGAGAAGAGAAATCGGTAATAACCTTCGGTGCAACAACCTCCGCCCAGAAGGCAGGTTCGAGATCATCTCGAAAGATCACCACCAAGCCGTACCGAAATCGAAAGACCTTGAGAGCCTTCTGTGAATTGACTTTTGCGACTTTTGAGACTTTGGGTGTCTAATAGGGGGCCAATAAAACCATTAAACCGAAGGTCTCGGGGACATGGCTTTAAAACCCACACAGTCATGAAACCTGTGTCGGTTTTTGCGGGAAGTGTCCTCTGTGTGTGCATCCTGATAGCCCTACAGCCTGCAGGAGTATGGATGTGTGTGTGTGTATGTGTTTGTAATATTGTTTTACAACATTGCTCCGAACCCTCGGGGAAAAGGGACTTGTTAGGCTCGGAAGGATCGTTCATGACAACTCAACGAAGGAATGTGTCAAAAGTCAAGTAACAAGTTTGTTTTGGACTGGGCTGAGGGTCGAGTGTGGGTTTTCTGGTGCATTAATTGTACTGAGAAGGTTTGCATAAAAAAGACAAGAATCTTTTCCGTTTATTGGAATTATCTTCTCTCGAGGTCAGTGGATGCAGGAAGGATGGTTTGTGAAAGGTTCTGTTGCTTTGGTTTGCGATGGCTTAGGCTGGTCGAAATCATTCGCTGTAAATGATTTACAACCCATTATGCAGTCTTATTGCTTATCCATGTTACACAGAAGATTCGGATGGAGAGAAGATAGGAAAACCATGAGCATGAAACGGATGCTTCTCCTGATAGCACCTTGAAAGGCTAACTGGTAATGAATGTTAGTTTGTTGGACAAAAACCATTTCGAATGAACGCCTCTCTAATGTTATGCAGTTATGTGCGTTGAGTTTGTTTAGTTTGCAAATTAAAACAAATTCTGCACTCCTCTTACTTAGCCCTTTTAAAGAGAAAGCAGTCACGAAAGTGTGGGAATAAATCATGCACCTAAGCTTTTCAACGTTACACATTGCTATGAAATATTAGCCCCAACAAGGCTTCGTGTCATCCACGCACCCTCTTGCTGCCCTGAAGTGCGACTGGAGTATCACTGTCCGGCATGCGTTCGCGCTAAGTGAACATAATGAGTTGGCACCTCCCGAACGAGCAGGGGGGGGGGGGGGGAATGTGGGATGATGGGTTTGGAGGCCCCGAGGCGTCGAGCTTTTTGCCAGTGTGATTCAAGGAGGAGAGAGCGAGTGAATGTTGCCAATCACACCGAACCTGGCTTTCGTGTTTGTGTGGAAGTGGATGCGAAGGAACCGCGAGCGGTGTAAAAGTACACGAAGCCTTTAATTGATAAAATGCGGTCGCAGCTACTGCTGGGCTCACTCTCTATGAGTAGGCGTTTGAAGCGTGTTGCAAACACAGCATGTTGGAAAGGCGTACAGTGGTGGTGCAAGGAATGTACAGTGAGATTTTGATTTTTTTTTGTAGAAAAGTCGTAGTTCTCGTAGGAAAGAAATAATTTCTCGAGAACAAAGAAAACACTCTTAATTTCGAATGACATAAATCAGCTTCAACATTTGTGAGCAGCGCTGGAGATGCAATGTAATACCGCTCGTATCCTTACACTTGATTTACTGTTGCACAACCGGTTCTTTATTAAATTTTAATTATTATTTGTTGCTGCAAAATTCCAGCATCTATGACGGCATTGTCTCTAGGAGCCGCATCTCGAACACACGGGGTTGAGCACCCGACAAGAAAAAGAATCCTTTTGTTGTTTGCTCGCCGCTCTGGCTTCGCCTCTTCGCTGTCCCGCGTGAAGAAGCTCCGCGCAAGAAGAATTAACAATATTTTAATTAAAAAACAACTTACACGTACCCCATACGGTGTTGTTTAACGTTTCGTGCACCCTTACTTCTCGCCTGCTGGAAAAGGGCTACCAAGCAACGAAGCCTTTTCTTCGACCTCCCAGGGAATGTCTTTTGCGTTTGCGCCCAAGCCCAACGCCGGTCGGCGGTTTGTAGAGTGGAACTTTTTAATCAGAAAACCACCCACGAACGTATTAATAACAATTAGTACCGAGGCTGTCCGGACCTTTCCCCCTTCGGAATCGTCCGTCGGCAGAGTTGTGAAGTAAATGAAATGCACAACTCATTTCACTCCGCCGTGATTCGGTACGGGGGTTTTCGCTTTGTCGGGGACATATTAGGGAATGGTGTAGATTCGCTTCAAGTGCTTCCCCGGGGTCGAGCGTGAAATGGAGCAATCGAAATTATTACAGCAATCGGAATCCGATGAAAAGGCGATGAATATCGAAAAAAGTAGTGTACAAACATTGCACCCGATCCGCCGTCCATTAAGCTGCAAGGACCTCCTAAGCACCGAACCCGAGATCGAACGTTGGAACCGGGCGGACCCAACGGTGCACCAATGGGTGAATTGTTTGAAAGACAGCTCAGTCTTTTCAGGCTCTAGGATTCGTCGTTTCGAACCGGCAATCATTTATCACTTACCGCGTTACCTTTTTTCTCTGGAGGACAGGGCAGATCGTCCTGATGACGCAGCTGTTTTGGTTTCGGTTATGGTTGGTCTTTGGGCTTGGCAATGGCAGCCGGTGCTGGTTCCCTCGCTGGGAGGTGAACCCTCGAAAGGTGTGCTTTCGTGTGGTTGGTGTTGGCGAAGCGTAGGTGACGTTGATTCCATATTGATGGTCAGTCAGCGTTATCTCTCTATTATCATAGGTTCTTTTGGCAGGCTCTCGCACGCACACATACACACGCTAGCAAAACGAAATAGGGAACCCAGGATCGAACTGCACAAAATGGGAGATTGATGACACGTACGGAAACCTGAAACATGACAAATGATGTTTGAGGGTTGGAAGGTTTGATAAGTAGATCGTTGGATTACGAGCAATCGGTCAGTCAGTCCGTGTGGTTAATGATTATTTGAAAGTTTTACATTTAGTTTGGTTTGACGAATCATCAGCATTTCAGTTACAAAAATTTAAGCAAGCAATTTGGATGGAAATATTTTGATCCCGCTAACAAATTGCGCTAATTTGCTCGTTTGTGAGTGAAATGGTTGTGACATTAACCGGACATTCTTGGATACGAAACATGGTTGGCGTGAAACCAAAAAAAAAAAAAAGACACAAACAAACAAAAAGCAATAAAAAATACAGAATCGTGTGAATAAAATCACCAGAATCTTGCCATCACCCTCCACCAGAGCACAAGAATCTGTGGTTAAAAAGAAAAAAAAAACTCGTGCCCAATACGAATTGCCGGACGGGTCCCGAGGGTGAATAAATCATTGGAGCGAATAAATCAAGTTAATTGTAGCTGGTGGGAGTGGTGTTGTTGAATTACGTTCGATATTATAATATTTTCCGTTCCCTCAACGGTGGTGGACATTCGCGAGCGGGTGGTGTACAGCTTGTTGTAGAGCTGTGTGCAGAAAGCTGCATGGTGGAGTATGAAAAGCACGAAGGTGCCAGAATCATTTGCCATCGCGATCACAACTCGATCCCGATCGGTGTTGGTACAGCAGATCTCTCCCTCTCCACATGACCAGAGGTAACCAGGTAGCGCTTGGGACGCTGCTGCTTTGCAAACCGAAAGCACAGGGTCGCGATAGTGGATGATATGATTTAGCGCAGGTTTATTTGCACATTAGGAAGAAATATGTTGCACCTTTCTATATGTGCACGGTAAATGCGCAACCCGTCGTGGTCAAAAATAAAGAAAGAAACCATGACGACCATAACTCAGCCACGCTTTGCAACCTTTGTGGTGTTGCGGAAGAGACACTTTCTGCCGCACACTGGGGGACACACGGTGGAGACAGAGCCAGAGCTGCTCACTGCCGTGGAGTTGTTTATGCCGAATAAAGTGAATTCATTCTCAATATTTATGGTAATCACTGCACCTAATATGGGCTCACGAAGAAACGCATCTTCTGGCGATGTGTGTGTGTGTGTGTGTGCAATCGTTAGAATGAAGTTGTCGGACCCGAACTGGTGTATTGTGCCGTAGACCGATCGATGGCCGTTTTAGGTCATGGACTTGAATCTAAGACAGTTCGCTCGTCTGCCCCTGGAAAACAAAGGAAGATGAGCTGGCGTTCAGATGATGTATTGGGAAATTTGCCAAACAGCGTCTTGTAGTGAACTGGTGCTGGCATTTGGATGGTTGCTTTCGAACCCCCTCCGACCGGCACGAAAGAACGCACCACAGTGTCGGCGTTGGACGACATGGGAGAAAAGTAGTAAAGTAAATTATTTCGTTTATTACTGTTGTGCACTTTGTATGCAGCCGGCGACGAACGGTACGAATGGTAGGGTGGTGTTTTATTTATTGTTACGCATATCCGGCCAATATTGCACGCGCCTCCTAGCGGGAGATCACCAGCCGCGTCGTTGGCATCTGTTCCGAGCGGCAGATCCTTCTGCCGTGTATGTGTGTCGGATTTCGTTCCCTCGCAATACTTTGTTCGCCGTCTGAGCATCCGGACGGTGTTGATACATTGTACAACACACACAACACCGTGCATGGGCTCGTCGTACATTTCGAGAACAACTCATCATGTCACACACTCATCTCACTCAACTCCCGCTCATCTGGGGTACGGGTTGAGGCTCTCGTGTTTCTCACCTTTATGGTGCGATTTGTTGAAATTATCGATGAAGTAATTACAACGTGCTGGTAACAAACGGCGATGGACATGTGTTTAATGCTGGTTCTAAACTAGATCTAATGCTTAGAAACGGTAATGCGTCCAATAAATTATCTGTGAAGCACAATAGTTGAGGTGGAGTTGAGCTAAAGATGGGCTATTTATGGTAAGAATTTAGCATTTCTACGAAGTAGCAAATGAATGGAATCTTCCCAAAACTTCCATATCATCTGATGGTCCTTCTTTGCCCACGTGCTGTTACAGTGTGTTTTTGTTTGCTATGGTCCACGTCGTATTGTGCCTGTTTGTCGTCTATCCCAAAGCGATCTCCTGGCGAGCCAGAACAGACACGGAAACAAACCAAACCATGCCGCCACATTTATCTCTGCAGATTTCGATTGTTTTTCGATTCATTTACCATTATTTAGTGTTCGGCAAAGATTGTCACGACCGGTGTTCCATTACCGGGTGGGTACACAGTGCGTGCCTTTTGTTTTCACTGAAAAGGTGCTTGCACAAGGTGTGAAATAGGTACAATCGGGAGTGTGTCTGCTGCGAAAAGCTTGTTAGAGATGTCCTGCAGTGCAAGGATACGCGCAGTGAAAGACATTGTTGGTTGTAGTCTTCGTGGGCGGAAGAACGTTTTTTGAGAGCAATCAAATCACCTCGCCCTGCAGCAATAACAGCAGCATCAGCAGCGTATGCGTCACGAGGCACAGTGCGCAAATTAGCTTGCGCAGAATCTTCAGCTGCTTGCTGGCTATTCACGGACCTCTACGAATGGCATGTGTCGAGCTGGGTTGAGTGATAATCAGGTATACATGGCAGGGAATGGGTGCGAACGTTGCCATGGCTGTAATTCCTCCAAAACTGTTGCCTGCAGGTGTTGATGACCGTTACACAACAATCTTGCCCCGGTCCGTTGCTAAACCGTTGGAGTGTCTGCAGCAAGGAAAACAGAAACAAACAAGAAAATGTGTGCCGTAAGCAGCAGCACCGTAAGCAAGATATGGCCGAGAAAGACCTAAGCATGGGAACTGAGAAATGTTGAAAAGGGGAGGATACTGCTGCCAGAACTCATCTTTCCAATTTTTCGCCTCTCCAGGTCTGTGCTTCTGCAGCAGGCTTCATTGCCGTTCATTAATCATTTAATTAGAGGAAAAACAAACACCGTGAAAATGCCACGCAATACACCCCAGAGCCGGAGCGCTGTTGTTGCTGCGGGGCTTAAAGTGCGGCTGGTACAGGTTGCATGATCGTTCGTTCGCTCACGGTTACGATCCGGCAGCCCACCTCGGTGCCGTGTCTGTTGCTCGCTGGCCTGTCTGGCAAAATCGCTAAACGGTTCCAGAACTTCTCGTTTCCAAAAACACCCAACCGGACCCCGAATGATGATTTATGAGCTTAAGAGCGTAGGATCCAGCTATCGATACCGGGTCCGATCGCTGTGTACCACCGAGTACCTGTTTGATTGGAGAAACGACTGGGCTGGTGAGTCAGCTCGCGCCTGTCCGTGCCGTGGTCTGGTTAGGTTCGTGATAATCCTTAATTAAAACACTAAGCAGTAGGACGCGTTAAAACATTTTCCATCGGGACCCGAGGGACTCAACGTTGCAAGCGTTATTGGGCTGCTAGCCTTTGTTGGGGGTTGGTTGCATTTTATTCGATTATGTGTGTTCTCTACCCGTTGCTCGGCACTAACCGTTTTCGGCCCGTCCGATTACGGGCAGACATCTGACCTTAGGAAGGATAATTAATTGGGCAGATTTAAGGAATGCTTTCCAGGAAGAGATTCCGGGACGATGCTCGCCTCGGCTCGAGGTCGAAGGATTAGGGCAAGCGATCGAAATCGACAGATCGCTTCTCCCCAGGCCCTTGGCCGAAGCCGTGGAAGGTTGCGCATTCCACGTGTGCTTAATTTAAATGTAATTAATCACGCTCACAATGTAGGTCTGTAGGCTCTGAGGGATCGACGGAGGAGAAGTGTTTCGTGCGAGGACGGAGATGGGTCATTCCTTTTGGGCAATTAGTAACGGTCGACTTTTCTCCAAAGGCAAGTGCGTCCGATCGGACCGACGTTATTGTCCGGTAAGCCGATTGCCGGCTGAACACCGTGGCATTGACTGCGATGAAGCACACTCGTTTTGCACTGGATGACAGTCGAGATAAATCGATGAAATTCGATGAAATCCGATGATTCGCCGATCGAATGATCATCGCATGCGTGCAAAGGAAAAGAAGGCGCCAGTTTTGCGCTTTTTTTCAGCGCGCGATAATATCTCGGGTGGACTTACAAATGTCGGCGCGCGAAACAACGACCAAGCGAGGGAGGCAGAGAGAGAGAGAGAGAGAGAGAGAGAGAGAGAGAGAGAGAGAGAGAGAGATGGTGAGCAGCAAGTTTTATGGCTCCTTTACCCGGCAACGGTAATTAATTTGGAATCCGAAATATCAGATTACGCGGCTCAAAGCGTACAGGTTGTTGGAGCACGAACGATGGCGCCAGCTAGGCTACCGGCCTGAACAAGGAAACATGAAAAGAAAGGAGAAGGCGTGCATTGGAGCAGGCAGTAGGGTATGGTCGGTATCTTCGATTGGAGTTATCTCTAGAGTCACTGCCTGATCGTAGAGTAGGGGTTGAGGAATGTTCATAGAGCTGCTTGTACGGCACTTGCATCAATTGTGCACAAATAGGATCGTTAAACCTTCGCATGTGCAACCGTCTGCTGCTGCAACGAGCCAATGTACACTCGTCCAATGAGCGTTGTGTAAACAGGTATTAATCATAGGAACGGTATCTGCTGGCAGCGATCTTGGCGATCTGGCGAAGGTCGCTGGGGCTCGCGTAATGACGGTAATTAATAACAATATCTGTCCGACGGATTGATTGGAGCTTGCAGATTGCATCCGGATTGTAGAAAGCAAGTCACAGACCATCGTCGTACTTACGGTTTGTGTACGGTCAAGTCAATATAATTCTAAGCTTCAAATAATAGTGACTAATCGAAGAATCTCAATCCGCAGGCACTACAGAAGTATGTATTCAAATGAAAATCTAAAAGTTTCTTCGGAAAGGGGAATGATTTTGTAAGAAATCCTTTCATTTTTCTAACTCCTGTAACCAATTTCACACTCAACTGGATTACAATTGTTATGAAAATCCTTCGCTGTGGGCCCAATTTTCCATGCCCCGACGATATTTGATTCCATTTTTCAGAAATTTTCATATCATGTTACGGTTGTTCCGATCAACGGCTCTGAAGAAATCGGCATCCACACAATGCGAGAATGAAATAGATGTGGCCAGGACCTCCGCTACCCCGTTCCCTTTGAGGCGAATCCTTTCCACGTGCAGCTGGTGTATCCTTCATTTTTTATCATTTGTTGTGCGTCCTTGCGCGGGTTTGGGCAGGGACAAGCCCGAACAAAATGGTCATTTGTCTCGATTAGAGGGCCCCCGAGCAGCGCATGCCGCATCGTCCAAAGAATCCGCCTTCGGGTTTCGTCAGAAATACCGTTCCGTGTGTTTGTGGTTTGTTGTGCTGTTTGATAAAGCGAAGCAGCAAAAAGGACGAAAGAAAGGCTCACACCCTTCTGGTAAGTGTGTTGTGTATCCTTTATCCTTTCTCTTCATTGGTGTGCGCGGGCCGTAAGGACACTGGTTGATCCGTGCCAACCCCCGACGGTGTCGTTAAAGTGTTTTTTGGACGCTCGCTAGTTGATTGGTAACATTAATAATTCCGCCAGGGCTTTTTCGTTTGTCCGCAAGCGGGCGGGCCGAGTGCTCTGGTGTCTTTTGTTTTGCGGCATCGTGGGCCCAGCATTGTGGCTGGATGCCCATGGGACAAAACAAAAAACAAAACCGGGAATGCCAACGCCACGCGAGACCTTCCGATCGTGCATCGATTCCAGGGATCGTAAAGCATACATGTGGGACATGTGTCCTTGGAATCCCTTTCGAAAAGTGCCGACCGAAAAGTGCTGGGTCGGCGTGGGATGCTGGCTTGGAGATAGTTTGATTCGAAGGAGTTAGAACCGTTAGGTGACATCACACTCGTCACACGCAGCTGGCGATGGGAAAGTTATTCGTGACGAACCCGTTTCGGGCGTTTATGTTTGTGTCCTATTTCGTAAGACAAGCGCGGGTTCGATTTTTTTATGAAGACATCTCTCACGTGGAGTTGTCATTTTAATAGTCCGCCGAGCCTATCAATAACTTGGCAGCTGAAGCGTCATTGCGCCATCGTTCGGGGGATGATCTTTCGGTGGAAGAAAAACAAACCCCGACCCTCGCTCGAATCGAATCGGCCAGCTATAAAATGGTTTACAATCAAGTTGCTGACTTCTAACAAATTTATGAGCTCAAAGATCAATTTGTGTCAGAAGGCGCGTTCGGAGATACCGTGATAGAAGCGGCAGCGTTCTCATGGAGGCTCTTCCAAATGCTAATGTTGCAACGGGGAAAAGCTAATGTTGCCAAAGCTTCGCTCGGTACACTCGCAAAGGAAGGAGCTCAGTTCCAATAAATTCGTAAAATTCAACGTGTCTTGTACCAATAATCGTATAAAGTGAGTTGTAAAGAGCAGGAATGTGAAAAAAAGCTATTCACCGAACCCAATGCGTAGGCCGAGGAACAACGTGGCCCAATACGGTACGGCCAAACCGTTAAAGGACCTCGAACATTTGGACGGAGGGCATAATAAAAATGGTAACTAGTTTTTTGTTTTAGCATTCTCTCGGAATCTCGGAAAGCGACCAAACGGAGGAGGAAAAAGTTGGGTTAAAATAAAATTATATTGTTTTATTACATGATTGCGTGTTGTAGTTATTTTGTTTCTGAATCCGTTTGTGTGCCTTTTTTCTTTTGCTTCGCTTTTTTCAACTCAGAGCATAGAAATACCCATCGGCAGCCAGCGAAGCAGAGGAAGGTGGTGGAAAACAAACAATCAAAGGCCTGCTGGTAGATTCCTGCACGAGCGAAATACCTGCGACTGACCTGCGAACGAATTCTTAACCCACGCCACGCATGGAACTTCAGGGCAATGAGGGAAGGCTACGCAAATCGAGGAAAAAGGGTAAGTGAGTTAACTAATAAAACAAAAAGCACCACACATATATTTTTTCGGGACGCGCTAAAACAAACATTTTCATAGCCACCGCACGTGGGGAATATGGTTGCGGGCTTTCGGGGCTCGAAAGGGTGATGTAATTGCTCTAATGCGTGTGCTGTATGTTGGCAAGCACTTAGCATTTTAGGGGCCCGTTTACCTGCCAGTCGGGGGTGATTTGAAGTTCATAAAAATCCAATGCCAAAAAGTGACCGAATGTTTGTTTTTTTCATTTTTCGCTCTCGGTGACGAGTTAACGAATCCCGACACTAATGGGTGTTGAAGGTCGTGTAGAGAAACTGGAGGACACGATTGTGCTCGATCGATCGATCCATCGATCCTGAAGGCGCAAAAAAGCTGCTCGATGGTAAAACACCCGTTGGGCTCTTGCCGAGAGGGTTAATAAGGAAAGTCACACTTTTTGTTATGGGTTCTTTCTACAGATCATTTAAAAAGGTTATCGTTGTTGAAGAAACCGTCCCAGAAAAGAATGTGAAGCGCGAGGAAAGCAAAACTCATCAAACAGCAACGGGCAACAGCACAGAACGTTGAAATAAAAATAAAAATTAAATAAATCCAAACCCGATGCTTGGGATGTACGCGCACATACGGGGCTCGGGTTAATATAAAGATGAAATATGAATAAAATTATCATAAAAATTATGCTGATCGTGCTGATCGGCTGGGATTTGGGCTCGATCATCGGTGGTATCGGTGTCCATGCTTGATCGTGTGTGTGTGTGTGTGCTTGCGATGGTACGGACTGCCATTTAGCCGTTTATCGTCATCCGATGCGACTGTCGGACGGTTGAATTGGCCCGTGTCTGGTGGTTCGATTCTGATTAGGCAAATCTTCGACCTTTCCATGGTTCTACGAAAAATATGAAAAAAGCTGCTCGCGAAGAAATCGTTCTGGCTTTCATAATTTCCGAACCATCGGACATATTGAAACGATTCGGATGAGCCACGGTTGCACACGGTCCATGGCATAGCGTTTGATCTCGTCCATTTGGTTGAAATTTATGATCCTCCGGTGAGAGGACGCTGCTGGCTTCCCTGTACCGTCGGGATAAGGTTTGTCGCGCGGTGCTGAGGCTGTTTGTTGGTTTGTTGAATTGTTGTGAAGAATTTTAAACGATCACCCCCTGGAACTCGTAACGATCTGTTGCTTATGCGAGACGGTTTGTTTGAGCGGTCGTTTCGATGGTCGTGCTCCCTTGCCCGGGCCATCCAGCTGGCAGAAGAGTCGGCAAACACCACCACATCGGCTTGGCTCACCTTTTGGGATGCTTTTCTTCACTTGCTAAATGTCGCTAGTGGTCACCATAACGAATCGATTATTGCGCCGCTGATGATGATCCGCAAAAGGTCTCCATTCTTCGTGCAGAGTTCTTGCAATGGTGGAGAGCAGCGAAGATGCTGGGGCTGCAACCGTAGTCTGTTTGTTCGCCCTCCAGCCTAGCTCAGATTGTGAGCGTAAACGTGGAAGCGGAAGGTAGTGGGTCTTACAGTCACCCACCACGAGCGCACTCCTCCAGCGCTGGTCCAGTTTGATCCCAATTTATGGACTTCCGATGTGTGAGTGTTTGCCAGCGTCAAACGAGAAACGCCATAAAAGCGCTCAATTTTATAGCCATTTAAAGTGCCGTTGAATTGTTCGACCCGGGACAGAGGCATCCAATCACCCAATGCGCCACCCTCACACGGGCGCCTTTGTTCCCTGTGTTACGCGCGATCCCTGGGTCAAACATCGTTGTGTGCTTCCCTCGTGTTTCCCGCGCAAGCAAAAGGATCGTAAAATGTGTCGGAGAGTAGAACGGGGCTGCGGTGTGATCCGGTCCACCCCGTCGGTTTTCGGCACGCCCGGAACGAACCCGAAAGCAGTTTGAATTAACAGAGCGTGCTAATTTGTTGACAAATTTGTCCGGCCGCTACAAATTGAACAGCCATTATGTTGCGGGAGGGTGAGTCGAGATATTGGGTCACGTTTGTTGTTGTTGACGCTTCGAGTGGTAACTGCTTTGATGTGAAATAAAGTGGGCAATAAAAGTTTAATGGCATTGGATTTGCGCATTGGATGCTGGTTCCGATTTGGGTGCCTAAATGGCAATTAATTAGTTGCCACGAAACAATTGATCGCTGTACAATGTAATGCATACTTGAAGAAGCCTTTTTACAATGGAAAAAATCACATAAAACAATATGGATAGAACATTTAATCTTATTGTTACAACTAGCCCTGTAGGATGACTGGTACAAATGAGTACAAAGTACCGTATTAGATGTGATTTCTATGGAGCATTAAAGAAGGATCTGGAAGGTATTGCACAAAGTCCTTAATCCGTCCGGTAAAACCTTTCGTTTTACAATCGAGCCTAATAAATCAAGACGTCTCGGTGGAAGAGTTTCTATAAAAGGATTAGCTAAGGCGACGATCGGACGAAGCATGCGAAGGGGCTTTCGCTCTCGAATGAAGGACATCGTATATTGGCGTTTGATGATAGGATATTCACTCTCCGCCTAGAGCAATAGGCACTATCTATCTATCGTTCCGCTTCATATTCGTCACGGCGGCTTAACTTGTGCGGCTGATTGTGTGTTATTTTGGAAGCATTCTCTCTCCCTGACCACCTTCCAAATGGGCGACGGAAAGAGACAGCAGCGTTTGATGGAAATAGATCAGGATAGGATAAGAAGAGCCGGTATTCGGTACGGTATACTCCCCGGGAAGCGGCCCCATGCTAGGTTCGTAACAGGATTTGACCGAGCGTCCTGTGTGGAAAAAGGGTTAAAACAACAAATACGGCCATGCCAATATTTGTAAACTACCGTCACCGCCAGCTCGCCGGGCCTTTTGTCATTGTCGCAAGGATATGCCCTGGACAAGAAAGGATGCGTTTGTTTGTACCCTTGTACGTCGTATTGTGTAGGTGCGCCCATAAACAGATTAAGCGTTAATCCTTTCGTCTATTGTTGTGCTTACCTCAGATGCCTACCCTCGATTGACCGCCCTTAACCCTTTGACTTGTGCTGGTTGCAGCCATTAGGTGCAGAGCACGGGGAAGAAAGTCATCTTCTTCTACCTACCCGGACACGATGGAGTACGCCCACTGAAGACGCCCCCAGAAATTGGTCAACAAACTTGGGACCTACCTACGAGCTGCCTGTGTGTGTGTATGTGTGTCCGTTAGAATTTCGGGAGTATTTGACTTTTAAATTGCTGCCATCACTACCTTCGCCGGCCCTTAATTGCTATTGGGGTAGTTTCATAACTCGCCTCTATCCACGAAGAAGTTCAATCGTGAAAGGTTCAACAATCACAGCAGCCCACTCCGCATCCTTCGGTGTGTTGATCCCCCGTCGGCTACCCCGTTCTGCCCGTCGGCTTCCTAATGACTTCATTGAACTGGATCGGAGTGCGGAATCTGCGGAGGTTCTTCTGCGGGAGGGTAATGCGACACGTTAGTCCGTACCTATTCACACCTTCACGCGCATGCACTCATGCGGGCATGCTGTCGTGTACACTTGTGCATAGTTTCGCGAGGACTTGCCGAGTTGGTGTCCAAACGCTCCAGGGACGCATAATTGAATGCTTCCTTTCGAACTGGTTTATGGCACAGCTTATCACGGCACTAGACTGTGTGCTTATTTTGTGGCCTAAAGGTACCCCCTGGGCTAGGTTTAATGGTTTACCAAAGCCAACCATTGCTCCATTTACATGGAGGACGAAAGGAATACTAGTAGCGCATACGGGATAGCTTGCCTGAATGGTCACCATTTTGTAGTGGGGAAGTATTATTTACAAAGCTTGGCGCAACAAGGGGATCCTTCTCTCTTGGGAGAGAAGCTAACACAGCTGGTACTTCATATACATTTATTCAAAATAAAATGGCGTCCAGAATACACGAACAAATGGCTTGCCAGCACTGTGTTGCCGTGCTCTCTGGCTAATTTATTGGTAATTTTTCACTTATGAGTGTTGCCGTGCACCTGACCCCTTGTTCACTGTGGGTTTCCGCTTTTCGGACCATGGACAGTTGCTCGATTGGTTGGCAACCGTCCAGCTCTCTGTTTTGCTCACGCAGCGTCCTACCTTCGCGGTGTGTATATTTTATAATTTTACGAGCATTTTGGAACGGTTTTAACATTTTATCAAATATGTTTATTGCCGGTGTTGCTGCTGCTGCTGCTACTTTCGTGTCCGAAGTCTTATTTCTTTGGCCCCTCAGTTCCAGCGTGCCGTTTAGTTACCGCCCCAGTAACTAATGGACTTCGAACAGCAAAGGCACAGGGTGTCTTTAGCAGGTAAATAGATGAATTTCTGCCAGCCATCACTACCAGTTTCGATTGCGCGAGACACGCTCGCACCAACATTCCGCTGGCAAAATAATGTTTCGATAGCGCGACAAGAAATAATGATAATAATTGGCATCCTTTGTAATTATTAACATTGCAACGAGGTTCGCTAGGGTTTCGTTTTTGCAATGGCAATGGGTCTCCTCTTTCATGTGAGTATGCGTGTGTGTGTGTTTCTGAGGTTAGCCACAAAGCCTCAAGGCTTTCAGCGGTGCGCTTGGTGTATGAAAGAAGCACACATTCTGGCGGCACCCTTGTTGTAGTGAGCGCGGTTGAATATAAATATGTTTATTACAGCCGGACCCTAGTGTGGCCACTTTGTCCGTGGTGGCGCGACCGTGCGGTGAAAATGTGCGTATAAAAATATCATTTATTCATTCGCTTCGGTTGCAAGCGAATCAAAATATAATTAAAAATATATATTAATGGCCACCCCTATTTTTTACCAACCGCTTTGCACACGGCGGTCAACCCGCGCTCCCCAGTTGATGATCGGTTTTAATCCAATCTCGAGTTCGGGCTCGAATTTGCCTGCTTTGCTCGAATGCGGCTCACGCGGCTAAACTTCTCACTTGCGCACCGTCGTCGCAGGGGCGCATATTACGAAATGATTAAGCGGGCAGCAGTGCCTTTCGACAATCGGTGCAGCTCCGATCGCGAGAAAGACGCGTCTCTTGGCGCGCATTTGGGGCGGCTTTGGGGTGCGATTCCCTCCGCGCGCACTCGAGTGGGGATTTGAAAAGACCTTACCAGAAGGAACGAGTGAGAAAGTCGTAAAAAATACATATAACCGATGCTCCATGCGGTTTAATGGATGCGCGTTCCATAATTTCTGTGTAAACACGACACAAAAGCAGGGAATACAACAATCATCATTTCATCGTTTCTTTCTCTGTCTGTCTTGTTTGCATCTCGTCCCCCCATTTCTGCCCCTAGCTCTCATCTCACATAAGACGATTTTCGATTGTTTCTTAAGCCGATCGAGTGTGCGTGTGTGTGTGTCTCAAAAAAGGGGATGAAAAGCTGGCGCTAGTGAAGCAAGAATGCTTAAGTAGGCTATGATTTACCGTGCTCCCGTCCCGTGCTAGTGGTGGAAGATGCGACGCTGTTGACCGTCGCGGTTTCGTCTGAGAAAAGCTGACAGTTTTCGAATGAACTGAAACTGAATGGAAAAATAAAAGAATAATCAAATAAAATCACTGTCTCGATAAGACGTCCAAACAACGGCAACACAGCCGCAGATGATTAGAAATTAAATGGATTAGAAATGGACAAGATTGTTATCAGTTGATTATGGGCCGAGAACCATAAATTACGTGGACACTAGGCGCGCTTGTTAGATCGGCCCGGTGGCGTCTGTGGCGGCAAGCTTACACGAGCGTTCAATGGGAAATGGCACCCAGTCCGGGAATGATGGCATCGAGATCATCTTTCTAGTTTCGTTTCCTGTACGCTTGTGGCGCTCTGTTGTTTTGTGCGCTGGAAGCTTTGGATCGTAAATTGAACCAAATTTCGGCCAAGCGGCGGCAAACTGAACGGTATAGAATGTCGCATATACATATCGCGGGAATCGATATCCTGTCATAAGGGTGATGCTTTATGGGTGCATATTTGATATTTATTTCCATCCCTTTTTAGGAGAAGCTCAAGTTTCTTGCGAGTTGTTTTTGAAAAAGAACCAATTGATCATTTCATTAGTTTGTACGAAGCAAGAAGGTTTCCACTTGCTCAATCGTTCTGTATGATCGTTAGTAAGTAAATTAACGAATGTCGAATATCTGCTTCATGTAAAAGATAAAAATCGCCCAATCTTGCAGTGTTAAATGCAGTGTGAAAGCAAATATCTCGATTACTGTCAGTAACAACAGTCGACAGACAAGCTATAAATATTTACATAAGCTCAATGTCAATCAACGGCACATTTGCTGCTTCCTTTCAGCCACCTTTCTTCGTACAGGGTAGTAAAAATATAGAATGAACGAGCAAAAGGGAACAAAACATGGCACAAATGAAGCCTGTGAATATTGTACACCGTGTTGTATGATTTGCCAGTATCCCAATGAATGTGGAACTTTCGTTGACGTTGAAAGTAGACAGAAAGAATCCATTCCAAAGCTACGAGACCAATGTCTGACAGATCGGCAAGCAGAATCACAGTTCGTAAGCTGAACCTTACGATGGGTCATAAAGCAATAAAGTGTTTGAAAATGAGCAAATGTGCTTTTCCTGCGTCGTTCGAAACCGTTTCTGTACCTCGCCGATGCACGAATACACAGTGACCTGTTCTGCCAGCCCAGTACAATCACCCATAAAACGATTGACTTCGGGATTAACTTTTCCGATAAAAATGTTCAAGCCTCCAAAGTCCTGGTTCCCTTCGCCGGTGGTGGGATGAGCCGAACCCATAGGCAAGCCCATGGGAGTCGAAAATATTGACTTTTGGGAGGAAAAGCGCGTCATAAAGCTCTCATTTAATAGATTTACGATGGGTTCCGGAACGGGCAGCGAAAGCAAACATGTTACCCGAAGGAAGCGACAAAGAAAATGGCAAGGGCTTACTGGGTGGATAAAGATTCTTATCCTGCAAAACGCCCCTCGAGCGTTTTTGTGTGTTTTTGCTTTGTTTCAACAAGGATGGAAAGCTGTCAACATTCACCTTGAGCCGTGATTGACTAGCTATTGCTAGGCGAGGAAAATTAAAACAAGGAAAACTTATATCTGAGGGTGATAAAGTCGCATCAAGATATTGCATAGCTGTGGGTAAGGATATTGTGATGTTATTTTATATACGCTCCGGAGATGCAATCAGCATACCCAACAGCCCAACAACGTATCTTACCCCAGTACACTCAGCAGCCATATTTTGTTGGGAATGGGGCAATCGTTACGTGGTTCAACGTATGACCGGAAGGAAAACACAATTTTCCTACTAGGAAAAAGCACACACACACATACATCCAAACCCTGCTCGTTATGGTCATCCCGTGGCGCCCTCAGCTGCCCTTTTGACTGCAGACATTTCCGAAGTGCCCCACGGCTAGCTTCCCGCTTCCCTCCCGGACGGATGTTGGAGAAAGTTAATAAAATAATCCCCGGGGAAGCCGCGGCGGGTTCAACTGACCACATCAAACGAGACATGTTTATGGTCGGCAGCGGCCATGCTCCCAGGCCATCCCTTTTCGTACCGCGATCGGGAGACAATTGAGCGAACAAAGCAGGGCTCCTTTCCGTCCGCAGCCTGAATGCGGTTGATAGTTTTAATTACCTTTCACTGGTATCTCCAATAGAATCTTTCCACCCAGGCGCTAGTCCAACCGAGAGCTAGTCAGGCGGGGAATACTTCCGAGCCGCGGGCGAGGGGATTTAATGGCTTAGTCACACGGGCACACAACCGGCCAGCGTGTGGAACGGCTTGCAGTTACGGACGATAAACGCTATCGGCGTGGAAGGAGGGAACAAACCACTAAATGACCGTAACATCTTCCCAACACTGGACAACTTGAGACTTTTGCTTGAGACTTTCTTCGAGAGCGAGAGAGCGGGAGAGAAAAGCGTCCACAAACTAGCAGCGGGGATGAAACTTTATTATTGATGAGTTACGGCCATAAAAACGGCGGGATGTCTTTGTTTTCCCCCAGCGGCCCGACAATAGGATGCGCCATTGTATTGGGTGCAATTTTTATGATGCACAAAATTGATACAGCAATGGCGATGGTGTAGTTGTCTTGAAGAAAACAGTTTCGTCCAGCAGATCGTTCAAGAGAAATGAGTTCATCTCTGGGCTTTATTAGATATTGCGAGGGAAATTACGAGCCTTGCTAGGCCTCTTAATATCAAGTGTGTTATAATCTCTCTTTTCCTCCAAGACTCCAAGCCTCCGAGATGACTGCAAGTCATCAACAGAGGGCAGTTTATGAAATGCAAACGTGTACTGTACTGGAAGAGATCTAGAGTTGAAGATTTTGCAAAATACTCTATCCGTTGCTGCGATCAAAACACAGAAGCTCACTGAACCCAAACTGTTTCGATGCCAAAGATAGAACTGGTGTACCGTTAGCAAAGCAATGTAGCCAAGCCAGCACGAACGAACCCGGCAAAGGGAAGACAAACTGCTCACTACCGCCGAGCTATCAATCGATAACCAGTATCTTAATGTCTGCTCGCCCCAAAGAAATCGATCGCGTCTCGGTGATTGATGGTATCGAACTCACCGGCGCTCCCTTTCGCGTGGAGTTGATCTACGGCTCGAGCTCAGTTTTGCCACCGGACCATTCCCGGCTTGATTGGCCCGGGGAGTCATCTCACGACCGCTGAGATCGCGATCTCCATCGCCAGGCCTCATCAGTGGGTTCGCGAGGGTCTCCGTGAAGCGATCGAATAATCGACAGCTCTCCGGGTTCGGTTCGGAGAATCGGTTTGCCCACGATAGTTTGATGTTGATGATGGCGGTAGTGTGGCAGGCAAATACCGGCAGCTAGACGGTATTGAAACAGCACCCAACCAGCAGCCCCGGTACCGTACCGTAATAAAGTTGGGCCGCTTCGGTGCGCCCCGGGTGAATGGCGAAGAATGGAAATTAGATGGCAAAGGGATCTACCCCCGGGTGTGCGATCTTCTTGAGCATCATCTGTTGGAGATTAATAGCAATCAGCGTGGAAAGCAATTTCTCATCATTTACCTCCGCGTGCGCGCTACGCTTCCCCCGGTGGTGAGTCCCGTGTGTCTCTTGGCAAATGCGGCCGTCCGTTTATTTCCCTGGCCTATGCTTCTGGTTGTTTGGGCTCCCCGCGTAAGGGCTAGGCGCTTGGTAGCAAAATTAGTTTCCCATCCATCACATATCAATCCATCGTACCCTTTCCCTCCCTGCGTCCGTTCCCCATCAGGCTATCGATCGAGGATTCCTGATCTATGATAAATTGGTATCGATCACATCTCGAAATGACGCGAACGCTAGACGACGGGATCGGTGAGATCGCGCACACCGGAGTCCACATTCCACAATTCCATCGAAAATAGTTAGTTGCCGTTCTGGCGCAGCTCGCAAGGCGCAGTGATGGAAATTTATTGCCCTATTCCTTGTAGGACCCAAACGGGGTCCTTTTTGAGAGTCGTGTGAGACTTAGCATAGCGTAGCTGCGTTTGAGGTGCTGGCTGCTAGGGTGAGTAATAGTGAACTGTCGTAATGTAGCCGATTGATAAATTAATCCTTTCGCCGAAGGGAGCGCTTCGCAGGGACGGAAAGTTTGTGCACGATTAGGGCAAAGGCGATCGTCACGCTGAGGGTGGTTCGCGTCTGGGTGGGTGAAAGCTCGGTCCGGGAATGAATTTTGTAGCCAAACAAAGTTCAGAAGCAGTTTAATTTACCTCCGACGCGGTTAAGCTGATCACGATCGACGAGCTGCTGCTGCTTAAAATCCGTAAATGAAGGCGAAATAGGCAATTTGTAATTCGTGGAGGTTGGATGGCAGGAATCTCAAAGTATTGCGTGTTGGAATTTCAAACAGGGTAGAGCTTATTTGGGAAGATAAATGCAATTGTAGGTAAAAAAGGTTTCAAAACATTTAAGATGTAGATGCACTGTTCTGCAGGCAGAATGGTATTCATTTGTTTTGGCGGTTCATTTTGCGAGAGGCCAGACAGGCGACTGCAGAAGGCAAAAAGCAAACTTCAAACGGGAATGAAAGTTTCTTCCAATGCTACAAAGTCGAAATCGGATTTAAAGTTATTGATTTTGATCATGAACCTTTGGCAAAATAAATAACAAACCGCATTCAACATGGAAGGATCTGTGGTGAGGCTTTTTTATTGTTGGTTTGCGATCGAGCCAAGGGAAAGCGATGGGGAATCGAACGCACGATAAAGGCTGCCATAGGTTCGTGGGATGCGTGGAAGCCGAACGCAGCCAAGTTATGAGCTCCAGTCAGAAATGGTAATTAATTATCGTTTTAATGTAAAATCATTTATATCATTTTGTTTATTTGTTTTCTCGTCCCACGAACCCGGGCTGTGGGGGTAGGATGGGCTGAAGACGATCGCAGGGGAGGATCAGCAGGAAGCTTCGGAAGCATTTCAGTGGAGAATGGAAGCAAAAGCTCACTGAGACAAACGAATATCGAGGGATAGCGCTTCAGAGCATTTCACTGATTCAACAAACAATTTATCAAAACATGCGCCACAAAATTGTTTCCTCACCCCCAAAGTGCTCCATCCGGGGCGCTCCCCAACCCAATCCCGTCGGTGGCTTCATTAAGAGTGGGATGAGTGTCAACGGAACCAAAGAAGGCTGCACAGGCAGGTTCTGTCGCTACCTAGTGGGTTCCTGTTGGTTCGTGCGCTTCGTGCTGCTTCGTTCGATGTGGAGCGCTCCTTGGAAAAACCGTCGAGTTCCAAAAGGAGCAATCTCGGACGAGCCCACATCGTTATCGAAAAAATGCTTCCCACCTTCCACCTGGCCCGTCCCGTTCGCCCTTCCCACCCGGCCGAAGGCTCATGATCATTAGCTGCCGAGCAACGGGAGCACCAACCCGGGCCTGCAGGAATGCACCAACAATACCCGTGGCGCATGGGTCCGCGCAGCGCTCGCACAAAAAGACGCAACCGATATGGCAGGGCACACGGTACGCGAATGCGCTCGAAAGATAATTGATTTCGTTCCCATAATGCCCTTGCCCAAGCCACCGTTCCACCTACACGCCTGAACCTTCTGCCCGGGCTGACCTCCGCTCGGACCGGGAGCAGTTCCAGGAGTTCCAGGACCCCTGGGCGGGCGCAAAAAAGGGGCAAAAATTGATTAGACAGCCGATGGGAAGCCTGGGAACGTGGACGTACCGTCGTAAGCCGTGTTGTGGTGTTATGACGTGGCCGTTGTCCTGCGCAACCCCCGGGGGTGGAAGCGATTCGATGCCGCAGCGCACATACCCCGTTGCAAACCAAGAGCCCCGAGAACAAGTGAACCAAAATCGTAAAGTATCCGCGTATACATATCCCCTTTATGGATAGTGAGTCGTGCATACCGGTAGCAGGACGCCCCCGGGACGTCCCGACACTGGGCCACTGGGCGAACATTGGCTCCATTTTCTTTTGCCATCAATTTTCTTTGCCATCCTTTGACCCTTTGGCTGACACGGGGCGGTGGGCTCCCGTGGAAAGCGGCTCTGCGATCGATCAGCCCTAGATCGGTTTCAACTACTGTGCGACGCAATGGTTGGATCAAAACGCTGCTGGAATCTATGTTTTTTGCACGTCGTTTTTTTCGCTGTTGTTGTTGCTTCATTCGCTGTCCTGCTGCGGGCACGACGTTACCGCCCGTACCGGGGGCCCTTCGATGCTGTGTGTGTGTGTACGTGCGAATGGACTACCAGGCTAATCGATCAGTGGGGGTGGGTGAATGGGAAAACGCTACCGCAAAAGTGCTTCTTGTGAGAGTTGCCGTTTCACTTGGATGTCGTCTACTATGGGTTCGGTGGGGGGATGGGAGAGAAGATGCAAAACATGGCATGCCCAGAGGATGTGGTTTGTAGAAAGTGTCTGAGCTGTCGGTAATGGAATGATGGGGCCGTCGAACGGACTACGAACGGGAAATGTGTCTGCCGTTGCGAAGGTGGAGGGAAAAGTGCTTTTAATGGTATTGCAGAAAGAGCAGGAAGCTTTTTTATTGATATGTTTTTTTTTTCCTGTGATGTAGACGCTGAAAGTGATACTTACGGATATTTGCTGTTGTAGATCGGAGTGTTATGTGCTGTACAGTTGGAGAAACGTTTCTATTTAGCTAACGACGTACGTACACCATTGTACGAGCTTCTCAGAATCGTGTGTCTTTACACACGAGCGTTATGAAAAGTGTGGCAGTCGTTTGGAAAAATAGGTTAACGATCCTGGAATCAATATTAATCGTTCCATGAAATTATCATAACTAAATGGAAGTATGTTCCTTCCGGCGGCCATTGTAGTTTCTGTTTTGACAGAACTGCGCTCTACGCAGCAAGCAGTAAAATGACCATTTGCCGAACAACGGCGGAGAAAATGGCCATTGTTAATTCGACGAACCGGGCACACATTAACATTCCCCCAACTCATAAACCCAAATTAATCAACATCTACGACCTTCGTGCCCTTTATTTCCGCGCCCAGGCAGCCCAAGGTCCCAGGGAGCGCGTTTGATAAGAGAGGGTGGAAAAGCAGCACACTCAAAATAATGATCCACTTTACCATCTGATGGGTACAGGGAAAACGCACGGAAAACACCGCTGGGTGAAGGTTTGTTCCATTACGATCTCCGCGATAATGGGAACCCCTTTCTTCTCCCCTCCCGCTCTTTTGCTGCCAAGACAATAAAATCCGTATTCCAAGAAATAAGCTAATTAATCATCTACCTCTGAAACAAGACGGATGGATACAAAAAAACACACACACACACAAACCATACGCATCAACTCCCCGAAGTGTGGTTTGAAGCGAAACAAAGTGTTTTGGGTGAAATGTCTGTTACTTGCTTTTGTTGCGCAAAGCGAGCGAGTTGTACACAATTTAGTGGTTTTTGTTGAGTAATTACGATGAGCTGGGAACTGGGAGTGCGAAGCAGGAAATGCTAATTGATTCAGTTAACGCACCAACACCCAAAATGGTGCCGTTTTCCCCCGGCGAGCGAGAACAATTTTTGTGCTGTGGCCCTGTTTTCCGCGTGGAAACCGTTTTTGTGGACGATGCGTAAATGATGATTGGATGGAAATGGAACGTGTATGGCCTTAAGCGACTGTTAGATACATTTCGTTAGACTGCTGAACTACAAGTCTTTGCTACATTGGAGGTAAATTTGTGTGAAATGATGTGCGGAACAGGTTTTTTTTTTAATATTTCCAATCAACCAATTGATAAGGTCTTAGACGCACACAACCGTTTAAGATACATATCCCATCACCGTTTGCATCACCGTTCTCGTCATGCTCCTCCTGGCATGGGCGTTTGCTGCCGGTGGTGCGGAAACCACCGAGTGATAATTACATCGATACGCACCCGCCTTCATTTAACGCCAACACCGCATGGGAACTGTCGCGCGCAGGACGACAGGACGACCGACGGGATGTCACGCTGTTGGCGCGCTGTGTCGGTCGGTCCGGGAGTGCAGTTGAGACCTCGGGCGGAAAGAAACTCCAAAAACCACACAAGACCCCGCGAGACGCGAGAAGGCAAAAACTAAAAAAACCGCGCCCACTGGTTTGTGCTGCTCGCCGCCGGCTTCGAGGGTGCGTGCGCGTGTTTCGGTCCCGCGGGTGTTGGTTGGTTGCCGCGCGTTACTTCCCCATGTTTTGTTCCCCTCCACCCTGCTCCCCACCTCGGCCACGCTTTCCGTGTACGGGGTGCTTAGTTGGTGTTGGAATAACACTTTCCTTCCTTTGCCTACTGAGAGGGAGGAGAGTTCGGGCTGCGTGGCTGCTGCGTGGAAAAACAGGTTCGCATCGTGCGCGAGCAGGACAACAGCAACACGCGCTAGGGGTGGTGCGGTTTTGCCCCTGAAGGGACAACGCGTGGAAGGCAGTGAGGGCGGGAAGTGCGGGCGTAGGGAACAACAACATTAATTTCCCAGCGAAACCTGCTGCGTAAACAAGCAAGCAAGCAACCCCAGGCGACGCGTGCGCATCATCAGCATTCCCGCTTATTCGTTGCGCTACGTGTGTGTGTGTGTGTGGGAAGGATGCAGGATGAGCCGGACGCGATGGGTGTGCGTGTACGAGAGAGAGAGAGTGAGAAGCAACGAAAATAAAAACCAGTTTCTCATCTCGCGTAGAACGACGCTTTTGGTTGTGTTTTGTTGTGCTTCGTTCCGTTCCGCGTGTTCTCCTCCGCGCTGTTTCTTGTTCCACGCAATGTTCTACCACGACGCTTGGGAAAGCAGAATGCACAAAACCACAACAACTGGGTAGGGAAATACATTTTCTCAGCCCCGCAGCTTGTAGGAGGATGTAGGTTTTGTTTGGTAACACTGCATGGGAAGATTAAAACAATACGCACACACACCCCACATGCCCAAGGCGATGTGACACAAATGTTCCACCGACAGGTTACAGGTTTGGCTTTCAATTACCGAGATGGATGTGTCCCAATCGATGAGAGAAATGGAGGAGCTTCACAGCGATCGATGACTTGTCAGAAAGGGGTTGAAAAGACAAACAATCGGGTTACAGCGTTGTGGGTGAGATTTTCCTTTGTTTTAGAATGTCAGGGAGTTCGGGGAGGAACATTGGAAGGATTTTAACACCAACTGTGGAGTTTTGTTTTGTTGTTTTTAGGCTTACTTTGGTAAACAACTGAATAATGCAATTGTACTTATAATGAAACAAATTGAAGGATCGATAGGTTCGATTACCTTTTGGACGTACATCCGTAGTAACGACTGACTGTTCGGCTCGGTGTTTGGGTAACAAGCACCACTACGTTGCCGATATTAGAGATGGAAAATCTTTCAGAAAGGAGTCTTTTGTGCAGAACCACGACAAGACAAATATTTACCAAGATTTTTGCTGAGACAGGAATAGAGTTTGTGCTTAGTCTCAGAGGCTCTGGGGCTGAGATAACTTTAAGACTAAGATGATCATGAACTAAGTTAGAAAATTGTCATCAGGGCATTACACTGTGATCTTCTTATTTTCACAACCCAGTTGTATTCTACATAGCTTTGTAATGGAGTCAAATCAGATAGTTCCTTGAAGTTAAAGTTATTTAAAGAATGGAACACAGATGCATCATAGAATTATAAGTTGCATTTTATACTCGGTCTCCAAAAACTAATTCCAGAGTGACTGTGACTGCTCAATTCGCTACCCCTTCGGTGTGCATAAAATCTCCAACCTAATAGACGTTGATACAAATTATGCCAACAAAGAGAGAGAGGGGGGTGCATTGCCGCAAACAGTGCACCCACCGGGGCAATTCTTCTTTCGAACCAATAAGACCACCTTCCGATGCTGCGTAATGATATGTTGAGCTTCTGTGCTGACCACTCGCCAGTGCATCCATTTAACGTTGCATTCCACGGCCCTCGGGGAAGCCACACCACGCGCAAAGAAGCATAACGAGGAGGAAAACTAATTTCCCCCGCCCTCTAGAAGCACCTTTCCACCCCACCTTACCGGGATTGCGCGTATTGTTCAAAACGAATTCGCCCAATGAAACAAATGGTTTCCATTTGACCCGTTAATGGACATTATAAATTCGGCAGTGCGCATCGAAATCGCTCCAATAAATCAGCGAGGCTCAGTGCGGACAACGAGCAAGCGCGAGCGAAAGAGTGACCGTGGGTGTGGGTGGTTGGGGTAAAGGAGTCGTAAAATTAAAACAAAACACAGCAACGCAAAAATTGCACCCCAAGGGGTATCTAAAGACGATTGTGAGATTTAAGAACCTGTGAGCGAAATAAAACAAAGAACGATTAAAAAACTGCCAGTAACATACAAAAAAAAAAACCCCGAACGATCATAATTTTAATGTAGCTTGTTGTTGTGTGTACAGCTTCGGTTCTGTTGCTACGTCGAATTAACCTTCCACAAAAAATATGAAAAAAACCTAAAAAGATGAAGGCAAAAATACAAATTCCACCAATTCATCACCTTCTCGAGCTTGGACGATCGTACGGCTTGTACTGCGGAAGGAAGTAAGGAAGAGGCATGGCATACCGAACATTAACAACAATCACTGCCGTAGCCCACTTGTGTGTGTGTGTACTTGGGCTGGGTTTACAAGCCTCCCGAGAGCTCCAGAACGGAACCGTGTACGAAATGTTGGTAAGAGAGCATGGAAAGCACCCGTGTAAGTTGTTCTTCGTTTGGAAAAGAAGCAAGCCTTTTTTCCGTGGTGAGCGCACACAAACCTGCGAAACCGATGTAAAAATATGTAAATTGAATTATATGTTAATTTATGTGTTGTACAACGGTGTGGACCGTCGAGGGCATGTTTCGAGTGAGCTGGAGGGCGGCAGAACAGGGAAAACGTGGGTGGATCTGGTAGCAATTGATTGGCCGTGGGTGCGAATGGCAGAAAGTGGTAGCCGAATGGTGTTGTTGTTTGGCTGGCTGGGGGTCGTCCGTTGTTTTGGGGCAGTGGATGAAGAATGAGCTTGCTGGTCGTTTTTGACGAAACGTCAACTTGGGTTTTGTTGAAAACTGAACATTCATATGGCGACAGCAGATGGTACAGCAGAGGCCCCAAATGTTGTCAGCGCGTTGTTTTTACTGAATAAATTATCGCTTGTCCGACTGTTCGGTCGATTACATTTCATGCTTCAAAGCCATGATGATTAGACTAGGAACGGCTAAAAATAGTGATAAAGAGTTTGATAGGCAACTAATTCACTGTCACGCGCGGCCATCTTTAACATATTTAGTAATCTTTGGCTGTGAGTCGCAAACGTCAAAACTGGTTTAGGTTTAATGTCTTTCCTCTTGATACAGCCAATCGTCGAGCAGGTTCAGCACGTGCGGTAAGCAGCGCTTCTTTAGGTTTGACACAAATGAGAAATATTCACAGAAGTTTTTAATACCCTCTTAGGTTCCTCGTCCCGCTGAGAGCGATCTAATCTTAGACCATTCAGAAGTGGATCTTAGAATAAATTTGCAAATGCCATCATTTTCTAGCCAAAAAAGATGAACCCTATCTGGTTGCTGCTCTGCAGTTCTAAGCCAAAGAACCACTTCCTGTTGGCAAAGCAAAACAAATGGCACCCATCAGTCAGATACAAATCGCTGCCATAAATAAGAGGGACCTGTTCGTCTGCTGTCATTCTGTGGTTCTGATCTCGGGCGAAAAGAAAACCCCTTGATGATTGTGGTAGAAAGTCTGTGTTGTGTCTTCACCGTTCCAACCCGAGCGGGGCTGCTTATCGCCCATCTGGAAGCGACATTTATCATATTTTTAATTAACATCTGTAATGATTGTTGATCGTTTTCAGACCGTTCCCCGGTGCGGAAAGACGCGCGTCGTGTCACTGTCGTGATATCTGGTGCGTCGTCGACGCGCTTCCTTTTGCAGATCGTGACCATAAAGAAAGAAGTGAAAATGTCTTAGGTTCGTTGGATGCGACCGAGTAAGCCTGGCGCAAAAGGAAAGGATGGCTCTTGTGCTGCTCTTGGGGCGCGCTTTCCCATTCGGTTTCGGCACGGGCTCCTTATTTGGGATCATTAAGTGGCCTGCTTTTAATTGCTCCGTGGAGAGTAGTTTTCCCTCCAGCGCCAATATCGTAAAAGTGCAATACCAATTAAAAGCGCTGAAACTTGATCCCGTTTGCTCACGGCTCCACACACGGGTACACACACGGGGCTGCGTTTAAATCGTCTCCGAATGCGATGATTGTCGCCATTTGCTTTTGTGACGATCCCGCGCGAACGGATCTGCCGATCGGGAGGGAGAGATGCTACACGCGTCCGCCGATCGCTGATGGTTTCGGTGTGTTCGGTTGGTCCGAAAAATGTTACCACTCAATTATCAAATTTACGCGCACAAAATGAGAAAAATGACACAAATCGCTGAGACATCGGAGATCGAACACACACTGCTCGACATGGGCAACCCCGGGGGAAAGATAATCGTTAACCGCAGAACGAACGCCTGCCGTCCTGTTGTGGTCCTGCGGTCGTGAAATTCCCCCCGACCGAGCGTATTTGACTAAGGTTGACAAATTTGACAAATATTTTAACAATAACAATTTTTGGTGGAATTAATAACAAAGACCGTTCTCGGTCTCGCTCGTGCGTGCGCAGGCTGCGTCGGTTGGAGTAGGATGGGAAGCGATGCACCGTGAGAGTAAGAGAGTAAAATGTATGTGAGTTGTTTGGTCGTGCTGAATGCCAGTTTACACGTAGCTCGAAAGTCAATCTGTTAAACTGACTTTCAGAAGCAATTAACGTATTCTTCAGGACAATTTCTAGAGCTTGGAATGATATTTGAAATGTTCAAAGTAATGTTTAATACAACTCAGTTTTGATCAGTTCACTAAACTGTGCTAAAATAAAAGAAGCTTTTACTGGGTTGTTTTATGTGCTAAAATCCATATAAAAAAGCTTTTTTTTTCTACTTGTTACAAAAAGAAAACCATTCAGCTACAAACTTGCATTTTCCAAAGCAGTCTCAACGCGCGTTGCATTTCTGCATGCTCTTCCAACAGTTTGCAAAGTCTGCCAACTGCATACACGTCCCGTGTAAACCAACTACCAACAAACGATTCTACCATCAGCGTAGAGCGAACATGGCATACGTGCGCCAGCAAAGGACACAACCATTTTCTTCCATTTTGGCCACTCCCCCGGTGTTGGAAACCGGACCCCGATTGGGCATGACGGTGACAGCAGCAGCAGCAGCATGCCTGTTTCACATCGCACCCAAGCACAAACGAAGCATCGACTCTTCGGCTGTGAAGCGTAACGGGTGTGTTTGTGTGCGTGCGTGCGTGTATGTGTGTGTGTGTGCGTCACCCTCCTTTCTCGGGATCGGGAACCCTGGTTGCCGGTCGGAGCGCACAGCGCTACTCAGAATGCTGCCAACGTTCGTGCTCGCAATAGGTGTCCGCACAGCGAAGCCGCGTGAGCCGTGAGATCCCGGGAGTCGTCCCCTGTAGCGTGTGCGATCAAGAGTGATCTGTGATCTGTGACTGTTTCGAAGCATCATTGACATCCTATCGCAGTATACACACGTACACATACACACTTTACACGTTTTGACGCGCCGCGTGTGGGCGCGTGCAGTGTTACGCGCGTTCTCGGTTCGTTCGACTGTTGGGATCACGCTTCGGTAGTGAACACGGTTCCGTCACTGTGCAAGTGCTATGTGCGGTTAAGGAAGTGTTGTGGTTATCCTGTAGTGTAGTGTTTGTCGCTAACCGCGTCGGGAGTGTCGCAGTGTGTCAAAACTGAAGCATCAAAATACGTAAGATTTTCTTGTAACGATGTAAAAGTGAAAAACAAGTGAATCATAAACGTGCTCACATTTGAAACAGTTTCAGTGGTTGAAGAATCAGTGAGCGTTTATTGCAGTCGCAAGTGAAGACGAAATGAATCAGTGTTTGTTATTGGTGTTCATCCGGTGAGCCAAAGTATAATATCGTACGGCTAGAAAACAGAGTAAGCTTGAACTGTTGTGGCAAACAAGGGGCTTTGCAACATTCACTAGTGTTTCGGTTAGTGGTAACTTGAACAAACAAATCCTGCCACAAAATGATGATGAACGCTTTCATGGACAGTGGCTCGTCGGCGGCCCACCACTCGCATCTGGCCACGTTCGGCATCAAGATGTCGCCGGACCATCTGGAGCAGAGCAGTGAAATCGAATCGTCGGCAAGTTCGGCCGCTAGTGCAAGTCTGGCGGCCGCTGCAGCCGCCGCCGCCGCCAGCATGCTTCCCCCGGGTGCATCCGGCACGGGTGCGTCCGGTGCGAGCGTTGGCGGCTCGTCGGCCACCTCCAATGCAAACGCGTCCGATGCAATGTTTTACCATCACCATCCGCATCATCACCACCACCACCAGGGCAGTCCGTCGAATGGGGCCGGTGGTGGTGGCGGGAGTGGAGGCAGTGGATCTGCCTACAACTCGCACCATCTCTCGCCTCCCTCGCACATGTCGTCGCACGCGATGGCCCCGTACCATTCGCGGGACTTCCTGTCGCTCAAGCGTGACAACGATTACTTCAGCACGGCCGCGGTGGCATCGAGTGCGGCCGCGGCCGCCTCCAGTGCGGCCGATCCGACGTCCCTGTTTGCGCACGAAAGCCCGCTGAACCACCATTCGGCAGCGGCGGCTGCCGCCATCGGGCACCATCCGTTCCATGCCGGGGCGCACTCGATGCGCGCGATGGCGGCGGCCGGGTTGGCCACGGCCAGCGACTACACCCATCCGTACGCTCACCATGCCCACCATGCGCATCACCAGAGCAACTACGCCTCGGCCATGCACCACCACCATCAGCACCATCCGCTCGCCAACCTGCCCGTCAACCCGGGGACGTCCGGGGCGTTCTTCCGGTACATGCGCCACCCGCCGGCGATCAAGCAGGAGATGCAGTGCCTGTGGGTGGAACCGGAGCTGCCGCCGCACCATCACCACCACCACCACCATCTCGGGCTGGGTCTGTCGGCGCTGGCCGCCAGCATTGGTGGGGCCGGATCGGACGGCGGTAGCCGCAAGACGTGCAACAAAATCTTCAGCTCGATGCAGGAGATCGTCACGCACCTGACGGTGGACCACGTCGGTGGGCCGGAGTGTACGACGCACGCCTGCTTCTGGCTCGGCTGCACGCGCAACGGCCGGCCGTTCAAGGCGAAGTACAAGCTGGTCAATCATATCCGCGTGCACACGGGCGAGAAGCCGTTCCCGTGCCCGTTTCCGGCCTGCGGGAAGGTGTTTGCCCGTTCGGAGAACCTGAAAATCCACAAACGAACGCATACCGGTAAGTCACCGTCCTGGCGGATCCATATCCTACCGCACCCTGGGGGGTGGACCTTTTCCTTACTTCCAAGAACAAAACGCAAGACCATAATAAGGAAAAATACCGACAAAAAAATAATAACCTCAAGCAAGACCTCAAGGAGAAGTTTACTCGCTGTTTACCGACGGACTGTGGCAGCGCAAAAAGGCAATCGAGGCCTTTGTTTTCCCGAAACTTCAGCTCTGGGAAGGAGCATTTGAATGGGCAATACGCTTCCTCCGGGAGGTCCTTACGAGGATTGTTTTGTGCAGTGCTGGAGATTGGATTGTTTTCCCGGAGCTGTTGAACGTCTTGTTTGTTGGGTAGTTTCATATCAAAATAGTAATTATATTGTTCCTACCTTTCGTATTTGTTTGAGCTGCTCATTTCGGCTCAAAACGCAGCGGAAGCTTAATTGCCGAAGGAAAAAAAATGAGTTGCGCTTGTATGGTGATTAATGAGTGTGAACTTGAACGAGCGAGAGAGCTCCTCGAATGTGTTGAAGTGGAAAGTGTGCCTTTCAATTAATGACTTGAAAGAGGCAATCGCTTCGCTCTGGCAAGATGTTTATGAAGTTTCTGCCCCCTCTGCCCAGCCGTGAGTAGGGAAAACGGTGGAGTAAACAAGTGGTTTCGTTTTTAATAGCTCAGCTTCGGTTGAGCATTGTTCATAAATTAAGACCTAAGCAGTCGGGGTTTGTTTACATAGGTAGATAATTTATCGCGAAGGAGGCGAGTTTTCACAAAATTCAATGCAAATTTGCACGCTCCTGTTTCTTAAATCAGTTCCACGGGCACAATGTATAAAGTGTAGGAACAAATTTAATTACACGGCAGTACCAAAGTTAGGATTAGTTGGGCAACGGATCGCTCGGCTCAAATCGTTCCGTTCCGTGTAGTTTTTGTTTTCTTTAGTCGCTCCTCGGCCTCATTCAAACATTGATCTTAATTAATTTCTAAATGCTACGCAACAACTCCTTTTAGTTCGATTTGTTTTGGGTGTTGAGCTTGGGATAATGTTGTTGTATTTTTTGTTCTCCGGTTCCTTCCTCGAGTAAACAATCTTGAGGGTAAACGGTACAAAAAAAAAGTGTAAGCCTGAGCGAACAACTAGAGAATCTTCCCATGTGTCGATTACCATCAGATGAGGCAAAGAATGATGAGAATTCCATTCTCTTCTTCTTGGTTCGGTTTCTTACCCCGGGCCAGCAGATCCAGAAAGGAAAAAGGAGTAATTAATCTCCATTTTCGAACGTTCATCACCACCAGTCAGCCAGCCAGCCGGCCAGAGACCGAGCGTGGCCTCGGGGCGTGCGCCCGGGCCCGTACAAATTGATTTCGTTCGTCCATCATTTCACACCTCCACGGTGATTTTGGAGTGCGCTTGATCGCGCTTCCTTCCCGATCGGTGTTTGTGTTTATGTGTGTGTGTGTGTGTATGCGTCTGCTAGGGCATGTAAATATGAACAGGTTTTCTTCGCTCGTCTGCTTGCCACCAACGATCGTTTTCATGTAGCCCATTAAAAATCGACATTCGCACATCGTCTAGGTGGTGGTTCAAGCCATTCAGACAGTCGCGAAGAGCGAAAGAGAGTGAGAGCATGACCTTTCAAGGGGAGCATTTGGGCTTTAATTGTTGGGATAAATTATTGTGGAATATCAGCTTAGACCGTGCTTAGAAATCGATTTCAATAAATGTGTACACAGGGTGGAAATTGGTCTGAAAAATGGGAGAGCATTTCAACACAAAACCGAGCGCAGTTTTCAAAGCGTAGAGAATATCGATTTTTCCACCAGGCAGTCAGGAGATTATTTCAACACGCACCAAACACACAAACCACAAAGCACAACAGCCACTGCTGCTGCTGCTGCTACTGGGGGAGTCTGTGTGAGTGTGGCCTTTGCTCCCTCCCTCCCCCCCCCCCCCCCCAACAGGAGAGGGTTCCAAGGGAGACAGGAAGGACATTCACAGACACATACACAGACACACACACACACACACAATAACCGGCCATCAGTGGCGACAAAAGCAGAGCAGAAGCAATTGTTGAGCCACACAAACTAGGACGACTAGGATCGAGGTGGAGTGAAATGGGTTTGCCTGCTTTCCAACCTTCAAACGACCCCATAATCCAAGCCCCAAGCACACGCACACACAAACACACAACGGTAACGGCTCGGGGAAACGGGTCGCCTGGGTTGATCCTGAAGCGACGTGCCTCTGGTCCCTTGCAAACCGTGTCCTTCCCGTGGCTTAGCTTGTCGGTGTGTTGGTGTTTGTTGTGCATGATATTAGGGCTTCCGTTGTCCTGCTGTCATTGGCATATGCTGGCCGGTGGAATGGTGCAGTACGGTTACGACTACGGGCTAAACTTGGCCCCGAGTCCAACGTCCGTTCGTATCCTTCGCCATGGAAAGATTGAGTTCATGGAAGTTGGAAGTGATCCTGCTGTTACGCTCCCACCCAGTTGCATCGTTTTTCCTAGAGCTCCGTACACAAACAACAACAAGTAACGCCACTGGCGTCGGTTTCTGTCTGGGGAGGGGGGAGTGCAATGAGCAAACAATTAAATCGAAGTCATAACACAGTTATTTTAAATTGACCGACACACCGAGCTGGTGTTTACTGGGTTGACTTTCTCGGGCTTGCGTTTTCCGTTGCAAACTTGTGTCACCAGTGGTAGAGCATTTATTGGTGTTGTTGTGTGGACATTGTTGGACGCGATGCATCGGCTTAAGCCGCTAGAGGGAACATGCGAAATGTAATACAAAAAAGGCAAGGTTTTTTTCCTCGCATGTGAAACCAAAAGCAGCGCCCAGATGCAGTCATAGGTTGGTGGAATATTGAATGAATCAGTGTACAGTGTGAGACGTGTGGTTGGGATTTTGTTTTTCATTGTTTTGAACCGTTCAGGATGTCAGAGTGTGGTTTGGTTTTTGACACTTTTATAACGGCTAGCCATCATGATCGCCCGGTGCATCAATGATTGAAGTACCGCCGCTCTGCATCAACTAGGCGTTATTCATCAGGGTCAACCTCAAATGTACTATCAACCAATGTCAACGATGACAACCTGTGAACTTGCCAGTTTTTGCTCAACAATGTTTTCTGATGCGAGAACAAATGGTTTGCAACATCATTTGATACTTCGTGTGGTACATGTGGCGAAAAAAATACTGTTTCTTGAAATATAGGTTTTAAAGACAATTTTCTCACGCTTTTCTGTGCAGAAAGGAAAACCGATGGCGAGTTCAGTTCCCCAAGCTCCCCACGGTTACAATAAATATTGAATATCTCTGCCACCTGTATTGTAGCACATCTGTCCAGCGTTAGGATAGGTTCGTTTGTACAAGGTTCCAATAGGCTGCATTCAACTAACGTCTTAATTTACCAATCATCCGAGGATGAAATTGGGTGTCTACTTTTCATTGGATGTGTGTATGTGTGTGTGTATGAACTCGATCATCTCCGTGTTTTACCCCTTCTACTGTGCAGATCCCTTAGCAGGGGTCCTCAGCTCGCTCTGTATCTCGGGCAGGATGATTGGATAAAATTGCAGCTTCTCTTTTTGCACAAGTCCTCCACCACGATAGAGGCTGAAAGTTCTCATAGCGTCGTGAGATTGGTGCGAATCGGCCAAGGTCCGAGGAGCTAAGCGATGATGGTACGAGTTTGAAAACTTTGTGGTACGTCTAATTCTACCTTCCCGATTCGAAACGTATAATTTTGAGCGTTCATTTTCACAGCGTGAGCTTCCATCGGACGTTGGTCGATCCTCCTTCTGCTCTTCAGCGGTAGCTTGCGTTAAATGCACTTTTTTGCGTCCAAACCAAGCTTCCAAAAATAAATAAAGAAGTTTGAAGCCACAGCCCTGAGGGCTTACCGTAGCGGTTGAAGGTTTTCTATTTGGCGGTTGAATATGGTTGAAGGTGTTGGCTGCGTGAGGCAACGGCCAGCATTAGGCCCTCTGCTTTGGCTCTTTCCGTTTACGGAAGTCGATTGGGCCAAACAAGATCTCGCAGTTTTTGGTGTATAATTTACCCGCCCACTTTAGTACGCCCATTTTTCGCGCATCGTACCGGGAGAGTCCTTGAAGAAAATTGATTATCTTCCTTTTCGCTCCGCCGTGGTTTGGTAGCTGGAAGCGGTGCAACACTCACTCACACATCTAATCACAAGCGGCAGAGCGTGCTGCCGACAAATGAGCTGTTAAAACAAAACATAATTGCTTTCCGTGGAGCTGAAGTGGTGTTCGACAGACGGCGGCTGGTCGTTAAGGATGGGAAGAGAGTGAAGATCATATTACGACCTACAGATAGGCTAAGAGTGGCTAGTAATCGGCTTCCTCGTTTTGTTTGCTTGCCACCCAGATAAACTCGGCTGCCGGTTGCGGTGGTTTCGTTTTCCAGCATTTCCAACACCTCCTCAAATGTTTGACATTGATTTTATCGATCCCAGACCGACAAGGCTCGAGTTTGGGGTCGTCCGTGACGGGTTGAGTGTATCGTGTCGCGGCATGTTGCGTCTATGGTGGGTAACAGCTCATCTCAAAACAAGCCGTGATGTTGAAATGTTGTCAAACACGAGCTTAAGTGACCACTTGAGATAAGACTCCAAGAGGACCTTGACTGATCTTTTCGTGATCCTTTTGTACGTTCTTCCCGGACTCACCTCGGCAGCACATCTGGTATGGGACAGCTTTCTTCTTCCTCGGTTACATTTAGATAGCGTGCCAGTGGCGATCCCTCCTGAAGGGGTCCTTCTCGTTCTTCTGTGTCGCTCTTGTGTCATTTATTTTCCGTCAACATTCCGCCGCAAATCAAAACAAACCAATTTACGCGACACAAAAGGCACTCGTTCGCTCATTTATGTGCGGATTCCGGTTCCTTGTCGGGGTGACGGGGATTGCGATTCGTTCCTCGATTCGATTCCGATTCGTTTCACGTCAAACAATGTAATGCGCACTTCGGGCATGGTGGCGATGGTAAAGGAACAATGGCCGAATGGGAGAAAAAAAGACCAAAAGGAGTATCCTCTGTGTGTATGGCGGAACTGACACATAATTTATCGATTCTTTTGGGATGGTTGGTGCGGGCGCGGGAGGTTGGTTTGTTCTTTCATTCGCCGGGTCGGGGTTTTTTTTGTTCGATGTTTTTTTTATTTTCTATCGCTTCTTGGATTGCCTTCCGTTGGCCACGATTGCCATCGAGGTGCCATTAAAAATCTATCATCAACATTAATATCAAAATAATAAATAGCGACGCTGGCAGAGGGAGCCAGTGATAGGGGGGAAGGATGTCTCCAAGTTCCGCTGCTGGTACAAAGGAATATCAATAAGAGAGAGAAGTGCTTAACGCGTCCTCATTCAGCGCTCCTTGAACGGCCATTTCCTTATCATGATTTCTCGGTGGTTTGCCCCCTAACTACGGTGAAGCGAAAAAAAAACACCCACCATAGCAAAAGTGAAAAGAAATAGCTACCCTAGCATGTTCTTTCGGTCTTTCCTTTTGGTGGGTTTTCTCGAGCGTGTCAGTGTTTTTTGTTTTCTCCAAACCTCCACCGAATCCACATGAAAAAAACACAGCGCGTTTGACCATTCTTCCTTTTTTCGGGTGGCCATTTTTCCACCCATCTCTCTATTCCATTTTCACTCTCACTCGCTCGCCCCCGTTTACTTGGCGTGTTCACCCCACATTATCTATCGACGATCCCTTAGATCGACATGGGTCGATTGGTAGGGTTTTAGGGAAACTTTTTGTTCGTTTTTTTTTTTATCTCGCTCCTTCTACCCCATGCGACCAACGACGACGTCAGCGCAAGATTTCTTTGACCGGCTTGTCGGTTGGGGCGGGAGCGTGGGGCTTGACACAAGGAAAACTGACAAAACCACACGGTTCTAGGATGAAAAATGACCACGGCCAAACTCCCTCGGCCTGCTTCTTCGACACTGTTTTTCCATCTTTCTTGCCGCTGTGACTTGCCATGTGACCATTTCCACCGTGGATGTGCGAAAGAAGGAAGTGTCAATGTGTGTGTGTGTGTTTTCGTGGAGTTGTGGTTTGCGCTTAGCCCACCTTTCTGGACGGGTGTACGATCGATGTCGCCAATGTCGGCGGGAAAATCCCTCCCGCACAGAGTAACACAGAGCTTAAAGGAATGGCCAAAGACGACGACGGTCGTGATTTTTCTTCAATCTCCGGTTGGGGTGCGCTTTTTTTATTAGTAGAAGCGTTTTCTGCTTTTGTGTGGCAATAAAATGGCGCTTTAAGCGTTGTTTAAACAGTACACAAAAACATCACTTTAAGGATATTAAGGGATGAGATGAATTAAAGCATGAGCAATGTTCGGCATAATGCTAGGTATCTGTAACTGAAGTTTAAAGAAAAAAAATCTCTCAAACAGATTACTAAGCAAGACATCAAAACACGAGCTCCACGTGCTGCACTGCTAATCAGAAAATTGGAAGGTCGTGTCATTTTGCTTGTCGAAGTAAATTGTTTTTCCAATGACCCACAACAAACTCCCCTAACAGGGCAGCGCACAATTTAGGACACTCGACAGCCCGATCTGCTTAAACACATCTCTCGGAACACGATGATTACTATCTACAACTTTACGTAGCGTAGCGCTTTGTGACGCTTCCATGTGCCTGCCGGACGACGGTGTATTTTGTCGAACGAACGTAACAAGCACGCTACTCATACCTCAATGTGTCAGCAACAGTTAGAGCAATGGCAACCTGCGAGAGCGCCTGTCCATTCCAAAAACCAATCCGAAGCCGCCCGTGTGCGCCGGCCGTGTTGGGTAGTTTGATTAGATAGAATATTATCCAGCTCACGCTGGAGCGTTCGAGTGCGCCCGGGATAGGTGGGGTCTCTTGGGTGTAACAAATTTATTTCCCCGCCATGTTCTCGGTGCTGTCTTTGCGCTCATTTTATGATTATTTCCCTCGCTCTTTGGCCGAAGACGGTGCTCCTACACCACCCACACCCCCAGAGTCGTCATCATCATCATCAACATCACATTCGTCGTTTGTTGTTTGTTCGACGTCATCATGCTAGAACGGTAGGTGTGTGTGTGAGTGTGTTTGTTCGTAGTAACTGTCATAAACATCAGAGCATCGAATCGATTTCGAATTGAGGTTGGTGGTTGTAACGGAAAAGGAACATTGGAAGGGCGCTGCTCAGAGAAGGAGTAAAACTTATTTCAATCCCAGTGCTCATTTATATAAAAACGCAACGAGCTATAAGGCGCATACACGTCTAATATCTGGATATAGCTGTGCGTGTGTGTGTGTGTTTCTGTCTCTGGGCCACGAAGCCCATATCTTGGCCACGATCGATGGAGGTCTGGGGAGAAACAAACGCACGTCTCGTGTACATCAAGATATGACAGTTCGGAGGATGTTTTTGTTATTTGACAAGGGTGTGTAGCAGGCGGAACGGAGCAGTGCCTGGCTGGAGGGTTGGTTCGGCGCCAAGTAGAGCACGGAAGCGAAAAAATATAAACCTCGTCTCTCACTTGGAAAAAAAGGCTCCAACGGCAGCTCGGCAGGAAAGGAGTGCGGGGTAAGAAAATCACGCACATCAAAAACAGTCAGCCTGAAGAGGAGATCAAGAAAGAGAGAGAAAAACGACGACCGGCTTGAAAATTGACTTCTTAGGTAATTTCAATTTGAAGTTACCTTTCATTTCCCTTTGCTGTGTATCTTTTTGGACTTTTTTCTTCTCTCGCTGCCTATTGCTCGGGTCATATCTGACAGGCCCACAACCCTCTTCCCAACAGCCCTGAACAGCCCAGCAATTCATCCTTCGATCTGGGCCGGCTGATAAGAGATCTTAGCATTTTTAGCACATAAATCTTGTAAGCTCATAATATTATCTTAATTTTGCAATATTTTCGTCTAGCTGTGATAGGCATCTCAGAACCTTCTGCAACTTTGTGGGAAGCGTGCAATTGGAAATAGATCTATTTGACCTACTCGAGAGCGAAACATCATGTAACACTAATCCGAACCGCTTGGGATGTTTGTGCTGGGAGTTTGAAGCCACAAACGCCGACATACATGTCTGCCGCCCGAAAGCCGCCGACCTCTTGAAAGAACCACAATTTTCGCACTCTCCAAAGAATGAAGCATCAGGCTGTAAAGAAGTTCGAAGCCGATGGTCCGATTTTTACTCCAAAGTTGGGTTTTAAGAGGGCGTATCGAGGATCAGAAAGGATCAGAGCGAGGGAAGGACATGAACAAGTATTCAATAACTAATCAAGCCGGCCGACTGAACGATGGCACGGAGGTAACTGTTTTGCCCAAAGTTCATCGTACGGCGGTATAGTTTCGGGCCATACAGGTCGAAGGATTAACCGGTGTTAGATGGTGTTGTTTGCTGGAAGCTCTTGGATGGATCCTTTTCATTCCATTCCCTTCCCTTGCCTGTCCAATAGCAGTCTTTGTTTGCGTTCGTGAAGAAAAAGTTTGTTTGTTGTTCTACCCATCGACCTTGTTCAACTTCAACATGGTGCTGAAGTTGGCTTGGGATAGAGGAGAAAGAGAGGCAACTTTCGCAAGTATAAATAAACATATAAGTATCCTGCCCGAGAGGACTCGTATGTGAGAGAGCGTGCCAGGTATGCGCAAAGTGAAAGGTGTATTGTGGGCGCTCGGGACAGGAATGTCGCACAAACACCGTTCCTTACGAGCTTGTCACACGGCCATCATGGATTATGAGCCAGCTCGATCCTTGTCGAGCGAGAGAGAGAGAGGAGGGAATGTGTTTTTTTTGTGAGCGTTCTTGTTGGAAGTATTGTTTTCCTGGGCCGTATTCAGAGCGAAAGTGAGTAAAGGTACTTAGAAACTGGATTAGATCACTCGAAACGGATGCAGGCTCAACGGCAGGATTAGCCGGGGACATTGTGTAAGGTGTCGTTCGGGAAAGTTGTTGAAAAGCGTGTGAAATGGATCGATTATGAGCAGCGACGTGGACTGACACGTATTCGTTCCTTTCGTGTTTTGCCTTTGTGCGTTGGGTTGAGGATTAGTTCGTAGAGGACATGCCTACCCGCTTCTGCTGATGAACTGGATGATGATAATTCTACTACCGGCTTTAGATCTGAAGATAGGTGATGGAAATGATTGAGTGATTAGTTGAATGGATTGAGTGGAGTTGTCAGGAATAAATCACATCCTTGAACCAACCAATGCAATGGAAAGCAAATTAATGATTGTTTGGAAATTTGGTATACTGCAGCCATATTAAGCCGCCATATGTATCGCTTGCAAAACTGGAATGACAAATGATTTCAACCAAAACGCCGCTTCCAATCCCGCGCGGTCCTTTTACCTTCAAATTGTGCTTTAAAAATGAAAATTATCCATCCGCTTTCATTTCGGGGGTTAGGGGTGTGTCGCGTACACAAGATGGCCGACAGTCAAAAAAATACGAACAGATGATCGAATTGTTATTAAAAAATAAATCCTTCATAGGTTTTACCCCCTTTGCTGTCATCACCGGTGAGTCTTTTGAGGGTATCTGTGCGAGAGCCAACAAAAAAAAAACTCGCCCTGTCGCAGAGGAGGGGATGGTTGACGACTGAAATCGGCGGTGGATTTCGAGGACTTTATTTTATCCCGCATTGACTCGACGGCAACCATTTGCTGCTTGTTGCACTGTTGCTCGTACGCACCCAGTGTTGCCAGTGTTTTGGGGTGCTAGTTGCCGCTTTGTTTGCCCTCTTTCGCGCGTGTGTGTGTGTTGGTATTATTAGTTTTTTATTCGTGCGTTGTTGAGCGGCTTACAAACCCGTTTCCTATCGTGCCATACTGTCGATGATTGCGATGAGCTGGAAGGCGATGATGCTGATGACGTAGTTGTAGTCCCTCGCGATGTGTTTGGATGATACTTATCATCGTCATTACGTTTCACGCTTCATAACCAGCCTAATCATGATGATCTTTCACGTTTCTGGCTGCCGGTCGGCCGTGGAATCCCTCCCCTAAATTTTCGATCTGCTTGTGCCTGTTCGGGTAGGTTCTAGCGGGCAAGGGCCGCTTCGTAGGATGGCCCAGCGTTGATTCGTCCTTTCTAGCGCGAAGGGTTTCGCGCTTTGCTGCACATCAAAAGAAAGACGAGGACCTTTGCGCTGCGTATTGGAAATAGAATACGAACATCCCTTGTTGTTGCATCATACGGTGCGTCATTGAGGCGATCCTGTTCTCTCCCGTGTGCTAGCCTTTCTCTTTTTGTCACACTCCCCTGCCCGAGCGCTAACGATGTGCTAAGCTAATAGCAAATATATTATCCAATATTTTATGTATCCTTTTTCGTCTTCTTCTTTCTATCACTGGTTCGCGCATTCCGCATTGGATGTCTCGATCGCAACGGTAAGGTAGAAACCCTTACCGCGTGTGATAATAAATGAGGCAAAACATTCTGGGCAGGATAGAAACTTTTAGCACACCATATTTTACAATCGAAACGTTTTGTGCTTCGACCCCTTTAAATGAGTGTGTGCGCTTGTTGGAAGACTTAAAAACCCTCTCCAAAACCAACGCGAGCTCCATTTTCGTGAAGCTTTTAATTGTTCACTTCTCCTCCTCGGTTAGAGAGGGGGGGGAGTATTTTTCTTTCGTTTAATTTTTCGCCACGGTTTTGGTTTCGGGTGCACTAAATCATACCTTCCGAAAGCTTGTTCGATCGGGTCGGGACGGGCTAGAATTTCCATAATAATGCGATAAATTATCAAATAAAACTCTTCTTCCCATCTTTCCCGAGCGGCTCTCCCGAAGGGAGCTTCGCAAAAGATTCGTGGGCTTTTTGGTTGTTGTTGTTCTTCGTTTGTGATGAGAAAAGATTCCTCCAAATTTCATTACCACGCCATAAATTAGGTGTGTATAAAAATGGGAGCAAAATCGAATTGTGTGCGTGCACGCACGCCAACCAAGAAAGAGCCCAGGCACGGGGTGAAGTATGAGAAAATAAGCATAAGGTTGGCCACATTATTGCTCCACTGTGTAAAATCCCTTTGAGCTGCTTTCCAACGGGGGAAACCCTTGAGGGAATCTTTCTCCCAGCTGAACAGGCAATCAGAAAAGGGTACATTCAAAAAGTTGGCCCCAAAGATCGAAGCAACAGTGTAAAGAGTGTCCGTAGAGTTCTGTAGCGATGGGGTATATAAACACACCAAAAGAAAAAAAAACAGCAAGAAAACAAGAACGGGATGGAAAGAATTATGTTCGTTTTATGTAAATGTATGACAGCGTTCTGGAGAGCGAGTGAAAACGCTTGAGACGCAGGTGAAAAGAGCCGCCCCGTGGGGCAGGGTAACTTGTTAAAATGACATTTCAATACGCATTTACATTCCACCGTTTTTTTCTGGGCAACAGAGTTTGCGCGAGTGTGTGCGGTACACGGTACGGCACAGTGAGAAGCGAATCGGCTCGCCGTGAGTTAGCTAGAACGGCATCGTCTCATCTAAGCCTTGCCGGGCGACGCCATTGAGCGATACCACTGTGCGAAAGAGAGTAATGCGAAGAAGAGGTGCGATGATGATTGGAGAATAATGGAGTTGCAGATAGGCCCGCAGGGAGACGCAGACAACCAACGCGCACGACATCTCAATATGGGAAAACAAAGCAGCCTCCCACTCTCGGGGGGCGAACACATAAACACAAACACATTCACATACAGAAACAACGCCTACCCATACATGGCGTCGTTCGGGAGGGCGGATGGCGAAGGGTAGTTAATGTTAGTTTTATTCCTGTTCTCTCGTTCTCACTTCGGACATCCATTACCGTGAGAAGAAGTGTCTCGCGCACCGTTAAACAAGGTGTATACAGACAAGCCACTGCCTAGCACGAGGTGAGTTAATCACCTTTCCAAGTGCCGAGGGCAATTTATGCACCGGAGCAGTGTGTGTGTGTGTGCTTGTGTGTGCTTGTTTAATGTTTACTCTGATTCCAAACGATCCTCAAGCTGACGAGTGCTTGTTGGTGCTTGATGGCAAATCGCAAGAATACTGAACCCACACGGGCAAGCAAGAAAGACGCCCAGAGTGTGCGTTCGAAGCTAAATAAGAAACGTTTTCCCTCCGAGAGGTTGTTATTGGCAACCGTACAAGCGAGAAAGAAAGAGCGAGAGACACAGATATGCACGCAAAGCGAACGTGCTTCCACCGAGTGATATAGCGATAATAAAATAAATGATTTACTTTTACGATGTAATTTGATACCGATGAAAGAGACCGGAGAAAGGATCGATCGGTCGGTTAGAGGGCGAAAACGAGTCAACTACCATCGCCCTGGGGAGCAGCACCGTTTTAGTCCGCAAGGATGGCGCTCGTGTCCGCCCGTTCGCGTCCCATTCCACAATTAACTGCTATTGGTTTTAATGCACTGCCACGGCCAATTAAAGTGCATCGCATTTTGTTGGTCCGTTCCGGTTCCAGTGGAACTTCATCGGCTGGATGTTGCTGCTCAACCAATCGGTCAGCAGTTCAGCCATTGGGGATGTTTTTAATTGAAGCAGTTGCTGGAAGCGATCCAACTGCTCGGCTCAAGATGGTTTGCACTAGGAGATGTGGTTTCATAACGTCTGACCAGTATGTCACTGGCAAGGACCTACCCTGAAAAGCATCGAAAAGACCATAAAAAAGAGTGCAGTTTGTGCGTCATTCACACAGCAGGACATTGTTTAGAGGACGATGAACTTTCAATTCTGCCCGCTTCATTGTTGTGAGTGTATTGCGTGTCAGCATCGTGTCCTGGAAAGGACAAACTCGGGTTCAATCTCCACTGACACAAGTTGGTTACGCTGGGCAGATCGGTATAACCAGTGGAATATTATTCACGGAGGTCAATCTTAGTCAAGCTAACATTGAGTCATGCAACGAATACATTTGCTCCCAAGAAGCTAAACACTAATCGAAATTGAGGCAATCTGTTTTCTAAAATCTTGGACCTGCCACTGAGGGAAACGGAACGGTCTAACAAGGAGTAAGCGAGAGTCAAATATTCTGACAGTATAACACATTTTGGACGATGGAACGGAAAGAAGCAACGAAAATAACGCAATTTCTTATGCCACCAACTCCACCACCGTCGCTCTCCAGAGAAAGGCAATCAATGCGATGCGACCATCCCAGCCCCACAGTCGTTGGAAGGGTTTCGGTTGGATGTTGCGCCTGTTGGGACTGTACCGGGTCTTTGAATTCCACCCTCCGTACAGCACAGTCGGTTCCTTCTGGTGAGGCTTGGATCTCACGATTTGCTGATCGTTTTGACAGTTGAGTTATCTTGTTATTCTCTTCTGTCTGTGGGCTCGCCCGTCTCCCCGGCGGTATACACCATCGATGGTCATTTCGTGCGAACAAATTTTCCAACGCTTCTATTGTTTCAATTTCGACACGTTCCAGCACGTTCCCTCTTGGACTTCGTAAGCTTCTTTGCAGAGCGTTAGCAGGGTCCTTCCATTCCACCTTTGGAAGACAGCAGCAGCAGCAGCACGCGTATCGCATATCTCTCGTGTAGCATTGGCCGGTTTGCAGCGAATTTAATATTGTCAAAAAGTTTAATTTATGAGCGAGTGGGAAAAGGTAAAACACACTCTGTGTACTGGTGTAGCGTCTGTTGCGGAGAGCGCACAAAACCTTGAAAGTTTTACCCGTCCTGTGTTAGGAAAGTTCTCACAGTGGAGTTTGGGTGTGGGTTTGATGTGATTCGATTTTCCTTCGGCATGAAGCTACTTTGCCGCTGCGTAAGTCGTGCGGTGGAAACATCTTACCAACGCGAAACGAGAAATACGATAAACGGGCAAGGTTAGCCGCAGAAGGGCGAAGAAGGAAGGGGGTGCCAACTTTAAAAAAAAAACGGAATAAGAGCGATCCGACCACCTTCAATCACGCAACGAGAATTGAGGCGTAATTCGACACCCTGGGAAACTCGTCATTCGAACCGCCCAACGGCTGGGCAAAACGGTAACGCCGTGCAATCATCATGATCCCACTACCGAGAACGAAACCTCGCTCAGCAAAGTGTGCCGACGAAATCGAAACTGACATTCGCGCACAACAGCGCCATCACCGAGGTGTACTGAGGCCGTCGTTTGGCGTGGAATCGATGCTTTTTAGAAGCTCGCTCGTTCGAGAAACCTTCGTCCTTAAAAGAGACGCACTTTCGAACGGTGGTGAGATTTGTTTCCATTGTGTCCGTACTGTTCTTTTCGTGCTATTGTGTATGCGTGTGTGTGTGACCGATAGGTACGCCTGCCAAGGATCGTCGCAGGCGATGACGTGAAAACCACCACCGGTGCGTGTAACCTCACCCTCTTGAAGGATGATCGCTCTGCAAACAAACAGACAGCGATCCTTTGGGCCATGATCCTTGGGCATCGGTTTGTGAGGTGATAGCTCGGTTACTGCAAAACTCAAAAATCGAATGGTTTTTCTATTGAGGCAACGAAGGACGCTTTTAACATCCTGCTGAATGGCAGCAAAAGAAGAAGGATGAGAGGGTCTTTTGGTTTTTGGGTGAAAACATCTTTGTTTCTACCTGCATTTAGCAGTGTGTTGCGTACAGTTTGCAGACAGCTTCAACACAAGCATTAGCTTGAAGGAAGCGAACAAAATTACTGTTTCTGTTTGTGATCGCACCCTCTCCCTTCTCCCAACTCCCTTTGTTGTTGGGTGAAGTGTACGAAAATATTCTGCTAATAACCACTGAATGTTAAATACTCTCTTCCTCGATTTCATGACCTTTTTTTTTCATTGCCTGGAGGACCTTCAAATCTTCCTGCCCGTTGTGTCATCGGCTCATCCTACCCCCGGGCACTGTACCACTGCTACGGATGCGGTCCGTGGGGTTGTCTTCCTTCCGTTTAGCACGGGTGCGATTAAGTGTGCAGCGATGATGCTGCTTTCGGGCTGCGTACAAAAGCAGGAAATGAGGGACATTTTTCACCCTCCACCCTTCGGGAGGAAAGCGGATTCGGAGAGGTAGACTGCTGCCTCATTGAATGGTCTAGCCCCTCGGTTTGCCCTCGGTGCGCTTAATACCATGGCGAACAACACGCTGGCTGACTGCGACAGAAGAGGACGCTAACCACCGAGCTCGAGTGAGACGGGGCGAATTAAACCGCCATTGTTTTCGTCAGTTCATTCATCATCCTAATCACGAGCCGCCCGGTAGTTGTGTCGCGTCAATACCCGGGCACATAAACAGAAATAAATAAACAACTGTCCCGAGCGGTTGGCTGAGGAGCGAGACGAAAAAAAGATCACTCAAGAGCAGACTTATCACGACGCTCAAACACACACACACACACAGACAAATATGGTTCGTGCACAAAGAGAGCTCGGTACAATAAAGCACACGGTAGCTCTGGGTCGAGCTGTTTGTGCATTGGCGTCATATTTGCGCAGACAAATGAGGCTGCCGGAGCAGAGGGACGGTCACAATTGTCATCTGGCGATGGGCTGCTGGTCAAATGTCATGCGGCTTTATTCGCAACGGTTCGGTCGAGATTTGCGCTTGAAGATGTTTGTCTGCGTTGCCTTCGTGTTGCGCTTTGCAGACTCCGGTTCCGGTTGTAGCAACACCCGGGCGCCATTACGTCGAAGAAGCCAGTCAAAAAGGTTACAAGCGAAACTAGTTCTGGTCGTTGGTGTGCTTTTTCTATTAGGCGATTGCACCAAAAGCCGCCAACTGGAAGGACACCATTCCGTGTATTGATATGGTTGCGCTCATTTCTGCCATAATGACACCCGGAGCTGTGTGGTTCCGCGAGCAGTAGAACGCCATTCCGGTCCGGTTTTCGCACGATACACACGGTCGAAGGCTGAAGGACGCACGGTAATAGGGCGCGCACTATAAATGACACCCGGCCGTTGGAGTGTGTGAATGTTTTTGAAGTCTTAATTATTTTGTGATGCAATCGTGTTGAGTGCGCGGGGATAATCAACGGTTGTGACTTTTTTGTTGCTGGTCGTTACATGCTGGTTGCAGGCGAGTGACACTCCCCGCACTGCGCAGAGCTGAGGTAAAAATGATCCTCTATATTGGCAGCAATCGTGGCGATGCTATTAATCATGTTCGATTCCCAAGTTCGACGTGCATTGACGAATGACCGATTGGTAATGGGGTGTATAAAAAATGGAAAACCTTCACTGTTTGCAAGCCGTAGAAGGTCGTTACGGGGCGATGTCATCTCAGCTCAGCCGGCATGATCATCCGCAGCAATACGATGTATCGTTTATTTGCTACATTGAGCTGGCATGATGGTTATAGCGTCCACACCAGACTCAGTAGTTGTGCACAGCGAGCCTCAGGAAGTGAGCAGAAGAGTATGGATGCTGCTGCAATTATTTCGCGATAGGTTTAAAGCCAAGCCGATGAAGCCGCATCCTCACAGGGAAACGGCGGGTTGTTCGTGATGCCGCTCATAAAAATCATGAAATACATAATTTATTATCTAGCAAACGGGCGAAAAATGCTTATTGCTTTGTAATCGAAATAATCGTATGCAAATATTTTACTTTGTGCGCTGTGCGCAGCATCCGCTGCACATTTCTCGACTGCAAACCTCCATAAAAATATAATATGTTGTTAAGAGTATAGCAAAAAAGCAACAAGAGCCCTAACAGTCGTCGTTGGTCACGGAGCTCTGGTCGGGCCAGGAACGGGAAGATAAGAAGCAAACCGAAAACGTTCGTCGAAAACGTGCTCGAATGACGGTGGAACAATATGGAAACATGGCAGCGAGTGGTATTTGGCTGCTGCCAGCTCCACCCCTTACCTTACCTCGCCTGCTCCAGGAGACATTTTCTGTACGACTTATGATTATCAGCATCATCATCTTTGTCACGAGAGGAAGGGAAGGTGTGGAGCAGGTAATGCCGGAGGAAATATTGAGTCGAGCTAGGCAAACGTAACCGTGCACAGTTTAGTTGCAGGCTAGCGCCAAAATGTCGATCACCGAGGAATTGGCCCGCTAGGAACGTGTGCCGATGCCTAAACAGATGACAGAAGGCCCCAAACAGACAGGGCCAACTAACCCGCTCGTGTGCGGTGTCTGTGAGCACAAGTGCCTGTCTGCCGTGTAGGGGTACTGCTAAACCGCTGGACGCAATCGATCGTTGCTGATCGGAATGTAGCGAAAATATGGCTGGCATTCGAGGGTTTGCAAGATGCAAAGATTCGCCTCGCCTAAACCATTACGTCGGTTGGGTTTTGCAGCGCAGTGTCACAGTGGTCCAATGATGGGAAGACGGGAGACGAGAGCTTGCTCAAATACAACGCAGACACGGTCGCGCTGTGGAATGGCACGATTTTCCAATGAAAACACGAGCTGCTAAGCGCAAGGAAACCCAGGGGTTGAGGCAGGGTGCGGGTGAAAGAAAAACGAATCGAAACAAAGTTCTTCGCGAACGCGCTGTTTAAGGGTTGAGAGAGATTCCCGTCTCCGAAGCGAAGACAATAGATCGAGATTGTTAATTTTTTTACACATACTCACTTTTCCACTCGCTCCGGTTGCTCCCGAGGGCAGGGCAGGTTTGGGCCCTTTTGGCCTGCCCCTCGTCGAACCCGGGAGTAGTGACTCCCCATTCACATGTGTTGCCCTGTTGATGGAGTGGAGTGAGGCGCAGAGCGCAGCAGGAAGCGTACGGGGTAGAGTTATGGCTGGCTGGCCTGGTCTGGTCTGGTCTCCCGGCCGGTCTGGTGTCTTCGGTGGTATATTGGGATGCGAATGGGACACCCTCGGCAGTTGCTGCCGCTGCTTGCAGGAAGGACAAAGGTCGTGAGTAGAGTCGTGCAATTTGATTTAAGGGAGTGTTATATATTTTTATTGATTTCACCCGATAACACTGCTGCACACATATCGGTACGGTTCGGTTCGGTTTCCACGAATCACACTGACTCGCTCTCCCACAACATATCCTCCGCTGGGGTTCTCCGCCCGCTCACACCGACACTAACACACACCTGACCTGATGTTGGGGGACTGTGCATAAATTTCGTCCAGTATGGATATAAATTATTTGCTTCGCAATTGTGATCTCCTTTTATGCCAGACAGGCTGCATCTGTCTGTGCCATCTGCAACAACGACCTGCAAGCGAACCATGTGAAAGTGGTGGTTCCCTGTCTGGGGGAGTGGGTTCGTGCAAAAAAACCGTTTGCAAACGACGCAAATTGTTATTTTCTCTAAAAAGGAAGATACCAATTGACTGGTCAGGCCCGGTCGGTCATGAATGTGGTAGTTGTGGTAACATATGAAGTGCCATCGTATGAAGGCGGGAACAGAATCGGTTATTTGTGTTGCAAGTTGTGTAGATCGATCCAATTGGACGATGATGTATTGGTGTTTTTTTGTTTATGCTTGAAACCGCGAAATATAACGGTGTGGAATAATTGAAATTCCTACTGGAAATGGGGATGAACGCTTGTTATCGGCTAGAAACGGTACAAAATCGCCCAAGATCTCTGGATAAAAGCTCTTGACGTACGATGATTCACCTCAGAAACGTCGTCAAAGCGGGCATCTGGCAGTGAGGTAAGAAATTTAATCATCTCAGGCATGCGTCGTCCACCAGAACTCGCCCCGAAACATAATCTGATCGCCCCTCCAGACCCGTGTATGCGTGTGTTGTTCCTCGAGCTCTTCACGTGTGTCTATTTCTACTCCAGACGCTTCGACGATTATCTTGTAAAACATCTTCCCATTCTAATAACAAAGGCACTAATAGCATGAAATATAATCCTTTTCGATGCCCGAAGGCTCGCGCACGCTCACGCCCGTTTCGCTCATTACTGCTGCTGCTGCTGCTGCTGCTGCGGCATGATCGGTGTGAGATGGAAAGCAGCGCCGCGACGTTTATGCGACCGAAATGCGAGGACGCGCGCGCGTGTGCCTCCGCCGGGAGCACGACACGACGGCGCAGTATTGCACTCCCCGGCGTATTATCTGTGGGCAGCGATCTAAATGAGGATCGCTAAATAACGCTAAAACCATTAAGAGATAAATGTTGATCCCATATATGCGCATCGGCAGCAGCAGAAGCTTGGACCATCTGTTCGGGATGGAAGGAGGGAAACAGAAGAATAAAACACACTCCTCTCTATCCAAACAACGACGGCGACGGTTGAATTGCAGGTGATCATTTTCAGTTTTGTGCGACTCATCATGTTCTGCGGCAGCGTAAAAAAAAAATAACTCACAATGAAAATGTGCAAGCATTCAATTTTCATGTACATTTTTTGCTGCTGTCCCGTGAGTATAACACATGGGGCTCTACACGTTGACATCTCGCTGTCATATGCCACGGGAGGAAGAAACACGAGAACAGAAATTGATCGAAAAGCGGCCATGATCGTACGTTCCCCGCTTGTGTACATCTTATTGTGTGTGTGTTGGAAGAAGGTGCACCAAGTACACTGCTCGGGCTGTATGATTGGTGTTGGGAACGATCGCTGCAGCATGGATAAACAACATGCACTTAAGTGTACGCTCCTTCCCATCCCCTCCTTCCCCCACGCAGCATGTGTGTGATCACTTTCGCTGCACTTAATCGCAGCATGGGAGGTAGGGAGGAAAGCGCAGGGAAAGAAGAGAACAGCGGGAAGACACATTTTCAGGCAAGTGATTAATTTACACGCTATTTGTTTGTTTGAATATTATTCTGACATGCGCTTGGACGCGCGCACGTGGCGTGTTGGTGTTGTTGTGGTTGCGCAGACACGCTGGAACCTGGAAATCACTTCCACACACCAACCAGCGCAAAGCGGGGTGCTGTAAACAGTGTAAGATGCACGTGAGCGGGTATAAACGTTCTAATAAACGGGAGGGGAAGCGGATGCCCAAAGCTCCTTCGCACGGGACGACTGGGTGCTGGTGAGGTGGTGGAACACAAAAGTGACAAATGGTTTACGTAAGATCCGTCTCGGAGGTCAACTAGCTCCATTCGGTTGTCAGATTTGTTCCAAGTACATGCGTCACCGATGTGTAGTACGAGCTTGTAGACGCTCGCACGAGTCCGTTTTGACAGGGCTTTCGGGAGAGCCGGGTCAACAACACATCTGGGTCAGTGCTGGGTATTTCTTGTTTTTTTCGCGGAATGTTGATGCGGTGTGCGTCAGCGTCAGTCGCGGTTGTATGACGAAACGGTTTGCCAGCAGCCGTCAGGCTAGGTCAGTCAATCGATCGGTGTTGTACCAGAGATCGCGGGCCGATTTGATCGTCGTCCGGTTTTCGGTGTTTGACAGCCGTGACGTAGATGATAAAAGTGAGATAATTTCTTAATTAGTTTCAAGCCTTCCCCTTTCGGTTGAGTTCCCGTGGTTTTTTTTTCGGGGGTCCTAATCCCAATACTGCTGACCCTCTATAGCTTGGGGTGAGCACTCGGGGCACAGCTCCCTGAACGAAACCGTCCAGCTGTGGTGATATTCAAATTCCTTTCGCGGGTCAGTAGCTCAGTTAAACTCCATCCACAGATCCGGGGGAGCTAGCACCAAGCGACGGAGTGATGTGTGGGGATCTGCTCGTACGGACGCTTGATGGCCAGGTACCAGATTGTGTGTAATGCTCGCCAAACGAAACAAAAAAAAAGGGAAGGAAAACATTCCAATCAGACACGATTTCCAGCCAAACTCTCGCATCGGTCTCATAACGCAAAACATCGCACACATGGGCTCCGGCACAGTACAACAGCAAGAACGGAAGAAAACAAAAACGCTTGCCGGAGAATGAACACATTCCCGCAAAAGATCCACACCGGGCACCATATCTGGTTTCCAGATACATGTGCTCTGTTATGTTTTTGTTTATGTTGTTTGTAGTGATCGTTTCTGTTGTTGTACTGGTTGCTGAATTGTATGTTCCGAACTGCCTCCCTTCGGGGTCTCTCATCCTCGCGGGCCACATTCGCACACCTGACCACGGCGGGGACGGAGTCTCGAGGCTCGAGAGACCACAAGAACGCGCAAACCAGGAACTTTGTATCTCCGGAGGCTGTTGTCTTTTCGGTGGGATCTCTTCTTGGTTCGCTCGCTCTCCCTCTCTCCGGACAGGCTCGAAGTCCATTGTTTAAGGAGAATTTGAAAAATCTCCATCAATACCATTCGTGCCTGTTTACGCTCCATGTCTCCGCTTTGCCCCGCTGTACACCTTCGCTGGGCATCGGAAAACCATTAATCATAATACCGGAGCGGGTGAGGTCGGATTTTTCGCGCTGTAGAATCTCACGGGGGTGTTGCGAAGGTGGTTGGCAAGCGGAGCTCAGCGCTCCGTCTGTCCATGCTTTGTACTTTGTACGTGAATAATCGAAGATGAACGATCGGCGGGAATGTTCAGGGAATCTCGGAGCTAGCAGTAGACGAGCTGGGACCTCACCTGGCTGCCGGCGTAAAAATAGACATAATTTGTTAATTAATATTTGACCTACCTGTTTGCTAATGGTTCGGGGTCGCTTTACGATTCGACCTCATTGGTGCAGCACAAAGGAATGGAATAGACAAAAAATGGACTTCAAAAATCCAACCAAACTACATTTTTACCAGAAAAACGAGCTTGAAATCAATTTCGTCCAACTGTTGCTGGAAACCCGACCATTTGCATTCTTGTTTTTTTATTTGTGCGCTAAAGCGGACTGGGGTTTGGTATCCTCTTTGCCTGTCAGCACACGCGATATCCTACAGGAACGCTGCTGGCGTGGTGCAGGGCGTGGTGTGCAGCTGGAGGTGCATTTACTGTTTCGTCGTGTCCTGCCTGATGGAAGTTTGCGCCCGAAGGCCGAATTCCGAAGCGTTATGTGTTGTTTTTTTTTATTACTCTTCGCTTCTCATGTTAGGCAACTTAAACGATCTATCAACATGTCAATTAACGCAACATGATTCATCGTGTGAGTATTTACTGCCTCACTGGTCGGTTTCGCTCGGATCTGCGCGTTGTACGGCTGAGCTTCGGAAGACGAAACGGTGTTTGTGGTGATTGCGTTGGAGATGGATTTCAACAATTGAGTACTAAAATTGCAAGCATCGTTTTACGATCGATAGGCTGTAGCAAACACCAACACAGGCGTGTTTATTGCACGATGACCAACGCTTAAAAAGGTATTGATTTTTAATTTACTATTCATTCAAACGTTGAGAAGCGGGATACCTCTATCCGATTGGGGACAGTGAAGCGGAATAGTAAGTGTCGTTACGGTCCTTGGTCACGCACCATCTGTGTCATCCATAAAGAAGACATCCCCCAATTGAGGAGCTGAAATGTGTAAACATTCCACGCCACTACGTCGTTCCCTAAAACGCTGCGAAAGGTGGACATAAAAGAGCTAAATACACAATTTATATACCAGCGCACGCAACGCACTCGGTGTGGTGTGACGGTAAAGCTTAAGAACGACAGCTACCGACGGAAAGCTGAATGGAAATCCAATTGTTCCAAGGACAAAGGACAAAGGTCCTCGGGCTGTCCCTGCAAACGGGTGCAACATTGCGCTCCCCAAAGCGTCGGGTTACACGCTCTGTGGTCTTCATTCACGATGAACCGAGCGGCTTCTGTGAGCGCTCACTCATCGCTCATCTTGCTCACGTTTGCGCAATGAAAGGGTGAGTGAGTCGGTTGAGGCATTATGCTCCCTCAGAATGGTGACGAGGCCAAGCCCCGGGATAGTCACATCATCAGCAACAACTCAACTGAAGCAACCACACCCTCCTTCCGTGCCATCGTTCCATTCTGTTTCCACCCCGCCCTCAGATCTCATTAGGGCAGCACCATAACGTTCGGTGAGCGTTCTCCCCCCAAAAATGGCAATGTTTGCGTGACACCAAACACGGAGATAAATACATTTGTGTTTGGCCGCGGCACACACATACACACAGAGAAGGGGCTCGTTTTAGTTGTTGTTGTTGTTTGGCGACATAGCGAAAAGTGAGAAGAAAAACCTCCCCCATCAGAAGGAAAGCAGAACGCGTTCGTTATCTGCTGGTGACACCTACGATTCAAGTTGGGCGGGGTGGCCGTCTGTTTCTGTGTGTGTGTGTGTTGAGCGAAAACGGGGGTGTATCATACACGCGACCGAAACGATTTCGGGTGGATCATGGCGTGTGTATTAAGGAGGGACCGTATCATATGCTCTCGTGCTTGCTTGTAAAGAGTGTATGCGCTTATGCGTTTAATGGAGTGAAGTCAACCGTGCGGTTTGTCGAGTGAGCAGTGTGCTCGGGAGTGTGGTGATCTTTCCTTTCCAGTAGCAGTACTTTGTCCAGGCGCGGCCCAAGAACGGGAAATTTTGAACTTTGAACGAAGACCGTGGTCGTGGGCCAAGTTTTCGCCATTTTCTTGTGCCCCAAGTGTCTGTTTGTCGTGTCGGAACGAGCGCGAGTACAACGTACCTCAACTTCCACCATTAAAGATGATAGTCTAATTCATTTCCCGGATTACATGGTGGCAGCGGGCCGTGTACAGGGTCGTGGGCTCGTAATTCATTTGCATTAAATTAATAATGCCTATTGTGACAAAGTTTTCATTAAGACACCCTCTGCCAGGGCCGGTAAAGCAGGTGAATAATTTAATTTCAATATAAAAGCCACTGTAATCACAGCCATAATCATTTTCCAAGCTCTCCAAGGGCCTCTGTCTCGGTCGTCGTTGCAGGGTTTTTGGTTCGTACCTGCGAACCACGACCCACAGCAAATCGCAACGGTCGGTGAGTGTCGACAGGACGTTGTCGTTAGCCAATGCTGGCGTTTGGTTGCAATTAAAATATGCCCGCAGGATCGTGTGGCCACAGGTTCTTTGTTATTGGTGCTGATTTCGCCAGCACAGACGGGGTCTGCCCGTGAAATAGCAGTTGGTCGGCAAGGAACGCTACGAGCCACACGGTGTGCAGCGTGTAATGAGATGAATGATTTAAAATCATATTTTACTACCATCCATCCTGCCCAGCGGAGTGGAGTGGCAGGGTGATTGTGTTGACTGCCGGCTGGCGCCGACTTTCTGCGAAATTTATGACGATTTTATGACGCTCTGAAAATGCTGGAAATGGCTTTTTTGGCAAACAGCAACAATCAAATCGCGCTGGCACATCGTCAACGTCCCGTCGCTTGTCGGTTATGTGGTTATGTTTACGTTAAATATAACCAAAAACGAAGTCTCCCCAGCGAAGGTTCTCAGTGTTTGTGCGAGGTGGAATGTATTGCATTTTAAAGCCCTCTTTCGGTCAGTGCGGGTTTGGTTTCGGCAGTCCAAAATAGATCAACAGCTCTGTTTCTCTGTGCTCGCTGGTGGCATTATTTAGAGCAAATATTTAAAACAGATTAATCTACCGAAATGTGTGGTTCGGCTTAAAGCTACCGTACCCGAAGCGACCCTTTAGCCCTGTCCATAAATCACTGTCGATCAAAACCCTGCTCCGTCAAGCTGGTTCTCTGGCTGGGGCTGGAATGTTGTTTGAGCGAACGTGAATCAGAAGCTGCCAATGTGTAGAAAACACGCCAGTAGGCTCCCACTGGAACTGGACTCTTGCTTTCCTCAAGCCTAGTTTGATGGTTGATAAATCCCCACGCTGGACTTTATTTGACATCCGCACGAAACACGGGTACGGGCTAGGCGGAATGCGTTCCCAACGGGCGCTACCCGTCGACGACGACGTTGTCACATTGGATGGAATTGAAATGATTTCCGCTACATAAAATTCCACAATAAAATAAAGAACCACGAAAAACCTGCCCCACTGCGGACGGCCGAGGGATCACATTTCCTTCAGGTGTGCACTGGCTGTTGCTCGCTCTTGGGGAGCATCCCGCCCCTTATCGTGGGGTCCCGATCGATCCGGTTTCGCTCCTTTCTCACTGCGGTCATTTGTAATAATTAACGCACACTCATTAATTAAACCCTTATCTGGGGCCACTCATCACGATCGATCTCGTGGTCTCGTGAGGCCTCTCTGTGCACGGTGGGACCTTATCGATCGACCTGGCCCGAGCTGGCGCTTTGGCCCGAATCACCTCCCAACACCTTACCTTCGTGGATCGATTCCATTTGGAGCTTTGGGGGAGAATGTTTACAGAACCAGAGAAAGAGAAAGAGAAAGACAGGGAGAAGGAATTCCCTCGATCTCGGCGACACGATAAGGGTGCGCCCGGTTCCGTTGACGCCACACTTTGTCTTCCTGTTTAGTGCCGGGACGCCTTTTCCCCCCGAAGCACACGCGCCCAATTGGATGTTCTCGCCGGGAAAACGGCGCCGAGCGCCACTGCTGCAGGGCAGCATTCCAGCAAGCCACAGCCAAGATGAATCTCGTCAAATTAAGATGAAGATTACGCGTTCGTTCGAATATTAAGAGACAATAATTTCGGAAACGGTTAATTTGTACGTCTTTTCCGCTTTGCTTTCTGGCGCTGGTTCGTTCGTGTTCCTTCTGTGTGCTCTTTTCACGTGCTCTCGGTGATCGGGTCAGAGATTTGGTCTCCCCAAAAAGGGATTATACGCGCTCTGGCCATCGTGGGCTGAAGGTTCTGGGTAATTTTTCTTCGATTCGGTAATGCCTGGCGTCAAATATTCAAATGAGTAAGCTTGGGCGCTGGATAAATGGGATGGACCAAGGGCAAAGGTATCAATTGTAACTGGACGCCTCCCAATTCTCGTGTCGAATATCGCCTTACGTACGCATTATGGAAAACATCTAGATCGGGATACGGGTTTTTCGTTCTCGTGTGTCATGCTCGAAACCCAAATTCAAGCGAAAGCGAATCCATCCGTTTGAGGGATAATTTAATTTAACTTATTTAAATCTATCGATCATTCGTACCGCTACCGCTAGTCGTTTCTGCTTCACAATTTGAACGATTTATTTCAATAAGCAAGATCAATCTGTCTTGCGCTGTAATCCCAGCTCATCGTTGGTTTGCTGGAAAGGAGAGCAAACATAAAGAAAGCGAGAGCATTTGCACTAATCATACGTTTATCGCGTGCATGTGTCGGCAACAAAACAAGTCCGGAAAATACACTCCGCGTACGCGTTGACTCCACGGCAAAGCGTGTGATTATATTCTAACCAAACACGTGCACGAATATTGAAGAAAACAAATAAAAACTTCATCCCAAAAAGTTGGCAGAGGCAGCAAAAAAAAAACGCTCCCTCTTTTGCTGGACGAAGGCTTTGCTGTGCGGCAAGAGGCAAGAGTTTGCCAGCGTCAAGAAAGGGGAAAAAGAGCGTTAAAATGCCTCAACCAATGTCGGCTGCAGCCGTACGAAGGGGAAGGTAATGGGCCAACAAATCCAGGATAACACATTTATTTCTGTTTGCGGTGCTGGTGGTGGGTGATCTGGGTGGAAAATCTGAATCTGAATACATAATAAACGGTTTTCGGTTCATCCCGACCACCGTCGCACACACGCATCGCCCTACGAGCCTGATTCGCAGTCCTTTCCGACCTTGCACGATGGCAAGTGTCGCTAGCAAACGTTGTCATCTTCCCATCCACGCGAACCACGGAGAGGGAGAGAAATCGGGAAGAACGACGAAAAATCGAAAGAGATTTGACTTTAATAAAAACCGTTTTGCGGATGATATATAATCATAACGCTTAGCCGCATGAAAAGCGAACGGCTGCCATCGAACGGGGAGGGAGGATTTCTGCGTAGGATTCAGTCGGTGGAAACGATTCGAAGACGATGTGAGAATATAAAGTGATTATTTTGTGGAAGCATTGGTCTATTGACTGTAACGATGTTGTGCGGGAAAAGTCAAGTATATATGATGCGCGGGTTCGAATGCGGGTGGTTGGTGTTCTTTCCCCCTTTCGTTTCGATGTTGGGAAACTATTAAAAGGATCAACGAAGGTGCGCATCCTGAACCAGGCAGGCTGGCTGGCTAGCTGGTCCGTCCGTCAATTCTTGGTTAGGAAAAACGTCTACACGAACGTACAACGGAAAGGAGTCGAACGTTCGAAAAGCGAAAGAAGTTAAAGAATAGCGTACTTGTCAAATCATTCGAAAATTATTTATTACCTTAATCGTCGTCTCCTCTACCGTCGTTAATCGTCGTTTGCCCTCCAAAAGATGCGGAGCGCTGTGTGCCCGCAAGAGAGACGCAGCAGCGGCTATCAAAAGAGGATAAAGATCATCGAACGATCCTAGAACGATGCCGAAAACAGTCTTGCTCTTGCTGCTAGTTGTTTAATTTCCCTCTGCATCAGTGTCATCCGCCGGGCTGTATTCCAATAATTTATGCTGGGAACCGAACCGGGGCAAGCATTGAAAAGATTCGTTGCCCTCGACAGCCCCTCGGCAAACGTTGGACAAACATACTAAAGCGATCATTTATTACGTTCCCGAGGTTGCGCCCGAGGTCTCCGGGCCGGACTACTCCGTAACCGATCGATCGCGGGTTTTGTGCTGGGCCTTTTGTGAAATCCCGGCTGACAGTTTTATTTGGGAAGAAAAAAGGTTAAGTATTTTTATATTTTGGTAACAGTTTCTTTTGTGCTCGTGTCCGTGTGTGCGTGCGTGTGTGTGGCTTGCGCGAGAGACACGGGATATAATAAGAGGGAACCTGCCATCCTCGATCGATCAGCACAGACCGTGTAAACTGTTCGATCGATTCTTTTCAAAAGGCAATCGTTATCCTTTCTTTTTCTTTAACTTCCCAAGCAAACCAGCATCCTTGTGTTCCTTCTCAAAGGCCGAACGCAGCTCCGTTTGTGGGAAGTTGGACAAACACGAATAAAACTAATCCATTTGATTGGGCAGTTGCAGCATTGCGCGTAGAAGATAAATTAAGGAGAAAATTTTATTACTATCATGAAAGTTATTATGAGTTTGAGAAATAGTCCAGATGCACTGGGAAATGCGGGGCTGGTGGGACAGGTTAGATTTTCAGCTTGCTGAAGCTAATAAAATTCTGAACTCTCTGTGGCCCGTCGTTCTCAAGCATCGTGTGAGTCAGCAGCAGCAGCAGCAGCAGCTGAATGCAGGACACGCAGGCACATTAGCTTCACTTGAACCTACCGATCGTAAGCAAATCCGGTATCCTTTCCTTCCTTGTTTCTTGGAAAAATCTCCATACTCATCCGTGCGTTTCGAGAGCTAGCAATGGTTGCATTTGTTGCAACGCAAGCTTCGAACATGTACCTGGCGGAGATGACCTTCATCGTTCAGCATGGGCAATATGCGAACAAGGCATGCAGGAGGAAGAGGGAAACAGTGAAAGAGAGTTCTGACTGACTAATTTTGCCTTCCAAAGACTCATAAATCCATTAAAATCGAAATACGCAAGCCCTGCGTGAAGGAGGCCTGTTGGGAACAGACTGAAGGAAGGTCACATTCCACAACGAGAGAGACAGTATTGCAAAAAAGCAAGATAAATACAACAACAAATGCACACACACACACACACGCATAGGAAGAAAAAACATGATCATGCAAGCAAAATTCTGGGACTCGTCATAAATATCATACCGAGGCAGCCGACCCCGAGCTCAGACTCGTCGCCCAGCCATAAATTCTAGCCTCATCGTCGTCCTTTCGTCCAGCGTAGATTCCGAAGGTCCTCTCACGACCGGTCCGTCGTCCAGTGAGTACGTGGTGTTTGAGTGTATGTGTCTTGGGCCGGTCTTGTTTGCTGGTCTCCAGTCTGACCCACCGAGTGTGGTGCACCTTCCCCGAAAGGCATTCGAAGTATGCTTGACCGATTCGCTTTGGCTCGGGCCTTCGTCGCCCAACGTGCTGTGAGGTGAGTCGAGATTCCGAGCACTCTCACCGGGACCCGGGAGATTTGTTCGCACTCTCCGCTGGGTATCGTTGTCGTTCCTCGTTCCGTTCTTTTTTTTGTTTGGCAAATTTATGATTTATGGATGTTGCGTTTTTGCGATTGCCATTGCGATGGTTTGAAACGACGATTTGAATATTTCCTGCGAGTGGAGGGAAGAAAGAAATGCTCTCGAGCGTTCGGTGGACCTAGGGAGTAGGGTTTTGTTTTGCTCAGGCTCGGTTTCGGTCGTTGCAATGAAAAGTGTGCGATCTGATAGCACTTGATGAATATGAGTGTGCGGAAATGGGAGGCATATTTCGGGACAAGATGAACAGGCACTCTACACAACTTGATGACAAACTCCTCCAACGCCAATCTTTCGGTGGGACAGGTGGGAGTAATACCACTTGCACATGCATCTCCAAAGCGACCCAAACTACTCCCATTGTTCATGTTGGCGTCATGTTGATGGACGATGATCACGACACTGAACTCGACGACGAAGACGACGACGACGATGACGAACGACTCGAATGCAACTGTCAAGCGCAGACGAAGATTCCACCCAACACGGGGGTGTAAGCATTGGGGAGGGGTTTTGGAAATAATTTTTCAGCTCAATTTCCAGTGTATGATTTCTTCACTAACGCACGCTCTGTTTCTTCTCCCTCTTTCTCCGTGTGTGATTTACAGGTGAAAAGCCGTTCAAGTGCGAGCACGAGGGATGCGATAGGCGATTCGCTAATTCATCCGATCGAAAGAAACATTCACACGTCCATACATCTGATAAGCCGTATAACTGTCGTGTTAATGGTTGTGATAAATCGTACACTCATCCATCATCGCTGAGGAAACACATGAAGGTAAGTGTCAGCCGTCGTTCGCTCGGGTTCCCCCGTCTGCGCGCCGTCTGCGTACAAACGCAACGCAAAAGACGCGTTGGAGTTGGAGTAACGTTCATTCCCTTATCCCTTCACCTTCCCCGCTTGCCACTCCCTCGGTGGGCTCTGACAAGCAAACGGTTGTTGGTATGTAAAACGGCGAAACAGCGAAACCCCTGGGCCGGGAAGGAAAGCGCAACGTTCAGCGAGTGAAAAATAAATTGTCCGAGATCCAACCGGTCCGATAGAGATGATGATTTTTTAACTCGCGCACGCATCGCGATCGGCCAGGTCATTCGTTTCCCAACCTTTCCGACAACCCCCTATCCCTATTTCCGCATACTTCCTCTAGTCCTCTTTTGGAGATGATTCAATTCTCACGTTTATTTCGGAGGTTACGTTCCCGCATTCGGTTTCTGATTGCCAGGACATGGTTACTAACCGTTTCTTTCTTTGCTCCCTCTCTCGTCTTTTTTATTCACAGGTCCACGGAAGCTTGGGAGAGAAGTCCCCATCACACAACTACGACAGTGACGGCGAGGAGTCCAGCTCGGAGAGTGTCATCTCGGGTGGAACGCAAACGCCACCATCGATCGGCCGGCTGCACGATACGCACGGTCACAGTACGCACGGCTCGAGCAAGCTGAGCGCGACTGCCGATTCGCTCCACAGCAACAACAACAACAACAACAACAGTAGCAGTAACAACAACAACAACACCAGCGGAACTGGCAGCAATGCCGGCAATAGTAGCACCTCCAAGTCGTCCAGCCTTCTCTCACCGCCGCTCAGTGGAAGTGGTGGTGGTGGTGGCGGCGGCGGCGGTGGCAACAGTGGAACGTCATCTTCGACATCGTCGTCGCATCTGAGCCAAAACCAGCACCACAGTCTGCACTCGTCCTCGGCGCACCTTTCGCACCAGCACCATCTGGCCTCGCTGCAGAACCACGCGACCAGCCTGGCCCCGCCACCGCCCCAGCTACCGCTGACGCCGGCGTCGTCCGTGTCACCGCAAGCAACTACACCGTCCTCGATGCTGGTCGGGCACCATCACAACCACCACCTGCTGTACCACCATCCGCAGCACCACCCGAACGAGTGGTACTCGCCGACGCCCCCCGCTGGACCGGACACGATGAATCATCTGAACCACTTCAGCCACCATCACCACCACCATCTGGTCCATCACGGACCGACGACGGCCTATTGAGACTAGCTGCTGCTGGAGGAGCTGTGCTTTAATTACTAAGCATCCGGGTGCGATCCCGCCTTTAGGACCCGCCAGGGGATGGGAGTGCCAATCGGAGAGTTAGCAGTAGCGCAAAATGTCTCACGCCTCATCAGCTCCTCGTGGCAGTGCGATCGTTTCGCTGGCATCGGTGGACACTCCACCAAGTAAACAATATACCAAAAAACGAAGATAACAACATAAGAAGTGCATCAAGAGGAGTCGCGACTAATGCATGGAAATATCTACCTTTCCCAAGTAACGAAACCAGCTGGCGGCAGATCAAGTGCGTGCGTACCAACCCAAACCGATGCAAATTGATACCATTTTGTGCCTGTTATCAAATAATTCCTCCTCAAACAATGGTTGCCGCCACCGCTGCGATGATGATGCGTCAGTGTGATCGGGTGTCAGCTTTGGTTCGCTGATCGGTTTGCTTCCGGTTTTGTTTGTTTATCTTTCTCTTCCTGAATGCTTTTGCTAGACAAGCGAATAGCAAAACGCCACTTCGCCGTAGCTTATGTGCACATGTTACACACTCCAAAGTAAGAAATGCAACAATGTTTCGTAGGCGAGAGAGACAGAGAGAGGGAGGTGCTGTATAAGGAAAGCATGGATAATGGTGTTTTCTCAATCAGTGTTTGTTTCACAAAAACAGAGGGCCACTGCTTTTATTAGCTGCTCGCAGTGCAAAAAGGCGATACACGTTCTATGTGTGTGATATATTAATGTTCGGTTAGAACCTGTACATAAGGGACTATGTGTGTGTGTGGGAGAGAGAGAGAGAGAAAAGAGTGTAGTGTGTTTAGCGCGAGAAAGCTTGGCGGGTGGTATTGTTTTGGTAGATCCAGACACAAACCAGACCACACTGTTGCCTACAAGATGGCTGACGGTTGGGATGCAGAATAGGGAAGTGACTTTAAGCCAACTACTACGCGAATTTTCGTTTAAACACACAGCCAGACACTCACACACACACACATTCGCGGCAACGACATGGCACGAAGGGTTTATCGATGTTTTAAACAAAGATGCAAAGATAGGTATAGTTCAGGGAGGGAATGGCAGTGTGTCCATTTGGTCGCAAAGTTGCGCGTGTGTGTTTGTTGTACTTACCGCGATATGTATGTATGTGTACAGTTGTATAAGGCAGGGTAGTGCTTAAGGGTATTTAAAAGATGCTTAGTGAAATTGTACTACAAAGCAAGCATATAGTAAAGGTAACGCAGATCCTAGAGACTAATAAGGGAAGGTGACAATGTTTACAGTAAGGACCAAAAAAGGCGCCGAAGACGAACGATACTGTTGTGATGAACGGGTGGCGTGTTCCGTTGACATGTTGACCGAAGCGAAGGAGTGTTGTGCACGTTGTAGTCGGGGAAAGACGATCGCAAAACGTTCAACCAACGAAAGCAACTTGATGGTGGAGAACGTTTGTATAATTTAAGGCAAAAGAAAAGTCCAAACACACAAATACGACGCAGCCGAGGGAGGAGATTAGAGTATATTCAGAGAATTAAAGCAAAACTATTATTATTACAAAAATGGCGAAATGGAGGACGGATGCGAGACGAGATGGGCAGAAAAATTTATCGAAAATAAAATATGTGAAAATTATAGTTCAACAAAACAGTCGATGTACGTTGGTGTGAAGCGGGAAAATGGTGTTTATCCGAAATGTGGTGTGTGTTGCGGGCAATCAATCTTTTCCACCCGACGCCGATGTCGACGATAACGAGCCTGGTGAGGCAGAGAGGTTTACTGTTGACCCCTGCACCACCCCAACAGCACAGCAAATGGTTGCCATAATGACCGAAAATGGTCCGCGTCTTACTGGGACGAGCGACTCCTATAACCGATATGGATTTCGGACAGTTTCTAAGCATATGGGCCACTTCCAACTTCCACCCCGGTTGTCTGTACGCGTCGCGAGTGTGTCGAAGGATTCTTGTTCCAATTTGAGCCCGTTCCGGACACGAAAAAAGTGGAGTTATGGTCTTGTTTTATGAATATTTAATTAATTATATGCTCATATTCATAAATATTAATTCCATTTTTCTTTCCCGCTTCTCGGCCACGATCGTTCGCTTTCAGGGTTGATCGTTTACTTGCCCGCTCGCCCAGGTTCCCATCCCAGCGCCAGGTTTCGTTCTGGTTTTTTTCTGGGCCTCGGTCAGAACGCGCAAAGGGGGCGAAGAACAACAGCAGAGTCAGGTAAGCACACTGTCCTGTGAGTGTGTGATTAACCGAAGAAAAAAGCTTTCCTGTCTCTTGATGATTTTATATTATTTTTATCAATAAATTAGTCGCCTTTTTGTGGTGCTCATTTTCCCCTCCCCGGCCATCCCTCTACGATCCCACATCCAGGGATAGAACGCATGCAGTATTCCTTCTAAACGTTGCAACACTTCTCACAAGACATCTCCCCATCTTATTACCTTTCCGGGAGTTTTTGTGAAGCCCGCGCGGTGGTAGTGGCGGATGATTTCCACCGTGTTTTAATTTTTTGAATCATTCGACCAGTTAGCACCGACGGGACGGGCAAGAAAATGAGCACCGAAGGAAAGAAAAAACACGATCTACTCGAACAAAACAAAAATCCCCGACTATTGGTGCGGGACCGGGTGTCGAGCGATCGCGGGACACGGTGGAATCGTGAAGTCCTCGAGAGTCCAAAATTCACGCGAGAATCTCGACAAGTCGCGGGCGCACTTCGCGCCCCGAGTTCAGCCCCGTTGTCCCGCGCTTGCCGGTACGGACGACGCAGGGAATGCTATGCGACGGGCGACGACGGCGAGGACGCTTGGGTCCCGAAACGAATTATGACAGATAAAATATTTATAATTATAGAGTGTTCGTTTTATGATGTTTGTTTGTGATCGTTTACAATTTTTCCCTCTCCCTCTCGCTCTCTCTCTCTCTCTCTCTCTCTCTCTCTCTCTCTCTCTCTCTCTCTCTCGCTTAATTCTCCTTCTCGTTCGCTTGTTGTCATTTGATTGTGCGTTATTCCACCCCCATGTTTCGGTGATATTCGGTGTGTTCTGGCTGACCACAGAACCGTCGTCGTCGTCGTCGTCGTAGCCGTCGTCATCGTGATCCTCGGGAGCTGCAGATGACAACGGATAAGCTGCACGATCGGGGCAGCACGCAGACACGCGGGACCGAGACGGGGTACACGGGTCGAACGAAACGAATTCCCGAAATGAAATATTTAAATCGTTTTGTATCATCCATAAGCCAGCGCGGAACGATTAATCGTGAAGGCGGGAAGGTGGAGGGGGGTGCGATGAGACCACGTGAGGCGAACAAAATATCATAAGAAAACACAACAAATCTTATGTTCGAGACGCGCCGGTTTTGAGGAGCCCAAACCGAGCCAAGGTTGGTTTTGCTAATTTTGGGCGCACCGTTGGCTAGAAACTATCGGTGGCCGGCGGGCGAGAGGGAAGACCGGGAAGCCAAGGCCACGGGTTGTGTGCAAAATCAAGACACTAAACTAAATCATCTCAGCCTCCTTCTTGGGCAGGAGGTCTGGGTGCCAGGAGGGGAAAGATTGTGCAGTTTAGCCGCAACGCGCCGCACCAAATGCAACCCTAAATGGTGGCGTATTATTCACGTTGCGATAAATTTATTAGGAGCGATTTGTGGCCCCAATCGGGCATGGATTAAAAATAGACCGCAGCCGGCCCGGACTCATCCTCGTTCGAGGTCAGCGCAACGGCGCATCGGTGCGCAATTACAATAAGAGGAAAATAGCACCACTAGCCAGCCTTGTCTCGAGAAGCAAATTGCCCCTTAATCAGGCGCGGTACTAAAGTTTAATTGACCCCGGGGGGAAGCGACTTAACTGCACCTTGCGCGTGCGGCAGTTTGGTTTGGGTATCGCGCAGATTAAGCGTTTATCTCGGGTTTCATCGGGCTTGAAACCAGAACCGTTCGATTGATTTCTACGCGGTGCGGGATGACTTGGGGACATCTTCGGCCGCAGAAAACTACCGTTTCGAGCGAAGGGGAAGATGGGAGATGGAAGGTTGGGGGAGAGAAGCATTAACATAAATATGAATATAAAATATAATTTATGAAAATTATCCTTGTCATAACCTGTTCTCAGCTACGTTCATTCAGTGATGCTTTCTGCTGCTTTTATTATCTACGAAATGTCTCTTGCCTTTTGCTGAAATGTCGATGGGTTGCTTGTTTTGTGGCAAATAATAAAAAAGCCCCATCGCTTCCTAGCTCTTCCTCTTTCTCTCTCTCTCTCTCGCTCTCTCTCTGCTCTTGCTGTAAGGTAGCTCGTTTGCTAGCAATAGTTTAGCTCTATCCACCATGATCGTGGCTTCGTCTGCCTTACCCTCTGGCCGAATAGTTTATGTGACGTTCATGGCACCAAACCAAAACGGTACGGGAAGCAGTGACAGTTTTACCGCACAACAGCCTCAACAACAGATTGGAAACATTGTCGCTAAGATCGTCGCCAACTAAGTGAAGCGAGATCCAATTTTGCTAATGAGGTGTTTGACATCGTGGCGAATCTGAATGCGAAGGAAGAGAGAAATTAGTTAAAGAGAAAGGGAATTAGAAAATTGAAGATCTCTTTGAACATCTCTTATGCCACTTGTGCAAACTTTTAAAAATAATTATTTAATTACTCGTTTGCATCACAGGATGAGTTTCATCTGCCATTAAATCATGACCTCAGATTGGAGCAAAGTACGTAATTGGACTGAGTCATTGACGATCTTCTTCCGGTTATGTACCAGATCTTGTTATTGAAATGTGTGACGTTGATTGTACAATCCGAACCCGTGGCAAACCCTCCAAGAAGAACGCCAACCCGTATCATACAGAACCCTATCATGGTTCTTAACCGATGAAGAGGTCTGCGTGCGTACTTGAAGAACCCACAAAAAAAGAACACAAACCAGGCCATCGGTCGGAAGTGCTCCGAGGGAAAATGCTTAATTTAATCATGTTTTATCATAATCGTTAAATTTGAAACCGACCTAGCTCTGGGAACAAATTGTTGCTCGCGTGCACTGACGTGCATGATAGGCAGCGAAACAACGCGAAACGAGGGCAATGTGACTTTTTTTATGAACGGCAGAACGGCGCGCGCGCATCGATGTTTGGTGGGGAAAACAATGAAATGAAATGCACATTTTGCGATAAAACAATTAGCATACAAATGCCACCACCTTCGCATTGTATTTATATTGGCTGTGCAGTTGCAGAAGGCACGATCGGGTTCTGCATTGCTGGAAACGGGCAACGAGGCAAGTTTTCATCACACATGTTTGATAGCGTTTAGCGTTATCATCAACAAGGGGTACGTGCGGTGAATATTGATCGCACTAAGGTGATATTAAATCTGGAGTGTAACTGCTTATTGTTCGTGGACGTACCTTCGTTTTACTGGGAAATGAACAACTTTTTACAAGAAAATGCCCTAGAACTTGTTCAACATCCAACATGACTTTGGAGGAGGTCTTTATCTAACTATATTTCTTTAAATTAACTCTAAGTTAACAAACCGCTCGGTAAGACAACCAAGTCATCGTCCTAACAAGCTCTCAATATTTAAGAATGTAAAGAGAGCTAAATGAATAAAAACCCTATACTTCCACTTGATTGATATCTTTGCCAAAAATGCTGTCAAAAACCGTCCAGAACCTGCGAAGACTACTGACTGAGGAGAAGAGAAGAAGCAGAAAGCAATAAATAGCCTATTCCAGCTGCTACAGATACTGATGAGGCAACAACCACCAGGTAGCTTTCACTCTCAAGTAAAACACGAAAATAGATTTAATAGATTTTCAGCTTCTTAATCACGGCTCACGGCCGTTTCTGGGGCGCAGCACGAAGACGCAGCGATCCGGTGAAGCGATAGAACGCGGGAAAAGACCTGCTTGCGACGGCCGGAAGGTGTGTTAACAGCAAATCAATCGTGCTCAAATGTAAAGTAATTGTGAAACGACTGTTCAATTTACGGTTTGGCAAGAGGCAGCAATAAATCGCTCGTGAGACAACAAAAGTGAGGATAAAGTGAGCCTCATCAACATAAATTAGTCAGTGGGCAGAGAGTGGCAACAGAGGTGTGTGTGTGGCTTCATAGGCCAAAAATTCATTCACAAACTCGTTGGCTGTTGGAGATAGTTGCCAGTGCCAAGCCCAGCCCGTCGTGTTCGTGGTCGTCGTCGCTGAAACATCCAATCATCCCGTGATCCGATGATGATAATGAACATTTATGGGCGTCTTCAGACCGATGAAATATGACGAACGGAAATAGCTCCTCTCATTGTGACCTCCGATTGTGTTTTCTGATTGTTGGGTTTGGTTGTTAATTCATTCTCAATCAATTCTGGAATTCATTGAATTTTCCGCTTTGATTTGCACGATCATCTCCCGCTTTCCCACCACACGGTGGAGGGTGTGAGCGCTCATTCACAACCAGCCATCTAGCAGAGCTCTGGTCTGGTGCCAATTGTTGTGCGCCCGTGTGTCGTTTCGTGTCGGTTTTGTCACAATAAATCCACCATCCAGCTTATGATGGCGTTTTATGGTTGTTTAAAGTGTCGTTCCGTTCCGTCAGCGGACAACGGATGCCACCACCAGACATGCCACTATCCTAACAAGCGACTAAACAAGCATTCTATTCCGCCAGATTATCTTTCATTTCCGCTAGATGGCGCGCCATTGTGGCGCACTGGAAAGAAACAACACACGCCCCAACCGCCAACCAACCGACTGGGCCAACCACCGAACAAGGTGGTGCTTTTCCTACAGCGACAACCAGTTCCCTCCGTCACGGTCACACAGGACTTTCGGTCTTGTCAGCTCGTCGTTGTCGATATAGGGTAGAAATTTATTGACGGTTTTTATGGTGAACATCGAAACGACTTGTATACACACATAAAACTGCTCCGGGAGTAAGCGAAACTCATACTGGGGCCCGCACGGGTGAAAAGCACCCATGGGAAGGAGGAAATAACTCTGTGAAAGCTCCGTTCCCGAATGGTCGTCCTCGTTGCCGTAGTCCACTCGTGTCGAACCGTAAGAATTGAGGCTCTTCCGATTGGGCGTCTGGGCGGCGTATTCTTGCCTTGGGGAAAGGCAAGGCGACAACCGAAAACGCGCGCGACACACACACACACACACACACACTCCAGCGGACCCGGAGCCGCACGCAATCGAAACAAAGTGGAGACAAAAGTTCCACCCTACGGCGAGCTATCAAACGCTCATAAATTCTTTCGTTTTATAGATCCAACACCATCATCCACCGTGCCATGGGACGGAGTTTTTAACGTAACGTCCCTTTACGAGTCAGACACTTTGCTCTGTGTTTGTGTGTGTGGATGTGAGTTTGATGTTTTTTTTTCTTCAATGTTTCCTTCTTTTCCATTTGGTTGAACGACACTTTTGATGAAGATGAAGTTAACCGAGGTGCTTCGTTTGGCGTTTGTCGCTTGCAACGGCTTAGATTTTTCCTCAATGAATCGGTAAGCCCGTAAAACTCACCACCATTTGATTGGTCGCAGCGAGCCCGCATCACCGCGAGGGTTGAAGCATTTGGACGTGAAATTTATGCATGCTCTGTTAAAATCGATCGCAAATGGATTTTCGATTGTAGGATAATAAGATTTTAACGGGGCCATTTTGTGGAATAGTGTTGTTACCGTCGTCGTCGTTTACGAGTTCTTTACGATCCACCTGTTTAACTGACGCACTCGTCACGATCTTGATCGTATTTCTCGTAGCATCTCGTTGAGACAGACGAAAGAAACGGTTGCTTATCGCAATGTAAGATTGATTATTTTCTTTAATGTAGAGACAAATAACAATATAGCTCCGCCGTCATTATCTTCAGTAGGTTATAACGCGTGAAGGCGAACGGCAGGCAAGGAATTTATCAATCAGTATCCACTACGAACGAGAATAATAATAAGACCCGTACCATGATCGTCCTCGTTCCAGTGTGGGTAAAACCCTATTGCATAAAATATGTTTATTAACTATCATACGTACAGCGTTCATCGTTGGTTGTGTAGAAATAATTGCATCGTACGATTGCTGCGCCATAGAGAGTGGCCATACACGCAAACGGCAAACCCACGGCGAACCTTTGGCTCGCCTGGCCTGGCGTGTGTAAGAAATGCAGGGAATCATAGCCTCACACGGAAGTATCTTTGGAGGACGATTGCGCTGCGAAGATGCACGAGTAAGATGTATTGCAAAACGGCACAAATTGTCAACCATGGCTTTCGCAAAGGGAACAAGATGCTCTTCGATTGCAGCGCACTATGGTCGGGCATGAAGTGAAGAAGGCAAATATATTCGGTAAATTGTTACTAAAAAGAAGTTTTATGCTACATATGAGGATTTTTTTTAAAGAAAAAACTACGTGTCTTTTCTTTCATAGGACTTTAAATGGCTTTTGAATCGTTAGTCGAGGACACTTCCACTGTTCAGTGACTTTACATATTCTCAACCAAACGCGTGGTACACATCATTTACATAAACCTGGAGTATCGTATACTCTGCGACAAATGTAACATTAAAAAGTTTTCCACTCCCTTTGGACCTGTTCCGGAGCGCCAAGCTGCAGCCACATGGCAGCATGTTACTGCACCCGGGGCTGTCGCCAGTCGGTGACCGGATCGGGGCGGTGAGCACGGTACAAATTTGTTAATATGAGCGGGTTATGTTGTGCTGCTGATTGAACCACATTTTGTCCCGCCATGGATGCGTTCGGTCGGTCGTTTTGTGCAATCGTGGCCACACCGCGCACCAAGAAAACACACACACACACACACACACACATGAATGAAGCTAGCCCAGGCACGGGCCCCGATCGAACGAGAGCCTTACAACCGTAGTCTTGCAGTGCTTGTGGTTGGACCAAGCGCGACTTCAATTATAATTCGACTGTCCAATAAATTAGCCATTTGCCATCCTGTGTCCAGTCAGATATAGGAAGGGAGAGAGCGAGAGGGACGATCAGTTTTGCATGGTTAGTTCGGACGGACACCTGTGAAATTAACTTGTCCTCCGTGTTGCAACAAAACGACCAACGGTCTGGTAGGATATTTAGATGTACTTGGAACGGTCATAACTTTCATTCAGTGTCATTTCGCCGCACCGTTCCACCCTTTTACGCGAGCTCGTAACATACTCCCGGGAGTGGTGGTGGATCTTCTCTTCGGATCGTACGGATCGTGTGTGCCGCTCATCCTCCCAAGAAAAAAAAAAAAACGCAATCTTCTCGGCATCACGGCACGGCATAATCGCTCTTATTGAAATAATTGACATTTTTATTGAACTGTCGGCTAATTGATGTCTCCTTTCCATTGCGCTTTACATTGCGCGATTGCAATACTTGGGCGTTGCGCATAGCGGCTTGTAATTGATTACTTACGCTGTACGGGTAAGATAAATTATGCTGATCGAGCGCATACTACGATTTGCGCACAAACGCAAATAGCCGCTGGGGCTGGTGAGGATGGTGCCGCAGTACGTTAGATATCTCAAAAAAGCAATTTCCATATATCTTGCGTTTTCCCTTTTTATACCTTCTCCCCCCCCCCTCCCTCCCTTACAACCGCGTCATGTACGATCGGAGAAAACATCAATGGAAAGGTTGGATCGGTGGAATGGGCAGCTTTCGCCCCCCTTTCGAGAAGGAGTGAGAGGCAACAGTTGGTGATGATTTGTCGCCGAGTGGGGCGTCGCATAAGAGCACGGAAATCTAATCCTCCTCCGAACACGTGTTTTAGATACGATTTTAAATAACTTATTCCATCGATCGATCGCTCATCGATCCCCGGACCATTGGGAGCGGAGCGAGTGCAACGGGTCCCGCTTGCGCTAGAACGATCGTGCCATCGGGGCTTTGGCTCGATGTTTGGGTTGTTTGGTCCCGGTGCCCGATGTCGTTACTCCTGTTTTGGAGTCAGATTTCCTGCGCTAGATAGCTGTTCTTCCGGCGCTGTGGCCTGGGCTCCCGCTCCCAAAGAACCACACACCAAAAACCGGGCAAAAGTCACTGGAGTTTAGTTGCGAGCCGCGATCGGAGTCGCGAGATTATAATTTATGCTCGCCCAGTCACAATAAAACGCTGAAACTAATCTTTATGAATGGGAATGAATGAAATGGCCTTTGGAAACGATGAGCCTGGGATTTGCTGGGCGACGAACGGAACGGTGGTTTTGTGTGGGTGACAAGCACGCGAGAGGATGTTTTTTTTTCGGGATTCTATTCAAAACCGATTCGAAACGATCGTTAATGAATCGTTGAATAATAAAGTGGGATGTTGGTTATTTCTGGGGCTTGAATTTGGGGGTTTTGTGCTGAAGAACGCTGAGTGGCTGTTATAAATATGACAAGCAGGACTTGCAATAAAGATGACGGTTCGTAGAATACAGGCCTACAAGATGCTAACGGAAGCGCAAGGTGCGATAACACCAGCTAAAGCGAAGCCCTAAAGAAATACAAGCACATTCTTCGCAAACACCTTCGAAGGTTGCGTTTTAAAACTCGGTAGCGTTGCATTCCAATTGTACTGTTTTTTTAATTTATCGTGCCTCTTTTTTCTTTGCTGAAGTCTTTTCTGAAGAAGTTGATTTGATGAAAATTTAAATTATATTCGATTCCACGAATAAAGAGAGCTCAGAATCAGAAGTTCTTCGAACTGTCTCGCACGGAATATCATCTCGAAGTAGAAAAAAAGGAAACAACGTAGATAGAAACAAACACGACTCGTAACGTTTACCCAACCGGAGTGACACATTCGAAATTGGTGGAGGATGAATAATTTTAATTTACCACCAACGTCATAACGATAACAATCGAGCAAATTATTGTTACTGTTATTGGTTACGGTGCCGTTCGAGTATTTACGATACACCAACGGCACCGATGAGCATATCTGTAAAGGTCAAACAATGCAATCTCGGCCTTACGACTAGCTCTGGTTCCGTAGAAGGCCTACGTGGAAATAGGCAATTCCACTCCTACACGACTATCACCCATCACCCCGAAAAGCAGACCCACCGTCATATCTATTGGCTTGCAAAAGAATGGACTGGTTGTAGATTATGTTGCAAGTAAATCATAACCACGATAACGATAACATTGTAGCTCGGAAAAAGTTTCACGATTAGAGCTGCTCAGGTCCAGCAGACACGGGCGCCAGTGCAGCTGTCATCTTCAGGTCCCGTCGATACGTGTACAGGCTGACGTCGTTGTTTGCAGACGTCATTCGGTGGACTCCCTCAAGACACCTCTTGCCTTTACACCGCTCCTGCATATTTATATTGCAACTAGTGACGTGTTGGTGGAAACAAAAAAATATATAAACCATCCTCTCACCAGCAGATACCGAATGCCGCACAGTTGCAACTGTTGCGTGAGAATTAAATCCTTGCTGCTGCTGTTGCTGCAGGATGAGTCCTGCACGCGGGGACGCGAGTCGTCGCAACCCTTCGAACGTAAGGTCTCGCGAGTGCGTATTGCGATCCCTGTAATTTACTTCCGCAACCGGAACGCTGCAGTTGAACGAGTAGGCGTTGCCTTCGTTGTCACGGAGCTTCCCTTCCGCGTGGGGTGACGGTGCGGACGCAAGGGCACACAATCGAACGATGGAAAGACGTGTGGCCCTATCAGCGCCAAACACGGGAATTAATCATGTTTGTTTGTTTGTCTCGGCACCGTTCGGAGGTGGGCTGCGTTAGGGAGGACTGCCATCCGAGGGCATTGCAATTTTCCGTCTATCCTATCCGTACTGGGCTGCTTGAGTGATGTATCAAGTTGATCGGAAAATCTGGTCTCTCTCTCTGCCTTTCAGTGGCCGATAAAGCGGAATTGTTAAGCGAAGGAGCTTGGCGAGATAATGGGAGCTGCGGAAAAGCGTTACATTGAAATCAATATAATAACCATGCTCGTCAATCGCGGACGACGTTCGCCGTTGTCGTCAGTGTCCTCGGCTCATTGACGTCTTTCGGGCCGGTATCCCCTCGCCCTGTCCCATGTCCCTTCCACTGGCACGTCTTTATGAGGCATCTCGAATTGCTGGCGGCGCACGGCAGAAGGCAACTTTTCATTTTGATGATATCGATTTATCCTTTTCAAGAAACGCCCGAACACTGCCACACAATAGACGGAGGAGATCGAGGCAAAGCACAGCACAATCGCCCCGACTCACACACACACACACACACACATACAATAAGGAACGGTGTAATGCTAATGGATTTTCCCGAGGACGGACCGGCCCGAAAGCCTGCAATTGACAGCTTTTCCTATAGGCATTTCCCCGGCTTCTGTTACGCAACATTGTACACGGTTCGTGGAGCTTCGGACCGCGATGCTGCCGTTGCTGCGTGTTATCGCACGAGGGACAGTATCAAGCATGTGTGTGTCTGTGCGTTCGGGTGGACGGATTTTTGAGCGCACACCTTCGAGACACATTCGGTGGCGAAAGATACGCGCGGGAGCGTAAATGGCCGCGAGGCAAGTGACAGGCTTTTAAAATCCCCCGGTAGCCAAACCTGCATCGTATCGATCACTGTCACTCATGTTGTAAACCGCACAGAGCTCTTGGCTGGCGAGCTGGAAACGGGCGCACCAGAAGCTCATGCCGCGCTAAAGTAAACGTTCAATTAGAAGGTGCAAAACGGTTCGTCAGCTTGCTCAAGAAACAAAAACATTGTTCCGAGGGCATCAGGCACTAGGGACTGGGAGGCATTCCCAAAGTCATTGACACACACACAATAACAACAACAACAAGTGTCTGACCTGTGTAGCAGGGTGTTTATGTTCCCGGACGATCCTTCGCGCGCCTGGCTACGAGAAAATGCGTAGGGACGTGTTCGTTAGGCGTCGACAGCAAACACACGCCATACGTGCACCGTCCTCCGGGGTCAAAAGAGACGGAGAGCGAGGGAGAGCGCCCAAACTAAGGGCAGCGTAGTTGGGTGATGTAAAAATAACTACATCAGTATTGTCTTTCTGTTTTGCTTGCTGATGTATTTAGTTTGATGATCGAATTTCTCGCTGCTAGCGTTCCCAAAATGTTGCATCTTTGGAGAAGCGTTTCGCTGGGAGCTGTCGATCGCATCAGATCGGACGCAGATTGGAAGAGATTAATTGAGCTGTCGTGCGATAAGAAACTTTGAAACCATTTGACGAACTACCTTCAACCTGCTTGCTGGTGAACTGTCCATAAAAGCGCAGAATATTTTGATGTTGGGCATGGTCAGAGGTTTCTAATCTTGGGCAGTATCTACTCAGCTCGGAAGCGAAAAGACCTTGGATAATATCAGCAGCAGAGCCTATCGTGATGGAACTTAATTACTCATTTGCTTGCCAACCGTTTAACTACTAACCGGGCACTGGCGATTGCCTCCGGGAAACTGTTTCACACAGTCGCACAAATCTAGTTCTGCCGCACGCTACGTTCGGCCCCGATATGAATCATTCCAACCCATTAGGAGCGGTCCGGCACGATTTGCTTAAAATTATCGATCAAGCTCATGTCGGTGAGTAGTTTAGCAATTAAAAAGTCACCCCGTGCGGCACCTGCTCACCATCGATCATCGTCGCCGTGGTGTCGGGCGCGTGGAAAGGATGTGGTCCGGTTCGCTAGCTCTACCCTAGGCTGCGGCACCCGGGCACGGCTAATGATGACATCCGATCAATGTCAAACAAGATGTTTTACGACAGATCTCTATCGGAAGGCAATAAATTTAAATCAGCTTAGCTCCCCGCCCCGAATCGACCCACCGAACCGCGTGCCGGGCCGACCAACCATCTGCCGGGCCGGGCGGAACATGGACATGGACGTGAGATGGAAAGTGGTTTCAGGTGGCTCGATATCCTTTCATTTACATTTCATTTCCATCCCGTTTCGTGGGCACTCGCTGGCGCGGTGCGACGCAACCCAGCATTTGTTTATCAGCGAAAGGAAATAAAGAAGCCCAGTGAGTGACAAACAGATTATCGCGCATTTGAATAATGTGTCACACTTCTTTCTCCTCTTCGTCCGCTCTCTCTCTCTCTCTCTCTGTCTATCTCTCTCTCTCTCTTTATGTCCGCTCGTATTCGGTCTCAATCAATCCCGGTGGACATCGAGATGTAATCTCTGGAAGTTAGACCCATTCCAGTTTTTCTTCGTCCAGTAGTCAATCGGGAAGTGAGTACACGACGCCACTGGACCAGGTTGGAACTGAAGAAGTCAAGAAGTCAAGCATAGAAAACAGGAAAGCAGGAAGCCGGAACACGTCTGTTGAGGAATGATCGAGCTGCGTTTGGCAGAAGAATCGTTGAAGAGTGAGTGATTGATCGCTTCTGTTCTGCTCGCTTGCGGTGGAACAACTAATCATCACCTGGAATTATACCTTTAAGAGGTATTATTGAATTAAATAAAGTGTTTTACTGTTCCAAAACATTTTGAATATTTTAAAATAAATTAAAAATAATAGATTCTGACGAATGGTGATCCTTGATATGGATACATTGTCGTGGCTTAGGTGTCCGCAAGGAATGCAAAGAATCGTGTGAGGTTCTGTGTCCCGTTTGCTGTCAATTTACGCCCATTGATGTTTGCTTCTTCGTCACAAGTGATGAATAAAACATCTCACAGTGCTCAAACGCGTGCTTTGGATATTCTTCAAAAGTATCACAAACTTAAAACAGACAGTTCAAACGCAAAAGGGAAGGATTTGGCAGTCGTCGCTTGCAGTCATTATTATTTTCATCGCGTATCAATATCGATCGAAAGCTTTTCAGACCAGATTGTTGCTTCGTTTTGTGCTTTATTTTTACCTTCCTGCATAACGCTCACAACGATGGAAGGATGGGGACGCAAAACCTTAACGAGAGAAGTGCGCTCCTTGCTTCGATTATGACGAACGAAGGCCCCGGACGAATCGAAGTCAGTGGGTGTCCTCAATAAATAAGAAGCCCAATCGAATGAGTGACGAGCGACAGGAGCGAGGGGAGGTGCTTGTGGGAAGGTTTTACAAATTTAATTAAAAGGCCCTTCTCCGCTCGCACCACACGCCCTTCCCGGTTTAAACCAAATTAGATCAATTTCTTGAGATGCCATGACCGCTCCTTGATTTGCCTATCGCTAGCAAATCGATCGGAATTTGGTCGTGCAACACCTCAGGGAACCTCAGGCTGCCTGTTGTGCGTGGTGGCAGCGGAGTCTTTAATCAGCCAGCCGATCGGGTCGTGAATTCAATTAAGACATTTATGGTTACTAATTAACTTGGGCAGATTCGCCAGAGTTTTCCGCTTTTGTAAATGAACCGAACCTATGGGCCGGGTGTAATCGTTTTCTGATAAGGTACGAGAAAAAGGCCGCCTAAAGAGCCAACGTCAGCCATCGCGCCATTTTTCCACCAAAGGGAAAACTCGTAGCGAAAAACTTGTCGGGTCCATTTGTGAAGCGAAAACCGCGCCACCGATCGAACGGTTGACGTCTGACAGTCTACCGTGACCGATGGCGAGTTTTCCAACCGATCACTTCAGCGCACATTCCTCGGCAGGATGCGTTAATGCTCACGGGATAATTAATTACTGTGCCGGTTGGGCATGGGGCGGGAGACAAGGCAACGCTGCGCGAGTCGCGGGAAGATTAAATGAACTACGAATGACCACCGGCCGTGTGTCTTTTGCTTTACCATTTGCTGCGCTGACTGCGCAAACTGACGTGGACGACATTCTTCAGCAGCAGCAGCAGCCGCGATTGCAGAAAAAGCACACTTTTCATTCGATCAGATCGCGAGTGTCTACCACCGTTTAGGTCAGCCGAATGCCGCCAAAGACGAAAGACGAGCGTCCGCCCGGAGAGCTTGTGTGCCCCGTTTTGTGGCAACCCGATCTTGACGTAATTAATTAGAGACTCACGATGCGGAACGACCCCGGGGGCGGCTAACTGGGGAAAGGAACCGAGGGGGCTTTCCGATTGCAGAACTATAAACTGACACACGGACCTCCCCGTCAAGGGAGGGCTAGAAGTCGGGGCCTGAAGTTGTGGCCGGCCGGTCGGGCACGGTACGTGCAATAAATAATTCATTCGAACGCCAATCTGGTCGATATTGGTTGGTCCGAAATCTGGTTCGTCGAGGTCGGTGTAGTTCTTTGCTGTTTTGCTGTTTTATTTTCACCCCTCCCCCCGAAATGTGGGGGGCTTGGGGTAAGCGGGAAGGTATTTATATTTTGCACAATAAATTATTTTTCATCACATCCAATGACTTCCCACTCGGCTTCTTCTGTGGCGTGGTGGATGGAGTTCTTTTTTACTTCAGCTACCTCACGATCGATTGATCGATTCTGCGACACACACACACACAGGGCGATCGTTGTGGTCCATCGTGGAAGCTCATTAGACAATGCGGTTGGCCACAGTTTGGCAGCAATGCGGTAGGTTTTCGATTTGATGTCTTTCACTGCAAGGATGCAGAATGCAATGGCCGTTTATTGGCTCGAAACATAACTAATAGCTCTCCTTTCATTGAAGAAATGAGTAAAAATGTCGCAATAGTATGATTAATGTGTATCTAAAGTGTATTTCCAACAGTTCCATTTGGTCCATTTGCACTGATTTGTGCATCCTTGTTTAGTTTGTGAAAGCTATCCATAAGGAATGTGTCCTCCCGAGCAAAACAACTCTACGCCGCGAAAGTAAGAGCAAAAGTACACTTCATTTGGCCCACATAATTACAGCGAAACAAACCTAAACACGCCAATGACCTCGATCACATTCTAGGATAATCTAGTGTGCGATGGGAAATAAGTTCATTAAGTCGTGGCTGGGATATCGTAATCTGTGTTGGTGGCCGTTGGAGGGCACATTTCCTTCTTGTTTTGGGAAATCACGACCGAAATCGCATAAACAAGGGTGAAAAAGGTCGATGAGTCAGTGAGAAAAATCGGTGCAAAAGTTTGTCTCCCCCTCGCTTTGAAGGGTGTTTGTAATGTTGCGCCCCTCTCTCTCCCTCTCTCTCTTCTGCTCTTTCCGATGCGTCTAGGGATTGGGAAAGGGAAACAGTTTTATTCGATGGAAATCCATGCTGCAAACGTATGCTGCTCACTTTACACTGATTCAATTTCCCTCGCATTTCCTGACTCGTTGGGGTGGTTGGAAGGGAGCAAAACTCGTGTAGGTGTTGGAAGATTCGGAATATGATAAAGTTTTTCGATAAATGTAGTGTCAAAACATGATTTTTATCCTCTATTATATGGAAGGGATAGATATGGAGTAACGAACTATTTTTTACTTTTTTTATAGATACTTTGAGCCAATTGGCCTCATTCGCCTCTTTAAGAGTAACGCACTCTATTCAGTCGTTTTAATTTTATTGAAAAAATATATGTATTGAGTGTAGCACATTTGCTTCCAAGTAAAACAAACATAAGGAATATTTCCAAACATTTCATCGTATTACTCCTCAACGTTGCTTCCTGCTGCATTCCACTCACCCCGACCCAGGCTAACAAACTACCCTCGAGGGAAACTTGTTACCCTTATTGAGTTAGGAGGTAAACCACTTCCCTTTTCTGCGGTCTGGAATCAACTTTACTGCCGTGGCAACGGTGGTAGAGATTCCTATAAGATAGAGTAAGCCTGACACTGAGCGTTCTCATAATTAAATGAGATGATCATAATAAAACGATAATGATCCTTGGCAAGGGTGTTACTTTCTCAGGAGAAAAGCAGCGTTCGAATGTAAGGGCTGGGTGACTGGTGTGTTTGTATTGCATATACGGAAGGCAAGCACCTACCCTCCCGGCAAAAAAAAAACTCTCCCAACCCAAGTGTGATGATGAGCGGCAATGATCTATTTACGGTAGAAAATCCTTCATCTCGGGCGCTCTGCTCTGCGCTTTGCGGTTAACCCCTCGGCCTTATTGAATTTTCCGTTGCCGCCCTGCGCCAGTACGGTGACGTTGATAGCATTGATTTATTCCCAATTTTCAGCAGCACACGGCGTACGCGGTGAATGCTCAACACGTGTTTTAGGCCTTGGTGGGGGCTTAATGTTCTCGTTGGTCGTCGCCGTTGTCGCCCTCGTCGGGTAGGTGAATCGCGCGAGCAGGTTGTCCTGTGTGTTTTATTTGTGATTTTTATGGCGTTTGCCACCACCCAACCCGACATACCCAACACACCCTCCACACCCGATCCAGTTCCCTTCGGTGTGCGGTGTGCGTTGTTTAAGTTTTTTAATTAAATTATTCGTTTTTCCTTTTTAATAAACCCTGCCCGTGAATTTGACAATGATTTATTGGACATCCGTCGCGCGTCGCCGTTCGCTTGGGTTCCGAGTCCCATTCCCATGGGAGGTGCTTCTTTGGCCGGCCCTGCTTTTCCCAAACTGAATGACTTTGGGTCGCGACCACAGCCAACATGCAATGTGCTTTCGTAGCACTGGATGTGTTTTCGGAGTTCATCAGATCAGGTGAACCTGACACTAGATCGCTGATGTTTGATAGCAGCGAAGCTAGAATTCAATAGAAAAGCAGGGTAATAATTCTTTTCAAACGAAAGGGGTAAACAAAGTATCGAAGTTCATGTGTTCATTTTAACCACGCCACGTTGTTGATCCACAACATTAACAACATCGTGTATAATACCCGATGAAAGATCAATCTACCAACGGGTCGGAACGAAGCAAAAGTGTTAAACTATCGATTCCGGCGCGAGACGGACGAACGATATTAGTCTCATTCCAGGCTCGTATTTTTATTTTATTCTGAACAGAACACAAGCACACAAATACACACACCCCACAGGGACGCGGTGATTGATGATGTTGAAAATTGTCGTTCAGCGTCGAAAGGGAAGACAAAGTGTGACTTTTACCCTTCGTTTTCAACCACGTTGAGTAATAAAACGCGTGCGCCTCCCCCCCACAAAAATCATTCGAAAATTTGGATTTAAACGATATGTAAACTCATTGTTGATGGATCGGATAAGCGTCACAGGATAATGGTGTAATTTAATATAATTTTAAAATTATCTATCCAGCTTGACTTGTTGTAGCAGACTGTTTATTGAAACTATTGCCTAACCCCTCCTGACTTCTGCCCAGCGACACCGACACCGACAAACCCCTTTTATTTGCAAATACAACAAATTGGTAAACCGACAAAGAAACACCATATTAATGGGTTCTATTCTTCACTCTGATTTGTTGCTTTGTGTAGCGTTTCGATTTCATTCGAGTTCAGCATGATCAACATTTTGTTTTCTGTATGGCCTTGGAGCATTGGAGCCCCATTTGGCCGCCAGCGGCCATCCTCTCGACTCCAAAGGGGACTATGGCTCAACATAGTCCCAGTGCTTGCAGAGCGCTAGCAGCAGAAAGAAATAACCCAACACACACACGCACACACCCAGAGAAACCATTTCTACCCATTGTTCAATTATCGATCCATTAGTAGGCGTTGAAACAGAACGAATTGCTGTGTTATTAATTTTATGAACGTTTGCCTACCGGGCCCGTTGCCGAGGACTTACCGGGCCAATGTGCGGCACCCAAAAAAACAACCCCTGGTCATTATGTTATCTCATCTTTTCTCTCCATTTCTGCAGGTTTAGAATGATGCTGAGGGTGATGATGATGATGATGATGATGCTGGTTCGCCGAATGGCGGCCATTTTCCTTTGATCGGTCAAACGCGGATAGTGCTGCGATCGCAGCGAAAAGGGAAAGACGCTCTGTCTGCCGTGACTGTGCAGGGATCGTAGGGCGTGTATGTGTGGTGTGTGGTTACTCCGTCGCCAGAAGGTCTCTCCTGGAGGATACATCCCACCAACAGCGGTCAACATACACACACACACACATACCGAAAGAGATATGAAGGGAGCGAGAGAAAGCCTGGTGCCGGAGATCCCCGTGGATGCGCGGATTCCCACTCTGTAGACACCCTCCGGCGATGTCGATCGCTGCCGAGCTGGCTCTTCCGGGAGATGGCCGGGGAGTTTGGTACCCTCCCCCCATTATTGAAGGGCTGCTCGGTACCGCTTGCCGGAGGGTCTGGGAAACATAAAGCAGACATGCTGTCTACGGTTGGCGTTCGCTCTTGCTGTATCCCTGTGTGCAGGCTGGTTTGGCGCGCGCGCGCACGTACGCGCCAGATGCAAAGCGGAAAGCACTCGGGAAAGGTATGTTGGGAACATAATAATATTTATGCTGTATCTTTTCCATGTTTCTTCAACGTATGCATCGGTCCGTGTGTATGTGTGTGTGTGTATGTGTGAATCTGGAGCACCACTGGAGAGCACGGAAGCACGCGACATACTCTTGCGTACGACTACCACGAAGCAAGAAGGATGTGCTCTTGTTAGCGCGTACAAGAGCCTCCTGCTCGCCAGCCTCCTCTCGATTCTTACCTATAAGCTGCTAACAAGTGACTCCACCGTACTACGAGCACACTCCACCTACTTACCAAAGTGCAGATAAAACAAACATAAATAAACAAAAATAAATGAATAAAATGAATTATGCGCTCGAATAGGTTCCTGCCGAGCTGCTGGGCCGGGCCAGCTGGAACTGGAACGCGTTTTGGGGCGTTTGGAGTAGTGAAGATTTGTTGGTTTGTTTTTTTGATGTGTTAGCCTGACGATTGAGAACTAATTGCTTTAGACTTCCTGTCGCTCCGGTACTCCGGCACTATTGGAGCACTATTGCAACTCCAGCAAAGAGAGGGAGAGAGAGAAAGGGGGGGGGGAGTTTGCGGAAGAGTTTACCGCGTGGTTTGTGCTAGTTTTATGCTACCTCTCAACCTGGCGGAGTCGTTCGCCTTCGATCGGGGCAGGAAATCGGAAACCGAATGATAGATTTATGATCTCACACTTGACGAGCCTGTGTGTGAGTGTGTGTGTGTCGATGAGCTCGATCGGACAGGTTTGTGAAACCTGGAGCGCATCCTCTCTTCCGCTCCCACGTCCCCATACTAAAAGAGTCACCCTGGGAAGAAGTTCAACACAATCAGTGCCTGCACAAAGTTTGATTTAGCAGGTTTTGACTGATTTTTCTTCGTCTTCTCTCAGATACACAGATACGAATCGAGCCGTGCAGCGACCCATAAATGGAGCATATCAGATAAAAAAAGTAGCCGTGTGTGTGTATGTGTTTGTCTGCTAGATCACGTCACGGTCTCCCCGTGGAGGTTCACCTCAGCAGCCGCGAGGCCCCGGACAAGGAGTCGAGCTGATTGATTTACGACCGGAGGGGTCATTCGATTTTATTTGAAGCCTAGCCATGGATGGACCATTATTTCTCGATCTCTTCAAATGTCAATACACTACACCGCGACCACCGGTCTCCTCTTCCCCTCCCTTGAGATCGAGAGTTGGAGATAGAACCGTCAGTGATACTTTGTTCGTTTGACAGATTGTTTAGATAATAGCGCCGGTTCGGTTTCGGTGTCGATTTTTGTTGCCCGATCGGATCGATCGACTCGATCGTATAACCAGGCCGATTGTGGTGTGTGTGTGTCTGTGTTTGGGGAGGATTGTTTGTTTTATTGATATTAAAATTAAAGTTTGTTTTCAAAACTCGTCACCCTAGCATGTACGCTTTCCATCATCATGGCGACTGTTTATTTTGATACCTCTTGTATCGCACTTTCCAAATCAAAAAAGCTAGTTTATCCCTATTTCACTGTGGCTCCTAGCTGTCTGCATGTTTTCTCTCTTGCGCGGTGAAACTAAAGCGCAAGGCAACGTGGCTCGCATCGAATTGTGTTTTGTTTCTCCAATCTATGTCTATTACTGGAGAACAGCAGCTTGTTGTACCTTACATTTCTCATACGATCGGGAAGGAATTCGCTTTGTGTGCGGGCTTTCCGAAGGTCCCAATAGGTTCCACACCACACAAATACATCATCTCAAATAGTGAATAATTAATAACGTCACTTTTTGTTCCTTTGTTTCCTTGTTTGATGTTTTCCCATTTTCTATGGGTGCGCAAACTCGGTTGGTCAAACGCTCTCTCTGCACTCGATGACCAGTGCAGCTGTTTTGTGTGGCTGACCGACCATTTGTCAAAACCGAACCCATAGCACGCTAGAAAACAATTCCTCCGTTTGCAGCCTGACGTCAAGAGAGGGCAAGATGGCAACAATAGCAACACAAGAGGTTGTTTGATTCGGTTATCAAACGCTTTTTTATGTTTTTTAGCATCACAAAATGTTTGAGATAATGATTTTCTACGTGTGAAAAGAATGGCCTTTTTTGTATAGCGTCCGCGCTAGATGCATAAGCTTCAAATAGGAATTTAAGAAGCTTCTTTAAATGAAACACTTCCCTGTACAAGGAATCCACCCTTAGCAGTAAGCCGATGTTTAATCAGGTTAAACATCCAGACGACCCTGGTTGGCTTTTTGCATACGAATCAAACGGGAGAACGCCACGGCACCAACGATTCCGTAATCCGATTAGCCGGGGATCTGCAAACAGACAAAAAAAGGACCAAAGCGACAAAACGGCGACTAAACGCACACTCCCGAACGCCCGGAATAGAGAGAGAGAGATATCAACGCAGGATAGGGATCGGATCGGTTACGAAAACAACCAATAAACTAGGATCATAGAATCAATAGCACCGTCGTAGAACGCACTTTTGTAAACTAATCAGCTTTTCAGTGTTCTCCCTCCATTTACCCGACGCCAGTGGAAAAACAAATTAATTGAGATTATGCGTCCCTTTGGGAATCGCGGACTTTTAATTGACTTTGGTGCGCAGTGGTGTGGAATGGAATGCTTTGTGCCAATCGGACGGAAATGGTCCAAAATATTTGCCCTTCCGCTTTGCGAGGATTCTTGCATTCTTACTTTGGGGGACCCATTTCGCGCCCTTGTTTTTTTTAGTAACATTTAACGTTCTTTTAAAGTAGCAGCTTCACAACTCTATCCAGTGGGTGATGTAACATCTCGTATAGCAATCGTCTCACCTAAACTGTTTGGGACAAAATGAGTAAAAACAGAGCTACATTGTTTCCGGCAATATCCGCTGCGTATCCTCGCTGTACTGTGGGATCTTTCACAGCAAGCCAACTACTTCTTCGTCGTCCGTTGTTTCAGCCCTCACATTATTCATCCGGCGAAACGATAGCGTGTTGGAAGGTGGACGTCGTGATAGTATCGCGAAGGCGACTCGAATGCTGTGCGAAAGCATATTTTCCCCGTTTTCCGAGCGCTGCTGAGTCAATAAAACTGCCCAAAAAAGTGCCCCATCGCTAGTAGATCTCCCCAAGTGATGGAAGCCATTGGAAGCCGCGGCTCAGGACGTGATTTTTTGCTTGTGTGCCGTGTGTGTGTATGTGTCGTTATATCCCCCCCCCCCGTTAGAGCCATATTGGCACCGAAGGAAGCACGCCTAGAAAAGATGCTTTCGCGCTTCCTGCTGCTGTCAAACGACACGTACGAACACGGGGCCCTTCCTCACGGAAGCGACCAGCGGTGGTAACCACTTTGGCCGTCGTTTGTTACGGCCACTGGCATGTGTGAGAAGCGAAGCGATTGCCAAATTTATGTATCCTCACACCGATTTCGATGCATATTGCGAGCGTTTGCTTGTTTTTTGTTTTGCTGTCTAAAACGAACGTTACGAGAGAGTGCGAGAAGAGTTACGATGTGATCTCCATTTTTATGGGAATCCCGGGGTAGGAAGGTGGCCAACACGCGGCACGAGAAGTAGTATATCTTACAAAAGGCTCCACTTCATGGAAGATGGACTGTTGCCATCGGGTTTCCCCGTGTTGTTTTGTAAGTAGCTATTTGGGAAATATTTTTCACACGAAACTACTGCCACTTACGGCATTCTCTAGGAGCAGCGCAGTGCTTCACCGGGAGATTGATGATTGTTTATGGTTTTTTGGAGGTAAACGAAGTGATTTAGCTATTCTAAGGAAACATTTGTAAGCAGAAATAGGGACCGGGCACAATCGGGTGTAAGGTGTCCTTTTCGTGTGACGATCAAACCGTTGCACAAGGACGATCCAAACGGGTCACTTTGTGCTTTTCCGAGGGAGTCCGAGCTCGGTATCATTTATCCTTCAACCTTTTCGCATTGTGCCCGTGCATTGTTGGGCGAGTGTATGGCTCTTGCGCACGATCATCAATCAATGCAGTGCGGGGAAGGATCTGTTTCCCGCCGCCGAACCATACCTTCGATCAAGTGTGTCTGTCCGTCACGGCGTCCGTTAATAGACGTTTAATGATCATGGTACGACAATGGTAATGGTAGTTGAAATGAATTGATTGAAAGGTTGGCTCTTGACGAATGCTTGTTGCACTCAATTGTTACACAATGTCTTGGGGAAAAGGTCCTTCAGCGAAGCGTAATGATCGCTAAGATACAGCTTCCAAAAACCGCAAGACGGTGCTGCGGTCCGTAACGATTCGTGGAACACAGTTTCGGTGAGAATTACTTATCTCTCTGGGCTGCTAAATTGCTAAAGGAAGCGGCAAAATGGTGTTGCGGTCGTTGTGGTGTCTATGTGGCCCACGTTCAATAAATCACGCATCATTAAACTTCAATTCAAACAACAGCGACCGTTCGGATGGGAAATTACTGAGAGAGAGAGAGAGGCAGAGAAGAAAAAACACATGCAGTCGCGCAAGGACATTGCTGCGGCGCACTTTCACGACCAACAGCAAGCGAAAAAAAGGGGGAAAACTGTCCCTGTTCGTGTGGCCGTGTTCATCCCCTTAGCATCCTTCGCCACGATACTTTTCTTCAGCAGCCCACTTCGCCCCCGGAAACAGGAAACGATTCATAACTGGTGGACGAATCGTTATGAATCATAAAGTAGCATCCTTGTTTCGCCCTCGGAGGATGTCGTGCAACCCCTCGGCTCGCTCCCACTCATCGTCGCGGCGTCCCCTTCCGGGCTGTTAGCATGCCTCGATGCAGCCGTCACAGCATTGCATTATGATGATGATGATGGCGTTGATCGCACTGCTACTGACGATGATATTTATGAGTTTCGCACAAGTCGGTATGGTAAGACACTGCGCACAGAACCGCTCGAATGCATCCGTGCGGCACGTGTCGCTAGGCCGCTTGCGCTAACCCTAAAATGGAACAGAAGAAAACAGAAGAAAGTATGCCACCAACACTTATAGAAATGTAATCCTTCGTTGCTTACACTTATTAAAATATTTATTTATCACACACATCCTTGATTCACTGGGCCACAAGGCTAGTGGAAGGCAAACAGCAGTGGCACGTGTGGTTTTAGTTTGAATCTGCGTTCGAATCCTGCAAGCAAAAGCATCTCCTTTTTTACATCGAATGAAAAATGAATGTGTCACTCATTTGGTTGCGCTTTTCATTAAAAAAAATAATAAAATGTAATTTCGTGGTTCTACAATTAGCAATCAAATCAAATGTGACGCAACCAGCTTCCATCCCGTTGCGACAAAGCCGAATGCAATTTCAATCACATTACAGCTGCACAAAAGAAGGCGAAAAAAAAAAAGCACAATCCAGCCACCCCGTCGATGGAAAAGTATGAAAAATCATGTTTTTGATTTTTGAATAAATGACAGCAAGCTTTTCAGCAAGCGCTTAATAAAAATTGTAAAAAACAGCCCTCCCACACCTGCAGTCACTGTGACAGTTATGGAGAAAATGGGTCTACGAAATGAAATAATCACAAACCATCCATCGGTTGACGGCACTGCATTCCTCTATCCTCCCCCCACCCGAGTGCAGTTGCACAGTGGCCGGTGCATGGGTGGTGCACGGGAACATGGCGCGACAACCCACTGAAAAATCTGTTTGATATAATTCAATTTGCTCTCCACCGGTCGATTGTTGTGCCAATAGCCGACACATCCTTCCAATTTTGTCCTGCGTCTTTTTTTTCTCTCTCTCTGCTAGAGTATTATTTGTCCATTTACATACCCCACACCGTTAAGGGGGAGCATAAAAAAGGGTCATGGAGGGGGCAACCCCCAATCCCGACATGGTTGTCCAAGGCCTGCCGATGACTGTTGTCGTAATTAAATATTTTAAAATGTGTTGTTATCAGTTCGACATGCAGTTTGGCCATTGTTTTGTGCGGCCCGCAGTTATATTGTGCGTGCCTACGTGCGTGTGTGTGTGTGTGCTTTCTTTTATTTTTCATCTCTGCTTTCGCGTCCATCCCTTTCCGCGGCACGCGTAATTGTTCTCCCTTTTTGATAAGCTTTTTTTGTCATTTTTAATGGATGTATTTTATTTTTGCTCGTAACATGCCCTAAAAGAAGGGAGGAGGGGGGGATTTCGGGAGAGGATCATATCGGTTGATTGACTGCCATTGACCTGTGGCTAGCAGCCCCTCGTGCCATCAATCTTTGACACGAGTGGTGGGGGTGTACCATAAAAATGCATTTTTATTGCCATTTAAACGGTGAATGATGCGTTTTTTTTGTGTGTGCATCATTCACTATCCTGCGTGTGCCTGCATCTGCATTTTGCGTTCTAACAGCGGGTGAAGCAAGTGAAGAGATTGTCGTACTTTTATTTGTGCATTCACTTGGGCCAAATGGGAAGCTCGTTGCTGCGCAGCGGGGCGTGCAGCTCGACCGATAACGAGTTGATTGAGAACGGGTCAAAGTGGTAGCAAAATATGGCACAATAATTCAATTATGATGAACCAGCCCGCCCACCCCGGGCCTGATGGGTGGCTCAAGACACTGTTGACACTGTTGAGCGCGTCAAAAGGGCAAACAGCAGCCCTGTTCAGAAATGCTCTAATCGTGCTGTGAAGTAAATCACACCACAAACGAAACAGAAGAAGACGCATAAATGGGTATGGGACTGTTCAGAATCGCGTCCGAGCTGACTTTACATTCCAGGTCGACACGCTCGTTCGATTCCCGCTCCAGCACGGGGCTTTTGGGTGTTTTGATACAAATTTATTATCCTTCCATTCCCCTGCTGGACCAACTACACACAAACACACTCCAACATCGGACGAACTCCTCAATCATGTTTAAAAACCCTTCGATCACTCATAAATGCCGTGAATCGTAACGCGATCGTGATGAATTGGGAGGACACGGGAGGGGGGATTCCATTGGCCCAACTAAGCCCAATCTGGGCCAGGCTAATTTTCCTGGAAGGCTTTACAAATTTATCTAACTTCGTTTCGGGCCCACAACCGCCGCATCCTTCATCACCGCTCACCGAAAGGAGAACAACAGATATGATAATAAAATTAAATCGATCTTTCCACTCGCTCTCTCCCCCCGTGTTATTCATCCCTTTTGGATTAAACTACCCAAATAAAAGTGGAATGGCGATCTCAAAACACCACCACCATCAGCACCACGAGGTGAGGTGATAGCGAGCCAGATTAGAATCAGATTGCCTCAGATAAGTGACGCGGGTGCGACAGGGAGATCCCGGGGAAGGATCGAATCCAACGCAGGGGTTAGGATCTAGACCGGTTGGAATTCGGTGGGTTCGGAGAGCTCCGAGCTGAGAGGGCAGAAGAGGGAAAATATCTGTGTCTGTGAGTAACGTGTTTCAATATTTATTTTATTATTAATGACCATCGGTTTTATTTATGCTCCAGACTTTGGGTCGTCCACCGATCCCCGCTCCGGGTCCATCGGGGTGTTTTGGATTCATTTTTAGACGCTACGCTTCGTTTCGCATCTTCCCCACACTTCCCCCTTCGAGGGATCGTTGCAGAAATTAAACAAAAACCTCGCAAACATGCAGATCGCGAATTATGATGGCGATGTTGTTTTTTGTCATCCGTGTGCAGCGGGCTGTGCAGCAGCAGCAGCGGAATAGCAAGACAAGGTCATCCGCGTACCGGGCCGCCACCAAACTCGCTCGATTGGCGTGATTTGTTTCTGCCTGAAGTGGTGCATCCTGCTGCACCGAGCACGGGGAGGAGCAGTGCTCGAAACACTGAATGCATAGCTAATTTCTCTCCAAATTGTAATATATGACTTTTTTAAATGTCTTATGCTCATCGAACACGATCGGCTGGGCTGGGTTTTTTTCTTCTTCTTTAAAAGTCAAATATTGTTAATCCTTCTGCTCGAATTCGTCTGCCAGCGGTTTCGAAGGAAGGAGCAGGAAAAAAAGGGAAGGTGCAAAAAGGTGCAAAAAGGATGATGTTAAAAAATGGCTACAGAAAGGTCACGGTGATCTACCAATAGGACCATCCTCCTACCTGAACCCCTGGATGGTTCTCGAAGGGGGTTTGCTGTTGCATCCTGTTTGTTTTTATTCTAATTTAGTTTTATGGTTGATTGTAGCAGTTTTTTTGTGTTACTACCAGCTAGCGCAACATATTTCACAGACCCCTTTTTTATGGACCCAAACAGCTTTTAGGGCAGCTCAGCGTGAAGCGTGATTTAGCTCGAAAGGAATGCGGAATGTGATAGGAAAATAAAAGTGACCTTGTGCCAGACATCGAGACGACGAACTTTTGCATAGGATCCCATTATGACCTACATCGTGCTCTTCCTAGCTGGGAATGTGTAAAAGGATTACTGGAATGTTTTACTCGAGAAGAAGTTGAAGGCCGTACGGTAATTATGGCCGAACGATGCGAGAATATTACGGTGAGTGTTGGTTGCCGTAACGGTTTAGATCATTCCCTTGAGATCATCCAGCAAACAGTACACTTTCTGCCTCGGGCCCATTTCAAACACAACCAGAAGAGGTCCTTATGTTTGGAAAACTTCAACATTTCGTCGGCTCTGCGGGCTCATTGGCGTGGTGGTCCACAAAATAAATCATAATTTGGCATCCGTGTCCCTCCCGAAACAATTATAATGTCAGCGGTGTCTCCGCCGATCGCGAACCACACAGCGATGATGCTGATGAGCGCCGGCAGACAGGCAGACGAAATAATTTATGAACTGACTTATAAATCGATTATCTTCAAAGATATCTCCGACTGCCCACGGCGAAATGTCACCGATACGGTACGTATCTGGATCGGGATGGTGTTTTTACCGTCCGGCTGTTTGTGGTCGGGCTGTTCTTCTTCGCCGACTGTCTGGGCTTTTGGTTTATTGATTTGATTCCGAACTGCCAATCTCGTTCCGTCAGCCAGTTTGTCATGATGATCGTCATCGTCGTCGTGATGTGATCGTGATCGAGGTAAGATCGGAAGCAAAGCGAATCCAACCTCGAGGAGGGTGCAAAAAAATGGTCAGCGAAGAATCTTCTGATTGATGATCAATCGAGGAGCATATGATCGAAAGCAAAGTCCAAGAGAGCACAGGATCACTTGCTCATGCTACCATCTGTAACAGTTTGGTGTAGCTGAATGAATTGAAAAGCACCATGCAGAGTTAAATCCACCTAATTCAAAACACATGCACTTTAAAGCCTATACATTCATTGGAATGTAATACCATCAAGTATGGATGCAATTGAAATGGAATCTATCTGCAATATACCACCACATTCCACGTGTTGTAACGGTTGCAGAAAAGAAAGGTCAGAATTCCAATACCTATTCTCTGCAGGACGGGTATGCTGGCCCGTTGTTTATCAAACTGTAATTAGAACTAATTTCATTGAATACATTTCATTCGCAGTTCCCGAGGGAAAGGGAAGTGGCAAAAAAATGGGCAAAACATGACAATTTCTATTCCTGCCTTCGGTACTTTGGTGGGTTTATGAATAATGCATAGCTGGAATCGCTGTTATGCTTGCTCGTGCGATTTATGCATTCTTGACATTTATAAAATTGTCTCAAATAAATTATTAAATTGTACGTTTGTTGGTGGAGTGTGCTTTTTGTTTCACTAGTCTTCTTTCTCCTATCAATTCTCGATTCGATTCATTGGAGTTCGGAGCTCTGTTTTTGTGCCCCAATCCCGGCGCCCGCTGCACTCTGTTGTGATTGATTTGGTTTTTGTGTTCACGCGATCGAAATAATCGCTGGCGCCATCTCGAGATCCTTCCACCCCGAAATATCCGAAGATGTTCAATCAATCAATGTTGGGTTGGTTTTTGCTTCGGTTTGTTTGTTTTCGTCTTGCGGCACATATTTCATTCGTTGCGTTGCTTTCTATTTCGGGATGGCCATGTGAATATGAAGTAATGCCATGGTATGTACCTTACTTGTTTATTGCTAGGTGTATTATTTGAATATGTACTTGTTTGCTTGGTGAGTGAAAATATTTGTGAGAAAACTCCATTAGCGAGATTATGTGAATGCCTTACACGTGTGATTTCAAATGATAAAAAATTCAAGCTTTTTATAAACTACTATTTCTTGTATAGGCCACATAAATACCTCATTCTATCACGAAAATACGAAAAAGCTTCGGAAAGTTGTAATCAGTGTAATATTGAAATAAAATACTTGAAGACCAATTTATCAAACTGCAGTTAATTTAAATTCAAATTAAATTAAACAACAACATTTGGTGACCAGAAGACACACGCCATTTTCCCGTGTGTACACTTCGCCTTCGCTGGAAAAAGGGCAACGGACAAGGGCGAAAAATGTCAAATTTGACGTAAGGTTAGCCGCACAACTGTCATTCGTTCGTTCGCGCGGATTCTGTTTGTTGTGGGCTCGAAAGCAGCCGAAACTGCGCTTCAATTTTCTCGATTTTGCTCTCGAAATAGTTCATTAATAATTTATCTGTATAAAAATAACTGCATTTGAATTTCTTTGTGAGTTAACTGTGTGCAACTTGCAGTTGTTCCGTGCCTGTTTGTTGTTTGCAGACTATCACGTATCCTCCGAGCCGCATCACATCCACACATTCCGTACTCATTATTGATTTCTCTTTTTAGGGATTGAGATATATCTTCTCTCAAATTAAACCACAATCAAGCACAAATAATCTTATACCGGAAATCGTTATCATGTCAATGGTGAGTATAACATGCACATTGCACCTGTAATATCGCTCCCTAACCGGTAGTGTATCTGCAGGACATTCGAGCATTTTTTGGCCGCGGAGGATCGGCTGCGAAACCGGCCAAAGCACCCGAACCGGCTAAAACGCCCACCGTCAAAAGAAAGGCCGTAATAATTAGCGATGATGAAGATGAAACCAAAGCCTCACCCAGCCGGTCATCGAAAAAACCCGAACAGAATAGCCCATCCAGTACCGGTGCGGTGAAGAAACGGCGTGTTATTGAATCCGACGACGAGGAAAAGAGTCCGGCAAAGGGAAAGCACGAAAGTACCAAACCCAAGCCGGAAAAGTTGAAACCAGTAAATGTGGCGGATGTGTTTAGCTCGGCACCGGTGAAGCGCGTCGAATTGCCCAAGATTCCTAAGAAGAAAACGCTCGAACCGGTGGAGCAGGTGAAGCTGGAGGAGCTGGACGACGATGAGGTCATTCCAGTGACGCCGCAGCCGGACAAGAAAATGGCCAGAAAAGATCGTAACGGTAACGAACGAAGCGAAAAACGCACGCCGGAAAAGCCCAAAGCGACACCGCCCGAGAGCAAGCCAGTCAAGCGGGAGATGAGCGAAGAGCGTTCGACGATGCCGAAGAAAAGCCCAGTGAAACAAAAATCGGTTGAGCAACAATCATCCTCCCCGAGCAGTGAGAAAGCCAGCAGCAAAGCTAAGAAAAAGAGCGATAGTGATGCTGCGGACTATAAAGATCCGAACGAATCCATTCTTACCGACGAGGAGCGCCACGAACGCAAGCGAATGTCGGCGATTTTGTATCAAAAGTTCAAAAACCGCCAGGGTCCGGCCAATCCGGGCTCGAAGGAGATTCCCGAAGGCAAGCCAAACTGTCTGCAGGGTTTGCAGTTCGTCATAACGGGCGTGCTGGAGTCGATGGAGCGGGACGAATGTGCACAGGTGATTAAGGATCTGGGTGGCAAGGTCGTTGGCGCAGTGTCGAAGAAATGCACTCACATGGTCGTGGGAGATGATGCCGGCCCGAAAAAGATAGCTCAGGCGGAAGAGCTCGGCATCGTGACGCTGAGTGAAGATGAACTGTTGGACTTGATTCGGGTGAAATCTGGTCAGAAGCCGTTGAAAAAGAGCAGCTCGACCAAGGAGGCAGAAAGTGCCGGTGGCAGCAGCAGTAGCTCGAAACGGAAAGAATCGCCAAAGGAAGAAAAAGAGGTAAAGAAAATTAAAACGGAACCATCTCCTCGGAAATCACCGAAAGAACTCAAAACAGAATCGTCGAAAGGACGTTCACCTGGTAAAGCGACCGTGGAGCGTAAATCGGAACATTCGAAGGAAGCGGTAAAAGTAAAGGTGGAAAAGTCACCGTCCAAGCAACCATCGGACGGAGCCAAAACATCTCCCCGTAAGCTGGAACCCTCAACCACAGTAAAGCGTGAACTATCCGACTACCAAAAAGACATCAAAAGCGTGGACAACATGGCCTGGGTGGAAAAGTATAAACCCTCCAGCACGAAGCAGATCATCGGCCAGATGGGCGCTAATAGTAACGTCCAACGGCTAACCGTGTGGCTTTCCAGCTGGTACAAGAACAACGACGGCACGAAGAAGCACGCCAAGCCAAATCCATGGGCGAAGAATGACTCGGGAGCAGCGTTTAAAGCGGCATTACTCTCTGGGCCACCGGGAGTGGGTAAAACAACTACAGCTACGTTGGTCTGCAAAGAGCTGGGATTCGACACGGTAGAGTTCAATGCATCGGACACGCGTAGCAAACGGCTGCTGAAGGAAGAGGTGTCGGAGCTGTTGAACAGCAAGTCTTTGGCCGGCTATTTCGGTGGCAGAAGCGAAAAGGTGTCGAGCAAGCACGTGCTGCTGATGGACGAAGTGGACGGTATGGCTGGTAACGAGGATCGCGGCGGTATGCAGGAGCTGATCGCGTTGATAAAGGAGAGCCATATTCCGGTCATTTGCATGTGCAATGATCGCAACCATCCGAAGATAAGATCGCTGGTCAATTATTGTTTTGATTTGCGCTTCAATCGGCCACGGGTGGAACAAATCAAGGGAGCCATGATGTCGGTCTGTTTCAAGGAGCAGCTAAAGCTGTCTCCGGGCGTACTGGAGGAGATCATTGCCGGGACGGGGGGTGATGTGCGGCAAACGTTAAACCACCTGGCGCTGTACAGTGCCGGGAAATCGATGGCCGCCTCGTTGTCGGTGGACTCGGCCAAGAAGCAAGCGGACTCCGCCAAGAAAGACATTAAGATCGGTCCGTGGGACGTCATTCGGAAGGTGTTCTCTGCCGAGGATCATAAGCACATGACGCTGAACGATAAGGCGGACCTGTTTTTCCACGATTACAACATTGCGCCCCTGTTTGTGCAGGAGAACTACCTCAAGGTCCAACCGAAGGCGCCGAGAACGGAGTGGCTGGACCGGATTGCCCTGACGGCGGACAGTTTGAGTCGGGGCGATATGGTGGAGCGTCGGATTCGATCGAACATGGCCTGGTCGCTGCTTCCGGTGCAGGCGATGTTCAGCTCGGTGATGCCGGGCGAGTTCATGGAGGGACACTTTACCGGCCAGATCAACTTCCCGGGCTGGTTGGGGAAAAATTCAAAGTCGATGAAACGCAAACGCCTGGCACAAGAAATACACGATCACACGAGAGTGGCCACATCTGGTTCGAGGCAGGCTATACGGTTGGACTATGCGCCGCATTTGCTGCGCTCGATTGTGCAGCCGTTGCAGCATCGTGGTGCAGAGGGCGTGCACGATTCGCTGGAAGTAATCAAGGAATATCGTCTGCTGCGTGAAGACATCGACTCGCTGGTGGAGCTGAGCACGTGGCCGAAACGCAAGAGCCCGCTGGATTCGGTCGACGGGAAGGTAAAGGCCGCGCTGACCCGTGCCTACAACAAGGCGATTGGTCCGTATTCGTATTCGGCAATGGCAACGGTTAAAAAGAAGGTGCACGATGCTGGCCAGGACGAGATGGACGGTCTGTACGGGGAGGAAGGCGAACAGGGCGGCGCAACGCAGGTCGAATCGGACGAAGAGGAAAAGGAAGAAAACATCGACGATAATGCGTTCATCAAAATAAAGAAAAAGCCAGCGGCAGGGTCGACTTCGGCAGCATCCAGCAAGGCCAGCACCTCGAAGGCCAGCACTGCGAAGGCCGGCGGAGCAAAGGGTAAGAAAAAGTGAAATGTTTGTGAAGGAGAAGTTATTTTAATGGAATAAATTATAAGATGCGAATGTCCTGTATTGAATGTGGTGTTTTTAGTAATTTAATGTTGCGAAAATGTTGCTTCATGTAGAATTTGCATCTTTGTCGAGGTTATATCTTCTGTTGCGTATGTTATTTAATGAATTCCTACCTTTCTCGATAAGCATGTATAAATTGCAGCACCGTGTGAAATAAAGACTGGGACATGAAATAGAAATTCATTTAAAATAAGAAGACTTTAAAATGATTCTGCAGTTGTATTTTCCCACTCAAACGGCTTTTGCCAGCAATTACGCACTGCGCTGACCTGTCAAAATTGCCTGCCACGAAAAGTCTCCACGAGCGCACCTCGACTCTCCACACTCGTACACAGCGCTGTCAAAAGTCACTCGCCTGTGTGTATGTGTGTGTGTGTGTGTTGGTGCGAGAAAAAGGGCCGTGGACGTACCTGCCTTCATTACGGTCAGAAAAATCAGTCGTGAAAAGTGGGCGCGTCATTCCGTGGCGAAAAAGTGTTGCTAAAATGTAAGTTGTAGCGCTGCGGCATGAAAACTTTGGTGAAAAATCGGTAGAAAGCGGACGCGAGACTAAAACATGTCATGTTTTCCACCCTCCTTCCTCCTCCGAATGTGTCGTTTACTGACACATTCCCATACATACAACGCGACAGCCTGCGAGGGGCTGGGGGGAGGCTGCTGAAAAACATGAAATCGTACCGAATGGTTGTAATTAGCAGCATTGTAAAGCAATAATTGCAAATCTTTCCGTGCCGCGTGTGTCGTCAGTGTGTGGATTGGTGTGAAAAAGCGGCTGGCAAAGGAGAAACGGTTGCCATCGGTTAGGGCAGGTTTTTCACGGGGTGTTAACACGAAGTAGAAGAAAAGAAAAAAACAGGGCTTGGTTGGCGAAGAAGAACACCCTCGAAAAGGCATTTGCGTGGTTGTGACGACGACTACGGCGACGAATGCGGATGAAGATGACGGTAGCGCGTTATCGCGGCCCAAAGATAGAGGAGCCCATACGGGGTTTGGTGGTGATTTTAATTCCAGAACGGTTAATGTGGCCTTGTGTGTGTGTTTGTGTGTGTGTGGAAAGGCTTACGAGGTGATAAAAATGATGAGCGAATGAGTACGCGATAAAGGGGCACCCAGGTAATTGGTGTGTTTGTGCGTGAGGAACAGCTTCAGGCAGCAGAGGAGGAAGGGGGTTGGCCGATTACCCAAGGGGCAAATTAGATTGTGGTGACATCCCCCAATCCTCCCCTCCACGAGCACATGCACCAAAACGGGGGAAGATCAATACGGAAGGGCAGGCACCACACATTACGTGCAGTACGTGAGCGGAATTGGGAAATGGCTCTGTGTTCTTGCTCACCTGCACTGGCAGGTGGGTGGTGGATGGGTGGAACACTCGCTTGACCTAGTAATTTTTCTATGCAAACACAATTGTGACAATCGTAGTTGGCCGGAGACTGGCTGTCGTCGCGACTTACCTTCTCCCTCCCCCCATCACCAATCGTCGTCTCTTCGGTGACGGGAGGTTTGATTATATTGACCCCTAGCCTAGATTTTCCCGAACCTATCCGAACATGCCGTTGGGTGGCGGGGACGGGGTGCGGATAGGACAACACGGAAACGAACCTCACCAGCAGTCCTGGCAAATGTGTGTCATACGACAGCAAGGGAGAGAAAGTTAGATAGAGAGAGCAAGAGTGTGAAAGGACACTCTCCTGTGCTCGGGAAAAAACATGCACACACTCACACACACCGAGGCGACATACGTTAGGAAGGACTGCAAAGTAGGCTGATTTGTTGATAAGCTGACAATTTCCAGAGACGAGCGCGCGTGTGTGTTTGTGTGTGTTTACCCGTTTGGAGTGTTGAAAAAGGGTTTTTCATCTCCGGGCAATGAATCGTGAATGATAAATAAGCAAACGGATATCCTGTGCTCGCATCCCTTCCTCCCCAAGCTCAGCCACGCACTAACATACACACACACACACACCCATGTCCCGATAGTAGGTTGTGTCCTTTTGGAATGCGTGTGCGCAGTCAGTGCTCGAGTTGGCTGGCATGCTGCCGAAAGAGGAGGTACGTCTGGGAGCGGAAGTTTTTCTTCGGGAGTAGTCATCGTACCAGGTCGCCCCAGGTCGTCAGCATCGGTCGCTGATGCTGCCAAGAAACTCGCCCCGAATAACGGACGCCCTTTTCGCCCCTGGTGGCTCAACGCAGTGCTGCATGGCATAAGTTTTGTAAGAAAAGTTTAACTATTCAGCTGCTCATTTCTTATTTAGCGGAGCACACTTTGATTAGAATAAGCGCCCATCTCCGCGTAGGAAATTGCGATCGCGTAAAGTTCTCTCCAAGTGAAAGCTGCTCCTCGCTCTCGTGCTCTTTCCGCGCTTGTTGGAGGCTCAAAATGGGAGGCAACGAGAGCCCAGAGCCCAACGAGAGATGTGCCCGCGAAGAAATAGATGGTCCTTGCGATGGTAAATAATAAATTGTGTGCGCTTGCGGGGGGGTTTGTGACCTAGTTTCGGGCCTGGGGTGTGTGTGTGTGTGGCGCTGGTGAGCTGGTGAGGCAGTTTGCCCTAGAGCAAAAGAGGAAATCATCTGAAAGGTACGCGGACGTCACCTTCGCTGCTGATTTGTGTTGTGCTTGACGGGCAGTGGATTGAAGGTAAGATCGACGGTAGGCCAAGTAGTAACTCTTTAGCACCTCTAGTTCTTCCTCTCCGCTAGATCCACCGTCCTCTAGCGGAGACAAATTGACTTGGCGTATCAATTTGAGATGATACGGAAAGTGCACAAACACCTCTCACACACCTAATAAAAGGCCGTCGAGACGAACAAAACCACCCATATCCCGTGCGGTCTTTGTATGGCGATAAATTTAGCAGCGCCGAGTCAGCAAATTGACGAACCAATTGTTTGCAATTTGCACCACAGACTTGTTGGCTTGTTGGTTCACTCGAAGGCCACTGATTAGAGCGAGGCATCTTGTGCATAGAGTGCGCGGACGGGGAGAGTGAGGTGTGAGAGGTTGTGGTAAGAGAAACTATCATTCCCTTTATCAGCACAAATCCTTCGAAAGCTTTCCTTTTTAGTGGCCCATCGAGAGACCTCTTCAGCTTAATATGCATAGAGAAGAGGGCGGACCGTGTGTTTGTTGCCGATCCTAGAGCACGTTCGATAATACCACGTCCACGTAATACACACTCACTGACGCCGCTGGGAGTTGGCAAATTGGGATGTAAAATGTATGTAAAGGGACAAATTTGCTGTGGACCAGCGTCTGCCATGGTCCAATGCAAACATGGAACCATCTCATCCCCACTGAGTGGCGCTTTTCCTTCTTGCGCTGCTGGATTATGGCTCGAGTTCGAGTTGTGGCCAGCAATATTGTACGCAAAGGCAAGGAGCGGCAGAAGTGTTTTACTACCATTATGTTTATGTTTTATGAGTCTCTGGTGAGCAGTGGTCTGCTGCGACGGAAAGTTTTTGCTGTGGTGTGGCAACCGCTCAGAAGACAGAAGAGGAAAACGAAAACGTGAACCCGGGCGCGCCAGATCGATGATCCATATGGGCTGTGATGATGCCTTCGGCTGCAGCAGCGGCCACAACCGAACCCGTGCTGATGCTTTTGCAATCAACCATCTGGGGGGGGGGAAGTGTGATTAAATATTTCAAGACCCTTTCGTGATGGTAATGTATCGCATCTAAGCTTCAACGGTTCCGAGAAGCTGCGGCTGCTAGAGGCCTTTAGTCTGCGTTCATTCTTTTGTGTCTCTTTTTAGTTCCCTTCCCGGCAGTCCATACAACACAAACACATAAATGGTCACTAGACAGACGGCCGGAGGGGTTTGTTTGCCAGTGGAAAACTCGCTTTTCATTTCTAGCCTGGTGCTAGAACGTCATCGTCACCGTTGTCGTCGTCGTCCATCGTCCAATTGCGGCAATCAGCTTCTGTTGCTGCCGTATAATCACCGTTTGTGTCGTTTTTTCCGTTCTGTTTACTTGCAATGCTCTCTCCGCCGCCATCGTCGTCGTCGTTTCCCGTTGGGTTTTATTTGCCAAGGGAATGTGTGTGTGTGCTTTTCATACGCCGTTGGTTTTTTTTGCCTCCTCCGTATGCCGCTTCTTGTTAGAAGATTACTTTGCCATAAAGACGACCTTCTCGTGTACGGCCCAACGGCTTGGCCAAAGAAACCATACAAAGTCAAGCAAAACCGGGGCGCAGCGATGGTGGTGGAAAATGGATCTGGTTTCGTTGGCGGGTTGTTTGGGGGCGGAGAATGTTGTTTTCCCCCCAGAGGTGATGCGGTGGGGAGCCATGGGAAAAGGTTGGGCCGGAGTGTTCCTCGTCGTCATCCGGTGCTGCTGGGTTGTTTTGCACAATTTACCCGATTATGTTCGTGGTTGCACATAGCACCACCACGCAACAGCGTTGCGTTGGGACAGATGGAGAATTCGCTGCGTGATGTGCGTTTTATGGATTTGTGCTGGTCCTTTTTGACCGACAGCGTGTTTATTTCTGCGCGTTCTGTCGGTGTGTGTGGTAAAGCGGAGAAATGCTTGCCAGAGAAAGAACCGCGGTACGTAAGAAGTAACGCACTGTGAGTCAACGCTGCAGGAACTTCCAGAAGTCACATAGTTCCCGCATTAAAATTAAAACTGGCTGTATGCCTATAAATGGGATCGACAAACGCGGTCGTGAGGCGCGATGCGTATGCTGCACTCGCGCACTGGTGCGATCCCGTTGCGTATGTTCAGTGTTTTTCACAAGCCCCTGAAACCGGAATGTTTATTTACGCACACACACACACGGGCACACACACCATCTTTGCGCTTGGATGCGTTGTACCCCCTCGGTTGGTTGACTGACTTTGAACGCGCCTGTTTGTCGTTCTCCGGAACCTACGACGCTGTGGTGGCGTACGTTGAACGCGACCAATGCCGTACGTTACTCACTGGCGTGTGGCATAATGGGGGTAACAGCACTGGCTCCCCGATATAGCACCGGGCGTGAGGAGCTGAGGCATCCCAGTGTGACGTTCTTTGTTGTTTTCCACCCAGGAGAGATGCCTTCTATTTAAAACGCGGTCTTTCAGTCGATCTGTTCTTCCAGCACTTACTCACCACATTGCAAATCCCTCCAACAACGATACGAACGGACAATTGTTGCAGTGCGGGGGGACCAGCGAAAATGCAGCACACTTGTCGTCATGCATGAATGCGTGGTGAACGGGGGGAGCATAAAGACGGAAAAGGTCGTGGGTGGTTCGATAAAGGCGACGCAAGAGGGATTTATTGTTTGATGTGTAATAAATTAGAAAAGAATGGCCCGTGTGTGTGTGCGTCTGGGTGGAAGAGATGAAGTGGAGCAAGTTCCAGCGAAACTCCCGGCATAAATCATCATTTTCTGAACATTTCGCTGTGCTACTGGTGGTGCTGGTAGTGCTGGTGGAAACAAAGGGCAACTAAATAGCGTTTATAATTGATCAAGTTAAATTGATATCAATTACGACGGAAGTTAATCGCTGCAGCAGCTGACGAATGATGCGAAGAAAGGGAGCCGGGAGTATCCATATTGCGTGTGGAAGTATAAAAGATTGTAGATAATGGCGTTGAATAACAACAGCATCTTTGTCTTGCTGTTTGGCAAAAAATGTTCCGAAGAAAAGAGTTTTTAAATACTTTTACGTCTTTTTTTGTAGGACGCTAAACGGCAAATACAAACACGCGATACAATGAACCAGCGCAACGCGACCCTCGCCGGCCCTCATCACCGAAAAAAGCAACAACCAGCTCAAGAAGAAGCAGCAGCAGCAGTAGTGTGAACCGATGGAAGTCGTGGAGTGTACATAAGCTTCATAAGCAACACACTGCTAGAGTCGCCGGATCGGGCGTTATTTTTCCTCGTCGAGAGCTAATTGAAGAATAAGAAAATCACAACCTATAATAACAGTCACATCACTATCAGTCAGTATCAACGAATATTAGTTGCAGTAGCAGCCTTAGATCATACGGTAAGGGAAGAGGGAATAAGCGAGTACAACACACCAGTGAGCTAGGAATCGGAAGGGAAAAGTGAATTATTAAGATTATGCTCTGTTATTGTACGGGTTATGTTGCATTACGTTGCGCTACGACCGCGTAGAACACAAACAAACTCGTTGTTTTGCGTGCCCCCGTTGTTCCATTAAGCTCGTCGGATTCTGTTTCGTGTCCTGCAAGTTATTCAAAATTACGAGTTAATTTTAGAAGCAATCAGTTTCGTTTCGCTGCGCTACGTGTGCAGTAGCAGTGATGGAATAATCGAATCATCTGTTGTGTGCGATTGAATTTGCGATAAGTTGTGAAGTTGTGGGCCGAGAATCACGACCGGTGCTGCGATCTTTGTTTGTTTTGCTTGTTTGGTTTGTGTAGTTTGTGTCTGAAGTGTGTGTAGCCTGCCCGGTTACGAACACCATCTCACGACAACGCGCGTAACGACACACGGGCGCTGTGGTGTGTTTGTTTTCACCCCCACCCCTCGATCAAGTGCGCCCGCGTGAGATCCAGTGGCGCGCTTGGTTCGAATCACCCCGGCTGCCGGCTGATGTTTGTTTTTCATTTCTGTTTGCTCCGTGAAGAATGTCCGTGAAGCTGCGGAAGTGCGAATGAAATCAGTGCCAAAAATTACCCACAAACGAACTAGACAAACAACACAATAATAGCAGCTTGTGGCAGAAGCAGTGGAGTAGAGAAGATCAAGTCGTCGGTTTGGTAGTGGTGCGAGTAGCAAGCAACGCTCAAAATGTCGCTGGATTCGATGGGCCCTTCGGCCGGTGGTGGCAGCTCCGGCGTCGGCACACTGTCCGGCACCAGGATGATCCACTCGCTAAGCACACCGTCCGGTGTGGACGGAACAGTGTCGACGTCTCATTCCCGCGGCGGCAAGAAGCTGGCCGTGCGCATCCAAATGTTGGATGACTCTGTCACCATGTTTCAAGTGCAGGTATGTTAAATGATCATTTCAGTTAATAGTGTTTGTAACCATCGAATAGAAGAGTGCGCTATTGTAACAACACTCTTCAGTTGTTATCAGCTGAACCAAAAAAAGGAACGATTAGCTATGCTTTATGTCGCCTAACACGAATAATTGTCACAGGCCCATAAATTACCAACTTATCTGATGCAATGCTACTTCTTTTTGCTGCAGGCTAAAGCCACCGGGAAAGTACTATTCGAACAAGTGTGCCGACAGTTAAATCTGCTGGAAGCTGATTACTTCGGGCTGGAGTATCAGGAAGCGCCATCCGGCACCAAATACTGGCTGGACCTGGAGAAATCGCTGAACCGGCAGGTTGGGCTATCGCTGGTAGAGCCAGTGCTGCGCTTCTGCGTCAAGTTCTACACGCCCGATCCGCTGCAGCTGGAGGAAGAATACACGCGCTACTTGTTCTGCCTGCAAGTGAAGCGTGATCTTGCCACTGGCAGCTTACAATGCAACGACAATACAGCAGCATTGATGGCAAGCTACATTGTGCAAGGTATAGTAGCAGTGTAATTCATTGCTGTTGTGTTACTATTTATTCGTTCGGCTGTCTGGAGACGCAGTCGGCACCCAGCAATAATGGTACTTAATGTGTTCTGTATTTCCATTACAGCTTCCTGTGGAGATTATGCGGCGGAGGACTATCCCGATCACACCTATTTGTCGTCGTACCGCTTTGTGCCACAGCAAGATCATACGATGCAGAGAAGAATTATGGAGAACCACAAGAAGCATGTGTAAGTATGTGGAGGCAACGTGTAATGGAGTCACTACTAACGACGGAACTTTCCCATTCACAGGGGTCAATCGCCGGCAGAAGCGGATCTAAATCTGCTAGAAACTGCGCGACGATGCGAGCTGTACGGCATGAAGATGCACCCAGCCAAAGACCACGATGGTGTGCCGTTGAATCTGGCCGTTGCTCACATGGGTATTGCCGTCTTTCAAGGCATTACGCGGATCAATACCTTCTCGTGGGCGAAGATTCGCAAAATATCATTCAAACGCAAGCGCTTCCTGATCAAACTACATCCCGAAAATTATGTGCGTACAGTAGTCGCCCGCCCGCATGTGCCCCAGCAGCTTACTAATTCCTTGGGGTCATTGTCATTTGCTCTCGTTTGCAGGTGTACCATAAAGACACGGTTGAATTTTTCTTCGAAGGACGCAATGAGTGTAAAAACTTTTGGAAAAAGTGCGTCGAGAATCATGGCTTTTTCCGTTGCACCGCTGTGCAGAATGTGCAACGCCGCAAGGCACGGGTTCTGTCGCGAGGTAGCTCATTCAGGTATGTGTTTTTAGATAGCATTTAATACGAATTAAATAGCATTTCTAACGTTGCAAACACTCTTCTACCGTTTGTAGGTATAGCGGCAAAACTCAGAAACAAATCATCGAATTCGTTCGTGACAATTATGTAAAACGGCAAACATTTCAAAGGTAAGGATTGCATTTCTCTAAAATATTTGTACTGAGTACTGTAAGAATGTGTTGAGCTACAACGGTGCGCCTACAATACATATAATGAATCGATTTCCAATAGACCTTCTGTTTTGGGAAGAAGTGTTTGCATTCATTTAGTGCTGTTATCGTACAATTGCTCTCAAGATCATGAACAGTCCATTCCTCATTTTCAATCATTTTCAATTTGAAGCATATAATTTAGTTTCCATATCATGATGAGTCTTTTAGTTATGATACAGTGATCGTTAATTGAAAACATAATTTCTCCATCATATGTTAAGTCTGAGCTATACTGTTAAGCAACACTACTGATTATGTACTCAGATTAATTTAAACATTTCTTACGTTCGCTTTTCGTTGTTTGTGTTCCGATGTTTGGTATCGAGTAACTTCGTAAGGAGGACAGTACATGCCTAAGTAGCATCACAAGTCACGAGCACAAGAAATGCTACCAAAAGATACTATAGGTCATAGAAAACACTTCTGTGGTGTAACCAAATTCCGCTTGGTTTAAAAGATGTTTTATGGTGCTTCCGTTCGGGGAAGAAAAAATAATGAAAAAATGCTTTACTTAGTTCCCGGTTATCCCAAAAGTCATCTGTAAAAAATCTCATGTGTAGAAATTAGCGAATGGTGAATTGTTTTAGTTTCTGTTATGCTTGTTTTCGTTACCTGTTGATCATAATTTAATGCATTTATTTGTTTTAATTTAGCTTTTGATATGATTATGTTTAAGGAAACTGGTTTACGATGGTTTTAAAACTGTTGCGACATTTGGTGGCCGCCACCCAGCTGCAATGAATTTGTTTGCCATAGACTCTTAATCTGCCTCCGAATCAAGCATTCAGAGGTGTTGTTAAACTTACATTGGCGGGGTGTATTCTTTTCCTTACTGTACAGTTGTTTTGTACTTGATGCCCCCAACGAGAGAAGAGAGTTCATGCTGTTTTAATTTGTTGTCAGTTTTTCTCACACACACACACGGACATACTTTTTTACATTTTCTATTCGTTTGAATGCGTTTGGATACGTTTGTTTCCTATTTTATATACTCTCCCAAACAACCATTGCACACATCATGTTAATCATTTTCCAGCTCATGCGTATCATTTAAGGCAAACGTTAGCGATAGAACATGATACACAGTTGCTCAAAAATCATAGTCCCAATGAATGGAACCAATAGTATGAGCCAATCATGCTTTTCACGTGTTAAACTCGTTGCGTTTCGTTAGTTGAGTGTGTGAGCTTTTACGTTAAACGCCTAGCTGACGTTGTTTTCCATTCATTTGTTCATTCGGTGAGATTCGACACGGCTTCTGTTTTGCAAACTCTCCCCATAAGTTAAGCAGTGATACTACTAGCAAAGCATATGAACGCAATTCCTTCCACATCCTCTCTACTATATGTCTCTCTATCTCTCTGTTTTATAATCACAAACAGGTCTCAGTCTTTTCGGCAGGGTCCTCTACATTCAAGTAACAGAAGTCAATCACGCACTTCATGTAATGTGAATCAAAGCATCTCGGCTCATCCTTTACTTCCGATCGAAACCGGTTTGTATTATTTCTATTATGTTTATTTTTCTTATATCTCCTATTTCTTCTCATTTTGCCGTTTCTTCGTTTCGTTTGTGGCTACCCTGTTTCGTTATGTGAGAATTGTTCTTCTACACACCATCACACACACACACACACACACACACAAATACTCACACTGACACGGACGGGGTACACGCGCGCGTGCACCTTACATACAGAAGTACACATACAATTACGAGTACAGAGTTTTGCAAATTTATATATATGTTACATCATTCGTTGAGTGCCTAGAGCTAGGATGCTACTCGTACTTTTCATGATTGTTACGTTTGTTGAGTTAATTGATGTGTTGTTGTTACAATCAAAATGTCTTTCGTTTCGTGTGAATTCACCAAATAATTGTTGTGTACAGAATGAGATTTGAGTGTGTTTTCAGGCACTATGAAACAAATTTAGGACTAAATGCAGTGTTCCATGGGTGTTACACATCTGATCCAAGTTGAGTCCTATCCGTGGAGCGTCCATAAATCATTAATACATTTCTTAAATGCGAATGTCACCCATGACCGCTGCCTTTAGTCCTTGAAATAGAAAACAAGAACATTTCATGGAACAAAAGAACAAAGATCTCCTTCAACAATTGCACCTAAAAAACAGAGAGTGTACGGGTTCGCTCGTTGTTTTGCACGGCTGTTTTTCGATCATGCTACTGATGTTGGTCGCCGCGTTTTGATTTTGATTTTGCTTCTGACGGGTTCGGTTTTCAACTTGCAGCGGAATGGGAACGTCGCAGTCAGAGCAACGTATTGAGGACGCCTTCTCAGACGAGGAGACAAGCGGATATGGAGGTGGATCGCCTACCCAGCAGTCCTACCGGCCACAGTCGTTCTCAGCTCACGGAAGCCCAGGTGGAGACCTATCCGATGAAGAGCTATACCCAGCAAATGGGAATGGAGGGCTCGGGCCACACGCCGCTGCAGGACTCGAGCCAATCTGCGTCCCCGGGGGGCACCTGGAGTTCGCCGTACCACAACAGCAACAGCAGCAGCCATGCGCGCGAAGCCGATCGGGCTCGTGCACGTCAAGACGGTCACAGTTCCGGTAAGTGGAATGATAAAGCATACCGGCACGCTGCTCGATGCTGCTGGCGCGTATCCATATTACGTTACGTTTAGTTTGCTTTTGTTTGTGTTGAACTTGAACTTTCTTGTTCGATTCCATATGTTGGGGATATTTTTGTAACAGTTTTTGCAGCATTTGTAAGCCGATTGGAAGTGTTTTATTTATTTTCAATGATCATGTTTCGTTTTCAACTGTACGAAGTGGCGAGTTATGTTTAGTTGGACTTCTTTTTCTGTTGTTGTTGTTTATGAGTGCAAATATTTTGTGTTGTTTTGTTGTATGGGTTTCATCTTTATGATCACGTTTCGGTTGGTACTGTTATACCTGAATTGTACAAGAAACGTAACACGATCGTAACCGCCTTCCCAACTCGCCTGTGTTATATCCTAGGTCTGAACCACCGCCTCTATGCCACTATGTCCCCCAAATACACTCATCGCAGCCACAGATTTACCACGCAGCCACAGCAGCTGCTGCAGCAGCCACAGCAGCAGCAGCAGCGTCGGGCCTCAGCCGGGCCGCTGGGCCAACCGGGGGATCGCAGCAGTTCTATGGGGGAGACAACGGTCTCCTCCACCAGCCGGGAGAGTGTTTTATTGCCGCTGGACACTCGCACCAGGCGCTCTTCAGCGCTGCTGCCGGGGGTGGCGGCCTCGGGGTCGGGAATGGCACCCTCAATGGTGGGAGCCAGCAGCTCTCAATACCCCAGTGCCACACTAGCCCGTTATAGCAATACGAGTACCTATTCGATGTCTAAGTCAGTGAGCACCGGGACGGACCTGTCGGACGAGGCGCCGGATAATGTCATCTACTCGGATATCAACGATCTGTATCGTCATCGAAAATCGACCACCTCCGGGGGCAGTGGTGGTGGTGGCGGCGGCGGATCGGCGTCAGAAGCTCGCACCAACGCGGCGGCCGATGAAGAGGCCGCCGAGGAGGTGGAAGACGATGACGAGATCATGGATGAGGTGGAGGACGAGAACGCGATCCGCCGCCCCTACCTGGAGGACGACGACGACGATGACGATGAAATCGATATCCGGTATGCGACTGCTACGCAGATTAAAGCGATGACATCCGGCGCTGCATCCGATGCTCCGAAGCCCGTCCCTAGTGACGAACTGTACGCGACAGTGGATAGGAAAAGTAAGCTGAACAAGCAGCTGCAACAACAGCTGCAACAACAGCAGCAACAACAACAACAAGTAACTGTACAAGTTGCCACTCTTAAAACGAATACACATTACCCCGGTAAACACTTTAGCGATGAGTTCATAGACGATAGCATTAGAAACTACAATAGCCATACTAATATAAGTACGAACGTAAGCAAGCTAAACGATTCGAGTGGAGGGACGCTAAACTCGGCCAGCGCGGGCGAGATGTACAATCGTTCAGCTCATTTCGATGAATACTGCGGCAATAATCGGTATTCCGACACGTCGGACTACTTCAGCCACAGTCAGCAGCATTATTCGCACTCACCAAACTCCCAGTCGTTGGCCACGACGATCACGCACAAGAACGGGCTAACGGACGATGATGATCGGTACTCCTGTTCGAATCCTCCGCCGATTCATCCCCGAACTTCACATTCGCTGCCGCGCAATTCGCAACTCTCGAAGATCGAGTCCATCGACTCGAACTACAGTGGTGGGGAGGGGGGTCCGAGTAGCGGAGGTAGGACAGGAGGGAGCTCTGGGGAGCACAATTTCATGGGACATCACTCGTTGAACAATCTGCCCAGCTCGTCCAAGGTGACCAATGATTATCTGCACTATTCCTCGCTGTTGAAGGGTGGTGGTGCTGCTGGAGACGGTGGACCGGATGATCCGATGAACAGCAAGAAAACGTCGTCGGAAAGGCTGGAGTACGAGCTGTCGAATGCGAACATCTACTCGACGGTACAGTACAAGAACTATGAGGAGGATTTCGACGAGGAAGAGTACATGAATTACCAGCGTCAGCGGGGCGCAGATAGAGACGCGTCGAAGGAAGCCTGGTTGCGAAGTAGCTCGTGCAAGGAGCTGTGCGATTACGGCTACGATTCAACGGGCCGGGCCGACTTTTCGCTGATGGAGCGTGAATTCCTGACCTCCGACCGGATCGACAGTCCGGTGACGCGCTACGACGACTCGCGCCACTCGATGTACGTGCAAAAGTCCAACTACTCGGTGGAGGTGAGCCAGGACTGTTTGGCAAACGAAGGCAAGGTGTACTCGTCCAGCTATCCTGGCACCACGTACAACACCATCGATCATACGAGCTATCGCAAGCACACCAATCAGAACTTCTACTCCAACTACGAGTACGGATCGCAGGACGATATTTCGCACGACAGCTACGAGCTGTTGGAAAAGTCGGACGACGAGCTGTACTACAAGTTCAAGGCAGATTCGGAGGCACACACGCGATCCTGCTCGCTCGATTCGGGCAACTACATTCCGACGGACGATGAGAGCATTCCGGATCAGCAACAGTCGGGCCATCATTCGCATCACGTGTCCCGCCTGTCGAGGTATTGCTCCAGTCTGGAGACAAAGAGTAAGAGCGCCCCGGACATTGACGATCTGGACGATATGTTTTTGATGGAAGACCCGAGAGATCTTCCGCGCGAAAAGCTGTGCGTCAAGTCGGACGGAAACTTTTACAAGAAAATCAAGATGGCGATGGGAGGCTCGTCGCGAATATCCAGCCCGGAGTCGCGTAGCGATTACTACGAATCGAAGCTTTCGAAGAGCAGTGGCTCGAGCAAGAAATCGAAGGACAGTGTGTACCACACCGATAGCAACAAGAAGTCACGCGAAACGCTGAAGAGTAAATCGGGCTCGGGCTTCAACTCGCGCGCCTCCAGCCAGGACTCGAAGGATGCGTTCGGAGGTATGGACATACTGCTGACGAAGAACTACGAAATGCCGACCACGACGAGCAAAAAGGCCAAGTATCTGTCGAAGCGGTTCGATAGCAGCTCTCGCAACTCTAGCCAAGACTCAAAGAGTGACTATTACGATGCCAGCGAGCAGCAGCAGCAGCTGCAGCACGAGCACGAGCTAGACGGTGACGGTGCCGATATGTCGGACGAAATCTATTCCCGTGCCAAGGTGAGTCACTCGGACGAGCACATTCGGGTGGGCGAAGACGACGACGACGATGGACTGTCGATGGTAAAGAACGGGATCTCAGCAACGGCGGCCAGCTTCTACGACAATCAGATATACTCGTCGACGTTCCCGAGTGCCCAGGCCAAGCCAACCAGCGCGGGCAATGATACCGGCGGAGGAGGCAGCAAAACTTCGCACGTTCACTCCATCAGTCTGCAGAACGTGGAGTTGGAGCGGAACTCTCGCTCGGTGGGCTATTCCGCGTACAAGTCTCCTTCGCCAGTACTGCCAACCGCTTTGCCGAAGCCGATCGACAAGCAACCGCCCAAGACGACACACATTTGGCCGGAGGAAATTGAAGGCTTGCCCACGACCATCACCGAAAGTCAGCGGATCGATCGATCGCGAGCGTTTCGCAAGAAATCGGACAGTGAGAACATCTTCAGCTTTGACAAGGAAAAGATCGAATCGCTAACGAGCAGCCTGAACGACGAAACGCCCACTACCGCGATCATGGTGGAGGCGAAGGGAAAGGTAAGCCCAGACTACCCGCTAACCCCGGAGCTGCTGTCGGAGTTTGACAAGCAAAAGATCGAATCGCCCCACATTCTACCGAAGAAGACGCGCAAAGAGGAGCTGATGGCAAAGACGCACTTCGAAGAGTACACGCCGAAGATGATGGGCTTGGATTCGTCGGTCATCAGCGGCATTCCGCCGTACGCGCACGCGACCGTCGAGCGCACCAAGTCCGATCCAAACTCGCTGGCTAATCGGCCCCGACTCGGACCAAACTCGCGACGCCATACGCTGATGCACCAGAAGTCGATCGATCTTACGCCGGCCGATTCAAGCGAAGAAGAGTATCTGTACAAACAGATACCGAGCGCACCGCCGCTCTGCAAATCCCACGGCAGTCACTTTGAGCTGCCGCAATCGTACGACATGAATGTGATCCCCGACGTGGTAGAGCTGCCCAGGAATGGGTTCGAGATGCCGAAGAGTTTCTTCAAGGACTATCAGGAGCGTCGCTCATCACACAAAGCCGTCCTGAAGGACGATATACCTTACGTGCTGCACAAACGGCACGTCATGAACGGGACGGCACCGTCGCCGTTGGTGGAGGGCAAAACGGGCACCCCACATCGCAGCTATCCGAAGCCAAAGAGCCCCAAATCGCCAAAGTCTCCCAAATCGCCGAAATCCCCCAAGATGCTCATGTCGGACGGCGGAAAAGGGGACGCAGCAAACCAAGCTTTCGTCGGTTCGAAGGAAAATTTGCTGCGCGTGAAGGACGACACGGAGCTGCTGATCGAGCAAGGCGGCGGGGCAGACGAACAGCCGGGGGGCTTCCTGTTCACCCAAAACATTGACCTGTCGAAGGTGGATCCTGTGACGCTGGAAGTGGACAAAACGGTGCAAACGGTGCAGCTTGTTAGCAGCCCGAAGCGAGACATCACGAAGCGCATGGATCCGTTGATGCTGGAGCAGCTGAACAGCAAGCTGAGCCAGATCGAGAGCGACTCGGCCACGAGCTCCAAGACGGACAGCAATGCCGCTCAGCAGCTGCTGCAGCCACAGCCCAGAAAGTTCGACTCGAAGCCGGTAGATCTGCCCTACCTGCTGGTGGACAAAAAGTGCATCGAGCTGGCCGTCCCGAAACGGGTGGTGAAAACACGTGTCGCTCCCATTAAGACCAAGTGCGGCAAGTCGAAGCGCAACGCCAAAACGCGCATCACTTCCTTCTCCTCGGACGACGAGAGTCTCGATTCGGATGATGTGTTTGGGTCCGCGGAAGCGATGCCAACGAAGTTGGAGTTTTCTCCGCCCCAGTCGCGCAAGGAAATCGAACCGATACTGAAGCACGAGTCCAGCAAGATGGCATCGAACGCGTGGGCCAGGGGACAAACGATGAGCTCGACGGAGATCGAAGGATCGCCGCCCCAGTGTCGCCGTCTGGCGGAGCTGGAGAGCCGCTATCACACGGTGAAGCTGGAAACGACACAGCTCACCAGCACCGAGCTGCGCCGCATATCGGAACGATCGTTCTCCATTCCCAGCTCGGAGGATGAAGGCAAAAAGGCACAAACGAAAGCGGATGAATCGACCAAAGCACTCCAAACGGCGGAAAAGTCACAAGAGTCGGCCAAAACTCAAGCCCACGGTGGTGAGGTGGGTGAATCTAAGGATGGCGGGTTGGGGTTTTCGAAACAACACCCGGAAACGGGAGTGAAGAAGTCGGGTAAGGAGGACGGAACGTCGACGACCACCAAGTTGTCTCCGTCACGGACGAAACTAATTGAAGAGCTGATCGATTCATCGATTGTCATGCGTTCGAAGGGACATGCGCCGATCTTGTTTGCACACGCTCGCTTAAATCTTAGCGAAGGGTCCGCCTTCGCTTCGCTGCAACGCCAGAAGGCCCAAGAATCGCCTACTTCTGGGCGCCGCGCCAAGAGTCTCGATACTCCGGTTATTTCTCTGCACAAATTACCTCCAATGAATGCGTTCTCCTCGAAGGACGACACGGTGGGGTATGAGGAGGAGGAGGAAGTGCTGGAAGTAAAGCCTCTGCAGCAGCAGCAGCAAAAGCCCTCGAAAGCTTCAGTCATTGAAGAGGAGGAGCAGGAAGACTCGGTACACTCGTGCGGCGATGCGATCGTCATCCGGGATCCAACGATTTCGCGCCAAACATCCACCACGGAGGAGGAACGCAAATCCGTACGGATCGATGCCGATGAGCTGGAGCTGCTCGATCGGCTGAAGTACATCGAGAAGATCGAGCTGCAGGGTGTGAAGATAAAGGAAAAGCGCAAAACTAAAACGAAGCTCAAGAGCGGCCATCAGCTGATACTGGAAATACCAAAGTACAAGTTTGAGCCTTTCAGCTCGGGCAACAGCTCCATCAAAACCTCTCCCGCCATCAGCCGGGCTAGCAGTGTGGAAAGCACTGGTAAAGCGCGTCAAAAGACCGACAGTGGCACCCAGACACCGACCGGAGGTGGTGCCGCCATTAAGCCCCAGCGCAAGTCGACCAGCCCGAAAGGGTCGGAAAAGCTGGTCCAACCGAAACGACGCTCCTCGGACGATGTGAAGAAGTCTTCGTCCCCGAACGACATGCTACGCACCAAGAGCCAGGAAGCGCTGGGCAAGGGAAAGGGCTCTAGCGCCAAGGAGAAGTCGAAATCGCTGGAAAAGATGGAGCTGAAGCGGCTTGGCAGCCGGGAACGGAAATCTACCGAGGAAAGCGAACTGGAGCGCGCTCGGCGCAAGGAGCGCCAGCAGAAGCTGTACGAATCGGCCATGAAGCAAACGATTAACATGCTCAGTCCGGTGAAGGATCAACTGCCCCAGTTTCCGGCGCCGGAGGATAAGATATCGGTGAAAACGGAGGGTGATAAGATCATCATTGACGCGGACATAAAATCGAAACCGGAAGATCACGTGTTTATCGCGAAGGCACCGCGTAAGCTGGACTGCGGCCTGTCGAAGATAAGCCGCAGCTTCGAGGATCAGAAGAGCGTGGAAAAGCTGGACAAGGCCAGCCGTAGCTTCGACGATCGCAGTAAATCGTTTGACGATCATTCGGATCGGTCGGCGGACGAGAGCAGCATCGTTATCAAGAGTCCGACGCGGCTGAGCAAGAGCCAAGAGCTGAAGCAGAAGATCGAAGGCTCGGTCGTACATAAGGGACGCATGGAAGGCAAATCGAAAAGCCTGGAGAAGAAGTCCGAACCACAGTACTTGGATATTGAGTACAAGACCCGCAGTCTGGATCAAAACTACACGACGGAAAGTAGCGCTTCTTCGTATGGTGGCGGTGATGCCACCTCGCCCGAATCGGAAGCTGCTGGTCATGGCATGATGGCGGGCAGGAAGCAGGAGGTAAAGGTGGATGTCCACTTTTCTGCCAAGATGGATTCGCCTGATGCCGATAGTAGTAACCGTGGTGCATCGCCGAGCGGTCGGGGTCGTAAATCCACCACGGACAGTGACAGTAAATCGACCGATGATCATCGTCCGGCGTCGCGGTTCGATAAGGGCAAGAGTCTGGATAGCAATATGTCGTCGGAGAAGGATGGCAAGAAGAAGGATAAGCCGCAAGCCGTCGAGAGGCGTTCACATTCGCAGCCAGTGTCAGAGTTTGGAGATGAACTCGACATGCAGGACATAATATCCGAGCGACGTACGCTTGATCTGATGAAGCGACGGTCGGAGGAAAAGACAGTAGATACCAGCACGACCAGCTTTATGGGTGAATCGATAGATCAGATGGGTGGAGATAAGGAGGGAAAGAAAACAGCTGGTACGGTTGGCAGCGAAGAATCGCTCACTGAAGTGAGTGAGTTGAAGGATGCTGAAGGGAAAGACACCGGATATCTTCCGCCTCCGGTGCGTGTACCGACCATTGAGTACGAAGAACCATCGCTCGAAGAAGACGACATTGTGGACGAGGTGGACGAGCTGGAGGTGGAGGAGCTGGAAGCTGAAGAGACGATCAATAAGAAGGAAAATTTGGCAAAACTAAACCTGGAACGAAGCAGAAGCGATGAAACCGGCTCATGGGTGACGATCGCATGTGAAGAGTTCACCGGGACTGAGGGGGTTAGCAGTCAGCAGGATGAACTGCAACAAGTGGCTGGTGGGTCGCACTATAAAATCGAGTCACAGGCAACGTTTGAAGATGTGAAAGACTATGCGATGCCCGAGTCGGAAGTGGTCGTTGAGTCGGTTGAGATTCCGGTGCTATCGCAACCGCAATCCAACAGATCCTCGCCGTCGGCATTCGATCATCCGCTGCCGCAAGTGCCCGAGAAGAAGCCGGACGTGGTGGTGTCTCCGTTGCGCGAAAGGGTCGCTAGAGCGTCGGCAGTGGATCGTGATCGCGAAGAGGTCGACAAAAAGCAAGCGTCGCAACGGCGCGGTGACTTCCTGCGGCTGTCGATTGAAAGATCGCGCAGCTCGGATACGGGCTCGAGTCGGGAGAATGAAACCAGCCCCATTAGGCATGATTCCAGCACACCGCGCGGAAAGGGTTCGTTGGATGAAGAATCGAGTGTCAGTTGTTCCATATCACGCCCGCTCGGTATATCGCAAGATATGGATTCGATGGATCACTTGAAATGTCGGGAGTTGCGCGAAGCTATGCTGAAGATGGAGGAGTACGATGATGGGTCGGTGACGATGAGGAAGGTTTCGCCTACGCTCGAGAAACAATATCCGGTCGATTTGGGCTCGGGATCCGAGTTGGATATAGAAACGCCCGAAGATCGTATTTCAAGACTTTTGCAGCGTGAAGAAAGCGAGTCGAGCTCAGACAATGGGGTTGGTCCAGTTGCACCAGGGCCCATGGGTGCTACCGGTTCTGGAGGTGCTGTAGCAAGCGGTGGGACAGTCCTCAAGCCAAGAGTAGTGAAGCCCGTCCGCACGACGCTGCTACACAAGAAAGTGTGTCGTACGGTTCCTTCGAATGAGAAACAGACGCAGCAAACGACTGCAGAGCTAAAATCGGGCACATTGAAACTTCTGAGCGCTGACGGAGGCGATCGTAGCTCGCTGGAGTCGAAATCGAGCCTGGAATCGAAAGGATCGTTGGGTTCGTTCGAAACCGAAAGCAGCTCCGGATCGCTCGGCGCTGCCCAGCGCAAGGGTGATCTGCTGCAGAAGGAACAAATGTCCACCTGGCGCCCGTATCCGATCGAAAGCTCGGGCAGCTCGAGCGTGGAGGACAACTGGCTGCCACCGGAGCAGGAAAGCTACGAAAGCTTCGAGCTGGCGACGGAAACGATCGAACTACAGAAGATTCCGCTGCAAGACTCGAAAGAGCTGTCGCCGGACGAGCAGAAGGAGAGCGACTCCGACATACAGGACGAGCTGAACGATTTCCCGGCGACCTTCGGCTATCCGGAGATGACCTCCACACTCGGTATCGCCATCAATCCGGTGGATATACTTGGGTATGGAGCGAGCTTCGGGGTGGGCCGAACGTTGTCGCGCATCTCGGAGCGCAGCACAAACTCGGAGAAGTCGAGCGGCGAAGAGGTGGCCGAGGCGGAAAAGTCGAGCCTGGAGGATTTGAGCGTACACGACGAGTCGGCCATCTCGAGCGAGCATCAGGCGAGTCTCAGCTCCGATCTGCACTCTAACTCGAACCCGGCGTACATATCCGACGCGGACCGCAGAACGTCGGCGGAGATGCCGGACATTCCGTGCGACTCGGCCGCAGCCGAACGGCTGTCAGAGATCTACCAGAGCAATGTGGTGAAGAGCGGTCGCTTCACCGTGTCCCACGTAACCGAAGGGGGTGGAGCGGCGGGGGGAGGTAATGGATTAAAGACGGCGGAAAGCAAGCCCGATTTGCAGTGTCTTTCGATAGGTGGTGGCAGTCAAGATTCGGAAGACTGGCCCTTGCCGGACATACCGTACGACAGTACGCCGGGAGAGCGGTTTGATCCGAGCGTCGGGGGACCTCCGGGCATGATTATGCCGCCTCCCATGCGACCATACTGGACGGAGCAGGCAATGGCAGGTGCTCGGCAGTCGCAAGAGTCGGACAACTGGCCAACACCCCCGTCCAGCATGCTGGAGCACGCTCCAATCGTGGAAAACGTGCAGACATTCCACGTGAACGAACCGCAGCACCCAACGCAAGTGATGGTGGAATCGTTCACCGAACCGACTACTGGCGGGTCCGATGATTCCGATCCAGATTACGCGGAGGTTGCTGGAGACGATATTCCAGAGCCTCCGAAACGGGACTACATTCCGACCGGTTCCGGATCTGGGTCGTACTCGGGCTCATCTCTGTCCGGAAAGTCGGGCTCATCGCCGAGTCCTTCGCTTTCGATGGTAGTTCCTTACGAGAGCACGGCCTATCTGGTGTCGGCGCTGCAAGATGCAAAGACGTACGAGACAGCCGTTACTTACGAAAATGCGACCTGTCTGAGTGGTGCGCTTGGTCCGACAAGCTGCCTCAAGTCCACGTTCGACATTTGCTCCAGTCAGCGTGCGCTGGGCTCCTCGACGACTACGGGCGGTATTGCGGGAAGGGGAGAACCGAACCCCGACCGGGTCATCATATCGCAACCGACAAAGTCGCCGCAGAACTTGAGTCCCATCACCGACGATGACTTCTTCATGAACGACGAAGTGTTTGGTCCGGGCACGGTGAAGATCGAGATATCGCCCGACGATAGTAAACCGTCCTCGTCCGGCGGTATGGAGTATGGTGGAGGGCAGCAAAAGTTTTCCCGCAGCTCCAACAATTCCGACACCTCGATCGACGACATGCTGTCAACGTCTTGTGGCACGTACATGGAGGAGACGGTCCGGCTGCGCAATCTGGAGCCGCGTCGGTTGAGCAACGAGTCGTGCAAGAAGTGCAGCCACAGCTCACACTCCGAGGAGGAGACGAGCTCGTTCGGCACGGATCTCGATGGGACGGTAAAGATGGGACTGCAGCAAAAGCGCTGCACGCACAGTTCGCACTCGGAGGACACCTCGATTGGGCTTAGCATTTCCGAGTGGTCGACCGGTACGAACACGGTGCGGCAGTATGCGAACCTGTCCGGCTCGGACAGTCTGTCGGCCGTCTCGAACCACTCCGGCAATGCGAAGAGCGAGAAATCGAACCATACCAAGAGCTCGATCAGCTCGAGCGTGCACAAGTCGACCGAAAGTCTGGACGAGAAGACGAGCGGCAGCTTCTCGAGCAGCAACACCAACCAGGCCAACAATGCTGGCGGTGGCAAGCGTTTTTCGCTGGAGAACGTGTCGGAGAACGGGGGCTGTCCGCGGTACGAGCCGTTCAGCAACTCGGAAACGGACACCAAGTTCTCGTCCGGCACTAAGAGCGATGACACCACGCTGACGCTCACCGAGATGGCCCAGACCATTACGGAGTGGTCGACGAGCAGCAGCAACACGCTGATCGCGCAAGTCGAAGCGTTGAAGCAGCTGGAAAGTGGAGGTAATGGCGTGAAGGGCTCCTCCTCGCTGGAACGAGCTGCCGGTGGGGCTACATCGACACGAACCTTCGAGTATGTCCCACTGAAACCGCCCAAGGTGGTGAAAAAGGTGGCTGTCGCCACACCAGACGACCATCGCAAGGATCTACCGGGAGTGCACGTGAAACCTCCGATTCCGAAGCACTACCCGATCGAGGCGGGAGAAAGCTCCAGAATGGCCTCCAGCGAAACGAACGTGGTGATCCCGGAACGTCCAACGAGACTGCCGCCCAAGATCGTGGACGTGATCGAGAAGAGTCCGAAGAGAATGCCCGTAACACAGCAACCTCTGCCACAGGGCAAAGTCCTTTCGTCTGCGAGGATTGAACCGCAAGATGGCGCCAGCAAACGAAAGTCGCTCGAAGTGATGTCCAAACGCTACCAGAGCCAGGACATCTCGGACACCGAGACGTTCACGGAGAAACTGTACGGCCAGAGCGAGAAGCTGACGGAGCGATACCAAAGCCAGGAGTTTACGCCGATGGCCGTGGCCTCGGCACCTAGCAAACCGCCCCGCGGTGACTCGCTGCCCTCCACCAGCCCGACGCCGATGGCCGAGAAGCCGCTGGTGAAGCATCACAGCTACGACGACAAAACGCTGTCAAAGTCGCAGATTCGCGAGTACAAGACCACGAAGATGCGTCACAGCCAGTCCTTCCACGAGCATCTGGTGTCGTCGGATCTGAACAAGATCGTGGAGGAAAGCCTCGGCAGTTCGTCGACCACCACACACACCAGCGAAGCGACCAGCACCGACAACTCGTCGCCCATGTTCCCGCGGCCCGAGAAGCTGGTCCGCTGCTCGCCCTACTACTCGAGCAGCCTTAGCTCGGAGTCGCCTCCGATCGCACCGAATCAGTTGCCGCCGCCGGTGCAAAAACCGCCGCGCAAAAGCTCGCTGCCGAGGAACTTTGTGCCGAAGAGTCCGCCGAGCGGCAACGATACCGACAGCTCGCTGGACCACCGGGCGCAGGATCCGAAGCTGCGAGCGCGCGGCTACCGGAAGAAGCGAACCGTACCGCTCAAGAAGAGCCGGCTCGATCGACCGCTGGAGCATCAGGAAAGCTCCGAATGTTCGGAAGGCTACTTCCCCGAGCTGGACTCGGGCTCGTCGGACGCGGTAATGATGGAGCAGCAGCAGCAGCAGCAGCAGCAGCAGCAGCATCAGCGCTATCCGGACTTTGAGGAAGAGCTGGAACAGCTGCCCGAAGACTACGAGGACGAGACGTACCGGGTGGATGAGGACGAGGTGACGCCCAGCCGCAACGGGGCCGGCGTGTACCCGAGTGCGTCGTACTCGAACAAGTTCGAGGGTCTGGACATGACGGAGAACGTCGACGAGATGGGCTTCCCGCGGTACGATCGGTTGGGCCACATAACCAACCCGAACCTGTACAAATCGGACACTCCGTCGCCGCCGGTCAAGCCCGTCCGGCAGCGTCGGCTGCGCCAGACGAAGCGCGATGATCAGCAGCACGACCTGGAGTACCAGGGTGTGCAGTACACGCCGGAAAGTGGCAGCTGTTCGGAGACGAAGGCCGGCCTCTCGGATGACGTGTGCTACTCGAGCGAGGACAGCTTCGCGGCGGGCTACAATCGTAGCAGCGGGGCCGCACCGGGCACCAGCTCCCGCTACCAGAAGAACGTCGAGATTCCCTATCCCGACTTCCTGTCTGACTACGAGAACGAGTCTTCCTCGGCCTGCTCGTATGCGCGGCGCATGGAGCAGGGCCGGCCGCGCTACGTGGAGCTGGAATCGCAACATCAACAGCGGCAGCAACAGCAGCTGGGGTACGTGGAACCGGGCAAAAGTGTCGATGTGTCGGTTGCGTTCGACCTGAAAGCCTTACCACCTCCGATCTACGTTGAGGAGGAGGAGGAAGAAGAGGAAGGTGATGATCAACAAGGGCCCGACGAGGAGGAGGAGGAGGAGGACGAGCAGGACAATGCTGTTTAAGCGAATCGAAATGAGCTGAATGTCTTGGTGGGGCGCGTGCTGGCGTATGGCCTCCGTAGAAAACACAGTGCCAATGTGAAAACTGATCGACGTTGTGAAAGAAGTATGCCAAATCTTTAAGATCTATTCCATTTATCGCTCACGATCACTCTTTCTCTCATATAATATATATATATATATACATGGATGTGTTCAGGGTATTGCGACACATTTTAATGAACAAAAAGGATAGGAATCGTTGAAGCAAAGATTGTGTTCTTGTTGCCATAACTAATGCCGCACAACTAGAGAAAGAGAGACGAGACTCGTTTGTTTTTGCAACATGGCACAGATCGAGCAAACCCCGCAAGCGCAGTATAGACTAGACGTACCTGTATTGTTTACTTGTTTTGTCTGATTCTGAGGTTTTTATATTCATGTTTACACTACGACTTTTGGGTTATTTTTCCCCTCCAAAACGATCGTAAAATGGTTCACTGCGCTCTGTGTTTGGTGAAGAGACAGGAGAGGGTAGTAACGTTGTTGAAAATTGCTTCTTGTCTATGTGTGTGGGTGTTAGGTCTGCATTTATTAGGCGATAAAACGGACAGGCTAGCTTAATAGGCCAATAGTTTTGCGAGCGAAGCGACAGCCACCACCGGTCATTGCATTCGGAATGCGAAATGCGTATCTTATGAATGTCGTCCCGTGTGTTGTTTTCCCCCTTTTAGGTTGCAGTTTCAGCCTAACGTAGCGAAAAGCAGAAGCAGAAAATGACTCAGAAATGAATAAAATAAAAAAAGGATCGGGCAAGGATGGAAATGAAGGAAGTAAAATTGTGTCAAAGCCACAGGAGAGCATCGTTATATCTCGAGTTAGTATAGTGTAGTGTGGAGGGCAAGCAAAGATAATATTCTAATAATCCAGCAGAGTTCTAGACTTCATAGAAATCATGCATATATTTATGAACTGTTGATCGAAAAATTGATGCTGAGAGCCTTTACTCTTACCGTTTGTGTTGGAACCATGTTTGGATTTATTTTGGTTCGTTCGTTAGCAATTTGCGTGGCAAATGAAAGGACGTTGTATTGTGTCTGGGGACAAGGATGGTACGAAATACTCATGTTACTTCCAATGTTTTCTTTCGAACGTTAGCAAAATATCTCTTGGCCTTACCTTACCCCACGTCCTATTAACATGAGTTTAAAGTTACTGCGTTTAAAACAAGACGCAAATACATTGCCGCATTTAGATCAATCTCGAAAACAGTTACATACAGTCATTGAATGTTTTAAATTATACTATTAAACGAACGAACGGTACAGTGCTGAGGACAAACACTGAGGCCAAAACAAAACACAGCGAAATGAAATTAGATTAGATGTTACTCAACAATGAATGATGGCCAAAGGTTCTGGCAGGAAGGAAAGGTGCGACAGAGAGAGAGGACAGGGGGCATGTTTTATAACGTATTTTGAGCGTTTCGTAATCATTTGACTAACCCATTTATATTCACCGGCAGAGAGAGAAGTGAGGCAGCAAATTCTATAAACATATTATAAGCGCATGACGGATAAGTACGTTATTATCATAGAAAATGTTGTTTACTTAAGCATTTATGAAGATTGACGAAGGAAGGGCAAACGAAGGGCGAACGGCGTCGTCGCATATACGAAAGTTGAGTAACGTTATTAAACATATGCATACATAATATAATTAGTTACTCGAAAGGAGGGGGGACATGATCGATCTCATCCGAAAAGGAAGACAGTGAAGGAGTGGCGCGAAGGAGTGACGTTGATGCAATGATGTATTTGATAGTTTTGACTCTTTGAACAAGTTCAGACATGAGGCCAAAAAAAAAGGAATGCCAAAACAAAATTAAGAAAATTAATTCGTTAGTAATTCGCCAAAACGTTACAAAACAGAGTATCGGCAAAGATGTGTGCGCAGATGAGGCGCAAGTTTTCGTAATACATTTCACCAACATACGAGTTAAACAATGATAGACTTACAACACACGTACGATCGATTGATCCTCACGATGATTGGAATAGGTTTTAGCAAAGTAAAAGCAACAGCAAGACAGCAACAGCAAAACAGGCACGCTAGTACGAAAACGCCCATATATAACCATATTCTTCTGTGAAATATTGCATTATTTTCTATACTAAGCTAACACTAGCCCACATCAATTCTAACAAACTCTCAGAACACCCCGTCAGTCAGAGAAATGCGAACAGCAAACCCCCCAAATCTGAATTGCACCCAACCGTGTGCAGCTCTTGGCGAAATAAGTAAAGGTGATAAATAAAGGCAAAATTAATCAAATCCGCGTCAGTTAGTGGTTTTTCGAATCGCGAACGTAGTCGCGATCATTTAGTTCTTTTTAAACGTTATGAGTTCGATTTTGGTAAACGCTGTCAAGAGTAACACACTAGGACGATGATGATGATGATGATGTTGAACGAGAGTAAGTGAACAATCGCAGACGAGCGATCACACAATCCGCTTCTTATCGTTAGTCAAAACCTAGCTTATTAAGTTCACGTTCGTGCGCATGTAAATCCTTATTTATAGTCCAATAGCTGATAGTAATTAGGATTAAGAATGATTTACTCCATTTAAGTATAAGTTTACGTGTTTAAGTTGGCACAAATTTGGCCCTCGCTGTTTCCCGCTCATCTCATGTACCATAATTATGATCCTCGCATGAACAATCTGTTTTGGTTTCCAAATTCTCTGTCTCTCTCTCTCTCTCTTTCGTCTGTTAGAGAGAGAGACAAAGTTTGATTTTTTCTGTAGATAATTTACGTATTTCGTCTATGCTGTGTAGTTTTGCAATTATTAGATGTAAGCGATGAATGTTGAAGATAAAATGTCTCTAACAAAGCCCTACTCCCTTTTGTCTCCTTCCGTCGCAGATGATTACCACGGTATCAATGGGAACGTTTCGCTCGATCGGCGAAGCGAGATCGTGCAATCGCCGAACCGGTACGAGCTGGCCCTGGGCACGGCGGATAAGTCGAACAACAATTCCCTGTCCCGGGGCGAAACGGGCAGCTACGATCTGGGCAGCGCGGAAGCTCGAGCCAGGAACAACAATGGCCACTTCGGTGGCAGCAACGGGGGTGCGCTGCACACGGTGGACGAGAACATGATCAACAACAACTACCAAACCAACAGCCCTCAGCCACCAACGGGCAAACGTCGTCCGGTGTCGGTCTGGGCAATGGCAACAGTGGCACGCTGCGCTCGATCGACGAGGAGATGCGCAAGAAGAAGTGGCCGACCGATCGGGCCTACTTCCTCGCGAAGGAGCTGCTCATGACGGAGCGAACGTACAAGAAGGATTTGGACGTTATCAACACGGTAAGGGAGGGTTGGAAGGTGATCGCCTTTGAGATGGTGGTAATAATATTGATCTTTCTCTCTGCAGTGGTTCCGCGAGGAGCTTACACCGGAAGATTTGGAAAATCTTCAACCTCTGTTTCAGTATTTTGAGTCGATGCTGGAGCATCACAGCGTCTTTCTGCGCGATCTCGAGCATCGGATATTGCTGTGGGAAGGGCGCGGCGGTCACGAAACACATCGAATTGGCGACGTAATGCTGAAGAATATGGTCGTTTTGCCGGTAAGTAGGGGCTTTCTCCTAAAGTGTGATACCGCATTCCTAACGGAGCGTGTCGTTTCGGCCTTCCACCAGATATACGACGAGTACGTCGAGAGTCATCGCGAAATTTTGGAGCGTCTGAACGACCTGTACGACAACGACGACAAGTTCCAGCAAACGTACCGGGAGTTTGAGCTGCAGAAGGTATGCTATCTGCCGATCAGCTACTTCATCCTGAAGCCACTGCACCGGCTGCTGCACTACGAGCTGCTGCTGGAGCTGCTGCTGGCGCACTACGGCGAAGATCACTTCGATCGCACGGATTGCCACGGTACGCTGATGATGCTGACCCGCTCGACCGAGGTGATCAGGCGCGAGCTGACGGCGTCGGAAAACCACAGCCTGCTGTGCGAAATCCAGCGCGACATCGACGGGTACGATGGGCTGGTGCAGCCGGACCGGAAGCTGATCCGGCAGGGCTGCCTACTGAAGCATTCCAAGCGCGGGCTGCAGCAGCGCATGTTCTTCCTGTTCTCCGACGTGTTGCTGTACGCGGTAAAGTCCCCGGTGACGCAGACGTTCAAGGTGCTCGGCCACGTGCCGGTCCGTTCGCTGCTGACGGAGAATGCGGAGCACAACGCGTTTGTGATATTTGGCGGGCAGCGGGCAATCACCGTGAGTGCGGGCACCACGGTCGAGAAGACGCTCTGGCTGGAGGAGCTGGCGAAGGCGGCCAACAGTCTGAAGTACAAACCCCAGACCCAGCTGCCCATCGTGTCGATCAAAACATGCAGTAAGTTAAAGCGCGGTGTCCCTGTGTGGGTGCGCAGTTTGGTGACGAATTTTGTTTGCGATTTTTAGCATCGTCTGAGGAAAATCTGGAAGCTTGCGGATTGAGCAGTGCGCTTGTGCCACCGGCCGCAGCGAGGCAGCCATCGCCTCGCAACAACACGGCCCTGCACGTGTGTTGGCATCGTGGTGTCACGATCTGTCTCGACGATCATCTTCGCTCGGGAAGGGTAAGTGCTGGCCGTCCCGGAAGAGCAACGAATTCGTCCGCATGTTTACTAACCGAATGAATGATGTTTCCTTTGAAATAGAATCAAATATCGGGCTACTTGCTGCGAAAGTTTAAAAACAGCTCCGGCTGGCAGAAGCTGTGGGTCGTGCTGACATCGTTCTGTCTGTACTTCTACAAGAGCTACTCGGACGATGCGGCCCTTGCCAGCTTGCCACTGCTCGGGTACACGGTAGGGCCTCCCGGCATTCAGGATGCGGTGCAGAAGGAGTACGTCTTTAAGCTTTCGTTCAAAAACCACACCTACTTCTTCCGCGCAGAGAGTGAGCACACGTACAATCGGTAAGGAGGGAAGGAAATTGGCTTAAAGGGGTTGTAATGTAATTAAATTCGGCATTTTTGCTTTTCTCTCTCTCTTCCAGGTGGATGGAGGTGTTGCGTAGCGCCACTCAAATTCAGGAATCCCGCTCATCGCCCACAATCAACTCGAACAATCTAATCAACAATAACGGTAGCAACGGAAACTAAGCAAACGAAAGCCATCGAAACAAGTAGTAGTGACCGTGATCAAGGCGGAAAAGCTTCGACGGAGCTGGCGCACGCATTTCCCCCTCGTGTATGTGTCCTCTAAAGCGTCCTGTTTTTTTTTACATCTGCAACACGCAAAGTGCATCCTTTAAACCGTACAATTGATATGATCAATCGTATTCGTTTACTGTAAGTGTGTGAAAGCTATTTTTGTGTAAAACAATCCAAGATACTAGAAAATCTACCCCCCCTCCCCCCTATCCTAATCTGATCAGAACGTTCCCTCCGTCGTTCCGCTTTTGTATGCGATTTTGCGCATTTAACGGTAAGATTTCATCATTCGTCCCGGTTCATCTGTTCACGAGAACTAAAGAAAAAGAACATTGATTTGAAAGTGATGAGCAAGCAAATACCGGTGACTGCGGGCAACCGGGTAGAGAGAGAGAGAAAGAGAGGGAGCAGCGAAGCAGTGACCGACAGTGGTATATTTATCTTACAATTTTTACATCAGCTGCATGTAGGAACAATTTTTAAGTGCGTTAACGATAAACATTAAGCAAAGCGTGCGTGCGTAATTAGTACGAGAGAGACAGAGAGAGATTGTGTTATTAGCAAAAAAGGGTGATGCAGAGCAATGAACTGAGGCGCGTGGACCGGGGGTGAAAAGGCAGAAACAGATTGATTATACACACTAATAAAGCAAAAGTGAGCAATATTTGAACAAAACGCAAAAACGCTTTAAAAAGTAGTTTCTCCTTTTTGTAGTATTTGTATTTTGTTTTAAATGTACATACAAATTAGACTTAACGTTAGTGCGCCAGTTCACCCACTGGGAGCTTCGTCTTACAATCCTCTTTTGACGGGCTTGGGTGCAAAGTGCACCTTGACCGGTTTGCACAGCTCCAGCTCATTGTTGGGCTTTACCGACAAACAGATCGTTATCTCAACGGTCGATGCTTCGGTCCAGACGCCGTGCGACAGCAGAACCTTCGTCCGCAATCGCCACTGCGATTCGCTTTCGCCCTGCTCCGTCATGACCTTCTTTAGGTCGCGCTTGCGCGGCACGATGATGTGCACGTTCTGGTCCGGATACTTCACCTTCAGGCGCAGGTCTTGCCGCTGGCTTTGCTGCAGATTTTCCAACTCGGCCACAAACGGAACGGCAGCGATCAGCCCCGCCGTCACCTTGATGACGTTCTCCGCACTGTACGAGTTTTCGGTCGGTTCAATGATTCGTGCTTTGCACATTTTGATCTGCGGAAAGATAGAATAGTGTTAGTGAGAAGAATCGAAGGCGGAAACACAGCCACGCGCATACTTACATTTGTGTTGATTTGAGGAATAACAACTGGGGCAGCCGTCTGAACGATTGGTAAAATCTCTCGATACACACGGCCCGGCTTCGGATCGCCCACCGAGGCCAGCTTGGTCAGGATGGCGCTCGTAAACGTGTCCGCAATGAGCGGGGTATTTTCCTGCAGGAAGCTACTCGCATCGCTTGCAATGTGCAGCAATAGCTGGCAAGGCCCGAGGGCACTCTGCGACCGGTCCTTCACGATCAGCACCAGATTGAGGGCGCTGGCGCGAAGGCACATTTGCTTCACCAACAACTGATCATCGATCGTGAGGTTCGAGAAGAGATTCTGCAGCATCAGACACTTTTTGATCAGCTGCAGAAGACACTCCTTGATCGGGGCCTTGATCGAATGGCCTGTGGCGGCCAGCTGCAGCTGCTCCATCTGGAGCTGTGCGCCGAAAAACACGGACGTAAAGTTGGCCGTTCCCGAGAAGGCCGGATCAATCTCGGCCAAGCGATCCAAATCATCCTGGGCCGCTTTCAGCAACGCTTGCCGGGCCTGGGGAGCGGAGTAGGCGCGCTGGATGTTGCTAAGCAGCGTTTCCAGGAACTGTCTCGAGCCAGTGGACCCGATCAGATTGAGCTCCTTCGTGTCTCCGCCAACGGCTAGGCGAGGCACAAAGTTGGGCATCGTGTCACGCAGGTACGCGTAGTGTTTGATTGTCGTTTCGGGGAACAAGCTCAGCATGGCCGGTAGGTGCTGCGCTGCATTGAACAGCATGATAAGTACGCACACGTACGCGGGATCTTCAACGTCCCGCTCGGCGCTATCGAAGAACGGATGGTCCAGCAGTAGCTGTGGCGTGATGGACATGCAAATCTCCGGATGCTTCTGGCCCACGCGCTGCATACAGCCAAACGTCGAGAGACGATCTTCCGGGTACTTTAGCAGCACATCCAGCACTTTCTGCACAACGAGCGTGAGGCACGCCTTGGTGGACACTTTACACGCTCCCAGCATGAGGTGCAGCCCTTCGCGCACCTCCACCGAGTAATCTTCCAGCGAGCTGAGCATCGTCTCGAGCTGATCTTCGCGCAGGATAATGTGCCGCGAGATGGCGGTCAAGCTGTAGATCGCCCGCAGCCGCACCTCCTCGATTTCGTCGTTAAACATGTCGACGAGAAAATCGAGCGACGTGACCGCAAACAGCGGATTCTTGAGCGCCAGTTTGCACATCGAGTTCACCGAAGCCGTACGCACCTCGAGAAATTCATCCTCCAGCCCCTGCACCAGGGCCCCGCACGCGCCGGACGCCATCAGCGACACGGAATCGGCGCTGATGACTTCCTTCGGTGCGTCGTCGGCCCACTTTTTGCCGCTCGACCACTCTCCGCTGGCGAAATGGGCCGCGCTTCGCTCGTGCAGACTTCGCTTCTTGCGCATGTTGCTCATCAGCTTCTTGTCCAGCGTTTGGTGCAGGAATTCGTCGCTCACCATCGTCATGCCACCGAGCAGCTCTGCCGCGAGCGTGCGAATGTTCATCGAGAGATCGCAGATCGCAGAGCAAACCTTCCCGAACGCGTCATCGATCAGGCGCACCTCCTGCTCGGAGTCTTGCACTTTTATCATCCTGTGAAGAGATTGAAGGGGCAAATGAATGATATAGAACACTTCTAGAAGGCACTGGCTTTACTCACTCTTCCGGATGCCGCACGCCCAGCTCGAAAACCATGTTTAGTGCCTCCCTCCTAACACACTCATAATCGTCCGTCAGTGAGGCACAAGCCCTCGGATACAGGGACGGTGGCAGCTGCACGCCCCGCTCCCCCAGTGTCAACATCGAACGAAATGCTTGCGCACGGACACGCGCATCCGGCGAATCGGTGTACTTTCCGATCAGCTCGAGGCTTTCCTTTTCCGCGTCCGAAACGAGCACGAACACGCCCAACAGCAGGATGGCATGGCGCTGCACATTGTGGCTGGGCGAGAACAGCTTCACCTTGGCGAAAAACACCATCTGATTGATGTACGCCACGGACGGGGTGAACGATTTGCCTATCTTTTCCAGCACTATCAGCCCCTGCGAGATGACTTTGGCCGATTGCTCCACCTTCAGCAGCTTAATGACCTCATCGATCAGCTGCTGCCCATCGATGCCGGTTTCGGTGGCCAGATCGGCAAACAGGGAGAGAATCTTCACCCGCACGGCCGACTCCGGCTCGCGCTGGAAGTGTTCCACCAGCTTGCGGATGGCGTCCGGGAACTCGCTTTCATCGAAGTGCAACGAGTCGGTGATTTTGAGCAGAATCTGCAGCGCATCGTTGCTGGTCGCATCCTCGAGCATGTTTACGTAGGACAGGATGGAGGTGAGTGTGCCGCTGGATTTACAGGCATTGCGACGGATGCGTTTGTAGAGCCGATGGGTTGTAATCTGGGGGACTATCGTGGCAGGTTCCTGGAGGGGGTAATGCAACACTGCAATCAATCGTTCATACACAGAAAATAATGTTTATGAACCTTACCGGAAGTGTGCTGATTTCCGAAATTGATCGTTTCACTGCCAGAGCCATGATTGTGGGTGAAATATATCCAATTTGTTATTAAACAGCACCATAGAAAGTGGCCGAGCAGTGTCGTTTGTTTATATCTTTGGCAGTAGCCAGCAGCGATTTGACAGCGACAGTGTGTTGGTGAACGGTCCAGGTGGTTTGACAGTTTAGAGCAAAAGAATATGACCAACAATGTTCGATTATTTGAACTGTTTCTTTGGGTAGATAATTGGAAAATAAAAAAAAGAATAATTACGAAGAGATATTATTTTTTTTCACGCAATTAAACGAATTTCAGCTCGAATTATAATGCAGGAAAAGCTACTGTCAATCTAGGCCGCTGTATGGCTTCCGTGAGCCAACCTGACGTTTCCCAAACACTCATACGAGATTTCGGATGAGTCACAACAAATCGCATCGGAGCAAAGCAAAAACAACCGAGAGTCATTCCATGTTGGTACGTCAAACGGACAACACAGTGCTTTCAAATCAAACGTTGAACGAGTGATACAAAAAAACGATCTTGCAAAATGGTGACGAAGGACAATACCTTCAAAGTGGATTTCAATCCAATGCCACAAAGGCCGAGTCCGGGCTATGTGATACAATTTATTTTGGAAAAAATTGGAATAAAAAAGGAGAGTTTGCTGAAAGTGCAACTTATGACGACAACGGCTATTGCAGTGGTGCAAATAAAAGAATCGGGAGAGGCTATAAAAATAGTTGATAACCACGATGGCAAACACGCGGTGGAGTACAATGGGGAGAAATATTTCATACCCATAAAAATGGAAGACAACTCGACAAGAGTAATAATAAAAAACTGCACGGATCAGATAACTAATGAGGAGATTAAAAAAGCCATGATGAAATTTGGAGAAGTAAAGAAAGTCATTGACTGTGTATGGGAAGCGCCATCCCCGATAGCGGGAATAAGAGATGGTAACCGAGAGGTAACCATCGTAATAGATACACCAATACCATCATTCGTATCTATAAAAGGAGAAAAGGCGCATGTACAATACAATGGACAGCAGAGAACGTGTAAGTACTGCGAACTCAACATGCATTTAGGCATGACCTGTCTCCAGTACAAAAGAACGGTGACAAATAACAACGAGGATGAAGGTACGTATGCCAATATGGTACGGAAGGAAGGGGTAAAGAGTTCGGTACAGAATAGACTACAGTTAGAGAGAGAAGTAGAGGGCTTGAACTTAGAAGGAAAAAAACAAGATAACACTTTGTTCAAAAAACCGGTTAACACAATAAAAGAGCGACGATCGTATGAGTGCGTAGAAGAAGCTCCTAGCACTAGCAAAGCTAATGCTCAGAAGCGCACAGGAATAGTGGACAGCCACACTACAACAGAAACTGAGGATGAAAGTTGCATGGAAACAGAAACCGAATTAAAAAAACTAAAAGGAAGACCCAAAAAAACAAAAACTCTGTCACAGGAAACAAAACAAGATATTAACACAAACTAATAAACTAAACAATAAAGAAAAATTAAATGAAAATAAAAATGGCGACGATAAATCAAAAGGAAATTAGTCTATTACAGACTAATATAACAAGTTTAAAACGAAATAAAGAAGAATTAGAGAGGATGATGAACGCAAACAAAATTACTATCGCGTGCATTACCGAAACATGGATGCAAGAAGAGGAAATTAAAAAAGTAAACGTATCAAATTACAATTTAGTTACCACCAACAGGGAAGATGGATATGGAGGATCAGCCATATACATTAGAAAAAATTTAGCATACAAAGTTATCAAACATAACATAACAGATAAAGAAGTTCAAATTACAGAAATAAAATTAACCAGGGAAAAAATAAATATAGTAAGTGTATACATGTCACCTCAATTAAAAATTAATAGATTTAGAGAAAATGTTAGTAAGTTACTACACAACAGATCAGGGAATCAAAAACATATAATAACAGGAGATTTGAACTGTCATCACAAAATATGGGGGAACCCAACAAATGACAGTAAAGGGAACTTTTTATTAAATGAATTAAATGACTCAAATTTATGCTTATTACACAACAAGGAAAAAACACTAATACCCACCGATAGAAACAAAAGAGAAACAGCTGTTGACCTTACTATCATATCAGAAGATATAATAGATAAGTGCCAAAGAACAGTTACAGAACATCATATGGGTGCAACAAATCACAAAACCATAATAACAAAAATAAATGAAATAATACAGGAACACACAGTAACATACACAAATAAACCAAAATTGTTCAAAGAAATAGAAGCAATAGAGGTAAAAGAAACCACAACAGCATATCAGGTAGCAAAACAAATTCAAAAATTAATTAAATCTAACAAAATAACATCGAAAAAAAAACCAAAAATACTGGAATATAGAAACAGAAAAAGCATGGAAAAACAAAAATGAACTTAGAAAAATTTTCAACAATGACAAAAGCACGGAAAATAAAATTAACATGAATAAAGGAATAGCTGAATTTAGAACGAAAAAAAGACTTAATAAAATAAAAAAATTGAGGACAAACTAGAGAAAGTAGATTTCAACAGAGATCCAATAAAACTATATGAATTCTTACAAAAAATGGAAGGGAAATTCAAGAGTAAAACAAAAGCAGGAAACATAATAGAAACTGACAGGAAAGCAGCAAAAATTTTCTTAGACAAACATTTTTTTAAAAATAAAAAAGGAAACAAGAAGCCTTATAGAAACTTTAAACCTAACAAAGATATCATAGATATACATAAATGGAATCGCTTATTAAAAAAGAAAAAAATACAGCACCAGGTCACGATGGAGTATCATATGAAATACTAAAGAAAATAAATGAAAAAACAAGACTTGTAATGGTTAATGAAATAAATGAAATGTGGCACAAAGGAATTATAAAAAAACATTACAAAAAAATGAAAATAATAACATTCCCAAAAGCAAACCTAGATAAAAACGATCCACTGAATTATAGAGGTATTGCTCTTATACCAGCTATTATCAAAATGGCCAATAGTGCAGTGTTGGAAGAAATGAACAGGTATTGGAATATTAATAAAGTAATTCCAGGAACAACATTCGGATTTATCAAAAACAGGTCTATAAACAATTGCACAAATTACATAACGAATCGAATAGGACAAAATAAAAGAGATGGAAAAGCAACAGGGATAATTTTCTTAGACCTAACGAATGCATATGATAAAGTAAGGACAGATATACTTATCTCTAAATTAGAAAAATATCAAACACCAAAAGAAATTATTAGATGGATAGGAGCTTTTTTGAACAACAGAACTATAGAATTAAACACAGAAGATACAATAATCAATAAACTAATATCAGACGGACTTCCTCAAGGAGATGTGCTATCGCCAAGCCTATTTAACATATATACTAAAGACATACATGACAAAATAAATAGGTTGGGAATACAAATAATTCAATATGCGGATGATTTTGCAATTATTACACAAAGTCATAGTCATCACATACTACAAACAAAATGCAGGAGATCATGAAACAGTTTTCAGACATAACGGATGAATTAAAACTAGAAATTAACACAGAAAAAACTAAATTCATGATTTTTGATACGAAAAATAATAATATAAAAATAAGGATAAAAGGAAAATCAATAGAGAAAGTTAATAACTACAAATACTTAGGATTATGGTTAGATAATAAACTAACATTCAAAAAACAAATAGATGCAATGAAAACAAAAACACAAAAAAGACTAATGACAATAAAAAGAATTTGCAATTACCGCAATAAATTAAATCCTAACAAAACAATACAAATTCACAGAAGTTTTATTAGAAGCAATTTAGAAATAGGAACAGCATCAATAAGAAATGCAAAAAAAAGAACTACTGAAACAGTTAGATACAATACAAAATCAATCTCTAAGAAAAGTTACAGGATGTACCAAAACAACTCCTATACCCTCACTAATGGCCATAGCGGCAGAAATTCCTTTAGGCATAAGAGCAAAGTACCTCGCGAGCAATGAGCAAGCAAAAGAGATTGCACATTCAAAAATTCACAGAAATCTACTATGGGACACAAACCAAAATCACAACACCAGAAACAACAATAACAAGTACAAAACATATTACGAAAAATTGTATGAAGAAAACAAAAACATCATAAACAAAATGGATAATATAGTAATAAATGATAACACTAAAAGAGTAAAGATAATATACAATACCCGGATAATATAACGAAAAATCAACATACAAACAAACAAATCCTCAAAAGACATTACCAACAAGAAATAGAGTTTTTAAAAAAACAAACACAATTATTTACACGGATGGAAGCAGAACAGATGATGGTTGTGGTATAGGTATATACATCAAGCCACACAACAACAAAAATATGTACTGGAGCTACAAATATAAATTAAAAAACAACACACCCATTACCTCAGTAGAACTGACTGCAATAGACAAGGCATTACAAATAGCAGTGGAAAACAACATAATAAATCCTATACTATATACGGATAGTAAAGCGGCTTGCAGCATCATAAAAAGGGAACAAGATAACAACAACATAGAGGAAAGTACATACAATATTATTAAAAACAGTTTAAAAATAAATGCTCAAATCAGATGGTTACCGGGACATATTGATATCGAAGGTAATGAAAAGGCGGATGACTTAGCAAAAAAGGGAGTAACGACAGACAACATTATGGAAAACAAATTAAGAAAAAGTGACATCAAACTTATGTTTCAACAAAGAATGATTTTGGAAACGCAGGAATGGTACACAACGGAAATACAACATAAAGGGAAAAAATTCGCAGAATACCAGAAAGAATTCAAAAGAGATAACTGGCATAAAACGATAAATATAAATGCAAATGAAATAAAGACTATGAATCGGATACTAACAGGACATGACTTCTCAAAATACTGGCTAAAAATACTTAAAATTGAAGAAAATGATATATGCGATGTTTGCCAAGTACAGGAAACGGGCAAACATCAAATATTTCACTGTACAAAATACAACAATGAAAGACAGAAATACCCCAACATCCGAGAAGATCTATTTAGCAAACACTGGAAAAATAATGATGGAAAAATAATAAAAGAAATAATTAGATTCATACAAGACACAAAAATCTCCCTATAATGAAAAAAAAAAAATAACTGCAAATTTGAACAGCACACAAAAACATAGACAACATGATCATATGAACTTTGAAAGATAAACCATAAACACAACATAGAAATGTCAAAACCATCAGCAAGTAAACAACACAAATACAACGGTACCAACATTGGAGAGGTATATGACTAAGGCAGTCGAAAACCTAAGAGCGGTACGTCTTTGAATGTGGCTTTATTAAGCATAGGCTTTATAAAACATAGAAGACTATATCCTGCTCCACAAAAGAAGAAGAAGGAGAAGAAAACAACCGAGAAAATACGGCAGTGATTCAGAAAAGTTGTGCATCCGGAGTGGATTTCCTCACAGTTTGTCTTAGCCACAGCTAAAACACATCACGTTCCTCAACGATGGAGTGGCTGTTCGGGAAGCGCATGTCGCCGGACGAGATGATGCGGAAGAACCAGCGGGCGCTCAACAAAGCGATGCGCGATCTGGATCGGGAAAAGATGAAAATGGAACAGCAGGAGAAGAAAATCATTGCCGACATTAAGAAGCTGGCGAAGGAAAACCAGATGGACGCGGTGAAGATCATGGCGAAGGATCTCGTCCGGACGCGGCGCTACGTGCGGAAGTTTATGCTGATGAAGGCCAACATCCAGGCGGTGTCGCTCAAGATACAGACGCTGAAATCCCAGAACGCGATGGGCGAGGCGATGAAGGGCGTCACGAAGGCGATGACCAACATGAACCGCCAGCTAAACATGCCACAGATCCAGAAGATACTGCACGAGTTCGAGAAGCAGTCGGAGATTATGGACATGAAGGAGGAGATGATCAACGATGCGATGGATGACGCGATGGAGGACGAAGGCGACGAGGAGGAAACCGATGCCATCGTGTCGCAGGTGCTGGACGAGCTGGGCCTACAGCTGAACGACCAGCTGTCCGGATTGCCTCAGGTAAGTGCTCGCCCGAAATGGTTCCACTATCTCCGCGGGTTGCGTTCTAAACCGCGCATGCATTGCATTCTTGCAGGCGTCAGGTTCGTTGGCCGTGTCCGGAGCGAAAGTTCCTCAGGCGGCAGCAGTGGGAGCGGCTGGTGGATCGGGTGGAGCTGGATCTCCCGTGTCGGACGCAGATGCCGATCTACAGGCACGATTGGACAATCTCAGACGAGAGTAACCGTGTTTTCGGGCTGGCATGAGCGATCGTTACGTCTCAAGTGAGCGCGACGCGCAGTTCGCGCAACGATCACGTAGCGGATTGGTGAATATACGCTCCCGTATGTTGTAAGTCATTAAGGACGATAATTTTGTTTGAGCTTGTTTTATTTTCCTTTAAATCGTAAGTTGTACTCCCCTTTTGATGCTGCTTTATTTGGTCGCAATCAACGCGAACGTGAATGTATATATGAGAATAAAGTACCGAAAATGGTTTGGCGCGTCCCAAACCTGGCAAAACCTGTTGCTCTCGTAATTCATTAGCGGTACGTTGCTCATACTGCTCTTTAGATGCAGTTTCTACTTCTATTTCCATACAATTTTGCATCGAAACGTGTTCACAAAGTGCTTTATGTGAGTTTGAGGGGTTACTTAAATACTTAAATACTAGAAAAAGAAAACACTCCCACCAAATGGTTGATTGTGTTGCAATGCAGAACATTTTATTCGTATCCTTTCTCTGAATGATGCTTTACCAATCGCACTCGAGTCGTAACTGGAACCTGAAGCCGCTTTCTCCCCCACTCCCGGTCCAGTTCTGCTCACCAGAACACTCAACGCGCTAGCAAATAAAGTATACAATAGTTTGAACGCGCCAATAAAATATCTCTATCATAAAGTGGAACAAAAATAATACACAAACTTTAACATATTTACCTAGGCTGAACGAGAGTAAAAATAATGTGTTTCATCTGTATATTTGCGGCTTTGCGCGTGCTCTACTACTACTAAGTGGTGTTTTGTGTTGTAAATGTAAATATGAAATATGAATGTAGTAAACGCTATTCGCTTAGGTTGTACCGTTGTCTTACAGGACTATGTTAACGATTGTCTATCCTTGCCGCGTTCTCCTGGCCCTGAATCCACCCCCTTGTGCGGCAAGCGCAAGCGGAGGAGTGGTCAGAGGACGGATTTATGGTTTTAAATAAATTTGAACTAATGCGAAACGAAACGATAGCCTTAGAGTAGATTGAGCGCGTGTCCGTCCGTCCACACTGCGACGACAGGATACACGCTAGGCTGTGTTTTAGCTAATGGTCCCAAAAACACGCACACACATACACGTATTTACAGCTGATTGTGGAAGCGTTTTGTTTGTTTGTTTGTTAGTTAGTTAGTGTTTGAGCTTTGAGACAACAACTCAACAGAATGCTTACAGGAAAAACACAAAAAAAAAACAGTTTAATCTCTTATAAGACATCACACTTTCAACGGATGAAAAGCGTTGAACTTAGCTTTCTTCTATCTCCTATGAATTTGATTCCCTACGAACTAATGGCAAATTTTGCGCTCGATTGCAAATAGCTAGCAGTAATTGGGTTATCTCATCAAATAATCTCATCAAATGAAGATTGAACAACGTAACAAAACGGAGAAACAAATCAACAAAACACATAAATCTCAATCCTAGTGGAGCTTTCTTCTAACATTACTTCTAACACACAGATAATATCGGTAACAATCTCGTTTTTTGTCTAGTTTTGCCATCTTTTTTCATTTTTTATAGACAAACAATTAATTTTAACAAACAATTTTTAACAACCATTCTGCTATTTCTTCCAAAAACACTAAACATTTTGGCTCAACAAACTAAAATTTGGACAGTGAAGGAAAGTTGGGAACTAAAACATAAAACACTTATGGGGAAGGAAACTGAGGCAGGAAATGGGGGGGGGGGCGAGGGAAATTGTTCTAAAATAAACAAAACAAAACACGTCTAACGAAACTCGTTGTCCAGACAAATAAGCAATAATTGTCCTAAGAAGAAAAAAAACATTCGCTAACCTTATACATTACAGTATCCTAAGCAACTACCCTTACAAGCCTACTAATTCGCTGCGTACGTAAATACAAAAGTAAGTTTCCGCCAAACAGAACGGATTCGGCGCTTACACACTATACACTTAACGGCTCCCGCAAACTATCCTTGTACGTGATCAACGGAGAGAGAGAGAGAGAGAAAAAAAAACAACAGTAAGTACTCTGTGGCGGCAGTGACCGTTTCCGGCAGCGTCATTACACTCGGGCTTTACACACTTAAACAAAACTACAAAAAATGGCAAGAATGTCGAATGATAAGAAGAGTATCTCTGCATTTCCGGACTGTGTTCCGGACTGTCTTCCGCGTGCTGCCGGCATTTTCCGACCGGGGATGGGAGGGGCTAGGCAGCGTTTATCATCACAGGTAATTTTGAGTTGCAGAGTTCCGAAAACAAAACAAAAATGGCCCCTTCATCTCCCCCCCCCAACCTAATAATCCCAATGCGCTATCACATTCCGACGATTGCGTCCGCAAACGCACCCACACACACACATACACACTTGCGTAAATACACATTAAAATAGGAACAAAGTAAAATTTGTTTAGTAGGCGGCGACGGCAATGGCGGCCGGCTGAGTGTGCGTTCACCTGCTGGCGACAATCGTGGCAGTGTTGGTGTTGTTGTTGTTGGTGGCAGTGGCGGTGAGCAGCATCGGCGGTGATTGTGCCTGTGGGATCACCATCGGTGGCAGCGGTCCGGCCACGTTCACCACGGACAGCGTGACGGGTGTGACGGAAGCGACCGGCATCGATTGTCCCGTGCTCGGGTCGCTGCCCGCGGCCGACGCCGCCAGTGGCGTTGACAGGCGGCTCTGCTTGCTCTGCTTCGTGACCGTGCCGCCGGGCGGGTTCTTCTGCGCCAGGTGCGTCTGGTAGTGTTTGGCCAGGTGGGCCTTCTGGCGGAAGCTTTTGCCGCAGAGCGAGCAGGCGAACGGCTTTTCGCCCGTGTGCGTGCGTATGTGCACGTTGACGGAGTACTTGTCCTTGAAGCCTTTCGAGCAGATCGAGCAGTAGTGCAGGGAGCGCTCCTTGCGCTGCCCGTTGCCGCACTGGGTCGGGCTGGTGGTGGCGGTGTTTGTCGTTGTGCTGGTGGTTGTAGTGGTGGCCAAGGATACGGTGCCGTTCGCACTGCCCGGACTCAGCATCGCACCAGCACCACCACCACTGGCAATCGTGTTGAGGTTACTCATGCTCGTGTTGTTGTTGTTGTTGTTGGTGAGACAGTTCAGTGTGGAACCGTTGTTGTTGTTGTTGGAGTTGGCTGCTCCGGCCGCACTGTTGCTGAGAGATCGCTTGTAGGACTTCTTCGCCCGGGGCGCCTTCGGCTTGGTCGAGGAGGTCGTCGTTACTACGTCCGAGGAGGTGGTCGAAACGGAGGGCTGTCGGTTGAGGGTCGAGCCGACGGTTCCCGTGGGAGACAGTACGCCCAGCGTGTGATGTTGATGGTTGTTCGCACTCGGCATCAGGGCGTTGGGAGGGACATTGGCACTGCATCCGTTGCCCATGGCGGGCGCTTCCACGATGATCTCCGTGTAGTTGTTGTTGTCCGTGCAGAACTGCTGCACCTCCGTCGCTATCCGTTTCAGCTTTTCGTAGTCCTCCGGGAAGGTGGTATCGAGCGTGAAGAACATGTCGTCCACCACCACTGTTCCGGGACCACCTGGTCCACCTGTAGCAAGATCCGTCACCTGTCCAGTGGATGCGACCAACTGTTGCTGGTGTTGATGCTGTTGATGCTGCTGCTGCTGCTGCTGGGAGGTGGCCGATTGGTTGGTGGAAGCGGGCGAGTGTAACACCGACTCGTCGTACATGGTGCTGGCCAGCGTGGAGTCGGCATAGGCGGCGAGCGAGTCGTTCGGATCGCCGCCCGAGTACAGCACCCGTCGCAGCTCCTCGTCCTTCATGTGACCGGTGGCGGGTAGCACGGTGATGGTCCCGTTGGGCAGCGGCAGCCCGGTGCCCTTGGTGTAGCCCTTGCCCTGTAGCGCACTGCGCAGCAACGACTCCGCCGTGTCCTGCTGTATCACGTTGTGGTCCGACATCTGCCAGTCGTTGTTGTTGTTGTTCTGGTACGCCAGCACACTGTTGGGGTCAAGCAGCTGGCTCGACAGGACGATGTTGCTGGACGTAACAGGCATCTGCTGCTGCTGCTGTTGAGATTGTACTTGTTGGAGTTGAGGTTGTGTGTGGGCGTGGTGGGCCGCATGTTGCTGAACTAGCTGAAGATGTTGATGTTGCTGCTGCTGCTGCTGCTGCTGCTGCTGATGGTGCGGATCTTCCTTTGCGTGATGATCCGTCCCGAAGCCACTGTCGTCGTAGGAGAAGCATTCCGTCTTGACGTAGCCCGGGAATCCGCCCAGAATGGTGTCGAGATCGAGATTGGAAGCGGGAGCCGCTGGTTCCGACCCATTCGGGTCCTTCCGTAGTACCCACGGTTCCGGCGCTCCATTTAATACTGTTAGTGTGTAGATCTGTAGTGGATAAGAGGAGAAAGGGTCGTTTGGTTGTAGCGAAGAAGGTTGAGAGCGACTGGCAGTGTGTTGGAGAAGTGCATGCCTCATACCTGTCCATCTGTATCGGCAACTTGGTTGTTGAGTGCTCCATTGTTGCTGTTGTTAGTGTTGCTGTTGGTGGCATTGTTGCTGGTGCTGTTGCTGGCCGGTGCGCTGGCAGTGTTGCTCTGCTGTATCCAGCAATAGCGATTCAGATCCTCAAACATGGCCGGATCCAACCGGTTGGCATCTTTGTCTGGACCCCAGAACTGGTAAGTGGAAACACACACAAAAAAAAAAAACAAAATACATAAAACCGTTATTAGTTTGATGGTCAGGCGGAGATCTTAATCTGAGAAACATTTCCAAGTAGGGAAACAAAACCATGTCTTGCGATTAGCGATTGTTTGCGGGAAGGATTGAATTAATTAAAAACGAACGCCACCAGGTCGCAGGTTTGATCACTTATTGATTTATGACCGTGCGAGATGTACCTTGAACACCTATTTATTGCACATATGCCGGATGAGCGATGCATTCGCTGAAACTAAGGGGAATAACGGAAGGATTTTACGACGATTGGTGCTGCAGGTTGTTGCATTGCGAAACGGTCACGATCGAGGCTCGTATAAATATGCTGATGAGTGTGGTGTTCGGAATAAAATAAAAACGGCACATGGACTAGCAGGTCGTGAGCATTAGCCAACCTGGAAGATGGCGATGATCGTACACGTGCAAAGTGGTTGCAAAGAGCTTAATTCGGTCGCTGGAAAAAAGCAACATCGCTTTGCAATTTCAACCACTGCTCTATAAAGCCCGTGCATCATACAATTTGAGCAATATGTAAAATTAAACGTGCTGCTATCTATTTTATTAGGCTTTACCAGGTTCTGACCAGCGATCGTGTGCAACCGAGAGAGTAGCAATTGGCTTGAACGGCTTAAGACAGCTGCAGACCGTTTCGGAACTACCGCCAGACTGGTCGTGGAAGCGGTAAATTACAGACCCACTGGAACCGTCCAATAACTGGGCGCAATTTTTACAACCCGCGTGCAAGGCAAGGGGAGGGATATCGCTTTCGAAAGGCTAGAAATTGAGCTTCTTAGTGGGAGGCATGGGGCGGGAGTACAAAAATCGGGACTTATCGATCAAGATAGAGGTCGGCTCGAACCGTGGTCTGGCCTTTCGTTGACGGTGAAAATGTATACTAAAACGATGTTATCGCTGGCCACATTAGGCCTCGGTGGCAGAAGAAACCTCTGTCTTCTGTGCGTGCGTGGAGGAAGTTGAGATAGTTAAAAAAAACATAGTAAATCAAGTTAAAAATAGCAAACGCTAAATCGTTAAACTTTAACGACAATTTATTCGCATTCGCATTCCACACATTGGTGTAGTAGGTGTTTGCGGGAGCAAGGTAACCTGATGCCTCACTCACTACGAGGGTGGTCGTAGCTGGCCGAGCGCGGAGCGGTGCGGGAAGGAAAGTGCTTTAACTATCCGCCCGCCGTCGGCAAAGCGCGTTTCCTTCGAAGCTAATGATCGCGCGCACCGGTTTGCCCCGACGAACCCCGCGTTTAGTTTCGCGTTGCTGATTTGCTAATAAATCTTACCATCCTGAGCCTCCACACCACCCTCGAGGGCACCATGGACTCCGGACGAGTGGTCGAGAAACGTCGTCGAAAACGGTCCACGGACTTTCAGTTTCATCCAAAAGTCATTTCGCGCTGCCCGGAGTGGAGCGGCGGAAGGCAGCTCGAAGGGGGAAAAAACGGTCGCAGGCAGGGGGGTAAGGGAGGACCGCTCTCGGCAGACGATTATACGGCGGTACAGCAACGCATACTGCGCGTTAATTGATTGACGAATGCGAACGGATCTATTTGGGAACGGGTTTGCGCGGAACGAGGATGCTCTCTCCTGCCGTGCCGTGCGTCGGCGGTTGATACGAGGCGGCTGATTAGTTGCTGGTGCCGGTCCCCCTGTATGCTGCCAGTTGGACAGTTGGGCAAAGAAGTCGTGCACTTGCAGCGCCGCATCGGCTAGTGGCCCTGTGGCCTAATGGCACTAAATCATCATCACTCAAGCGATCTGGGCGGGGGAAGGGACAGGGCGAGAGAGTGAGTGGCGAAGACGAGCGTGTAGATAACGTCGCTGCATTGCGTTCGAGTGAGGATCGCAAGACAACAGAGAGTGAGAGAGAGATAGAGAGGGGGGGGGGGAGAGGATGCTAAGAGCCTGTTAGACCTGTTGCTGGATACTCAGTTCATCGTAAACCAACATCATTAAGGGCAAATAAAGCCAAGGAACCACGGTCGGCACGGTTTTTGCGGCCCAAAGGACTTGGGTGCGTGCGTGGGCACGAACCCGGCCATTGCCGGGGCGTCCAGGATTAGGCGTTTGGGTGTACATGGCGAAGAACAGGGAGTTGATAGCGGCAGATACAATCGCCAAGAAGCGCCTGTCATACGTTTCGGGGGATACGAAGGGGAAATGCCATGCAGTGCGCTTATCGGCGATCTGCGATCTCCGACCCATATCTTGCTCACCGATCGCACGGATTTGTAACGATCGGTTGACAATCGGTGGCACCGTGCGGCGGTCAAACGGGAAGATGTCTTTACTTCAGTTGAGGCCGGAGTGACACTACACGGATGGGTCATTAAGTGATGGTGGACATGTTAGGAAGCGTCATTTGAAGATTGAGTGTATGTGTGTGTCCCGTCCAGAGAACGGTGAAATGGAGTCCAGATGGTTGATGGTTGGGTGTATTAACTGTTTGACGTTCGTTTAGGGTTGGCTGGAGCCTTCCAAGTGAAACAAATAGCTCCCTTACACTCACACACTGTTTGTGCCACACGGAGGGCATGGCTTTGGCTTTTTAAATTGGCAAATAGCTCCCCCGCCACACGCGTCCGAACCATGAATTAAAGCACAGCTACGGAAATAATTAATTTATTCATTAGCAGACACTCTCAATCAGCTGCGATGCGAGTTTTGCACCGCTCGCGAACGCTTGAGCGTTTTTGATGAAGATGACATAACGCGCAGATGCAATCGGATCGGATGGTTTTCCACCGCTTCTGTCATTTTCCGGCGAATCGATGCGTTCAGTCGTAAAACGGTGCCGAGGCCCTATTAAAGCAAACCCGGAGCGGCATAATAATAACGATCGTTTCTGTTACGAAAAGCATTTGAGCCCCCCTTTGCGGAGCGGTACACTGGTCAATAATGGTTTCACTGATGAAGAGCCGTCGGGAAAAGGGAGGCGAGGTGAGTTTCGTTTCAAAAATCGATCACACACCAACTGATCTTATCTTGCACTGGCCGCAGATCGCCCGGGGGCTTCGCTGGACGCACGCGCGCGTACCATGAAAGCGCCTCTGGCTCTGGTGTGCGAGAAGCGTTGGAAAAACCTTGTGCGTTGTTGTTTTTTTTTTTGCTATGTTTCGTGATTAAGATTAAAATCGTCGTGCCAAAAGAAGGGGAGCAATTCGGGCATGCAAGACACGACGGGGCTCTGCGCAGAGGAAAAATTGGCCACAGCAACGAAACCTCCAAGGCAGACTGTTTAATTCCGTCCCGAACGGCGGACGATGACGAATGCCCTGATGAATTTGAATCTGCTCTGTGGCCCACCGAGCTGGAGGGCTTGGGTAGCGAGTGCCGCCCGGGTAGTGAGGAATGGAGCAATAATTAAATTAATTAAACTGTTAACGATCGGCCCGAGCGATGCGGCTCGGTGCGTTCTATACTACGCGGCCGCCGCGATCGAGACGTCCGATAAAGTTCGGAAAGGGTCGGACGTGTGGAGCATATTATACAACGCACGCACGGCTCTAGAACGCATGGCAAGAAGAAGCAAAAAAAAAAACGCACCGGAGAGCATATTTTATGCTCGCAGGTGTGAACTATGCGCTGCCGTACGTTACAACGCGATCTAGAACTCGAACCCGGAGCGTACTTTTTATACGATCGCTTGTGAGCGAAGCTTCGTGTTGTGGGCCACCGTTTCGTGCGCTTCCATCAATCAACGCGTTCGTGCACATTTCGTGACTGCAATCCATCAGGCGGCGTACAGGTTGTGGGCATCGCAACATCTTCATTGCCTTTACTCTTTACGAGCCGCCACGATCGTGCTGCCATGGTGCGGCGGTTCGTTGCTGCTGCAAGCTGTCTGGTGGCCAATCCACCCACCGGGCCGCACTCAAACAAATTACATCGCGCGCGGCATGTTGGTTGATCGTGTAATGGTCGTCGGTCCGCTCGTTTTTTTTTTTTTCGTTCATTCCCATTCCCTGAGCCAATTATTATATTAGTGTGTACTATTGGGAAAAGGAACCACAGCCGCAGCCACAGCCGCACTCCCGGTTACATGTGGGGTAGAAGCGAACTCATCCTCCTTTCACCGGCACAAATCCGCGAATTACACGTGTATGGGTGTGTGTGTGTGTGTGGGTGGTAGCGGGTGGATGAGGCGCGTGGTGTTATTAAGTTTCGCTTTCGTTACAACGATCGTGTTCGGGGCTGTACACGGTTGGATTGCGCCGGATCGCATGTGTGATGGGAACGAATGTGATGTTTGGTGCGCGCGGGATAGGGTTAGGGAATTTTATTTCACCGCGAAGGAAAGGGATCATAGCCACCGCCACCACCACCGCCACCCGGTGCCTTCTAAATAATAATAATTTCTTTATTAACGATTGATCATTAAGCTGTGGTCAAGGGGTTTGTGAGACCGGACCAGTAGCAGTAGCCACGGCGTGAAGAAGGCTTTACGACGATGCTTTGCCGCCAGGCTCTATGGCAGAGAACCCCCTTTTTTATGAGGGATGATGATTGCACTCGCAGGCCTTATGAATGCAACATTTTACATTGCCCGAGCGCTCTCGGTGAGTTTATTATTTACCGTCGAGCAAGAATATTATTCAAAGTGGTCGAGCGGCTGGAGCGGGCAGCACACGTGAAAGAAAGGGAATGAACCGTGCACTGGCTCTGGACGCAGGGAAGGTAACTTTCAAACGAGCGGCAGATGCTTCTTTTTGGCCAATAACTGTTGGAAGCGAGATACGATGGAGCTGTTACAGCTACAAGGGTAGTTCGCGGATGAATGTGGTCCGAAAATGCCACTACAAGATCCAAACTTGTTCCGTAAGATTAAAAGATAGATGAAACTTTGCCGCGATGTCTTTGGGACATCTAATCAAGATCATCAGTATGTGAACAGACCTTAGGCGATCCTGAAAAAGCTAACGAAGACATCTCCCAATATCTTAACCAATAATTGATAGTCTGAAAACTATATGGCGAATATTGTAGTCAACACCTCTTATCTGTTTTTCAGCTTAAAACTAAACCGGGAAATTTCTATATTGTTGGCCACAAATGTGAATTTGTATGATACGGGAAAATGCAGTCCGAGGTCACGAGGAGTCATAGCATGTCCAATCGCACGTGGTTTAATGTCCTGATTGAATCAGCTGTGATGTCTGAGACATTGAGTTTACAAGGAAAGTATGAAGAAAGTGATCTCTCACCTGATCGAATCCCTGCAGCGGTTGATCGTTCGCATCGGGCACGGTGCTGCCGGCCACTCGGTTCGCGGGTGCTCCATCCATCGGTGACCCTTCGCCTCCATTTCTTCCACCGGGCGGTCGATCGGGCACTCCATTCACGCCCATGCTGGGCAATCCACCCGCCAGGACACGGTTGCAGGTATTGCTGTTGCTTGCGGTGTTGCTGCTGCTGCCGCTGCTGCTGCTGTTGTTGGCACCACTCCCGCCACCGCCACCTCCACCGGGGCCGCCGCTGCCGCTGTTGCTGCTGCTGCTGCTGCTGATGGCCATGTCCGGTGCGGAGCCGGTGACAAAGTCGAAAAAGTCCGTCTTGGACAGGTCCTCCGTGCGGAAGGGTTCGCTGATCTCCATCGGGCTCGACGACGACGCCATCGCGATGTCGGTGATCAGCTCCAACATATGCATGCGCTCCGAGGCTTTTCAGCACCGCGTCCCGGGACCGTGTGAGCGTGTGACCACCAACCTTTCAAGGGGGAGTGAAGCAGGGCTGCCCTCACACACACACACGGTTAATGCGTTTCCGATACCACTGGTGCGTCGGGATGTTTGAATGATTTTTCTTTTCTTTATCTCGCTGTGTGCGAGTGCTGTTTTTGTGTGTATGTCTGGTACACTGCGCGCGGTCCCGTCGAAAAGGGCGTCGCACTGGCGTCACGGGATCACGCCACAGTGGTTAAGCTTTGCTGGCTTTGGCTTCGAGCAGTGGTCCGTCTGTGTGCTTCCTTCACCCGAAAGTCGATTAACACGCACACACACACACACACGCGCGGTGCAAACGCCAAACGGCGGTTCAGGGCTTGCGGTGGCAATTTAGTCGTGCGCATCAATCGACTGTCGATCCAACGACGCGTTTTTCGGTGCGCGCTTCGAAAGGGTGGCGCGGGGTGAAAAGTGCAGGTGCATTCGGCGTCACATCGATGGGTGTTGCGTGGTAGAGTGTGCGTGAAGCTCGTCGCGTCCAACCTTTGCCGGAATGTAGTGCAGCCGGGGTGCCGTGTACCTCAGGTTATTGACATCTGGAATGAAAAATCCCAACAAAGTAGGAAAGAATCACACACACAGGATGCAGGAGATCAGTTAAAAAGCGAAATAAACACATTTGGCTAAATCGAGGGCTCGTTTGGGGAATTTAAATACGGAGGCACAACAGAAGAAAAAGAAGAAGCAGTGCACACGCATGCGTCAAAGGCTCGTCGGTGCGCCGACAGGAAGAGGCGAAATGTTAATGGAAATGCTAATGAGAATTTTGCGGATCGATAAAATGCCATTTCTTCTGCGTCTTTTCGCCTTCCATCGGTTGGCTTTGGTGGTTGAATCCCGGACCGTTTATCCTTAGCTTTTGAAGTTCAGTTTTTTATCGGCAGCTTCCGTTTGTAAGGCTCTTAATGTCTTAAGCGCTGCCGGACTGCTGGTTGCAGTGCCCGATGCACGAAGAACTGAACTTTTTGATTGAAATATGATTGGAGGCAATGAAGAGGGTAAAATTTGGTCGTAAACATAATCCTCTTTTACAACCGCGATGAGACGGCCAAAAATGGGCAAAGTGCAGAATGACTTGGGGGAATTCTATGGCACCAAGCTGCTCGGAGGGCTTGGCAAAACCGATATCGGCCATTTTTGCTGCCAGCAGCGACACAACGCATTGCGTTATCGCGTAAGCAGGGAATAATTTCATAATGTAAAGCAGCGCTAAACAGCAAGTGAACACTACTAATCCCCTGACAGCATTGTTTAGCGCCTGACATTATTACGACATGCGGGCCCGTGTATGTCACTGTCGCGCACATGCATTGCCGACTCGCCCAGCGCAGCCGATCGATAGAGGTGCAGAAAATCATAAATTTCATGCACCAAACTACCCCAACACACTCCCTCCGGAATGGGGCGTGCGGAACCAATGAAAGCCTAACAAAGCGCTTGGTGTGTTGCGCAGCGCCGCTTTTTACCTCATGGGAAGGGCCGCGGCACGTTAATCCGACCGCACGTTCGTCCAGTGTGTGTGTGCGGCGCACGAGAACGTTTGCAAACCGTGCGCAGCACCGTGCGGTACGTAAAGCATTAAAAGTACCTTTTAAAATAGATTGTTAAATTCGAGATAAAGTTATAGAAAACGTAAATTATGGCAAAAGTATGCACATTCTAACAAGGGGCAGCAGCACGAAGGACACAATTAAACGTAGATCACACGGCTTTAATGGATCGTCTAAGCGTCGTTCTGTGCCATTTCCAGTGCGAGTCAACCGAGCTTTTGCGGGCTCAGCCGACGGCGGTCCGACCTGTCGATGGCTTTTGAGACAAAACGATTCATAAATTCGAATCGATGTACACCCCATCGTTGTCTCCCGGCTCGACCTCAAGATCGCTCGTACCAATAAATGCGATGCAATTGTATGCCTGCCACAGAGATGGAGGGAGAGAATGAGAGACAGAGGGTTCATGTGTGTGCCTGAATGTGTTGATTGTAAGTACTAGACATTGTTATGCACCCTTTAGCTGCCGTTTCAGCCGCAGCACCATAGGCACCACTACCCAACAGCTAGCAAACACATCCAACTAGCAAACAAACAAATCGAGAACAAATGAAAACAAAAGTCCCACCAAGTGGCGGAGCGAACCGTCGTTGGCAAGTCGTGCCAACCTGCGCTGCCCTCTTGAGGAGTCCGCAGCCGCCGCTCGTTTGGTGTGCACGTGGGAGCGCCCCTCAGCGCAATGCAATGCAATGTGATGATAAAATATTGCATGCAAAGTAGATGCACTTTGCGAGTTCGCGTACCTCTGCATCATCATCATCATCATCATCGTCGTCGTCATCCTCTTCGGTTTTCAAGAAGTGCAGTGGATGTGCAGTGCGGTTTCGCCTGCGTGTTGCGTTGCGCCTTCGATTGTGCAGCTTTTGCTGGTTTTGCGCGCACCTCTTGTCGCGTATTGTTCGTTTCATACACAAACACACACATTTACACGGCCGTGTACGCAGTCGGAAGCGAACGAACTAACGCTAAATGCATAATTTTCCGAATGACATCGCATCGCATTATGATAATTCTCGTGTTCGTGTCGCTCGCGTGAATCGAACGCGCGAGTTTGTTTTCGTTCCGGCCGAGCAATGGTCGTGGAATGGGGCGCTCTTTTCCACAGGCAGCTGGGGCGCTTTTCCACCGCGAGAGGTAGACGCGCGAGCGTAACAAAGCAAAGCAAACACGCGGGGAAGATTACGCGCCCGCGCCAGTGACACCTCCATTCGCAGCGTTGGTTTCCATTCAAATTCAAATTTCGGAATTCAAACGACAAGAAAGCGCATCCGACTGGGGTGGAAGCGAGTCACACGGTAGATAAGAAAGCACTGCTGGCAAGAGAGGGTGTTGGGGGATAGGGGGAGCTTAAACACGGGATGTTTTGAGTGGCTGGAGCTCGTCCAGGTGCGAATGCTTGAGCAGGTTCAGGCTCCGTTACCCACGGTTAACCCGCAATTGACCCGAACGCACGAGGGGGTCGTGTGGAATCTCCATTTGTGGTGGCCATTCTTGGCCCGCGGGCTCGGTTCTTGAGGGATGAAAATTGACACTTTACCCCCTTCTGCTGCCGCATGAAGCGGGCAACAAAGCAACCAGCAAACCCAGACAGCGCATGGAGGACTTATTTTGGGACACCTGACCACCACTCGAGGCGGCCCCCGTAGCACTAATTCACAAATTAACTAATGACCTCCATCGCAATCACAGCTGGCCGGCCCAGCCACAGGGGTCTTCGGTCCGTTCCGTCGGGTCAACTCACAGTCGGATGTCATTTTCTCACTCTCCCGCTCCCGGAATGGGCGCAATAATGGGTAGCAGCGGGCCCGCAAAATCGACTACGAAATGGACGAAACTACGACCGATTAGCTGCATTGGCTGTAATTCATTAAAATAACAATGGCCCGACCCCGGCGACTACCGGCGACTACCCGAGGCCCGGGCTAAGCACAAACGTTCGCCATCGCAGCCGGGTTCGTCGCTTGTTGCTGCGTCGTTGAAGTCATTCGTTCTCGGCTTGTGCAATTTCGAACGATTAGCGTGAGCCGCTGGTCGTGGAGGAGAGAAATTTTGGGACGACACGGCATGCACAAATTGATATTTAATAACAAACATGCGCAAGCACAGTTGGCTCGATTGACCGCAACGGATAGGTAAATGAGTCGCCGGACGGGGGCGATGAGTCGCAAAGCTCCTCACTCGCCGTAACAAATTAGAAAGCCCCGTTGCGTTCGGCACACGCACACACTTCCCGGAACAAAAAAAGCATAAGTTAGGGGAGGGGTTCGAGCACTGTTGAAGCAAAGGATAAGAAAGTGGAGCAAAACAAACTCTAGACAGGGGCACGAGCGCTCGCGCTCTTCTCATGCCTCAAATGAGCAGCGACTAAATGTGTGTGCGATCGCGATGCACCCGGCACTGTCCGGTGGACAATCAATCATTTCATCGCGGGACACATTTGCGTGGTGGTCCCCGCGAACTCCCCCCAAAAAAAACCCCTCAAAACACCAAATGCTCCACACGCATTAGAGCACAGTTTTGGGCTGGCGATGTCGGGAGGTGGTATATTTTTTCGTCGCATCGCGCCCCGCATCAATTTGTGGTCGGGTCCATTTTTCATTCTCTACGCAAACGCTCTCGGTCGCATTTTCCTCGGACGCGTCGCTCGTGTGGAGCGGTCAATAACAGGTTGGCTGTCGTTTAGAAATCAGTCACAAGCTGACAGGGGGACAGCAACAAAAAACACACGGTCGAAAGGAATATTGTATCCTACCAAACCTAGGCCTGGGAGGAGAAATTGGGTCCCCACCAGCACCACCCGGTCCCGCTGCCTTTTTCCCGCGCACATAATGGGGGTTGCGGGCCATTGTTCGTCTGTTCTGGAAGCAGAAACGTCAACAACGCATCAATAGGAGGAGAAAAATTGATAATTATGCACATACACAGCTCGAGCCGGGCGGACTGCGGACCCAACCGCACAACCGCACTGCCCCATGGCCAATGGACAATGTTAATCTCATCGCCTTCCTGCCCCGGATCAATGGACACTTTCGTTGCGATACTGAAGGAGGAGGAGAAGGAGGGGGAGGAGAAAGGGTGAGCGAAGCAAAAACACGGCCACAGAAAACCCACTCGCGGTTGAATAGAGGTGAAATTAGATTCATCAAAAATTATGATTAATTACACGGAACTTGGTCCCGGAGTTGGCGGGGTAGCATTTTTACTTCTTCTTCATTTTTGGGTGTGCTCGTACGTGCGAGTGTGTGTGTTTGAGTGTGCAGACCCTGGTTCAAGGGGGGGGGGGCTTTGGCGACAGGGGGTCGTTCTCTGCGGGCGTAGGTCGTACCGTTGCAGTGGAGCTATTTTTTATTGTCAAGTCACTCACTCGGCAGCACGCACGCACCACCCTGCCCGGCGCAGTAGTAGTGGTAGTAGGAATTCCATCACACCAGCTTAACCTAGATTGGACGGTCAAATTAGCCTTGACCCGGTCGACAGCGTCGTCAGGCAATGGCAACGAGCGGCAGCAGCCGAAATCGCCCAAACCATAGGCTACTTTGATTGTTTAGTGGTTCTTCATGGGGGCGTTGGACGCTTGGGAGAAGGATTTCGCATCAAATCTGCCCAGTTGCTGCTCCAGTTCTCCAGTGTGTGTGTGTGTGTGTGTGTGTGTGCGACCTCTAGCACATTTTGGGCAGCGGCGTTGTTGGAGCGAGCCAGTGAAACCGTCCACCCCCAACTCGGCAAAGCGGACTTGGCGAATCGCCATTTCAAACTCCCTCTGGCTCAACAAGAGAATCGCCGAGAGTTTGCGTTTGACGGACGACGCCGTATGAAGATCGCTGTATGGAGCGGGAGGCCACACAGCGCAAAACCGCGGTGGGGTGAATTATGATGGGCAGCTTTGATAAGCGAAGGCACGCAAAAGGTTAATGGATTTTGTGTGCCAACACCCACACCCACCCACCTTCATTGCGATGCGGTGCAGTACGATACGACGGGCCACTACGGGAGGCGAGAAGAAAATTCTTTTCAATTCACTCTGCACCCGCCACCCGGGATCACGAATCACCAAAAGGGGAGGTTTCTATTTTCCCGGCGGCTCCGTCCACCGGTCATCGGCACCGGGGCTTGGTTGTGGCAAATTATCGCAAAACTCATAGCGGCACTAAAACCGGGAGGCAGATTGGATTTAGGACTCTCTCTCTCTCTCCTCCTTCTCATCCTGTCCGCTGCCACCATTGCGGGTCGAAAATTGACGTGGCGAAAAATCGCGCGTTGCCGCCCGGGCCGTCGCAACAAGCGGGACTCGTCTGCCGAACGGTGCACACACATCCATCATCATTCCGTCCGGATGGGGTCGGCCTCACGCGCCACCCGCACGCTCACTTTCTTTCGATCAATCATGGCGGTGGCGACGGTGGTGGTGGTGGTGGTGGGTTTTAATATTGTTTCCCTCCGGATTGTGTACGCCAACCGGGCGGCCGACGGGATGGTTCGCTCGTTTGCAGGCTGCGTTTTGGACGCGGACGGGCATAGATCGCGTTATGTTTTGTTCGAGAAATCGTTTTTCAATTAATAATTCTCCTCCCATCCACCCCTTCCCCCACCCCCTGGGATGCTTTCGGAAAGGTTTCGGTTATGGAGAAACAAATGTGGCCACCAGCTTTTGCCAGTGCCATGTCGTCCCACGTGAGGGAAATGGCGCATGTTGTACCCGTTCGGCTGGGGATTAATAACAGCACCAACCGATCGAATTGATGATCGCTCGCACACATACACGCAGCATCCCAGAGCGTGAACCGATGGTGATGGCAGTTGGTCAGGTCTAGCCTGTACGGCTGGCAGGATCCCCCTGGTGATGATCAATTTCTGTTCCCGAGGGACACATACCTCACGTGGGTGATCGAGCGATTGGGAATGAATTTCAATTCTCGCACCGTTAGTGAAGGAGATTAATTTAACCGGATGTACACGCCCGTCGGGGGGAAATTGAATCCCTGGCCGCCTCTGACTCTGACGATCGGACATTCCAGTGCTAATGATGCAGTTGGCTGGACAAACTACGCGATCGATTTCAATTTTCGGGAGTCCTATTGATTGATCGTTGGACAGAGTTTTTCGGGCGAGAAGCTTGTCCAGCCATTGTTAGACCCAAAATGAGGTTACCCGAGGGGCTAACCGACACCGAATTTGGGACCTTTGTTCAGGGCAGTTGCGGTTGCTGTTGTTGAAAGGGCCGCTTGTACCGCAGTGGGCGATAACATCAATTAAGAAGGTGGTGGCAAAGTGTCAGGCGCGTATTGTTCCACGGGCCGCGGGTATTGATTTTGGGAAATATTGAAACATCCTCGCTAGAAGAGAAAGTGTGTCGCTGGCGGTGATGCAGCATTCACTTCCTCAAAAGGGCAACCGTTTGAACCGAAACCGTTTCAAAACCAAACAACAATTTGCAGCTGGACATTCACGGGCCGCCGCGATGGTGCCGAAACCTAAAAGCCGAACCCGTTGATGAGAGTAATTTTGTGTTTTATTTCGTTTGCTTCCCCTCCAACTAAACATAATTGCAGCACGGGACGTTCGAGATGGTGGTGAAGTGATTTAAAATAATTTTACTAAAGCACCTCACCGCAGCGTCCGGAGCGTTGACATTTGGAAAATTAGCAAGCCGTTACGCGGGCCAAACAATGTGTTTTCAATTTAATAAATTTAACCGAAACTAAATTATGCCCATTTCATGGACAGTCTGGCTTGAAACAGACAATCCCCGCTGCGACATTTCCAGTCGTGTCACATAATGACACGGTTGTGGCCAGTTCGGACGGTCGCTTCATTGGAGCGGGCATTTGGGCCAGCACTTAGACTTGGGGCCAAAAACATTACAAACGATGGTTAGAGCACATCATCGCGGTGGAGGATGGAAAAAAGCGAAAGCCTCGAAATAAAAACGAGAGCAATACCCAATTTACCCCATCTTGGGGGCCACCACACGGGTTGCCCTCGCGTCCTAATGCGCATCTGACGCGGCCAGCCGAGGCAAAAGCAGGGCGAGTATTAATAAAATCAACAACAGCGCGCACTGACTGCAGTGGGCCAAACGGGCGCGTACGAAATGGTAATGGCTATGATAATTTTACAACCCGATCCGTTCGGCTGTGTCTCGGTGTGAGCGCGTGCTTAGGTGCTTATGAGCGCTGGTTGCGGCCCTCGGCCCGCTCGTTAAGGGCGTCGCGAGCGGTGGTCCGAGCGCCTGGTCGGAGGCGGAGGAGGTTTGGTCGTGATCTAGAAAAAAAAGGCATCACCGCGGTGCGGCTACACGTGATGCCCGGAAGGTGCGAGTGCTCTCATTATGGCGAATCTCGGGCTGCGTTGTGTTCGATTTCGTTTGTGGGGTGGATGAAGCCTTTGCTCCGTTTCCAATAGGTCCTCCCGAAAGGGGCTCGTAACGGTGTGTGTGTGTGTGTGGAGGAGCTGCGTGTTTAATGTTTGAACATTTCCACCAGGGCATTGCGACGAACAACGAAGAGAGGGAACTAGTTGTGCGAGCTGGCCGCGTGCAAGATTCCTTCACTTGAGTGGAGTGAAATTAAAAACATTGAAGTCTGTCTAACTTTGAAAGGGAAATTAGAACAGTGCACCGTTCTGTGGTGTGTCACGATTTGGCCGTTTAGCGCAGCTCGCCGAAGAAGGCGTAACGAAAGCAGTGAGCCCCATCTTTATCTCACGCAAATTCGCTGTGGGGACGGGGTTTTCACATGCTCCCTGTGTCGAAATACATTGTTGCACATGCACTTGTTCCAGGCGTCCCCAGCGCGCTGCATGTGTTGCTTTCGCAAGGAAGGCATGCAGATAACGCGGAACCGATAGCTCGTTGAAGCTAGGAATCCGATCAGCCCATGTAGATAATGCTAGGTTTTATCGCAAAATCACTTACCGACAGCAAAGCCGGTCGCTACTTTGTAGAGGTGCAACGAAGCGATCGGGCGAAAAAACTGATCCTATTCATCAATGAGCCACTTATTAGAGACCCCAAAGAGGCTGTGTGTGTGTGTGTTTTTGCGCATCACAATTTTGCCATGATTTTTTATCGATCGCCCGCGGCAAAGGATGAACTTTGCTGCCGAAGCGACGCGCGGACTCGCTTTAATTTATGGTCGTGTATTAATGTCAAAATATGACTTCGCACATCACGTTCACGGGGTTGCGGGACGACGGGAGGGGGATGCACCGGCGCTACCACACATTCTTGCCGTCCACCGTGAACGCATCGGTGGTGGCAAGAGAAATGATGCAGCTTTGCCGCGAAAGGCTGAGCGCATAAATTATGAAACATTTCCCCCCCCTCCGATGGGTTCGTTCGGTGCGCGTAGTGCGAAAACCGTGACAAACATTAAACCTACTCCCTACGCCCCTCGGGTGCGCATCGTTCGGGCTCCCGAGGGCTCCGCTCGCAAGACGCTTCTAATTAAGCAGCTCTCCCACAGGACCTAGACGAGCTGGTATTATCGAAAATAAATCTCTATCGACTTCCGTGCCGTGGTGTGTCGCTGGCTGGCACGATCGGTTGGGGTGCTCTCGTAAAGCAGATGATTTAGTGCCACCTGATTGCGAATGGACGGTTGAAGAGGAAACCCCATCCGCGCTTCAGCCGTGGAAATCTTGGGCAGTAGATAAAACGCTTCTTCTCCCTCGATTGGCAGAGTTTAGCAGCAATGGATCCGTCAGGCGATCGATCACCGATTGCAGGCAAATGTCGAGCAAATGAAACTGTGTTCGGACGCTCATAAAATGCAAAAACCGATCATCATCACATCCGATCGCATCCGTTTGGTGCGGTGTGTTGATGTGACGGCGAGACCGCACCGATTCCGATCGCTGGCAGGACACGAACCCCTGAAACGGTCTGCCATATGCAAATGAAAGCGTAGTTAAGTTCGATGAGGCATTGTTGTACTACTTTGGAACGCGGCTTTTGACACCTCGCGATCGGGAAGCGTGGTAGCCCGGATTGAAACCCTCCGGACAGCTTTATATCACACTGCGAGCTAATAAAACCGTCTGATAAACGGTGAGAAACCAACACCTAACGGGACATTTACGTGCCCGTTTTCGAATGGAGAATGCGAGTGGGAGAGGAGGGCGTTTGACGATCGAACAAGGGAAACGCCGAACCGAACCCAATCTGTGGAGTTCCTCCCGAAAAAAGCGCTCCCCGTCGGCCCGGGGTCGCTCTAATCAACTCGAACTCTTCGGGGCTTGGGAACGCGCGTAGCGATCGAGAAACGAAACGGCCGGGAAGGACGGGACGATAAAGCGGCTTGCCCGGGGGAGTGGTAGGCCTCCCGGGGCCCGTTTGAAATGTGACAGCTGAAGCACGATTTGTTGGGGTCTCGCACGTCGCACGGCGGGCGAGCCGCGCACTACCGGTAGGCGACCGTTTTGACGGCGACCAATTAATTATGAGTATTTCTGCTGTTTACAATTTCTTTATCTCTCTCCCGAGGTTCGTCGTGGTGGACGTTGGACGGTGTCGTGCCATCGCCGGTTACGGAGCGAGGTAGGCAGGGGGCAGCCGGCCTGTTCGCTGCTGGGAAACCAGCGTCCGATACCGAGCGACACCGACGGCACCAACGGAAGCGGGCTGGTGAAATATGGTGACGCGTACGAGTCCTCCGGTGCGCAAATGATTAAGCCGGCTAGCGCCGTGCGCCGTCCACGCCGGGAAGAAGATGAGAGCGTGCCGATAGGGCCGGTGCGGTAGCTGATAGCGCCGATGAATTATTCAACGAACGGAGATGTGAATGAAGTGGAACCAATTTTACCTGCAGCATGGGGAAAGATACGGCAGCTCGCGCAACGAGATTCTAAGTGGCGCCATTTTCAACACGTACACCGACACCAGCGCGGACATGGTCGCGTGTAGGTGTAGGACGTCTCTGTACGCCTCCGACAGCTGGGTACGTTTTGTCTCCGTAATCGGGTCGCTGTCACGCGATTGGCAAACACAGCGCGAAACGTACGCGAATCTGGAGCTGATCCACGAGGGCCGCCCCGAAGAAGATGGCCCAGAAGCTGCCGACAGGGGTTACGTAAATCACGCTCAGCAGTGTGCGATCTGATACCGGCAACCGGGGCCTCCTTCTTGCGGAGCATCTCTTTTTGTTCGAGGGCCTCGCTGGTATCATTAACCATTGCGACTAATAAGTGTCGAGTGCCATAAATAAAACCAACATCACGATCTCACATCACACATGGCGGTGGCTGCAGAAGGGGCCTGGAAGCTGTGTGCCTGGAGTGTGCGCGCACCGAGACAACTTGCCGATTCGTTGTGTGGCAGTTGTAGAACGACGAATCTCGATTTGTGTGTCGTGAGGAAGCGCGGGAGCGCCATCCACACACACACAAACACAAACACGGACAAACGCTGGTTGTCTGGAGGCCGCGCGGGGTGGAATTGTGCAATTCGGGTGTTGGATTTCGAACGTGAGGCAGTAATTTGATTTAGGTTCCTGCGAAACACTCCACCAGCGGAGATCTATGGGAACTTGCCGGGGTCTTGCGACCTCTGGTGGCAGCTCGCGAGTCATCGGAGGTTCACGGTGGTCCCTAAACCGTAACTAGACAGGCTGGCATGTGTGTGTGTGTGTGTGTGTGTGTGCAAGCGCCAGAAGCAAGGTATGCGTGATTTTCTTCCACTGCTCTCCCTCCCTTACGTGTTATGCCTCTCCTCTGTCCTACCGGTAAACATCTCCGTGTCATGCCCTCGGCAGCGGGCAGCCCTTAACGAGAGGAAGCGGACACACGACGATCTTTAGCGCATAAATAATGTTGCGCCAAGTGTACCGGCGGCCTGCTCGGATGTGCAAAAGTGGGTTGGTGGGTAGGGAAGCAGAAGAAGAAGAAGGGGAGGAAGAGAAGAAAAAACAGACGCAATTACTGCCGAGTTCCTCGGGGCTGCCTTGCCAATTGCGCTGCAGCAGAGCAAGTACCGAGGGTTCCACTACCGGATGAAATGAAATTGATCTTTGCTGACTTTTTCTCATCGGCGAGCGGTGGGGAAGAAGCGGGCGGCCGACTAGAGCAAGGTCATAAAGATGCACGCACATGATTATCGCGCGCCTGCAGTTGACTGCAAAACGACCCCGGCGGTGATGTTGCCCTCCGCGCGCGCATTGATGCGTGTGCACTGCGTTTGCGTTGCGCCTGTAGCCGGTGGGAAAACTTTGCCGCCTCTCTCTCTCTCTCTCTCTCTCTCTCTCTCTCTCTCTCTTTCTAATGCATTACAAGCCGCCATCGCCTTCAGGGGTCGCCAAGGTAGTTAAAGGTGCGGGCTAACGATGTCGAGCTCCAAATGGTTTGGCACATACCATTTGCAGTGACTCACAGATAGAGAGAGGGAGAGAGACATTTTCAGCATGTTCTACAAAATGTGCGTGTAATGTATTGGAGCTGGGGCGTTGCCGGTCTGGAAAAATGGTCTTTCCAGTTGTCTGCGAGGGCTTGACCATCGTACCACCATCGTACCGGTGGTTGGGGCGATTCCGATTACGTATGCATCAGCGTTCACGATCGCCATTGATCGCGGCCAGATTGGATCGCGATCGCTCCAACCCGGGACCACCCTGAAGCCCCGAGAGCGTACGAACAAGAGTGAGCTGTTGGTGCAGATCAAAATAAATTGATCTCACAGTCGGTGGTGGAGGAGGAGGAGAAAAAGGAGGAGAAGGAGGTGTTTCGCGTACTACCAACGCCCCTGCGCCACGTTTAGAAGCACGGGTAGAAGTTAATTAATAATGAATCATAACTAATGTTTTGGCAAGTCGCTTGATCGCTACCAGGGCCACGCGGTGAGGAGTTGGAGGTGCGCGGGCATGCCATCGGGATTGTTTCTGTGCAGTCAACAAATTGCCCCTTCATGCCGAACACCACATGCCCAGCTGGGACCGGAGGGGAGCCGCCCAGTCTGGGATGCTTCTGGGCGCTGGTTGGACTGTCAAAATTGTCGTGTTCGGGTAAATACCAAACAATTTTGTACACCGCGCCCAACCTGAGCGCGGTCTTGGGTGCATTCTTGGTTGCATGTACTAATTTAACCCCTCCCTTCTCCCCCCCCCCCTTCCCCCCGTTTGCTGCAGCTCCAATGAGTGGCAAAGGTGCCAATCGCACGTCACCTACCGCGCTCACGACCTTCCTAATGAAGCATGACTTTTTGACATAATTGGAGTCACCACCCACACACACCCTCACAGTGCCTAATCTGCGATCCGAAGGGCGTGATTCACCGTCGTCTCATTGACGATTCGTAACAGCTCCCAGCCTGCTCTATCGGATCCTCATCCTTCTGTGTGGGGAAGCGCGCCAAAAGGCACGCAAGCGAGCGCAGGCGACGAACCCCGCTCGCGTCGATTGTAAATTAATGTTTATTTTATTCGGTGTGAAGTTGAAGCGCGCTTGGTCAACAAAATACGAGCTGCCGAAGACGAACCTCCACTCAACCGGATTGGAATCGGATTGTATTTACATTTACATTTCATTTCCATATGCTACCGATCGGTCGGTGGGGATCGAGGAGCGTGGCTTTTTTTCGGGCCCCTTGTTAGCATAAGCATGAATGGGGAGGCTCGGCATGAATGAAGCAAAACAGATGATCTCCAGTGAACGGGGGGAGCAAGAGCGAAAGAGCTAGACATTTTCCGGATGGACGAATGGGGATGTCGCTTTATCACACAGCAGTTCTTCTTCGCTCGTTTCTCTTTGTGCAGCGTGGAAGCGGAAACTGGCGCTATTTATCATCACGGTATTAATGTCGGTTGAGTGGCATTCTGCGTGGAGTTGATTAAAGCTGGCGATACCTTAAAGTAGACCAAACCACGGGTCCGTGTACTAAACCGCGCTGTTTATGTTTTCGCGTGCAAGCGCGACTGATTTAAATCGTTCGATCGATCGTCTAATGAAGCAGTGGAAACGTTTGTTTCAACCGTTCGGCAGGGAAATAATTCTTTCCCTTGATGGTACATGCTTCCCGGAGCAGGGGAAAGAGAGCGAGAAGGAGAGCTGCTGTATATCAATGCGAAATTATTTCATCGCAGCGTTCGATCGCAAAAGCGTGTTTTTGCTAATTTTATTCGAAAAGCAAACGAGGTTGCCCTTTGGCAGTTCGTCTCGTGCTGCTCGGTGCTCGCGAGCATTCCCACGCTTCCCCGGTTCAATCTCCGGTGCTAATGAAAAACTCCACAGTGACAGTGACAGAAGCGAGGCGGAGAGGGCAGGCAAGCGCGAGATACGATCAAGCGTTTCAATGTCGCCTAATGAGGTGGCTTCTGACGGGGAAGCTTTTCACCCTGTTTTGATGTGCGTTTGCGTTTTCTCCCTGCCAAGCCAGGCCGGCTGCTCACTGTCACTGGGCGGTTGGTGCCCTCGGGCGGGAATCTGCAAAACAAGGCGAGAATCTCGCGGGGTTGGGTGGTTGGGCGTTGGGAAGATGTGAACGCTGTGTTGAAACATTATTACTCTGCGAAAATTTCGGCTGCCGTCAAAAATGATCATCCGCCACCACCACCACCACCACCGATGTTGATGGGGCAGAAATAATGTTGCATGCACAGCAGACAGGATTAAAGCGTTCACCCCTGAGGGGCAACATATTCAGAAGCCATTTAATCTTCTCCCCCCGCGGTGTTGGACATCTTTTCGTGAAGGAGCGCGAGGAGTTTCGCATCAACGCCGCATCCATCATTGTCTGGGGCGGGTTGCATGTGTTGCAAAGGGTCGGGATGAAGTTTATTAACTGAATTTCCCGTCTTTTTCTGATGTCTGTGATGCTGTCAAAGTTTGGCGATGATTTTGGATTGCTGATGGTGCAAGTGATGGTGGCGGGTAATAAGCTGCCGTCGGGTTGGTTCTGCCTGAATTTCCAATTAATACATCACCAGGCTAATAGTTGTCGGATGGCGCAAGTTCACGCATTTATCATTCCGTGTGCCGTGTTGCCCGCTGTTGTTTGCACACATTTGCACACATAAAATGTAGTGAAACGCCACCAAGCCTCTTTGCGACGCGCTGGGAGAATCCTGTTCCCGCGCGGATGTGCCGCATGCATGTTTGGAGGACATAACAATATATCATATTTGCTTCTCCACTTCTGTACAATCCGCCGCGTGGGTTTCGGGTTTTTGGCTGGCTCGGTTTTGCTCGGTGTTTTTCGCTTAAAATGAGACCACTTTTCACACTTATTGGACAAAAAAAAAAGAAAACGAGGCCAGGGAGGGCCGACGAACACCGCCAAAGCGAGCGCGTAAAACGCAGATGCTCCAACGACACATTCGTGACTGTGGTTTTTTTTTTTGTTTGCCGGTGCATCCGATCCCAATTCTCGGTGCACTTTCCTGCTACCCTTGGCTGGCTGCGCTTCCTTTCTGAAGATCTTATTTATTTTCGATGTTTGTTTGTTTGGCCGTAAGTTATTGCCACCGCCGGCCGCGGAGCGTACCGTGGCGTGTGTTGTTAGCTTTTGTTAAATTGATTGCTTTTATAGCGTGTGAAAACATGCATAAAGAAGGCAAATGGAGTCGCTTTTGTGGGCCACAAAAGGAAGGCAGAAGGAGCCAAAAAAAAAAAAAACCGCACCCCAACACGCACTAAATAACAACTCAAATGCATTATGACACGACTCGTTGCTTGTTGTTTGGGTTGGTGGTGCAGTTTGGCGCAGGTGCAAAAAGGAAGCCAGAACGAATTGATAGCCCGCAATGAGGGGGAAGGGGACTGTTTCGCAACAGCATCGTTTCGCGATTCGTGTATCGATACTGCCAGCGAGCGACAAAAAGGGAAGGCGCAAAGTTTAAGCCAGACTTTCGGTGACAGGTTTGTCCAATTAATCATCGCGCGCCGGCCAGACCGCGCAAAGGTGTTTGTTTGCGCAGACCGCGCACCGCGCACCGTGCCTGCTGGAGTGCGGCGTGCGTACAATAAACTTCAAATGCAAATGAACATGTTAACTTATAATAATTACATACCGCCCGCCGCACACAGGCGCGTAGGTGTACATTTCGAGCAAGCGAGCGCGTGTTTGGTTTTTTTTTTCGCTTTTCGAGTGTCACTACCCCGTTCTCGTCACAGCTTGTGTATTATTTCTCCGTATCAACGCAGCGCCAAATCGAAAGCATTGGGCATTGGGGAAAGGGGCATAAGGATGGAAGGGTGTGTATCGACGATGACGACGTCGTATCGCTTAATAAAGTGGGGTCCGGCTGCTGCTGCTGCTGTGCAGGGCTTATTTATGGCATGTAATCTGAAGGTAATATTTCATAAGTAAAATAGACACACTCAGCATCTAATCGACCACCGCATCGGAGAGGGCTCTAGCGGCGCGGGTTGGTGGTACGGTGCAAGCTCCCTTTTTTCGCGTTGTTGTTGCAGCAGCAGCATGCATGGAGACCGCTTTGCGCTGCGCATTGGCAAGTGCGCAAGGTGTGCATTGCTAAGGGCAGTTTTATAAATCATGCCGCATGCCGGCTCATCTAGCATTAACTCCTTCTGTTCTGTTCGGGATCTTTCGCAACATAGTTATGTGGCGAGCCGCGTTCGACCAGCGGCAATGGTCCCCAGGGAGATAAAGTTCATTTTTATTAACCTGTCGGGTGCGGGAGCTCGACCAATGTCGATCACAGCAAATGGGGACAAGTGTAAAAATAATCCTACACAGAATGTGTAACAGAAATGTTGCGCAATGTGACGATTTATTTTTTTGAAATTGATTCGAAAAATGTTGATACGAAGGTAAAATGCATTCTGCAGTGGTAATAATTCTTCTTCTTGACCCCTTGTTCACCCTTCAAAAGTAAACCTCCGACAAGGGGGATAAATCGTAGCAGCATTTTATGAATATTGAGTTTTGATGTTCGCTGGATAGCAAGGTCGAGGGCTCGCAGCGTCGTACGATTAAGACGCCGTAATGTGTTGCTGCGTCGCGTGCATTAGCCTCGATACGATTTTTATACGCTCAACCGCTGCGATCGAGATGCGAATGAAGCCCCTCGAGCCACCGAGGGGCAATATACGCACACGTACACACGCGGAACACACGCGGAACGCTTCGGGTGATGAAAGAGGATGCACCGAACGGCCGGCGAACGAGCTTTGCGCGCACGAATCCCGGAGCCTTAATAAGAGATGCAAAATAAAATATTGTCCGGTGGTCACTAAATGATCGTAAATTATTGGTTTTGACGGTGGCGGCTTTGCCGGATGCTTATCGGATGTGTGTGTGTGTCCCCGGATGCTGTCTTCTCAGATGGAAGATGGTAACAGCAGCAGCAGCAGCCGCAAAAAAATCAATATTATGATCGCAACCGCACTTTTCGTTAACGATTATTGGCACTGTTTAAGCGCAGCACAAGCACAAACCAGTAAGGTAAGCAGGAGCAGCAGCAAAAAAAAAAGTTTTATAAATTCGAAAATAATTGCCATCATATTTCCTCGCTCTCCTGCGTGTGTGTGTGTGTGCGTGCTTGGATATAAGCGATCAGAGGCAATCAGTTTGTAGCCGCCAGTCAGCGAAGACAAACAACAACGCATTCCTTTTTAGGTTTGGAGCGGTTTGCGTCGACCGACGAACACAGGTGATAATTCGATTTTTGGAGAGGATTCATTTCAAGGGTGCAGGAAAGCTGCCATGAAGGGCTACCGATTTGAGAAGCTTTTATCCGTAATCGGTTTCTTCCATTGGTACAGCGAGGCAGCGAAAGAGCGAGCGAAGTGGGACCGAAAATTGCTCGGCAAAGATTAAAATAATAAGTCATATTTCACGCGACCCGTGTTACCGTAGGGGTTACTTATCGCGCGACGCATATCAGGGAGTTGCTTGCTTTCCACCTGCACTACGGGTAGATGAGTGATTTGAACCTTGTGTGTGTGATCGACGCCAAGGAACATTGCGCCATAAGTGTCATAAAGAGATCAGTTCCGCTCGTAAATCATTTCAACTGCGTTTGGTACCAGCTGAACACACACAAACACACACACAGTCCCTTGAAGTAGGCCACGATCGCATACGGTGCAACCCTGGCGGGCCTCTTGCGGGGTCTTGCGCAGTTCCAGTGGCGCACAACGCAGCATAATTCAGATGCACTTTAAAAGTCCATTTAATTAAAATTCACCAGAACACACACACACACACGGGGGAGGGAGGGGGAAAGAAATTTGTCCATTCGCAGGAGGTACGAGAGGATGGAGGGCGGGTCAGGTGGTGACCATTTCGCCAGGAATTGCTATAACCATTCGTTTTAATGCACCATGCGGTCGGGCGGCGAGGGCCAGGGTCGTTTGTTTTATCTTTTGCGTGCTTCCTTTGAAGGTTGGGCCGCGGTCGGCGATGTGTCTGGTTGTCTTTTTTGGAGCCAGTGTGGTGGCAGGACACTTCCCGTGCACACCGCCCCGCCCCGAGGCGGGGAAAAGATTTAGTTGTATTTCTGCGAACCGAGAAACCACGGCGAGATATTCGCGTCCTGTCTGTGGGTCCGGCTGTTCAGCGAGTCGCAAAAAAGCAGCATGCCCGTACCGCCCGTGTGGGTCGGTTGCAGGTTGCAGGTGATTTTGTGCCGACCCCCGCAGAGTTTACGCCACCTTCCGGATGGGGTGTTGGTTTTGTTTTTTCGGTCGGTGCCGCCGGGCATTCGGTGCGGGGACACACCGTGGAGTTGGCAAAATTTATTGACCCGTACCGGTACCCACCGACGAGTCGATTGCACACGCGCCACCCAACGGAAGTCTCCATTGCGGCATGCTTTAATTGGGGATGATTTAACGAAATCGGAATGAATTGGCTTCTGGTCGTCGTGGTCGTCGTCGTCGCACAGCGTGTTTTCGTGTGAGTCAGGTGGAGCCATTCAATTCGCAACCGAAGCTCCAAACTCGTGACCGAGCATTGTGCTGTGCAACAAAGTTTCGAAATAGATTAGAGGTCATTAATGGTGGCCAAACGGAGCCAATTAAATAGAACCCGGAATGGTAGCGACTCATTCTTAACGACACACACACACACACACACACATACGTAGACGCAAACGTGTAAAGGCCATTTGATCCTGCCAAGAGGTCCCAGAGGCGAATGGAAAGAGCTTTCGGTATCGATAGATCGGGCAACGCAAGCAAAACGGGCAACCAGCATTGGGAAATGGTTTTAATTGAATTATCAGCACCGAAAATCGTTTACCCACGGAGATTTATTTCGCGTCACTTTTGGGGACGGTTCGGCCACAAAGGCCACAAACTGCAATTGCACCTTTTTAAATTCGATTCGGTTGGCAGCCAAATCTCCCGCTCCGGGTCGAAACGGACGGAGAAAACACATTTTGACATATTGCCTGATTATTTTGATTAATATCACCGTCCCCAGGGCAACGGTGGCAGCGGGGCAACGGTGAGGGCCCGTCGGGCAGTTGCCCCGGGGGCTCATCCAACCGGGGGCCAGTGCGCGAATGTCGTCGGGTGTCGTTTGCACATAGGGCAAAGGCATCGAAACCTGATACATTTTTAATTACGAGCGCGCGCAGTTTTTGTGTGTTTGGAGTTCGTTTTGTGCGTTTTGGAGGGTTGTGGACGAAATGGAATCGACGATTGGTGGATTGCGATGAGCGTGTTTTGTACTGTGCTGGTCTGCCGCTGCCATCCACCACTCCCGAAAGGACCTGGGGGGCCGGTCGTTGCCGCGCCGTTTGAAGCGCGCAAATCGCGCTCGGGGAGCGCGCGATCCTTTCCCGCAGCACTTGCGAAATAATTAATTTTAATTAACGTGAAAAACAATTCGCGAATCGTGAAAGCGTTGCAGCGACGCGACCTTCGGCTCAAATTGGTCACATTCCCCCCCTCTGTATGGGGCTGTGAAAAATGGGTGCCCAATGTCTTTGCGGGGCTTTGCCAAAATCTCGCCAGAATCTGATCGGCCGCAAAACTTATTGATTGCTATCGCAGGTGTATTGCTTCCTGTGGCCATTTTATGGGACAGCGATGCGTTCTCGGTGTGCTGATTAATCAACGGCAATGTTTTACTTTACGCCGTACTGTTCGGTTCGGGCGCACTGCGACTTCGGCGCGCAAATGAGTGCTACCGAATTTTCAATTAAAAATGAGAATTTTAATTATCACCATCGATTTTACATGACCGTGATCGTGATCGCAATGGGAGGGCAGGGCAGGTAGGTGCGATCTCGACGGTGAGCCTTTCGACCACCTGCAGTTTATCACAATCGCGGGCTTTAGCATGCGGGGCTGTCGATCGGAGCGGATTCGTTTGGCAGATTAATGAAGACAGAAACTGTGCTTGGCTTCTGGCGTTGCTGGGGAGGGATATTGTGTTTGCTTCATTTCGAGATCGTTATCAATCGGCTCTAGCTAGTTTATGACTGGTGAAGGATGGTAAGCTTTTACATGTTAACATGAACTAAATATTGCGCAAGTATTTCCCTTTTCATTAATGTTTCTGCCAAGCGACGAACCTGCCACAAGATCATGCAAAACACTGACGGAATACAGTCGGACCATTTTTTGTTGCTTTCGTTGCCGTTGACTGCTCCCCATAATCGAGCATAGAATGCGGAATGCGACTAGACCGACTGGTTTCAAATGGCATCATTCCACACCGATGGGTGCGTGTGTGTGTGTGTGTGCACCGTCAGCATTTGGATGCAAGGGTGCGTGCGATGTTTTTTTTTTTTTTGCTACGATGCAGCAAGTTTGTGATTCCATTCCGAACGCGTCGCCTCGAACGTATAAGGAGGCGCAAGAAAAATAACAGACTCGAGCAAAGCTCTTCTCGAAGCTCACCGGGAGCGCGTTGGCGGTGCATCGCGCAAATAGAAAAGCAATCAAATGGGTGTACAGGATGGGGGAGACGCGTTTGGGTGTTGGTGGTGGTGGTGACCCGAGTCGCTCTAAAAGGTGAGATGATTAAAGGCCGCACCGGTGCCAGGCTGCGGCTGCATTCGCTTGCAGTTAGCCGCACGGGTACATCACTTAATTAACACAATATTCCAGTTTTTTCTCTCTCTCTCTGTCTCTTCACCCTTGCTCGGTTTGTTTGCCCTGGTGTGCGCTGTTTTTTGCTTCACCGTGTCTCGTGTCGTCTTCTTCTTGGCGCGGGACGCGTGCGATTCACGCATTTTCTGCGATTTGCGAAGATTGAACCCCGCGCACGGTCAGTCCGGGCCGTTTTATTGCCGTCTGGCGATCGGCTCTAATCGATGTTCGATTTGCTCTTTGCTCTCGCGGGCCGAGGAACTGTACATAAACCGAAGTGTAAACGAAGGGCGAGGGAGCGTCTATCGGGTGCATCAGATCGAATTGCACGACTCGGGGAAGATCGCAGGCCCCGGCGTGGAATGTTGCTACGATTTTTTGCCCCACTCCGCTCTCCTGTTTACTGTTCCGATCAAAACGACGATTAAATCGACATTTAGATGCATAATTCATGTTTATGTTTCTACGGGACCCGATAGTTGCTGGTGCTGGTGGTTGGAGGGCAGGCGGGAAATGAAATGTTGTGGAACTATTGAAAGAAGAACACATTTGCAAAGCGCTTATTTCGTAGCTTGAACCATCAAAACGGTTCTTACAGTCGTATTCAAACGACCGATATCGTTTGAAGATTGCAGCGCGATGTGCAATGTTGCACTTTTAACCTCTAGCGAAGCATTACTGAATGTCTCTTTCTTAGCTGGAGCGGAGTGGAAACAGCAATCAATCAAAAGTCCTGCAAGGGGCCAAACGGTGCGAAAGACGTCGGCTTGAATAAATTAAGGTTCGTCGCTCATCCCTGTGTTCTTGCCAGCAAATCACTACCGATAAAGAACGTCGGGGCTCATTCAAAGCGAATCATTTGCTGTCGGGTGGCGTCCGGGCAAAGCAAAGGCACAATTTTGCTTCACAAAGACAGAGGATGAAGAGAGGATTTTTTTAGGCAACGATTTTAGTTGGGAGCTCGAATGATAAATGAGAGTGCCGTTTTGCAAGGAACGGTTTGCAGCTACCTTAAAGCGATCCGCAACATTAAGGGAAAGTGTGATCGAGGATTTTTGTTTTTGTTATTTCCAGCCGTGTTGGTACTTTCGTGAGGCAACCAGAGCGCTCGCGCTCCCTTTGAACCAGCGTGCGACAGGGCGCACTCACAGGAAATAACTAATCGACCACGTTCAATCATCGCTCCCTTTTGCTCCAATTTTCAAGGACCAAATTTTGTGTTTCAATGTTTCGCAATGACATGGCAAACATGGGAAGCATCTCCATGCTCGAGCCCGCGGGGCGTGAAGAAGCATTGTACCGACGGCACCGTTGGCGCGCTTAATGCAACGCAAATCACTTTTATCACGATCGAGCGCGATTTCGGAAGGCGAACGATAAATTGTGGAACGACAGCAGAAACGATCGCGATAAATCGTGCTTAGGGTGTGCGAGTTTTGTCGCAACACGCCTGTCAAAGGGTGAGGGTGATTGGTCGCACACTCCCGGTAGTAGTGATGCGTCGTGCTGCTGCTGCGCCTGCAGTTTGCGCTCGACGGGTGCACCCCATGTACGATCGCCCAAACGATGATCTACTTTGTATCGACGGTTTGAGTTTGATGCAATCGGCACGTTAATTTGGCGTGCGGATCAGTAATCGGGGACCGTTTTGGGGCAAATGGAGCAGCTTGGCGATACCGGGGGCATGTTGAAACTCACGAAAGACTTCAACGCAGGTAGCATGAAACGAACCCCGCGCTAACTGTGCTAAGAGTTTACATTGGAAGTTTGCTCAATCATCCGTATGTGATTTCTCTTCCCTGCTTTAATTGTTGATCATGGTCGAAAAAGGAAAATTAGTCGCAGCTTAAACATTATTCATTTTAAAGCAAAACTTAATAGCTGACTGTGTTATTTATGCTTTAGTGTCAAGAGTGACACTTTCTTAGGATCATTTTAAATTTTCCGTTTTCTTTTCAATCAACCACTGCCCCGAGGCGCGCATCGTCCCAGCCCATTTGTCACGACGTAAGGACCCATCCAGTCATTCCGTCCGGTTGGGATCGATTATCGAAGAATTAAGCCTTCCTCCAAACGGCCGATTCGGGAGTATTTTTTGCAGGTTTTATGAAGGCCGTTAAGTTTTACTCCGTTCCTAAGCTGTCGGCCATTAGTCCCCATCCGCTCGCAGTACCACGAATTAAGACCGTAAGCTCGGGCGACGACATTATATTACCTATCATTTGCCCTCCCCACATCGGTTGCCAATTTCTTCCGCCGTACTCGATGGCAGATAAGGCTTCCCCGAAGATGAAAATTAAGAAAGAGGGCTGAAATGCCGTCACTTTTCACTCCCCGAAACCAGTTCGACCGTGTTGGCGTGGGACGAAATTGTCTGATCTAAAGAATTGTGTGGTAGAGGGGCGGGGGTCATTTTAGCGCACATTTGGATATATGCCGTTTGGGTGGCAGCGATAACCATTAAAAGTAAATGAAAGACCGAGCGGAGTAGGTAGTGAGAAGGCCAGCGAAAATAAGTCCGACGAAAAAAAAAAAACTGTCATACAAATCAGGTTGTTTTTATGGTGCAAATATCGTAAAACTCCGCATGCTTCCTTGGGTCTGTTGCAGGCTGGAGACGAAACAGAAACAGAGGGAGCGCAGGCTCGGTGGGCGCAGGCGCAGACTTGAAGGCGTGATGACGACAAATCTCCAGCGAAGATTTCATTGGCCCGAAACGTAATCGACTCCTTGAAATTCACCGCACAGTGCGAGTGGGGCGGGTGACGATTAAATTCCACTCAACATATCGAAAGATATGCTTTCGTGTGAGTTCGTGCCGCTAAGCGCTTTTGATACGGCGCGATAAAATGGCAAAACTTGATATCTTGGTTGTGCTGGGTGATAACCTCCAAGCAAAAGCTCTCTGCCCTTTTCACTTTGCCAGAAACCGGGAAACACACATACACACTCACACACACAATTGGAAGCATACATTGGAGAGCAAGTGATCCACTCAAAGGGATCGTCGCTGTGGTTTGAAGCTTGTCGGCCACAAGAACCAGTTCCTGGCTTGTCGGCAAACGAAGCGTCTCGAGCGAGTGATTTACGGAGCAGCAGCCCGGCATTGCTCGGTATGTGTCTATCTGTTTGTGTTGTTTTTTTGTGTGTGCTGTTGCTGTTGTGTTTTTGCCGTTTGTCTACTTGCGCAAGCGTGCGCGATCTAACCCGCGGTGATCGGGAGAATCGATCGAGCGACGAGCATTAATTGTGGCGTCGTCGTCGTCGTCCTCCAGCCTAGATGCACCGACCGATTCCGAAGAGGATCGTGTGCTCTCGATCAGAATGCGATAATCTTGCACAATCGGCCGTTCAATCATGCTCATTACACACACTCTCTCGTGCGAAGGGCTCACACAAGCCCTCGGGCACTGCACGCGGCCGTTTCGTTGCGCCCGTTGTGTACCGTTGGACGAACGCTAGGTGTTCCAGCGCGGGGCTAGGGTGCAAGTGACTGGGACGAGGGGGGGGGGGGGGACAAAATATCGTTTGCTCCCGTTCACCGCTAGGACCAGTAGACGAGCCGGTCTAGACGGGTGCAAGATCGAATGCGCAATTTTCACTCCTTCTCCTCTTTCTCGGCAACGGCAACCGAGCGGGGCAAACGTTGATGAGAGTGCGTTTTTCTCGCTGCCTGGCTTCGCCTAATGCATCACCGCTGCTACTGGAGTCTTCTGCCCCGACGAGGTTGTCATCGGACGTGTCCGAGTGCTTACCGAGCTGCCTTGCCCGGTCCATCTGGTCAGTCCGTCCGTCAGTCAGTCAGTCAATGAGTCAGCCAGTCAGCCACATAAACATCCGGAACCAATTGACCCGCAAAAGTGGCAGCAAAAGACCGGGGGAGGCAGCCAACGGTCAAATTGACAGAGTGTTGAGGTGGCAAAGAGAAAAGCATCGGCATGATAATGATACCTAAGCATGTGCAAATTGCTATGCAAATATGTATTTTCACGTTTGGCGTTTGGTCTCTTGAAGGGGGGGGGGGGGGGGGGGGATGATGGGTTCTTTTCACACATTTTCTTCGTCACCGGAGAGCTCGCACCCCGGGTCGAGCTGTGTGTCCTACGGTCGCGGGCTGCGTTCTAACTATCTGGAGACCGTGGGAAAATGGTGACCATTCACAGTGGCTTCGGTGTGATGATGAATGAATTGGTTCATTCATTTATTGTGGTCCAATTAACGCGTTTGAGCGGTTTATAATTTCCTGCATGCTGGCAATGGGAGCTGGCAGCGTTGGCCAAGCAACATGTCATGGGATTGTTTAGGCAATCCCGTTCCCGTTCAAATGTGTAGCTCTCCTTCAATAACATTTGTCTGTGATTGATTATTACCAATAGCTTGTACAATTCGGGTTATAATTGTTCCATTCTTCACTTTTAGAAAGTTGCGACCTTCGCGCGACGACAAACCTTTTTGAAACGGCACAATTTGTTAAACATCACTCAAAAAGGAGGCTGTAAAACGTTTCAATTTTAGGGCCCGATGCGTTCTCAAAGGTCACAATTGTTCGCAGCGACGCACGCGGAATCGGTACCCATCCGTTTAATTGAGAAATTTGTCATGAGTCGTCCCTCGACGTCTTGGAGAGGGCTCGTGTGCAGACTTTGAGCCCGCGTTTCTGATGGCAAAGGACGGAGGTTTGGAGTGTCCCGGGGTCCCTGGGTGGTCAATGCATCACCGTCATCAGCGAACAATGATTAATGGAGTCATATCGAACGCTCTAGTCACCCGCGTCACTAGGCGGGCTGCGTGTCTCACTCACCGCTGGACGCGATGTTTCCGTCCGGCTCCATCTCTGCGCGGACGGGCATTTGGTCACTTTTTACTGAGCGTTTCGGGCACGCGGGAATACCTCCAAAAACCCCACAGAGCGCGCGCCCGATCGGGCCCCGAAGAGATTTGCGCCATTTGGGGCTATTGATTGACTTCGTGCGGGTCAACAATTTGATAAATGACGGAATAATTGAAATTGATTATGATTTTTCCCACCACCACCACTGCCACGAAGGATGGGTCGATTCCGGCGCAACATTCCACATCAAACATTGCCTTTCCCATATTATCGTCCATTTCGAAGCCCAAAAAGTACCGACCCCAAAACGGGGGGGAGATCTTCCACTCCTGACCGGTGATCGACGAAGATCATTTGGAATCAATCGATGGATTGCAAGCTACCTCGAGCCGTGAGTGTGTGTGTGTGTGTGTGTGTGTGTGTGTGTGTGTGCGCTGTAGCAATCTGTTCGGATAGGTCCATCCCCAAGGGAGGCCCGCTTGCTCAGGACGGGTCGGGATGGCTCGCGAACCGAAATAGCCAATCAGTGTACCATCAGCTAGGCCCAGTCTCGATCAAGGGCTTCGATCCCATCCCATTCGAGGGAGAAAAGTTTGGTTTGGGAAAGCAGGAACCAAAAGGGGGATGAGGGGAGAGTGAGAGAAAATGTCATAAACAGTAATTGCGACATCGTGAACCGGAGGCACGCGCGTGATTTGCGGACTTTATGGACGGGATGTATTTTTTTATTATTATTATGCTGACCGGAATTGGCCGTTTCGGTGGGCACACGCGACCCCGCCGACCGTTCAAGCACCTTCGATTGGGCTGGCTGGCTGGCTGGCTGGCGTTTGCGCGAGCTTTATCAAATTATGGAAATTAGGAAAATTAATAATAATCATAATCGTCTGCTGATGATCGAGACGGCGTACGGTGGCCTCCGCAGCGACCCGCCGCTGAAGATGATTATTAACAACTTTATTGCTATCGAGAGCTTCGAGTGGAGTGCGAACCAAAACGAGGTAGGTTCTGTCCGTTTGTGAATTGCTCGACGGTCGGACGGTTTCAGATTCTCGCCGTGCGGGAAGATGCATTTGAATGGTGGCACTTTGATGGCACAGCACAAGAGGGTGCCTTAGCTAGTCAACTAAGTCATAGCGCATTCAGCCCAGGTGCCATTCGTCTTCCACTCCTGCCTGACAGGTGTGTGAGTGAGTGTGTGTGTGTCCGTACTTGAGGTGTGCATAATCGCACCAGTCCCGGAACTTGCGCGAATGTTTGAAAAGCAGCTCACATATCCATATCCGTCAGCTGGCAGACGCGCTGGCAGACGATCGATGGAGCCAAAGGGGCCAACAATGTTGTGTGCCGAGGTCCCGGGCAACTACAAATTGATATTCGACCGGCGGGTACGGCGGGTGTCATCCCGGGCAGCGTGAGAAAAGTATCGTCTCGCCGCCTTTTCAGCACGTGAATCGACACGAAAGATAAATGATGCCCCGAGTCAACCCGCGATCCATCTCGGTGTCGGCCGTGTGTGTGTGTGGCTGTGGGTCGTCCCAGTGTGCATGTCGCACGCATCGTGCATGCCGTCACGTTTTTGTGTCTCCGCGCGGGCTACATCCCTCGTGTGCCGCTTATCGCCCTTCGATACCCCCCCCGAGAAACCGGATCATCCGAGGCGTCAAAAGCCATCATAAATAGTTACAAATCCTGCGGCTCAGGCCGGGCCGGGGCTGTCGATCAACGAACGAGAGCAAATAGATGGGGGGGTCCTTGGGCCGACCCGCTGCTATTAACAGCAGTTTGTAATTCTGCTCCTCTAAGCCCGAGTGCCCAAGGCCCGACATGTACCTAAAAGTGTTTCCGATCTGCTGTGCCGACTGTCGGGGGCCACCCCTTTCAATCCCGACTCGAGTATTTGTCCAGCTCTTCACTGTTCGGCCGAGGTCACTTATGCAAGATCGATCGAGATCTCGGCTCGCTCGGCCGGGGGAAAAGGCAGCCGTAAAGGTGCGCTCGCTAACATAATTCGTACTTACCATCATCATTACGGGCTTAATGTTATCGCTCGCTGTCGGTGTTCCAGCTCGATCCCGCTGATCTTGCATCAGTCGGAATGGTTTGTGCACACACTGCAGACCACCGGCAGCCGGTCTCGTGCGAAGTGTTCTGCGAATGAAATGGTGGGGGAAAAGAGCGGAGAAGAGCGCAATGGTAAGATTTTAATTGAGCAAAAACTAAAACCATACAAACCCTGATCGGGCAGCACGGCAGATAGCGGGAAGGAGAAAGAGCTGCATAAATTCCCTCCGTCACCGATGGTGACAGTCTAATTAAATTTTATTTCAACTATCATCTTCATGCGATCGCTGCTCGACTATCGCGTTAGGGATAGAGCGGCACCGCGAAGAAGGTGACTTTGTTGCGCAAAAAACAACCGACAACAACTGCAACCCGAAGGACCCAAACGGGGTTCTTAATTTATGGCCGCAACATACGCAGCTAGAGAGGGCTTCGCCGCTGAGAATGGGTTCGGGGCGGCTTCGAGCCTGACTGGAGATAATTGATGATATTGCACCGACGATCTTGTTCGATCTTATCTGTAAACACCCGTTCGGTATTTAGCAGAGTCCGATGACCACCGATCGTAGATGTCACTGCGAGAGAGAAATGAGGCCAGAAGGAAGGGTGATTTATAACAAGATCCGATCGGTTGGCTACTATAATTAGTAAAACTGTAACTTTAATAGATTAGTTTCCTCTCCGCATCTCCTTGCCAGCGAGCGTGCCGTGGACGATGCATGGTGGAGGAAATATAAATTCCATGTGAACTGGTAAATACAGACTGGGATTGGTTGTGGAGGAATTTTCCCGACTTGAGATCCACCCAGCGACACCAGTTGTGAGAGAGGTGTGTTTCGTTTTCATCTAATTGCTACCCAATACGGTTTCCCTTTCATTTCCATCCGGTTGTGGCTGTGGCGAGGTTTCATCACCATCATCATAATAAGATTCTCCCGGGCGCTTGTTTGGCCGGCCGGCCGCAGGAAAACATTTATTTAGATGTTATGCGTGTTCCGTTTTGGGTGTGTTTGATTTCACTCGTCGTCGGATGTGGGCCCGCAGAAGACTTCCGGCGGGGAAAAGCTGCACTGCCCGCTGAGGTAACTCGCGGAACGGAACCGGGCCCGTCGTTAGCTTGTAAATCAAAATCTAACCAGATTAGAGGGCTCGGCCGCGCTCGTAATAAAAGGATGATCGATGGAAAATTATAACGTTTCACTCGCTTACTCTTCGACTTTTAGCGGTCGAATCTTGTTAGCGCATCGAATGAATTCAAATGACTGCTGAATAAAATGAGACAACGCAGGGGGGAGGCCAAGCCATTTGCGCCGGTTCACACCAGACCACCGATCGATAGAAACCGAAAATAGCGCTTGCTTTTGTGTCGTGCCTGAAAAAGGTGTTTGGGAAGCATGTTCGTGGGCCAATTCTCACGCAATTTCTCCCTTCCAGTTCAGCTTGTTGCTCCGGTAAAGATGTACGCAAAAAAAACATCGCTTTTATTTGTTCATACGAGCCAGGCGAGCTAATTTACTCTTCGCCATTTCGGATGATCGAGATTTATGAGTGGCAGAGCGCATGACATGCTCCACTGATGAGCGCCGATGTCTCTCGCTAATGGAGCAGAAGATCTTCACCATCACACAAACAGACACACACACACACACACACACACACACACACACACACACACACACACACACACACACACACACACACACACATTACCCCTAACGAGTCGAGCAAGAGCTCCGAACTCCCACCCGTTTTCCCACCTGTTCAATCATTCGGCGTCCCACGAGTGTGCGAATGTCGCTGCACCACTTACCACCTTTACCTTGGGTGACTTCGACCCGATGGCGAGCAAATGGAGACAGTTGGCCATCGGCACACGATATGCACTTCCTAGATCGTCCTCAGCGCAGGTTGTGGCAAGAGTTTATGAGCTTTTCTCCTCACCGTCGTTTGCCGTCGCCAACGTCGTGCGGTCGGGAAACCTGTCGCAATGCGAAAACATAAATTTCCAGCTGATTTAAAATGGCATCCAGTACGCGGCATCAGCCGGATCGGATCGGCGTTGTTCTTTGCCCATTACACTGGCCGTCCGGATGCCGAGGTTTATTGGTCGGGAATTCGTTCGCCTCGTTCGTCGGCTGCTTTATGACAACTCGTAAATCGTCGTACGGGCTGCGGCCTGTCCACCCAACGAACGGGCGGCGGCAGGGACTGACCCCAAACGTTAGGTGTTTCAATTAGGTGTACTATTTCCGCCATCGGAGCACGGCGTATGCAAACGAGATGGCCACCGCACGATGCCCAACAAATGGACGGACAAGTACGCAATCAATTAGCTCGTCAGCCAAAGACGGGCAGCACCCAGCGACGAGGCGTCCGGGGCCTGGGCACGAGAGACCTCGCAGCCACGACCTGGTTACGCGCACTCCCGGGTGCAATAAATTGGACATGCTTTCCACCTGCCACGCCACGGGAACAGATGTTTTCACTCCGATGGTTTGGTGCGATTGGATGCGATGAGAAAAGTCATGTTCGGTTAGACTGGTCATTGCAGCAATGCGCCCGTCCGGGTCGGGAAGATCACTATCGAGCGTTGTTTCTTTATTGTTCATTTGACAAACGAAAGCCACTTTAGTGAGCTGCGACAGTAATGTTTTTATGATGAACTAGTAAACGCGCGCTGTCTGATTCGCTGGATGTCATCCTCCACTTATCGGTTTTTTTCTTACAAAAAACAAGGGTTGTAAAGTAAAGTGAAGAAAGTTGTTGAAATGTATTCAGCCCTCGGCTAACCTTTGCTAGGATTGGAGAAAAATTGTGCAGACGGCATCTGGGACGAGTTTTCGCTGCCTCAAATCGTACCCAATCCTTTAAATATCATGAAGGCAATCTGTGCCGGAATGATGAGCGAAAGGGGAAATAAATATCTGCGCGTTGATTGGCGAAACGGGAACGATACTGGTCGTCGCTGCATCTTCAATTCCATTAGGCAGGACAGTGCAAAGCCGGGCTGATCTATTCGCAGAAAATAAAAGCCATTTAAGAGATAGCAGCCGACAGCCGACCGAGCGAGCGAGCAAGCGATTGTGCATATTCTCCCATCTCGACCCGCTGAGTTGCCACACCGTGAGTTGAGGGCCATAATTTCCTTCCATTTCTCGTCACCTGGCAGAACACGGTGCAGCTGTGTTGAGCGTTGATGACGGGGGCCCAAGCTATCGCCAAGATACCGGCGCTCGCCGGGCACAGATCATCTAATCGCAGCGAGCGAAACATGTTTTATCATTCGCTAGTGAATGAAAAATGATAAACAAAACAATTTAACATCAAATTACCGCAACATTAGCTAGCGGACTGCCTGTATTTCATCGTGCCGGACGAGCCGGACGATCCGCGACGGGGAAACAAAACGATCGTGTTCCATAAAGCACCTTGTGCGATTGGAAAACGATTGGAAAACGTGGAAACCATCATCCTTCCCTCACAACGCCCGACGGTCGCAACGTTTGCTTTATTGAGTATGTTCTTACGAACAGAGCTCTGCTCTCGGGCCCGCGCTCGATTCGGCGAGGGAACAAATAATCATAAATCGTGATTTTATCATCAATAGAAATTGCCTCCTAATGTGCGTCCTGAGCAGGAGGCAGGGAAGGAGAGAGAGAGAGAGTGCGGGGCAGCAGCTTAACGGAATGAATACATCATAATCGACGGTTTGTGTGGTGGGTCCCCGGAACCAATACCGATCGAATGTCATTATGATGTAGCGGCGGTGGCTGGATTTACGATTGGCTTCGCTCGAATACACGACACACACAAACACACACACACACACACACACACACACACACACACACACACATCCACCAAACGAAAAGAAACAATCAAGCTTTCGTGCCCAAACCAAACCGGGAGTGGAGTATAATGATAAACTTCGACCGGATCGGCGTACAGGTGTGTTTGGCCGGAACGAACGAAACTCCCGGCCTAACTATCGGGTTGTCACCGCCGAGGTTGGTTTTGGCATTTCGCCTTTGTCCAGCAACATTCCTCCTTCAATGAATCATCTCCGCTTGCACGGTTGGTGTGGTTTGTTGGCAGCTACAAAACGTGAACTCGCTCTTTTGAGACCATTTCTGACCGGATCGAACGCGTCCGGAGCCCCGGGGCGTAGATATTTGCATTATTCATGAGGTGGTTGGCTTTGGCTCGGTTTGGCTGAAAAATCTGGAGCAGCTTCGCGCGGACACTTCCTCGACGTTGGTTGCCGGAAGCCATCGGTTTGTCGCGATGCCTGGAGGTATGGGACGACGTTGACCGTATTTCGTGGTCTCGTGGAGTTGCCTCGGGACAGAGCGACGACAAAGGATGTCCGGAAAATTTGTCGTAGCTCAGACAGATTGCGGGAAGTTTTGGCAAATAATCTAGATGGAGCTTTGAAGCACAGAAACGGAACATCAAGATTGTCCTGTTCGATTGGATGGGTAATTGAATTATTAGCAGTGGCAACAATCCAGAATGCTCCGTTGCAATGCTACTCGAGCTAGTACAACGATCGCTCGGATACGAATCGTACATTGCCGCGCTTTTCACGTAGCGATTCGTTTCGGGAAGCAATGACACGCAAACACGAGGCACGAAAAATGACTTCCGACAATAACCCGAGGCTATTCGCCGCAAACAGATCGGTGCACCAGGGCACAAATGTGGTAGAAATAAATGAACGCTGGATGAGATCATGGATGCGGTATGTGTAGGTGCGGGTTGTTTGCAACCCGTCCGCTCCCAGAATCGAAGAAGGAGTGTGTAAGGTCTACTTCCTTTTATCGTCCCCAATGCAGCCAGGTGTGTTGGGGATGGGACGAGCGGGAGGCGATGGGGGGGGGGGGAACAGTTAATTTATTTAATGACTTCACAAACCATTATAATTATGATTGTTACCGACGAGGCGCGGGCCCCGGAGGTGGTTGCGCCGATTGTATGCAAACGCGCGCGCCACACTCGACAGGGACGTTGGAATTTTGCCATGAAATTCTTTCTCCCGTGGGGTGTCCTAGGTGCGCGAGTGCTGCGGCTTGCATAATTTTTTGTCGTCGACGCCGCTAGATCTCCGTTTCGGTTTGGGTGCCATTTTTTGTTGTGTATGTGTGTGTTGGTACCGTTTCGCGGAATGATTCCGAGCGGCAAAGGAGCGCACCCCGTTTGTCGCTATTAGTGGTGCCATATTTGGTGTAGCAGCAGCAGCAGGCATTCGATCGCGCGCGCGAGCTTGCGAGCAATGAAAATGCACCCCGACTTGAGCGCCGTCGGTATTTCTGCGGGGGACCGACCAAACTGCACCCAAACGACGCAGAATTTCTACCACAATCGGGGTTTGGTCAAAATTCGTCCCAGTCGCCGACGAGCGGGGACGGTGCCGCGCTGTCCAATTACTCCACCGACCTTCCGGGGCTCCTCGCCGCGATGATGCTGGCAAAGTTGGCAACAAAAGATTGCACGCAAAGGCGCAACCGTATTTACATACACGTTGGGGTCGCGTCGGACTTCTGCCCAAGTCGGGAAAGTGGGTAGTCGAAGTGGACTTCCAGCGATAAGGAGCGCTACAGTGACGCTACAGGACGGCTCGGCAGTGCACGCAAGCGCACGAACCGGTGGCCGATTATCGAGTGCGAGCAGCTCGGCTCGGTGCGTTGTGCGGTTTATGCAAAGCAGCTTGCAGCGTGGAGGTTGAGGTTATAAATATTGCATGAGTCATGAGTCTGCAGTCGGTTGCCAACTACCTGCCGTACTGGGCGGCAGGTGAATATATACGTCGCGCCTGTGGTTGTGCTGCGAACATACCGTGCACTGCATCTGCTGGATCCTGTTGCCCCGCATGACCGCAAACTGGGTTGACCTCTTACCGATACAAACCCAAAACAAACCACAAGTTGCGAGTTGCACTGCGCCATCACGACCCAAAACGGTAGGGACTCTGGCGAGCGACAGTTCTCGGAAACATTGTAGCAGTTCGGTGTGGTCTTCTTCGGGCGTAGTGGCAAGTTAATTACTCCGGCTGTACGAGCTTTCACGCTTCACCGGATTGGTGATGTGATCGAACAGTGGACAAGTGAGTTCACACCGGCCCAATGCGATGTCGGTTCGCGTCAAGTGCGTGTGCTCGCTGGATGAAGCAACGGACCCTCCACCGAACGTACCGAAAAGTGCATCGAACGAGGTCGTCTGAAATGCTGAAACGAGAACTGCCCCGGGTAATCCAATATCGCAGGATCCCGAGGGTCCTCGTTCGGCCCGAGAGTGATCAGTCACAAAATTTTGTCAGTGTCATGTGCATTTAGCCGGTTTTTCGCTGGATGGTACCTCCGGCTGGCTATGCTTATGCTGGACTTATTCCGCCCAGACACGGTCCGTTGGCAGGACACATGTTTTAACGCTCGGGGCCGTGTTGTTCCACCTGATTGCATCCCGGACGCGCCAACCGTACACATCAGGGGAGAGAGACGGGAGAGGTGCATCGTGTTGCATGCGGTTTGTTGTTGGCAGATCGTCCTGCATCCGCAAAACGGCACAAAACCGCACAAAGGACAAACTCCAAAAAGTAAAAATGCATCAACCCCACGCCCCGAGGCACCACAGCATCCCGGTAGAGTGCCAACGGGATGCGGTGGAGTTGTCCGAATGATGAACTCGTGTAAGATGACTCCAAATTGGTCTTGTCAGGCCGAGGGGTGTCGAGGGCGAAGAGGGAAGTGTCTTGGGTTTTGGGAAATCTCCGCATCGGTCCGGTGTCAATCTACGTTACCATTTCTGATCCACTGCACACACGGCAATCGCGGCCGGAGATGGTCGCCTCATCTCGCTTTGTTTGCGCCGGTGAGTTGGGCGCAAGGTGAAGCGAGGAACGGTTCACACGCTGCACTTAGCATTGGTCAATAATTCTTTGTCCATTTTCTTCCCCCTCCAAGAGTGGCCCTTGCAGCTCCATGTGCCTTATGCCGTGAAGTGTGACCCAAGCGGACGTGACGCACCGCAGCGTGCCATAAGAATTTATGACCAGTGAACTCTTGCGGCGGCAGGGCATTTCCCAAGCTCCCAAGTCGGGGGTGCATCTCCAATTTTTTCTCCAATCCCGCGACCCACGACCGTGACGAATCATTGCCGGCGTGGCCGGTTGACCATTCGCGCACATTTGATTGATTCTAATTTACCCGCGCTTGCGAGCGAATGCGTGTCCGTCGTATGCAAACGAACCGCCGCAGTGCCGTGGCGTTAGAGAGATAAGGCTACGCCGTCTCATATCACTTTCCGACGCGAAGCATCTTTTCGCTTTCCCGCTGCAGCGGGGGAAAGTCCGGCGAAAAGTATGGCACTTCACGTGCGGCAAACGCAAGGGAACGGGCTGGGACATACACAAACTTACATGGGAGGGATGGTGCTAACACGGCACGATCTCATCCGCAAGATTGATCGCCGCTGATGATCAAGTGCACTACAGGTTTTGCGCCCGAACTTCATTTCCCTTGCCGCTCCGCTCCGTGTGAAAATGCGCCAATGCGGAAAGTTCGTGCAAATATTTACATGCACACGCCACCTCCGCTACCCTCCGCGTACGCGCATCATCTTCCCATCATTCCCCATCGCACGCTGCCAGCACGGTTGAAGAGATCAAAGCAGCAAGATTATCGGAATATTTCGCCCAAGCAGCCGCCCCCCCGGGAGTGTTGTCCGTCCGTCGGTGTGCGTCTGAATGGGACGTGTTGTTCGTTTGGCCAAACCGCTCCACACACCGAGGTCCACTTAAGCTGACCTGAATGTGGTGGCCTCCAGCCAGAAACAACGGTCCCAACTATGTTGCGCGCCTAGTAGCCGCTTCGGGGGAGGGAAATGTAGTGTTTCTGGTCCGAATATGGGATCCTGTCCGGATGATCGTCGTGCGCTCCGCACGCTGAAGATCATCGCTCCGCCATGTCGCGGGATGCCATCGAGATGTCGCAAACCGCTGTATGCCGCTTGTCGAGCTGTCGTAGAGGCCGCCTTCCCAATTCTTAGCCGCGGGCATGAGCATCTAACATCCTCCTTCCCCTCGCTGGACAAAAGGCGAGGATGGTCTGTCGTGCACTGATGAGGATAGATCTCAAACTGTTTGCACTTCCCAGGAGAACGATCGTCATAGTTTTACAAGTGGTCATTAAGCGCTCCCCGTGTGCGTGTGTGTGTCGATGTTCTATGCGTGCCAGAGAGCGGGACCAGCAAAGCACACCAATCGTGCGTTTGTTGCGAGCCACGGTTGCTGTTGCTAACACAGTAAGATCACTCGGGATGAAGGTGCGCTCCGAAGGACTCCTTAGCCTTTGACACGCACCAGCGTGCGCAATTCGGAGCGCGAAAGCGAAATCAGAGCGCCACGCGGTGGCCAGGGCCTATGGCATGGAGCTCCGGTGCATGGTGCGCATGATGCATGGGTCGCAATTTGAAATCGTGATTACGAAATAAATGTACTTCTTTCATCATGCCCTCGCACTGCGTCCAATCGCATGGGTGCCGCTGCTCCCTGGCAAACCGGTGGTCCTTTCCATCGCACCGGCGGGAGGGTCGCGTTGGCAAATAAATCGACACGGGCCCGCAGTCTGATGGCGAACCGGTGGCCAATGAGAGTAGGCCGCCAAATCGGAATGTCCGGCCAGCATCAGTAAGTTGCGAGTGATGTTTTTTTTTTTTGCACTCTCCTCCCTTCCATTCCCGTGGTGGTGCTGTCCGAGTTGGTGCAAAAGCTGGTTGAAATCTGCAGTACCACGCCTCAGTTTTTGTGGTTCACGCGTGGTCCACACCGCGCTCGGGGTACGACACTCGGTGCAATTTTTCTTCTTTGTTGCTCATTAGTCACCAGTCATATCCAGTTGCGAGAGTTCGGAAAAACCCCGACCCCGACGGCTGGGGGAGAAGGGGGATTTCTCGGTGCGATCCGCTTCCAAGCGAAACATCACGAACGAAATGCGATCGGTTTGGCTCCCGTTTGGCTGCGGGCCCGCGATCGATATGGCCCCCCGAAAGACCCTCCGAGACACTGCGGATGGAAACTAATTAGACAATCGTTTCGGAATCAGCTTTGCAAATGATAAATGCTCATTGCTTGATACCTTTTGCCATTGCCCTCGTTGTGTCAAGCTCGAGTGGGTTCGATTTATCACGCGGGTAATTGATTTTTTCGGAGTGCACACTTTTTAAAAGGCAGTAGAAACACACACACACATACATGAAATCATCTTGCACTGGGATGTAGTTAAGGATTTTCGTAAACGATTTTCCTCTCCACTGCATACGCGTGTCGTCACGCGCATTGAAATATTTCGGTAGCTAATTGAGGTGAAGGCAATTATCGCACCTGTGGATGTCCTTTTGGGGTGATGGCAACGATTTACTCTGCTAGACGAGCTAATCGAAGGTGTTAACAAGCGCATTTACCAAGCTATCAGATATGATGGATGGAGGCAGGAAAATGGTGCATAATTGTAGACCTCTTCGGAATGCGAAAGAACGGTGCTTTTACTTGTTCGTGAGAAAGGTTGCAAGATGGAACATGAGGTTTGATAATACAGACACAAAGATAAAAGAATTAAACGCATTATATTTTGTAGACTTTCAAAAATGAAGTGTCGATGAACAAGATCAATGAAACAGAATCATTTTCAATTATAAATTGACTCTTTCTGTGAAGAATTCCCATTTCATATGCTTTGAGACAAGTAAGATGCAGCGACATAAGTACAGCCAATAATTATACCTTAGAGCTGAAATTTAAGGTACAATTCTTGTCGGCCATAAAACTCCCTTTGTTTTGGCACTGGTTAAAGCACTCGAGGCTGTATATTATTAAATTATTTGTGTTATTGTGCGATTGAGCTCTCGAAATCATGTTTAAGTATGATCACGAAGAGCCTGTAAGTAAGATAATGTTTTGTAATTAATACTAGTAAAAAGATTCTCTTTACGACAATAGCTTGGTTAAAACAATATTTTAAGCTAAGTAACGCTATCATCCATTTTAATGACCATTTCCAGAGCAAAAGTTCAACATTTTCCCTTGCGGGCCATGTGATCAGCCATTCGGTTTGCCCTCCAGTGGTGTTGAGATGTTCACGAATCAAATGCAAGTCATTTGGTGCCCGAAACAACAATCACAAATGGAACAAGGGAAAGGGGTATGCAATAGCAGTCTGAATAAAAGTGAACACGAAAAATCAATGCCAGATCGGGTGTAGAGCACGCAACTCCCGCCAAGAACCACACTCACCGTGACCTTTAACACCCGAATGCCCTGCGGGATGGCAAGGGTCTGTCCTTTTGTGTTGTTTTGCCAGCTGCAGCCGAGAAACTGCCGAGGCGTGGTGGATACAGCAGCACGTATCCGCGCTGTTGTTCGTACGTAAAACAAAACAAAACCAGCGCCGTGAAAGAATTAATGGAGCTTTAATACACCATCGATTGCGCCACGACCGGAGAAGCGTTACAAATGTGGGAGAAAAAACACGGGACACTACGCCCGTGTTCATTAATGTTTGCGGAAAGATTACCACGACGGAGGGAGGTTGGAGTTGGATAGAGGACAGGACGGACTACATAAGTACGCTGCAGGAAACGTTCCGTGAGTTAACACATTTGCAATATTTGTGCGAGCGATGTTGTGAAACAAGCAAATACATTCGTTTCTTCTTGTAGATGTTTGTTCGTTTTCTAATGAAGGAATGGTTTGCAATATGTGTGTGTGCTTTCAAGGCATTTTCTTTTTGGGAAGAGCAGTTTTGAACACTGATCTTAACAGCAGTTGTACACTTTTTCTGGGAATATTTGAAGGCACACGAGCTCATCTTCAGCTCGCGTTGGCGCAGGTTAAAGATCACCGTTTGAATCAATTTGTTTATCGCGAGCAACAAAAAAAAACAACCCATTAATCCAAGATGGTGGAAACAGATTGCGGATTGATCGATCGCACACGAAGAGCAGCGGTTGTTTGGCAAATTAAATTCCCATTAGACACGTGTCGGACGGGTTAAACCCATTTCTTCTCGTAGCTTCTTCATTGCGCCCAGCCGTCAGTATCAGTCGCACGGAAGCTTTAATTGATTGTCGTGTTTATGGTCGGAATCGATTGGACATGCGGCAAAGTTCGCATAGGACGCACAGGTAGCAAAGCATCAGCGAGCGCGCCAAGGACTTTGGACCGAACCAGGGATCCTAACGGTGCGATGCTGCGGCTCGATTCCACTGTCAATCCCGGCAATTGTCCCGGCTGACAAGTGACCAAACCCTGAACAGCCGCTTGATCGGCCTCTTTGCGACTCATTCAGCTGCCATTAATCTTGCTTGCCGTCGCTAGGCCGCTTGCCTAGGCCTCGCCGGACGATCGTCGAATCTCGGCCAGTTGATCCGTGTAAATGGTTGAAATCAATTATTGTCACTTAGCGAAGCGTCGTAATTTATGTACTGCTGTGGAGCGGTCCTTTTTGCATTCCGTCCCCCTTATGTTCGCGTCCCCTTGTGCCATCCATCTGCAGACAACCGGTGGACGATGTGTGTAGATGTTGTAGGGTCCAGCCGCACCGTACACGACACACTGGACGCGTTAGTCTGCTACGGATTAGTTACGGCAAGAGCACTAAGCGCGCTGAGCGTGTGCGCCGATTGTGCCCGTCGGCGATGCACAAAGACACGCTGCCCTTATGCTGCTGCTCTACAGGCTCTCACAGGCTGAAGCTCTCCCAGCCGTGGTGCCGTTCGTGGGTCAATCTCAAGTGAGGTGTTCGATTTTATAGGGGGGGTACACCATCGGGTTCGCATTTGTCACACATTTCTAGCGGCAAAAGTTCATCGTTTGCCAACAACTGGTGCAATAACAGTGTTCCGGGTGTTCGGTTGTGTTGTTCGCCGGTTACTATAAAGCGCTACCGATGGGCGACCGTTTTACGACGGGGTGCAGCGGCCGTTTGTAATCGAGCTGAGCTGTCATAATCGATTAAAGCGTTGATATCTTCTTCGATTTTTATCACTCGCTCGGTGGTGAAGCGAAACGGATTTACGACCTGCAGAGCCGCGGATTGTAGGCTACCGTTTGGCTTTGGCTTCGGCTCGGACGATGAAAATGAAGCGGGAAATTATTCTTTCGCACCCGACCGGTGGCAATCGATCGTGTGCTGTGCGGTGTGTTAAAAGGGCATTTAATTTACATTTTAATTGAAAATTATCCTCACACCAGCTTCGAGTCGAGGTACCGCGCAGAGTGTCCTGCTTGATTAGCGGCAACGGCTGAGGGTAAATTGAAAGACGATTTGTGCGTCGCACGTGATAGAGATCTCGATCAAGCTCCTGTATGATTGAAAAAGTGAACATTGAAAAGAGTTTTAAGAGGTTTCCACTCAGTTAAAACTAGGAGGAAGGACTTGATGCCACCGTTTCAGTCATCTAGATCGTTGCCACAACACTGCTCGATCAGGCGCAGGAGCACGATCGAAAATGGCGCACGGTCACCAGTGCCCAGGACGCAATCGAGACCTGCGAGAAGTGCATTACATAATGCGTGTGTGTGTGTGTGTGCGACAAATAGTTTATGCGAACGCGCGAAGAGTGCGAATGCGAAAACCGTGACCACGCGCAAACGGTACGTTCGCACCACATTCGAGATGGAGTCAACAACAGTGTCCGCCTACTTTTCGTTCGCGGCTCGTAACGCCGGCGGGAGAAGTAGTAGCAGCAGTGGTCGTAGCAGTAGTAGTAGTAGCACTCGGGCAGCATGCAGCAAATGACGGATAGTGAGGACAGGTCGGCCGGTTGACAGTGCCGCAGTGCCGAAAGCGAAAGCGACACACTGTGAGAGCACTGTCGAAAATTGAATAGGCGGATCCGACCGGCTGCTACTGTGAAGAGTCGACCCCCAGGTAGGAGGTACTGGTACACTTGAACTCCTCCCGTTTTTGTTGCAGCCGGTCGCATCTCTTGAATTAGCATCATAATTAATCCATTGTATCTGACACCCTCGGGCGGTGGTTGGTGGGAGGTGGGAGGCTGCGGGATCGTGAAAAACACTTTGCGTCACACATCACATTATGCGTGCGTGTGTTTTTGCCTCCTTTTGTGGATCAAACACAGTCGCACGGCGCATCAATGGAGCCTCCAATTGAGAGCGAAATGAGCCAAGACCTTTCGGGCTGGCGGGAGCGGTTTTTGTTGTTTTGTCTAGTTGCGCTTTTTTTCGGAGCAGCGATCGGGTGACGCGATCTTCCGACACGTTCGCCTGCCCGTTGTGATCTTCGCTGGCGCTTTGATGTGGCCGCCCGGTTTTGTCTTGCCAGCAGCCGCCACACTTCTGGGATGCTGGTGCGGCCAAAGAGCTTTCTCGTCCGTATTCTAGTGTTGGGAAATGGGTGCTCGCTTTTGGAGGTTTGGAAGGGCTCCCCCAAAATCAGAAGCGATTGTGCGACGGGGTGTTTAGGCCCAGAAATGTGACCCTTCAGACACATACAGACACACACAGACACACAGGTAGGAACATCTCCTGCACACATAATGAATGGCGTTGATGCCGCGATGAGAAGGATCGGCTGTTTGATCGTGATGCAACCCGAGGACAGTTCCAAGGTAACCGTTGGAGGTTGCCTCGCATGTGTGCCCACAAAATGGCACAGCATGCTTCGTCGAGGCAAAACAGTGAAAGAGCGAAAGAGATCGAAACCGAGCGATTTGACTTGAACCGATCGCGCGGATCAGATTTGTGTCTCCTTCGAAGGTGTAGGCCGCTTTTGGGGGCTCCCGGGGCCCGAGATTGATGACTATCAATCTCAAGTTTCGCCGCGACGAGGACTGTGGCGTCCACTTTGCGTGGCCCGGCGCTGGCACGCAAGCATGACAAACACGCACATGTACGCAGCGCACCCCCCCCCCCTTTCGGTTCGGCGGGGTCGGGGTTTTGCGTATTTTCGAGGTTTGGTCCAACGCTTTGTCACAGCGAGCTGGCGGCGGGTGGACGCCGTCGAAATAGACAAACACTCGAAAACGGATCCGGAGCTACGGGGACAGCGGATTAGCGAGTCGCAGAGCTAAAAGGAACCCATTGTGCCGGGCGTGTGTCCGTCTGCTGGCTGGCGACATGTCGACTGCGGATTTCGGTGGTCTGCGACGACGACTGCTACGCGATTTGCGAGATTTCAATTGGTGAAAACAGTTTTGCCATCATTAATCTCGTGATTTGGCAGAAATGTCGTCCGCCATGGTTGAGAGAGGGGCCTCGAGCCAGTGAAGTGGTTCGCAAAAATCATTGACCGTGGTTAGTGCTGATCGATCTCGAGGCGATCAGTTTGACGAGTCAGCCAGCTAGCCAGTCCGTCAGTCAGCCAGTCGGACTGTTTTCGTGCGCATGGCGTACGATTCGTGGAGTTTGTCCACTCGAGGGCAACCTCTGCAAGACTCCAACAAAACACACTGCCCGAATGCTCAAGAGGGACAGATGGAGCGAAAGACTAAATAACTAAAAACTCGATGTTGTGCAACCCGAGACACATGTCCGAGTGTGTGTGTGTGTGAGTTGAGTCGATCGTGGAAAATTGGCAAATTCTATCGATCAAAAGCTCGTTAGACGATTGATGACTTTGTTTTACGGTCACAAACATGCCACGACACACACACACACACAGACGGTCGTAAGATTTACATCGCCCGAAACATGAAACGCGTTTGTCCATGTAGTGAATGAAACACTGTTTTGCATCGTTTGAACTGGATTGTTTGCGGGATGTCGTTGGTGCAAAAGTTATGTAGGTTACGGGTTTGGAAAAAAAGACGCAAAAATGTATGCAAATTAGTGGCACGAATGTCATTAGCGCATTGATTAGGGAATGCGTCATTAGTTGTGCGCTCTCGCAGCGATTACAGCCGTCACAAATGACAGATCAATCGTTGCAGATTATGATCGGTCGACACGCACGAAAAGCAAGGCAGGAATCTGTATTAAACTCGCTTGTTGCTCAACAATTACGCACCGCAGGACATTATTCATCATTCGCATCGCTTAAAGGTCCGTTGTTGACAATCAATTACCACCACGACCACGACACAACCACAAAGGGATGAGGAGGGAAAAGGGTTGAAACAATTGCAACATGTCACGCCGCCGCACATTGATCGACATTACCGACATTCCTGCGCAGGGGTTTTTATGAAAATTTGAATTGTGGGCTAATAAAATTAAATTCCAATTTACGCCGGGACCATCATTTGCCGGCGAGTTGCTGGGTTGTCCTCCCCCCTCCCGATGCTTAATTGACCTTTACCGAGAGCTTCCAAAAGCCACAAACACACACACACAGCCACATGCACGGTCGGAGCTCCGTGCGAGATAATCCTGTTTGTCACGTTATAATTAGGCATTCTTGATTGATTCTATTGATTTGTGCACCCGAGCCCGAGTGTGTGGCCTTCTGTCTTCCTCCGGTCGGGCCAAACGAGCGGGGCCTGGAGCACAGGGCAGGAGCGGAGGTAAATTAACTCATTACTTTCATCCACAGCGCGCCGTCCTCCCTAATAATATGCTTTTTACACAATTGTTGTAACTTGTTGCATCTGACATTTATCGCGGCGCGGACATTGTAGCACAACGTAAAACCTGCTGCATCGTGCCCTTTTTTTGCTCTCTCTCTCTCTCCTGTCCCTTCTTCGCACGCCACCGCAATCCAATCCGCTCGCCCTTCCACCCTGTGGTGGTGGTGGTCAGAGAGTGCGAGCCGGTTCTGGAATCTAAATTGAATGAAAAGTAAAACAACCATCTAAACACTGAATCGTGCTGCTCGTTGGATCGATCGAATGCGACCGATCGAGGGGGGTGGGGAGGTGAGGGAGTCGACTGTTTGCAGTGGAGTGAAAAACACACACACACCCAGCAACTTGAGGCACTTACCTCTTTGGACTCGCACCGTACTCCAGTTCCCCGGCTGCTCGGGCGTATAAATCTTTCCCTCCCAATCTCGTGCGCACTTGCGCGGTTGTTGTGCTGGGCTCGCGCGCGCACGCCCGTAGTCCTGCTGGTGGTGGTGTGTGTGTGTGTGTGTGTGCCCTCTACAAAAGGCCGATCCGCCGCGCCGCACAACTGCCAAGCGAAAAGCTCATAAATCAACCAAAAAGCCCTCCGAACACACCAGAGCACCAGTCCGCCGGGTCCATCTGGGAGAGTAAAAAAAGTGCACACACCCGGGCACACTCCACCGAACCCCGCGAGTGCAGTCCAGCGTCCTCCCAGCGCCCAAGCCAATGATGCTGGAGGCCCCGGTTGCTCTTTAGCGTAGCGCTTGGATTGGAAAACGGGCCACACCCCGAAAGCGTCGCATGAGAAGCGGCCAAGTGCGAGAACGTGTCTGCGTACGGCGAGGGACGGTTTTGCACGGGTTTTCCCGAGTTGGAGGGGCTCTTGGGCTGTGTGTGTTTAGTCCGAGTGCGCGTACATTGCGATCTTGGGCGTGCACACGCTGCATTTTGCTTTTCCCGATCATCTCGTCATGATGGGCCACGCAAGGGAACAACCACAAGGGAACAACACCGTCCGAAACCATCACGCCCGGCACGGTTTGGTGCTGGAAATGGGATCGAACGAAAACGAGGGAAAAACTGAGCACCAAAGTGTGGTAAACATCGAACAAAGTGCGTACGGCGCAGCAGCAGCAGGGGCCACCGCTTTGCAGTCTAATTGATAAATAAATTAAAATTGGCTACGAATCATAATTAAACCATTATGTAATTACGTGTCTGTGTTATGTGTCGTTTCGTTTTTCTCCTCTTTGGAGCTGCAGCGGTACTGTTGGACATACTGCTGCTGCTGCTGCTCCTTTTTGCTGTGCAGGAGTGAGTTGTTCCACCACAACCAGCGGAGGGCGTTTAGTTTCGATCCGATTCGATTCGGTGGTGCGTACGCTGTTCGTTAAGGCGATCGAGTTTGGCGTTTGGGCGTGGACCAACTTGCATCGAGCAGGCCGTACAGGACGGGGGGGGGGGGGGGGTGTTGGAGGAAAACTGTGTGAAAAACGCGCACGACTTTGCCGGGACCGATCGCGCGCTTGTTTGTTATAAAACCGTCCGAGGGAGTCGTAGGGCGGATTGCGTGACCGATCGCGTCGGCGGTGGTGCAAGGTTTGGCTTGGGCAAGTGGAAGAATGTTTTCCTCATTAGTACATTTTTAAGGGACCGTTGTTGAAATTCCTGCCCTAGCGCTAGGGGCCGTGGGGTTAGCGTTGGACAGTGCGACCCGCCGCACTACCATCCAGGGATACTACAATTATCCCATCTGTATTCAACGCATTTTCACCGCGAAAAGTGTGTTGCAAGTTTGTTTGGAAAATGCTTTGTAAATGCCACGGGCGTCTTTTCTGTGGCCTCTGGTTGAGAATTGAGAAACCGTCAAAGTTACCAAAACTTCGCTTCGCGGGTGCGATTGATTGACAGCTTGCTTGCGGGGAGCAAAAAGCAGCCAAGTCATTAGTACTCGAATTAGGCTTCTTCTTCCTCCTCCTTCCGTCCCTCGCTTCCCATCTTGTACCAATCAGCGATAGATTCATCAAAACACCTAAACAGTTTGCCGCCTAAATTCATCCGTCTGGTACGATAATTAGTAATTTACGTTGCCACAGGTGGGTACTGCCCTCCCACCCCCAGTGCCCCTGCCCGAAGCAATTCGCGTCCCCGGTATAGCATGTGTGTGTGTGTGTATCGTAGAAATGGCGACGAATTCCCACTGATTACCTTGAATTCCCATAACGAAGCAAATGCCGGGCCCGCGTCGCGCAATCTCCATCGGAAACGGGTATAAATTAGCTTGAGCAGCTCGGGGTGAGCGTCGGTGGGAGGATGGCACAGTTGTCGCCCGGCCCCGTGCGATGGCATGTGGCAAATTTCCTAAAACAGCCAGCAGCCGCCAACAGCGCTCCGATAGCCTTTGCGCGAGTGTGCGCGATGGGTCGCGCTTTTTTTCCATCGCTCAGTAGGGAATGCTTGCTCTCTCTGTCTCTCTCTCTCTCTCTCTCTCTCTCTCTCTCTCTCTCTCTCTCTCTCTCTCTCATTCTCAGTTTGTGTTTCTCTCGGGAGGAGCGCTGGGTGGTGGCCGCATTTTCCACCATCGCTAAGGGGAAAACTGCGAACCGGTACAGATCGAACCGCTGGTAGCACGATTGGCACCACCGCAGTCAGTTTACGGGCACATTCCGATGGCGCGCAAGGAAGGGCATGCGGAATTCGTCTCTTCACAAACTGCCACTCTCCCCTCTCCCCCGTCCACCCCGATCGTGTCAGTTTGGCCGCTCCGGACCGTCGTGGACGGTTGATTTTCGCCCGCTTAATTAAGTTGTACCGTGATTAGTACATTCGTAAATTGGAAAGTAACAGGTTTTAATCGATTTTTTATTTGAGAGCCCTTGCGGTGCTGCAGCCGATGCACTGCGGCGGATGCGCCAAGGATGCGCCTGAAACTAGTCCGTCTTCTAGGGAGAAGGTTTGTGATGGTTCATAGCCGTTGGATGCATGAAAAAAAAATGCGTAAATTAGTTTACGAAAAAAACATATTTCTGTGTCATTTCGTGCCTTGGGGTGGTCCTGTTGTGCTGCCAAGAAAAAATGGTATTAAACATTTGATGGGCACTTCGTTTCAACCGGTTAAACCGCTGTTCTTGGCAAAGTCGGGTCGGTTTTACGGGCCTGTTTTTGATGGCTTTGCGCTTATGGAATCGAAGCCGGGAAGAGTTGGTCGTAAATTCTAACAAGCAATTAATACGTGTATGACCCTCGAGCAAGATACGGTGCGGCGATGATGATGATGATGATGAACTGAACGCTCCGATGCGTTTGGTGTGATTGTAAAAATGAAGTCTACGCCCTTTTAAATCACCCATTCAAATCCGTCCCGTAATGCAGCGAAAAACAGCTACATCATGCAGTGATAAAATTAGCCCAACCTTACCGATCGGGAAAAGCGCCCATAATTCCTCGCTAGCAGCGCACACCATCAGCCCCTTCCCAGCCCCCCCCCCCATCTAGCAGGAAATGTATGCGCCGTGTTTACACAGATGCTAATCAATGTGCAGCACGAACTGCTCGGCGACGGCGGCGACGGCGGAACCAAGCATCGTGGCGCATCCAACGGCACCGTCATCGCCGGCTTGGAGGATGCGATTGCCGTTTAAATTAAGATTAGATATCACCAATGCACAAACCCCACGGCGCAAACCCATTACGCATGGAAAGCTGTTCGCCCGCCGAGCCTCAGCAAAAGCGGAGAGGAATTAGTCAGTCCAGCTGTGAACCATTTCCCTTCGTGCGTTGCGTGGCTACGCTACCTTAACCTGCTTCCCCGAGCAGAACCGATGCGAGAATTAGCAAATAAATTAGAAATATTAACGGGGCGCAGGTATTAGTGGCGGGGCGATTGCCGGGCGGAAGCACGAACCACGACAGGGCGGGGAGACATTAACGCGGAGACGTTTTCATTTAAATGCAACGATGAGTAAATTCAACTTTACTCGAGTCAACCACCGGTCACACTGCCCATTCATCGTGTGTAACTGGGTGACTTGTGTAACTGAGAGCGCATGTGGGGCCCGAAAACAATGATGCAAAGACGGACAAAAAAAACCCCCGAAAGCACAAGCAGTAAATACATTGGAATCATTTTATTTAATCGCTCGCCACACATAAATCATGCTAGTGTTAGCATAAATCAAAATCGATGACACACGGGGGTCCTTCGACGGGCTTTTGAGATCGATGGGCTAAAGTGGGTTGGCAGGAAGGGGGTTGTGGGGCGCCGATAAGCATCTAGGCTTTTGTCACAGTCGCATCATAAATCAAAACAACAAGGCCACATCACGGTGGGGAAGGCGCAATCGCTTCAAGGCGGTGTGTTTTTTTTTTGCCTTTTCTACGTCACAGAAGAGTCACATTTTTGGAGCTTTTAGTGTTAGTCACACTTGAACGATGGTGAAGCGCATTTTTTTCTCTCTTACAACGGAAAACAGTCCCTAAGTAGATCAGGCATACTGCTACCATTGGGTAGGGGTAGGGCGCTCGTTCGTCTCTTCTACCCTCCCGAGCACTTCTCACACACAAGTGGCGCGTCTGCGTGTCGGATGATGGGGAGGAGGATGATGATGATGATGAGCGAAACCCGATTGCAAGGGTGCGATAAGCACGAATTTATGATGCCATGTTAGCGAATTGAGTCGTTTCCATTTTTCATCTCACCTATCCGATGCGCCTGCAATGTGAACGAGGAAGGTGGCGGGACCGTGGCGGACCGGATTGGAGCGTGCTGATAAGCGGAATGCTTTCGCGCGTTTTTCGTTGTGAAATCATTTCTCACTGCAAAGCAGCCGCGCACCGGTGCGATGGGAGAGGGCTGCTTTTTATCTGTTTGGGTGCATTTTCTACGTTTTCTATTTGTCACTCGACGGGCCGGGCCGGTTGATTCCCACGCGTAAGTTGATTCGCTAATTGTCAATGTGGCGTCGATCGCGATCGCCAGTCGGTGGTGGGCAAAATATGCGTCCGCAAACCAGGTGACAGAAACGAATATCGCGGGCGTTCCCTCCCCATCCGAAAGCAACTGTCCGGCGTGACGTACGTATTTCTTTTAAAACAATATCACTCAACTGCTCAGCTGGTGGAGGGGAAAGGGCTGTAGGAAAGGGTGTGGGCTGGGTTGTGATACCACGCCGTGGGTTAATCGCGCAGCCTCGGCGAGCAATCTTGATAAGGGGTAAAACCCTTCGGGGGACAAACGTTTTCCTTCACCCCCTTTATAGCCGGCGGGAGGGCGTGTGTGTGTGTTTTTCTGTGTCCAGCTTGGAGCGTGGTTCATTTTCTATGCAGAGGGGGCTGGCCCCGGTACTTTATGGTTATGGAGCAGGCATAAAAGGGAGCGTGAGCGCGTGAAGCATAATTCCATAATTTCCCGTTTGCATTGTTACCGCTGCACTTCAAGATCCCCATGCAGCAGGGCCCCCGTTACGCTCGACACAATCAACCCTATGGATTCGTGGGGAAGACAGATAGAGCGAGAGAGAGAGAGAGGGAGGCTTTATCGTACCCCTTTTAAGACGATTTCTCATCGCATCGCGGAGAGGAAAGGACGTTTATTATGATTCATATCAACGTGCGGACAGGGATCGGGGCCAATCGCGCACCGCGAAGGGTCTCCGTGCTGACTCATAGTCCTATGGTGGGGGCCCTTCCTCCCAGCAACATGTCATGGTTGCTGTTCTATTTTACTGCCTCACCCATATCCCGGGTGGAGAGTGCTGGAGTGATTTTCTGTGTACAATACAGTTTTATGCGCAAACACAGCGGCAACATGTACGTGGGGACGGGCGCTGAGCAAGGGGCAGGGAAAACGCAACTTATGCTGCATGGATGGAATGCAAACACTGGCGTTGTTTTATAATTTCCATCTGATAGCAATCAAACATTCTGAAGCGAGAGCGAAACCCCCGCGACAGGCGGCAGCAGCATGAGGAGTTTTGTGCAAGATTTCACGCTTTCAACCAAACGAGCATCGAGCACGCGGGAAGGAAAGGCGGGGGGAGTGTAAATCGTGTACACCGCGGGTACACCAGGTCAAACAAATGCTTGACCAAACTGTCCCCTGTGCTTGTCCGTCTGTTTGAGCAGCAAAACCCCCGGTCGGGAGGGTGTGATATTGGGTGGGTGAAATTAAATCGTACCGAGCAAGGGGGAGTGTAAAATCGTGCATCAAGAAGCCATTTCGTTGTGGATTGAGCATTAACTGTGTAAACGATTGTGATCGTAATGGAAAACGTTTCGGACGCGGGGAAACATGCTTTGTGGCGGGCAGCTCGTACCCACTTGGGCAGCACTTGAAATGTGCCAGGTCTCCCAGCTGACTTGGGAGTAGTTGCAAAATACACTAGCTAATGTAGCGCCTTGCAGAACACAACATATTGCAGCCTATAAATTACAGAACCTCATCACCATCATCATCATCATCATCATCATCCTCATCAGCGCAGTGTCGTTTTTCAAAACCAGGCCAGAGACCTTGTGGCTAACCTTCGCAGCTCGGGAACGCTACGCCACGGTTCGAACGAGCTTCCTTGTTTCTTCCAACAAACTACAAACGATTTCAACGCACACCAAGGCAACGAACCCGCGTGATGAATGTTCCACTTCTAAGTACATCAATTGATTGCCCAGCGCAGCACCGTTGCTCCCTGCTGATCCCGGAGATCCATTTCCAGACCCATTCCTCCTTCCTTCCACCCGTCCTCCGTTAGCCGCCCTCCACCGCACGCTACACTGACCGATCGCAGAAAGAAAAGAAAGTGAACGAAAAGCCATCGGGGTTTGGCGAGCACGCGGTATCAAGGTGGAATCGATGCGATGAATTATAAATGGTATCAATTAAATGGTCTCGCGAATGCACCGACCGCATAAACGTTGCCATTTCGTCGAGCGCTCGACACGGGTCTTTCAGCGCAGGACGACGCAGTCGTTATAATTTATCGCCGTTACGCGAAATCGGTCCAAGCATTCGATGCCCGCTGCTAGACAAGAAGCTCTCCAACGAGGCGCTGGGTGTGCATTCTGGGTCCGGGGTTGCAACTAGGCCATCATCGCCTTGATCGGGCCTGGACTTTGTTGCGTTGCAGCGTTGGTTGCAGTGGTTGGGGCGAGCGATATAATGGACCCACCGTATCAATCGCCGCTGCTTGTGCAAAAGGGACCCGCTAGAAAGAAACCGTTTTTCCTTCCGATTCCGATTTGGGATTATTGCTCCTTTGTTTCGCAGTTATTACTCTTACTGCCGCAAACGAACCATCGTACCTGGGTCCGCCCTGAAAAATACTTTCCCATTCGATCGTCCATTATCGGTGCCATTTCTAGTCGCTCTACCTCCTTCGATACGGCTATTTAACACATCAAAGAGCGTCCAGAGTGCTTCCAGATTGGGAAGCATGGACAGACGAAGGGCTTGGCTCTCTAATGCTCCCTCGGGGCTCGACACCGACCCAACGGTGTGGCACCTTCTCGCACGGCTGCGGGAAGAGACACGTTGGAGCTGGACGGGTCTCGTTGCAGCAACGTGATAATTACATTACGGTAATGGCCGTATAATTCTGGAATTGTTCCGATGTAAACAAACATTTGAGTAATGGGCCCGCAGGATGGGCCCCTTGTGCCCACTGTCGGCCCACTATCGCGCGTAGGGCAGAATGGCCCGCGGGTACGTTTCATTCCCATTTTAAGCCACCGGGGGGAGATAAACACAGGGCGAAAACGGGGGTAGGCGTACTACAGCCTTTTGCGACTGTAAATAGCTGAAAGCAAATTTTCCTCCGCATTCTCAATGAGCTCCGGGGGGGAACGGGAGAGTAGAGTAAAACCGAGCGGAGCAAGCAAGTGGACCGCCCGGAGCTCACGATCACGACTGAATGGCCAGACGGGGGTTTTGCCCGGCAGGTCCCGTTAGTTTAATTAAAGGCAACAATATATCCTCGTAATGGCGATTTCATAGAAATAAACTAATCATTAGCGTAAGGGCGGGTTGAAGAATACTGCGAGGTTATCGGTAGATGATCGCAGCCGTAGTTTGTGATACGTTTGTTTTGTTGAGCGCTGTGGAATGCAGCTGGGGAATAATTCATACCAACACAAGAATGGGTAATTATCATTGTCAAATCGTATCACAGGCCGGCAGAGGCCCGGCGAAGATGGATTAGCGAAACGCGATCGAACGGGCGGCGACGGCGGGGCGGCTTTAATCGATTGCACATCACGTAAGTGAAATTTCCCATTCGCCACATACTCGATCATTGCGCGTGGCTTACAAATCGCTTCATTTTCACCTCGGTAGCATGTGGTGCAGTGCTTCACTTTCTACCACTCTCTTCCGTGCGACGGTTCCGACGGATTGCTGCGATCGGGCGCCACCGAGACTCATCTTGAACATCATCATCGGTAACGTGACTGTGACACGATCGTGATCGCGTCTCCGGAATCAAACATTGCTCCGGCGAAACGGGCGATTTGGGATTGGGAGAGTGAAACAAAAAAAGAAACAAAGTAGATTTAATTACTGTATGAAAATTTATGATCGCAACCGATGCAGCGCATTCGTTATCGTCGGCGACTGCGCAAACTCGCGTGCCATACGGTCGTTTCGCGCGCTCGAACTGAAGATCTATTCGTCGGTTTCGTTTCGGTTCTTTGTCCCGCAGAGGAAGCCTAATGCGCCAAATGATTCGCGCCGGCTAGCGTTCCAGTGTCTCTCGTCGGTCTCGCCGTGCAGTTTGAGCTGCTCCGTAAGGAGCTTCCACTGGAGCCGGAGGTTGACAAAGAGTAAACTATGCGCAGCAGCATGCAAGTGAGCCCTGCTCGTCCGAGAGCAAGCGTCCAGAGGGTTTGCAGTTTAATTGGTTTGCAGCAGACGCCACCGGCGCAGTGCCCGCGCGCTGCTCTGCTCCACCGCGGGCAAACGCTCGGAGGAACCACGTTTCGCGCTCGTTTGGTGTCGTTGGGAACTCCTTCTCCTTCCTCTTGCCTGATGCCAGTGAGCTATGGTGGCTATGGTGGCTACCGTTAGCGCCTCCCGTATGTGTGTGCGTGTGTTTGGTGGTGGTGAGGAGTAGAGTTTCGTTGACGCAGTGTGCAGACTTTTGCGCAGCAGGGTTTCGGAGCATAATTGATTGCTTCTAATGGAGGCAGGCCGTAAATTCTTAGAGCGTGTGAAATTCATTCGAGCGATCGCGCTCTCCTTCTCACTCGCTCACACTCTCAGCGGAGCGCTCTTACGACCGTTACGGGTTGACACCGCGGTGCACACTGGCAGAGCTCGCGAAAGCGAAAGAATTTTAATCGGTTTCCGAGTTAATTGAAACTGAAAACAGTTTTGCACCGCGGATTGCGACTGTGTGCGCGTTTGCTGTTACAGTTGCAGTTGCATTTGCGCTGCCAGAGGGCATGCGCTTCTGACACTGTGTCGTTTCCTCCCCCCGTTTCGCCGGCTCCGTTAGGGGAAGGGAAGCGTTCGAGTGCTTCGAGAGGAAGGCATGAACCAATTTACAGTAGCTCATTTTGCGACCACTACTGCGACTGCGGTGATTCAGGGTGATAATTGTGACCCTTTTTTTTCGCAAACCCTAAAGGTGGCTGGGGCTGGCGTGAAACTAGCTCGACAACGAGCTAGTGCTCCTTGTTACCGTTTGTTCCGCGAGTGGCAGCGATCAGTCAGAATTGTCAAAAGTACGTCAAAACAGCAGCCCGGTGCTGGACGCCAGTAAAATCAGGACGAGGTCAATGGAAATGATACGCGTGTGGCTTTCCAGCGGGGGGGCTTCAACTGGAATGAGCTGGTGTGTCATAATAATTGCTTCCCATTTGCCACCCGAACCGGAGCGACCCCGCACGCCACTGCAGCCGGCTCCCCGGCTCCCGGATGCAGGTGCACGAGGACGACGCGAAATGAAACTGCAATGTCAAAGTAATGACTCGATCAAGTTGATCGACTCGAGTGGCTGGCGAATGGTTTGCACACCTTCCTTATGTTTGCATTTAGGCCGCAACTGCTTATCAATCAAAGGCAGCGGGAGAGACAAGCGTCAGCAGGGAGTGTGTGTGTGTGTGTGTGTGCCCGGCAGGCTGTGAAAACAAATACCCAGTCCTTTGCTGCGATAATGATAGCGTTTGGTTTGCGGGATGGGAAAACAAGGGTTGCGTTCCTCGCTTGCCGTAGCATTGAAGTCTTGTGTGATTTGCGCCCCAGAGCCAGAGTCTTTACAATATGTGCGCGCATCGGCAAGGCTACAGGGTCCTGTATGCTGCTTTCCGCTCACTCTCGCATCACCTTCACTGTTCCCGGTGTCGGCACAATTACACCATTTGATAAGCCACGATGGAGGGGAGGCAGGATGTGGCGCAGCGGTAACGCAATTTTTCAAAGCTCATTTCATGACCGGCGGCGATGGGAAGCGATTGTTTGCAATCAATACCAGCAACACCCCGTCCCATTGTTAGGACAAAAATTGGCACTTGCACTTGTCCGCCCGATATTGCCAAACAGTTTACTTTCAATTACGCAACCGCGGCAGTCCCTACGCACCGATTACAGCGAAAGCGCCGGTGGGAATAAAATGTGTCCGTTTTTGTGCGAATTTCTTCCCCCCTCTACCCAGCTCCTGCGTGTGAGAGGTGGTCTTGCGGCAGGATATTTATCACGCCATTAACAGTTCCAAAAACAGGCAACAGTGCCGGCAGATGGACACGATAGGGCGCGCGTCGGTATCAGCTTACGCAGCGCACACACCGCCTCTTAAAAGCGATGCCGCCGATGGCGAAGGTTTTTGGGGTGCAAAAAAAATCAATTAACTGAACTTGCCGCAAAAGGCAAACACATAGCCCGGCAACGCATAAAACGCTGTAAAAAAAACCCCATCGGCAAAGAGAATCTGTCGGTAACATCTTCTCAGAAATGCGCTTGTGTGACGGTGGCGGGAGGATGCCGCCCGACAGAGGGACCGCATTCGCGCTGGGAGATCATCCTGCGGAAATGCGCGTGGCCAGTCGCATTCTCATCGTGGCCGTGTTTTCTCATGTCGCGCGGGTCGGGGCGAGACTTTGGATCTGATCGAAGAAAGCTGATTATTCATTTAGCCCCTGGGAAATGGAGCTCTTTTACCTTCTTTTTTTCGGGCGGGAGCGAAAGGGCGGCATTTGTTCACGCAGCCACGCAGCCGAGCGGTAATGTATCTTTTGGGCTCAGATTTGGAATCGGAAAAGAAAAACCCTTCGAGGCGAATTGCGATTCGCTTCCGACCTTCGTCTACGCGTCCGTCGCAGGTCCTAAGCTGCGATGCAAAACGAGCATGCTTTTACACACATCACACACACACACACACACACACACACACATGCCTCGGAGCGTATGGGACGGAGCGGAAACAGGGATGCCATTGTTTCCATTTGCGTTTATCGCGTGAAGCGATAAATACCATCGCAACGTTATGTGCGTTTGGTGGGGTTGCGTTCAGGGCACTGGCGACACACACACACCGGTCGGTATGGTTCGGCGGTTGGGCTGGAATGAGGTTTCCTTCCACCACCGCTCGCGGCCTAGACGGGGCACTTTGCGCGGCAGGATGATTAAACGATTAAAACCTTTCTTTTTGCGAATAAAACAGGTCGCTCGCGAGGGGCTTTCACACGGAGGTCTCATCGGCTGGCGGCGTTTCCCTTGCACACACCTGTTGCACTGTTATGCGATGCTGTCCTGCCACTATCTTAAGATGATGTGAACGTGAACAATAAACAAGGAACCAAGCTCAAGAGGCACGTCTCGCTGCAAGCATCGGTTTCATAGACCCAGTTGACACCGGGAGATTAGTTTCGGTCGTCAACACCACACCGCTGATGGCAGTGTTGAATGATCTCCTCCCCCTTCCCAGGTAAAAGGTGCATTCCCTTTTTCAAACACCGATCAATTATTAAAATTTAATTACTTTCCCATTAACGGTGCAATTCCGCTTGCGTGGCCGCTCGTCCGATCTCGGTTGAAGGTGAAACCGACCGCCGAACGCAATCTGCAGAGCTGGAGGGCAAAGGCCATCCGTCGGAAACAAAAGGCCTGGGTGGCCAATCGCCAACATGCCACCGCCTCTTCTTGGCACTCAATCAAGCGTGGCGGGGTGGATATGCACAAAAAGAACTCTTGTCCTCCAGCATTGTCTTTCGCAAAACTGACCCAGGCGCTGAAGGGAACGAGTTTTGCGAACCGGCGAGCTCAACGACAACGTCTTTATCGTAGCGTCGTCTTCTTGGCCGCCCGTATGCTTATTGCCTCATTTCACGCTGGTCTTGTGCAGTCCGGCTTAGCGCGGGATCGAGATGGGCGAACCAGCATTTATCACACGGGGGTCGCACAATGCGCGCACACCACCACCAGCTGCCTCAATCAACATTATTCACGCTTTTCTAAATTACGATTATCCCTCCGCCGCACGTCGAGCTGTCGAGCGAACGGTCAACAGGGAAGAGTGTGTTGGGTTTACATTTTTTTTATACTGGCTCGGATTGCGATTGAACATAATTTCTTGCTGGTTTGATACAAGCTTGGTTTGGATGGTGGAATACAAATATTTGGAGGATTATTTTACCCGTTTCGTGTTTTGACTTTCGCTCTGAACATCCTTTTTGAGTGATAATAGTGATGAGCAAATCCAAATTATCATCTTAAGGAACTTAAGCAATCTGTTCATTTACAAGACTTTTGGCGTTGCATCATGTCCAGCAGGGCACAGTTAAAATAACATCATCAATTAACGTGCCGAATGTTTCCCTTTCTGTAGAGGACTTTCCATCACTAAAATCCCAAACGACTGCAAACAACTAATTGATTTCCCATTAAAGGTGTCATCCAAGTGAGCCTGGAAAACCCCATTGATAAACCATCACTGTTTGATGCTAAAACCGGTTTGAACATAGAAACTAAACTTTCGTATAGATTTCTCACTAAACGAACTTATCGCCCGCAGACGATTGTTAACGATTCATTCCCATAGTTTGGAGAAAAAGTGCCGGAAAATCCCAACTTTTACGATAATGGTTTGAGTTTGCCACAGGCAAAAAGTTGGAAATATTCTCTCTATAAAATTTGTCTATTTGATAGCCAAAGTCCGAAGCACATTTAACAACAGCTTTTTGTTGTGCTCTCTTCGCTGGAACAGATCACTCACAAGACAGATAATTATCATTGAAACATGACTAAAATTATGCATCTCATGTTTTACCATGACTGATTGCTACATGAAACCTAATTCCCCAACAAATCTAATCATTTATCATGCGCTCAAAGGCACCACGGGCACCATCACCTTATGCACGGGCGAGGCAGGATTATATCGGAACCGCTCGAAGCGGCCGAAGCCGCGTTTGGTTTTGGGCATGCCGAGAAGCAGACACACCGATAAGTCCATTAATTATGCAAAAATGATAATTATGACCATTACAAACACCGGGAGTTAGAAAGTGGCAAATGTAATGACAGCCAGAGTGGACATAAATATGCCCTCTAGTGGTGCGGCGTGGCGGCAGCAGAAGGAGCGGGGCGAACAGGAAAAAGAGACAAGTTGTTGTACCACAGCCGCCTAAGGAGGTGCGCGATATCGGACCAACTTTTCCTCCTCATACCGATTCGTGGACCTAGTCGACCGATCCAAGCCGAAGCATTTCAACAAATGTCTCTGCAGCTCACTGAACATACGCATTCGATTTGGACATGAGTTTTCTCCCCGAAGGTCTCGCCTCCCCTGTCGTTGCTTCTTCTCCGTCCATGTCGCCGGCCCGGTAGGTTCCGCTTACTTTGTGTTGTCCCGTTGGAGCGCTGTGGACGGTTATCGAGGAGTCTTTCTCTCTCTTTCTCTCTGTGTGTCTCGATCGGGACGATCGCTGCAGAGCCCCGCTGGCTGTCGATTCGCAGGTGATAATTACATCGTTTTCTAGACTTGGATCCAGCAAGCAAATCCGCAAACACCCGTTGCACCCGTAACGAGATTGACTCGTTTCCTCGTTTGGTTCGGCAATGGGGCCCTGCCGAGCATGCGCTGTGTGTTGTGAGCTGCGGCTGCCAAGTGAAGCTAATTCCTTCTTCTCTGGCTGCCGAACGGCTTACCGCCCTCCCGTAGAAGGCCTTGCGCTGTTGATGGGGTTGCGGCCAGGGTTTTGTTTCGGTCCTGCTGAACCGATCCGGCGCTTCACCGAATCCGGCGACGGTTGGTAATTAATTTCGCTAGCCAGCCTTGGGCCGAGGGCCGTTCAGCCAGATAATCATCAGCATGTGCAGAGCCAGTGCGACGTCTGTGCATGTGTGTGTGTGTGTGTGTGGTGTTGCTGCTAGCGATGGGCACCATTTTCGGGATGCATTCTGGTGGCGAAGGCTGCACAGAGTTATCGATTGATCTGGAGATGAAAATCGGTGCGATAAGCTACGCTCGGAGTCGGGGTCGGATGCAGGCATCGCTGCAGGCGACTGTTCATTCGATATGGACTGGTGAGGCAGGGGGGCAGGGTTTCGATTCGATTTGTTCAATAGTTTGCTCACTATTAATGGTTAGTCTTTCGGTACGGCAATGGGCAACAGATAGTGGATAAAACTATTTTCCCATCGCATGGGCAGCGAAACATTTTCCAATCGCTTCGTCCCTGGCCATAATGGTTTTGGCACGCATTTTGCAAAGCGTTACAAAAATTACGAAAATTTTCCAATCAGCTAAAACTCATCAATCGAACTCTAATGGCTGCTAAATATGTAGTTCAAAGTTGAAGGCTGACTGGGCATCGGGCCATTCCCAGGCGAAATCAGCATCATTTGTTCGGAACGCTTTTCTTAATTTTCCAATCAATCAATCATCGGTTTCCTTTCGTGTTGTGGCATTTAAATCACTCGTTTCATAATCGCATTAGCTCGCCGTGGCTTCTCCTCCCCCGGTGTCTTAACTGCACGCTGGCCATTATCAATAATTCACCTTCCAAAGAAACAGAAAAACAGCCCGATGTTGTGATGATTTGATTGTGCTTTCCGCTTTTTCTGGCCGCCCGCACACACGTCCTGCAACCAGCCAGGCTGGTGTGCAGCTAGAAATTCCTCACAGCGTCAATCATATAAAATGAGAAAATCAAACGCTCACTTCTTCTTTTGTTTTCTTGCTTCACTTACCGGAAAACGGAGCGGCGCTGTGCTGGCGGCGGAGATCGGTGTTGAAAGAAACAAAGTGTAATAAGCTTCAAAACGATTGCTTAAGCTATTGTTTCTTCCTCTCTCACGTGCGCACACCTTCGCCCCCGGGCAGCAGCGTTAGTTTCGGCTAACACAGTGTGTTGCTGGGTGTTTGTCGAAATTTTAATTTGATTTGATCATCATTATTCCAGCTCGTGGCGTACCCTTGTCCCACCCCCCCCCCCCCCACGTTCCTTCGCTCCGCTTTATCGTTGTGAGGTGAAATTCCAGAGGCAACTACGGATTTGTAAATATTTGTACTTATCAAAGAAATTACTTATTTGACTTTAATTTCCCCCCTCTCTTGCCGGCCGGGCGGTAGCATGCGGGAGCACACGGGACCATTTCTCGGTAGTTTGCACATTTTGTCTCCGTGAAACTTTGCTCGTGGGACATGCACAATTAGTGCTTGGGATGGTTCGGTGGGTGTTTTTGGGAGGAAGAAGTAGATGATGGCGATAGAGAGCGATCGCGAACGAAAGACAAAAAACACTCCATTCGACAGGGGGGAGAGGTGGAAAAATTCATTAAAATTCATTCCATTCATTCATTTGTTGCACGCTGAAGCGTTGGTGCTCTCTGGCGGCTCGCGCGAAGGGGCGGGTGTGTAGGGCAGCTTTGGAACAAACGGAATCTTAAGAGTAAAATAATGCGTTCCGGAAAAATGCGATCATCGTTGTTTTGAGGGACGGGGGTGGAGAGTGGGCACCCCAAACGCACATACACGTACGTACGCGTCCGGCGCGTCCACTAAAGCATGACGGTGTGAGAACATTACGCGAGCGGTTTGGGGCGTGAAGAAGGTCAGGGGCAGGGGCGAATGGGAGCCGGTGGGCAAGGAATGGGAATCCACCCCGACAGTAATTGCCACTAAACATCGCCTTTTTATACGCGTCCGTCAAAATTAATCTCTGGACGGAGGATGAGCGCGACCCGATCGCGGAGTTCGCGAAGCAGTGCACACACCCGTGCGAAGGTGTGAAACGGTCGGCCACAGTAAAGGCCTATTACCGGAGCGGTGGATGGAGTGCCGACGGAGGGGGAAGAGAAACACCACCCCACAGAACACGGCCAACGGTAATTTTTCGTCAAGGTGCCAGTCAGCAAAAGGCAAAAAAAGAAAGAAACGCCATCATCATTGGGCCGGCGCGCTAAAAAAACACACACACACACAAAATAACGCACACACCAAATCAGCGGCATCTCACAAACAAACGTACTGAAATGGTCGTTCGGCAAGAGTAGTGAATGAAGCCCCAACCAAACAACAACAGCGAAAAAGAGGCGAGAGACTACCATTCTGATCTCCACCCTCCCAACCAACGGGCGAGTGAGAGATTTTTGTTTCAATGTCCAAATTTCATTAAACCATTCGGCTGGGATGGGATGAGACGCCGGGGACGGACGGTGGGCTGAAGAAAGCTTAATGCCTTACCGCCTTGGGTGAGAGGTCACAGCCGAGCGACACCCGAACCCGAATGGCCAAAATAGCGGCTTTCGATGGATGATGCGAGCTTTTGGACAATTTTGGGCTGCATCAGCAGCGTATCAGCCGGATCAGACGTGTGCAATCATAATAAAAAGCAAGATATTATATGTACAAAACGCGCACAGCCCGGGACGGCATAAAATGGTTCAAAAAATGCATTATCACTGCTCACCGGGGGAGGCTGCACATTGGGGTCTCCGCGGTGGGATAAGTCCACATTAAGCTGGAGTGGCCCGCACACACCAATCGAAGGAAGGGGAAAAAATAAAAGAAATGGGCAACGGGTGATGCTCCGATAGCGAAAAAGGAGTGATCGTCCGTTTGGGCCAGCGAAGACGCACCGGCGAACGAAGACGAAAGGAAGAAATGCTTGTCTCGTTCTCGGGGTAAATGTGCATACCATGTTGCCTGCCAGTCACCGCCGCTCCGGTGCCGCACATTTTGCATTCGAGATGGTAGTTTATTGATTTTCACGCTCATCCGGAAGAAGCGGCCGTGGACGACGACGACAACGACACAACGATACCGGGATATGCCTTACGCCTGTGCGCTGCCGACGCAGTCGTACAGTTTCTGCGGCCACAGGTTGTTGTTTATGTGGGAGATCTTTAATTGGCTCCGAAATTCGATGCACATATCGCGCTCCGCAGTCGGGCTGGCGTGTCGTGCAGCAGCGAACGAGCTTCTTCATTGTCAAGCCCGTAATCTTGCCATTGTGCCACCTTCCCCCTGTTGCGTTGGTTCCGAATTTCTCAGTTTCCTTTCCTTTCGCTGCAATCTCTTCCTGGTGCGCGCTTGCGCATTTGCATTCACAAAGCCCGACCGAAAGCGTGCACGCGCGTGGGAAGCGCCTCCTTTGCAGCTTTCGCTGCATTTCGCAAATTTGGACAGTTTTCTCAAATAAATAAAAGACCCCTTCGGTACCACCGGCTGCTTCCAGAGAAGAGGGTCCGTCGCTTTACGTCCTGTTGCGCTGTATGGTCAGCGATGATGAGGAAGCGATGCTGATCATGATGAAGATCATGCCGCCCCGTGCTGCATTGTTGGGCGGGCGTGTGGCTTGCCGTCCGTAAATGGGTTGTAGTGTGGCTCATTTTTCTCCCTTTCCCATCTCCCTCACTCTCTTCTGATAGCTTTGCTTGCGTAGATGGCAAATGGTATGCGAACGGACGTACACGAGCGGTGACATTTTACGGCGCTCGTTTGTTTGTTTTATTTTGGCAATCAACGCATCGCGGCTCGATAAGGATCGTGCAGATCGTTACCAGAACCTTAAACGAGGATGTCGCCTTGCAATCGCCGACGAGAGGCAATAAAGTTGCATAAAGCCAGCCTGCAACGGCAACCCCAGTCAACGGCACGTCAACGTGACTGGGCGCTAATTTTAACAGCTTGTTTTGCGATTTCCTATCGCCCCGCACGGGCGCTTTGCTTAGGTGGGCCCTATTTTTCCCGCAACAAAGTGTCCGCCTTTATCCTATTATGTGCGCCTAATAGGCCGCTTACAATGTAATAAATCTGCGACATTTGATCAGAGCGTGCGCCCAGCGGCGGTCCCTGGGAGGTACAGTCCCCAGTCAGCTATCGGGTAAAGTCGCGCGTGATCAATGGCACACTCGGTAAAGTGATCGTTTCACTTGTCTCGCCGACGCACACACACAGTCGCCGACGGTTGCAGAGGCGACGGAACAGCGCACTATCGGTCGGCAACAAAACTGCGCACCGTAGCGGCTGTAGCGACCTCTTATCGTGGTGGAACCATTCCGGTGCGATCGGCGCAGTGTCTTGCGCGTGGTTGAAACAGAAACGCCGGAGCCACGACAGGACCAATAGTACCAGCAAACGGTACCGTCCTGTGTGCTGCCGATCCCTACCCACACACACGCACATACACACACGGGCGCGCGCCCCCATACGTACGGTTTGAGGTGAATAATTTATTTAGCATTTGATAAAGCGTGTCCCAGCACGCCACAAAGAGGTTAAACCTCGGGGGTGCAAACCTGGGGAGTTCCGAGCGAGAAATTAGCTCTGCATGACTCCCCGGCTGCGATTGGGACGCGTGCGAACTCCGAAACAAACTAACAGCGACCGATCCGGGGGCCACACAGTTCCGCCGAGGTTGACACGTCGGTGTTGCACGAAAAATTGATTTCTCTCGGCGCGGGAGGCAGTCCTACATCCTCCGAATGTACTTTTGGGCGCTGAATTGCGACGTTTGTCGTTGTGTTTGCTTCAACGGACCCTTTGCGAGCTGCGCAAATGCATCGAGCGAGGTGGCGAGACAGAGGATACGCCAAAGTCATACGAAACCTTCGTGTCTTGCGCGGGACTTGCAGCCGGGGTCGGGGCAATGGGTGAGCAATATCTAGGTCGAACACCTGCAATTTGAGACCTTTTGCAGACACGATCGGTGAACAACGTTTTGGGGGGATGATGGGAGCGGGAGAGAGGGAGAGAGAGAGAGGCAGCAGAGCCACTTGGATGTCGGCGCGAAACCAAGTGGCCGCACCGAACGATGAAAAGAATCCGACGCTTGGGCGACGCTCCCCTCTGAACACATCTCTATGTGCCGGAGTATCCGCAGAGATGACGATGAAAGTGTATCATTTTACCGTATCGACTCCCTCCCCGAAGAGCTCCCGCTGGGGCGAGGAAAATTCGACGCTTCTATCAATCGGTTCGCTTTCGTTTTCCCTGTTTTCCCTTCCCATTCCTCGGTGCTGTTGCCGTTGGGGTTTCGTCCCCCGTTGCCCGACGAATAGGGTCAAGCGGTGGCGAATAAAAGGCGGCTTTCGTCGAACGAAAGAATGTCAGCCCAAGTGCAAGCAAGCAGGCAGTGGTGGTGGTAGGTTTCGTTACTTGATCCCACTTCCCGGTGAGCTATGATGTGTCTCGGGGTTGGGTTGCGGGTTTCACACAAGGCTGCTGCGGTAGCTTTCTTATGGCCGTTCGTGGCGGTGTGTGTTTGTGTGTGTCGGCAAAAGATGAAACCCTGTTTTCCCTGCTGCTAACACTTGCTTTCTGCAGCCTTTTGATTAAAATAAATAGCATTTAATTGAATGAAGTAACATAATTAATCTTTCCATTTGGAGGCCCTTCAATAGCGCACGAAGCAGTGTGCGAGTGGTTGTGTGATTCATCGCCACAAAATCACACACACACACACACACACACACACACACACACACACACACACACACACACACACACACACACACACACACACAATCAACCTAATCCCCATACCCATCAAGCCTTCCAAAATCAATCATCCATTAGCATTGATCTGATTCCGAGACGAAAGAATGCAAAACGAATCAGGCACAGCGAAAGAGGGCGTCCATGGAAGAGTCGACGCTACGCCACAATAGCCTCCACCTGCCAAATCCGACAGCTTCAATCTTTGGCTTGTCTTCCTCCCAAGGTGCACCCCTTCCCCAGCAGTGCGACATTGAACTAGGGAATTTCCCGGTCCTAGACCAACCGATTGCGGTGCGCAACGGGGTGAGGGAAGCGAACACATGAGGACAAATGGTAGGGCCTAGGCTAAGCTTGAGCGCGTCCAGAGGAATCGGTGGGCCCTCGCGAGCACCACCAATCGTGGGAAATGGACGACAAAATATTTGAAATGTGTCGCTAATTGTTGTTGACCTTGTTTGCCGAGGCGTTCCGTGCCGTGGAGTGGTTGGAGTTTATAATTTCGGTATTTCTACCAGCTCTCTTTGTGACTCGCAGTGTATTCTGCCGCTGACAAGGGGAGGGAATCGGGGAGCTGTGTGCTGCTTAAAAAATCATAAATTGTTGACAATTTATGTAGCGGGTTGCGAAATGGCACGCTCGAGATAATGTACTTGTCAGGCCCAACATTTCCATCTCGTCGGATCGTACAAGGTACAGGCGTTCCTTTAACCTCAAAAAAGGCAAACACAAAACTCACCACAATCCGTGCAAAACGTATCGGCAATTGGGATCGGGCAGCAGATTCGCCGGGTGGAGTATGGCGTCTGGAATTTCTTTCCGCTCCATTGCCCACCCAAGAAGGTGTTTGGGGAGCGGCACACAAAAACAACAAAAACTGTCGCTCCACACACACACATACATCGAACGGGGCCCCGGAAAGCCAGCCACACAAGTTCGATCGTGGCAACGGATTAATGAACTATCATTACGCTGATTGCACAGGGCCGCAGGAGTGGGACCGCGCGCAATTTTCGAAACCTTTCTATTTCCAGTAGTGACGTCTTTTCCGCCCCCGATAGAGAAAAGCGTTCGATGTGTGTGTGAGTGTGTGTATCGAAGGGCAAAACGCGACGCTGGAGGGCGACTTATGACGGTGTGGCCTCAACCTCGGAGCGGTTTTGTTGCTGTGTTGTCTGCGTAGTAAAGATGATGAGCACACTTCACTGATTGGAGTTTCAATCGTTAGGACCTACGACATTAGGGACCGAAATGATGTCTGCTGGTAGGATCGGTTTTCACAAAACAAGACAGAGACTTTGTTGCGGGATCGCATGATTGGGGTTTATACATGAAGACATTATTATCTTACCCAAAAGCCACGAGACACACGGCACAAGAAGATTGCGTTTATTTACCTGCAAGAAGAAAGAGAAAACGCAAATTATTATTTCTTCCCACACTTGAGGGCCGTGAAATGCAGCTAAACGCGTCCTAAACGGCCAATGTTTACCAGCGGCAATGCCACTCCAAACACCAGTAGCATAACGACGCACAGATCGTGTAATTAAACAAGCACTTTAAATCGCAACACTGGTCCCGCGTGGCGCGCGTGTGACTCACTGCGCCAAACAGCAAACCATCGCGAACGCGCACACTCTTGCCCGGTGGATCTACAAATCATCCAACTGCAATTGCAGTGCCCAACCCAGTCAATCGGGACCGTTGTGGCGTAATAGTGGTGGATAGACCCTCCCGACTGCCAGCTCATTTACGCCGGGGCCGGATTCTGGGCGCAAACGGAAGGCTCGTTATAATGGTTTGGCCGACCCGAATGCTGATGGCTCGTGATATTATCGTAAACATTCGACCACACTAAACAGTGTGCGCACGTTACGTCAATCGGAGCAGTAATGTCTCTATTTCTGTTTGCGGAGATCTCACTGGCCCCGTGTAAGCCCCTCGTTCCCCGGTGTCCGCAGTCGTGTTTGCACGGTGAAATAAAATTTTATTATCGTTCGTAAACATATCGCTTCTTGCGCTGGTGTGTAACCGCTCCGTCCCTGTCTTCCATTGCGTCGTTTTGCTCCCGTTTTAAAAAAAAGCGCACCACCGAAGCGTACGACACGATCGATCGATCGGCTACTACAGTGTGCCAGTTGCGACCGCGTGCGGCTAGTGCGTGGCCACTCCTTTTCGGAGTTGAATCGTTTGAAAATCGTTTACTTACGCCGGAGTCATTTATTTCGCCCTGCTCCTGCGAACCGGGGCACCGGAGGTACGTGCTTTATCGATCGCGATAGCTGCGGGCGTAGCGTTGTCGCAGCTACGTAGCCGGACTGTCTTTGGAATGATTACCCCTGGGGACAAATGTCCCGCAACTGGACGCGTTTGGGGTGTGTGTTGTGGCCTGGCTGGCTGAGATGTTGCGGAATGTGCCAACCTATTACAAAAGCCTGCAACTTATCCTTCCACCTCGATCAGGAATGTCGTGAGAAATATTGCGTTTTTAAGAAAGATATTTAAGTCCATTTTGTGTTTTGCCCGCTGTCCCTCCCTGCGTGCCACAAGCGAAGATCCCGCACACCATTGTTGTGGCTGCCAGCCCGGATAGAATGTTTGTATCCAATATCCGGAATAATGATCGACCATAGCTCATAAACGCACAACATAACGGTGTTGCGGAGGCCTTTTTTCTAGGAACTTACGCGTGGGCTCTGGCACAGCTTGGGCTAAGCGGGTTCGTCGCTGGTGCGGACGTACAATTCATGCTCGTGTGCTCACGGCCATAGCGCAGTCCTCTTCCACCCATATTCGTGGCTGTTCGATTGCCCATGATGAAGCACTGAATGGAAATACTCTCCAAAGCCTGCCGGGGGTTACCACCGTCGGAGCACTGCCTTCGATGTCCCAATGGCCCCAAAAACCGAGCAAAACCTAGGGATGGCCTCGAGAAAACCTGTCCACCCTGCAAAGGTTGTAAATAAGGTCCTGCATCACATGGGGCAGGGTGTAGCACAGGGAGCGGGGTAGGGAAATATAATACACAACACATTTCCCCCGGCTTGCAGCGGTGCATCCGAGCCGCAGCCAACCTCACCCGTACCGTTCGAAGGCGTGGGCCGTCGAACAGCGCACGGGGTGGAAAATTTTCCCTCTGCTCGTGACCATATGGTTAATGGGTTAACATGCTTTTCTTGCATTGCCTCCATCGTGCCGCTTCGTCTTCCAGCTGGCTGTTTGGTGTTGTTGGTCAATCGGCCCACTAGAACTCGTCGTTTGTCTATTGGGTTTCAAGTGAAGTTGTACGGGCTGAACGATCGACGATGTTCTGCTGCTCTTCCTTTACCGGGCGTACAATCGAGCAAACGATCGCAAGATCGTTCCCGGGAAGGGATGCATTCGTAGATGGGCCTATGTAGTATGAGTCTGTGTATGTTTGTGTGAAACATGAGTGCATAATTTATGCACGAAATGCAACAGGTAGCCATGCCCACCTTTTTCCCTCCTTTCTTCCTGCGTCACACAGTGATCGTACCGTGTTGTTGGCTTTTTTTTGACAAATAACATCAACCAGCAAACAAGCGACGAACCTTCTGGCAAACGAGGCAGCACAAGTAAAATGAAAAACATCTTTCCTGTGACATCTTTTCGTCGCAAATGATGACAAAAATCGTTGTTTTTATTTAAAAAAAAACATGTCCGTGTTGGAACGAGCTCTGGCTCTCGGTTTGCAGAAAACATCCCGACATGAGTCCGCGCTGGCTGATTGGGAGACCTTGCGCCCAGCAACAGGACGCTGGGCATGTCGAGTTGTTGGCGCCCTTGGGCCGTTGCTAAGGCCCCAACATGTTGCTCGCGACTCAAGGAAGGCTAGTGCGAAAAGGAACGCGATAGGAATCATGCGCTAATTGACGCTCGATACAGCGAGGAAGCGCACTGTTCCCCCTCCTCTCGCTGGAATGCATAGGACAAACCAGATCAGAATAATTGAGTCGTTTGTGCGCGGGACAGTCACGGGCAGGGCTTGTTTAAAATATGAAATTATACATATTTTCTCTTTCGCTCGCAACTTTCCAACCATCATCATCATCATCACCATCATCATGATCCACTGGAGCAAACAACAGTGTTTGGCCTCAAATACAAACAGAAGCTCGCTTCGCCATTGATAGCAATAATAGATCCAATAAAGAACGCCAGCCGTTGCGGTCCCGCTCCGGCAGGGGATTGGCGGTCGCGAACGATTTTATAATGGTTCAAGGCTACTTCTTTCTCACGATTACCCCGGTGATCGGGTTTGCTGCCGCTGCCGTTCGGTTGACGTAGTAGTACCAACCGGCGTTGTTGGTAGCCGCGTCAGCTCGCCCCTCGGGGGCAGAATCTGTCATATCAATCGCTGCGGTCACGATTTCTGTTTCCGTGGCTGACGCGGGACGACTAACCTGCGCAAAAAGGCATCCTCCGTCTTTTTTTTTTCGTCGATCTGTCCGCGTTAGTTGTTAGCCGGGGTTGGGTTAATCTTAATCTCGCTTATCATGTTGCACAGCAGCTCAGAACTGTTCCCCACCCACCTGTGCAGCGGCACTCGGTTTGCGCCGTCGTCGGGCCCGACTAATCCCGACCAGTGTGGGCGACAGCATAGAGCGCCCGTCTCAAGCCATCGTTAGGGCAATCATAAATCATTTAATTATGCAATTATAATTAATCTTCCTTCCCAGCCCGGGCCAGGCGGCGAGGATCAGGTGGGGGAGTGGAAATGGCATCCATTTGTCGCTCGAGGGGCTTAAGCTTAAGACACAGTACAGCGTCTCTGGAGCCTGGCTGTGAGGAGGAGGCACGATTCTTCGCCGCGTTCGCCGACCGCTTCCGGGTCCTATGCTCAAGAACGACGGCGAAGAAGATCGCGGTTTGGTGTCGTTATTCCGTCCACCCACGCGGAGGTTCGCCGTCTCTTCCGATTAAATCGATCCCAGTCGAAAGGGAGTGGAATTCCCGCCAACCCTCCTAGGGTGTGTGTGTGTGTGAGTGGCATTTTTATTCTTACCCTTCTTTTCGCTCGAGTCGATCTACTGCAGTGCTCCTGATCGGTATGCGAGCGGAATTGGCGCGTTACTGCTTTGCCCTTGAACGTGAAATTATCCCTTCTCCAATAATGCGATTTCCTCCGTCTCGCTCTCTCCCATTGTTGTACCCAGTGCACCCGTGCTGCCTTGTCGCCCCGAGGACACGTACTAATCAGTCTCGGCTTCTGGGTGTACGATTTTCTTCCCATTTGCTGCCGCGCGCACCGCCACGTTCCATGGGGAGGCTGTGGTTTTCTAAGCCAGAAAGTAAAAAAAACCAACTCTTTGCTAAATTCCCTCTTGCAGCCAGGAATGGGGGCCGTTTTTCCACCTCCGCAAATGCCACGAAAGTGACGCCTCCGATAAATCACGCCTTAGTCTGCCGGGCACGCTGGGGTAGTTTTTGCATTATCGGTCAGGGCAGCCAGTGGGGTATTTATTTCACTCCGGCTTCGTTCGATCGACCAGCTGGTCGCTCACTTTTTTGTCTTCGCTTCGTTGGAAACCTTTTCGCGATCACTTAACCACCACCGGGCACTGACTGACAGGTGGTGGTCCGCGTCGGGTCGGTGTTTCGCTTTTACGTGAACGGCGGGAAGGGCGAAAGGGTATCGAATACGGGCGTCAAATTTGTTCTCAAACCCCCCTACCTTCCCTCCCTGGGATAGATTCCGCTTGGTCCGCTGGTGGCGGAACGTTTCTTCGACTTCGATTGGATTTGCTAGACGTAGCGGGTGCAAAACGGTTTCCCCTCCTCCGCCCTGTTTTATTGCCATTATTCGCCTGAATGCGCTGAACTTGACAGGCAAAGGCGAAGGTAAAAGGGCTACCGAATTGCAGTACGCTTGAACTTGACTTTGAACGTTACTCGGCGCTGCTGGCGCTTTAGCGGTGGTTTTATGTCATTGGATACGTTAAACTCTCCGCTGGTGGAATGTGCGAAGGGCGATTAGCACTGCTGCCGTGTGGGTGGGTAACGATTTACTTTGAATTAGAAACCAATGCATCGGTAGTTATAGACTATAGAGCGGAATTCGTAGTGGTCCTTAGTTTCAGGAAGCAATAATGTTTCAAAATAAGCTAAAAAACAGTTCTTTCTACAACGATCGGTTAACATTTAATTAAAAATTAATTACTTACTTTGCACGCATACACAACCACACGCGCTGGCACGTCCATCAGCAGCGCCCTTTTGTACATCCCTTCATTGGAAACCGTGTCGCCCTTAATGGCGTAATGGTTGTAGCAATTATTAATTTTATCGCATCGAACCGCCTTCAACTGATCGATCGCTGACACACCCGGCAGATGCAGAGGGATAAAACGAGACAGAAACAGAATGAGGGTTTTCTTCTGCGGTAAAGGAAAGAACTGCTACATCGAACGAAAAAAAAATCCGTTACCACCATTTTGCCTTCATTCTCCCGCCGTCGATGATGACCCGCATGATGAACGAACTTTCCACTGACTCGCCATGTAATGGTGACGATCGATGGCCGATTGACTCAATTTTAATTAAGAGATTAATCTGTTGCATCGGGAAAACCGGCGCCCAGCGGTTTCTTTTTGTTTTGTTTCTCCTGTGCTTCCCTTCCACTGGGGCCCTTTGAACTGCGTGCCTGTACGTGTGTTGCGTGACATGACAAATGGTATTTCGCCGCTCGAAACTGGCAACGCGGACGGCTTTCCCGGTACCTTTGATCCTTTGCGCGTTTGACGAAGAAGCGCGACCGGGGCCGTGTTTTGCGCCGCGGCCTTCAAAGACGGTGAACTGCGCGAGGTGCCTGCGGGCTTGATGAAAAATGAGACGTCTTCTGTCAAGGCCGCACGACACGGTTTCGGGACGAGCTCGCTCGCATCACGAGCCCTGCAGCTGTACGAGATGGAAATCATCATCAGCCGCATCCTTTGCGGAAGCTGCAGGATGCTGGTGCGATTTTTTGAGCAAACATGTTTGCGTTATGGATGGAGTTGCCGAGGTCCTTCGGTCAGCCAGGAACAACAGCTACGTTGAGCTGAACGTGCGAGAAGAATGCAACGCGCTTCGGCATTCGTATGCGCTGTCAGCTTTGATTACTCGGATTTTAATCGATTTTTGATGACCGTTTTGCTTTCCCGCGTGCCCGTCCGGTTTCGACCGATCCATCATGCCACTGCACGAAACAAAGCGCGCGCACTAAAATGTATGTTTTAAAACAGTCCACGTCCCCGTCTGTCAGTTGGCTTATATCTCGCTTTTTTATTTTTATTTTACCGCCGACTGCTTTACTGCTTTAGCCAAACATTGTCGCTTAAGATCAGCCATCCGGTGGTACGGACTAGCCTGTGAACTATTTATAGCTTTCCGTCCCGCAGGAAGACGGTATGATTTATGCCATCCTTCCGACGAAAAACACTGCGGGCTGGGGGAGGACGAAAGGTGTGTTTGGTGGCTGCTCTCTGCCCGCACAAATCACGTCGTAGGCAGAGCAATCTGATCGAGCCATAGAGAGAGAGAGAGAGAGAGAGAAATGGCTCAGCGTCCAAGAAGCAGAAAACCAAAACAAACGAACTCTTGAAATTGAAAGACTCTTGCAGGCGGCGAACCCGAAATTTCTTTCCCCGGCTAAAGAAACGTATCCCGGGCGGAGAAATCCATCATCGCTAATTTTTTTTCTTCTCTCCCTCCTACCCTGGAGCAATTTGTTTGGGGTGACGGAGATTTTGAATAAAACTCCACCAACATTGCGATGGAGCCCGTTGCATGGGGTGGGTGGGGGGAGGGGGTTGTTTGGCTGCAGGAAGGAATTTCGAAATCGAACGAAATGAAAATTACCGCAGGCGATGCCGGTCAAATCTAACGACGGTGGCGTTAGCTGCGGCCGCACGGTGCTATAACCTGTTTTTGGGACGGTTTTTTTTTATTTTCCAAAAGGAAACTGACAAGCCTGGCACGCAACAACGGCCTGACGGACAGATAGCGAAGGTTGAGCCCTCGAGGAAAAAGTGACACCGTTAATGCTTGGATAATCGAATAAGCTCACAGCAGGCCGGGGTTGTCATCGGTGGAAACCTTTAATTAATACTGCGGTGGAAGTTTTTTTTCTTTCTTCTAAGATCTCTTTTAAGGTGCATTCAATCAGTGTTATTCAAAATCAATTTACAGTAAACTTATATTATATTACGCAGCTTCTTACTTAACCACTTTTGCCTCCCGCCGAAACGCATCGTTTATTAAACGCTTACCCAAAGGGGGCTGCGGCAACAGCTTAAGCACACTTGACATAATGACCCCGTAGAAATGGCTTCCAAATTGTCTTTCATGAAGCGCTGGGCACCATTTCACCTACCTCCAGAACGCTCTCGTCCGTCCAAAGATTCTCGGACGCCATCAGAAAACACAGCGCCAAAAGTGGTCCATTTTTAGCAGCCTTGAGAGATTCCACTCAGCACTGTAATTGCTTTTAATAACACTTTATTACCCGTGCGGTGAATTTATTTCCGCCACCGTTTGTTTCACCCGTCCACCGGCGCTGGCACCGGTGGATCGTCCTCCTCTGGCTTTGAGCATTTGAACCACTCCCCCACGAGCTGCGGCCTGAGCGTCTTGGTCGTCGCTGTCCGTAACCTTGTCTTTAGACCGTGGCAGCGGGGCTCAGTGGTGCCGTTTGCTTTCGCCGCCACGCCACCACGGTGCCGCGCAGCTTCCGAAGTTCAAGGGAAATAAATCAAAAAAAGGGGGCTTCATAAAACTGCGCGCGCTGCCTATTTTTTTGTTTTCTGCCGGTGCATGAAGGCAATAATTTTCAGATGCTTGGGTCAGAAGAGGTTATTTAACTATTACCATCGCTCGCGTACGGACTGCCGCGCGTCGCCCGGCTAGCGATGTCGTGCGCGGCCCGAAGACGTCCAGATGCGTCGATCGCAGAGCGCCGGCCGACTGACTGGCAGGAGCTTCTGGGTCGCGGGTACTGCGATAGCAACTCTGCTGCTGTTGCTGCTACCACTACTGGCAGAGCCTTCGGCTCAAGCGCCACACGTGGACGCGCGGTGGACCCGCAGACAAAGGTCACCGGATTAAAGAGGCGGTGGAAATTAATTGGTACTCGTTGCCCGGCCAGGCTACTAAATAACTACTTGACCCGCTTCTGATTAGCAGCATAAATCATATCGGCAAGAGCTAATACCTTCCTGCGCCGTCGACCGAATGGAGCGACGGTGCCCTTGCGCTGCTCTATCTCGCCGGGGGCATCTAGCAACAGGGTAGAGGAATGGAGGGAGGGGGGAGGGGGGGGGGAATGGGAGACTCTGGCGCTGGCGGAGATGTTTTAGATTTTTCTTTTTCTAATAACTGCCTCCAGCAAATCGGTTTCCTGTTGCGAGCGAACGAAACCGGCTCCAAAGAACACGGCGCTCCGGCGCAACGTTCGACTTCGAGGGCTACGAAGCAAGCAAGCGACGAACCCGTGTCGACAAAACGTTGGGGCTGATGGTTTCCCGCGCCGTCGGGTCATATTTATATGGTGTTTATTTCCGTCCCGACGGTAATTAGCATATTCGTTACAATTGATTCGCACACTCGAGCCAAAGGGCCCGGGCGCCAGAAATGCCGAAAACCCCGATTCGGACTCGGGGATTTGATGCCACTCTCCCGTTTTCCCACGAGCTGGACGCCCCAGCGCACAGTTGCCACATTGTCTTTTGCACCAGATGGGGTCAGCTCACGTCGATAGCATCTGACACGGTTGTGAGGCGTACGTAGGAAAGGAAATTCCATCCCACTGCTCCTGCTCCGTTCTTCACTTCGTCGGGTGGGTCGCGGGTGAGACTTGGACTAGATACGACCGCTCAGCGTGGCGTGGTCCGTGCGTTCCGTTTCGGGCTAATGCACGCACACCAGGCGATCGGGCGCGTTCGATCGCAGCGTCGCGACGTTTGATCGACGCTTCTGAGAGTGACATAATTTGTGGCTACTCTCTTTCTCTCTCTCTCTCTATCTTCCTCTATTTCTCCTACCCGTTCGTACGCCTAATTGACTTTTTCACTTTTCGTCAACTCGCTGCTCGTCAAATGTACCGGTTTCGTGGAACGGGAACAAAGGATCAACGCAGCCGCGGAAGGAATGCGTGTGTGAGTATGTCTGACTTGAAACCCCCGAAAAAGGAAGAAGAAAAAAGAAACAAGAGCCTCAAATGGGAAAAAAGTGAAACTAATGCTGCTGGTAGTGTGATTCTAGCCATTACCAGTCGATGACTTTCTCCACGAAAGCGAGGTAGCGTAAAACGCAACCAAAACAAAAGCTCTCCTCCTTCGTCCGAGAGTCACACTTCAACCCGGTCGATCGCATGTCCCCTCCTCTGCTACACGCCATCGGTTTGGGCGCGCGAGGGAGGTGGAGCGGTTTGAACAAAATTTGGTCTAATTACCGGGGCCGGGCCACTAACCGGTTCAATTTCCTTTGAGATTGAAGTCGTGCAACAACAGTACGGTCCGATGGGGAAAATAATGATTCGCCCAGCAGGCCGTGGATCGTGGACATGGTGACGATGGAACGCTTCGCTTGACGTATCAATACGGCGTGTTCCAGCCCACAAGCGGCCCACCGGACGGCTGGATTGAATTTGGGATTTTATGCTGCCCTGCCGCACCGACGCGTACAAAGAAATCCAATTTAATATTAAATTAATGAGAACCTTATTGCTTTGACCTATTGGGTAGCAAATGGCTGTGTCATAGCATGCGAACGCTTGCGCTCCCGATAAGACGCAGCGCGGCAGACACAACAAATCATCCGCAGCCACATAAAGAAGTATCTGGCGCAAGCCACAAACATAACTGATTTAATCTGATAAAATCCAATCTAATGTCGGCCGCATGCAAAGGCCAGCAGGGCCCGTGCTCGAACTCCCGCATCGGAACGGCGAGCAGGATGTTGTTGTCTTAGAAGACGTTGAATGAAAACGAACCCACTGACAGCTCGAGACCGCAGCCCGCGTAAGGAGAGCCCACAATGACCGAAGAAAAGTCAATGTTTCTTGGGTGTGTGTGTTGGTTGTGGCCGTTTGCTGAGGCAGGCGGGTGCTGCTGGTTGGGTTGGTTGCTCCGTTGTTTACTTGCCTGCTTTGCGGTTCGGATCGTCCGCACGGTGGTAGCGGAATATCAAGTCACGACTTCAATAATATTTACCCTTACAAACACTTGTAAATTATCGATACCGGATCTCGGCAGTGTGGCAGAGGGATCGAGGGGGCTTTTCTAATTCCCACTCTCTTTCTTTCTTCTGCTCTCTCTCTCCTTTTCTCTCTCTCCCGTTATTTCTCTACCTCTTATGCTCCCGATAGCTGATCCTAGTGGGCCTTAAATCCACCTTCCTGCGGGTTTTGTTTTCTCCACCTTTATTCCACCTCCGATGAAGTCACTCGATCGTCATCACCGATTTTTGACAGACGCGGATTTGACGTCGGTCGCTCTTTTTTTGTGTGTGTGGATTTGAAACACGGATGCCTCCAAACCGGATGACAGGACCGTTACAAGTATGTGTGGTCGCATTATATTGCTATTCCTCCGGCCCCTCACACGCCGATACGCGCTAGAATGCGAATAAATAGGGTCGCCGAGGTGTAGTGTGTAAGGCGCAATAATAATAAAGGCTTGTCGAGGGGCCCTCGAAGCCGTTGGCAAACGGCATGTCGCGAGTACCGAGCCTAGCCCGTGTTGGGCCCTATAATTACATAATATCGATTATTAATTTATAGCAAAGCATTTTTTTTTCCTTCGCCTTTTTTGCGTTGCCGTAGCTGTCACACTCTGCTCCACTGATTTCGCCCAACTTCTTTTTATCGCTCTATCACTGTTGCCTTGTGGCTGCGTCAATCAAGTCCCCAGTATCCTCAGTATCCAGACCCTAGCGTTGAGCGTCGTGTAGTGCCGGGATGCTTGCATCTGTACAAGTGTGTGTGTTTAGATCTGCACCCCCATACGATCCCTGCCCGCCAGCATGTATATCAGCACACCAAGTCTCCTTACACTCATGAATATTCAGATCAAGCGCAGTGTTGTACCTCATGCCACGACATTTGCGACATTCCATGCGACATCGAGATGATCGCGAAGCGTGATCCGCCGTCGAATGCACGTACCAACCGCCCGGCTTAGTAGTAAAATGACTGCGATACAACAACAAAAAACTATCAAACATAAGGCTCGTGTCGGGGGTTACCGTGCTGGGGGAGCGGCACGGAACGACGGCACGGCCTATAGAACCGGTTGCTAGTTTGTTGGGAGAGGAGGCTACATCCGTCTGCAAGCTGTTTCACATTGTACGAACTAAAAGTAAGTCGGGGGAAGAAATTATGAAGATTTTGTTAGCAAATATCTCTCCTTGCATGACTTCCCACAGCGGGCCAAGAAAACCATACGGCTCCAGCGCTCCACGCCAACAACCGCTAAGCTGCGGCAATCAGTCAACGTCAGGATCGGCGCAAGTCGTCAGCACCAACGTCAGATTAAATGCCAGAATGCACCGCGTCGTCGTCGTCGTCGTCGTCGTCGCCGTCGTTGTTCCCAGGGCGGCGTGGCGTAGGAGATGGCCGATACCTTCGGGCGTGCCGTTAATACGCGCAGCTTTACGGTAAATGATTGCGAATAAAACACGTCTAAATGGTATGATAATTGTCCGCACACCTCCCGCGCACTCTCGCTTGCCCAACACACACACACATACACGGCGACAGCTACAGTCTAGCAGGCCTAAACCGGAGAAGGAAATTCAAGGACGCACAACTAACGGTAGTTTCCCTCTGCCAGGGCCGCCCCACTGTAATGTATCTAGTTTTTGTTGTTAGAGTCCCTCGACTGGTTAAGGTTCGCATGGCCCACCGTCATCTTCTACGCTGACGATGAATGTTAGCGTTTCTATGGCTGTGTGTGTGTGTGTTTGTGTTTGTGTAGATAGTGATCTATCGACATCGAAAATTAGCGACAAGAACAGTGGAGCGCGGTACTGGAGAATGCGAACACCGACTCAGTCTCTCCAGCGCTTCAGCGGAGAGATCACTTATAAAAAGGGCGCAGAGGAGTGGAGTTTGCTTGTAAGTGTGTGTGAGTGTGTTGTGTGTTTCTATTGGAAAGCTTGCTGCGCGATGCAATTAGAGATGACTGTGCTGTCATCAAACTGACTGTCACGGGTGTGGAATGGTAAATGGATGGCAGCGGGAGTAGTGAGTAGTGCAATTTTCACTCATTTCGCCTGAACTCCCCCCCTGTCTTTGCGCCTTACGTTTTCGCTGGAAGCCATATGACAAATGTTTGCATAAGATACGGAACACACGGACACGGAATTTCTCTCCCCTGAGGACTGTGCAAAGGGGGGGAATTGTTTGTGTCTTGGGCTTTTTTTTCCTCCCTACTTGCTTCTTGTGTTTTGTTTGTTCCGTCCTCTGCGGATTCGTATCTAAACAATCGAGTGCGAGCCTAGTGCCGGGTATGTACCGCCAACACAGACGCAAGATAGAGCATTTTTTGTCGTTGGTTTGGCTTAGTTTGTTTGTGGTCGTGTGTGTGTGTGTGTGTGTGCCTGGTCCAGCCGGCGGTTGTTTGGTGGCGAGTGTGCGACACTTGCCTTGCACGGTGACTGATCTGCTCGTCGATCGACCATCGAAACCTGTCAAACGGGAGATTAGAGCAGCGCGATTAGAGATCGCAACGGGGAAGAGCGCAGAGCACGAGTGGGCAGCAAGAGAAAAGAGCTTATCTACGACGACCGCAAGTGGTTTGGCATCAATCTTCCCCGACCCCGGCCAATACTTGAGCTGCTGCCGCTGGTCCGTCCGTTGCTGTCGCCTTCTCCTCTGGTCCGTGCGATTCATACGACTTCGACGTTTGCAACGACCGTTTGCGAGCAAACACAACCAGCGCCTGACTTGACTCCGGTGACTTCGAGGCGTCCAAAGTGTGCTTCATCGTGACGCTCGTTGATCACTTTCGCTGGGCATTAGGCCGTTTTTTTTTTTGCGAGCATCTGCTGTCCTCCGCTCCTTCCGGTACGGTGCTGCGGGATCGTACTTCGTACTCTCGACGAATTGAGCAGTTTGCGGATCGAGCACACTTCAGCGATGGGGGAGGGGGTTCCCCCCTGTGCCCGGACAACCCAACGGTACGGCGCGCTGGTGCATCGAGTGTTTTGGCAGAACATTGAACAAACATCGTAAGTGTGACTTGGTGCGGAAAATGACATCAAGGTTGCTCGTTCGCGGTGTTTGATGCAGCGAGGCAAAGAAAACACACACTCACACACTGGCACCGAAATTAACCTCACCGTGCCGGCGATATTACCAATTTTATCGTTCATTTTCATTAACCCGTCCAATTACACCATACAGCACGGCATGGCGGTGTCTTGGCATGGTGTGTCTGTGTTTCGACGGTGTGATGTGATGAAATATCTTAACCACTTAATGAGCGGCCCCCAGAAAAGGTTCGTCGTCGTCGCCGTCGTTGTAGTCGTCGTTGTAGTCGTCGTTTGCGAAAGAAATTGTGTTTAATCAGTGCCGTCAAAAGCCCACGATAGAGGGTCCTCGGCAAAGTCACCTCAACACTGCCGTCGCTACCTCCACCACCACCGCGTCCCGGCAGGCTGGTTGGCTGACTCTCTATTGTCACCGTAACGATGCATTAATCGATCGACTTGTTAGCCCTTACCGCTTGCAGCCCCCAGCCGCCACGATACCTCCAGCGTTAGTGATGCAAATCTTGCCGCTGATCCGGTTTCGTTGTCTGTTTTATTATTTCTTCTTTTTTTCTACACCTAACGCCCCGTAATCGTAAATCGCGAACCTCGTCACCCGGACTCCGCCCGATCGATCGGGCGATCGATCGGTGACGACAAACCTTCGCCGCCCCTGTATGCAGGTGACGTGATAACACACTTCTACACATACAGCCCCTGCAGCCACGATGGAATCCGACAGGACCACGCAGGGCTTTGAAGGGTTCTGCATGCGATCTTTCCTTTGTGTGTGTGTGTGCTGATCGCTGTTGTTTTTTTCTTTCACCCCTGTGCCTTTAATTTATGCGCAATTAACCCGTTTTGGATTATGCAATGTTAGTATGTGTGTGTGTGTGTGTGTGTATGTGTGTTTGATCGGAGTTGCGATCGTGTGTGCACCGGCTAACGTGGGTCCGTACGCGCGCGTGTGTGTTTGTCTATAGTGCGATTGGAAAGTGAGAGCAGCAAGTGCACTTAGACACTGGCCCGTTCGTCAACTTTTTCCCACCTGTTGGTTAGCCTGCGGGGCCGCGGACCTCGATCCAAAGGAAGGAAAGTGTTATGTATTATGACCCAGTTATCAGAACCAGAACCGGCGTTTGCCACACATTTGCTGCCGTTGCTCCAGTTTGTGTAACGGGGCGGTAGAATGAACGAAGAGCAAGCAATGGTCCAACAAGGGAACATAATTTCCTTTCGAAACGTTTGCAGATATGATAGCGTTCGATATGATTTTAAAACATAAAATAGCAATTATTGACATGAACGTCGGCTGTACAGTTTTTTGTAGCATTTCTCATCATTCGTCTCAGGCGTTACTCGACCCTTTAGCCGACCACATCACTTCGGGCGTAATTAGGTGCTCTCGAAAAATGTATTTTTTCTTTTCGTGCGAACCAAAGGCCAGACACCCTCGGGGCTCCAAAAGATTGAGCCTAGCTGAACCTAACCATAAGAACCACACACACAAAAAACACCCCAACCGATTGTAACCAAGAACATTAAGGAACAACAAACGAGAAAGGGCAAAAAATGGCACACGAAACAAAAGCTAGAAAGTCGAAACAAAAATGAGACCATAAAGCAAGCGAAACCACCACCGCCACCACGGGACCGGCGGGTATGCGAGCAGCACAAACTCGCACACAAAAACACAACCCAACAAATAGGTCAAACGAGATGATCATTCATCAGCCCGTCGTTGCGATGATCGCGTGGCGCTGTTGCGGTAAAAGTAAAAGTCCCGTCACAAGTTGCTCGTCTAGAATGTGTCATTTGCATGCTCGCGGCATGGAAGAGAACCATCGAAAGGAAACTCCTAGCAGGAAAGGGGCGAACGGGGGAAGGTACGAAAGAGGTCCTCACGGCACACGGTGACAGTACGCTTTTCTTGTGTCGGAAATTGGCCCGCATTGCGCAACCGGCCCAACCGGAGGATCGCGCACACAATTGGCGCGCAATGGAAACTGGAGCTCAGGGCAATCCGTCCCTTTGGCTGGTGATGGCGTTTTGCTGGAGGAATTGCCGAAGCAGTTTGGCAAATTGTTTCATCATGACCGTTCATCAACAATCGCAGGTTGCCTTCGGGGGTCTGAGCGGGATAAATGGGTCTCTCTATTTTGCCCCAGCGCGCTTGCCTGGTGGGATTTCGCTAATGACGCTCGTCGGCCCCGTCGTCCGCGGGGTCCAGGATCCGTCCAGGCAGAGCGTGCACCGCCAAAACCGTGCGGTGATGTATGGTGTGATCTATTTCAGCCAAAAAGGATCATCATCACCAGTGCCGCGGGAGGGCGCGATTGACACACACACACACCGAGGGGAGTGGGAAAATTTGTAAAAGGTCGATCCGTGAGAGATCGATGGCCGAAGCGTTTGAAATGTGGGTCTCATTTTTTATCTGATAATGATGCCCACACGCGATATGCGCTACGGAACGGGCAACGCTTTGCAGCGGGCGGGGGAAAAGGGGGTTTGCGTCACGTTTGCGTCGCTCGCTCGAGCTCCATTTGCGGGACATTCGGTTGGGGGCCGACGCTGTAGGAGCATTCCGATGTGCCCGGGCGCACTGGACTACAAAGTAACGCGAGGTCGGTGGTTTCTTTTCTGGCGAGATTTTACCTTCCCACCCTTTGCGTGCCTTTTGTACGTACACCGTGTGTCTGTGTGTGTGTGTTGCGTAAAGCCGACCGTGCGCACCGGATGCTACACAGCTGCCCGGGTCGATTGCGTTGACGGTAATAACTCTCGGCCGCGACCCGCCGTTGGCCTGCTGGCCAGGTACAGGCACTGGTAGTGCTGTAGGGGCGATAACAACCCTACCCTGTCTTGTCGTTCGATCGCACGCCCGCTAGGTGACAAACGAGAGCGAAACTTGCTCGACATCTTGTGCACCAATGCGGCCCACCGCCGCCACCCGGGCGGTAGAACGAATAATTGGCTAATAATGTTGATTATCCCATTTGGTCATTCTACTTTACGATCCTCGTGTCACCACGGACAAACGCGGATCGCGATTAAACGTGACGTACGCGATTGCAACCGTAAACCGACCCCCGAACCTGGTAGCAGAAAGGTGTGAGTAAACATACGCCCCGCCGTACGGTTCGCGTGTTTGATTTCCTGCCGGTTCCGCAGGTGTTCTGGTGGAATCAAACGCGCGTTGTGTAATTTGCGTGTTTAATTTTCATTTACACCCATTACGCAATGCTTCGGCAGTGTTTTGTTTGATGTTTTGTGGAGTTATTGGACTGTTGTGGCTGGTGCTCGAGGCACTATAGATTGTTCATCATTCGCTTCTTGGATGCAATGGGCCACAACAGGGCCCTCTCAACGCATGAAGACATACAAATGTTTCAGGATGAAATCGTGATGTTACGTGCATAAAGGACGTAAAGAAAGCCCTGCCCTTCCGCCAGCAACAGTGATTGACCTGTTCAAAAGCGACAACCACGCTCGTGTCTAATGCTTCCTCTCCGCCCTTTCCCCCCTTCGTAACAGAATCTTGGGGGAAGATCTCACGAAAGAAGAAATAAATAAACATAAATATAGACCCATCCGGTGCGGCATGTCCGAAGTTCGTCACAATGTTTTGCACTCTTCACAACTTTCGCACAATGCCAATGATCGATTGAAACGTCGAGATAAGCCACCAAAATGGGCTGCCGTGACTTAACGCTAACGACGACGGCCACGACGAGGGTTTGGCGCACTTGGCCTCTTTGGCGTGACCGGATGAGATTTTCAATTACACGCTCCCCGTGGCCGCTAGGGTTGTGTTCGGGTCGGGCGACGCGCATCTACAGCCGCACCCAAACCCAAGGGCAGGGTTCGCTGACGAGGGCCTGAGGACCGAATAATAACAACAGCAAAAAAAACACGAATTCGCCACCTCATGCTGCCACTACAAAAGGCACTGGCCACTACAGCGCGCGCGAGGGTCGTAGGGGTTGGTGGTGGTGGTGGTGGTGGTGGTGGTGGTGGTGGTGGTGGTGGTGGTGGTGGTGGTGGTGGTGGTGTGTGGTGTGTGTGTGTGTGTGTGTGTGTGTGTGTGTGTGTGTGTGTGTGTGTGTGTGTGTGTGTGTGTGTGTGTGTGTGTGTGTGTGTGTGTGTGTGTGTGTGTGTGTGTGTGTGTGTGTGTGTGTGTGGTGTGTATGTGTGTGTTTGCTGAAGGGATTTCGGTTGCGGTTTGAGATAAAGTTTCTTTCAAAATCACGACCATTCGCTAAATTGAACCACGATGAATCATCGGAATCTGGAGGCTCTCCGCCACATTTGCCCCACTGAAGAACCCAGGTGTGTCTAAGGTTGATTTTTGTGTGTGCAGGAAGTCTTCGAACCGGCAACCAGGACAAGCTGGTGCTCTCGGCGAAGTAGCTATCGTTTACAAGAGCCACCTCGCAGCCAGGAAGGACCGAGAGAAGGACTGGGAAGACTGTCAGCTCAATAAGCGTAGATCGTTAGAGCTGGCCGTCCCAGCCGACATCGAACCGCATAACACACACACACACACACGCTCGCTCGCTCGCTCGCTCCCTGACACTGGGTGCGAAAGGGGTAAGGCGACATATTCTTTTGCTCGCTGTCAAAAGTGTTGAATGCCTTCGTGATTGTACTGTCACCGGGGTCTACGTTTAGCGCGAGCATGCATTCCCATCGCCCGCTTTGCGCGCATGAGCATGACGCAGGCCGGCCCACGTACGCGGGGCGAGCTCCCCGTTTACCGACATGGCACCAGTGCGCGGTCCAAACACGAGTGTCATCACTCATAGAAGCATATCTGTTGGCGTGCGGAGCTGCCTTTGCCTAGTCGCACAAGGGCCACGACGGCCACGAGCCGTCAAAACAGCCCCGCAGGCTCTGCTGTGTCGGTTTGCAGTTCGTTTGTGTAAATGCGCAAGGTTCGTCGCTTGACTAATGAACGAAAATTGAAATCATCTCACCGCGGCGCGCGCGCTACCAGCGCAGCGGCACGGTGTGAGCGACTTAAAGGGAGAACGAATAAACGAATTCACTCACCAATGCTAAGGGGTTGGGTGTACAAATCCGTGCAGATCCCTGCTCGTACATGCCAATTGACCCAGCTTAGCTCACGAGCCTCGGTTTTGATTTAGTTCGTTTTTTTTTCTGTGCTGCAGCAACCACCACCGCGCACTGGTCAATGGAGGGCGGCAATGGACAAAGTAGCCTTAGCTGCAGCCTCAAAAGAGGGAAGCTTACCCTTGAGTCCTGGGTCGCTGGCTCGTCAGGAGCGATCCGGCATGGGGCAGGGATGTATAAAATGAGTAGGTCTGCGCACTGTCGAGGCTAGTTATTTCATTCAGGTAATTTCCGGCGCAAAACGCCACTTGGTCGCGGCATGATCTTCGTTCGTTCGGCCAGCACAGCGAACCACAGCGAACGCAGCGGCAGTAATGATCGGATGGAAATTGGATTATCGTGTATGAAATATTAATCTCGAATGAAGTTGCTAGAGCGCTCTCTTTGGGAGAATTTCCCTCCCCGTAATGCATTCTTAAATGGGCAAGACTCGAAACAAAACCAAGCCCCTGAACGCAAGTATCATAAACGCCGTTTGCTTCCGTTTTGCACCTTTGGCTGGAAGTCCTACAAACAGCATGTACCATTTTGCCCTACTAAACCCTGCTCGCCGAAAGGGAAGCGGCTAGCTACGGGGAAGAAATTAATAAAATGTCAACACAGTCGTTTAACCGATTATATGCATTAGTTTCATGCCGTGGTGCGCTGCCAAAGCTCCCCCTAAAACCCCCACACTGTACCCATTTGAACGATCGATCATGGCGCGAGATGGAACTGCTCGTTCCCGGCTGCCGTTTGTGTCGCACATCATTCGCCAGAACCTCCAGCTCGGAGCAGGAAATGCATTCAAGAGCCATGTGCCGCGTACACCACCCGTTAATGGTTTCTTCGCTTTAATGCTTTACCCTCTTCGGTCAGTTGAAGGCAGCAAAGAAACCAAAACCCCTCTTCAAAGGGAACTAGCCCAACGAGTTGCTGCAAGTGCCGTCCGTTCCGTTTTGTACAGTTGACCGCGCGTCATAGCGACACCACTTTTCACTCTTCCAACATCTTCGCCCGAGCGTCCAAGCGATCCTGTAGCGGTGGTAAAGCATACACTCACAGCAGCGCACGAGAAGAACAAAGGCAGACCAGCAGACTCGTCGCTAGGTGCTTTCGTGCTATAAATGTAGATTTTACTGCCCATTTACTAGATTAGAGCCGTAGCTGCACGTTTCTATTCTCTCAGCGCTTCTGTTCCCCGTGCTTGCTTGCTTCCTGCGGGTGCGTCCCGTGCTGAGTGTATTTCTTCCCGGACCCCGGAGTTTTCAGCGAGCCCTGCCACCTACCCCACTTCCGACCATCGCATCTGGGTCGGGGGAGCTTTGTATGCAGAAGCACAAATTAAGCAACGCTCGCTGCTTCTTGTCTCTTGTTGCCCTGTCCCTATATTCGTCCAATTCTGAAGAAATGCAGGTCGCGATCTTTCGAGGGGAATTAAAATGTTGTAGCTTTATTAGCGTACGAGCATGGCTCATCCGCCCGCTGGCAGACAAATCAGGCAATCTAAATCCGTGTTGTGGATGAGCGGGAAGCAGTTTTCAAGCTTGAATGGAAAGCAATATTAATATCACACCTTTTGGGCTAGTTAAAACTGAATAGAAGTACAAAAGCATTTAAGCAAATCGCTACGTGTTTGTAACTGAATACCGTGCCCAACCGCAAGCCCATCGCAGGCGGGCAAGTGATTCCGCTAAAGGTGGGCTACAAATTGCACACCTTCTCGATCGCTTCCAAATGGCAAAGGTTACGCTTCAAGCGCGCTCACAGCAATGCACCGGGACCGATCGCAACAACCGGGGTACACGGGTGTCTGCACCGACACACAGACACCGAGGCCGAGGAGCGATCAAACATGCTCCAGTTTGTTATTACGGCATTACAAGCACACGGTGCATTACAGCGCCGCGGACACGTCCGGCTTGCAAACGAAAAAGGGCCGCAATGCGGGAGAGCAGCCACACGGAGGGTGCCAATTTCAGACATGCCAGACCAGCGCGACGAGCCCGTCCCGACACAGCGCCCCCTGCCTGAGCGCATAATTCCCCCTGCGCCCCAACGCCCCGAACGCTGCCCCGCTTGCAAACCACTAATTAATTGTAATAACAAATTATAACAATTTCACCAATTTGTAGTACGCAGTAGCGGCAGTGCGATACGGAGGGGTGCGATCCGCTGACTGATCGCGGGGTGCCCGCGCGCTCGCGATCATAAACTTAGCTCGATTTGCAAGTTGATTATGCGCGATTAACAACATATGCCCGCGTTGTCTGACATGAGAAAGAGCGCAGCGGCAACGAAAATATGCGCCCTTCAAGCCGCACGCCGCCCCGTCTCCCCGTCTGTGTAGACGCTTCCGATTGAGCCATCACCGAATCTATCAGCGCACAGCACCAACCGTGGAGGGATTGGAGAGAGAAAAAAAACAAGAGCACACACACAAACAGGCTGGGGCGCGTGGCGGACGAGTGAATTCCAATTATTTCCACCTAAAACAAATAATCGCAGCTTCGGAGTGAAATAATCACCCTCCATCCCCCTCCCCACCCTTGGAGCCGTGCCGGGGCAGACGGACCACACGGCGCACGGCCGTCTGCGCTCGTTGAGTTTCGCGTGACATACAAAAATCAGTAAATTTGCATAGTAATTGAAGAAATCCTGTTATTAGCGAGCGCGCTGGTAGAGTCGCGCTGGAGGATGCCGGTGGCTTACCTTGCTGCTCTTCCCCTCCGCTCGTCCGCTGCATGCGCGCCCGGGTGTTACGGGTGGGCTCCAAGCACGTTATCTGCAAATGAATTACAAAGATTAATTAACAAAATGCCGATCAGCAAATCATCCCATCAAACGCTCGAACAACGCGCCACGCGTAGCCATTGCTTTTCCCTCCCGGGGGTTTGTCTCAATGCGCAATGCACTGCTGCTTCCATTAGAGCGAATCGCCATCAAATCTGTCCGACAAATGTGGTGTAATGCGCGGGCGATTACTGTAAAGCTGACATAAAGAACTTGAATGCCACCGTAAAACACGAACCCCCTCGTTCCTCATGCCGTGGAGCATACATTTTTTTTTGTTTTACTGTCGTTCGACACAAAACATAAACTGGCTGGCTGGCGGACGTAAAGTTTTGATGTCTGTTGCCTTAATCCAACAATAATTCAAAACCACCGTTTTGTTTCCTAAAACTATTTACGATATGAATTTTTAACTATTTAAGCTGCGGGAAGTTGCAATTAATGCAGCTTATGTTTTGGCAGTTTAACGACACGATTGCCAATAGAAATTCCGACACGGCTGCTCGGATTGCCTATTTAAAAGTCGTAAAACGTTGGCCCTTTGCTTCGCTCTATTATGTTTCCGCTATTGCGCTTGCACGAGTGGTGCAGCAATCCCACTCATCCCACCAGTTGATTGTGATTTTTACGATCAAAAGATCATTACGAATGCAGCGGCGGTGAAGTGAAATGGTCAATCTCAAACGGGGTGGCGATGCTACCGCGTCGATGAGTAAGTTCCTAAGACAAACATCTTGCTTCCCCTTTGGGCTGCAGAAAGCGAACGAAGACGTCGCAACGATCGCAAAGAGACATTCCTCCGACACAGGTCGAAGCGGAGCAGAGGTCGCACACCGGGCACGGTAGCGTTAAATACGTAGTAATTATCACTAAATTACATCTCACCATAGATCACCGTTTTCTATCTCTTCTGTCCGGTGGGTCCCTCCCAATGCATATCCCTTCCCCGCCCGGTCCGACGGTGGCGACGATGGGGATCTCACCGTGGACGTGATGCGCGGCACAAAAGAAGGAAGAAATTTAAAGTCAAATAAAAGCCTCATTAACATTCATTTTTAACGGTTGAAGAGACACGCGACCTCACGCCGGCACTGCTACTAGGGTTTTTGTAGCGCTCTGCGTGGTGTAGCTGTGTGCTTCTGTCTGTGAGTGGTCAAGTGGGGGGGCCGTATGAATTTTGTTTTGTTTACGGTAGAAAGGGAAAAAACAACACGCTTCTCTCCACAAAAAGGAACGCTTCCTCGCGGCAATAAAGACACACATTTTTCAGATCGCCTCAAGAGCGGAGGACACGCGCACGGTCGCGCGTTTTCCATCCGCCGCGTTTGTGCGAGTGCAAATTGAGGGGCCTGCGGATTAATGTATATTTATTCCGCCATCAGCAATAATTATATGATCAATTGTGTGAACGCTCGTCATGGAAATGATGCCATTTGCAAATGTGTTTCACTTTTCACGCTGTCCTAGTTTAGTTGCAGCTCTTCTGTTTTTCTCTTTGTGGCTGTGCGTATGCATGTATGATTGAGTGTTCTGTAGTCTCCCTTTGACTGACGGACCTGATCATCTCTGGGACCGAAGCTGTGGACGCACCGTGGACAGAATCGATGAAGCTTATTATGAAAACAGCCGTTAAGCCGTCTCACTCCCTTTTGTCCAGCGGTCAGCTTCTGGGGTTTTGGTTTCCCGTGGCCACTTGTTGGGTTTTTTTTTTTGTTGTTCATGCTTTGTTTGCCTTGCATCATCGAGTCCAATTTAATGTTGTTGAACTTGGAAATACTTTCCTCCCCCTCCCGCCCGCTGTATGTTTCCCATCCCATCCCTTTTTTGGCTCACTTAAACACAGCTTCTTGCGCGTTCCTTCGAGCGCGATCATCGGACCTTGGACAGCGATAGCGTCGCCACCGCAGCACCGCAGCTGAAGAAACAATCTCAGCCTCAACAATTTAACCACACACGCACATACACAACAATATTCGCAAGTTTGCAATCGCAGGCATAATCAAGGTTTATTTTATGGGCGCTGTAAATATCTCCGACGAAATGATTCGTTGTCGAAGTAATCAGTGGACGACGGGACGGGCCCGGGGAATGGGAAGTGGATGGGAACGAAACGAAACCGAGGGAGAAACAGATCCGATCAAACTTGTGCTCCGATTACTTGATGTGTGATTTTTTGGTTGTTGGCTGTTGTGTTTTCCCGAGGCGCACTTCTTGTTCTCCTCTTAATGCTGGCTTTATTTATTCGTATCCGTTTTGTCTCTCCTCTCTCTCTCTCTCTCTGTTGCTCTGTCTTCCAGTGTGTGTTGTTACGCGTTGCTGTTGCGCATTTTTATTTGCTGACTGATATTTGTTGGCAAGGTTTTGTCTCGTTTCGTTGATTGCTGGCTGTTTGATTTTGTTTGCTCCATTGCAATGCCAACCGCGGCTATAGTTCCCACGCGGGTGGCTTCGACAAGGATGGGGGGGGGGGGGGTTTGCTCTGTTGTGTAAAGGTTGAGGGATGGTTTGGGGAGCTTTTTAGGCGTTTGTTCCCTCCGCGAGCAGGGTCGGGTTTGATAAGCAAAGGAGGGCAGAAATTAATCCTACCATCTTTCAGCGCTTCTCAATTAATTGGGTCATGTAAAAGGAGAGAGAGAGAGAGAGAGAGCCGGCAACAAAAAGGCAGGCAAACACGGTCGGATTCGCTGAGACCCAGCGTGTAAAGGTCGCCCCACACTCTGCACGGGTTGGGCTTGATAGTTTCTAGGAACGAGCCAATTTTCAGCCAAGGGCCTAGCCTCCGACGGGGCCCAGCTCGTCGTGGCAACGCTGCAATTGCAGCTCGTTTGTTTGCTCGCCACCGTTGCACACGAACTGAACAAACGCAACAGCCCCGTCCTAATGATACCGGCAAACGATTCAATCCAACCACCTTTTCCGTCCAATAAACACAATGAGCCACGACATGAGAAAGCCACGCAAACACCGGCACACACACACACACACACGTATGCTCGGGCAGTCGTCGTGGCAGTGGGAGAGTAAACACGAAATAATTGACTATTTTCCACGACTCCTCTTATCGTTATCGTGATAAGTAATTTTTCAAGGTTATGGATTTCTTCGTCGGCATCATTCAACGGAGGAGGGTGGCGTGCGCCGAGTTCCCGGGTGCCATGTTACACCGACACTTTCCCACATGCGACCTCATCCTCGCTCCCCGCACACCTCTCCCCGCGCAAAAGAGGGGAGGGGGGGGAGGAGTGGAATGTGAAGAAGGAAAAGCTTCGGTGCTGAGGAGAAGTTTGAGTTATGTGCAACGATGCGACCGCACGAAGGAAGTGGCCAGCGGTATGTATCCCCGTGGCTTCGTGACTGCCGTTTTGTATTGTCTCGTTCCAGGAAAGCAACGGTGGTTTGGGGGTGATGGTGGTGGTGGCGGTGTTTTTTTGTTTATGAGTTTTCCACATTGCAATCTTGCGCGAGGCAAACAACGCATGTTGCCATTAAACCGGAACGGAACTGGCGGGTGAAAGGGTGGCGGGGGAAGCATGATGATGCATCGTTAGCAGCCGACGCCGGTACGCTTCAAACGAACCGGTGCAAAATAGACAAATTGCATCTCTAATATCTTATTTTAGCCAGCCAGATTCCACTGGAGTCTCATCGGCATGTACGGTAACGGGTTTCCTGGATTCGCATTTTGTACCTCTCGCATGGTGACACATTCCCCACCGGGTGACGATGGTGGCGGAAGGCAAATGAGGAACCATTTTCTATCGGGCGCTTCAATCGGTGTGTGTGTGTGTGACGTACAATCAAGATGCAGTTATCATAAATGGCATCGGGTGTTTGTTTTTCGTCTCAGTTTCCATTGTGGGAACAAGTGGGCTCGGCGCCACCACTCCACTATGACCGCCATGCACCGCTGGACGACGCATACTGGTTGCCGTTTGGAGATGATTTGATTAGGAAAGGTAAACCCTTTCACACTGAGCAGCTGGGCGGCGATTGGCGGCTGGGTGAACTGTATCTCGAAACTAGATCACGCACAGCCGACCTTCGTGATCCCTGGGAATCGCTCTAGCGCTCGTGTTGCGTTTGGTTTTCGGCGTTCGGAACGGTTTCCAAATGGACGGACGCAATTTCGAGGTGAAACCTTTGCGTTTTCCTAAAATAAAACCAGCGTGATCTCGTACTACCGCACACCTACGAAATGGACGACCGGCGGCCTAAGGGTCGGGCGATTCGGTCGAGAAATGTCGAACGCACGTAAGTGGCCCGTACTTTAATTGTACTTTTTACCGAGCGCTTGCGCAATTTACCGAAGTGCTCATCGCGTTGCGAAAGGACGCCGGACGACCGGAGGCACTCAGCGGGAAAAGAGCCCTAAAGTATTGAACTTCACTCCTTCGCTCCTTCCACTCCTTCGCTCACTCGCTCGCCGCGCAAAAGCCCCTTGGAATGTGTTTGGAGACGATCGTCGTGACTGCGTGATCGCCCCGGAGATGTAGCGCCTGCGTATTTTGCTCCAAATTCTGGGGCGGTCGAGAGTTCACCCACAAATTGATGACCTTTGAAGCACAGCGCCGCAACGCAGCTGGAGCCTAAGCCAATTGAATCTAACAAAACGATGATCGAGGAACTCCGAGCGTCCGATTGTAAAGATCTGTCTGCTCCCTGCTCCTTCTCCTCCTCCTCCGATACCGCACGTGGCCGAATGGCCAAAGAAGATCACGAGCAGGTCTTCGTTCAAGGCCTGCCGAAAAGTTGCAGCCATCGCACACCACACGACCTCCAAAAAGTGCGTCTCTCCGACTGTACTCGGAATTAGCAGTACGGGCTGTTTCTATGCGCGAACTTGAAGCGCTGAAGCAGCAGCACCACCACCACCACCATCACAACAAATCTAGCCGATGAAAAATCAAAGCCCCGCGCGCACGAGATGCGCATTACGAATCGCGCAAACACAGAACAATCACGATTTTTTGTGCTTTTTTGTGTTAGCTGGGAAGGAAAATGAAAAACGAACAAATAACGAACCGAACGAAAAACGGAGCCCCTCGCGGCAACACATCCGCCACTTCTGCTGCTGCTGCTGCTGCTGCTCGATTGTGCAATTGTTGATGCTTCTTCGATTTGTTTTACTCAGCACCACCACCACCACCACCAGCATTCCCTTGGCAGGTGAGGCCGGCCTCCGTGTCACTCTCGCTCATCAGCTCGCTTCGTATTAGTTATTGTGCCGATGGATAGATTCGCTTTTCTCTAACGATGTTTCGTTTTGATTTTGGTCATTGGCTCTTTTTTTCCAATTCCCTCCTTCCCTCGGCCCCATCCGTTTTCGACTCTTAATTTCGGAGGCTACTTTACCGTGCCTTTTGTCTCGACTACCCTTTGCCTCCCTTGCCTCCCATTCATTGCTTTTAGTAGCTTCGAAGTTTTAAGCGTAAGCACAGCCAAAACGAAAAGAGTTTCCCTCTCGCGTGGTGTGCACGTGGTGGTGAGTCTCTAGCCTCACAGTTACACACGGCATTTTATGGTGCCGTCATGTGGTACGGCCCTACCCTTTCTCTGCTTCGCCCTTCCCTTGTCTACCCTTACCCCTTTTTCGATTGGGTGAATTCGAACGAAATCGAATCTGGCTACGATTGTGCGAGTCACGTGGAGCGCGCATAGTTTTTGGGGTGTAATTAAAGCGCTCAATTGTTTTTCGTATTTTTAGAGATGAGCACGCCGTACCACCACGCCAAAGCACCATATATGAAGGTACAGTTTACGGTGTGTGTTGGTTCCCATTCACCGCAGCAAACGCGCTCTAGGATACACTTTCCTTCGAAAACAATTGCAGCACAAATGAACCAATAAATCCAATGCGATACGCTGTCCAAATCCTGTGCGTCCGCGCTTGTTCCGTATTTAGCATGAGGGAAGGTCGCCTTCGCGCCTTTTGCGGTCCCATCTATTCATCCCGAACAAAGAAAAGTGGAACAGGCGGGCACAGGCTCGCGATAAATTAAACTACCTTTTTCGCGCGAACAGCTGTCTTCCGATGGTGTGTGCGTTGATGACGGAGACGACGGTGGATGGCGGTCTTTTGGTCGGTTCGGTCCAAAGCAAAGGTCACAAGTTAATCCTCACAAACTCACACACACACACTCTCACTGACACCGGGCACTGGCACAGACATAGAGCGGGGTTTTTTCTCCTTTTTCCTTCTTCACTGGGGGCCCCTTTCCGCTGGGGGCTTAGAAATTTCCAAAGCTACAACTACCACTACTATCCAACAATTTCGGCCAGCGGCGGATTTTTCGCGATCGCTTCTTTACGGTCACTCCGGGAGTGACGAAAACCGAACCAATGACTTCATCGTGATTGCTCGTTTCGTTCCGTTATCGGCCACCGGGAGGAAGCTGTGGCAGCGTCACAATTTGCTACGCCTCGCGGTCACACGCACTCGAAAATGCACACACACACACACTCACACACATACGCACAGCGGACGACACACCTGCAACTCGCACAAATCACACACTTGCACACGGTCAAACAGTGCGGCAATTTTTCGAACCGGCTACAAACGCTGCAAAAAAAAAATACAAAGGCAAGAGATAATTACACACTTTTTCCCCATCGCGAAAAACCAAACGGATCATCGATCACTTTCTTGGGCCGTGGGCTGGGATACTGGCCCGTACGCATTGCCAATTCTCACCGGTCGCGGCAAAAAGGCTTTCTTCGGAGGCTGCCCGTTTATTTGCTTTTCTTGCTGGCAAGATTTAATTTGTATTTATCACTGTTTGAGCGGTCAATTTTTTACTCTCTTTCTCTCTCCCTCTCTTTCTCTCTCTCTCCCTCTTTCGCTTGTTCAACCCTGCGCGTATTAGAAACTCTATTCACGGCACGGCAGGAGCTTTGTTTTTACTCGCAGCGAGCAATCTCGGTTTGGCGATCGTTCGCTAACAATGCACCAACAATGCAGCAGCATGGCACCGATGTTCCGCATTTGTATTAATATTCATTTTCTCGAGAGAGAGAAAAGCCACTGCTAGCTCCTTAACTTCGCCCCATACCTCACGCCAACCGAAATGGGGATGTTTAATGATCCACTTGCAAGCGCTGGGTTGGAAAAGAATGGCAATGTTTCACGTTTGCGCCTTCCACTTCGTTAATTTTTCCCTCCGTGTTTGCATGATAAAGATCACACTGCACAGTGACACCGTTCGCAGTGCTGCTGGAGGTGCACATCCGTCTTGATTGCTTGTCAATTTGCTTCCAGACTTTATCACTCACTCAAACTCGCACATTTCACTACCGCACGAACTAGATCCGGAGGAAAAAGCTGTCACACATGCTCTCGAAAATGTTTACTTCATTTGCACTGCGACGCGACGCGATGCTTTGCTCGATTTGCCAGCAAACAACAAGGGCCACAATGCCGTCGGTGATAATCCATGCGGAATTTGGTAGGAATGTACCGCCACTGGCGGCACTGGCTTAGCAGCGGTGACCCAGTAAGACGACAAGTGTCGCACAGGTATGCACAACCGTATTTTGCGCGTGTCTGTGTGTGCTTAGATTAGCGTCCGAGAATGTGCTTTTCATCGCCGGATTGGGAAGACGCGCGAATAAACGATGATCGGTAGCACCAGCAGCAGCACGAGCGGGTGGGTAGGGCGAGTAATAGAAATGAAAGGGGCAGGTGGGAGTGGGGTGGGGTTAGGAAGTGGTGGTGGTACGAGGATGCGAGGCAACGGTGGGGGCTGCACACCAACAAAGAAGACGACAACAAACGGCGCACGCTAGAAGAGCACGAAGAAGAAAGGAAGGAAAAACTATGCACTGGTGAAAAAAAACGTTATGTTGATGTCGTACCTCCAGACCGACTGACCGAGTAATACAGTATCTCGGCGTTCCCAACCGAGGACACGTTCGCCCTCGCTCTGTTGCAATGGGCGCCCGAACAGGTTGGGTACCGCGGGCACTCACCGAGGCGGCAGCAGCCAGCAGTAAACCATCCGAACGTCTTCGAAACGGCGAGATCGTGTACCCCGTTACTGAGAGCAAACGGCCGTATCGAGAGAGCGAGAGAGAGAAAGCTGGCACACGAAAGTCACCCATCGCCATAGCAACGCGGCTCGATCCCGGTTAACGGCGGCGGTAACTCGCAAAGCAACGAAAGACTTCAACGAGCGAGCATGAAACGAACCTTTTGCGCACAGCACGATCGGTGGAGCTTTCGCAGCGCACGGCACGGGCACGATGACGATCGATCAGCTAGGGCAGTGGTACACCGCACCGAACAAAGAAAATGTCCAGCGGCCTGGACGGGCGTGTAGAAGCGAGCAATTTTAATAACTGTTTAATAAGCGGCTTTGGGTCCGAACCATGCGAAAACATGCTTAATGTTCGTTCGAGGTAAAGTAATGAGGCTCGAGTGCAGTATGGATTAAGATAACATTGGAGTGCACTGATTCGCCCTCGACTCGGTCATTACGTGAGGAAATCTATTACTTTACGCGCGCAGAACAAACGAAAACGTGTGACGCTTATGAAACTGACTGCATTAGAAACCATTTTTCACTTCACAATAGGTTGTTCTAGAAAATCACGTCCATCATACGTGCAAAGACGCACCGGTTCCAAAAAACTTACTCTTTATTTGTATCATAATACCTTCTTCGAAACAATGCAATGGAAAAACACACCACAAATGCATATTACGAGTAACATTCAAGCTCAACCAGAACGATTCAAACACACATCAGCGAGCGCATAAAAGCTGTCCCTGCGGACCACCATGAAGTCACCACCCGGAATGTCACCGGAACTTTCATCGTCGTCTTTTATTACCACCGAATGGTCACCCCTGGGTGGCGCGACCATCGTGCAATTGCACCCGGCAATATGTGTAATAAATCTTTCTTTCTTCTCGAAAAACTCGCCCTTACCCAGAATGCCTTCCCGGTCCAAAGTAAACAAAACCCTGCGCGCAGCCGTTATCGGATGCCGCGACGTACGCAATTAAATAATTGACCGAGATTGACCCCTTTTGCCGCCATGCCCGGCGTACCCGGTATTGCAGGAAGAGAATTTGATTTATCCCTCGACCGCTCATGCCTCATGCCCGTGGGATGCGAGCAAATTCAATGCAGCGTGTGCTGTGTTTAAACGCAACACCACTGCCGATCAATCGGGTGCGCTGTTGCGTATGCAATGTGCGGCCGATCGATAAGCAGTCTTACCATTACGGCACACAAATACCGATGGATTGCACGCTGCACTCCCGAACACCCGAAATGCAAGCAATGCACCCGGCCCCACTGGTCAGCGCAAACGAATGTGGCTGCGGCGGCGAATCATGAAACAATAATCATAAACGGAAATTTCTGTAATTTTATGCAATAAAATGAAAATACGTTTCTCGCTTGATTGGCATATCATTGGGATGGGATTGGGAACTGCGCCTGTTTGGCGTGTTTCGGCTTCCCCCCCCCCCCCCACCACTTGTGCATTGCCAATCTCAACATCAACCCGGTTTTTTTTTGCTTTCGGATTTTTGCATCGATTGGCCTTCCCGGTATCCGCCTGCGGATGGCTGATTTGCTCGCGCATAATTGATCGAGCGGCCGAGCTGCGTGCGTGCATGGTGCAAGAATTTATCACTCAATTCCTGCAAGTCAGTTGTTCGTTTATCACGCCGTACAGGCAGGTCCAGTCCAGGCAGAGCGGACAGGATTTTCGTCCAGCCTCCCCGAGGGCGATCCAGTCAATTTTCGTCCAGTTCTAATGCTCGTCGCCGCCGATCGCGCATCTCAATCTTGCGTTCCCGGCCCCGAATGCTGCTCATCAAAATTTGATCCGCTTGCAGGCGTCCGACAGTCCGAGACAACACACCATTAACGCACACCGTTCCCTCGAGCAGCTCCAAAACTCCGGCGTCCTCCAAACGAAAGAGCATCGTAACGCAACGCAACACTGCATCGCTGCAGCGTCTGCGAAATAATGGAAAAACAATAAAATTTTATTGTTTCCCCGGAATCATGCACAATCGGCATCGGCAGCTGATCATTTGTCTTCATTTCGCAAACAAGAATCGAACGCGAAAATGACTCCAAACAACGGCTCGCTAGGCAGCAGAGGGAGGGTAGGGAGGGATGGACCGGGTACAGTGCTTACCGAGCTCATAAGTAAGACATAGTTTACCCATGATAAACATCGGCCCTTGAGTCGGAAGGCCCTATCCTGCACCGTCATTGCTCGTGCAGCGCGCAGGGGAGCGGGAGCCCTGGGCACGGGGCAGGGGTGCAATTTATTTTCATCGCCTGATCGCATTTTTAGCTGTCATAAAATATGATTCATTACTCCGTTTTATTGATTTTTGACGCTTCATTAAGGAAACTTTCCTTGTTTGGCCATTGTTGAGTGCGAGTCGCGGTGCTGCTGCCGTTGCCATTGCCGGTGTGGGAAGGATGTGTTGCGGTGCAGCGCAGGCAGTGGCGCGTCACGGGCATTGCAGGAAATCGAAAGAAGCAAAAATCACTTGCCAGCAGTTCTGCAAACGGCCGAGCGTACTAAGAGCTGGGAACGAAAACGAGTCGAATCGTTAAAATTCGACCCGATCGGTGTTCCTTGCTGTTGCGGGCGCGCAAGTCGCTCCTGCGCTAATTGGACTACTTAGGCTGCGCAAAGAGTAGCGCTGCGCCCGTTGGCCGCTTGCGCAAATAGGTTCGTTGTCGCGCTCGCAGTGAGCCTTAGGACCGAGGTCGACGGGTGTTGTCGGGCGGGGTAATTGCGTGCCCCGTGCAAGGATGCGATATCGAACCTGCGGTTAAAGTTGATCCTGTTTTGGGAGGGCCCGGTACGTCCCGGCTGGAATGCCGACAGTTTAAGGGCGGTTGTCGCCTTGCGGGCGTCCCCCCCCCCGATGATTTCGGCAAATCATTTAGAAAAAGCCCTATTTTGGGGCCTCGGGTTTGCCATCGGGAATGGCTGCGAACGCCATTATCGGGGACAACGAGCTTCGGTGTGCTTGTAAGTGTGATGTTTGTCCCGGCTGTAAATGGTTGCGTGCTGTAATAATCATATTTCTTCGCCATCGCCTGCCGTCCAAAAAAGGGATCCTCCGTGCGCCGTATGGAGGCCGTGCTTAAAGGGTACGAAATGTTTGCGTACGGTGCCGGTTTCGAATTTATACTGCGCGCTTGCCGGTTGTGGTTGTTTTGTTTTTGCTGCCGCGCATGACCCCGCGGGTACTGGTTTTCGGTCTTGTCGGGAAGGCGTGCTCGTGCGTGCTCCTTTGCGTGAACAATGATGACTTTCAACCCTGATTGGTTCCTGCACGTCTCGGTTTTCGGTTTGCTTTTATTGCCCGCTCGCCCTCCAATTGCAGGCTCGGGCGGGTGTTTTGCACTTTTTAATATTCAACCCCCCTCCTTTTTTGCGTTCCTCTTTCCAGCAGCGACCACTTACAATGCCGAAGCTGCCTCGACGTATTTTACATTTATTTTATATCTTTCGAGCGAGGAAATTTGCACGGGCTGTTTGCAGCAGTGACCTGCTGTAAGGCAGGAGTGTTCGACCACATACAAAGGATACGCGGGCAGGGATTCAAGGGACCAAGTAACGATCACATTCGATCGTACGTTTTTGCGCAACCGCCGTGCGCGAAGATTTATTCATGAAGTGCTGTTTCCAACCTCCCCCCCCCCACGTACAAGAGTTCGATATCTTGGTGGGTTGAAAAGTGGAACACTAAAATGTTCGATGGGTTTTTCACCTTTCAGATAACAGAATCGACCGCGCCTGCCCTTCTTTGACCGTGCTCGCCTTATCTGGCTTCCTCCCACACTCACTCCCGCCCCACTCTTGAACGGCCAAATTTTGGAGCTCTTCTGCACGGCCGCGGATACGGATGCATCCTTCACCCTCGCAGCATCCGTGCCTCCCCCTCTGTTACTCCCGTTTTCCACCCTCGAAATTCAACCCAAACTGTCGCGCGGTCAATGAAGAAGAAACAAGATTTTCGGTGCAGATTTTGTTGTTGTTTTTCATTTGCTTGTCGCATTGTATTCAGCACCAGATATAGTGTGCACCAGAAAACCAACACACACACACACTCGCACACATAGTCGCACACTTCTATACCTCTCTCTCTCTCTCTCCCGCGGTCTGAGCGCTACTACTGCCACGGACGAGCAGGCGTCGCGGCCACCGCGTACCGTCGAAGGAAAAGCGAAAAGATAAACGCAGTCAATTAAAACTAAAATAATGCAATTAAGGTTTCCAACTTGCATTCTTTTGTTTTCACATATTTTATAAGCACCAGCAACGGGGTAGCAGTTGGACAGTCGGCACTCTACTACGGTAGCGCGCGCACTGAGTCTTAGTGTTTTTGGTGTTTTGGTTTTCGTTTTTTTTTTTTGCTTTGGTCACTGTTTGTCTTTTGCTGGCCATAGGCCTAACCTTTGTTCTGGCTTTGTTTCCTGGCCATCGCTTGTTTTGGCTGACTTTTTTTCGGGAGTGATTTTTTTCGACTTTTCGCCCAACGTGAATGTAATCGGAATAATATTTCATGAAACTTTGTATAAATCTATCCACGAGACAAGCCTTCGAGGGGAAGGGGGCACTCCTTTCCCCCCGTCGTGTGGTCGACGGAGTTGTGTCGCCAAAACAATGTCTCCTCCCCCAACCCAAACCCCTCAGACGGCCAGACGACCGGGAAGAATGAAATTTCTCTCCTCCGATGTTCGGCCTTTTCTCGTCACCTTTTGGTCGCTTTTTGACCTTTCGACCACAGCGATGGAGCAATGGAGGGCGGGAGAGGAAGGGCCCGAGAATTCAGTCATCAAATAGTCAAAACAAAACCAGGCAAATAAACATTCATCGGATGCCGGACGAATGTTACGCCCCTCCACCCTGCCCCAGTTCCAGTTCCCAATGGCAGATCAGAAATATGTCAAGCTTCGTGTAACATTTTGAACCTACCAGCGCAACAGAAAGCGCTCGAAACAGCCGGTGTCATTTCAAAAGTGCATTCTTTACATTAGAGTGCGTTAACAGTGCGAACGAAGGGAGCGAAGGGCTTCTTTATTTCCAGCATAATTCGAACAATGTTGATTGCCCTCGGTTTTATGTAAGCGCTTTTTTTGTGCGAGGGGGAAAACCTCCGAATCTGAGCCTCATTTATGCTGCCCCCGCTGTACTGTTCGTCGCTTCGAAACCCCCTTTACGATTCCTCACGCCAAATGGGCTCGGCTGTCAACTGCCGAGTGATAAGCTACGAAATTTATGTTCGCTTTTTCATCGCTCCGGGTGTTTTTCGTTTTGTGTTCGTTGCACACATGTTATTTACTTGTTGCACTTGCGGGCTTAATTAGAGAACAGATCACCCACTAACTGTTGGGGCCGGACCGCCAAAAAGGATCAAATGTCTTGCGCCGCATCCTTGGCGTCGTAATTTTCCCGCCGCTAAATGGTTCGGCTTTTCCCTCGCTTGCAGCATTAACCCCTCCCCCATCCCCGTCAGCTGGTTGCGGGTTTTGATTGTTCGCGTACGAAATTGGTGCAATGATCGTAAAGCATTCGCTGCTTGTTATCCTTACGAGCAGTAATGATCCTTCCCGAGGGGGAAGGCGACCGGCACATTCGGTCAGTTTGGCCAGCTCGATCAACGCTTCGATCGCTCTCGAGATCACGTTCGATCGAACCAAAAATCCGGTAGCTCTGAGGTTGATCAGGAAAAAAAAACCGCTCCAAAACCACAAGTACCAAATAAATACACACAGACTTCCTCCCAAATGATACGATCATGTGGGCCTGTCGGGACACACACACACACACATAGGGTTGAACGAAAAAAAATCCACCAAACCAACCGGTTTCCCCAAAAAAGTCGCGAACCTCGCTAAAGAGGCAAAACGGGATTTTGTTTTATATGTTATTTTCCCGTTTTTACTTTTCTCGTTCGCTGCAGCTTCGTCGAATGCAACATTTGCTTTATTTCGGTGCCAATTCTTGCTCCTCCACATCATCCCCCCTGCCCCGCGCTTCTACCTCACCATCGTTCTGTCCTGTAATCGCCATTTTATATCGATCAACTGCAGAATGCATTTGCCCCACTCCGGCACCATCGAACGCCCTTGCCGAAAACGGTACGTCGTCGGGGCGAAAGACGAATCACGGAGGGAAGTACCAAGACACCAGCAAGAAGCAACATGGTCACCACCACCACCACAAAAAAGTGGTTGTCGAAGCAAAAATGGTCCTTCCCGGGTTGCTGATGGGTGGACAATGGGGCAGAAGGATCCCGCGAGGAACAAAAGGGACGGACATTTGAGTCATTTTATGCTGGTGGCTGCTCTTTATGTAACCATCTCGCTCTCACGTTTGTCACTCGAGCAGGATCTATAGCGCGGGGGCACGACGGCCACCAGCGCAAAACGGAATCTTCAATGCCCGAAATCGAACGACACGCCGCTCAATCCTTCTCGCTTCCTTGCTTCCCCGCCCGGTGACGAAAGGTGACGAAGTTTGGAAAAATGCCTCTCGAGTCGCGCGTTGTCAGATTCGTGGGTTGTTGCTGCTGCTCCTGCTGCTGCTGCTGCTGCTGCTGCCGGTGCAGTTGCTGAAGCAGCCACACAATGCCGCTGACACGAGACCACGAATCTTCTCCTGCGGTGCGGTTCGGGCGTTCGTTTGCGCGTTGGTTTGGTTTCCTTTTTTAAAGCTCCCTGCGCACTCCGGGAGAGAGAGATTTTTTCCGCTGCTTTATTTTCTGCTGCTTCGTGTGTCATTGCTGCTGCTGCTGCTGTTGCTGCACTCACTCACTCACAAGCTCATGCGGGCTGCACCACACAGAGTTGTGTGCGTCTTTTAAACTGCATATTTATTTTTTATTGCGAGCATTTTGATGTCTTCGCATAAATTTCTGTTTTTTTTTATAAACTTTCTCGTTGCTATCGCTATCGGCCACGAGGGTTTGCTGCAGGTTTGATTGCTTTTGCGCTGGATTGGGTCGGACTTTTCGGTGGCGCACAGTTTGTTCGAGCGGTTGCGCTGGGCGTTTTGGGACAAGTTTGGAGTTTTATTGCACCGTAGCTGGTTTGTTCCTTTTTTATTTGTGTTTTTGTTTCCTTGGTTTTCGTTTTGCACTTGCACTCGCTTGTTTTGTTTTGTTTCGTTTTCGGTGCACCCACACACACACTCACACATACACGCACACGTGCGACAAAACGCTGTAGACACGCATCATAAGGCAAACAAGTTTCAGCATTAAAATGTTGCTGAAGGATGGATAGGGTTGTAAAAACGCGAACCTTGTTGCTGGAATAGCTTAATGAGGCCATGTCCCGACCTGACCGGAATGGGAAGCGAAGTTTGTGCGCGCAGGAGGTTAAAGTTAAGTCCTTTCCAATTAAGAACCTTGCCACAGCGGTGGCCATAGTAAAGAAACAAAGTTATATTCGACAGCAATGTATTAGTAAATTACATTTCTTCAGCACAAAAACACAATTTCTTCCATTTTGTCTGCTCGTGTTCTCTTATCATCTCGCTTGCGGCGCCAAAAGCGCTGCAGGCCGTCCAAAGGTAAACAATTGATTATTCAGGGCGATAAAGTTAATTAAAACATCCTTGATGTTATTATACCCGTCCCGCCCAGAACTGGCGCCCAATTTCGGGGTGGAAAAATTGCGCTCGGTTGGGTGCGGATCGTGCCACAAAAAAATATGGCGCAAGAATCGAACCGCACCGACGCGGGACCACCAACGGCACCGTGCCGAGATTTGGGCTTAAAATATTGAACAAATTAATTTAGCTCCAAATAAGAGCGCTGCACGACGTCGGCGGCGTCGGTTGCGGGTACGAGGCATGTATGAAACTCTACGCCCTTAAGATGATTTAGTGCTTTTGCTTTTGTCGGCGAAAGTTTCTTATTGTGTTAAAGCGTAGTCACAAATCATATTCGATTGTGATCAGCAGCATTACGAAGTATTTATTTGAGTTGATTGCAATTGCGTGAACCGTGCGTGTGTGTGAATCTTTTTGTCTGTTTCCCGCTTCAACCGGAGCAGTTTTTCTCATCCCGGCCAGCGATGTGGGTGGCACATCGCTGGAGATTAACAGTGAGCAAACATAAGCCCCGAAACCCATCATATTTAAATGGACGTTTAAATGCTTTACCATTTTGCCAACTTCTGCTTTTCTTGCCGGGCTCTCCGGGCATCCCGTTTGGCAGAAAGTGTGGTCCGCTCGGTTGCGTTTCGTCGTGGTAGGTAGAAGTGTGAAATTTACACATCCAATGAGCCGAAATGAAATACAACAAGCCTCATCTGCTATTTGGAGCTTACTTTACTCTGTTTTCCGCTTGTTAAAAATGGCAAGAGCCGCACGAATGCTTCGGCCGAGGTGCAAAAAAAAAAGACACCACATCCTTTGCCCTGAGACCGTGCTGGATCCGTGTTTTCTCCTCCGAAGGCTTCGGGCGCTTGTCAGGAACAATTTCACCAAAGCACCAAAACCGCATCTAGAGAAACCCTCAAATTTGAGGTCTTTGGACCTGAGGTAAGCGATCCGTGTTGTGTTTGGCTGCTTCTTGTTTGCTCCTACGGAGGAGTCCTGTCTTCGACGAGTAGGATCCGCATGCAACAACGAAAAAACAACCATTCCATCCTTCGTTTCCAAAGTTGTGATTTTGTTCGAGCGCTCGGGACGCGTAGTGCAATTTAGCCCGCACTCGCCTTTTGTGATAATCGTTGGCAATTATTTTGCACCGCGCTAGTAGCCGAAACGCCCTCTGTCCCTCTGGCTCGGAATGCTGTTTTGCATACTTCTGCACCACCGGACACACGCAACGGGTGTCGGGGCGAGGGCTCTGTCAATCTCGGCACCCCTCGAAAATCCCTTTTCAAAAAACAATCGGCCAAGCCCTGCGTGCGTTGTACACGCTTGACACGAGGTGTGCATGTTTCTTTTTACCCGAATTAAACGCCGTCCGTGCGTATCGGGATCACGGCGGCTTTGCGGGCTGCCGCTGCTGCTAAGGGCCTCTTAAGCCTCCCAAGAACCCAAACCCGAGCGGTGGGTCACAGCTTGATTGGTAGTCGGCGTTTTAATGTTAAAGAGTTTAGACCACTTTTTCACACCAAAAGTTCACTTCGGGCCGCATTAAGGCGTCCGTTTTTTGTTGTTGTTGTAGTTGTTCAGCGCGGTCGGAACGATCATATAAACACCCCTTTCCCCGGGGGTCGTTCAACGTGGGTTCGTGTGGTCGCTTCATTGTACCATTGATTTTCGGGGGCGCTGCATCGCTCGCTTCCCCCGATCGTGCGAACCCATTTTAGATCATCTGCTTGGCTTTTCTCCCAGTTTTTTGTTGCTGTTGCTGCTGCTGGGGCCCGGTTCAGTTATCCGGCCGGCTTGAAAGCATCTACAAATAATAATTCGAGTGCCGGAACGCATGGCGTTGAGGTAGCGTAACCGAAAATCCCTTACCTCATCGTAATCATCTTGTATGACAGACTGAATTGTCATAATTATGGCAATTTGCGTTAATTTTTTCCTCGCTGCTCGTGTTCTGCTTTTTTTTCGACGCTCTCCTGCGCCACCCTTGCCATCTCCGAAACTCCCGAAGAAATGTTCACTGGGTGCAGGTGAAAACAAATTCATTGCAACGTACGGCGAGCAAACGTGCGAACCACGGGGACCACACGCATTGCTGCATGTTCAAAGCCCATTTCGCGAGCCGTCGCAGGCTGTAACGAGCATCGGAAACGTACCGAAGAAGTCAAGGATCAAGGATGAATTGTAACTTTGATTGTCGATCGACCTGATCAATTTGATCAGAGGGTCAATTCGCTCGCCAGGTCTGGTGACTCGATAATGGCTTTGCGAAATGAACCCGCTCAGCAACGCGAGCAGTTTAACTGGTTTGCAGACGGACCGAAAACGAAACTTGTGATTATTTCATTAAATTTGATCGATTCAATCGATCGACTTTTCGCCGGGGTTTCGGATAAGGTCAGGGGGCTCCTTCGGGGCAGACACACACACGCACACCGTATCCGACGCGTACGCGTTATCAATGCCAAGGTCTTGCTGTGCTTCGACCCGGACGGCCGGAGATTCGGCCGGTAATGTCGGCTTTGGTCGCGATATTCAATCGAAGTGTAATTTACGATGTGCCATGAGTACACACGTTAATTGCAAACAACGCGCCAGCAAAGATCGAACTCCATAGATAAGCATCTCACGGGCGTGTGTGTGAGCCCCTGAGACACTGAAGACATGTCCTGCACTTTTGTCCAGCCGAGTCGCAAGACTTCATGCTCGGTCAGCGAAATTATGATAACAGCAGCGAAAACATCCTTGATCTCTTTGGTCCGCCAGGAACGATAATTAATGTCTCGCATCAGTGTCTTGTTGGCGGAGCTAAGGAGCTTTTAAATTGTTGCAATATAGGCTTGCGGGCGATGTGCGACGAATTTCAATTCGGTTCGATCGCCCCGTTTGCATTCCGGTTGTTAAACATGGGTCCCTCCTAATTGGGTCATTAAATCGGCCAGAAACGGCGGCGCAACTCCACACAGGACGATCGGTGCCGTATCGTCTTTGATGTATCATCGATAACTTCATTCCAGTTGGGGCGGACGGGACCACTATAGCCTGCGGGATATGGGCCAGACACTCATTTCCTTGCTCAAGGATCCTGACAACTGCGCTGTCGTCTGTGGTAGTTTGTTTTCTGCTTCGCTTCCGCCAAGAATGTTGTCCTCACAGGGGGGAGTAGCTGTCGTAAGGTTTTGCCTCATTCCTCGCCAATGTTGATCGGCCGCTCGCTTCACCTGTTGGCCAGCCCTGCCCGGGACTGATAAACGAATCTAAATAGCGCTTGTGACAACACAAAGAACAATTGTCTGCGGGCGATTGGACGGCGATTGGGGCGGTAGCTGCGAGAGGCAGCATCCATCAGTTTTTATGTCGTGTTTTATAATATTTCCTTTAAATAGTGTATAATAATATGGTGGTGTCTTAAAACTGGTTTAGGCGGGTTCCTGCCGTCCACACCTCGGGGCTCGGTCGAGGTTCCCGATTGCCGGAAAGAGTGCCTCGATTTCACGTATCACGCTACCGACCGCAGCCGCTGAGCAAATAAAGGCTCAAACGTCAAAAACGCGACTGGGTCCGGCACACAAAAAAAACTGTATGCACACACATGTGCATACCCTGCCTCACCGCCACAAGTCTGCATCGGTTGAATGAGCCACGCAGCCCCTATAAAAACCAAATCAATCAAGAGCTAACAAGCGTGGCGCGTAACGCTAACAAGTCGAATCCGTCAAACCACCAGAAGCGCCTTGAAGCGGGGCGAGTGAGAGAGTCAAGGCCGTGCCGGCTAGGATGTCAGGCAGTATCGGTCCAGCCTAATGGTTTTGCGGGCGGTTTCGCCGCTAGAGGAGTCCAAATATTTCGCCAAGCGGAAGCGATTCGCCGCTCGAACCGGTAAAAACTCGTTTCATTCCTCGTGGATTAGCGTTTTTTGTGTGGCTGCGATCAGTAGGCTACTAGCCCGACCGACTATGGTACGATCATCCGGTGATCAGGTGGATTTAAAACAAATCAGTTTTTCGATTTTTTTGCAACGCAACACACACACACACACATGTAAGACACACCGTAGAAGCCAGGGTTATTATCATGCTTGTTTGGTTTGATGGGTTGGCTGGTGGTTGAGCGATTGCCTTCGAACTAGTTTCGGGGAGGAATTTTGTTTGTTCCAGGAACATATTCTACCTCCATTTTTTTTGTGTGTGTTTGCCTCAAACCAACCAACTGGGCGTCGTTGTTGTTGTTGAATGCGATGTTTATTCATGTGAACAAGTGAGCCAGCACTTAGCACGGTCCATTTCTAAGCGGCCGCGTGATGTAAAAAATGACCCCAAATTATGGCCGTAACTTGATTCCTCGAATTCTCATTCACAGCGGGCAACTGTGCACTTTGCCAGCCAGTCTCCAGCGTGGCACGTCTTAATGATTAGCTTTTTATTTTATTTAGTTCAGCCAAGCTTTATCTAAACTCCAAAGCACACGCATTGTATTTTTGGTCGTTTAATTTGATTAGAAAATTAAACTTTTCCACCAGCGAACGGGGACGGGCTGTGAGTTAAAGCTGTCTCATTAATCACTTGTGGGCTGCGAAATTCCACAGTTTCTGTGCCGAACAATTAACAACACGGTTGGGGGCGATCTTCAAAAGACAGGCGGACAGCCAGCAGGGGCATTTGCATTTTTACAACTATTTTAATGTAGCATAATTTCATTGCATTGCATTCAAATAAAAGACGCAAGAAATGTTAAAATAATTCACCGCAAAGGAAAAAACCGCACACGCACACACACAGGCGCACGCAGTTTGCTTGTGTCAGGTTGCTGGGATTTTCGAGTCACCCCCTATCCCTTGGCAATCCACCCCAGAAACCGGCAAGCGACAACGTATCGAACCGGGCAGGGACCCATAAACCGCTAATGGCTTTCTACCGGTTATTCAACATTTCAGCAGTTTCCCACAAGCGCCCACAGCATGCGCTACCTGGTAATGAGGTCACCGCGATATGGACGATCGATGTATGCAGTCGGTATTTTAATAGAGGAAATGCATTTTACAAACCATCGCGCGGGGTCGTGTTTGGCGGATTGGCGTTTGATTAGAAATTTCCTCCTTCTCGGCCGGCTTGGGCAACCGTACGGATGGAATGCTTCTTCCTTCGCGATCTGTGCGATCTTTAATCATTATTTGTGTGGTGTTGTTGCACCATTCGGCCCATTAGTGTGCGGATGGCTGTGCGCGGCCCGAAGAAGGGAGGAGGATTTGTTTATGTAAAAAGCTGAACGTTCCAATCGTTTCCACCCGCAGGCACGTGGGAATATTGCGCATTTGGTGTGTTAATAATTTAAGAGCGGAACAAAGCCATCGAGCGACATTCACCTTTGTTCGCTCATCATAGTTGTTTGATCTAAACGGTTTAGAAGCAGAAGAAAAAGCCTCACACACAGCCACAACAGGTTTCACAATTGACCAATAAAACAATGAATGCACAATTTCTCTATTCGCTTTCGTGCGTTCTGTTCGGGCGCAATTCCCATCGATCATTCGGTTGAACTTTTGTAGGGATAAATTACTCCGGACGCGTTGCATTGCTAGAACCCAACACAATCGACTCATATTTTATCGATGTCTTGGACCAGGGCGCACGGACAACTCCATGCTCCAAGGGCTGCCAGCTTGCCTCTGTTTGCCAATGCTATTATCCTTTCCGTGCAGTGGGTTGGACACTCGGCTGGACTGTTGTCTGCTGTTTGGTTGAAGGGAATTCTGTTGCTCCCGATAATCTGACCAAACCACCAGCTTGGCCTGTTGATTGATGTATGCAACGGTAGCCGCATGTTGAAATTTCTCCTCGCAAAGAATCCGTTGTTGGAGCGGTTGCGGTTGTCCAACCCAGTATCAGTGCAATATATTTTCGTTAGCAGCTCGCGAAACGCGCAACAAATGGAGGCAGAAAAATGTGTTCCGAAAATAAGGACTTAATGCTGTCTGTGTCCAGTTGGCGGTATCTGCTTCTTTTTTTTTTTTTGCACCTGCCTTGAGGTGTGTGTGTGATGAAGCAGGCACAAGGCAGTGTGGGATCTTTATCAGCAGCGCAACCCGATCGGCGGAGGCCGATAAGACAAGCTCCCGAAATTTCACTCCACAAAACACATTTACATTTGCCTGCTATCTTGAAAATTTATCGATACCACAACCGTACAAGGCGTATTTGGGTTTTGCTGTTTAATTGAAATTAATTATTTCACGAAACTCAAGCCGGTCCGCCGTGCGGAATCTGATAAGTGGCCAATAATTGTGACGTTCAATTTATTACGCGGCCCCGAGTGTGCTGCCCGGCGAAGAATATTTTGAATTCATTCTAATTAATCTGGCGATTGCTTCACTCCTGCCCGTGCAGCCCCGCCCTCGGGGTGTCACCGGTGGTGGTGGTGGTGGGGAGCCCAGCGGGGCCCACCTAAACCAGCGTCAAAACGTTAAGCACCTTAGCACGTAAGCCGCGCTCTCTGCCTCAGCCTTTTCACATCCAATCACAGTCGCCTTGAAAACGCAACACTGCCAATTTGCAGCATAATTTACAGCGCTTTTTATCTCAAATAATGAAATAATCATTACTCTTTTGCAGGCCGCAGCCGCCGCCGCCGCCCGGTCCCATCGACAGAGGGGGAGAGCCCTTTTCGTGGGATGTTTATCGGGGGGGGGGGGGGGGACCTTTTTTTTTTCTTGCGCGCGCGTATGCACTCCACTCTTGCTCTCCTTTTCGCTCCATTCTCACATCCCTGCGGTGGTGGCGATGCGATAATGCTTTTGTTTGTATGACGCGGACGGGCGAATGGGAGCAGCAAACCGGTCCGGTGCTCTGTGGTGTGGAGTTGCCACCGCCGCCAACCCGACCAACCATCCCGGAGGCGAAACGATTTGACAAGTGCACAGCGCACCGAACTGAAGCTGAAAGCCGTACACCCGCTTTGCGCTGCAGTTTGCTACACTTTAGTGCACCAACTCCCACTCTCCCGGGCGATGGGGAGGCAGGTCGGTGGGTTCGGGTCGCGGTGTCCCTCCGGGGTGGAGATAGTTTCTCATCAATATTCCACACATCCTGACACCCTCGGATCGGTCGATGCAGTTGCGCCTTGCAGCGGGTTTTGGACGGGCGTGTTATGATTTCGGGACGTGTAATTCACCTGCTCGACGTGTCCGGGGTGTGGAACGGAGGCCGGCACGCTGTCTTGATCGCTTTTCGATTGAACCACCGTAAAAGCCGGCGGGCAGGCGGATTGATTAGTCACTGGCGTGTTTGGCACACACGGTTTAAGTGTCGGAGCTATGTTTATGATACACAAGAAGCAATGCAAATGTATGTTGGTTTAGCAATTTAAATCTCCTATTTACATACACCGCTCAGCAAATTGATGTAATGCTGTGAACGCGCCTGGCATCCATACACTTATCACCTTATTTACAATGCGTCCCACTATGATGCAATATTGTGTCCGTTCTAGATCACTTCTGATCGTCGGTGTTTTGTTTTTTTTTTTTCTGCAGCCCTATCGAAGAGGTCAATGAATCATGTACCTTCCCATTCTCCGTCAGCGAACCACATGTGGGAGTCTGCTGGCTGGCCGATCATGCTCCACGTTGTTGGCGTGTGTAAGCGCTCTGTACCACGCGCGCGCGCGCCACAAATCGGTCAGTCACGATATTCTAAGGCTCGGTACATGCGCAAAAGGGCGGACAGCAAAATGGTAGCAGCCCTGCCGAGCTGCCGCGGTAATGATCGTAAGATTTGACGAGACATGACAACCGCTCGGACAAGCGTCAGGTTGATCGCTTTGCGGCAAGGGAGGGTGGGAACGAAAACGGACACATAGTTCACCCTAAATCCATAATAGAACGCCAGCAAAGCGTGAATATCGAAATCGGATCGCAACATCGGACACCCCCCACATGATCATGGCGCAGAGTGGATTGAGTTTTCGCATATCGGCGATCGAACAATGCGAGGCAGCGGCACGGTTGACGGTTTGTTGGGCGACACCGGCCACTCTCCGACCGGGAGGCCGTTGCGTAATGCAGATCCGAATTGATTGATCATATGCACGCGTGCACGACCCGAAGGACAACGACGGGCCGGCTGTGAAGTGTCAAAAGCGCTCTTGGAAATAGAGATATCGATGGGGCGTGTGGCGATCGGATCGGTTCAGTTCCTGCAAACACCTTCCGGTCCTTGGATGCAGACTAGTGTTGGCCGTTCCGGTCCGAACCTAGTAAAAAAGTTCCGTTCTTTATGTAGGCCGTTCCGTTCCGATCCTTTATACAAAATCGTTCCGTTCCGTTCATTCCGTTCATTCCGTTCTTTCCGTTCATTCCGTTCCGTTCCGTTCATTCCGTTCATTCCGTTCCGTTCATTTCGTTCATTCCGTTCATTCCGTTCTTTCCGTTCATTCCGTTCCGTTCAATTCGTTCTTTCCGTTCGCTCCGCTGCATGCAAGATAACTGTTCACTCTTTCTCGCACACAGTATGTGTTGCCTGTGCACTCTCCCATGCTCACAGGAATATTCATCGCACTAGAGGCGAAAGAACTCCGCAGGAGCCAAAGCCTCTCTAAATCATACTAACAATTCATCGCACTTCGTCGCGTATCGTTTATAAAAATCGCGGTAAGCGAAACCAAAATGGTGTTACATTTGGTATTATGGTGCAATTTGTAACATCTGTTATACTTTTTGTTATAATTTAGCTTGTTTTAACAACACAAATAACTATTTTAAAATTTAAATCTGTACTCATATTGCAGAACGGTTTAGAAGAGATGTATTATAATATGTGAGTATAAAGAACGAAAAAAATGTATTTATTTTTTATGCCACGATATCCTCTTGATCTTGGCACTCGACATGATTCCAATATTTGGTCTTCGATTCGAAGCATTCTGTTCCATTCGACACCGTTTGAGTGCCGTAAACATGTAAACGATTTGTGTGAAAAAACTTTTTGTTTTAATAGTAAGTGAAATTCAAATAATTAGTCAGTCTCGTGATACAATCGTCAACTCGTACCACTCAATAACATCGGCATGGGTAAAAACCTCGAATGGATCGTGCCCTCATACGCTGGGATGATTATCCTGCTATGAGCATTTATGTTACTGATAGCCAAGCCTATTTATTTGACCGAAAATGGTCGTCGCATCTAAAAAGATAAAAAAAATGCTAGATAATAAATGCATGCTTTATATTAGCACAACCGGTACAGCTTACTTGACATAGGTTGAACCCATCTAGATTTGGTGTCAGATATGATTTCAGATTGATGATTTAGATACGCCTTTTCATATCCTGTATGAAGTAACACCGCCCCCCCCCCCCCCCCCCCCCCCCCCGAAAGACAGCTTGGCTTCTAAGCTCTGGGTCGGTTCTTTTGCACCCCAGGTTCCCGTTCCGTTCTTCTTGAAAAATGAACTAGTTCCGTTCCGTTCCTTTTTTTTAACGAAATTCCCAACACTAGTGCAGACCATTAAGCTCACGGTCTCGGTCCGTTGTGTCCTTGTGACTTAATTTCGAGCAACGGGTAAATATTTGCACTTGATCACCACCCATTGCCGAAACTGGTTGGAAACAGTGCTAATTAAATTATGCTCCCATACTGACTCCGCCAATGATGGCCACTTTTTGCATGGGCTGAAGCTTAAACCGCTTTAATGCAAAGTCTTGAAATGTGTTTTGTTCCAGCTACTCTTAAGAGCTGCACCGTACCGATTTTAATACGATTTGATCGTAGGCAATATCGTTCGTTTGTAGCAACCGTTAAGCCTCTCTCAAAGTACCGACACCGCGCAAGGAGCTTTATAGATATTACTTGCGGCTTATCTAACGGGCAATAGTTTTATGAACTGCCGTCACCCGTTAGCACATTAGCGTTTGAATTTATTATTTTAAATTATTTAAAGCTCCTTCGCACACTGCTTCCGATATCGATTGCCCGACGGCGACGTGCTTCGATCGAGCGTATCCTTCCCGTCTGGCCATAAGCGAACCTCTTCAAATAAAGTACAATCAGACCGAGACCCTTCGCTTCGGGTCGCAATCATCCACTGCACAATAATTTTGCAGCCAGTGCTTTCCTTCGGGCCACAATTTTCTCGTTAGCACCCAGAACTTGTTCAGTAAAGTGGAGGGCCAGAATGAGCCGGCGCAACACTGGCTGGCTGGCTGGCTGGCTGGCAACACCTGTCGTATCGGACCTCGCCCACCCCTGCAGGCTCTCATTAATGCATAAACCCATGCAGACCAACACACCACCGGGCGGCCGGTGATCGACAAAAGACTGTTGCCAGGGCTTGGGCCACGTAACTTACCGCGCTAATCCCACGTTAATTAACGAAATCACTTTCATAAGCTTTAGATTTCAAATTTATTGCCTCGAATCGAAACCCCGACCGCACCGCCGCAGTGGACAGTTGATCGTTGATTTGCTGGTGCTGCAGGTGTTGGGGGGGGGGAGGGAAGGGAGGAGCGTACCTGCTCGAGGGCAGTTGGCAGGGTGTCCCATTTTAGCATAAAGGTTCATGGAAGCGGCCTGCCACCGGCCACTTGAAACCATTATCACGTGATGAAGGTTGTGATATGCATTTGCCGGTCAGCTGCATTGTGCACTGAAAAGGGGAGGAGAAGTGGCTGACGTGGGGCTGGCCCAGGTGTGCACGCGGCGGGCGACATGATACAAAACCATGTCCAACAGGTTCAACGGACGACAGTAACGCAGTCCGCAGCATAAGACGAATGGACGCCTTGAGCTTTTGCTTCGCTCGCCGGCGAGCCTCATTCTCGCCCCAGAGACGAACTGAATCAGCATAATCCTATGCTGCCGCGACACTTGTTGCACTCTCCCCGCTGTTGCACCACCCTTGAACGGGGACGCTTATCGGGACGCTCGGAAAAGTCATCAGTAGCGAGCGAGTGCACGAAAGCTCCTTTGCCCAAAGGAGAACGACGACGACGGCGATGCTTTTGCCAGGAACTTGCACACGCGCATCGAGGGCATGACCCGGACCCGGCTACGGTGTACATTTGGTCAAGTTGCGTACACAAAAAACAGTCCCCTTTGCCTCGCAAATCCCCTGCCCCTGCGACACATCGGTAAGCTCATAAATCAAGCAAAATCTTAAAAACAGTTCGCCACCAATGGACCGCACTGACCTATGCACCTACTTTGTGTCCTGGTCCGGTCGGTCGGTCGGTTGGAAATGGGAGACTTGTGGGTGCGCAACACATCTCGTACACACCCTCGGCCGCCACGGGGTGGAGCTGTTGCGCCCTAATAAGTCGGCAGGGGTGCCGGGGGTGCAAGCATCGTGTTCGCTTTTGCTGCGTCGGTGTGCGGTCATTTGCATTCTCTTTGGAGTGCAGAGCGATGTTTCGCTGTGGCATGCGTTCTTGCCAGTAGGGATGCAGGGGGTGGAAACATTGGCAACCGAGCCGAACAAGTGCAAACATTATGCACCTACTTTATTTAATGAGTTTGGACAAGGTTTGGGGAGCCTTTTTTCCAATTGAAATGCTGCTTCGATTGGCATTGGTGATCGCGTGGACGCTGCTCAACGTCTGCTAATAGCCAAGAATCATAACATTTAAAGTGTCTTACTAGTAGTATAATGTTTAAAGCATCAAGCAACCAAAAGGAGGTGCAGAATGCAGCTAGTTTATCTTTCCGTTCGAATCATTCAATTTTAACAATTTCACGATGCACCACCACCGCTTGTGCTGGGCAGCAAAAAACGTTGAAGGAGCGCTGGGAAGAAAAGTTCATCCCAAATCAAATAACTCGCTCCCCAACCCAACCGTTAGTAAAGTACCGAGTCATGCCTCTCGGTAATGAACCGCTCCAACAACCTTCCAAGGGCCTGTCGGACGCTGTCGACAATGAACCGTCCACCACCCAGCCACAACAATTGATCAAACGCTGTGACAAATCGCGCTAATTCGCGCCTCACTGTGTACGGCTAAGGAGTGGGCATTGCTCGTAAATAGAAACTACTTAGACCGCGGCCACGGTCCTAGCGGGTGGGTATAAAGTACCGTTCGGAAACAAACAAACCTACAAATCATCGCCGGCAACGAACGAAAAATGATCCCCGCCACTCTCCCACAAACCAGGAAGCAAAAATAGGACATTCGAGGGCTTGAGCCGGCTTATGAGACGCGACTTTTGACGCGTTTAGTCGGCGGGTCGGAGATTAACTTCACGAGATAAATTGTACACGGTCAATTCGTTCCACAGTGGCAGTCGAAAGCCGGCTCCAGGTCCGGTCGAGATGCACTTGAAAATATGCATCACTAGCCCAAAATCTAATTCCGCTGGCCTTAATCAGCTCCAAGGAAATAATCTCTAATCCTGCCCGGGTTGAAGAATGTGCCCGGCCTCAAAATGGTGGCAGCACTTCCACGCCCAAGATGGAACACATTTCTTCGGCTGAGGTTAAGCGCAACCCCCCGCCAGCTTGCAGTACAACCGTTTAAGAGCTTTTTGTTAATAACTTGGCTTGTTTCGGGGTTTTACGAGCCTGTTCATATTTTTCCTCATTCCTGTTTCTGCATTCTGGTGTTGCGTTCTGTGCGTCAACTTGTCAACTGGTCCCAAAAACACAGAACAAGATAAGGGGGAAGAAACGACTCCACCCAAGCTAACAGGACACAACAGGGGGGCAACAACCACTGCAACGGGAAGTTCTACGCAATTTTGTATGATTTCTTTCTCGTAAAATTGCCATAAATATTTATAGACCTTCGCCGTCGGAACGAACGAAACAAGATATGCTACGTACATTTTAAGCACCGGCGACCCTGTTTATGATGGCTCCAGCCTGCCGCAGGCTCTGTCAGCTTCCCGACGCCAGAAAGTGGAGTTTTGCGCACACAAAAAACAACTCACACACTGGCGATTGATTTATGCTCTACAGTCAATAGGCTAGCACATCACCGACCGGGGAAAAGAGGGAAAAATCCATCCCGCGATCACGTGCCAACGCAATTATCGAGCGTCTGAAACGTTGGAATCGTTCCCGAGGGACTCCCGATGTACAATTGCTGTGTGTTTCGATTACGATTGGAGCAATAATCATCGTCACCGGGAGGAAGATGCTGCAGCGTCTGAAGCGGCTCCAGCGAAGCCTCCGGGACGTTAGAAATGCTGGCGTCACTATGGATGTTGACACGTTCTAGTTAACGCCACCGGCCGGGGGTTAGAGATTCTGCACTGCAACTCAATTTTTTGTGCCTTCGCGCGCAGATCACGCGGGACGTGATGCGACTGGTAATAATTCGCGACCGCCAGCGTTCGACAATTACCGGCCAGATTTGGGGTCAACCATTAAAGGAAGGGATTTAAATAAATTACTAGCAGTGAAGTGAGTTTTTTCCGTCGTTGTCGATGTTCCTGCGCGGCTTGGTCGGGGACCAGGTTCCTTTAGGCCGGACTCCGCCAGTTGCCGGTGGCCTCAATGACTCAATGAAGTCGCGATTACGGGTTAAAAAGTTCAAAGTTGTGCCGCCCGTCCAGCACAAGATCCCGTGTGGAGCTCGTTATCTTAAATGCTCAAAAGCCACCTTCTTTCTGCCCGATTCCGACAAATCTACAAATTGTCTCGGAAGCTACGGGATGCGGGACGCTTGAATTGGCCGGCCGCGATGAAGACATGGGATTTGTTTATGTTACTAATTTTTCTTCCCTTCCTGCTGGACTGGGAGGGAGATAGGGTTGTGTGTTTTTTTCTGGTCGGTTTTGTTGTGCTGCCTACAAGCTCGCTGGCATCCCTCGCATGACTTTCTTTTCATTGAATGTTTTGTGCTTCCCAAATGTTTCGATGCTGTGCCGTCCGACTGAACCAAGTGGCGGGTAGCAGCAGAAGGTGAAAAAAAAGCGAAGGTACATCAACCACCGTGCACCAGAACCGGTTGCCCATTGCCCAGCGGTGCGCGGTGGCTACCGGAATGCGGCGATGCTGTTGCCTGCACAGCACGGTCCAACCACGGGGACCGGACAGCGGTGTCATTGCGGCCTCAGCGCTTGCTCGATAGAAATCGAAATGCTAACAGAGAGCAGCTGGAAGCGGCCCGAGCAATGGCATCGACTCGCTTAATAGATGTTTATTTTTCCTAATCGTCAGTAAATTTCAGCGAAACATAATTACATTTTACACCTAATCGCTTTGCGCTCGGTCGGGCTTTTTGCTCCGCTCGGATCGATCGATCGTTCACACAGACTGCAGACGCGGGGAGGAGACTAAGAGTGCGGTTTGGGGGATGCAAGAACGGAGCGGTTAAAAGGTGAGCAAGGTCTTTCGGCCAGCTTAATGGATCGGCGAGCGGACGAATCGGAATGAATGTAAATTAAACGCGGGTGAGGAAATGCCACAGTGGCTGCCCTCCTCGGCGGGCTGTGGAATGTGTTCTGAATGTTTGTAATTGGGTGCTCGACAAACTGCACGCACCGTTTTGATCGGCTGTTCGGTGTATGTAGAACGCGCGCTTAACATATCATTCGTGTTCGTCTGCTCGTAAATTTCCGCGAAGCGGGCACGGCTCAAATAGGACATTCTTAACATTTCTTTTACGACCACCACTTTCCGGCTTGTTCTGGTTGATCGGTTTCCTCGCTCCACGGTTTCCACGTGCAAAAGGCGTTAAACCCATGCTGCAGTCAGCCTGCGGAGAAGGTACAATCATTCGCACATGCTCACTTTCACTTCTGTGCCTGCCCAATCCACCTACGCCGCGAGGGCGAGGATAAACCGGCCATCTAACCGTGACCTACAGGCGCCGCACCCAAAGCTCCACCCGCCACCGCCCTTTCCACAGGACAATGCAATGGGGGAGCATTTTGCTTCTTATGGGGTACAGCGGCCACGCCAATCCTGTCACGAGCACTAGTACCCGCGCCCGGCAGCAGCGTTTTGTCACGTGAAACGACGCTGCACGGCCCTTTTTCTCCTTGCGCGCACACCGCGTCTTTCACTGCGCAGACTCTCTTTCCGCAGCCCCGGGGGGAAAACGTCCGGACGCTTCGCGCAGACAACCGACGACATGCAACACATGAAATGCAATTTATCGTACCCGGAGCATAATTTATGCACACTGACCGGTGGCCGGGCGTGGAATGTTGTTGAAATATTTAATAGTTTTTATGTTTCACCAGGTCCGGCCCACACAACAACAATTTGTGTGTGTGTGTGTGTGTGTGTGTGTGTGTGTGTGTGTGTGTGTGTGTGTGCTTTTCTTTCTAACCCTTTTCCCTCGGCAGCTTTTCAACCTTCCACCTGCTCGTGGGGATTGGTCGAGTGGAACTGTCTTCCTTTTCCCCTCGCACCACCCTTCCCACTGCTTGCTGACATTAGTGCTACGAAATGTTGCAGCTAATTTAAACGGAAAAATTATCATTGCACCGTCCCCGTCCCCCCACCCTCCTACAGTGGGAGCTTTTCCACACGGGGAGTAATTATCAATGCAAATAAGCCGCTTCAACCCAAACCATTGCCCATCGTTCCAAACGGTTTATCGTACAATCTGCCGGGGGGGGGGGGGCAACAGCACACCCACCCCCAAATGGCTAGCAAACGGTATCATGCTGTAGCTCTTTATTGTTATGCCTCATGAATGTGAGAAGCACAGATATTCATTTCAACCCGGCTGGGCCCATTTAAAATGAAGAAACTTCGAATTTGCTTATCGCGCGGCGTTCATCGTCGGCGGTTGTGTTTAAAATACCAAATTAAAACAAAATTAAACTAACATTCCGCGGTACAGCAGAACTGCGGCTCGTCGTGCCTAACTTTCCAGTGCCAGGGTTTAAATTATACACGCACACAAACACACACACCACCACACTCCCTCTCGGCATGAGCGTAATGGGCGCGTTAACTGAGTCCATCATTTGCATCGATTCCGCGGAAATACGCAACTCGCATCCACCTTCCGGTCATGGAGTCCGATTATGTGTCTTACGACGGACGGACGGGGCCTTTCTCTCTGCTCCGAGATGTCTCCAAGACAGGCGCTGGTCCCTTTGGTCGGATTTCCAGCTGAACGGGGATCGTAATCGCAAATTACACCAAATCGATGTGATGCGGTGTGCCGTGTTGCTTTGTGTGTTTATATGCCAGGAGGAAATTATATCTTTCCCGCAAGTCCCGAAACGCACACACACACACACACAAAGACATAATCGCACCCCATCCTGCCGGTCCGCCAAGGGGTACTTATTGATTCTTCGATTAATTGAATTTCCTGGCGTGCGGAACGGGAAGCAGCAGTGGCGGGACGGTACCAGAAGCGCATCCCTCATTTGTAGAAACAAACAAAGAAACAGACGCATAATTATGTTCGGACCACGATCTCCTTTCGCCCTTCGGTGGCTGCTCCCCATTCCGAGGGTTGGAATATGACGAACATCAATTGGACAAGATTGAACACAGTATGCACACGATGGGTTCGGAGCAGCCCGATCGCCTACAGAGTACGGGATGGACGGTGCCGATTGTGTAAGCATTACACGGCCGCTCCACGCCAAAAACCCAACCCAAATACCGGCCACCCGTCTGCGGCGTGTGTTGGCCGGCAGTGCGAAAGTAAGATCGTCACGGAGCTTCGCATTCGGATAGAACCGTGTCGCTGCTTGGGTCGTTTTAGCTCCCGTTGCCCAATTTGTATTACACTGTTGCAACCGATTGTAAGCTACCATCAGCCGCAGACGGCAGCATTTCATCATCTGGCCGTATTAAATTCGAATAAATCATTTCACTATTATTAAGTAATCAAAGGTAATGTTTTAATGCAATGGCTGGTGCCACATCCTGGTATCATTTACCACGACCACGAGTGTTGTGTGTGTGTGTGTGTGTGTGTGATGCGCGCCCAGCAGGTAGGCTTCGATTTGTTTTCGGCGCGCCAAACCGTTTTGCTCTGATCGCCGGTTGCCGGGCGGAAACGTGCAAATGGCTCTTTATCACCGTTCTCCGGGAGGTTTGCTTTTGGAAACGATGTGCAACCCCACCATGGAGCTGGCCCCCTCAATTTAAATTCAATTATTATTCGCTCTGCTGCATTTGGACGCAAAGTTCGTTTTGATTTTGGTTCCTGTTGACTCTGGGCCGCTTCCTGCGAACTGTAACAAATGTTTCGTTTATGCGTCGCTCTAAATTCACAAACACATTCGGCGCCTCAAATGATCCGACACAAATTATTTCCGCATTCAAAAGATAACCGTTACCACTAACACATCGTTTCGTATTCGAACACGCTTCGCTCCGGTGTGTCATTTTGTAAATTCAGCAGCACGGGCGGTCAAATGCTAACGAAGCCGAACCTTTGGTTACGCCCCGCCGGACAGGACACGCGCGGCCCACACTGGGGTCGTCTTTGCCAGTGGAATAATGCGTATAATGTACCTGTACTCAAAGACAAAAAAATGCAACAACGCAAACAGCGTGACACTTTCTAACACAGCAAGGTGGAAATGGCGTTACTTTATTCAACTGCTGGAGCCCATTGGTGAACTATTTTATTGAACGTTTATGCAAAACGGTTCATGCTTTCTGCCGCTGTTGTTTGAATAAAACTCTTCCCAGCGAGACGCTTCACGGATGATAATTGGCTGCATAGCGAATGCACACAAAGAATTGGCAGATGGTATCCCTTCCTGCTGTTAACGTTTCTTCAGTAAATCTGTTTCCACTATCCAGTAGCGATTCAGTTTTTCCGACATCTCGTTAGCGTCTTCCTCACGCCACTGGTCTTTATTCTTCCCTTTTGAAGCTGCCCGTGACGTCGAGACGAGACACCCATAAGCACACACAACGCATCGCACACACAAAAAAAAAACAGCCCCTACAGCGATTAATAGAAAGTGACAGAAATGAATTATTTTCATTGCGAAAGCATTCCTTCCATGTGGGCCCCTTTGCCGCGGATCTCGGAATCCGAAACGGCAGACCCCTTGCACCACTGCACCCACCGTAGAGGCCCACTTTTGATCCGAGGAAAAATCTATCCCGAGCGCCAATCGAAATGAAAAATCATGAATTTTTCAGCAGGGAAAACTCGTTCGTGCGTTGCGATTAAAATTCCGCCATGCTTCTTTCCTTATTGGGCGCTCGGGCCGCCTGGTTCGGGCCGCCAGCCGGACTTCACGATTGATTAGACTCTCGGTGCTCGGTGCGCTCGGCAACACGCTGCGAGCGTTTGTTGTGTGCGTGTTTGTTTTTCACCGCACCGCACGTGGTGCCGTACGCTTCCAGGAAATGATTTGTCTGGTGGAAATTCATCAATGTCTAATAAAGTCTTTGCATTGATTAAACCGGTACGGAGCGCCGGTTGCTTGAACGTGCTATTAAATCTCGATCGCATGTTTGAAGAAGAGTTCTCTAATAAATCTTGACGACGTTTAGCAGGCCAAAGAATGGTCGATCAAGCATCAACTCCAACGCTTTGTGGGTCGCCACTTTTACTGCCCCCGAAAAGGTATCCGATCTTACCCGAAGATAACCTTGCGCGTTGGAATATCTTTACCGACGATTTATTTATTGACATTTACAACTTCTCAGTCAAGCGGTAAACATCCGACCAGAGCGCTCTGTTGTAGCTAATAAAAATGCTTTTTATTGTGGCTTACCGCGCTCGCGTACCGTATTGACCCGGAGGCAACCAATCGCGAACTCTCTGCGTGGCAGATTCCAATTGGACTGGGTGTGGTGCTGCTGGGCTGGGTGCCAACCGGACGCACTTACCCCAAAAGGCTTACCGTCCCCAAATCGGACAGGAAATCGTAAAGTATATCAAAAATTTGTTTTCGCTGCTACTAATTAGAGCACTTGCTGCTGCAGCTCTTATCTTGATTGTTATAGTCCATAATTACAATCACACTCGCGTGTGCGTTGCGTCCTTACCTCAGTTCTTACGCAACTAGGCCGTCCGATACGCACTCTCGCTGCGTGTTGGCGCTGCTCCCCTTTTTCATTGGCTAGTCCAACGGCCCAAAGCTTCCCTACCGTGCCGCCGCAACGCTTTCAAGCGCAAAGAATAGCGCAAAGGTCCTTCTTCATCGTGCAGTCCTCCTCAGCTACTCTGCCCCCCCCCCCTCCGACATTGAGCTGAACGGTTTTTGTGTACCGTGCAACCATAATCCGTTGCATGAGATAAGGAAAAGATTTATTCCTGCTGGCACTCAAGTGCCTTCATGTGGCCCTCCCCTTCGCCGTGCTCCCTTCGCCATCTTGGCACCGTGTGCCACACTTGCACACATGTATCGAGCGGCCGAGCCATTCTCTTCGTTGCATTTTTCGATTTTCGATGCATTTTACCCATTCGTTGGGTGTGAGTATTTGTGTGTGTGTCTGTATGTGTGTGATTATCGTTGTCGTTTTCCCCACCCCTGTTTACATAAGAAACAATCGACTGCATGTGAAGAATTTCATCCTTGAGTGCAGTTTTTTTTGGTAAACTCAATTACTTTCACTTTTTTCGCGCTACCTGAGGTGAACCTCTACCTGTTTTACTCGTGGCAGCGATTTGCTTCGGTGATCCACTAGCACCCGGCGAGGAACATTTTCCCCCTAAAAACCCGCTTTACAAATACATTATTTGGGGGAATGATTTTGTCAACTGCAAAACTATCACTTGAATAAATAAGACCGCAATAAATGTGTAACACTTAGTATTACAACACAGAGAGCACCACTCAGTGCATTCGCACCTTTCCATCATCTATCGCCGTACGTTTGCGTGACACAGAACCCGCAGCGTTTTTGAGGATCGAAAATAAATTAATTTTAATCTTTACGAGCTGGGACCAAACGGCAACCAAACAGCGCAACACCACCACCACTCCAAAGGAATGCATCCCAGCTGGCCAAGCCCTCTAAAAATGGCTACTTTATGACGTCCCAATATGCAAACTGTCATGTCATCGGCGCTGTGACACTAAGCAGCAGGAATCACATTTCACCACCTGCCGCCGGTCCGCTGTTTCCCCTCTCCCCCTTACCACCTCACCATGATGACCTCACGCAAACTCCAAATGCATTTTGGGGAGTTTGTTTTTTTGCGCCCCGCCACCCTTGCGCGCGTTCTCAATGAAACGGCTTAAACAACATGCCATCAACACGCAACCTTCCGGTGCCCGGAACATGCGGGCTGTTGGGAAGCTTTTTAATTCCCTTCCCATTTCCCTCGTTTCCCAAACGCAAAACACGCTGTTCCCGAAAGGCGTAGGCCGGTGACAATTGACTCGTTGACAACTCGACATCAGCCGAATGTAAATTGGTCCAAATATCTCGGGGCATTCGTGCCCAATTACCATCAACGTTTGCATTCGACAGAGTTGCATTCGAAAACGAAAAAACGAAAAAAAAAGCACGCACACAGTTCACAGAAAAGTGCGGAAAGGTACGAACAATATATGAATGGTTCCAGTGCGCCTATTCCTGGTGGGACCAGGGTCCAAACTCCCCCAGGGACATTGTAGTGCTGATCTTGATTTTTATTTCGCGCAGCCCTACTCACCGGCAGTCCCAGGAGCTGCTCCGCAGCGCAGCGTACAAGTTTCGGTTAAAACGCGATCACTCCACCGCGATAACAACCATCAGAAACACACACACACCGTTCGACCGATCGACCAGCCGGCCCAAAATAAAAAGCCCTCGCTAACGGTATAGAAATTGTTTTAAATCGACGCCATCGGTCTTTTATGTGCGGCAGCCACGTCAGCGTGACCGCCAGGTCGGGGCAACCGTATGCCGATGGGAGCTCCCAAAAACAGAAGCGAGTGCGCCGGAGTGCGAAATCGAGGGCGGAGAAGGACGCGGCGCGCGGCACTAAATGTAATGCAGCATCCAACACCCAACTCGCGACTCGGGGTGTGGTTGATTAAAGTTCCGTCCATAATCGATATTTTTGCACTGTGTTTGCCTCGAGTGCAGAGCATGATCGCTGTCGGGAGGGAACGCGCGGAAGCCGAGGACGCATGCAGGCAACGCAGCACGCGAAATGCTTCATCGTGCGGACCCCGCTGGATGGATGTGAGCGCCAAAATCACTTATTAAGTCATTAAGAGATGCATGCTCTCGATACACGTCGGCGGCGGCGGCACATCGTTGCACTTTCGTGATGCCAGGCAGCTTTAGGAGCAGCGCTTGGCGCTTGGGAAAAGCGTCTCCGATCCCGCCGCATGCCACTTGTGAACGTTCGAAATTTGCTTATGTAGCACCCCGCTTCCAGCCCGGTGCCACCCGCGCACCGCACCAGCCGACCGCCTATCGGTTCGATTTAATCAGTGGTTTGCACAGGACGAGCATGATTACACAGCCCCATCGGTTTGGGGTTTGCGGCCAATTCGACTCACGGCACGATCGAACTTCGGCCTCGGTGATAACAATTATTTGAGTAATGATGTTTGTTTTTGCCCAAACCATACTGCAATCCACCGGTGCACCGGTAAAAGGTCCAGTTCTTGTTTGTGCTACCAAAAAAAACAGGGAACAAAACACTTCACACACTCACTTCATAATCGTTTTAACGCACGGACACCAAACATTATGCGGTAAATTGCAAATCGGTTCTGCTTTCCAAATAGTGTGTGTGTGTGTGCTGCTGCTGGTTTGATAGGCTGCAGCAGGCACGACTTGCCCTTTTGCCAATATTTACCTCAATTCACTTTGTAGCTTTCAAAGCACCATTTAAAAAATCAATTTTCGCAGCATAACGCTCCTTTGGTGGCAGCCTGTGCCTGGCTCTTCGCATACTGCTGCAGCTACAAATCTCGTTATGCCCCTTGAGTCTCTGTGTTTGTGTGTGTGTGTGGAACTAATTGCTGCGTGAAAAAAGTCTGTTCCCGTTGCATCCTTAACCTCAACCTTGACTTACGACCGCTGCAGCAGCAGCAGCAGCAGCAACAACCCGTCCCATCGGCGCAAATTATTGGAAATAAATCTTATCTTCCTTTCGGGATGCCTCCTGCAGATGCGAGGTTTCTTCCGGGCGCAAACGAGGACGTGTTGTTGCTCCCGTCCGTGGGCGTCGATTACTAACTGTCCAATAAGGAAGATTTAATACACCTCCAGCCGAAGTGTCTTAGAGCTGCGATCTTGCGACAGCAGACGGACCGTATTTTGGAGCATTTCCCAAACTGTGACCCTAGATCGGGATCACAGACGCGCACGAGGGAAGAGGAGGATGGAATCGAGAATGTGTAACATTGATGGATGTGCAGCGGAACGTGAGAAAAGCACCAGACGCGATTCGTACAGCAAACGGCACTCCAGTTCACCTGCACGAATCGAACATTTATCTACACTTTATGACACCAATCGAACAGCTAGTTTGTCCTTCCGGGGTAGCGCTGTAGTCGCAAGTGGAGTAGCATGACGACCTCCCCCCCCCCCCCAAAGAGCACTCCCGAGCACTGCCGAAGCACACATAATTTCTAAATACGTTTAGCGCTATAAATTAACTGCTTCCTACATCGATTCAGCGTCTCCCGTGCACCTGGAATGGCGGAGGGAAAATCGGTGCTCGCCGTGAATGCTTATCAACCCTAAATATTTTCCATTTAACAGATTACGACGGTGGTGTAATTATTATAAACTCGTACCATACATCATCGCACGGCCTCCGTGCGGGGCGAACGGCGGGTTTTTATTGCACTCTGCAGAGTGTGTGTGTCCCAACATGGCGGGAAGAAAAAATTAAGGAAGCACCACCAACGACCGCAACAAAAACACCGTTAAATTAACGTTCGATAGATCATCCCCAGGAACGTAAGCGAGGAACAACCCCTATGCCGTTTGGCTGCATTCACAAGCAGTTCCCTTCGGTTGCGCCGTCCCGCTTGATGCCTCACCGGGATTGGGGACGTTTGTGGCGTTGCGTACGACAATATTATCACCATCATTAGAAACCATTAAGACGTGTTTAAGATAGTTAATCAATCCATTTCTCCTCGTCACCTCGCACGATCGTGCAGCGCTTCTTTCCGCTACGGCTTGCTCGCATCCGTGCTCCCAAAAGCGATCAATGATGATGATTATCATGGGTTCGGAGTAGGCAGCCATCTCCTCAAATCCTCTGGCTGCGGGAAGTCAACACACTGGAGGAAATGTTCAACCTGCTTCGATAGAACTGACTGAATGATGGCTGCAATCTCGCCGCTGAAGCGATTCGTTAACGCCAAGGCTCATTAGCGACGCGAGCTAAACATTCCGTAGGGACACTGGTCCCTTCCCCGACCCAGCGTCTAATCTTCCCATACTGATCAGTTGCGAGCGCCGAGATTCCGACACGGATAGCTCATCCGACATATCCCAAGCGACCGACTTCCGACCGTTGTGGCGTGTGTGTGTCCAGTCCCCGCCGGTGACCATTTAATCCCGACAATTTTAATTGATTTTCCTTCGCTTTTCTGCCAACATGGCTGGAGGCTGGACTTTCGCCCGGCGATGAGAGAATATTTCCGAATCTTGTCCAATTAAAAGCCGTCGTCCCGCGCACGGAATGATGAGCTCGCCGGCCAGCTAACATCATCATCGTCGTCGCCGTCGTCTCCTATTTTCGACAGGTTGCGCTGACTTGCCCTGTGATCGGTCGTCGATCACTGTCGCTTGGGGCGCTTATTCGAATTATAGCTAAATCAACACTTTACACTTTTCACCGAATCCAGCGAATCCAACGAAAACGAGGTGTTGAAAGATGGCGTTGAAGTGCCGGACAATCAGAACCCATCGATCACCACCACCGGGTTCGGTGTTGGGGTTCAACGCCGGTGAAAGAACGGCGCACTTACACCGGCCACGGCGCACGGGGCACCTTTATTCCCAGAGGTCAGGTTCATGCAGGAAGCCGCCTCAGTACACCATCTTCGGGAGGCGTTGCCGAGCCCACACTTCTGCGATGCATCCGAGCCCGAAAGGCCAACTGCCGAGGGTACGGCATGGAAATGAAGGTCAAAGTTACCACGACTCGGTCCCGCAACGGCTACGCCACGGTCAGCTCATCGATCATTGGCGATCATCGTTCGCCAGCGCGTCGCGCGTTCAGCTTTCCCGGTACGCTTAGATAAATTGTTTGATGTTCTCCCCTTGCGCGTCTTTCGCTTGCGCCCAGGTCTTTCGTTCTTTATGTTGTGGCGTGCTCCGGCGTTTTCTTCAAATGCCACAGCCAGCCGGTACGGTTCGGGCGAACCTGCTCGAGCTCAAGTTTGCCCGGGCCCGACACACTTGAGCTCGACGAGCATCGAAGTGGCCCGTGATTTACCGTCCTCCAAATAGGGGATTTTACACGCAGACCCGGGAAGAACCTGCACACCAGCCGGCGAGAGCTTTCGCTTGAAGTGGTACAGCCAAGCTTCAGCTTCTTCACTCCCCGAAGAATTATAGACGTGGTACAACGGCAGCACACAGAACGCCTTAAAATTGATGGGAAAAACTATAGACACGAAGTTATGCGCACGCTTTTTTGCCCAGTTACCCCATCTTGCACACGAGTTGCTGCATTCGAAAGTCCCGCGCTCGCTCTGCTTTTGCTCGTAGGTAATTAATTTCTACTCCTACAAACCGCATGTTGAACAACCCGAAAAAGCCTCACGGAATGCGTGCCCACCGTCCCCTTATCCAGAGGCTGGCTGTACCGTCACAGTAACATAATATCCTGCGCTGTGCACTCCCCTGTCCCAGAGACATCCGAGCACTCTGACAGCATCGCATATAGCACTGTCACTTTGCATGAATACTATTTTGTAAAGCACAACCCTGGCGCACGTACCTGGCGAGTCAGCATTGCTCAACCCTCACTTTATGCGAATCATCATAACGACAGCACTCTCTCGACATTCTAGTAATCTCGGCGGCCTCCGCGATAGGATAGCGTATCTGGCGGATCGAACTCGGCTACACTCCGCCAATCGTTCAACTTTCGCTTGCACATTTCACAAATCTTAATTGGCGCTTAATTACAAGAATGTCTCCCGGCTCCGCACCCATTCCTACGCACCTATCTGACGGGCTGGCGGAGCGAGCCCACTCCGGTGGCACGAAAATCTAGATTACATAAGAACCCATCTCTGCCCATCAAGCTTCTGGCGCAGCAGTACTTCGGCAAACGAGCACCCCTTGGAATGTGTGCGCTTCTTGTCGCGCGCGATATCAGACGGCCGAGAGATGCTACAATGATGCCTTCGGAAGAGACAGCCACAGCAAGACATAGCCCCAGACACGTCGTGGGCCGTACGAGGGTGATGGCATTGCGAAACGTCACACACACACACATGCACGCTAGGCATTGGAGGTGATCTGGTGATCGCTGGCTTCGGTGATAGTTGCCAGCAAATGCGCCGATTCTCACTCGAGAAGACATGGCGATGCGCATTTGAAAGCGCATGGAAGTAAAGTAGGTAAACTACTTTTCGGTCCAGATCGGTGAGCCTCCTTGCTGCTGCACATCTTCTGCACATCGCGAGTGATCGAGTTTGTGAGGATGGAGCAGCAGACGGTTCAATGCAGGCCATTTTTTATTTACGATGCGAGCGACATTTTTACGAGCTTGTCACCATTAGCTAAGCGATTGGGGTTAGCATACACATTAGTGCGCGGTTTAATGCGAAATCCATGCAAGGTTGCATCATTTGGCAGGAGCCTAAATTGTGTTTTCATTTCGAGCCGACTGCAGAAAGAATGTTCGATTTCACACACACACGTTGACCAATGTGTTACGAAGGAATTCTTTCAGCTTGTTGATGTGATTTATTTGGAAATCGTTTTTCAAAAAGGCAAATTGCTATTTTCAAACACTGTCTGCATCGGAATGCGAAGATTCTGATCTCGAGTGATCGAACAAATTAATTAAAAGTGTTGCTTATCCTCCCCTTTTTGTGCCGCTTTTCCCAAAAGGGATCAAAGTCGGTACGCTCTGCACGAACCTTACCGAAAGGGAAACCCTACCCAGGAAATGACAAATGGCGGCGTTGAAGGCGCGACCAGCTACACCTCTGTGCCGGTGGCGCTTGGCAACAGACCGATCGTTATTGGTCGCGATCCAGCCATCCCCGAAACCGATACACCGATCGAAACCGAAACGACCGAAACGACCGGCGGCCACACAAAACCGAATAAAACCGCTAAAACACCGCCAGGAAGGTGTGTGTGATTTATTGGCCAGTAGGCCCATGCCTATGCAATTCCGACACCGTGTTCCGTCCCCGGATGGTCGTATTGTCCGCGAGCGTGTCCGCGTGCGTCCGTACCGTCCGAAATTGAGTTCGAGAGCTCGGGCGGGCAATAAAACCGAGCGAGCGAGCTGCTAAACCTAAGCCACAGACAAAAACTTGCCTCATTTTCGCACTGCTGACGAACCATCGGCTGGGTCATGTAGGAAGGTTTTTGCCACTTTGACACCGTCACTACTGGTGGCGACCCACTCCACCCCAGCGTGGTATCCGTATTACACTCAGCGTGAATGGGAACCGGTGATGCCTTCGGGTCGTAAAAGCTTAGCGACGGGAACTGCAGTCGGGCTGCAGCTAGCCACGAAATGCAATTAGTAAACCAAATCAGCACCGCCTTTACACACCTTGGGACTCCCCCGTCCCTGCGGCTGGATGAAGCGTTGGATGGTGGCTGTCGCTTGGCCGTCCGTTTTATTGTTTCGTGTTTCATGGCTCATGAAAAAATATATCCAACCAAACGAAACACAACTATAACACTCACAAAAAAAAAAAAAACACGCGACACCAAAGTGAAAAAACAGAATTCAACATAACATAACGATGCAATTTGTCGCTGATGAAATATGGATGATGATGATGATGATGATGATGTTAGGGATTTGTTGAGCTCCAGCTGTTTCGTTCCTTGTTCTCGCGCACAGCCTTTTACTACATTTTTATTGTATATTCTTCCATTTATGTCGAGATGGTTAAGAGAACGCTTTCGAACAGCATTCAACATAAACGCTCTCCGTGAATGTTTATACACATTCCAGGTGGCCGCAGGAAATAAAGTGAGACCACTTAACCGTATTCTAATTCCATACGACCTTGTTGGCAAGTTTTCCTTTCCCACTATTACCATCAATCTGGCCGATCGGTGTGCACCGTTCTGTCGTTATGCACTTTTCCTCTGCTTCGCGCAAGCGTGCGCTCGGTAGCTCATTATCGCCAACGAAACTCGATGGCAATTATTGCACCACCACCACCATCGCCACCCCGTTCCATCACTGCGACAAACGACGGCTGCCTGGACTGGACTGCATTCCATCTCCCTGCCCCACGCGCTCACACTACTGCACACTGCTGCATCGATGGAAGATGATGGCCTCAGCAAACAAGCATAATCACTGTCATTAACCGGAGAGTCTTAGATTTCATCAGCCAATCGACCCAGCATCCACAGCCAGACTCCGGTCACTCGGGTCTCTCTCCCCCAATGGCAGCATTTATCATCGCCGTATCAATCATCCCGCAAACCGTTTTCGATTCAACGGGTGACTAATTCGATTGAGCATAAAAAGCCCCACTTACCACCCCGTGCATCGTCATTAGGCGTAATGTTATTGGTTAATTCTAGCCCTTCTTCCCGTCCGCCGTTCGCCAACGATCGATCGCCGGGGCAGCACAGGTGAGCTCACAAAGTGCAGTTGACAAAAGCACGAGCATATCGCTGCACCGCCAGCTGCCTGCTATCTGTTTTCATCGATCGAACCGAAAGGTTAATAGAGATCAACGAGCGAACTGTGTTAGGTGGCGCCATCAAATGCGCTGCTGCTTGTCACCTACTTGATTAGAGGTTCTCGTACGAAAGGGATTTAATTAACTCGCTTCGCTCACACCACCCAGAATGTAACGCGTTTTGCAAAGCGGGTATGCAAAGCTTTCCCAGCAGCAGTGCTCGGGCGACAGGGAATTGTTCCATAATTTAATCAACAATTCGTGACGCGAATGATTTTCCTGTGCATTTCAGCTACTCTGCAGCGCTCCGGCTCCGGGACGGGGCGTACAAACAGTGTGCCATTGCGTCCCGGTCGTTCGCTAGGAAGAGCGGAAGATTAATGACGTTCAACCGTCAGCTGGCTGTAACTGATTGGCCACGACGCAAGCAGCGCTCGTTTGTTGTACACATGCATCGCGCGTACCTCCCGGGGAGGATGCCTGCAAGGAGGATCGCCTTTCAGCTAGGGTGGTAATGGATGCACATCATCTGCCCCCTGGAGCAGCAGCAGCGGCAGCGGATGGGCGGGTAATTCAATTTCTAGCGGCAACAACCGCTCAGCCCACCGCCCGCAGCCTCCCGTCCCCTTTCTGTGGAAGGCGTTGGTGCAGGTGCATCTGCAGACTTGCATTGCGCATTATTGAACTGTAACTACGCACTACCGAGTGCCTGCCCGGAGCGCCCGAAGCTATTCGCCCGGTAATTGAAAGTTAATGTACGCCGGAGGATCATTTTTCATAGCGTACCCCAGTCGTGATGGGCAGTCCTGCATGCCCCAGCTGGTCTAGGCACGCCCCTCCCCCTGGTACCGCTAATGACGCGTAACGATCGTTTTGAAATGTGATCTACACCGATTGGGATCGAAGTGCACTTCCGTAAGGGATGATGCAGCACCGAACGAACCCTGCTACTTCGAGAATTGACGTTTTGTTGTCCTGGAAATTGCAACTTTTTCCTCTTTGCTCTGGCCTCTGTGGTGGCCTCTTTTCAGATTCTTAATCCTTCATTCTGGTTACACATTATTCACGGATTGTTTTTATGCTAAAAAGTGTGCTCCGCTCGCAACGCAAACATTTGCCGCTTCATCCCGCAATGGAACCAGTTTATGATAAGAGAGCCCCGTTACTGACAATGTCATTTGACACTCGCACCTCGTCCGACCGACCGACCGGACCGACCAACGAATCGTTTTGCTTTCGATACACACCGTCACCGTAACACCAGACAGATGCGTTACGAGCGTCACGATTGCAGGCAGGATTTATTTTTATTTACTGCACGCCCGGAATGTCACCACGGGTAAAAGGCTCGGGGCCTCGCTGATGACCGCAAAGACGCGCAGCCGGGCAGACGCAGCGAAATGATAAACGAATTCTCCGAAAAACCGCAATCTTACAAATAAATGTTACCACCAACGATGACAACCGAAACGAGAGCACATCTCATCCTTCGCCTCGTTCCAAAAGGGGGAAAGTGCCAAGGAAGGAGTGCAACGTTCCTCCTCGAGGTGTAGATACCCGAGCACCCGAGGTCTTCGCTTTCAACGCACCAGTCGGCCGGCCAAAATGAACCGTTTTCAGCATTTTAATGGAATGTGTTTTGATTTATTTTTCGAATTTTCGAAATCAAAGTGTTTTAACCTGATCGTGCGTCCTCTCTCTCTCTCTCTATCTCACAAACTTACGCATTGAAGCTTTTGGGCCTTTTATTCTTTAATTATGTTTGTGTACATCAGGCATTTGGGGGCAACTGACCCCCCGACAAAAAAACAAGCATAACCGTTCGAACCTACGTCATAGCTGCGGTCCTAAGCGGCCCGTCCCGTCCCGAACGGTCATAAGTGTCGGAAGCTGCTGAAATCATTACTCCAAATGCATCTAAGCTGGATGAAAAATGAAAGCTAATGAGCGGGAAGATGGGAAGGAGGCGTTAGGGCATTTGCGTGAAATGGAAACGCGTTATTTTTCGTACCACAAGGGAAGTGCGAACAGCGCGATGAAGTGCGCGGCCGACCTGCGAGTATGGAATTTTTAATAGCAATGCTCATCGCAACCCTTAACGGATGGATCACAAATTGAAGCAGCAACGAGCGAGTGTTGCGGAGTTTGGAGATTCAAGAGGGAAGAAGAAGCTCTGACACAAAACGCGAAACAAAGTCACACACTAGAGCAAAGCAATTGCTAAGCTGAGTGCTTTGGTTCGACCTTTTTGCATTTGAAACATGTCAACTTCACCACAATCGAGCAAGAGGGGAACAAATGTTCCAATTCTTTCGATGCTCGAATTGTGCTTAAAATATAAATAAAACCACAGGCCGATTAATTATCCTTCATCATGCATTCGCCAACAACAACAACAACAACAAAAACGCACAAATTCGCGTGTGAAATTCTTCTCCCTTCCTCTCCGCCCCTTTCATGCACTACAACTCAATTCCTTTTCAAGTCAATTCCATTTTCCGGACGGCAGTTTACAACATGCGAAAGTGCTTAATAAATGCTGCTGAATAAAATCTGCAACAACACCTCACCGGGGGGGTGGGGGGGGGGAGGTGGAAGGGTTTCTCCCTTTTTTTTTCCTCTTTTTGCCCAATATTTCGCCTCATGCTCGGGCTATTTAGTTTTGCCATTTTTTCGCTAATTAATTTTCCATGTTTATTAATCACACTCTCCCGCTCCGCTAATCCGTGGGTTTTGTTTCTCTTGGTACAAGGTTTTTAGGTTTTTTTTTTTGCCTCCAATTTAACAGCCCGTTTCCTTCCGGTTTCATCCGAGCAAACAACAACACCAAACACCGAAACGCAACCAGATGGGGCCGTGAGTCTCAACCCGTTCGCATACTTCACACCGTCCACGGCACGAAGAGGAAAAGTTCTGCAAGCAAGAGCAATAAATCTAACTCCCATTCGTGCCAGTTCTGAACCACTTCTCTTGACTGATCGACACAGCACGGGCAGCACGGTACCAACCCGAGCGCCAGCAACCGGTGTAATGTCACGTTCCAATGGATAGAAAACGCGGCCCAAATCTACACAATCTCACCTCCATCGCATCGCAACCATCATCAAACGCCCGTGACACGAGGGGCGCCTTTGTGGTCGGCCTTTTGTTATTATTATCATTATCATTATCAACATTGGCATCGTTAGGAATTAGTATCTATTTCCGCATTTGAAAGTCGTCGCTCAGCCCCAAAACGCAACCCACCAACCCGCTCCACCGCGAAACCCAAGGCAAGGGAAAATGGGTCTTTGTTGATCAAACGCGTCGTCTCAATCTAATTCAACCGTCGGTCTGTGGGGGCGGTTCTTTTTACTCTTTCTCTGTGCAGATAACAATCCACCCAGCCCACACCCGACTGCCATCGCCCCTTTGCATAGCAGTGGGTCTGCGGAAAATGCCGACTGCGTTCGGTGGGGGAAGGGGATGTAATTCAATGGCCGTCGCTGACTGTTGTTTCGTGAGTTTCTGTCATTTTCTTCATAATTTTATTTGATCTAGTGACAGGCCTATTAGCCAAGTGACAGAGCCTTCGGCGGGGAGGAGGAAATGAGAACAATACGAGCTCACGAAACCCCCCGTTCCGGACGGTTGAAAGGGTACGGCGAGCTTCTAGCTTTCCTCTTTTGCATTTTCGTGACAATCTGAGATTGTCTTTTTTCTCTGCCAGTGCCAGTGTGGGAGAAAGTTACATCAACATCTGCACAAAAAAAAGAACCGTGAAAACTGAGCCTGCTCAAAATAATGCTCATGCTTGAACGGAGCCGTTCGAGCTACTTGACCACGTATAATATATTTGCGTCCCAGACGAATCTGATTGAACCGCGCGAGTAATCATAATGATTCATCAGGGTTTGTAAGAGTCAATACATACAGCGCACAGCGTAGCGAAAGCGATGAACTCACTCCCAACCGAAGCGAACGAAGCGATCCTACCATTCCACCCCCCGGAAGTTGCCGTTTATCAAGCGCGACAACGCTTAATGGCTGCCAGAATGGCTGCTTGAGAGCTTCGTCTTCAACTGCAAGCCCTCCGTTCCGCGTGGCATTTATGCAGCAAACGAGGCAACAGGCAGGATGATTAACCGATTGCACATCCAAAAGACGATGCGCCGCGATGAGGCTCATCGGCAGCCCGCATTCTTGCCCATTTTCGATTTCTACTCCTGTGTGCCTATTGCCAGCGAGTAGTGCCCTGGTGCTGGTGTGTGCCAACGCCAACGCGCAAAAACACAATCAACCGACGCATGCCACATTGCGCGGGCAATGGCTGCAGATCGATGATTAATGCCTGTGATGCACAAGGGATCGGGAGACACATCCGCGCACCGACGGAAGGACGCAACCCTGTTTTGACCCTTTGCGTCGTACAGGGCAGTGGCAGTAGGCAGAAACTATTTCGCATTTTTCGCCCGACGGACGCTTGCTTGATACCAGTTGACAGATAACCGGGGAAGGACAGATGCCGCTGCCTCCGACGGGCTAACGGGAACGCATCGAGCAGCATGCAGAAAAGCTCACTGCGTTCGGGACCATGGCGACACATCCGGTTTGCTAATCTAGATGTTATTCAAGCTATTTTTGCATCTGCAAACCACATCGCCTCACCGCTACTGTGGAGTTAATTTTTTGAAAAAAGGCTCTTTTTATTTCATTACCATTCTCCGCCTCAAACTCATGTTTTCGTTCGCATAAAATGCGATGTTCCTTCGCAGGCTATACGATCCGGTAGCTTCATTTGCCGCCATAACATGGGAGAGAAAACGGGGAACCGTAAAGTCGTACAGCAAACACACTCCAACACATTAAACATCCGAAGCCCCCCGCCCAACACCGAAACAGATTCAAGGGCAATCAAACGCGGCTCAAAACAAACACGATACTGCTACTCTAACCTCATGTCTTTTTTTCCTTTTTTGTTGTTGTTCGGTTCGTTATTTGTTCACACTTATCCAAACGAGCGGAAGTACGGATTTTCCTTCCCTTTGCGGCCCATTCCCCACACCATCCCCCGGTGTGGCGCTGTAATTGCACTAAGTGAAAAATCGACAAAATGATTAATTCCATCCTTCTTACGGTGCGCGAACGACCACGAACGCCTCATCTGGACTTAACACCCAACCGCCCAAAAAAAAAACCCCTCCCTCACACACACAGAAACGCGCCGACCGGTACACAAGAAAATACATTTTTCACGCTATTGTATTCAAACAGCGTTTTCCGGAGCGTATTTTTTTGTGTCTCTACTTCTATGCGTCGTTTGTACGAAATTTTAATTCCGGCTGATGATCGTTTTAGGCTTAGTTAATTCAATTTTCACCTCGATCTTTACCACCGTCCCATCGCTTCGTGCTCGGTGATGCCTTGATGAGCGAGCCGAGCATGATGCATCGCCTCATAGAGTTTGTTGATGTTGCCGGTGCTTCTGCTTTCCTATCTTCGTCCGACCAACCAAGGGGCCAACAGTTAGAAGACACTGTTGCGGGGTTGCATTTGTAAATATTTGTACTTATCACAGGAATGGTCACATTTGAATTTATTTGCTAGCTTTTGTTGCTGCTTCGCTGCTAGCTACACACGCCCACACAACAGTGCGCCGATAACGGCAAAAAAACCGGAAGCTCTCGGTCGTGAGAGCATTTCCACCCAACCACCCAACAGCAGTGTGACCGGGAGCAATTAGTCGAGATCGGGAAAGGTCGCTTCATCTGTGGCGGGTTGTTGTTACAGGGTGGTTGCTGAAAATAAATATTTATGCTAGATTGGTCGGGTTTGTTTCACAGAATTTTGATTGCTGTTTAATGTCACGCCCCGGAACTCGCCGAATGGCGCAGTTTTCTCATTGAGCTGCCGAGGTTCTTCGTCCAATTCGTGCTACTGATTTTCACTCTCATAACAACTGGAATCTTACCGGAATGTTAGGGACGAAAGGGATTCGTTCGGGCCTCCGTCCGCCCTGTTGTATTTATGTTACGCAAAACTGGGAACTGGGTGCACACTCTCGAGCTGCTCACATCAATCAATTTCGTGCCGCCGTGGCTTTTTTCGTCACACACACACAAAAAACACAAAATCCGCAGCCGACGGTGGAGTGAGCATCTCCATCATGATGATTACACCGGCCATCATAATCAAGGGATTGGCGGGAGTGGAGCAGCAACAAAAACTGTGCACTTTTTTATTGACATCTTTACCACCCCGGCCGACGGGTACACATTGTAACGAGAGGCCGCTCGCCGTACTTTGGCTGATGATATTTATTAAACAGCAAATGCACCACCGAGATTCGCGCGCACAAGCACAGACACACACACACACACACACACACGCGCGCGCGCGCGTTATGTCATGGTGAGGAGGAGCACACTACCAATTACAGAGAGAAATTTCTGCAGACAGCAATAAAAGCCGCTTGATCCGTGGTAGGTGTCCAGCTCAGCTATCCCGGTGTGATTTATCGGCATCATATTCCGGCCCACCAAAAGGGGGAGGGGGGGGGGGGAGGATGTTGTAAAACTGTGCGGGGGAGAAGATTATCCCCCTTTTTTTCTACACCAGTTGTTGACGCCAGCCACCCCGCCGAGCGGCCAACCAACTGGAGCGGCTTTATGGCCGTCAATCCGCTGGTCATTAGCCGAAATTGGATATTTTGAATACACTTTCTTGCCTGTTTTTGGTCACACAATGTGCACAATGTTGCTGGCGAGGTGATCGTTTTACGGGCCTCATCGTGCCAAAAGCAGCTGTCCGATGGTCCTGTAGCGACGATGGCCAAGGTAGCCAAGGATGTTGCAGGATGTGCTCAAAACCGGACAGTCAGATTTACAGTCCTGTTTGTTCGGGCAATTACATTGCAATGCTGATGGTAGTGCCCAGTCTGCGAAAGCAACTCCGTGTGCCCCCGAATGTATCCCAATCGGATGTGGTTCTGTGTCGCTGCCATCGCCAATACAGCCAACCCACGCTGGTTAAAACTGCTCCAAATTAGATCATTCTTTGGCCGACTTCATTCACTCATCGCGGCCACCCGCTCCAATTCGTTCCAGTTCGTTTCGTGGGGTTTTCGTCGCCGCTTCTTGGAAACGTCCGTCATCCCGCTGCGGACGAGCGTAACGCTCCGCACGACGACGCAGGCCCAAACTACGCCCGGGCGTAACGGGCGGACGAAAATTCGATTGATTGAAGCCTTACATCTGGGACAGGTTTGACGTCTTGATCGTATCCGGCCGTGCAGCCGAAGGTTCTTAGCCTGAGCTGCGCCAAGCAGCGGCTTGTGGCTCACCCTCGCTCCGTACATCCACCCACCCCATCCAGCCGAAGCGAAAACAAAGCGAAACAAATGCCCGCAGCCGTGATCGCCGTGGAAAAGGGCTTAAATTACGTACTTTGTTTACATTTTAATTGACCCAATTTTGCCGATGCTTCGTCGCTCAAGGTGAAGGGGGCGTACGATTGCGAGGTGACCATCCACGACACCTTTCCGGAGCAGCCCCGGCAGCAGCAGCAGCAGCAGCATCGGGCAGCAGCATAACGAGCACGGCGTCGTCTCTTTGTGGGCCACGGCTCGTCGAATCTTCGAACCAATTGTGCACCACGTCCCACGACGCAGCCTCAGCCCTTTGCCGTTCGTGCACGCCTTTTGAGACGAGCACGAGCACCTAAGCAGTGGGCCTTTTGCGACAATGAGTCAGTTGATTCAATTTAAAATGAAATCAATTTCAGCTCACGTTGATCGCACTGCCGACGGTGCGACGGTGGACAAAGCGAGACGTCTTGGAAAAAGTCACGTCCCTTTCGTTCGGCAGACGGTCGGAGTTCAATTTGGGTCCGGCCCAATCAGCATCATCCCCTTTAACAAACCAAACGTTAATCAGCGCAACATTCGCTCCGCCATCATGCTCCACACTCTTCCTCTGGTCCGTTCCGCAGCGAGACCGGTGGGCAATTCTGGAGGACACCGAGGCCAGCCCCAGAGGCAGACGCGCCGATCTTCGATCGCATCTTCATCCGGCGGCATTCTGTACTACAATCAAAGTGATCGGTTCATAATCGGATCATCGATCGACACGACTGATCGCGCGGTGTCGTAGACGTGATCAGTTTACATTTTTGTTGGGGAAGCATTTTTTTTTCTGTATCTTACAGGAAATCCCCCCCCCCCCCTCCCCCCCGGGTCAAACGCACGGACACAATTTCACAATACTCTCATTATCATTGACCAATTTTTATTGAAATGAATTCTTCAACTTAGCTACGCTTCCCAAAAAAAACTGGCGCTCTGCTCCATCGACTCGGAATGCGTTATTTTATTCGCTCCCTGACCCCCTTCGAAGGTCACGACTGAATCGATGATAAGCTCCGACATTGCTGAGCTTTGAAATTCTCGGTCCAACGCAGGGCGGGGTTGGGGCTCGTTCGGTTGAGGCTCGGTGAGGCGTGAAAATTATGTACTTACCAAGTACACTTCCTGCTATACGGCGGAAACATTATCTAACATCGAAAACCACACCGCACAACATACACTCTTCATACGCCACTGACGACGACCTTCAAGCAGTGCTGGGTTTTGTTTTGGCGCCGGAATTTTTAATCAACTCGCCTCCATTTGTGTGGTTGTGGTGCTTCGCGTGCTCGATGGAGAAGAAACTAATGAAGAGTTATCTGTAAAAATGTGACGCAAATGAAACGATCGTGTTGAGGCGAAGACATCTTCCATTAATGTGCTAAAATGTTATCTACCATCGTGGTCGATTGATCGTGTCAGCTCCATTAATCCGATGCGATAGGCATCTCGTTTTGCTTGAACCGATCAACCCACAACAAGGACACGTGCATCATTTGCCAACATTCGATTTTCGCGTCTTTATTTTTGAAGCTCTCATTAAAACCACACGCAACCAAGCACTCCAATACCTGTCCCGTTGTTTTCTCAACGACTGATCCCTTTTAAATCGTCTACAAAACTGCTTTTTATCACTTTTTTCCCTCTTCCCACCTGTCAACTTTTCCCCGGGCAGCTTTCACTGCAGCAACACACCTTGACAAACTGCTGGTGTGTGCATGACAAATGATCGCACTCCTTGCGGCGACCAGGCTTTGATCCTTTTCTGCCCTTAATGTGCCCCGATCGCCTGCGCCAAAACCAAAACAAACGCGCTACCGAACGGTCCGATACTGCCGCTAGGGCGGGTGGCGTGAAACGATCAGCCTTGCGCGAAAGAGGGCCAGCCCACCGACACCGAGTGACAGTAGAATGTCCCGGCGCACTTTCCGGCCACAGTTCGGCCACCCGGATACAGTATCGTGGCAAAGTCCCTTGTCTAAAGCAAACATTCACGCAATTTACGCGCGTCCAGCGTGGTTGCTTGTGGTTTTTCTCCTGCTCCCGCCCCGCCTTACACGCGCGCTTATTGTTGCCCGTGCCCGTGTGTACCAGTGTGTAAGCTGACAAGACGCATTAATTATTCGATTCATCGATCACACCGGGCTGCCCCTAGGGGTTGTGAAGGAGGGCCGAAGGAGGCTAGGTGCTTAGCGTAAGCAGCGTTACAAATCGATTTGCTCCGCATGGCCGTGGACGAGTGCACGTAAAATAGAGCTGCATCGGTGCAAATCGTTAAACAAAAACAAACGCTACGTAATTGCCATTTCCAATTGTAACGAGAACAGAAGCGCTCGTGGGAGGAGCGGTGGTGGGAGCGAAGCTTAAAGCCAAAGCACGGAGCTGTTGCTAATTATTTCCAAGGAACCGCTTTTCTATCGCCAGCCCGGCCCGCTCGAGCCCGGGAGCCTGACGAAGGAATAAATCATGATCAATTAGCGTGAAATAGGAATAATGCTACCGAAAGCGAAAACCACACCACCAATTGCAGTGTGATTGTTAATGTACATGTGTGTAAACTCCGCTGCAAAAAAGAGTGCAGATTAGCGTGAGGACCATGGAACCGTGCGATAGGAAATAACAATAAAATGGCTATTTGTTTGCATCTTGAGCGTCTACCGTAACGATTAATGAACGTTCAACCGGATAGAATTGGTGGCAGCCTTTCCCCTCCTAATTGGAAGCCAGCAAGTATCGGATTTCTTATCATTAATCCACAACAGGTCCTTGCAATCGACAATCAACCACACATTAAAATCACCTTTATCTGCCTGTATCAAGCTCGTGGTGCGTTGCGAATTGTTCTAAAATTACAATCATTCAATTATAACGGTCTGTAATGATTTTTCCCGTGTTCCCTCTTATCTGCAACGACATCGCGGCACTCTTACGGCGACGGTGCTATATGACCGCTGCCAGGGACACTTTGTTCTACGCAAACAGCTCTAGGACACTTGGGCACGGCTGTGCGCGTTCGCACGGCCAGAACTGCACCGCCCGGTGTCAGTTACGACCTCACCGTAATTATATAATATCTATCATTAAAGCATCGTCCAACTGTTCAACTTGCGCGCCACCCGTCGCTTCCTTGCGCTGCCGCTTTCGGTGCGTTCTTGAGCCACTGTTATTTTTTTCTCTCATAAATATTCAGATCAATCGAACGAATGTTGCAACTGGCCAGGCCGGGATCGGGAAGAGGTGGACGGGAAGGCAACAGTGATGTCAGGTTATTTTTCCATATATTTTCCCCCATTCGCCTATTCTTTCTACACAGATGACGCGCACTGTCCGTTGACGGCGAATCAGGCCGGGAGAACCGGTTCGGGCCGCGTTTGGCCTCCATCGGGGGCCGGAATGACGTCGGATAAGCCGAGCTCAAGCCTTGTGAACGCTGGAACCACCCCACCCGCGCCCGGGCTTGTCCCGGGGAGTTTAATGATCCTTACCGATCCGGTAGCGGATCGTGTGCCGTTGCATCTCATATTTCAATCAATGTGCCCAGCACTATTAGCCGTCCAATCGATATCAGCCGTGGAGTAACGTCAGTGGTGCCGCTCGTACTCGATCAATTTTGCTCTGTACCAGGGTAAACCGGCCCCAATAAATATGTCATATGTAGACGTGGAAGTCTTGAGGGAGCTGTTATCTAAATAATGCAGTTTAACACAGTTGTGATTGGGTTTGTCTTTTTTTAGCAGTGCGATTCCTGAGCTATTACGAACAGGCATTTAATATTCGCCAACCGAGTATCACGACTTGAACCATATTGAAAAGGGAGTTGGTGTACGATACAAGTCTCGTTGGCGCTTCTCTGAGGTGCTGAGGCAACAGCTGGCACCGATTTCCCATCGATCGGATTGGTGGAATTCCTCGTTTAAGTTTCCCCTGCGGCACGTCACGTAACTTTCCGTAGAATGTCCAAGATGAGACCTAATTGGAGAAATAATAATCGCCATCATCTGCACATAAACGCGCCTATTTGCCGTACACAATCGGCACACCGGTGACCAGTTCCACGAGACGACAATTACCGGATGAATGTCAATGCCACACGTTCTTTCCGTGCGATCTCGGGCGAGCGCACTTGATCGATCTTCATTTCGAATGTACGGCCTGCGTACTGTATCAGGGCCGTCTCGATTACAGCACGGGAGAGGAGAAGTTGGGATTTGGGTTGGGTTAGAATATCCCCCGCGCCGACTTCCCACCGGTGGCCCGAGGGAAGGGCCAATTATGCAGTCAATTATTGGAATTGCAGCAGGAGGGAAATTATAAATCTCACTTTCACTGGTACACTGGAAGGAAGGAGCCCGATGCGCAATAATGAGCGGAATCGAAGTTGATGTCATCGTGCACGTGCGTTGCCATTAGCGGGCCAGAACGCAAACAAGTATGATACAAAACGCACTGAAGTACGATTGCAATCGATTTAAACAAGATTATTATAAAATACGCCTCACGCGCACACTCATATTAGCAAGCGAAAGTTTTCCCGCCTGTCCGCGCGCTCGAATCTTTCGTCCCGGTGGTCGCCCAGTACCCGCGGGGGTAAGACGAAAGTGAGATTTACCATCGCCCATACGGCGGCAAGGCAGCATCCGTTCGACGCCCATAAAAAAAAACACCGCACCGTACCGTATCATAAATCTTGCCGAATGAATTATTCATCGATCGCTGGAAGCTCTCGGCGGTGCCCTACGCAACTGTGCGGGTACGGGCGCGCAAAGAAAAAATACAACCACAGCCACTTTGACGCGTCATGCGCTGCGTTCAATTCCATTCCAATGAAGTGGTGTGTCTCCATTTTTAGGCATCTCTATTGTTGGACACAACGAATCGCCCCTCGGCTGCCCTCTGCCGCCCTCTTCTTGGCGCTTTATCTTGTGGGGTAGCGTTTGGTGGCCGCCCAATCGCGTACAATGTTGATCATTTTGCGAAAAAAAAAGATCCACACCGCCAACCCGAAGACTAATGAACCCTTTTTTATTATTTCGTTCGCACTCGCGTGCGCTATCTGATCCTAGATTAGGTTTTCGCCTTACATCCACGACCAAGTATGCCTTGCGGCTGCGGGCGTTTCCACCTCCCAACACTAGCGAAGGCTTGCAAACAATACGGCCGGATCGGACACACGTCCACTATGGTCGGCTCGGGCTACAGCCGGCTACAGTGCAGAACGATTGATCATCAACCCTTCATAGATGATATCAGTGTCAAAATATCGCGCTTCGAGGGCAGCGAGATCAGCGGTTTCCACCGTCCCCGAGCACACCCCAACTGGAGCAAACCCGATTGTGCCGATAGGCACTGTATTAAATTGCTTACAAAGGCTAGGAGATGGAGGCCAGAGGCAGCAGCTCAGGCCCTCAACACTCGCATCCTCAACCTAGAGACACTGGTGAAGAAGGCGGGAAAGGGGGAAAAGAACACACTACGAGGACTCCAAAACTCCTTTTGAACGTTTGGCCCAAATTCCGTATGAAACTGTACCGATCAATGAATGGAAGATGAAATGTAGGTACAAAATGGCAAGTCTCGTGTTATGCTCCGGTTTTCTTTTTTTTGTATGATCTCCCTCCATTACCAGCCCATAGAAAACGGATCAACCGCACCGCTCGCAACCACACAGCATCCCCTCGCTGCTAGATGATGTCCATTTCAGTCATCGCGGTTAGGTTTGGCGGGTGAGCTTGGCTGAGCGCCCGGCGGCACGGGCACGGGTATGAAAAATAGCGCTCCGATCGGTCCATTGTCCTCGCATGAACATACGCCAATCGGGCACAAAACCGCCGCCCCAGAGTCCGTACAGATCATGATCGCCCCAGTGTCCGATCATGATGTGAGCATTTTTATGTTTTTGTATCTGTGTGCTTATTGCGCACCGAATTCTGCCTCTCCTTTCAAAGCGCACTTTGTCGGTTCGTTCCCTGTTCTTTTTTTTTCTATTCCGGACACCGTCAGCAGCGAAGAAATTGAAACGAATTGTTCCATTACCTCGTTTTTCGCTTCCGAAGGGTGCGACGAGCGGGGCCGGGCGGGAACTGGCGGAAGGAATTTTGATGTTGCGTCACGATGTAGCCCCGTCGTCAAACGTCCGGCACCAAAAGTCCTAATCTGCGCTACCATTGAGCATATCTGCCCTTTAGCTGATATCCGACTCGTTGCCCAGGCCCGCTGCTGGTGCTGCTGCTGCGTGCGGCGTTGATAAGGGAATAAGGAAAACCGAGCGAAAGAAAGAATGGGTGAAGAAAATCGGCACCTCCTCCTTAGATGCTTGCGAGGTGATAGCGCCGTACGATGTGTTTTTTTGTTGTTGTGTTCCTCCTTTTTCCACTCTCGACTCTCGACACAATAAAATCACCCACTTTTTGCTGCTACAATGTTGGGCTCACTGGTCGCATGCAAATGGGTATCGCGTGCCTGCATCGACCGGATCAAGACCGGAGGCTCCTCTAGCGGATCAAAGCACGAGCGAGATAGAGCAACAATGAGCAGCACCGGCCTTTCGTGCAGACAACGTTGCGCCCGATCATCGACGAATCAAACGCAAATTTTCCAATTATTTCCACCTAAAATACGAACCAGCCTGCTGCCCTCCACCGACGATGGACAATTAAGCTGTGGGGGTGAGCGCTAAGGCAGCTGCCTTTTGCAGGCGAAACGTGTGCGTGTGTGTGTGTGTCGCGTGATGGATCGTTGGCGTATTTGCATAGACTACCGTTAGCCGCACGGTACGTCGCACCAAAGACGTGTTATTAACGACGCGCCGTATGCTTATCTTCACCCCCTTGGATCGCAGCTTCTGTAGCCAATCCGAACCACATACACAAACAGGCAGCAGCATGACGACTGAGGTGCGTGATGCGAGTAGCTCTCATCTCCCCGACCGCTTTTTGGGAGGGCATTATCAGTCAATAAATCATGAAGATTAATTTGTCTAACACTTTAAGTTTTGTTTGCTCATAATGGTGAATTGATGTGACTATAATTGTTCATTCGACTTGGTCGGAAACTCCTGAAAGGTCACTGAAGCATTGCAAAGTTTCGGGAAACAAAGGAAACAGAACGAATCTTCTTATTTATCCCACTTATTGATGACTGATTTTGATTACCCATAAAGTATAGTCTAACGATCCCGTCCTTTTGAGCCTCCAAGCATCAGCAGTCCTGTACGAGGCATCATCCAGTTCCGATCGATGTAAACTGACGACAGAAATCCCGAAACATGATACACATCACGATGAAGATGTTCTCATGCCCTGATGACACGCCACGGGCTTTTAAGAGCAACGTTCCCCAACCACAACGCGCGCACCATTTCCGTGAGAACTCTTTCAAGCGCCCCCGACACTAACCCCTCCCGTGTTTTTGACGACCAAACTCACAGGAACCTTGTACGAACTGTCGCAAGTCGTGCTTTGGCCTCCAACAAGCCGCACGCAGTCAAAGGTGTGACACGCCGTCGTTCCAGCGTACGGGGCAAGCTAATCTGGGTTTCTCCCCCATTGAATGGAGGACGAAATTGATTTGCGAAATTGATGCCTAATCGCTGTCTGTTTTGTGTGCTTGCGCCATTGTGTTTGCGCGGTGCAAGAAGGAAGTACCTCGCCCGACCCTTAGAACTTAGAACCGTGCAGGAAGTCGAAAACAATGCAAACGTTGTCTGGTACCGTGTCGCTGCCGTTTCGCCTTCTCCCAGCACTTCCACCGCCTTCAGGAAGCAAATGTCATAGCGGGCTGAAGCGGTTGCGATCGCTTTTGTGGAAAGGTGAACTTCACCAACCACCCAGCAAGCGTAGCCAAAGTAACGATGAATCGATTAAAACTATGCGAACGAGATCATTATCGCTCCTTAATAATGCAGCGCAGCGCACGTACCGATCAATAGCAGCAAATCGTTGCTCCAACGTATGGTTCAACGTTTGCTAAGACCCCCCTCTCAGATGGCTTGCATTCGTGCCTTCAATCGGGTCGACTGATTGGACCAATAAATCATCTACTAATTTCAATCAAAACTCATTTCCCCAATGAGCCAGCGCTTTTCGTGACAAACGCGATCAATCGATCATCGAGCTAATTATCAAAAAATCTCTTCCCGCGTCCGTGTCTTACACAGCGCGTTACACACACACGTACACTCTCTCTCTCCTCTTGCTCGAGCATGATTTGATTTGGACGTCCACCGGGTTTGGGAAGTAAATCTCTGGCCCCCACCCGGTCATGCTCCCGACTCGTTATTGATGAGTTAATAAAGATGTAGATCTCGCCACGGAGCCACGCAAGTAACGATGAAAAAAAAAACGCGATCATAATGACACGATCCTCGGTGCATATAATAACACGCCGGACGGACGGAGAAAGGGACGTTACCGCAGAAGCTCCCGTGCAGCCAACTGATGCCCTTTGTGCGGAGGATCGGACCACTGCCTAATGACAATGCCTGACGACGCCAAGCCGGAGCATTGACGGATCGCTACACCGCTGCCGCCTGCGCTTGGCCGATAATCGCCAGTGAATTAGCTCACTCAACCTGACAAAAGAAATCACCCCCCGCTCCACTGACTGGCCCGGTTTTGGTCGTATGATAAAATGCGAAAACTTACATCCCTGCCCCCGGGAAGCACGGCCACAACACAACATATATCCGGCTGATGATGAGGATTACACATTGATGCCCCTTTTCTCACCAGGCACTAATTCTCGCACCACTGGTGCGCACGGGTGCGTAATTTCAAGTCCCTCTATGTGCGTTGAAAAATGCGCAACCATCAGTCCCAAACGCGAACCAGCACCCGGTGCAACATGCCGCCGCTTCTCTGACGCGATGCCGGCTTTTACTTCGGCCTGGTTTACGTCTTTACGGCGCCTCCACCGCACCGGGCACGACTGTGACCCCCTGCCGAGTGGCTGCGCACAGTTTGGGCAAATATTTATTTTTCCTCTTCCCAAAGCGATAAGCGAAGGCTCCTTGGCCGCCATGGTGCCAATTTTCGGTGCAGCTGAACGCGAACGAATAATGAAGAAGGTAATCGGGAAGTTTATTTCCCCCGTTGCAAGTTGTTCCGCGACCCCGGTGCAGCGTGTGTACGTGTGTGTGTGTGATTGCAACGGATCCGACCGAAGATTAGTGGAACGTGAAACAAGTGTCAGCGGTACTTTTCAAATAAAACGCCCGAAAAGCAGTCGACAAGTGAAAAAGATAACAAAAAACAACACTGCACAAAGAAAACAACGCTTAAACTCTCGACAAATCCTATCAAGAGCTTCGGCTGGAGGGATTGGGAGCCTGGGAGCTGGCTGAAGCCCCGTTTTGCTCTCCGGAAATCTAAAAGGTAACGAAATGCAATGAAACGAAATTCATAAGATCGAAAAACGGATTGAACACTCGGCTGTCACTTTAATGCTCGTCCATCTTGCGTTCACGATCGCTTGAGAGGCTGCTGCCAAGCTGCGGTGTGTGTGTGTGCGGAGGAGCACCAAAATACCCGCAGGATCAGCATCGCGAGAGGCCGGACCGGGCGGCCGGGTAACGTTGGGCACACAATCTTCCTTTTTCTACAAAATTAACATGATTGATCTTTTATGATGCTGATAATTTATTTCTTCCTGTTGAGAAATCAAGCTCGCCGGTCGGCTCGGCTGCTTCGCCCCGTTTACTTCGCACCCATTGCGGACGAACCGCGACGGACCTATCGCCGATGAGGTAAGCAGCGAAAATGGTAAGCAAACTTCTTAAACCGATTTCGGCTCGTTTTTAACGGTTCGCTTCTTGTCGCTCATTTAAATCACCACGGCTCTTGTCGCGAGGACCTCATCCGTTTCCGATGCCGTCGCTTCGCTCAACACGGCTCACAATCGCTGGATCGCTTTGTCCTTTTGCGATTGTGCGATTCGATCAGCGCGAGATAAGATGAATTCCGTCCTTCCGTTTTTGCTCTTGTTGATGCCGACCTCGAGCTCGGACCATTAATTCGCTCCCCCTCCCTTCTTGCGCTCCTGCTCCGTTCGGTCGTTCGATTGCTGTGGGAAGCGTAACCTGCTTGTGCTATCCTGTCAGGTGGAACTGGCTACTGTTTGCCGCACGGTAAGCAAAAAACATCCACCACCTCATAATAAACCGCCAATTGATTCTTTATTCCGATCGAACGAAAGATTGTAAATTGTCTCCGGGGCGTCGGTCCGTCCAGCAGGCGTGTAGTGGTGGGGGAGAGAATGCTGTGGTTGTTGTTACCGTCGCCACCTGAGCGGATAGTGACTAGCCTAATTCGAACGTGGTATTCCACCATTGCCACCACCAGCGCCACGACCACTTCAACCAGGAACTCATTACGCCGGATTGCCGCTTAACCACCCGGTCGAGCGACCGTCTAACCAGCCGACATGGTCGATCGATTGGCTTCGATGGTGTGAAATAAATGAACGACTTCAATCAGTCGGGGTGGCGCTCGATCGAGGAAATCGAGGCATTCGCATGTGCGGCGTGTGTTGTTTAATTATCAAGCGCCCGCTGGCGCGCACCGGCGATGGCAAAAGTGGGAAGTAAAGCCCAAACCCACCAAAGCAGACCGCTCTATCTTTGAGGTCTTTCCAGGGTGAGTTTGCGCACTTAATTGGATGCTTGTACAAGACTGTATCGCAGGCAGAACTACGTCCAGCCCGAGCAGCACAATTTAGTTGTCAAAGAAAATCCATATTCTACACACCTTCAACTCGCTCGCACGGGCATGATTTCTGCCCAGCTCTGCTCCTCCTTGTGTTTGCTCTCTTGCCTTTGCTTGGTCTTTACCACGCCCCACCCCGACCTCCTCGGGAAGGACGCGGCGAAGGCGGAAATGCAATGATTTATTACCCAACAATTTTCGTTACCCTCTCGCCGTACCAAACCGCGACTAAAACAAAGCACAAAATCGATCGCCAAATGCGCTTTTTATTTTTGGAGCTCGTGGATGCTCTCGGCCGCCACTTGGGACGCGCAATCACGATAAAGCCCTTTGTTGGCACCTGCACTGCGCGGCTCAGGGCTCAGGAGGGTAAGATGCTACGGTTTCCAGGGCTTGATCGACCCACGGGAGAAACTCCCCTAGGACGTGTTCGAGGCATCTTACCCCGGACCCACGGCACGACATCTCCCACCCCCCGACAGTTCCGAGCCGAGCCGAAAGTGTGAATATACGATGTGCGAAGTGTTATCAGGTTCGCCATAAATTCATTTTTCAAACATGATGTCTTCCTCAGATTTTGTTTGCACACCATTCGGGTGTCGAGGGGAACTGCCACTTCTCCTGCTTCCCCGTTCCTTCCCTGCCAAGCGGTGACTTCGGAATCGTGCCCCTATGCAAGTGTGGAATTTCGTGGAAGTATATCGAACGCCCAGGAGATGATTGACGATCATCGGGAAAAAATTGAAATTTATGTACGTCCACAACGGTCTGTGTGTGTGTGTGTGTGTGTGTGTGTGTGTGTGTGTGTGTGTGTGTGTGTGTGTGTGTGTTTGTGTGTGTGTATGTGTGCACTCTTGTGCAGCGTCGGATGGGGTTCGTCGGGAAGGCGACCGATTGAAATATTTCAAGAATGCGACAAAGAGTAAGATTGATTGCCAGCCGCTGGGACCGGGGCGCTGATGAAGATCTTCCCGGCTGATGTTCGATCGGGAAAGATCAAACGCTTGCCTACTGGAACCGGTCGGTCGGTCGTCCCGCCTAAGCGGCCGAAGGTTCCGAAAATCGACGCACTCCGCTCCACCACCGTCCAGCACCACCGCGCACGCACTTTCGAAAGCAAATCGGAAAAATCGCACTCACTCGCACGCGAAAACCCCGGGAGGTGATAAAAATCACCCTCCCCCTTTGCAGCCCATCGCTGCTCGGTTCGCTGCAGTCCCCCCCCCCTGGACCTCGTGGGGTGATTTATCGCAACCACATTAATTTCACACAAATCAAGCAATTATTTCATTTTTCAACGTCAGCTTTGTACAACAAAATTTGGCTTTATGAGGTCTTTATTATCGTGTCCTCGAACCAACGGTCTCGATTGCACTCTACGGTGCGTGTTGCAAACCACGGGAAGCCAATAATTGCTATTAAACATTATCATAAACGGGCGAAAAGAGGCAAAACAAAAACAGTGGAGCAAAGGAACTCACTGCAATCGCGCCGCGGGGACATCAAGTCCTAGGCTATTCCGATTGCTCGGCATTTGTGTCACCATCACTCTCCAATTAGACAGTCTTACAGCTCGACACAAACCTTCCTTACTTCTGTTCCCGCTATCGGCACATTGATCGCACAGAGAGAGAGTCCCAAACAAAGTTCCCAGGCACATACCGAACCCAGCAACAGGGCATCAACATTCGTTCCCGTCAGCATTGCATCTCCCAGTCGGGCTTTAATCGCTCAACTCCCTTCCTGTGCGTTCTCCGTATGTAAATCGATTTTATATCCTACCCTCGCAGCACAATGACCACCTCCACCAAGCGGATGGCCGGCCTCACGAGCCGAGGAATTTGAGAAGCTGAACGCGGCAAAATCGCGGCCCGGGTGTTCTGAGATTTCGGCAGATACTCTCTCGCCCGATATCCCCCTATGTCCGGGCGATCGGAATCGTTGCGGGCCCAAATTTTAACGATCCCCCCGCGCGCCGTATGTGCTTCCTCCGCCGGTGCGCCGGAGAACATTGTTTGCTCGCACAAACGACGCCACCTTAACGAATGCAACCCCAAGCAACATGGTGATCTCGACCGACAGGAAAAGCAGCACAAAAAAAACCGTCACACAAATGGCGACACAGCGACAACTCTAGCGACGGAGACGCTCGATCAGGAGCGGGTGGGAAATGGATCGCTTTCGATGTTCAACAATGATTACACGGTTCCAGGAGCACGCAAAATGTTGTATTGGAAATTAAAACTTATTTTAGAAGCCCGATGGTGAGGGCCCGTTCGAGGTGGCTCGAGGAGGCGGCGACGGTGCACGGACGGTTAAGTACATGTTAAAATTCCCATAAGACATGGCTTGATTATTTCGGATGGCCAATTTTTCTCCACCTTCATCTTGGTTCGGTCCGACCGGGTTACGGCTTCAAGGGAGCAAGGGAACGACGACGACGACGGTGCACCAGCGCATGCAGGAGTGGGAAAAAATGCACCCCAAAAAACCTTAACAAGGGTCCCTTCGAGGCCGAAATATGTTATCGCTCAATATTTTAACATTTAAACGAGCGAGAAACCAGCCACAGATAGGCCAGCGGGCAGGAAGGAAATTCCTCCACGCCGCACAGCACACGGCCAGGACGCGCGGGGGGATCGCGGCGGGAGAAGTTTAAACATAATTTTTATATCAAATTATCTGCATTATCACGAGACGTCGCCGAAATCGCGGACGTTGCGGTTACATACTGCGTCCCTCGCCTCCCCCAGCGTCCCCGTATCGTGCCCTCGCCAAGGGACCGCTGGTTAATAAAATTATTATTTATGAAACGCCAGACGAGCTATGAAACAAGCACCCTCCGCTGTGTCCACTCTTCTGTCGTCGCCCGGGCCGGCTTCCACCGGCACGCCATTAGCAGCCATCTAAAATTACGACCCAAAAAAGCTTCCTCGCAAACAAGCTGGCAAGAAAATCTTTGCCTCAATGTAAGCCTCGCCCGGCTGCAGGCTGGAGCGACACAGCATAACAACGCACATACAACAGCGCAGCATAAAACAAAAAACGGAGCTCCACCGAACACGCCGTTACAACAAACTCGCCCGGTCCCCGGTGATGATCTTGCTGATGCTTGCGCGTTTATCTCTCCCCATTGATGCTTGTTTTCACCATGATCGCTTTTATTTAAATATAATAACTTAATAAAACTTGATATTTATTTTCAATTTCTCTTTTTTATTTTCGCACGGTTTTTGCCCGGCGCGCAGTTGATGAAGCGCGAACTGTGTGCCCGGACAGTGCGGCACTTCTGCCACAGTCTTGTGCCTTGTTTGTCCCTTCGTCCGTTTAACCTTTTCCCTTCGTCTTCCCTGTATCCCGTCGCTCTCGTTTTTGTGCCTCCGCTCCGCACGAGCTTCGTTCTCGATCGATATCCGCACACCGCAGCCCCGAATGGTGGAGGCGAGCCAGGGCGGAGTAGAAATGGTGGTGGAGCAACAAAATCGACTTCTTTAAATCGCTCTCGTGGATGCAAAAAAAAAGTCCATATGGGGACCGGGTGCAGCAGGAGGAGCCGGTGTAATTTTCAGTCATTATACATCGATCAGAAATTCGAATTAACATTTTCCCATCTGCAACGAAGCAAGAAGTGATAATAAACGGCTTGCGTTCCGACGCTTCGATGTCTAAATAAAGCAATTTACTTTTGCATCCCGAGCACCGCTCGTCGGATCGTTGAAACAAATGTAAAAACAAGCACTCATCCGCCCTCGGCGCCCTCCCGACCGACCTGCCCACAAGACACACAGAACGCAAATGATATTTTCACCCACCTCGCCGCCCGGACCAAGCGATGTTTCACTACTGCCAGTGAGCACTTAATGATCACCCTGCGGATTTGGCACTTGAAATGTGATAAAAATTACATCACACTCACACACACACACACAGACACACCGCCACGGCGAGGCAAACGTGTAGTTGCAATCAAGTGCGAGGTTGCGGTGCCAACGGTGCAACGCGCCGAAACATGCGAAACTGCAATCGACACTTTGCCCGCTCTCGGGGCTGGGTCCGGCATCACACGGGGTTGATGTATTTATTGTATGCACTGCTTTGCCACTGCCGAAATGAAAATCGGGGATGAAGTTCGGGGCCTAAGTACGCTCGCCCCGACTAATTACAAACGTGATCATCATCATCAGAGGAGGAGGGCACTGGGCGCGCACGGGAGGGAAGATTTGCCCAGGCGTTGGGCCGCACGATAGTGATGATACTCTCTCGGGATGATGACCCGCGCCCGGATTGGCGCCCATCAAAAGATCATTCGTTTTATGTATTTTAACACCACGCCACCGGGGAGCGCGAGGGATGTAATTTTTGGCCAATTTCCATCTCACCGTTCTGCGCCGACCCTCCGAAAGGGTATTTGTGTTTAAAAAGCGTTTCTTTCCCCCCGGTATCCATACTTTCGATGGCATTTGTGTGCGCGTTTGTTTATCAGCTCCGGCACTGCTCCCAAACCTAAATCAAACCGGACACCGAGTGTTAGCCCTATCAATACTAATTTATCACACGCTGAAACATTACTCCACCTTGGGGGCTTTGAGTTTGCTAATATTTCATATGTACATTTTTCCGCCAACCGAGCCAACCTCTAAACAGGTTTCCCGCCCAGTGGATGTGGTGAAATTGATCGTAAAAAAATGCAACCACAAGAGCCCTCGCACACTTGCCATCGCACGCGGGTTGACCGGTACCGGCACCGAACGCTGGAACTGAACTGAGCTTGCTCCTCTGGTGCACCGGTGCCCGGATGGACATTGCGGAGGATGCAGGCAGCACAAACAAACAAACATTCCTTCCTCATTAAGCTCTGATATCAACGGGATGATAAGCCGAAAATTCCGACTCCGAGGCACGTTTTCTCTGTTCCCGCTTTTTTGCTTCATCCCACGCTTCCACCACCACCACCACCAGCAGCCTCACGCACCGCGTTCTGGAAGGACATTCTGGAGGACTTTGGTCCCACCCCATGTGTGTGCTTATGCTTTATTCGTAACCTCTCTGATGCTGGCTTATGGATCGAGCCCGAATGATTTATTTTGCATTTCTTATCAGCAAACGAGCAAGTGAGCCGAAATGTTCGGGTGGAGGGATTTGGAAGGCAACGTTTTGCCTTTTGTTGCTTCGCCAAGTCCAACGGGTGGAGCGAACTAGGGCGCACTGTTTGTGTGTGTGCGTGTGTGTCTGGGCAATAGCTGCAGGCTTGTTCTCAGGGAGGAAGGAACGTAGGAGTGTGTGTGTGTGTGTGTGTCTTTCAGGGATAAAGCTGTCGTGACCGGTCGTGACCGCTTTTTTGGATCAGCAAAATTTTAATGTTTAATTAATGTCCCACGGGTCGGTGATGCTATAGACCGGTGGTGAATGCATCGGTAGCCCCCAATTAATGGTGCGAAACTTCTGAAACTCGTGGAAATAACTCTTCATACACTTGTTTAACATTAATTTTAATATAAACTGCATTTGCACTTAAAGCTCCTTTAACAACACTCCTCCCGCCAGGGCCATTTTTGATCGCCATCTCCTCCACCGACTACCGGCATACCGTTGCATCCGACAATGCAACTTTCTCTTTGCTGCACTTTCTGGCGAATGGGCGACTCCCCTTTGCGACCGTACGCCAAACAAAAAAAAACACCGAACATCTACTCCCATGTACCGGCAGACACAATTCACAAAAAAGGAGTAAAACCCGATAACCTCTTGAGCTGGCAGTACCGCGCGCACCCCAAAACGTCCAACAAATCCTTGACACTATAAGGTGGAGCAACGGCCCTTTCCAATGGGCTGCGGGCAGGTCCTATCACACGACCTCCTTCCGCGACCGTGCAGCAGGTCCTTTAACGCACCTTCGGCTTCTTCTTGGCGCGCGGCTTGTTGACGTTTTGCGCGAGTCTTGTTCTCACTTTCCCCACGAAATATTGACAGAGACCATCAGTATGTATCCGGGTGTACGGTGCAGCTTTTTTGTTCGCTTGGTTACGTTGAACAGCATCATGCAAAACCGGTGCCGACCTCCGGATTGGTCGGATTGCGTTACCCAAGGGATCGATCGATGTTTTGTTGCTTCTGTTACCTTTTAACTTCAACCTTCTCTCCAGACCATTTCATAAACGCCTCCCCTTCCCCTCTTGGCGTGTGTGTGTACGTGTGCGTGTGTGTGTGTGTGTGGCAACAGGAATGGACAGTAAATTAAAAATCCGTGTTCACACAGCCGCACCAGGGTGCGCGTTAATCGGTATCGATAAAGTAGCAGAAGCGATGATGATGTTCAGCATCGTTCGTTTGCTCGTTTTCTTCCATCACCGTTCGATGCTGTTTTTTTTTTTTTGTACCAAGATCATTCTGTGTGATTGTGTTTTTTTGCGGCATTATCTTGAGCCGAAGACCTTACACGAGATTATCGTGCATCAAAGTACTGCACCGTCTCTGTCAGAAGCGATTCTCTCGGGAAGGCAGGCATCACGAAATCATAAATGGTTTTTAATACGCTGCACCACGTTTACTACAAATTTCGTCCAAATTTTATCTCCTACTATAAAATTTTGGCTCGTTAGGGAGATGCACCGCCATGCTTAGCAGTGTCTTTATTCCCCGCTCCCCTCCTTCTTCGACCTGCAGCAGATCCTTGTTTGTGACCTCCGCAGCATCCCCTCAGGTAGGAGGGGATACATTTGACTCGATCTTGAGAAATCCGCTCAATCTCGGAGGTGCATAAGAGTCATAAACTGAACGAAGCAATAATACACCACGAAAATGAAACACACACGATCGCTCCCCTATTTAGCACAAAAGCCAACTCCAGTAAAATGACCACTTTTACGATAATCAAAGTGAAGTTTTGTGCTAAAGGAATGCTCTATTGTAGGCAGCAGCGAAATCCGCCAAAGAAGACTACAGAAAAGAGTCATTCAACCCGCGAACAAATGCACTTTGTGCAGCTCGCTGTATAAAAAAAAGCCGATTATAGCCCACTGGTTTGCATGTTTTTGCCAAATCACACACACACACCCATGCACAATCACACGCTCACACAATTATTGGCCGTGTTACTCCACTTTCGAAGCTAATATGTATATTCAATATTTAAATGTTAATATCTTTATACACAATAAAATTCGATCTCCTTTGCGCGCTGCACTCAGCGATTCGATTTTTGGTAGCGATTTTGTTCGCAGTGTTCGCGCTGCCCCGAAACCGGTTCACTATTTGTCCAGCGCACAAGCACAACCATGGCACCACCATTTTTTCGCACTACCGACGTTCCGATGGACCTCTCCCGGCCACACGAAACCATTTTCCATCCCGACCTGTGCATTGCACATTTTTTTTTTTTTTTTGCTGGGCATTATTAAACGCTAATCCATTTATGGCCATTTTCAATCAAGAAACGAATCGATGCCAATTTCGCTCCAGAAAGTTTTTTTGTCTTTAGCTCCACTGATCGATCGCTGTGGCCAAATGGTGTGCCGAAATATGTCTCTCCTCCCGGGTCCAGCAAAAAGCTCCTTCCCGAGGTACGGTCCGAGGCGGGCAGAAGGTCAGCATACCGTTGTGGCGCGGGGGGAGGGGGGGAGAAAAAGATGGACCCCGGGTGCCCGATCGGCATGACCCGGGATAATTATTAATGCCATAAAAGCGCAAACCAATTCGCACAGACCACTGGCAGGTCCAATTCCGTACCGTTCTTTATCGTGCGATGGCATTAAGCAAGCCATCTCGAGGAGGATGAAAGTGGTGGGCAGAGGTGGTGGATGGTGGAACTGTGAACTCTTTGCACCGTGTCCACCGGTTCACAGCTGGTTAGTTGTCTCGTAAAATAACACTTCATTAAAAACTTTGATCAGACTCGAAGGAAAGTACTGTGCGGTCACAACTTCTCCGTTTTCTCGGCGGCAAGGATTCGCACACGGCCGCAACACATTTGCATCTGCATCTGCATCTGCACTTGTGCCAGCTTCTACGATGCGATCTGTTAAAAATTCATAAACTGCGCTACATTACTGCTTCTATAAAAGCTTACATTTTTAACTGTTTTTACGATCGTGCGGCGTTTTGGTGGGGGGGGGGGGACTTTTTGGCGCAGGAATCTCGCTCGCCATTAACATTGAAGAGGATGGCTCCCCAAGACGATCGGACGAAAGGGAAAACGTTTAATTTGAAGCAAATCATTTCGACCATCGCTGCTATCGAGTGCGCAAAGGTTGAGGATTTTGGTTTCGATTCATCTCACGCCAACTGACCAAGATATCAGGCGAGCGAGGAGTGGGACAAGATTCCTTCCTGTTGATTTTAATTACAAATCATTTTTATTCGACTCCACAATTCGGCACGGCAATATTCGTGCACAAACGTAATGAAGAGAAAGGACTTCCACCGCAACCTCTTACGAGGTAACTTGCAATTTTGCTAAAATTATTACCGAGTGCTTTTCACACAACGCGCGGACCTCGCTATCAAGAGCGCCTCGTTAATTAATGTCCCTTATGTCCGATACAATTATACACTAAAAAATCTTTACCCACACCCAGAGCCCATTGTCACCGGTGCCTTTGTAGCTGTCACTAGGTACTATCGGGCAGCGTCCTACTTCGAGGAAAAATCGCACCCGTACCTCAACCCGCCCTACCCCCGACACACACCTTCTTGCGATAATTCCCTGCAAACATTCGTCTTTCCGTTAACGACATTAAAAGTAAAATGTGTTGCTGGATCCACCAGTTGCGCCATTTACCACCGGGCACCGGGTCGCAGGACGCTATCGAAGAGTCGAAACAGGAACCTGCAACCGCACTACAGCAATCGCAGCACAACTTTCCCCCATTTTTTCGTGCTCGAATGTATCGCCTCGACCTGCCACAGGGAAAAGCAGCGAAAAACGGGCAACAAAATCTCCCAAAATCCGCACAGCAAAAAAGGAACAATATCACCGCGGCAGCGGGGAACGATGAAACGCGACAGGCTGCAGCAGCGGCGGACAAAAACAACGACAAGGAACCTCACCACATCCTGGACCAATCACGATGGACTGCCATTGTTCACACATAATTTGGGTCCGCGGACACACACGCACACAGATGCCTGTGACCGGGCGACGCGAACCCACCAACAGCACTTGCAGCGAACAGGCGACCGCCCGATACCTTTTCCCCTTTTGATCAGACCAACAAAAATGCGACGATGCACTGCACAAAATAAACGAAAACCCTTCAGTACGTGCAGCATGTGCAGCATGTATGTGTATGTGCGTGTGTGTATGCTCGCTCCGATCCGGGCCATGTCATATATGCAACGCCAAAATTCGTCGCCTGCATTTCTCGGCATGTGTCAGAAGCCGTAAAATGGGCAACAACGTGGCACAACGGTTTAAAATAAAGCAAAAAAACACACACACACGATACAAGACGAAAGACACGCACTGCGTCGTACGTCGAGGAGCGAACCGCTGCCGCTGACCAATCGGTCGCCGGCCAGAAGAGGCTGCAGGTTCACCGGGAGGTCATTACTCATGCGAAACCGTGGACGCACGGACGAGTCGACGATAAGTTCCCTGCCATGTCTCCCGGGCTGGCTCCGCCTCAGCTGATTAAAGTTAGCAAAGGGCATCGCAGGTGGGGAGATAAAACGGATCGGGAGAATTGCCACGCAGTTATCACGACATGAGACATGGCGATGATCGTTGGTTGTGTGCTGTCAGCGAACGTTGGTTCTCAAAAAAGCAGACTATGGTTTTGGAATTTCAGCTTTTTTAAGCTTTTGGCTAAATGAATGTCATGCGTGGAATTTAAGGATATTTAATAAAAATTGCCACGCGTAAAATGAAATGAGTTTCCTGATTCAGATTCTCGTTACAGCTTAATAAAAAGCGTTAAACAATAAAGCGATCGCCGTGAATCTGACAACTATGAAAATCCAAAGTATGCACGAAAGTGGTCCTAATTTCTTTTTAATAGTAGAAACTTTCTTTACAGACAAAATTCGTTGTGTAGCGATAAGATGATATGAAACGTTGATCCAAAAATCAATAGCAAACAAAATAGCTCTTATGAAGCTAAACTGCTTCATCAAACCGAAAACTATAATGCCAAATACTGTTCAGGAACAAGATGGCGTTTCATTCTCCAAAAATGCTTCACACATTTTATTCGCGATGCTTTGTATGAACACATTCCATAAACTTTCTCCTCAGTCGTTGTAGAACGATCGAGTGGAATGAGCAACTTCCCAAAATCTCGCACTGTAACTGATCAACGCCCAGTTTGACGAGATTTTCAGCGAGATCTACACATGACCGACGCGTAATCTTTACCGTTTTGATTTTCGACTGTACCGATACTGTCAGCGACGAATGAACTGGCAACACGAGGACGAGAACATCAGGATGATGACGTTGATGTTATGGCTTGCCGCAGCAAAGATCGGGTCGTCGTTCGATTTCGTTCGGCGTTTTATGGTGAATGAAATCGAACAAAAACTTAAAATGCTACACTTTACGAGTTTCTGAGGCACCGATTCTGACCGTCGGGAGAGGAGAGGACGGGAGAGGAGACACGGGCCGGATCTCAAATTGGCGGATGCGGAATGACCCGCGCAACTGCCTGGGCTAGAGCGGTAAAACGAGTTTCCGAGACCGAAAACACCTCCCAAACCCAATTAGATGGGATCGCAACCGTTGTCGTTGTCGTTTTCGTCGTCGTCGTCTTCGTCGTCACCGTGAAGTGCATGACACCCAGTATCGAAACTGAAAACCCATTAAAAGGTCTCTGCCGATCGGTATCTTGACGATTGGCCGTATTTTTCGTTTCGGTTTCTCGCATGCATCAAGGAAACGCACCAACGCTTGTCACACGTCGTTTGGAGGTTGCAGCGCTAGCAAACGCACGAAAGCCTACCGAGGCGCTGCAAAGAATGACCTCAGTATCGACAGCCTGCGCTAGCCGCGCGGCTTATCGGCCAGAAATAATAACACCAGAAATCAATAAACGCCACACCGAGAAGAACCTTGCAATAAATCATACTTTATGGACGCTCCAAACGCAATCGGGCGATGAAAATAAATTGCATTTTCCAATTCCACCGCCGTCAATGACGACGCGCCCGGTAATGCTAGATTTGGGGCTTGAGGTCCTCCACGCCACACCCCTTCTCGGCGCAAGAAGCTCTTCGTGTCACGCCCGGCGGAGACTTCACTCTGCACCTAATTTCCAACCCAAATCAACCAGCAGTGACCTGTTAAAACGCCGCTTAAATAACGATCGATACTCGATATCGCGTATCTTAACGAGTGGATGCCATCCATTGCAGCATGATTGACATGGGCCGGACGGGCTTCGGGCGTCTTCGGCGGGACAGTAAAATTTTATCGATTTTCCGTCATTCCTAAAAGGGCTGCCGGTCGCAAACAATGAGCGGTGAAAACGACCGCTCAACTTTGTACGTGCACCAAGCACAAGCTGCGCACTTCCTCTCTACTTAGCGCGTTGCGCGTTGATGCCCCAACGGCGGACGAGGTCGCCATGGGTCATAAAATCTTCCAAAATGAATTGTCGAAATGTGGCGCGGTCTGACTGTCTGTCTGTCTGTCTGTCTGTATGTTGTTTGTGCCTGCCGAAGGAATTGAGAGATAAATTCCTTCCCAATTTCAAACATTCGTATCTGCAAGCGCATAAAATGCTCGTGTAATAAGAACTCATCGCTTACCTTGCCGGCCGCACCACCAACCCGAAGGAAGGACATTATCCAACAAAGCCGCTTACGCATCGAACCATCCTGCAAGACCATCCTCGGACCAGGGCGCAGATACTTCGCAAATAAACTCCCCGAACAACGTATCTTCATTTTATTGCACAAAATTACAGAAATTCTCGTTTATGATTATTGCCACATACGGCTGAGAATCGGCAGCATCGTTTCCCACCGACTATCCTGCGTACAGCGGTTGCGCACCATCCCTTCCCCAATGTTTAGCCGAAACCTTTGCCGCATCCTGATCACGAGCGAAAAAGAGCGCAACGATGCGACCCTGCACGTACGAAAGTATGACGATTCGATTATCACCCAATCATTTTCACTATTAGAGGATCGGAACGGACTGCGTGCGTGTTTGCGTACCTGCTTGCCTGCTTTCGGTTGGATTATTATTGCGAGAAATTCTCACCACCCGATCGCCGGTGCGCACCAACCCTGCGCCGGTGTCAGTTTACTTAACCTTTGTCCGCTGGCGCTATAAACAAACAGGTGATTGTACCCCCGAAGACGCTGACCGCTGTCCGGCGGGCTCAGGCCGAAGGCTAAGCAGCCCGGGCCTCGCAAAAAGAAACAAATTGTTGAAGGCGCTAAGGCTAATTGAATGCATATATTTCTCCGCACAAATCCGCACACCGAGCGTTCCTGCGTGCCGGCCGCGAGAACCATAAGCGTTGCCAATTATCTTAATCAAATCATGTGCCCTCTGTCTGTACGCTGGCTGTCATCGCTGGTGGATGCCCCACCGTTCGTTGGTTGGTACCTAGAAAGAAATCAAGGAAAACGGTGCGCACTATTGGTCAGTTCAGCTGGACGCGTTGCGCGCTGCACATTGCGTCGACGGATTAAACGGTGCATCGGCGAGTTGACCATTTCCCCCGGGGTGGACCTCCGGAGGTCAAAGCGGACACGTCTGCGCGTCTATTGGACACGGCCGAGCAGATGAACACATTCGGCCGAGTGCCGAGGTTGTTTGGCGAGAGAAAAAGAAATAAAATAAATTGCCTGCTAGATGGCTAATGAACAGGTTCGTAAACATCTAGATAACGCTCAAATGCAGAGTGATAAACATGCAGCGCCTGATTGCATTTCCGCATGCAACATAAAGTATTGTATTATGGTGCAGCCGTCCCAGCACAAATCCATCATAATTCATTTGTTGCACCTTTCGCGCTGTGTGTGCGCCATGATTGAAACGGTACCCGGCCAGCAGTTGCGTTGATTGCGGTGATAATCTCGATCGTCGTTCAATTCCACGGACGTTTCAGAATGACTTCGTCCCCAAAAGCCTCTTCTCGAATAAGCGGAGAAATGTTAGAACCCTCCAACATCATCACACATCATCACGCATCATCTTCTCCAGCGTCCACGCAATCTACGTGTCCGTAAACGAGAACAAATTATTTTAAATCGATATTACACGTCTTTACACCTGCCCCACAACTGTCCAAAGCTTTCCACGGTCCATCGCACCATCGATCGGTAATCGATTTTTTCGCACAACTCCTCGGCCGAGCCCTCGAACTCCCGCGCATTAGCTCGCACCTCACCTGTAGCGATGCGGTTACTGTGGTCACTTATTAAGTCATTAAACCGTTGTGCCTTCGCACCAGTTTGCTCCGTGGCTGCCAACACCGAATTGCAAGCCCGAGCTTAGACGAAAGCCCTTTCTCATGCCCAGCGCTGCATTTACTCGTGCACTGATGATGATCATCCGGCCCTTTTGGCAACCGTTCAGGTATCCCGGAATGTATTCCCTCCGAGGCGTACAGCGCCACTAGAGCCGCGTTCAACCTCAACCCCCCAAAAAAGCGTCGTGCCGGACGACCCACTGGCGCCCCGTCGGCCGAGCTCGGCCACGGTTTCTTTTTTTTACTTTTACCATCACCATCCGAACCGACACCGTAAACGCGTTCCACTCTGCGCCGTGGCGTTGAAAAGTTGATACAATTTCCATGCCGTAGGGTCACTTAATCAAAGGTTTCATCGATGGTGCATGTTTGATTATAGTGCTGCCGGCGCGCATTGCCAAGAATCTTTGCCCCGCTCCCCACACAAAGGCTGGCGGGCGTGTGGAACGCGGGAGAGCTGTGCAAGTGAGTGGGCTGAGTTTTTATAATATTTTCAAAACTTATTTTTTACCACAACTACTTGCACTCATCGCTCATCTAAAGCAGGTCGATCTACGACATTGGATAGCAGTAATTAGCGTAATGATGTTGGTTTTATGCAAATAAACGGCTGTGTCGGTCGGATGGAGGAGGATGGAACCTTGGCTTTGGTTCGCCTGGCGTGCGAGTTGCCGACCAGCGCAGAGAACGATGCGAAAAATTTGTATTCTACTCGAGCTCTTTCTTCACTCGGCGTGAAATTATATACATCAGGCGGCTCTTCTTACTGCTCTTGGTGCTGCTGCTGCTGCTGCTGCAAAGTAGTCTACAAGGCAAGCCAGTTAATGCGCTTTTCTGCTCAAAAAATGGTGTGTCAAAAGCCATCTCCAGCCTTGTAATTGAAGAAATTGAGTTTGGAGACACCGGTAATTTACCAATAAAAAGCTCATCATATTTAATGCAATCAAGGAGACAGCGACAGCGGGAAAGGCCATTTTGTTGCGCGCAGCTCCTCTGCATACGCGACCACAATCAAGTACAAAGTCATCGCATTTCAATAATCCTGTTAAACTGTTCATCGCCTACCCCACCAAGCACCCCGATAGCAACCTGTCATGTTAATAACAAATATGATTCTGATACATTCATTAGTTATCCCGCAGAATTCCACTTTATCCCGCTTTTTCCCCCCCAATACATTCTGCTTCGCCCCCCAACAAAGACGACTGCAACAATCCACCAACCCATATTCTCGGCAATACTAAGGGAAGGAGATGCATATTCGCGGGACGGAGAATTTGTCAAACATTTTGTCGAGCCGTCAACGCGCTATCAGACCACTCGGATCACGGCCGTTCGTGTCTGTGCCCCAGCGCCAGCCTGCAGCTGCAGCGGTTGCAAGCTGATGATCGATGATCGCCGTATAAGGCGTGCGCATTGGCGAAACCAGTGCGAGAGTGATCCGAAATCCTTCCCGCCCGGCCCAGCGACCGGGCCCCCGCGGAACGCCCCGTGTGATCGGCAGTACAGATGCAGATTAATGGTCGAAGGTGCGCCACCAAACCCATCGACAAACAGACGCGGATCGACAGAAGTCAAGTATGATCGATCGATCGATGTCGATCGTCACACCGACGATCAACGACAACATTCATCGACAAATCTTTCTTCGCTCCACACACACATACACACACACCTTGTGCGGCGGAGTACTGAGTGTTGTGTACGTTCGCCAGATCACACACGATCATCTAGATCGCAGCACTAAGTGAGCACGATAATTGTCGCCGCAAAGCGAATCGCCAAGCGCAAACAACCTAATCGATTTACGGCATCCGAATGTTTGACCAACTCGGCGCTGACTCATCTGTGTCGCTCTCTTACTCGTCCGGGTCCCAAATCTAACCGAAACAAGCTCCAAATCCACTCCATCCCCATAGCCCCCAAAACCGATCGACATTCATGTCAAGTGCTCTCTCTCTCTCTCCCGTTCTCCTGCACTCCCTGCTGACCACTCGACTCTCCTAATCCCACTCAGTTGCCGGGCAGTGACACTTTCGCGGGAATCCTGCCCATATTGACAGGTCTTGGAAGCCGTGCGCCATCGTCGCAGTCATCATCGTCGCCATCGTCGCCGGTGGTCCGCCAGAAAAGTCCTCCAAAAGTCGCCACCTCCGCACACTCCACATAGCACGCGTGAAGAGCGGCCCAGTTTTTCGAGCGAGCAACCATCAGCCTCGTGTATTGTCACGATTCAAGTGTCCGGACACCTTTGACACACCGTCACCCGGTTACGCTGTCGCTGTCAACGCGGGAGGTCAATGTGTGAAATTTACATACCCATTGGGTCAAAATTAAACGACTCATTAAACTGCAGCCCTCCTTTACTTCGCCCTCCGCTTCCTGCCCTCCAGGTCTCTCCTGGACCTGGTTGTTCCTGGTCACGCTCCAGTCCTTCGTCTCGTGCTCCCATCCTCTGCGCACGCTCCCGCTAGCTACCAGAAGCTGAAGAGCGAACATAGCAAAGCGTTTCGCGCGTCCGTACGTCTTTTAATCTGTCCTGCAGCAATTGTCAGAAATAATTTCCCCTTAACCATAGCCTACGAAAGGGTGCAAAGCCGGGATCTCTACTGAAAAGAAAGCAACGAAACTAACGCGTCCGACCGAGGTCAGATCCTCCCCATCCAGCCAACCAAATATTCGCCCAATATTGGGACGATCGACGGAGGTCCCTTTCGTGAGCGTTTTAATTTGGTCGGCTGCCCTTTCCACACCTCTGCTGCTTGCCGCACCATCTCCCCCTTCTGCTAAGCAACGGCTTAACGGATTTGGCTCCTCCGACCAAGGGGTGTTTCGACCCCCGAAGGATATTCACTTCAGTGGTGGTATAATTTGCCTCTGCCGCGGCATTCTTTGTCGAGTTTGAGTAATTGGTTGCAATTATATTACACTTTTTGGTCGCTTTTTGCGGGACTTGCCGGTTGGATTTGCATGCCGCATGCCCCGGTGCGGACTTGTGACAAGGACTTCTCAACCAGTGCCAGATAGTTCCGCTCGGTGCACAGCGGTTCCTCAGCCGCCCAAACCGGCCGCCCAGCACGCAAAACTCGCGACGGCCGAAGCCACCTGCCTGTTGACGTTTCTGACCGGAGCCGTGCGCAAACGGCTATGTACTTACGCGTAAGTGACGCTCGCATGCGATGCCTTAATGCCACAAAACATGCAAAAGGGGTACATTTTATCAAACGTGTCGTACTGACGAGCCCCATCGGCCCCATCGGCTGGTGTCGGGGAGTTTGTTTCGCTCAGTTTATTTTTGTTTATTCCAATACCCCCCCGCACCATGCCCGACATAATTGGTAGTCGGTGTCTTATTATGGTAAATTTGAGCTCGCTTTTTCACACCACCAACACCACCGCGCGATCAATGTATGTGAAAAGTGAATATAATTTTAAATCCGTCCTGCTTCACGGTATTAACGTGCAGGCGTGGGCTCAGAAAACACTTCACTGCACAATATTCTCATTTGTAGAAAAAGGTGTTCTTTTGCTTGCGTTCCACAAGTCCTTGGAAAATCGAGTTGCAACATTGTAGAATGTAGCTTGCTGTTTAAACGTTCCACCCCTCCCCGATCACGCAATGATTTCAATGAAATACCTCAATTACAATGCTGCGCCGACCCTTAATAAAGATCTCATAATGTCAAGCTTTGTTAAACAATACTGACACTGAAAAATTAAATAATTGGCTGATTTATATTAAGCTGCACGTTCCAATAAATCAAGCGAACTCGATCGATTGCAAACTACATTTTTAACGAACCCCCCAAAAAAAAAAACACACACACACGAACACTCACCGTTTTCTTCCTTCTTACTGCTGATGAAGCTTGCTCGCGCTCAGGTGAGCTTCAACGGACGCGTTCCGGGTTCCTTTTCGGCATCGGCCAAGGACATGCTATCCTTGCGGCAGCACAACGTCTTCGAGCCTTGAACCTTAGCCGAGCGCAATCAATCTTTCACCGTTGTCATATTCTGAGAACTTTACTTTGCGCTAAATTTGTTGTCCGTTTTGCGCCCGTGTTTTTTTTTTTTTGTGTTTTCGCACCCCAACGAAACCACACCGATAACACACCTTACGGTCCGAGCGCTCGCAGCTTGTCGAGTTGGTCCCGCTTCTTCATAAATTACACAAATTACTTCACGCCGATCGTCAATCATTTATGTTGCTCTCGTAACGTATCTCTCGTTCCACCGGAGTGAAATACACCGAAAACGAAAAACTTCCTTAAAGCTTGAGCCCACATCCTTCCGCAGCACGGTTGAAATCGTGGCGGCACGAATTGAACTTCGCTTCCCCCCTTTCCAGCTTTCTAATTGAGACAACAGAGGGCAGGACGAAAGCGTCGGCTCGGCCCCGACGATCCTGTCCCGGCTGAAGAAGACATCATGTTTGAAAAATGAATTTATGGCTCACCTGATAACACTTCTCACGTCGTATATTCACACTTTCGACGGGCGAAAAATCCGTAACGAGATCCCCGGAACACCACCGTCGAATTTTCGCTCGCAGAAATGGCCCGCGCTGCACTGCAAATTGTTGGGCAATAAATCATCCTTCCTTTGGCGATGCCCTTTGATTATACATATCAATCGATGCGGACTGGGGAGTGAGATAGCTGGCGAAATAATTTCTGGTACAGTACCCGGCGTCAGACAGGGGAGGCTTTTCAGCCATCAAACAGCTCTTTGACATTTTGACTTGCCCTTTCGATCGGTGCAGGCAAACAAATCTCTTTCTCTGCTTGATGTTTTAAATGATTTCATCCGCCGTTCTACATTCTTGCTCTTCGTGCACGGCTTTGCTTCCTTTCTACTGTCTCCGTGATGACGTACAGCAAAGAGTAACATTCAATCTCAACCCATTCCAAACATATGCTCACCCTTACGTCAACGTTTCAAAGCAGAAAAAAGCAACACGACACACACACACACACACACTCAAACAAACTCATCCATCCCGCACAGAGTGGAGCGCAAATTACTCCGCCACACCAACGCACACGGCACGCCGAGGACCCAGCGCTTAGAGGTCGCCCCGATCATCTACACGCTAAGAATAGGGCGCGAACGCGAATAGAGGAGAGCAAAACGATCAGCCGTACAACAACAACCGTTAGTCGCTCGGACGCGCCAAGCGAGCCAGTCAGTCAGTCAGTCAGTCAGTAGAGCTCCGGCCGGTTCGGTTCGCTCAAACGGCGTGTGTGTGCCGGCCCGAGTGTGCTATTAGCATTTGTGCAGCGCTCCGTAGGTGTTTCGAGTGCCTGCTGTGTCCCTGTGCGCATCCCGTCCACCGTCCGCTAGATTCGTAACGCCGGGTTCTACACGCAGCCTCACTCCAGAATAGTTCGCGCGATCAGCCCAACCCGCGAGCTTTAGGTGCACTTTGGGGTTCCCTGCTTACGCGCCCGTTCAAGTCTTTCGTGTTTCGTGCGATCGCTTCGAAAAAAGCTCCCCGATCTCTACCCCGTTGCCGTTCGGTGCACTCACGAGAGGGTGGGTCGAAAAAGGGAAGGAGAGCGAGCGAGAGAGTGAGCAAAAGGTTCGGGAGTCTGTGAGTGGCGCGAGTGACTTGGTCGGAGATTTTGAGCCGTCCGTTTAACGGATTCGATGCCAGTGAGCAACCGAAGATCGTGTGCGGGAGAGTAGATCAGTCCGTGGACCAGTACGGCGAACACCTATAAGCCGGAGCCGGTTCCCCACCGCGACCGAGATCCGAGATTCGAGTGTGGCGAGAACGGCGGGCTGGCCGGCAGGGCAGGGCGGTCGATGGCTGGCGGTGCCGATGCACGCCGAAGAAGAAAGGAAAGGCTAGAAGAAAACGAACCCGATCAGGCGGCCACAACGAAGACGACGACAACGACCACGACGACGACGACGACGATGGCGATGGGGGCCTCCGCGAGCAACGGCTTCGGTTGTGATCTAAGAAATACTGTATTACTCGGTCAGTCGGTCTAGAGAGCGGTACCCATGTCGACATGACGGCGGTTCCTTTTGCCTAGTCGTACCCAGCTGCCTCGTGTGTACCGTGTTCGTTCGTACGGTGCGTGCCCGATCAGCCGATCTATCGTGTGTATGTTTGTGTGTGTATGTGTATGTGCGTGCTTAGAGCTTGTGGTGGTCGTTCTATGCGCGTGATTTGCACAGAAAAAAAAGAGAAAAACACAAGCCAAAAGTAAATCCCACTCGCCCGACGTGCTAATTCGAAAGCGATCTCGTTAGATGCTGGTGCTAATTCGGTGCCGCGCGCTGTGCAGTGTCAATGTACAAATAAGGAAGCCTGACCGATCTTTCACCCTCGCTCTCTCGGCATCGTCAGCTGCCGAAAAGCAGGAAAACAAAAGCGCTGCCAATAATCAGGACAACCACCTAGTGCTAGTGAAAATTCCTCCCAAACCAGAATAAGGGAAAGCGGAAGTGACCCACAGAGAACAAAAAAAAAGAGCATTCGGATACAAAATATGCCGTGTGCCGTGGCGTGTATGGCGTGAAGAAAGGTTGGCTGGCTGGCCCCGCATGCTCCCATGCTGAAAAGAGTGACATGGTGGAGCGTGCAAAAAAAAGTAAAGCGTGAATCAAACGACAAGCGCAAAAGGAAAATGAGAAAACACATCGCGAGCGAAGGAGCACGAGAGTGAAACAGCCAACAGGCGAATGATAGATCGCTCGATAGACAAAACCCCCCCACCACCCCGCTCGCTCAACTGCCAGCGGCCACGCGAAACCCTCGGAAGCGTCTCAGCCTATGAATTGATTATCCTGGGGCGTGACGAATGCGCCAGTGTGTGCTTTCACTCGAATATTTTGTGTACGCGTGTGAGCGATACAGTGTGTGCAAGTGTGCCCGTGTGTGCCCGTGTGTGTGTGTGTGTGGATTGCAATTTTTTCTTCTTCTTCTTCTACTTCTTCGTGCGCGCATCTAAGCTCTACTGGATGATGCGGTTTTAGTTCCCGTGGCGAGTGGCCTTTATTTATCTGTTGTTTGATTTAGTGACGATTTGCCCAATCTGCCACGCGCGTTACACCCTGCGGTTGCGCCGTTCGTACACGGGAGGTGCAAGGTTAAAAATGTTTGGCAAAGCCACGGTTTGCAAGGTGCAAAGGCGCATCCAATCACCAGCAGGGGAAGAAAGTGAAGTGAAATAAACACACATACACACAACCGTTTGCGTTGCTGTCATTTTCGCGGGAGAGGTTTGGTACAAACACGCTCGTTAGGTCGACGATTGTGATTATTAATTGGTGATATTTTGGAAACCTCCACACCTAGCGTTAAATAAGTGCGAAATTGAGAGAAGCTATTCACGAGCGCTTATGTGCAGTGACAATTGTTAATAGGACGTAATTTTCTTAACGATTTCGCCGCGTGGTTTCATTTGACTGCTTCGTGTAAGTATATGAGCTTTAAGTTTGTTAGTTTATTGGGCGATGGTTGTTGCATCTACTACTCACAGCTAATTTGATACATCTAGCCAATTTTTACTCTCAACCAATCCTTCCTATCGCACCCATACCAGTTGTACGACAATCTCCCAAAAAAAAAAACGTTCGCGAATAAAACGCTCCCTCGAGACAAAGCGGAAGCTGCTGGCCGCCTAAGGTCAATCGATGTGATCGCCCAATCGCCCGCGTGTCGATCTTGCGCGCGACAAAACAAAGAAAGTCGCGTTCGGAGCTTTATTTTCGATTAACCTCCGCGTTAACCTTTCGCAAAAGCCCATTTCGGACCGCGGAGCTGGCACCGAAAGCGACGTGACTTTCGTGGCGTAGTTAAAAGAAATTGAGCTCCCGATAGGAGGGGGCCGCTGCTCACAGACACAGCATGACAGCGTGACCCTTTGGCACTTCCCTCCTCCTTCGCCTCTTTCGACGAGCAGGCCAATTAACTGGTCCAGTTCGATCGCCCTCTAATGCGCTTCCGAGCAACGGCGTGTGATGGCTATGAAAATTCGATTGCCAAATTAAATGACTTTTCTAGCGGTATGTTGGTCGCACACACACACACCTAGTCTGGAGTCGGTCATTATCGGGACGCCTGGGCTGGGGTCTGATAGTGTTTTGTCGCGGATCTGCAACCAAGCCAATCCAATCTCTCAACCGATCCCCGGCCTGATGACGGTCAGCAACTTCGAATAATGGATGTTATTATTCCAATGATTGTGGTTATTATTGTTCCGTCCGCCCCGTACGCCTGCGCGCCTTCAAAAAGCCCAAATGTGTGAGTGTGTGTGTGTGCAGAACCACAGGTGCAGACGGGTGACAAGCGGGGAGGGGGGAACAAGCGCAGGAGTTCCAATAAGATTAGGCTTTGCCAATAGTTATCCAAAGTGGCTGCTAGGTGACTTTCTTTCAGCTTTCTTTCCATTCCACCTCGCTCACGGTCGGCGTATGCGTGTGTTGTGACCCCTTCCGAGTGAGCCGTGTATGACTTGAGCTTTTTTTGGTTTTGTTTCGAGATCACACGTCCGCTGGCCCTTTATTTCTGCCCCTTCTCCACAGCTTGGTCACTTGCCGGTCACTTATTTTAGATTATGTTTAATTTCAACAAGAAACCATAAATCGTTCGGTGGGCCGTTCGTTCAAACATGACACGCTGAAAATTGGAGAGCTTTGGGGTCAGCTATTCAGCAGAGCCGAGGGTACGAGATTATTAACAAGAACCTCGTAAAATCGCGCCACGTATATTACAAAGCAGTCCAAGTCTCTAGCGAAGGATGAATGTTAATTTTTGTTGATCTTAAGCTGCAATTAATTCTCCTTTGCCACTCTGGCTCAGTAATTCTATAAAATAATCAAAAAGTATATCCTCACGCAATACTTTTGTTTCCTGCCGATCCTGTACGATCGGCAAAAATGTCGCTGAAAAGTCAAGGATTTACGCACACACACAGCCTTCAAGGCGAACAACCAAGTACGTGGTAATGGCCACCTTTAGTGGAGGAGCTGTGATGTGTTTTTCCTGCCCTACTCACTTGCCCACGGGAAGCGTCAAAGGTTCTGGACGGTACAGCAGGAGAGGGACGGGTGCACGATGTCAATCTTAACCTATTTCTTCGTTAAGCACAAGGCCACGCGGAAAGATCGTGCTAAAAGATCGACCACTCCACACACACACACACACACACACAGCGAGACAGAACGGACGCCGCAGCAAGAACGCCAAAACGAAGACGCAAAAGCGGAACTAGTTCAACTAGTTCTCGACTGATCTTGATGCGGTTTGTTGCTCGTGGTGTGGTAGTAGCATGTCGCGTTGTACCCGCGTACTTGTACACTTACAGTGCAAGCTTATTTTTCCAACCCGGGCGACCGAGAGGCGTACTCACCTATCGATTAATTTCACTGTCTGTCGGACGTCTTTCGCGAACGGAACAGGGGGAAGACCTTGAGTTCACGCGCGTCGGTCTGGTCGGTCGGTCGGTCAGTCCGGCACATCCAATGCGACTCCCTCCCGGTAGCTTAATCTCGCCTGCGCTTGGTTCAAGGCCATAAACAACAACTTTATAACCCATTCACCGGATTAGGATGGTTCGGCGGAGGTACTTTGCAGTCTCTCTCCCTGTTCCGGTTGCGGGCATTCTGCAAACTTTTGAAACCGTTTCCCCGCCGGTTTCTGGGAGTATGCCTTTTTGCCGGATCTCGCACTCGCAGCCATTTTCTGATAATGTGTAAGCGCACGAGATAAAGGGAAGCTTTTTTCCGGACGCTGCACGGTTTAAACAGACCATAATTCCCTTCCCGAGCCCGACCCACTATCGGGAATGAGCTTGTGCCGGTTTTTATTATTGGACATTGAACATCGCGTAGCCACCCGTAAGCCACCGTCGTCGAGCTAATTCTTTCCCACAGACACGGGGCACGGAGTTGATAGCGATTGGTGCGTCGTACCCAACACCACCACCGCCAATAAAGCGTTTCTTTATTTTGTAATAAAATTTTCCACTTCCCGGGTTACCCGACACCGGCTGACCTAGTTTCCTTCCAGCCACCTCGAGTGGGTTTTTCGCCTCTTTTCAACCAATTTTGCGGCTCCACCAGCGGAAGAATGTAAGTGTTTGCGATGCGTTCACGTTCCGTTTATCCGCACCCGCTCCCGTGCTCTCTCTCTCTCTCTCTCTCTCTCTCTCTCTCTCTCTCTCTCTCTCCGACTAAGTATTCGTGTTGATTTTGTGCCCATGATTACATTGCGACCGAAAGACTTCTTCTACCAAGCGACGAACCGGCCGACGAAGCGTTTTTGCATTATGACGCTAGATCGTGCATTTGGTGGAATTGTTTTGCCCCCCCCACCCTGCCCACCCCCCCTCTATTTCTCTTCTCTTTCTTTCTAACGCTCCCTTTTGTTGATGGAACTGTTTCTTTTCAACGCAAACGTGTACACGTTTTAACGACAACAGCAGCAACAAAAACTCATCCGGAAAATGTAGGTGGAACTTTGAGAACAAAACAACAAAAAACGCCCAAGAAACCCCTTCCCCCCTCTATATGGGAGGACGGAGCATGCGGCACATTCGTCGACGATGATGAAGGATGAAAACTATGAAAAGCGGCATCTAAACTCAATCCCATCCTCCCTGCCGTCCGCATGCATTTCTCTCAGCTGTTCTCCTTCTCGACATTTTCCCTTACAAACCGGCCATCCCTATCCCGCTGTTGCCCCGCTCCAGAGTGCCTTTTCTGAAGCAGTGCGCGCTCGTCATACATTCAGCCTATTATCTTCGGCATTTTGAGCGACATAGATCGATGACGGAGCGATACTCGCTGCCTGCCAGCCAGCGCAGCCTTTTGAACGTGAAATTTAAGCCACGAATTCTTCATCTTCCCCTCGAGCGCTCGCGTAGTAGCCCGCTCGCCCTCGTTCCCGGGCGACACCCGAGTGTGGTCGTGTTCTTCGATCAATGTTCATTCGTTCCCCTGCGCGCTTCCCTACCCTTTGGCAGGGGCCCTTTACAGGGAAGTGGTGCTGTTTATGATCTCAACACCGCTTAATTTCACCCAAATGAGCACCCTAGAGGCTCGGCACTATCGTTCGGCCATCCCGTTCCATTGAGGCTTTCGGACTTCCCGCACTCTTTTGTTTCTCACTTCTCACTTCCTCCTCATCAGCGCACACACACAGACACTCTTCACCTTAGCTCCAAAGCTTATCACGCGGACTTGATCTATTTCCTTCGCTGGCTGCTTCCATTCGTGAGACAACCCCTCAGCTGGAGTATCGTTGGCCTGCATGCCATTGCTCGTTTCACATCTCCTTCTCCTTCTCCCGTTCTTGGGAGCAGACCCTTCCACCCACCCACATAGGTGGTGGTGGTGGTGGTGGTGGAGGAGGAGGTTGGTAGTCAGATAGCAGCAGCAGCCAAGTACAAGCTCCGGCAGCAACAAGCACCGCAGTTGGCATGCAATTAAACTCGTGCACAGACGCTCGAGTGTGCCTCATTCCAATCCTCATTTCCATTTTCATGGTTTTAGATCATCGAAAGCACCCTAACATAAAAACGGCCTCCCTCCTCCTCCTCCTCCTCCTCCCATGCCAGGGTGAACAGAGGACAGCAGCAAAGTGGCCATCGAGAAGGCGGCAGGGTGGCGTAAACGAGACAGCCACAACCGCACCAGCCAGCGTGAGGAACGATCAACGGGGAAGATGAAATTTACCTTGTCACGCTGGCCGACCGGTGTCTCTCCCCCCAAATGGATGTGTGCATGTGGCTTCAAAAAACTCGGTCGGAAGCTTGGGCTGGAAAAGGCACTCCACCCATCCACTCTTCTTTCCCTTGCGCACGTTGCACATTTCCCGCCCAACAGAGGAAGGCAACTCTCACGTACTCTTCGAGCAAATGGCAACGCCAAAGTGCGTCGCCAAAATGACGCCCTGCTATGGCGTCAGGCACGCACACACGCACCCATTTCAGGTCACACGCGCAGATTATTTGAAACTAATTAAGATTCTCGACGAAAGCATACACAAAAAAAAAACAACGACCGTTCCCTGGCCCATGTACAGGTGAGGTCCGGCAGTGGAGTAGTCAAACAAAAAAAAAACGAGCCAACGATCGTCCCGGAATGGGAGCAAAGCAAAACAAGACATGAAACACGAGCAGCCTCCCTGGTGTCCCTTGTCGACATGACGGTTCAGAATGCCCGGGATTCGGGTGGTGGAGTCGGGGAGGTAGGTTGGAGTTCGCACATAAACCTACCAACCAACAAAAAAAACGCACTATTCCTAAACCACACGATACGAAACACCATCTCATTTCGAGAGTTCTCTCTAACCTCAAGTTGGGGTGCACAAAAAAAGCGCATAGTGCAGAGACAAAAACAACGGGGTCCGCACCACCACCACCACCCCAAGCCGGGAGGACCCTAATAGGAGGAGGAATTTGCAAGCTGCAACAACCACACAACGGCCACCAAAAAAACGACTCCAACCGAGATTAAGCTTCATGCGACAACAGCGCGACACGCGTGTTAAACCCGTAGCCGTAAACAGACAGAACGGAGATCGCCACGGATTGGCATTTGAACCAGAAAAACCTTGACCGGACGTGGGTTAGGTTTTGGGCCGCGGTCGAGGGTGGGGTTAAGCCTCACCTCCTCTTAACACGCACTCCTTTACGCTGCCAACAACAACAACAGAAAAAGCCTCACCAGGGTGCGTCAAGGTTGACTTTATTGAAGGCGCCCCCCCCCCAAACAACAGCGAATACAGCAACATCAACACTCTAAAGCTGCCACCCCACGAGTGGATGTTTTCGTTTCGTTTCGATCCATTTGATTGCAAGTTTAAAATTTTAAACTCTGTTTTATTTGCTGTTGCGTCGCGATTTCTTCTACTTCTAGGGTGTTTTTTCGCATGTTTTTCGTACACCACAACCCCCCCCCCCCCCCCCCCTTGAGAGACTATTATAGTTTGGCTCGATCGGTTGGTTTGCTTTTAGTGCTTTCATCCGGTCGGGGTCCGGGGTGGCGGTGTGTGTAATTATTAGTAACCGGCGAAGGAGGAAGGAAACACACAACGCCTCCGGTATCGGCACGCACACGCGGATGTCCTTGTGGGGCTGTTTTATTGCACCTTTTGTGCGTGTGTGTGTGTGATTGTGGAGGTTTCAGTGCCAGCGTCCAAATTGTCAGCCCCAAAAAAGCATCGTCCCTCTCCGCTTGCTTCCGACGCGACAAATAGTGAAAGCCACCGTTGGCTCAAAGGCTGGGCCAAAGTCGCCCGTAATGAAACCAACCACAACTACCCGCAGCAAACGGAAACTACCCCACATACATGCCTTCGAGAAAGAGGATCACTCGAGCGGCCGCGCGGAAAAGGAAAGCGGCTAGAGCAGGAGCGAGAAAAAAAACAGAGGGAGACTGTGTGACGATCGCGAAGCAAACAACAACACGATCATTCGCACAGTGCCAAACACACACAGCAGCAGCAGCAGTGCCCGATCCCGTTAGACACATGGCGCATAGTTTGCATCATTCATTGCACCCTTTACCCCCTCTTGCTCCTCCCCCCCCCCCTCCACCTCCCATTTGCCCCGACCCTCGAGCTGCCAACGATGAAAGCGAAAATATAATAGAACGCGCTTTGCGCACACGCTCTTCACTAACCGGTTGCCACCCCGGTTGCCAGCGTGTATGCGGCAAAGAAAATGCGGCTTGACAAGAAAATCCGCTTTATCCGCGACACACACACGCCCGCGTTTCACCAGATCGGCCTCTCACGGCGCTCCTATCGGAAAACATCCCCAAACATCTTCTCTTGCGCTTCGCGTCTGTCCAGTTTCGTACTCGAAAGATGACCTTTGACCTCGTTCAAATAATGATGCGACGCTAGAGGGATGGAAAATGGAGAAATTGGGAAAATCTTTAACCCACTTACTGAGCGACACGCACACGCATTTAACCGAATTGGAATGTTGCATTCGGCAGTGCGTTGCAGTTGTATTCCTTTTCTTTTCCTAAATGCTTCTTCCAATAGTTTACACTTGCTTCTATCCGCCTTAAAACATCGCTGTTTTTATTCCCCATTAAGCACACTAATAATGCACACACACACACACACAGTGCCTAAATGTTCGATAACAAACATGTAATTAAATGAGTATAAATGGCCGTTCTCTATTGGTGTGCGCCGGGCTGCATGCATCAACACGAACAGTTTTGCCACAAATGGACCTTCAAAACAGTGCCGTTTTTCGGTAATTCGATGCATTCCATTCCGCTCGAAGGATGATGACAGGGGCGCCATGCCAAGCTGCTGGTTTTGCCCGCCCCAGGGGGAGCTGTTTCACTCCACTAATTCGACGCCATCTAGCCATTATGATTATGCCGCAAGGCTAGGAAAAGGCTTTTCCACCAGCCCCGATGAATGTATGCTTACACTGCTGCACACGGGGCGGGGAGTTAATTAATATTCATACATTACGTTGAAACTAACGCCCGTTAGCGCCTTCGAAAGGGTGTTTTGTTTATGCGTTTGCGTTTGCTCTGTTTCACCAAAAAGCTCAACAAAACATCAACAACAAAAAATAACAAAATGAAGCTATCGAAACCACAATCTAAATTATTAGATTGCAACTCGTTCACTTTGCAACAAAAAAACGCAAAAGGCAAAGCATATTCCATTGATGTAAGTGATTTTTTCGAATTAATTTGTTTAAAATTCCAAAAACTGCCAATTTGCCAATTTCTCGTGACACACTTCCCGCTGTCGCCGGCTAATGGCGGGCGATTCTTTATTTAATTGAATCATCCCAATTTTGATCGTTGGTAGTAAACATATTCTTCACACTCGCGGCCAAAGATGCAGATTCCATTTTAAAAAGCTCTCAATTTGTGTCACTTTGCCCAAAATGTACGGTTCCATTATTTCGCGCCAAATCCGATACCACTCAACGCGCACGAAAATGTAAAACACGATGCCAAAATGGAGAGTTAATTTACAGTCTCTCGCACCCCGCCACCCGCCACGTAATCATAAGCCTAATTTTCCGAACCGATTAGCATCTTCCCTCCACTTAAAGAGGCGAAAAAAGCAAGATAGCTTCCCTCCGATAAAGACTGCCAGAAATTTTGCAACGAAACGAGCAGGCACACACACACACACACACACCGACGCCGCCCTGCTGTCACCTCGCCAGGGATAAGGTGAAATAAAATCCCGGACACAATTATGTAGATGGAAAGAAAATTTTCATATAATTGTCGTGAGAGTGAGCAAGCAATCGCTGCGCCACTGCGCAAAAGTCACCATCAAAAGCTGTCGGGCGCACGATGTGACGATGACAACGACCCCCCCGCTGGACCACCTCTCCCCAACGATGAGAAAGCTTTCTCGGAGCATCGTTTTATTGTGCACTTGTTGGGTCGTGTTTTTTTTTCGTCACCATTTCGTGTCCCTCAAGATGATTGGCTCGGCTGCACCAAAAAGCAACGGCTGTGAAGACGCGCTTCAATTTTACATAAACATTAAAGCAATTGTCGCGCACCGGTGAGGCTTTCCAGAATTGCGCGCGCTGCACTAAATTAACTGTGTGCCCAAAATCAACGAAACATCAACCCCACACCACATTCCCTTCCCTTTTGGGGCGCAAAAGGGGTTTGATTGTTTTGCGTCCGGGGCGGCCTTAGTTTCATTAAAGCGAGATTTGCGTGGATAATCTCCCGTATCCAGGCGCGTTAATTTCTGCCCTGCCCTACACCGCTCAACAGCCCCAAATCCTTATTCCTGTTGCTGTTGGGCAAGCTTTGTGGCGGGGCGCAGTGTGTGTGTTTATCATCGCTGCACTCTTGCCCTTATCGTGCAGTGCACTCAGGCTCGGGTGGCACACACACTTTACGCTTCTTGGCAAACGGCGCAACACACCTCCCACTTGCCGCAAAGATTGTCTGATGCGAGCAAACAAAAAAAAACCCAACCGAAAAATGTACATTTCATCGGTCTGCACTGATCCGTTCATTTTCCAACAAACACACACGCACGCACGCACGTACACACAGCACCGCACGAAATCAGTCGCCCGACGCCCCGAATTTTAAGCCGAGCCCCGTTTGACAGTAATGACCAGTAAACATTACCTTTTTATTCTCGCCCGTCAAAATTAATCTCTGCATCTTCCCCTGCACGAGTGGTGGGAGGGGGGGGGGCGGAGAGGGAAGGGAGAGACAGCAAAGATTGCACACGACTGCATTTCGGGCGACCACAGATGCAACCTCCTCGCCGGGCCCGATCCCAATCGAGTCATCAATGTGCGATCGTCAAATTCATTAAGCTCGCTCACTCGCCAACACTCCCGTGCGCGAACTATTCCGCGGGGATTCGCGTATAAAGCGCAGCTGGCAGGCAGGCAAGAACACAACAATCTCTCCCCGTGAACCCCCAATCGAAATGGGGATGTCATTCAAAGCTTAACGAAGTGACAAGATCAGTGGCCGTGTTGATGGCACAAGCGAGGCGAGCTTTGAGGCACCCAACAATGACCTGCTGCGGGTGGTGGTGATGGTTGGGGGGGATCCATTGGGATGGGACCGATCGATCGATGTGGGCAATCAGCAAAAGTTCAACTAACCCATTCGAGGAGGGGTGTGCTTTCAACGCGCTTGGGCAACATATTTGCACCGATTGCAGCGCTTTTTCGGAGGGGGGCCATGGACGATAAGCGACGAAAGTAACCGGAAGGGATTGAGGTTGTTGCACCAGCACATGCTGGAGTTTGTATTTGTGTTCGAGTGTTTTAAGCTTAAGTAGGTAGGGCAGCATGTGGTGGTGGATTAATTTAATATAATTTAATTAGAGCTACAGAGCCACGGTGCTTGTTGAGTGTACAAGCATTCCTTTTTTTGTGTTAAGCTCCCCCCGTCCCAACTGTCATTCTTGTTGCTTTCTCCATTTTCACATCTACACATGTTTTGTGATTGAACGTACAAATGGAGCACGAATGTTTTATTATTTCTTCTTGTGAATGTCATCAACATCACCAACATCAGCATCAAGATGTCAACTTCAAACTTTTCAAACACACACCCAAACCCGTCCCAACCCGTCGATGATAATTCCCCGCCATTTGAATGTCACGTTAGAGAAGACATTTACAACCGCAGGGCCCGGCTACCTTATGCTACCGTAATTACTTGTGTCGCTCTTCGCTGCGCAACCCACTCTACCGGAGACCTTTGCGAAGACCGAAGACGGCAGTCAATCGGGCGGTTAGCTTCAATGAAAGTAATCATTGTTTTACGATCAATAATTGCTCCTCGCAGCATGGGGCCAAGCAATGGGCATCTTCCTCGTGCGCAAGAGCGGTGGGGTCACTCGAAGAAAGCTGCTAGCGACACTCACAAACAAAAAACAAATGTAAATACTAATAAACAATCATAAACACCGTCAAGTGGACGGCTAGATGACATCTAACAAATGATGTGTAAATTATCGTCGTATAAAACATTTATTACGCCAACTAACGACATCTCTCGACGGACGCCAGAGACACATGGTCGTTTTGATGTGCTTGAGTGCCGTTAAACTCCGCTCCCCCCAGTGCCCCAAGTGTCTTCCCGTACTAATCTTCTCCCGTTGTGTCTGTTTGTTTCCCTCTTTTTCCATCGTTCAGCACCCGGACCCGCAGCCACAACATGCTAACGGATCCCAAATTGAGGTCCAGCCTCGGCCTGATGGGCAACGATGAAAATGCCATCAAGCAAGAACTGATCGACCCACTGGAGACGACCGGCAATGGCAACCATCACCACAACCACCACCATCATCACCACCACCACCACTCTCACCATCATCCGACGTTGGACGAGCGGCTGCGACTTGACGCGAAAGCTCTTCCACACACCGGCGAGCTGCCCGGTGAGCCACTGAACGGGCTCGCTGGTCCGGCAAGCTGTCCCCGCACTGGGGCGCTCCTGTACGCCACCCAACCAACGCCCGTGCAGAACAAACAACCCCTGCAAGGATTCGATCAGGTAGGTTTGCCGGTGGAAGCAAGATTGTACAAGATACTTAAAAATTAGATTCCTACACCCGACTTCACACCTTTGGGGCAGTCGCAAGCTTCCTGCAGCTCGTTGCGTGCCAGTCGCACACTAACTGCGGCTGACATATGGCAGTTGCGCGTGGGCCGATCGCCAGATTGCCACCGAAGGAGCTGCGGTCTTCCCGGGGCCACAGAGGGCCATAAAGCAGCCATGATTTATCGACACTTCTGGCCGGTGATGGCCGTTTATGGTGCAAACGGCAGCGTGAAGTTATGGTGTGGAACAGTCTTAATGTATCTGTACCGGTACTTCTCGGCAGATCTCTAATCGACCGCACTCTTCTCGCTCTCTCGTTTGCAGATCTGGGGTCCATCGCGTTCGGATATGAACCAGCGGCTACACACGTCCGTCGGTGGGATGAGCCATTATTGGCCACCGTACGACGGTCAGCCCAACGCCTGCCCAACGCCGACGACACCGGGCGATCCGCCGCCAGATGGAGCCGGCGCGGACGGGCAGATTTACACGCTCACCGTGCTGCACGAATCGCCCGAGCATGGGATCGTCTGGTCCGACTCGAACGCACTCGAATCGCCGGTCCCACTCGCGCCGGACATCACCGAGCCGAACGCATCGTACGAACCGACCGTCGATTGCTTCCACTTTGACAGCGCCAACTACGATCTGGCCGACTATTACGCCGCCAAGCCTGCAGTACAACCGCACCATCAACAGCAGCAACCGTCGCAGCAGCAGACCAACGTGCCATTGATGGGTTCCTCGTCGTCCTCCTCCACGGCCACGGCCATCAGCCTGCACAGCACGGTGGAAGGGCTGCTGAACGAGATTCAACTTTCCAGCTTCGGCGATCGCAACTCCATAGTGACCGGTACGGCCGAAATGGCGCTCCAAACGTCCGGCCACAGCCTGTACAACGAGCCGTCGTCCTACCTGTACGATGCGTTCTCCGTAACCGATAGTTCCTCCGCGACGCATCATCATCCGGCCCTGTTGCCATCGCTTGCCGAGTCGTCCAACGCGATGACGCCGCCAACGCCCACCGGCGACGGCAAGCTGGACACGAACAACAACAACAGCAGCGGCGGCGGCAGCTGTCCCCTCGCCGAACTGAACCCGCTGCCATCGAACCAGAGCAGTAGCTCGAGCTCCAGCTCCAGCAGCAGCAGCTCGAGCAGTGACTCAACGGCAACCGGTGGTGGTGGTGGTGGCGGGGGTGGCGGCGGCAGCGGTGGTGGAGGACAAAAGCGTGGACGCTCGCTGCACTACTGCTCGATCTGCTCGAAAGCGTTCAAGGACAAATACTCGGTCAATGTGCACGTGCGGGTGCACACGGGCGAAAAGCCGTTCTCGTGCTATCTCTGCGGCAAAAGCTTCCGGCAGAAGGCGCACCTCGAGAAGCACTACCAGACGCACCTGCACCAGAAGAACCTGACCAAGCGACCAAAACCGCTCAAGGTGAAACAGGAACCACAGCAACAGCAGCAGCAACAGCAGCAACCGATCCATCCGCCGCAACAACCGCAACTGCAACAGCATCAGCTGTTGGAGCAGCATCTTCATCAGGATCCAGATCCGGGGTTGCTACTAGCTACGGGGAAGTTGATAGGGAATTGTTGATATGTAACCGTCTTAAGACAGGGCCTCTAGGCCAATTGTTAAGGAATGTAGATGCGATGTAAAAAGATAGCTTAAGTCAATCACCACACGCATCCCCTCCCCCTACCCGAGGTGTGCTGCTGGTCGATGTGTACAGGAGGTAGAAGCGCACAGGAGATAGGAGTACCGACGGAGCGAAAAGCGACTACGGCAGGCGACGAACCTATACGTAAATGTTTTCATTATTATTTATTGCCACGAACATTGAAACGATTCCGCAACCGAACGTATTTGTTTGTTTTCAATTCATTGTCTTCCACTCTCTCTTTCTTTCTCTCTCTTTCTTTATCTCTCTCTCTCGCATACACACCTGTCGTTTACAACCGAACCGACAGTCCTTGAGGCGGGCAAACTCTTAACGGACACGCATTATCACTCAATTTCGCAATTGGTTCTACAAATGCAAATTTCCATCTCGCATCCCCCGCAGCGGTCTGCATTCTGCGCCCATTTGATTGAGGCAGCACGGATTCAGTGCGAACCCCATGTTCGTGCCCGCTCTGCACGCGCTTCTGTCTGTCTGTGTGTGTGTGTTTGTGTGTGTGCGTTTATACGGATATGTATTGTATTTATGTAGTTATCTATAATTGATGGTGCAGATGATTACAGAGATTCGCATTCGATTGGAATTGGCTACCGCTACCGATCTCTGTTGCAAGCGATCATTAAGCATCGCGGGCACTCCAATTGTATTCGTCTGGCGTTTCGACGTTTCTGTAGCCGCGTAGCCAGGCCTGCATCGGTCCCAACCCCCCCCCCCCCCTCCCGCTACATTGTCTAGATTTGTTTGCGCCGGAAGAAATGACATGCCACGCCGTCGGGGGGCCACCGCTCGCGGGCTGCTAATGGGCAGGTCCTGGGTCCGCGCTTCGTGCACGCTGCCGTCCCGCTGGCAAGGATCTTCCACGATCTTCGCTTCCGCTTAATTATGCACTCTTTGACCTCCGTATAATTGCCCACTGGGTTCCCAATTCCCCTTTGTTTCTAAATAAAAGCGACTGCCCGTCTTCTTCTTCTTCTTCCCCGTCTTCTTGCGGAGTCATTTTCACTTGGGCACTTCAGGACTCGATCGACATTGTAGCGGTGCTTTTGGGCAGAATTGCACTGCTGAAAACACGTTTATTGTCTCACACAATCATACAAATGATATTTAATCACGCCGGCGGCTGATCGATTTGACCCGAAGGTGCGTTCGCGGTTACAGCTCGGTTGATGAGCGCGATCGCCGTCGGTCAAACACGGGAAACAGAAACTGGGGATTGATTCGTTCGCTCTCCAGCGCCACATGGGACAGTCGCAGCTCGGGTCCTACCAAAGGATCACAGGACCGACCTGCAAGATGAATCATTGGCTCATAAATCCTTTTTCCGCCTTCACGCACTCCCGCTAATCTCACCTCTAAGTGGAAGCTTGAAGCACTCCTTCAGCTGCTTGGCCGAACAGCGCGGCGTCTCGAGCGCAACCATCTCGTTGAACTTGGAAAAATCAATTTCATAGCTCTCAATGTCCGCATTGTACACCAGCACCTGCTCGAACCGATGGCCCCACAGGATTTCCGTGTTGACGTAGCTCGTCCTTGCCTGCGTCGTTTGTCCCGTCGACTCGACCGTACCCTCGAGCACGACCACTATCTCGAACCGCTCGAGCAGCACATCCTCGGCAGAATAGCCGTACAGCGGTGACCTCTCGTCGATCCGGTGCACCACGATCTGCGGCCAGAGGAAAAACACATCCGACGAGCAGTCGTCCGACGTCAGCGCCAGCTCGGTCCGGTACTGGGGCATCACTTCCCGCTCGCCCGTCACCTTCGCCCGTATCAGCTGGGCCCGCACGTTCGCTCCGATGATGTGGCTCTTGCGCATGTCACCGATGCGAAACATCAGGCACAGCTCACCGTCCCGCTGCGAAATGACGGCCTGCTTCGAGAAGAGCAGCGTCTGGGCGCGTCCCTTCGAGCGCGTCATCTTGGCAAAGACGATGCCCGCCAGGAAGGCTTGCACCATCACACCGTGCACGGACTGGAGCGTCATCACGAACACCGCCTCCGGACACTCCTCCTCCATGGCGCGCGATCCGTACCCGATCGTGTGCTGCGTTTCGAGCGAAAACAGAAAGCACGACGTGAACGAGTAGATGTTCGAAATGCACGGCGTCCAGTTGTTGTCTCCTGTCAGTGGAGGACACATCATTAGAATGATTTGGGGGGGGCAGAACAGACTTTGAGCTTACCCTGCAACGGTGGCAAGTGATTCTCGTCCAGATCGCCGTGTGTGTATGAGATCAACCAGTACAGCCCGCCGAACAGGACCCACGAGCTGACGAACCCGAGCGCAAACACCAACAAAGTCCAGCGCCACTGTGCATCGACCAGTGTGGTGAAGATGTCTGCAAACAATCATCAAATCAGACTCAAATCATGTTCAAACTCTCGTGCTACATTGTCTTACCTTGCAGAAAGCGTAATCGTTGGTGCGGGACCTTCGTAGCACTCACGTTACAGTATCCGTTTTTAAAGACTGCTCGCTTGCGGGGTTTCTTGTACCCTGGTCGGTAGTGTGGTGGTCTGCGAAATGAAATCAAAAACCAATAAAACACTCCATCCCGCTCTAGAGCGAGCATGCTAACCTTCTTCCCGAAGATCGCATCGAGTCGAACCGAAACGGAGATCTGGGCGAACTGCTCGAATCCGGCGTTAAGATAGATGGACTATACTTGTCATTTAACGGTCTTGAAGAACGATCCTCCAGCGTAAGCAACACACCTGACTCGACATCTTCCGGCAGTTTCAGCTTGCCAAGATCACGCATAATTCACGACCGCTTTCTAACAGAATACAAACGCGACTAGCCTCCAGGGCACTCTAAATCTTACCGAAGACGCTCTACTCTACCGTCAGAGAACCACGTGCATTGGATTAGCGTTGTTTGGGGAAGCATCATCTTCTCAAGGTGGACGATAACGGGGCGCGATGTGATGATCACGCCCAAATGCGAGCCCCTCATCTAGCTCTTCCAGCAACTTATCAATCACCGTAGCTCCACTGATAAGCACACAGAACACATCGAGTGGAATAAATATTTATCTTTACTTTCCTCGCCGGTTCGGTCGGATTGCATCTGAGTCGTGTGATCAAATGTGAGGGTCCCTTGCAGTGATAAATAAAAGAGTAATTTTATTTCATCTCCCATTGCAAGCTGGAATTCGTACACTAAAGCTAACTGGTTCAACCGGCTGCTACTACTACACACTTAAACGTAAGTACACTGCAAAACCGCCACACTCCAGCCGGCAAAGAGCCACATCGAACCTAAAACCAGATCTTTGTAACGCACGAACACCTCCAGCACTTATGCTCCACCTCCACCACCAGCTGTGGACCGTTCGTTGATATTCTGCACCGTCACACTGTTCACGATCGGATCATCGTCCGACACTCGCCGTGGACTGCCGGCACCGTCCTCCTTGGACGTTATCTTTAGCCGCGGATTCGGAGGACGATCGAACAAGTTCCACAGATTGTTCTGCAGCGCGACGTACGATTTCCTTCGCCGCGGAACGCCCTGTATCGTGAGGTAGCGCGTGGGATAGAGATGGTCTGTGCCACCGCCGACGCCCGCTTCATCCGCGAGATGGTACTGGCTGAGCGTGTTCACTATCGTGCTGTAGTGATCCTTCCAGCGGCGCTCGAGCTGCGTCTTCGTGGACATATTATCGCCAACATCTGCACGGAAAAGTGAACGCATTAGGTCGCGCTTCGGTGCTACGGCGATGATCGTACGGTTGCCTTCTGTTGCTGAGTGTATTCAACTTCGACGCTTCAACTGCTGGAATGGAATGGCCGGGCTGCTTCGTATGTACATTGGACGGATGTGATAGATGTGGGGACGGACACACGGACATAAACTCCTACGAGAGGATAACTACGATACTATGGCGATGAGAGTAATTGGTGAGTGGGTGTTGGTGTGTGTTTATGTGTGGTCTTCTCCACAACAATGCGCCTGTGTTCCCGCTGATCATGAGCAGATATGTACAGCTTACAGCGAAACGCAATCTGTAATCGCGCTATCCTTACCAGTCGGTGGGCGATAGTCGTCCTGCGCTCGATAAAACTCGGCCAGCTCCCGGGCCGAACAGAGCGGTGTGTCGACCTGCAGCGTCGAGTCAAACTTGCTGTAGTTGATTTCATATCCCTGCTGTTCTCTGTTGTAGCACACCACCGGCTCGAACCGATGGCCCCACAGAATTTCCGTGTTGACGTAGCTCGACCGCGCCTGGGTCGATTGGCCCGTCGACTCCACCGTACCCTCCAGAATGACGACGACCTCGAACCGCTCGCGCAGCATATCCGACGCGGACATGTTGTACAGTGCCGAGTTCTTATCGATCCGATGCACCACAATCTGGGGCCAGATGAAGAACAGCTCGGACGAGCTGCCGTCCGAGCCCACGTCCAGCTCGTGCTGATACTGGGCCATCGTTTCTCCCTCGCGCGTCGTCTTCGTTCTTATCAGCTGCGCTCGCACGGACGCACCGATAATGTGACTCTTGCGCATATCCCCCACGCGGAACATCAGGCACAGCTCACCATCGCGCTGGCAGACGACGGCATTTTTCGAAAACAGCAGCGTCTGGCTGCGCTGCTTCGGACGCGTCATCTTCGCGAACACTATGCCAACCATGAACGCCTGTATCATCAGTCCGTAGATCGACTGGAAGCACATTACGAAGATGGCTTCGGGGCACTCCTCCGTCGTGGTGCGCACACCGTACCCGATCGTGTGCTGCGTTTCGATCGAAAACAGGAACGCCGACGTGAACGAGTAGATGTTGTACACGCACGGGATCCATCCGATTTCAGCTAAGAAAAGGGAGAAAACACACACCGATAAAGCACGTGCCGGTTCGATAACGGACCATATTGCTGCCGTCCGCCAATCGTAGCCGCTACTTACACTGGTTATCGGGCAGATGTAACTCCTCAAGGTCACCGTGCGTGTACGAAATCAGCCACCAGATGACGGCGAAGAACAGCCACGACCCGACAAAGCTGAACGCAAACACCAGCAACGTCCAACGCCACTGCGCATCGACCAGCGTGGTGAAGATGTCTGCAAAAGATCAACACCCGTATTACTTCTCGCCTACTATGAACTGTTGTCAAACCCGGGCCTTACCCTGCAAAAAGCGCAAATGTTGCCGAGGTGGTCGCGATAGCACCACATTGCAGTCTCCGTTCTTCAAGATGGCGCGCTTGCGATACTTTCGATTCACTCCCGGGCGAAGTACACGGTTTCTGAAACGAAGCATTCAAATAGTTACACGTGTTTTCAGGTTTATTTGATTGCGCTCTGTGAAGATGTACGTGCTAGAGTCTCTCCTTGCATCGATCGGTATGGTTTCGGACGCAGGCCCCATGCCGGAACCAGTATGTCTTAGACGGTCCGGCGCTTCTTCTTTCAAACGCAGCAAACAAACGACTGGCCCTGCGTACTGTTCCGGGTGAGTTCGGCTGACAAACCTCGTATCGTTATCACAATTTGGTGAGTAATCGATAGTGTGAGAAGCTCGATAAGATTGCGAAAAGACGCTGGTGCTCGGTACTAAGGGTCGTCTTTCACACCTGGTAGCGTCATTTTACAACAAAACAAAAATAAACGTTGCATTTCAATCCGATACCACCGATGAGTCAATGTTTATCCAGTTTTGTAACACTCAAGACAGCGCATGTTACAAACACATTGAAACGCACCTCAAGAAGCTAAACAAAAACGTTCAAGATATATGTTCGAGCAGATTGATACGTGCCTAGAGTTCCATGCTATCCGAACCCACGCTCTACGATATCGTGCTAATCCATCTAATTGCCAGCTAATCGGTGCTTGAGGCCACCCCAGAAGACACAGCAAAACCACAATTTTGCATCGATTTGGCGACACAGAGCATTCCAATCAGTACCTGATGTTGCATGCTTATCTCTTGGTTGCGGTACTCTACCGGCAAAGGAGATAACGGCTCCCCGTTGGCGATGGTCATCCCAGACGGGACCGATAAACGATTAATCAACCGCCGTCTTGGTGGTCTAAAAGGGTAGACCGCAACCAACCGGAATGTTTACCCATCGGTCATCAAACACTGCGCCGGTCAAGACGTTTGCGGGCGCTGCAAATTGACACGTTTCTTATCACCTAACCGGTTGAACAGTACGGCAGGCAAACAAACATCAACTCTTTGGAGCACAGTCCCACAGAAAGACCGTAAGGAGCTACTAATTCGACACGAACTTGGATGGCAATGTGTTTGCTGGTGGAATTAGACCATTGGGAAGTTCATAGCGCCATAAAACGGAAGCTATAATCATATACACCACGTGACCTCTTCCTGCGCAAAGCACTCACTTCATGGGATAGCACACTAGCGGTGTGTTTGGGGTCACTGGAGTGATGGGCGACGAGTATGCGAACTGCTCTCCGTATCCTCCCGGCGAATGTGGTGGGTCAAAGGGTCCGAGCTTCAGCATCGAACGTTCCCATCTTCCCGTTCCATCCGGTGCCAGCGACAGCGACTGCTGCTGCTGCTGCTGCTGCTGCTGTTGTTGATCACTGTCGTAGTTCATCTTTCACCTGCACTGAAACCTTCGCTAAATGATCATCAGCTAATGCACTCACTTCAAAGCCACTGATTGCTTATTCGCTTCACGCCATACGCCAGGCAACACTTCCGACCATGTGCCAGACAACAAATGCTGCTAGACACGGGCTACGACCACCAATCGCTACACAACTCGTGAATGGAGATGTTACCCTGACCACCGGATGAACGATACTGAACGGTGGCGATCGTCAAAACCCTTCACACAGCCTACCACCCATCAATGGCGACCGCGAAAAGTGGCTCCCATTGTTACCGGACTGATTTACGATTCGCGCGGAGGAACGGACGGCGGGTGCCTTGCACGCACGAGCACATGCTTTTCTCACCTCAACCTCTATCTCGTCCCCTGCTTCTCGTCCCAGATATAGGTGGATCTGGTTGCAACGTATCGATTCCATGCGGGGCCCTAGAGATAGCGCCAACGTTCGGCCACTCATCCTGCTTGAGGCGCAGCCTACTTTAACCGATTTCTTACATCATTTTTCTTACTTCGACGACGCAAAGGTGATGCTCTGATCGATAGTGTCAACAAGCGATAATCACACGCTCATACATCGATCAACACAATTTATCAACAATAAAATCATGCTAATTCAATCGGAAATGGCAATAAACATCGTTTGGATCAAAGGTCTTCGTTAATATCATCGCTGCTGTAGGAGCGATAATTGCATCGGTCCATATCGATATTATCGATAATATCGACATTATCTCCGGGGGATTATTTTCTTCGCTCATATCCTACAAAGCACCATTCAAAATAGCTCAGCAACAAGTATTTTTAAATCCAGTAGACTCATGAGTAGGTAATTGGCTGATAACTGCAAACAAATTGAAAATCCCCACTTCTCGCCAGCTGCTTCTAGAATGTATCGCGTTTTGAATACGATGCCTACAGATATCCAACAGAAATTCAAGTCTTATCAATTCTATCAATCTTGGTTACGTATGGCCCAAAACCAGATACAACTTGTGTCCATCTTCAAGCACTCGAATGTTATTGCAATTAAAAGAGGCTCATCAATCGATCGAAACGATTGACTATCAGCAGCAGGAAAAGAGTTCTGATTGATGGATCATTTGTGGAGCAAGTACTCAATCTCACCGTTCATTACGTTATTAGGGTCAATTTTCGGATGTGTTTAATCAAACAATCGTACAATCTCGATTAGCGTTGAATGAGTTCAATTTGTGAATTTATATCGTTTAATACAGGGAATAATTATTCTCACACTCATACACGGGGGCCTTGCGCACCCTTCAACCGAATGAGACGTCTCGGAGGAGTATCGTTACGCGCCTAAGCCTATCATAAATATGCAGCAGATGATGATTACGCAAGATTCATAGGATGCAATCGTTAAAAACAGAACGGATCCCAACGAAGGTTAAACTACAACTACACTAAAACAAATAAAACAAAAGCAACCAGTGGTAACTCAGCCGGAACCGTCGGGACCCACCCGGGACTAGTTGGACCGTTCCAAAGCACGCACAGTACCTGTGTCGCATTGCTACGGACTCTCGATACGGATGGAGCTGGTCGATGAGGGCGAAACTGTGACCGACGGTGGATTGAAGAGATTGCGCAGATTGCTCTCCAGCTGCTGGTAGGACCGGGGCCTCCGGGGAACACCCTGGATTGTCAGGTAGCGCCCCTGGACTCCCACGGACGACTGGCGTTCGTCTTCTGCGTAGATCGAACTGAGCGTTCGGACGGTGTTGGTGTAATGCTGGTGCCAACGTCTTTCAAACATTGACTTGGTCGAGCCCACTTCAGACTGATCTGTGAACAGCGGAGGGAAAAATCCCGATTAATACCTCAGATTCCGCAACCGCAGCAAGTGGCTCAAATATACCAACTTACATTACCGATATACAGTACGAGCGACTATAATGAGATATGGTGAGGAGATGAGATTCTTAGAGGCATGATCGATCGAGCACACAACAACAAAAGCACAAAGCAGGATGATGGGGATAACTACGCAGCGTAAGCGCAAACTAGCAAACCGTACAGTACAGCACACAACATACGCAAACGGTCAACAACGACAACAAACTCTACGCTGGCGTTTGAAGATGATGATGATCTTCGGCTACAAATAAAAGTACAGACAGACAGACACCGCCACATCAGTCATCACTACCGTCAACAGCCACCAACCGTAGCAGTGTTCGTAGCCCGCGCCACCGCCCTACCTTGGTTGCGATAGTCGTCCTGGTACTTGTAAAACTCGGCCAGCTCACGGGCCGAGCACAGTGGCGTATCGACGGAGTGCGTCTCGTTAAACTTGCTGTAGTTGATCTCGTACACCTGGTTCTCCTTGTTGTAGAACACGATCGGCTCGAACCGGTGACCCCACAGGATCTCCGTGTTGACGTAGCTCGACCGCGCCTGGGTCGATTGGCCCGTCGACTCTACCGTACCCTCCAGGATGACGACAATCTCGAACCGGTCTTGTAGCAGATCCGACGCCGACATGTTGTAGAACGGAGATTCCGCATTGATCCGATGCGTCACAATCTGGGGCCAGATGAAGAACAGATCCGAACCGCAATGATCCGCGCCCACTTCCAGCTCGTGCTGATACTGGGCCATCACTTCGCCCTCGCGGGACAGCTTCGTGCGGATGAGCTGCGCACGTATGTTTGCTCCAATGATGTGACTCTTGCGCATATCCCCCACGCGGAACATCAAACTCAGCTCACCGTCCCGCTGACAAACGACGGCATGCTTCGAGAAGAGTAGTGTCTGGGTGCGATGCTTCGGACGGGTCATCTTCGCAAACACAAAGCCCACCATGAACGCCTGCATCATGACACCGTAGATCGACTGGAAGCACATGATGAAGATCGCTTCGGGACACTCTTCCGTCGTCGTTCGGTAACCGTATCCGATCGTCGTTTGCGTCTCGATCGAAAACAGAAATGCGGATGTGTACGATTCGATGTTGAACACACAAGGCTTCCAGCCCGATTCCTCTGCAAAAACAAAGAAACGCATTAGTATGACAAAGCATCGCGTCGTTTGCACTAAACTTTTACCTTGATTTTTCGGTAAATGCATCTCCTCCAGATCGCCATGCGTGAACGCGATCAGCCACCAGATAGCTCCGAAAAACAGCCACGATCCGATGAAGCTGAACGCAAATACGAGCAACGTCCAGCGCCACTGAGCATCGACCAGCGTGGTGAAAATGTCTGCAAATCAAAACCATATCCTTAATCGTTCTTAGGGGACACAAAACATTCAACCTATCCTTGCACTCACCTTGCAGAAAGCGTAGCCTTTGCCGGGAGACTTTCGAGAGGACAATGTTGCAGTCGCCATTCTTCAGAATCGCCCGTCGACGGTACTTTCGCGTCGTTCCCGGTCGTAATGCTCGACTCCTGGTTGAGACGGAAAGGAAGAAAGAAACGATATGGTACTTCAAAACGCTTGGCTAATCGTGGGTTGAGTAGGGTCAGCTGGCTTCCAACCTAAATTGGATGCGCGTGAGCGAATGATGGGCACGTGTCGCACGTAATGAAGCACATCCGAATGAGTGAGTTAAGTGCCCAATAATTGGCCCGATGTAGAATCCACCGTGCGCCAATATTTGCCCATCGTTAGCACACTTTTTCGGCTAAATATTTAGAAATGTTTGTTCAAGATAAATATGTGCTCTTCTTAACGTCGGAGCCGAGTTGGCACAAACGATCGATAAGAGATCTTTCTAAGTGATCTCACTAAAAAGGTAGCGGTATGTAGAGGTTCTGGAATGTTCCATAACTCGCTAGTAGCTCACCGTTAGAACCCACTCTCAATGCGATATGGGAAAAATGAGCCATTAAAAAGACTGTATTCAAACAAGTTGCGCTGCTAGCCGAACAGCTTTGCGGCGGAATAAATCGCTCGAGTAATGGACAAATCATATTCGCTCCGAAACACGCAACGCACAAACGTGCCACTAGCACACACTTAGACAGACCCGAAGGCACCGGCAAACGGTTGTTGCTTGTGACACAATCCGGCTGCAATTCACGAGACACTGGCACTCATTTAAAATTCAAATCATTACACCCGGCTACATTTCCGTTCCGGTAGAATGCCTGCCTGTTACATCGGGCCCGTTCCATGATCTAGACCCGATTCTCAATCAATCCTCCTGTAAGACATAAAGTAAGGGTCTGACACACGGTTTACAACCACATACACTGTCTTTATGTCTGGCTGCACTTGCCCTTTCCTCTACCAACCTTTTGCTTGTCGCCGACGGTGACTGCGGACAGTAAATAATCGGCGTGGTCGGTGTGATCGGCGTTTTGGGTGCATCCTGTCCATCGATTATGATCGGCGGTATCTTGTCGAACGGTCCCAGCGGGAGCAGCTTGGCATCGTCTCGTGCTTCGGGCGATTCCGCATCCACCGGCACGGTAAAGTTTTTGCGCTGTCCAAAGCTCATGTTGGAGCTTAATCCTTAATCTCACGCTCCCAAATCCTCTAGTCCCGATCCGCTCGCTTACACACAGATTCAGATGCTGTAGCACGGTACAGCAGAAGGCATCTCTTACTTCGCACAGTCACCACACACCAGCAGCAGCAGCAGCAGCAAGCCTCCTGCGCACTACTAAAACACCCACAGGTGATGGAATCGGCTACGAATCGATTTAATCGTGCCGAGCGTGCGTTCAAGACTAATCTCGTGCGGGGTGCTTTCGTTCGACTGCGGTGACCGCGCGACCGCTCGCTAGCTTGTGCGATCGATTTCTGCCACCACTACCACTACTGCCACGGACAACTGCCGGTTACTAACACTCGATCGAACCCCCCCCCCCTCCCTGCTGCTGCCGTTTGGCGGTCGCTCCTCCAACACTATCAGCGATTGTTCGCTGTCGTACAGAGTCGGTTTTGCTCGACATTGCAAAGTCTTCTGAATACGTCATACACACAGCACAATCAGTGACGTTCACTTCCATTGAGCAGCGGAAGGAGCCATAGTGAGCAGTGCTGCACCATTTTCCATTTTCAAACATAAACAAACAAACGTTTCGTTTCGGCTTCGTGCTAATCGACGATAAAAAGTTCGATCAAAGCTCGATAAAGCATTGCTTATCTACAAATAGATGTCGTTGCAGGTATTCTCAAGAGTGTAGAAAGCAATCCCTTGAAGCCAAAGAGCACAGAGTGTTTGAGCCACTTCTTATCAGTACATGTTAAAGTTCTTTTCAAACTGCTAGTTTGAGTATTATTTAATCCAGAATTCTCAAATAGTACGGCATTTTTGACCCACATTGTCTATGTTCTGCGAGGCTTATAAGCCCTTTACGCTCTCTGCAGCCCGCTAGCGAGACAATTCACGGACGATAAGCAACTGAAACCAACGCAAGTTAAAGACAAAACGCACACATTCTTGTGCTGACTCATCCGACAAATGGTTGTTATCATTGCCCTTCGCTAAAAGCCATCCATCGGTGGACCGGGGAGACCGGCTCAAAACAGTTGTAATTGCAGTGCCGGTCAGCTCAGGGACCTTCCCATCTGCTATCAATCGTCTTTCCGACTAATCGGACACCGATCTACCAAACCAAACCGGCAATAATTTGTGCAACGAGCTCACACGCACACAAAGACCCGTGCTGACCCCTGGCTTTTGCAGTGGGTTCGTTCGCAGTTGCGTTACGTACTTGACAACTACTATGGCCGCGTATACCCTCTGCTAATAGCACCAATTGAACACGCGCCATAAAACCCGGCGTAAACAGCCGACGACGACACGGTTTTTGCGAGGGTTTTAGTGTTTCATGTGACATTGTTTACCGTTCCGTCCGATCGTCTTGGACGAAGGTGGATTGTCTTCGTTTGCCATCGATTTATTGCTGCGCTGCGAATGTGATAAAAAGCTGCTTTTGATGCTACAGGGTTCCTGCTACACTTCCGAGTAAAAGGTATGTGAGGGTGTGTATGTGTGTGGGTGCGTAAATTTTTGCGTCCAGTTAGTGTAGCGTTAAATGTCAACACACAAATCCGAACGCAACGAAGCTTATGCAAACAGGTCCATCGTCGTGCTTTTACACATTTCAAATGTAAACAAATGGAAAATCGAATGCTTTCGAATGGTCGATTTGTTGATTCCGGAAGAGAACATGTAATGGAAGGGCTTTTCAACATTATTCAGGTGTAAATTGACCACAAAAATACTTCTCATCGATGATCCCATTTTATTCAATCTGTTATTGTAGATCATACCATATCTGCCCTCTGCTATGTTGTTTTGAGTACGTGACTTCCTGGTAACTGATTTCCGGTGTACAAATTGCTGGATCGCTGGACAGTTCCTTGAATTCAATTATTTATTATACCCGGACCTCTTAGAATCCTTGAAATGAGCAGCCAACCATCCAATCAAATCTATCAATTCCATTGCCCCAAAGAAACCGCCCGAATCTTGCCCGCACTGGATTAGTCGAGCCGAACCGACCGATAAGCTTCAGCCATCACTCGAGCCGCGCATCCCAGCACGAGCAGCAATCGTTGACCAAACATCATCGTCATTGTTTTGGTTGTCCGCCGCACCCAGATAGTGCCAGATTCGCAAGCCTCGCAGCTTCTGCTCCACAAATCAAAACAATAAACAACGAGGAAACAGATTCTACCCGCGCGCACACGCACACAGTCGCAGCCGTGTTATCGCCGGTGCGCTAGACGCGATGGCGGCCACTGACCACACGGCCCTCAGGCCGCACGATCACGCTTTATTAGATGCATTCGCGTTGCTGATTAGTACAGAACAGTGGCTTCCACCTACCTTACGCTCTCCTGCCGGCTGAAGGCGCTTCCGTGTGTTGAAATGCGGGCCAGACTCGGTACAACGGTCAGCGGAAGATTACTGATCACGCTGTCGAGCGAGTCCGGCTCCTCCTCGATCACACCCGGTCGCATGAAGATCCGATTGAGGGGCTTCTTCTCATCCAGCGTCTGACGATCGGCAGCCATCCTTTAACCTGGGACTCACGACAGGATGACGCAAACGAAAGTAGAATATCAAACACGTCTCTACGACTCACAGTTGCACTTAAGATCTCGTTTTTTTTTTTTTGTTTCTCTTTATTAGATATTGGCTAAAGCACCCTTCACGCAATCGGTCTCAAATTATTGGCTTGATCGGGGTTCGATCGTGGCCCACAGCGCGACTAAGGATAATGGTCTTGCTTTCGGCCTATTATTTATTTACTAGCTATCTATCTTTCATCGCCCACACATTTCCACTATTCCTTCTTCAGCACAGCGCATCATACGCACATTATTCACTTGTTTGCTAACATAGACTTACTTAAAAACACAAAAATAAAACTGGAAGTTGGTAAAAGATAAAATCAAACTCTGCCCGATAACAGCACCCGGCTCTCGCGGTGCCGTCCGATCGTTTGCACAGAGTGGCAAGATAAATGGAACAGAAACTAATGCACACGCGATACGATCGCTCCGGTTCCGTTCCTCGGTGTCGTCTGGCCTGGCAAGAAGTGTGGCCCAGTCCTAGCAGTACCGCGATCACCGTGTAGTTTGAGATTCCTGGCCCTGGAAGTGTGGCGTGGCCCTTAGTAGTAGATGCGGCGCTACACTACACTAACACCGCCACTAGCCGGTTGATCTTTCATTCGTGTCACGATTGGATTTTGTTTCTGCAACCACTGGCACTGGACGACGGACGGGCAGACGGAACTGAACGGGAGGATGCGGCACCGTGGCACTCGCGCACACTGCGGACAAGAGTAATTTTCAAATTAATTAAATTCAATTAAAACCCTTCCTCTTCCACTCCCTCCCACTGGCGCACACGTATGGACACGAACACTGAGTCATTCATTCATTCTGGACACTCTCTTTTTTCTCTCCCTTTACCCAAACATTTACAATTATGACTGTTTAACACTGAACTTGAGGTAAGTAATTAACTGTAACATTGTTGGATTCACATTGGATTCTAAACGCACGATCCACATTGGATCTTAAAATCTGTTCTCAGGAGTTTAACTGCTCCAACATTCCCTCAACGAATGTGTGCATCTTCACTACCTGCTGCAGCCGTACGCACTGAACCGCTTATTGATCTAATCTCCCGGCGGTGTATCTGGAGCAGTGTGCCTTTACCAAACTGACAGCACCAACTGAATGTCTCCATAGCGCTCGGTCGCTAAAACACTGACCATGCACCCCCATCAATGACACGCTGCGCGGACGCCACGAGAGCCATGGATGCTGCGGATGGTGTGGCAAGGAAGATCAACTAATTTAGACCACATCCAATTGTTGTCACCGAGATATGCGAATTGCGCGGCGAGGGCAGGGCTAGTGGCGAACCGGGTTATGCTGTCTACCTGCTATCCCTCTCTGACTGCTGCCTAACCCTCCTCCTCGCTAGCACGATGTGCTACAGTTTAGAACGATCATCAGGTTTCGCGCCTCTTGTCACGATCTTTCGACCATTCCGCCCCTCGGGCCGTCATCAGGCTGTGACTTTTGTTCCAGATCTTACGCTATGATTTAATTAAATTGTCATCGATGAACCCGAGCTCTTGACCACAAAATCATATCGCCAATCGACACCGCAAGCTAAGCCTGAGTGGTTAGAGCGGTGCTGTGACGCTTCCGCGACTCGAAGGGTTAATTCCTCACCACCAACCACCAACAACGACTACCGACCGAAGGCAAATGTCAATCGAATTGTCTAGTTTAAATCCATCCGGATAGTCGTTGGGCCGCCTCAATAACGCATGCGAGTAACGGCTTCTTCCCTCCCTAAACCAATGTCACGCGGTCAAGTACGCCCTGGCACTGACACTTTGGACCGTGCCATTGGCTACCGGCTGTGCATAATAGTTTCTTCTTCTTTGAGCTGAAGAAAAGAGCATTCCACAGCGCTTCACAAACCGAGGGGGAGGGGGGAAGAGCTCGTCTGTGAGCGACGTTTTACCTAGACCTTCAACGATGATTGAATAATATGAGCGACTTCCGCCGCACCGTACCGTGCCCGGTGTCACGGTGGACAATCTAATCCCGCATTCTAGATAACTGTGTGTTTCTCGCTCGCAATGGGAAGTAGAGGGATGCGTATGTGTGTGTGTGTTTGGGTTGGAACAAGTAGATCAGGCGTGTGCTTCCCCTCCACGAAAAAAGCGAATCCACGCTTTCAGTGGTCGGTTGAATGAAGCCGTTATTTCGAAGCGAAACGATTGCAAACAAATGAGAACTGATTTGTTATGATGCGTCATGGCATGGTGTGGGATACATGACTGCGGTTAGCTCAATGAATCTTTCCCCACTTTTAAGACGCATGTGCCTTTTAGGAGTATTCTGAAACGACGGGGGTATGGTAATACACGAGACGATTATAATTATTCCAAGTTTTAATGCATTGCGTAACACAACCCGTCTGCGATGCGAATCCAAACGACATAAATTACACCTTGGAGTTGTCATCTTGCACGAGCCGCCTTCTCATACGGCACGTGGCGTGTGTACGTCGTGTATTGGCACGTTCCTAGCGGGAGTCTTTCACACCAGGAAACATGCCTATCAAGGTCAATGCTGACACCAGGAAGGAAAACAGCTCCACCCTTGCCCTAGTACAAGGCCGCAACATAACGCATTTCCCAATTACTGGAGAAAGATTTATCGCCCTTCCCTGATACCATTTTATGTCCGATGGCTCAAACTTTCACACCAACATAACCACGCGACCAATGTCAATTACCCAGTTCCTGCCCGGTATGCAAATTACCGTACCGCGCAAAGCGCTCATCCATAATAGACCTCGCCAAACACATGTTTCTTTCAATTGTTCGCTCGTTTGGCAATAGACCGACACGGCGAAAGAGGCGAAAACAGCAACACAACAGCAGCAGTGTGCCGCTCGTGCTGCCGCCGAATTTCAAGCACATCCGATGCGCGCTAATTAGTGTCGTACTTTATGAGCCCTGCTCGCCGCTCATTAGGGCTTTATTTAAAATGCGCAAACACGTTCGCAATCATTGACGGCTGTCCTCCCGGCGCAACCGTGACCAAGTTCATTCACTGTCGGGCTTGCCCGCCCCCTCCCGGACGCATGCGAATAGAACACGTACATGCCCAAAACGCAGGTGTGTTAGTCTTGCCTTTTGGCGATGAATAAAGTAAATTATTCTTTGCAGCTTCAACAGCCGTCATGTGCATCCTGTCCCCAAAAATGGACAGAATTAGAGTTAGAATGAAACTAGTTCCTCGTTCCCGGTTTAGCATCCCTCCACACCCATCGCGCTACTCTCCCAGCGTCTGTCATTCGGCCAACAATAACAGCACTTGACATTGGAGTCGCAGTGCGAAATGAGATCAGTATCAGAGCAGCGGTAGCAGCAACGTCCATCGCTCACCCGTGATGGACCGTGACGGATTAACGCCCTCGTGCTAATAGGAACAATACAGTCTACACATCCCATGCACGCACACAACCAGTGTCATCCATGCGCGCACACACACACATACACAGCGGAGGAAATGCTCTGCCCAATCTGCGACTTACCCCCGCTCTGACGCGACGACTTTGGTACTAGCAGAGGGAATCCATCGACGGTTCCTTGATAGACAGCTTGCGAAAGTTCTTCTTGCGCTCGCTTCCGGGTGATACGGTCGGGGCGCCACCACCAGGTGTGATAATGGCGGGCGGGAGTGCCATTGTGTCACCGGCCGCACCGTTCGTTTGCTCGTTGGTGTTCGCGTACACTGGCGTGAAGCGTAGGTAGCCGTTGCTGAGCGAGTTCTTGCGGGACGACACTTCCACCGACGATGTGTCGGATTCATCGGTATCGGAAGACGCTTCTGCTGAGGGGAGCGGAGGGGTGTATGTTGAGTTTGAGCACTCACTAACATGCTCATCGTACTCACCTGTTACTCCATTCTGTTTGTTTAATTCCTTTTTCACCTCTCGCAGCTGACGAGCACTGCACAGAGGAGTATCCACTTCGTACGTGTTGTTGAACGTCGTGTAATCAACCTGAAAACAGTTTCATAGTTTAGCATTTATGAAAATCCTTCCTTTAGCTCTTTGAATAGTGCTCACCTCATATTCTCCCGTTTCCCGTTTGAACGTTACCACCGACTCGAAACGATGTCCCCATAGAATCTCGGACGGTAGATAGCTGCTGCGTGCTTGCGTGGTCATACCGGTCGATTCCACCACACCCTCTGTAAGTGATACATCGTAAGTCCATTTTAAGCAGCTGCATTTGAATCCATCTCTCTAAACACACTCACCCAACATGACAACGATCTCGAAACGTTCCTTCAGCATATCCTGAGCGGACAAACCGTACAACGGGCTATCCCGATCGATCTTGTGCACCACGATCGTCGGCCAAATAAACATTAGCCGATCGTCGCCCCCATCACAGCTGACCTCCATGTTTTGCTGGTAAAATGGAAGAACTTCTCCCTCTTTTGTGACCTGCATGGGAAACCGGAAAGATACACACTAGTAGTACATATGCCTCAGACAGAAAGTTCGCCACTTCCACGTTATACCTTCCGGCGAATGATTTGAGCCGTCACGTGCGCTTCAATAATGTGGCTCTTTCGCATGTCGCCAACACGAAACAGCAGGCATGGCATACCGTCCCGATGGCAGATGACAGCGTTCTTGGAAAATAGCAGCGTTTGGGCACGCTTTTTCGGCCGGGACAACTTCGCAAACACGATGCCGACCATAAATGCTTGGATGAAGACGCCGGTAATGCTTTGGAGGGCAAGAATAAAGATGCCTTCCGGACACTCCTCGGTGATGTACCGATTACCGTAGCCTGCGATTGAAGCGCCAGGGGATTAGAACGGAACGGGCTTACAGGGAACTGCTATTCGTCCAGCACTTACCTATCGTATGCTGTGTCTCGAGCGAAAACAGGAAGGCAGACGTGAAGCCATAAATGTAAGTTACACACGGTTTGTGACTTTCATCTGAGAAACAGAAATCGAGGATCTAATGTGATAAATTGCTTTAAAATGGCGCACAGTGCGTTACTTACCGCCCACCGCTTGAATGTCTCCATGGCTCAGGGCGATCAGGTACCAAATAGCTGCGAACCCTAACCAGCTCAGTATGAACGAGCAGGCAAATACAAACAGCGTCCATCTCCACTGAATATCGACCAGAGTGGTAAAAATGTCCTGCGAGAAACAAAAACATCAAACGCCGTTTCAGAACCACGTTTTACTGTACGGGGTGTGGCCCTCTAGCGTAAATTTATGAAACTAGTTTGAATCGTGCAAACTTTTCAATTGGGTTGAAATATTTCACGGCCATCGGCACAGCGACTACCGGATGGCCAAATTTTAAAAGTTTTATGAATTTTAATCGTAAACTTATAAAAAAATTATTGCTGCTAGTGGGTGAGATTGTTGAGTATGTGTTTGTTTCGCTTTATTATTAACGTGTTACATGTTTTACCTGTAAATAACGACGACGTCTTTTTGCTACATTTCCTTGAATTACATTGCAGTCACCCTGCTTGAAGATTACTCGCTTCCGAATACGTCTGGAGCTGTACCGTGTTTGACGGTACCTGAAAGAGGCAATGAAAAGAGGAAAAAAGAAGAAAAAGAAAATTATTTTAAAAATCAAAACAACGAAAGGAAATTCATTTTTTCTGGTTTTATCGATACATGTCGTAAGTTTATTAATTTTAATGAAAAAAATGTTATTGTTTGAATAGTTTATAACGGCTTTGGCTCCAATGGAATTCTTTCGCCTCATCCATTCACAAAAGCAATATAATGGCAACCAACACCTTCACCATAATGTTGTCCAAGCATTACCTCACACTAGCCCAGTGTGTAAAGTGGTGGATTCCGCCATCGAAACGTGACGCTCAAAATGGGGGGATGATATGCTACCCGAAGTCTGGCGTTTCGGCACAAAACCGAAGTGAAGTTAGCGCGTACGTACGCTGTCCAATCAAGCTCACGGGTGCAAAAGAAATAGCACATCTACCCTTCAAAAAACGATGTGTTTTAGTCACTCTTAAAGCAGGAAAGCTTTATTACCGTCAGTTTTAGCTCTTAGGCTCCCGGTGGAATTGATGTAAACATTATTAATTTACGAAGATTTTTTTTATTACACGTTTGCCCCTTACATTCCCCAAAACGGACAGCTTCTGCTCAGTTCGGCTGTGTTGCACCCACCAAAACACATCCAGCGCATCGGAATTCTAAGTCAAACTCAACACACCGCAAACAAAATTGACATTCTCGTTCAGTGTCAGTGGCTTGTAAGCGCGCGCCAGAGTGTTCGTGTATGTGTATGGTGTACTTGTGTGTGTGTATCTGTACGTGTACGTATTCGATTGCATATCTTGCAAAAAAAAACACTTATCAACCCCTCGGCTTCCATACGCGTTTGTAGTAGCATCATCAAAAATAAGCTCACACCCCCCCAAAGTAGGCGAAATATCGTAGGAGATCGCGATTCGCAAAGTCTTGACCTCCTATTCCACCCCTTCTCAGCTTTTTTTTGCTCTCTCTCTCTTTCTTCCAACCCACCACCCCAGCGCCTTGGAGCGGCGATTTCGATGTGTGGAGCCGCGCTTCGATGTGTCTGTGTATCCGGGGCCGCTAATCTGCCTTTCTGCCGCACTCTCGCGTCAGTAGTCGCTGGAAAGCTACACGCCCGCGGACCAGACAGAACAGAACGCGCGGAACGAAAACACGCATCACGTTTGCCAAAGGTTGGGCTCCACTCCGCTGCGGTGGGGTAGCGAGAGGTTAAGAAAAAAGGGGGGACTTGGAAAGTGTAAAGTTCACCGCACACACGTCGCAAGCAGACGCGACCGTACCGTGTGTATGTGTGTGTTGTTGTTGTTGTTGTTGTTGCTGCAAGTGTGTGGGGCTGCAGAGGGTGGTGGTTCGGGTGTCCTTCGTCTTCGCTCCTCTGAGATTACGCACGGTCATCTAATCTTGCTCGCTGCATCACTAACCCTCCCTCCCTCCCCCTTCCAAACCCTGCAGAGCAATCTGATCCACCTGCGAGTGACGTTTTGCACCGATAGTGAAAAACGTACCAGCGGCTTCAGGTGGGCAACAGCACCTGGGAAACCCTTGAGAAGTGCCCCGTCGCCCCATATGTGTGCCTGAATCTCTCCATGTTTGTGTGTGTGTGTGTGTGTGTTGGTGCGCTAATCTCTTCCACCGCATAATGTGTGCATGCATGCGTCCGAGAGAGTGTGTGTGTTTGTGTGTGCCAGTGTATGCGCGATAATGTGTGACGACGAGACGGTGTGTGCTGTGTGTGGTTTCGTTCGTACATCGGTCAGGCATTAGCCGTCATAAAGGCAACAACACGTTCCAGGTTTTAGTTTGCAGAAAACACCCCCACATGTGCACTTTGGCCACCCCCCAGTTATACTCTCCCTTCACTCCACATCTGCACTAAAGATGACCTCATCGACTTTTCGGCACGAACAGCAGCAGCTTCCATGGCTCCAAGCGGGGCGGGGGACCGTTCCATCCCTGCACGGTTGTGTCGACCTGTCATCCCTGAGGCAAAATGTAGACCTCCCATTTTGCAAAGCCGATAAGCCTCAGTAATCGAAGAAAAAGTGCTTTAAAAGATCAATTACACGGGCGGTACCCCCTTGTCGAAGCAACAATTTATTAGCGGCTGGCCCTTCTTCCTTCGGGCGGAGGGAATCTGTGACACCGTCCTGTGCGCGCCTGATAAATCAAGGATCTGCTTAGCACAGTTTCGGGGAAGGGTTTGCGGGAAGGGCAGTGATGATGGCGGTGGCAGCAGAGAGGGTACCGAGTGCCCTTCAAAAAGTAGGGAGAAATTCCTCCATCGGCCCCAATTTTGCTCGCCAACTCCACTGACAGTTCGCGAGTCTGCTGCTGCTGCTACTGCTACTGCTGCTCTCCCACGACACACACAAAAAAGGGGAGCACAAATGGGGTGGCTCTCACGCTCTCTCTCTCTTTCTCTTTCATCGCTTCAGAACACGTTCGTGTACGTGTGCGTGATGGCGCGGCCGTGTCTCTCGCTGTTGCGAACCGCGTTTGTGCGGGAAAAAAGGGAGATAACGCAGCCAAGTGTGCAAAAATACAATGCGATCCACAGAGGGAGAGAGGGACACTGTGTGTGTGTGTGTGAGAGAGAGAGAGAGACTCACGTCATGTCACAACTCGCAGCTCTCTGCGCGGGCGAGTGCGATGGAAAGAGAAATGGAGACTGCGAGTTTGCCCACTACTGTGGTTGATTCTTCTTTGCCTTTCCTACTGTTTGCCTTCCAGCAGATAACGTGCCTGAAGTGTGGTGGCCACCATTGCAAAATACGAGAGAGCGAGAGAGCCGCTCACAGCCAGCCCCAACACACACGTTTTCATCTCGCGCTCCAAAGCGATGTGAGAGTATTTGTGCCGATTCACTGGTCGCTGTTCGCCTGTAGTGGTGTGATGATGGTGGCGGTGTAGCAGCATTCGCCTGCCTTCACACAAAAAGGGGTGACTCCAAAGCCACCTCCCCGTCCCCACCACCTCCACCCCTTCTCGAGCACTCACGCGCAAGGAAAACTCACTCGTGGAAACTGCGGAAAACGGAAGGCTCTCCGGTTTCAGATCGAAGGAATCGCTGGTGGAACAAAGGTCGTACGCCGAGAACGCTCCCGTGCCCCGAGACAGGAACAGCCAGTGCCCGTGCCCACACACACACACAAGCGCGCGCGCGGAGGAAACCCCTCCCTCTGTTTGCTCCTCGACGAGCCCTGCGTAGCTCTCGCACGCCCGAGAGCGCATCTCGGTGGAAAAACTCGGTGGAAAAACTCGGACATCGCCATCGCCGCATTCGTACGGCGCACACAGGGCTGCTCTGTTAGTTATAGCGATCCGCGGACCCGTTTCCCAGCGTGTCTTTGCTGCTCCCGTTGTTCCCCTTGCTGGCTGGCATGGTTTAGTGTATGTGTGCTTGTGTAAGTGTGCATCACCATTTGGTGATTGTTGTTTTTGTGTTTTTATGTTGGCGAATCGCTTCCTCGTCCCTCGCATGGTCATTCATTCGCATGCGGAACGGGGCCGAATAAGGGAAAACCCACCGGGGAAAACTTTTCCAGCTCGCTTGCTCCTGCCCGGTTGCCCCTTCTCTTCCCAGGGCCGAACCACAGTGCGTACGAGCTGCTGCAACCTGTTTTGTGACCGCAGGTTTTGCTCGCGTGAACGCTGCCCTTTTCCCTTGCGTGCTTGCTTCCCACTTTTTCCCCCCTCGATCACTCTAATGTTGCGCTTTTCGCTATCTGCCGTTCCCCGTGTGTGCGTGTGTGTATGAGTATGTGTGTGTGTGTGTGTGTCTGTGTGCTCGATGGAATCCAATTTTCCCGTGCGGTCCCTACTTCCGGCCTTGCGCCATGCGTTTACCATTTTCCCGTAGTCTCTCTCCTCAGTTTCACCCCCCGGGTGCGGGTTTAAGTTAATTAAGCAAATGAAAAAGCGCACACCGACCACGATGCGAGCGGCAAAATGTAGGCTAAAGGAACGTCCGCCACACTCGCAAGGCCTACGGCGGATGGAGGAATGCCCTTCGAAGGCCGGACCACGGTGCGAACGAAACACAGTGTGTGTGTGCCTTGGCCAGCGCGCTCCACGTCCTGGGAAAATGCGATGGCCGCAACAACGAACCTGTGTGCGTGTGTCTGTGTTTACGTGTGTGTTAGAAAGACCCACATGCACTGTGAGTCAGAGCGGGAGAGAGCGAGTAGGTGTATGTGTGTGTGTGTGAGAAGGTGGATGGAAAATGAGTGCCCTCCCGAGTACCACCTCGTCGTCGTCGTCGTCGTTGGTTGGTCAGTGATGAAAAACGGCAAACTGTCACAACTGGAAAAAAGTGTCATCCAACAGAGTACAACACACTGCTGCTGCTGCTGCTGCTGCTGGTGTAGCAAAACTATTGCCTGCTGGGGCTACTACTACTGGTACGGCTGTGTGGTGGAATGCTGCCAGCGAGAGAGAGGAGGAGGATCGCCCTACCCTGCCACAGGCCACGGGTGCGTCGTGTACGTGACACGGTTTAGGCTTGCTCGCTGTCTGTGCGTGCTGCAATCGATCATCAAACGCTCCGGGAAGCGTTTCCTGCTGTGAACTTGTGTAACTGGTACATATGTGTACGGCAATCACCGCGCGGAAGCGAAAGAGGGCATGCCAGAGCGCGAGATGAAATGAAAATCCACTTTTCTTTTCAATGAACCAAACCAGTGAAAAATGAAGCTAAGGGTTTAGATGATGCTTGAAAAACATTGTTGCACATGGTGGTGTGGTCTGTGATCTAGGTGAAACTGATAGTATTTAGTGGAAGTCTTGAAACATTCCGAGAATCAATGCTACAAGCCACGGAATGACACGAGCCCCGATAAGATGGATAAAAGACTCATCAACACTTGTACAAACTGACACACACACACATACGACCTTGCATTGCGATGCATGATGGGAAGAGCTGGAAAATGTGTGCTAACCTTGCTAAATTGTGTGTGCAATGTGTCTCGGCAAATTGTTGACTGCAAACCAATCCAACAGTGTGGAGAAAAGCTAGCAAAACGGTTTATCGTGAAAAGAGTTTCCCGTTTGGACAATGTTTTTTTAACCACCATCATGTTCGAGATGCTACTGCTACTCGCCACCATCGTCACTACCACCACCACCACCACCACCACTACTGGTGCAGGATAAGAGAGAGAACGGTGTCTACTACTACTGCTGCTGCTGCTTATGCTGCTGTCATCATTGCCGCGCTGAGCTCTACTGCTCCACTGTATCTCGCTCTCTCATCCCTGACGAATGTTTGCTCTTTTCCCAAACACACACACACACACACATGCATGGCACACATACCCATGCATCCACACACGCGTACACTTTTCAAACCTGGAGCTGGAACTGGAGAAGAGCAGTCCTTTGCGCTGGACCTCTTTGTTGGTCGATAGGCTGATTAGTGCTTTCTGCGGACACTGTGTTGCGCAAAGCCGTGAAACGGTGAAAACAGGAACTGTGTAAGTGTCTGCGCTGTGTGTGTGTGTGTGTGTGTTTTTCCTCCATCGGAAAAGTGTTTTTGTATTCATTTGCGCGCTGCGAGAGCTGCGGAAAATCAACTTCGTTCGGTTTGGCCGTTTTATAAAAAGAAAACAACAAACGCACGACGCTCGCTAAAAAGCGCTCTTCTCCTTCCTCCTCCCATTCGACCCACCCCGCCGTGTGGATGTGCACACGAAGTGCAGTGTGTGAGACAACCCTGTGTGTGAAACGAGATCGATGAAAAACGGGTTGCTGGCTGCATGGTTGTGTGTTTTGTGTGTCCGTCAATTTCCCAGCCCCCGTACCGTCCCGCCAACCTGCGATAATGGCAGGTTTTGCTGCACAGTGTGGAGTCTTCTACGTACTACTCTCTCTCTACCTTTCTCTCTCTCTCACACACTCTTTTGTCTCTCTGTCGCTCACTCCCCTTCTATTCCTCGCATGTGAATTTTGTGTGTGTGTGTCAGAGAGCGTGTGTATGTTTGCGTGTGGAAAATGAGTTCCACCTCCAAGGGAACGAGATTTTCCACCGTGAGAAAAAGTGGTTGAGTGCCGCGATACAGGGCAACCGAAAGCCAAAACCACCGCATATGCGTACAAAAGGGAAACTTCCAAATGAATGAACTTGGACAACGCAGCAACCCGCTACCACCAGAGCGGGGAAAAAGGACAGAGCGAACGAGCGGGAGAGCGAGAGCACACAAGTGAGAGGATGGAAAATTACAGAGAGCGAAAGAAAAGGCACGCTCTTTTCCTGCAAAAGAGACATCAACTGCCAGCGAAATCACGATCTCACGAGCAATTTTGTGGGTTTCGTCGGGGGGAGGGGGGGGGGGAGAGGCTAGCGACGAAAAACGGACTCCCGAATTGTCATCCAAATTTTTGTCACATCTCACACCGAATTATTATTATTATTGTCGCCCACCGTCGTTGTCCGGTGTACGCGCAGCGGTGAGAAACTAACCCTACTTCCTCCCGAGAATGGCCTCCTTCGCGCTCCCTCGCTCTGCCCCAGCAAGAGCTTATCCGCTCGGGGTTGGAGAACCCCCCATGGAGAATTCTTATTATTCTCATGTCTAAAATTCATTTTCCACCGTCGTTGGCCGCACCGTTTCGACCGTGGGGACGGTTGGAATTCCTGGGAAGAAGATGTGCCGACGACGCAGGGCAGCGGGAAAGGTTCGCCTTCGTTGATTTATGTATCGGATGCAGTTGACATCTACCGGACGTGACAAGGGGTGTTCTGGTGTCCCTGACAGGTGGCAGGTGGCAAGGGCGGGCAAAACTAGAATCCGCAGAACACACACACACACGTACACACACGTATACACACCACACCACGAGGTCATATTAGCTGGCACGCGGCCGTTTCTTCGTTCAATGCGAGTGTGTGTTGCTGTGTGTGGGATTTGTGGGTTTTTTTCTTCTCACCCCTATTGCATTAGTTTCTATTTGCAAATTATTTATAGAAGATTTTCCTCTCTCTCTTTCTCTCCCTCTCTATTTGCCTCCCATTCAAAAAACACAACAGCATTTTCTCGTTCGTTTATTAGGAACAATTTAGGTGTATAATAGGCGGGCGCAACAGGCTGAACGCGGCTCACGGTGTAACAACTCTCGCCCGATGGACATTCTGCGGGCCGCAATCGTCGGAGACACGTACACACTGCACCCAGTAGTTGCCTGACAAGTGCTGCTTGTTTTGTTGCGACACATCAACAAAGTGTGACGACCACCGTACACCGCAAAGTGCTCTGTGTCTGTGTGTCTACGTGTGATTGTTTACGCGAGTGCGTGAGTGCGTCGTGAGTGAAGAAATCAAACCTAAACCTTTCTGTGAGGAGCAAGAAGCACACAAAAAAACGAGTGCTAGAAACGTAGAACTTCTGTTCCTGTAGTGTGGTGAAAAGAAAAGTCCTTGCCCTGCCCAGGTCACCGAGTCGATCGCTGCATCTCGCTCGTCGAAGAAACTCAGTGTCATCTGCATTCGCTATCGGATTAAAGCCTCATCGAACCCTGCCCCAGCATCCCTCGGGAACAATCGACGGTGCTGAGTTCACTTTGGAGCTAGCCAAGGGCCATATGGAGAGTTGGTAGAAACAAAGGCGTCCACGGAAAGGTCAGAACTTTTCCTGCAGCACGGATTTTAACAACCCGCTGGAGAGTTTTCTGCAGGTGAGTTTTCTTCAAAAAGTGTTTTGCGCCTTCTCTTGCTCTTTCTTACTAGCTTTAGCGGTCCTGCTGTGTCGATTGGTTTTGGCAGTCCTCTAGTTCAAACTTTTTTGTGGGGAAATGATTCTTAAAGTCTCAACTTCCTGCACTATACTTCACGCTCTCGACTTTCGACCTGTTTTGAACGTTCAACCTTCCGACACTTGTGACATTAATTCAATTAAAGACACTGAAGCTGACGGGCGACTGTCCACTGGCCCGTTACGGCCACAATGTGGTGAAATGCAGAAACACTCCCCCACAGCATTATGCCGATGATGCGCGGACTACAAAATGAGACAACTCCAAAGTCTTGCCTCAACTGCGGTTTCTAGCGGAGAAGACAATAATACATATATATCATGTCCCCAATGCAATAATGTCCCACCTCCAACGAGAGATCCCAAAGCTCCTGGCCGACTGCTCTGGCCGAGATAATGGCACCGGCCAAGTGTGACTGCAGTATTCTGACAACTTCGCCCGTACGCAAGAGCGTACTGTGCATTCTACGGCACACGGCACGGTACGGCACCACTAATGCAGGCACCAAGAATGCGCCAGATGAAACGCAATCAATATCCGGACATTTGGATAACAAACGTGATCAAATTGATTGCACCATAAAACACCCGGCGCTCGTGCCTGGCTGTCGGGCAGAGCGTGTTTAAAGACTGATTTATTGCTTGCAGCTGTATCGTTCACCTGCGCAGCGTGTCAGCTTTATCACTGTAGGACCCTACTCCTGCACGACTATTTTTGGATCAAAGCCGTAGTCAAACTGATAAAATCCGATTTACACTCTCACAGCGCCTCTGGCCGGGTGCGTCGGAGGCGCACTGTTTTGCAATCATCTGTCATTCAAGATGGCAGCAAAACGAAACAAAACACAACATTCAATCAAACCCCACCACTCCTACCACGGTCGGGTACCCCTGCCAACGGGTGCTGAACTTGTTGAGCTTCATTTGATGGGAGCCGCAGCGAGGAAGCAAACGCAAAAAAAACGAAAAATGCCCGAAACATGCTCCCGTCCTAAGGGATGCTTACAAGCAGGGCCAATGTTTCGGTTGTCTCTTCGTTTGTGTGTGCGTGTGTGTGTTTTTTTTTCTCGGGACCCTTCCTTGCGCTTGCCAAAAAACCTTCCCATCGAACTTCCTAGCGGACGACGATGTGCGCCGCAGGACGTACGCGCTGCGCTGTGTAGCGTAAAATATTGTTGCGAAATGGCAGAGGCTTGTTTGCAGCCAATATCGCGTACATGTCGCAACTGCTCCACCGCCGCCACCACCACCACCATGCTTGACAGGTTTCCATCATGCGACACACACCCACACACCCGCACACAGCACGAAAAGCCTGCTGCCAAGGGTGCGCAAGTTATTTGGACGGCTCGCACGTCGAGGCAACGAGCAAGCACAGCTTTTCGGCTAGTTGGAATTGTGCCCCGCTCCACTCAAATACTTCTTTCAAGTATGTTTTGTCACGTGTAGGGAGCGCTTTTTAATGTTAGCGCTGTCATCAGCCCAGCGAAACGACAAAGCCTGATAAAGACTCAATCTGATGGATGTTCATTTTGGAAGCCCAAGAACAGGTTCTAAAATACACACACACACACCGGCACTTTTACGCACCAAAGACAAATAGACAATGGCGAAGTTAATGGAAAACAACTCAATGAATCGATTTTAGCCCTGCCATCCTCACCTCAAAACACGGCCCCAAATGGACGGATTTTTCCCGCCTACCTGAAGGCAACGGCCTCGTTCGCGATGTTAAACAATAAACAGCACCTTCTGCCGCTCTCACGATAAACAGTCAACACCCCCCCCTCCCCCCCCCCCCCCCTCCCAGGGGTTGGCTCTGTGGAGTGGACGGCCCTCGGTCCTCGCCGGTAGCGCAAGATGAAGTTGAAGCATTTGTCTTCATGATTGTAATTCATTTACTAATTAATTGCTTTTCGCCAAACTTTGCACGGCCCGCACGGTACTTCGGCGCTTTGCCCCCACTTCCGGCTTGGGTGGTGGACGGAGGTGGACAAAACGCAATAGCGTCGTCCTTCTGCTTGCCGAATGTTGCTGCTTGTGTGTTGATGGTCACACCACTAAAACTTCTGTTAGCGAGAAGCACAAAGCTCCCGGTTCCAGGTCCCGGTTCTTCAATCCTCCCCCGGTGCTTCCCCACACAGCGGAACAGCAGGACACGTTAAGGGTCTAGTAACAAGCGAACATAAAACAAAAAAAAAACATATGCCTTGTCCTACCTTTTTGCTTACTTTTTTTTTGCTCAGAGCTCAAATCTAAATGAGCGCTTTTCTCATTTAACGCAACACTCACTACTGCTTTCGACAGACGCTAGTTGTTGGTGGACATTGATTGCGCACAGGAGGGAGGAGAGAGGGACAAAAAATCGTTACTCCTGTTACACCAGCACCAGCGACAGGCATTAGGAAATGGTCCAACTGTCCCGAAAATGTTGTCCATTTACCGTCCCGGTCGCTGGTACAACTTTCGAGTTACTTCATTACGGCGGGGCAACTTCCAGTAAAGTATGAAAAAATGATTTATAATTCACTGAGCAGCAAACGGGACACCGTAGGACTAAGGAAACATATTGTACATACACACAGGACACACACACACACACACACATACACACACACACACACACACACACACACACACACACACACACACACACACACACACACACACACACACACACACACACACACACACACACACACACACACACACACACACACACACACACACACACACACACACACACACACACACACACACACACACACACACACACACACACACACACACACACACCACACACACACCACACACACACACACACACACACACACACACACACACACACACACACACACACACACACACACACACACACACACACACACACACACACACACACACACCACACACACACACACACACACACACACACACACACACACACACACACACACACACACACACACACACACACACACACACACACACACCACACACACACACACACACACACACACACACACACACACACACACACACCACACACACCACACACACACACACACACACACACACACACACACACACACACACACACACACACACACACACACTCTGTTAAACATTTGTCCAGCTCGTCTTGGCATATGGTAGGAGAAGTGTCGGATCGAAACCGTCCTTTGTCCAGACGAGAAGCGCGTCGGAAAAGTTTATTGGCAGTAAAGGAACATAACTTCGCACTAAGCGGAGAAAAGCAGGAAACGCGCCGCTGGTACTGGTTTGCCGCCAGCAGGGCATCCGCCTGAGGGTTTTATTGCAACCCATCAGGATGAGTGTTTTGCTCCCACAGTGTGTCGGGAATGCAGTTTGGGAAGTGGTTATGGGCGACCGATACACATATTTCAGTTTCCGATTACTTTTGGTCGCATTGAAACGGAACTCTTTCGCTTCGCAAACTATTACGAATGAAAAATACATTTTTGATATATTGATTAAGGTGCAGGTGCATGTTCGGGCAAGCTAGCGAGAAGATTGGAAAGTTTTAATGGAATTGCAACGAACGATATCCTAACATCCGGTACACATTTTACGATATGGACCATAAAAAAAGGGTAAATCACATTAATCTTTAGCCTGTCGGAAATCCGCTCAGGCATAAACACTCTTCTAGATCGAATTAATCTCCCACAAGCAGTAATCATCCTAAACGAGGACGATCTAAATCATCTTCAACCACGCGCTGGAACTGGCAATTAACGCAATTGGTTTGCACTCGATGTGATTTATTAAAATTTCACAGCGAGTCTAAAATCTGGGCGCGTTTTACCGCCCTCAGCCCGGAAGCTATTAAACCAACGTGCACATAAAGGTAGCGAGCTTTAATTACAACCGCACGGCACACAATTTCGAGCCCTATGACAATTCACTCCATTTCGTGCGGTAACGAGCGGTCGTTAAAAGTGAAAATTATTTTTGCATATGCACACGCTACCCTCACCTCACGGAGTGGGTGGATTTTTGGCGTTCCTTTGGGACTTTGGGCTGATGATATGCGCCCAACCCCCTGTCGGTGAAAAAGTAATTACTATTTCAGCGGTAAATAATCTCCAGCCTCATTCTCCGACCTTACAGGGCATTGGTGATGCTTGAGGTCGTCATTTCGTCTTCCGCCCCATTTGCCTGATTGCATTTGGCTCAAATGCCTTTCGGAAAGATTCATCATCGGTGTACCACGACGACACTTTTCCGCCTCCCGTCGACCAACGATGCAAACCCCATTGCCCGTCTGATCGACGCATTTTTCGCCGTGCAGCGTTACGACTGGGTCACGTGAGTGTATGTTTTTTTTTTCTCTCCTCCCTTAACAAACACTTCAACCCTCTGGGACATGAACATAACCTTGCACTTCGTTTCGAAGGAATCGTTCAGTTTTTTTCTCTACTCCACTCCCTCCCGGATGCAATAAAACGCGATTCGTATTGCACCGGTACTGTTTGCGTGCGCAACGGACGATGGGAAAACAAGTTCTTTTCCCTCGTTCCAGGTGTGAAAGAAATACGAGAGAATTTTGCGCAAACCATCGCCGTCTTGAGGGTGAAACGTTCCCTTTTTTTTCTTCTTTATTTGCCTTGCACAATCCCACAAAGCTGTGGAAACAGTTGGGATATGAAAAGACCCTGCCAGGCAAATGAAAAACCTCCTCCCATTTCTTCTACTCCAATTTCAACTGAAATGACCTAATGGTACACGGCAAAAAATGTTCTTTCTTGACCTGGCATGCGAGCCTTCGTGCCTCGGGCTTCAGCTGTCATTCTACACGTGTGTGGTTGTTTGCGTATGTGTGTGTTTGCATTCGGACCATTCGTGTGTGGGTGCGTGTATTCTCGTTCACCGTATGTTCGGCAACGATTGCGGGTAAGGGGAAAAAGCAATATCAACCCCATTACACGTCCTTGTTGTGATTATTAATATTCCCACCAGCACCAGCACCAGCGTCTGCTTGCTCCTCCCCGGTAACAGCTACCCGGTAAACGATCCACCACAAGCCACAAGTGTCCTGAGCCGGGTGGCTTGCGGTATGTTTCGTTGTACAAGTAGGTCCGGACACAACAGCACAACACAAAAAGCAACGAAAAACACGATCGACAATGATGGAGTGAGCTCCCACACGGAGAGAAAACGGGCTCGTAAATACGCTCACTCACACGCACACACACACACACACATAGAGACGAAAAGGTTAATAGCTGGGCAGTGTAGAGGCCATCGCCAGACCTCCGACCCACCGTTTCGAGAGGCGCCCAGAAGGTGATGATTCTCGAGCCACCAACAACTCCCATCGCTTCTCACCCCATCACGCGAGGCTGAGGTTCAAAACGTGATCGATCGAAATTATTGCCCTCGGTCCAGTGAAAAACAGGGCCATTGGAAGTAGCCCGGTCCAGTGGGCCAGTGTTGAAAAGTTTCTATCGATTTCCCCACCGCCACCGAAAGCCGTGCCCCCGGTGCACAGCCCGGTAAAAGGGGGAGCGAAAGCAAGTTTCCAAACTTGCAAAACTGTGCGTACGTGGTAAACCTCCAAACGTGCTAGTGAAACAGATTGCAGGATAAAACATAACCTCAACAAACAACACACACACACACACACACGTACACATGCACGCAGAGCATGCAAGGATGGTTAATATGTGTTTGGCCGACCGACAAAACCACAGCCACCTCTCATCAATGGCTCAATTTTGCTTTCGAGGGTTTTCCTTTCGATAATCGGTTCGGCCCGGCTAACCGGAGCCCCCCAGACCGAGCTCTGTTCTTGTGGCCGTAGCATTCGACCCCTTTGCTCGGGTTTGGGGCAAAGTAAACGTTGCCATCCCGGGCTGAGTTTACACTGGCTACCGAGGGATGAAGCGTTTGCAAGGGGGGGGGAACAAATTTCATCATCCGAATAATTCGGTAACAAGGCGCCACAGAGCTACAACAACAAACGACTGCTGTCACTGCTGTCTTTCAAAAACGAGGAATTTGGGCTCTCGTTTCTCTTCATCCCTTCCCATCCTTTCCCCAGCTCTCTCTCTCTCTCTCTCTCTCGCTCCATGTCTCTTTAAGGCCTGAGAACGTCACGGATGCGTCAAATTACCAGTAATCAAATTCAAGCAAACCGAATTCTGTGCCGTCGCTTCCTTTTGATCAAAGTTTTGCACGCCGCCGTCGACTGTTGCCTGTGCTATTTCTCTCCTTTCCTTTCCAACTTACCCCTCCAACACACCGCCACACACACACACATACACACTGCTGAAATACTTCCCAACCATTGGTAGATAGTTGAGCGGAGTGTGCTTCTGCCGGCCCAGTGGCGCGTGGGGTGCGTTGGAAAATTAACGCTCGACGACCTCGACCGAATTTTGCAGCAAGGCACTAAACCCAAACCCCATCCATCCCATCCATCCGGACCACACTTTTCGCCTGCGTGCGATCGATTTTTCGTGCCACGGGGGAAGCTTTTCTCCACCCTTCCCTTGCTTGATTAGCCTGCGATTGTGCAATGGGAGGCAGAAGCGATATAAACATTACCATTAACATGATTCCCACCCGCTGCCCACTCATGGACTCGAAAGGATAACGATGATGTGTGTCAGTTACCAGAGACTAAGTTTGTCAAAATCTACGAACTCTTCGGACAACACCCGACCCGCACATACACACACATGCCGACTGGCTCTCTTTTATGTGTTGCGTCCTTCTAGCTCCTGAGCTGAAAGGAAACTTGGTGGAGCCCATTTACGAAAACTAAAATCGTTACCACACACACACTCGATCCTTTTCCATTCCTTCGTCCAACAAGCACCGACAGACACACTTTAGATGCATGAAACTTCACTCTCTTCCCACTCTCTCAAACCACCATCCCCTGCACACATGTACACATGTACAACATCCCCATGCATATTTCCACATCCACCCAATCGGACAGAAAAGTCCTTGTGGCGTTGTTTGTGGATGTCATTTCATGGTCGGATAAAGCGTTAGAAATCATCGAGCGCACGGCAAAGGTCTTTCGGGCTGTCGAGCCGCCGCTAAACCCAGGAATGGTACGTGGCAGCGACGCAAAGGCAGAGCTGTTTCATGTATGTATGTATGTTCCTCGAAATTTCCCAATGACCTTTAGCTCTCGGGAGGGCTTCCGTCTCCAGCCGGCAGGAGCAACGCAAAATGAACACAATAAATGGTCAAGAATGTGTGTGTGTGTGTGTTTGTCTTTCCCGGTCGCTCTCCTCCCCTCTGCTTCTCCGGCCACCACAGAAAAGGTCCATCCCGCAAACGGGCTGTGCGAATGGATTTGGCCGGAGATGGCAAACGAGCCGAGCGAAGCGCAAAAGGACAAGTACGGTACCGAGGCCAGTTTCTGCGCTCGTGCCCTGCCCTTAAACGTATCTGTCACAAAAAGATGCCTTTTTATCAGCCAACCCAACCCAACATGCCGACTCCTCCCGCCGGGGGCGTCCCCGGCTCGTTAAATGAAAGCGTTGAACGACTAAATTGGGTAATCAGGGCTGCTGTTTAATGCTTGTTTTCAATCCACGGCTCAACGTTGCGAAATACACACCGACCATCAAAAGGTAATAATATTTGGTGCGCTCGCCCCACCGTGCCCCATCGGGCCATGGATTTTCGCATCTGTCAAAGTTATTACTTTGCCGACTACGGCGACGAGTTATGGGATAGTAAAATATTCGCAATCTGCGGACTATATAGTTGGATTTTATTGTGAAATTTATCGTTTCATTGATGCTCACACTAATTGAGCGGTTGAAGCTCCTTGCAAAACGTTTTCTGCGTACGATGTATTTTATCCACACTAACTTTAAACTCCAAATGCTTCACCAATTGCAAACGGAACTATTTTATGTATCTTCCCAATTACCATTTCAATGCAGCGCCACTTTCTCAGCAGCAAATCCAATTTCTACGACGCTGCGGGGCACACTTATTGACTACCTTTGTCAGCTCACATCCCCAACAGTATGTGTGTGTGTGCCGCTTCCTTCTAGAAAGTTTCGCCTGCTCGGTCTCAAATCGATCCCCCGCCTCCAGCTTTTCCGGACCAGAATGAAAAACACTCCACACGCTGCTGGCGGCTGCTCTCGATCGATATCACTTAAACGCGAGAAACGCCCCGAGCGAACGGCACACCCAGAAACCGAAATCAACCCCGGCGCTTCACAAAACCTGTATCCTTGCAGGCAACACACGCGCGCGCTTCGTGCCAGGTCCGCATTCATCTTCATCTTCGGAGCCATTTTTGGCACCCGCCATTATGCCTCTGCAACTCGATGACGGGGAACGCCGTGCAGCAGAAATAAATATCCAGCTATGAAATAGCATTATCAATGCTACTTGCGTCAACTGGTGTGTCTTCCGTGCTTCGCCGTAAAGTAGCGCTCCTTATCATTTGCTATTTGACACACACACACACACACACAGCCATACACGCGAGCGTCACAATTCAGCCCACTGCAGAATGTAGTAAATTTTATGCTGATTGCTTATTGCTTCACCGGCTCGCATACCTGCTTCGTTCCGAGAAAGAGGGATGGTTAATGGCAGAGGCGAAGCTGATCAGAAAGCAGATTACTCGTCCACGGGCAGAGATCCACGCCACGCACACCTAAGCAGGATGATAATAATTCCCTTTCTATCGGATGATAATGAAACAAAGGCGAAATTTATTTCATCCGACCGATCCTTGCTCCCTCGAGAAGGGCCACGACGAAAGCCGTAATAGAAGCCTACAGCTTCTTCTTACATCTTCTCCTACGCTGCGATGAACCAGTGAGCAAGGGAGAAAAAGATTCAAAAAAACCGAAAGCTGCACTGATGAAAATCAATCGATTTTAATTTCAGTAGCTCTCACACAGTATCGATAAATTGTCCGATTGACACTGGCCTGTGCACTTTCGTGGCAATCGATTCTTTTTCAGCATTTAATCCCTTTTTTTGCTGCGACTTTTTCATTTGCGGCCGATCAAATGGAGCAGCCTGGTAGTTGACTAATAAGCCAAAACACGACGCGGGAAACCAGCAACACGAATCGTTGCTCAATGTTTGCATAGGGGCACACGCAACACACACACACACACACCAAAACAAACACGACAAGTACCGTAATGCACCTGTCTTGTTTAATCTGTGTGATAAAATCGGCACCTAAATAATAATAAAAAAAAGAAACGGTTCCACATTCAAATGAACGCTCCGCTGTCCCGCGTGACAGTGAGTGATAGCGTTTTGGCTTCGGCAAGCTTCTCCCATTTCAACGCATCCATTCGAACGCATCAATCATCATCCACGGCAAAGTGGCCCCGACTAAATGCGCGGCCCAATCAACAAAACTTTAAGCTAGTTTTGTGTTCCCCCCGATTTCGTTGCTAATGAAAACGCACTTCGGGCCCTCGGCGGTCTTGTTTTCCGTTAAAATCATTTCCGCTTAATGATTGCTACGACACGATGTCGAAAAGGCTGCCCCCGACTGGCCCACTACAACGAATCATCATCGATACGGGAAGGCGTGGGAAGTGTGCGTTTAGGCGAGTTGGGGTGGCGAAAATACACAAATAAATTGAAACCATTTTTCCTGGGTCGCTCCACCACCACCAATAAACCACAAGCGCACGTTCCGTTCGCGCTGTCCTCAAGCATCGCCGGGTTCGCTGGCTACAGCCGCCCCCACCCGCCCCAATGATAAATCGAACCTTGGCTTGTCCGCTCGGGAGGAAAAGCTTCAACACAACCTTCAACAAAAAGAAAAACCGAAACGTATACACACGGCGAAGAACCGCACGATATCAATAAATCATCATTTTTGTTGAATTAATCAATTATTGGTTTTTCCACCGCAGGGTGCGTGTGCGCCTTTTTTTCTGCTCTATATTTTTTCCCTTCTTTTAACGCACACACCATCGAGCCACCATAAAAACAGGAACCAAACGCTACTACTACAAACAAGACCATACACACCACACACACACAGACAAACACAGTCGCAGTTTTTCATCCTGCGGAGAGTTCTCTGGAACTTGAGTTTCCCTGTCAACCTGCGCGCCCGGTGGAACACGGCCGAGGGTTTTATGCAAAGCAGGTAGCAAACACTAGAACAACCCTGCCCCGGCCAGCGGTTCAATGTTGGGAATAAGTTCAGTACACTCACACCCATACACACACACACACGCACACACGCACACACGAGACTCTTCTATGGGGATCTAGAGCTGCGCGTGGCACCCTAAGCCCGAAGGCCAACCATTTTGCCCAAACGCAAGACCCGGGCCAAGCCTCTCGGCACACGCAACACGTTGGAGCCGACCAGCGTCGCCACGTCAAAAATAGTACCGGATGGTGCGGAAGGTGGTGAGGGCTGGGTGGGAGGTGTTGGCATCAAGAAGGAGCAGCGGAGCGGAAATATGTAACCGTGCAGCAACCGGTGGTAGCGTATGGTATGTGCCCGAATTCCCAAAACCGTGCCACTAGTGACTCACTCACCGACTCCACCACGGCACGCAGTTTGTTTGAATTGATGTGCGAGAGAGAGCGAGGTAGGTGAGTGAGCGAGAGAATGCGCGAGAGAGCCTTGATTGATGCTAAAAGAGCAAAAGGAAGACAGGGAAAACGGGGAATGGGAAAAGAGTATATTCTACACCCGCATACATCACAATCACGATGATGATGATGATGATGATGATGGCGATGATGATGATGATGATGATGATGATGATGATGATGATGGTGATGGTGGTGTAGCAATGATGTAGAACAGAACGGAACAGAACCAAACACCTTGACCTGATTTTTTCATGCACCATTTTGGAATGCCCACCATTATGAAAAAGGAAGAATAAAAAATGGAATCCTTCGCTCGAGCTCACAATGGGCTGACGGTCGAAACCATGGCGAGGCCAGAAATCTAACTTTACTCTTTCATCCCTTCTAATTACCGTTCCATTTTGCGGTCCAAAAAGGAACTTCCTCTCCGCTACCGCCATCGCTTCGCTAATGTTTGGCCCAATGTAACATCCTGTTGAATTTCGCTGCCTTTACGCACACAACGCCCCAAATTATCCGACTCGAAAGCCGAACCGAACGCATAGCGCTGTAAACTCACGAAACACACGACTCCACGAGCACGCATTCCCGGGTGCAGGTTGAATGAAAACATGAATTATTGGATTAGGTTAACCGCCTGCACCGCTATCGCTCAGGGTGACCGACGAGCAGGAGCCGAAGGTTCACTACTACATGCAACATGCCGACAAGAGCCAACGAAACCCCCCCCCCCCCTTCCGCCAGTGGATGCCAAAGTCTAAATCGAACAACTAAAGGGAGGGGGGGGGAGGCGGAAGAAGCAACGACGAAATCGATGATGACATTTCGCTCGTATTACTCGGCTCGGCTCCCTTTACCACCTTCGGCCGGCTGACAGGTCCTAGCGACACATCCTGTGGCTTCTATTACCACATCATGTTCAGGGTTGTTGCTGCTTCGCCTCTGCCATTGCCTCCGCCCCAGGCACACGACCGCAACGATGGCTGTCAACACCGGAATGGATGATGTTTCTTGTCAAACGGTTCCGCAATGGGACAATAACAGTAACGCCGAGGCATCAGGCCATGCCAGAGGGGTGAAGTGAAAGGGTACGAATGAAGGGGATGGAGCGGATGGGGGGAGGCGTTGATTGGGAATACACAAAGTGACAACAGTTGTGCCCTTTTTTCGTCGTGGCAGTGCCAAAGCCCCGTTTCTAACGCCCGCAGTTTGATCCGTCCGCTTTTTGGCACTTGTGATGTGATTGGAAAAAGCATCGAAAGGTTTGCGACTAGCGACGGAATACAAATTGTGTTCGTAATTTAGAAAAGATCGCACGGCATCTTTAATTAAGTGACTGACTGAAGCTGAAGCGGCTCTTCTATGACCCTTTCCGTTAGCCTGTCCAATAAGTTACAACATTGCGGTTGATTTCGCCAAAGACATCATCAACCAACGAGTTCTTTTGTAGAAAGTTTGGGAGTATATGAGACTTTTTTTTCTCATTAAAATCCGCACAACCACTTCACACTGTGGCGACGAACCTTCGAGAGGTTTTCGTCATCACGATTTCCAATAATGTTCCAGCTACCTGCTGGCAAACATTATTGCGATCACCACACCGACATCACACATGAACCCTCGCTCTTTCCTCTCACAATGGCATTGAAGTATCGTTTTCCCCGATTTTGGCAACACCCCATTGTGGAAGAGGAAAAACGATGTGCCATGGCTCAATTAAGATGGAGCCCTGCCGCGACATCCGGAACCGTGCAACCGGAACGAGCGGTCTGATTGATCGTAGCCGGACAATAAGACTTATTCCGTGGTGGGGGCCACGCGCGCAAGACGAAGGTGCAGATGAGGTCAACTGGAATTCGTTAAATGAAAAGTGTCAACCACCGTTGAATGACATGCTGTTTGCTGGGGTGGGGGGGGGGGGAGGGGGGGGAAACGAAATTGCAAAATGATAGCCGTCAGGAAAACCGCTTGTTGGACTTTTGTGGTCAACACTCGTCTGCTCGCACGGAAGTGGAAGGTAAAAAGAAATAGAACGAGACAAGATGGGAGAGAGAGAATGAGGGAAGCGAAGGAGCAAAAAAACAGAGAGAGAGAAAACAGCACGATAAGACGGGTCTTTAGTTGTCGTTGCCTTCCGCAGCCGATTTTCCGTTTGAAATCATTTCCACCGCAACAACAACGCGGGCCAGCGGCTGCCGGCAGCCAGTCGCACGGACACGAACTGCCCTGGGCACAGTTTTATTGTGCTCAGCCAATAACCATTTATCGCCCGCTGGCTGCTGGTGCTTTACTCGGAAGCAAATAACGACGCGCGTTCCCCCAGCCCGCCCTGCGCTGGATGGGAAAAGTTTAAACGAAACTAAATAAATGGACGGCACGTGATTGGAAAGATGAACGGCGCCGGTTGTCGCCCGGTGTTTGTCGCCCGGTGTTGCGCCCTTTTGGCCCGGTGAGCGTTGAGCACCGCTTTGCAAAGCAAACAGTGGAGCTAGCGTTTATGATGATTTACCAGCAAACCCTGCTAAGTGTGACAATTTAGCAATGACGATAAGCGATCAGGCCACCAGCTGGAGAGCCCGTACGGCGAAGGATATTGTTCGCACGATTGCTGCTGGCTTGCATCTATTTAATCATTGGAGAATGAGAATTTATTACACCCAATTTCGCTTCGTTGCGCTCCAAAATCGATACCGCTTTTTTTATGGTGCTACTTGTTCCCTTGACAAAAGTGTGCCTTTCATCGGCCGTGCTGTAATCGAACCCTGGCCGATAGTCGGTAATCTAATGATTGGATTTGGCCATCAGTTCGATAAACAAAAGCAATTCTAAACACAGGCCCATCGGTTCGAACCGTTGCGAATGGAAACCGTTCCATTATGTATAAGAATGTTGCGCTCCACACTCCTTCATACATACTGCGATTAACCTGTCCCCGATCGCTTCCGTAATCTCTAATTCAATCTTCCGTGCCCCTCGGTGTGCGGCCAGCAAAATTTCCTCACGTTTGATAAACAACTCCATTAGGCTGAAGTGGATTGGACAGCACAGCAACGACAAGAAGCTCCTGCCAGTCGGGGCAAGTTCTCGTTTGATCGAACGGAGCCCGGTACTGTGGAGTCGGAGCGTTTCTGCTATCTTTCGAGGAAGCAAAAAAAAACAACAACACAACTAATAAATTGCAGGCGCTCTCTTTCGAGCCTTCCTTCGCCGTCAACAATTTTTTGCCAGCACATTATTTGCATCAAGGGGCGACTCGCTCGCTCCTGGAAGGTTCGTGCTCGCTCGTTTGGCAAGCACGAGAGGGTTCGGCCGGTTCCGAACCAGACCTGCCCGAGTCTTATGGTGTAATTATATTTTTAAATGAATTTGCGATGCAATCTCCCGGGCAATATGATTTCTTGCTTGGGACGCTTGCCGGGTGCGTTGCTACGCTCCAACCAAACGGGAAAGCAAACTGAACGGTTCCCCCCGTTTTTTGCTCACACTTTCTTTGCCGTTCGAGTCGAGCCATTGTCGAACCATCGAGCTGCACCTAGCTGGGCAAAGGAAAATTAATACCCACCAGACCAGAGCGTGAGCTAATTTGCACCATTCCTGGGGCCGATTAAACACACCTTCATCGCGTCATCGTCCACGCGGGCTGGTGGACTTGCTGATGATCGAATGAAAATGTGTTTGCAGCAAATTGACGGTTCGACAACACTCACACCCTCCAGCACCAGCACCGAGCGCTGGTCTGGGACAGGCGGGAAAAAAGGAGCCCAAGTGAGCAAGGAAGCAAAAGGCGCCACAAATCGGTACCAGGGTTGGAAATGGTGTGCAGTCAATATTAACTGCGCCGTTTGCGGCGGGGTGGAAACAGGGCCGGTTCCCGGGCAGGGAAAAATCGAAAACGCTACGGAGACCCCGCACCCGCGCGTCAGCCTGTTTTATTGCATATTAATGAATATCGATTTCATTCGCTGGATTAATAAAATCACTGAAATCAGAAGTGCCCCGGGGAGGAGAAGCGGGTTTCGGGACAGAAACGATACCGAAAGCCCATCACAAACGCATTAGGTTGAGTTGAAAATAGCTGCAGCAAGCAACAAAAAAAAAAACAAAGCCAAGGAAACCCAAGCTGACCTACGGACCCACCCGGGACTACCACGCAGCCCGGGCGAAGGTGGCCGATTTTCATTAAAAGTTGATCGATACGCAAATTTACGCCTGTCCATCAAGCCGTTGCCTTTCGATCGGCCCCTTTTTTTTTCTTAGCCCCGATGAACACAGACATCTATTAATTACTTTGAGCACAAACACAATCCACAACCCTTCGTTTCGAATTAATTTATTTTCTGATTCGGCAAATGCTGCCCCAAACGGCCGACAGACGACCGAAGACTAGAAGTTTTTCCACCGAATTGCTCACTAAATCAATGTCACACTCTGTGCGTCACTGCCAATGCAACGCAGCGTTCAATCAATCCACCCGCTCGCTGTGTGTCTGCATGCGAAACGCATCGACTCGCCCCGAAAATGCATCACACCCGGAAGACAACACCGAAGCGTACGGAAATTGAACTTTAAATTAGCGTCACTTTCCCACCCGCCGCCAAAAATCCACTCGAGTTCGAGACACGAGTTCAGAGCTTTTCCCTTTCCCCGGTCTTCCCCTTTCTGTGCCTCGAGTAATGAGGAAATTGCGTGTCGAATCGAATCTACCTGCGCTAGTGTGCGCGCAGGTACGGCTGCCCAGCACCCTATTATCCCTTTCTGGCGTGTCCAACCCGGCGAGCATTGTACCTGAGTCAGGTTTGCCTGCGCAATTTACCGCGACCAGCACAAATCACATCACCCGAGAGTGTGTTATTTATTTGTTTATTTTATTTCCCTCCTTTTTATGTACGTATGTGTGTGCGAGCCGCTGCAGTTTCCAGTGCACACCTGGCAAAGAAAAGCGCGGAAGTTGGCGTGTTGGCATGTGTCGGGATTTATAATTATGCACGTAACTTAGCCCGGTAACGGTAGCGTTACAATATCCCTGCCCTTCCAAAACCCACCCACAATAAATACCGCGCAGGGAGCGATTCAGTCTCGGGTTCGCCGTCTGCTGTCCATGCGGCATACGAGGCAAACATTTTCTGTGGAATATTAGCCAACCGCACCACTCAGCTAAGCACGTCGACGCTGGCGTTGGTGTTGGTATGCATGCAATGGCTCCCTTCGTCGCCGCCGCTAGTCGCGGGAGAACTGGAGGCTAACCATAATCTGGAAATCGCATTAAATTCATATGGCTGCCTTTCGCTGCAAAACACTGTTGTCGTCGTCGTCGTTGTCGTCGTCGTGGTCGGTGTGCACTAACGGTGTGCAGTGTTGCCTGTCGTCATACATTTTATAACCACCTAAACCATGGGGTACACCAAGGGGAAGAGAGGACAACGAGCAGAAAAGCACAAACGTTACACAGTAATCGTCTCGTCCAATCGTGTCTATGTCTGCGTGTGTTTGTGTGTGGTTGTGTATCTGCTGGCGAGTCAATCGAACGCTTCCCACAGCTCCTCACGACGCACTCGTCGGTTTGCGGAGGCAATTGAGCGGGACGGGAAGGAAAATTATTAAAGCCATGAAATGTAGGAATTTCCCTCGTCTACAATTATGCGCTAGGGCGACGACTTTTAATCCACACAGGCACACACACACACACTTCTTCACTCGCTCGCTCACTCACACACAGCGTGCGAGCGGCGTAACTACACACGACATTAAACGATGGTGGGTACGGTGGGTGGCAAAACGGAACATAACTTCCGTGCTTTTCCGTGGATTGGGCCGGTCGTAAAACTGGTGCCGGTTCCCGTCGCTCTCCTCAGACTTTCGGTTAGGTTGGCGGTTCGGCGTACCTTCGCATTGCTTCATTCTACCACCGAACGCCGAAGAAAAATTACATAAATGCGGCTCCCTCGTTGCTTTCCAACATTTGCCTAATCAAACGGTGGGTGCTGTGCTGCTGCCACCTGGAAAAAGCGCGGTAACAGCAGAGGGAGAGGCTGCTCCATTTTCCCACCTACAAGGCGTGCCGCCGACCGTTTCGTTTGTGCGGAGAGCGCTACACGCTACGCAACATTAAGATTAGCTCGGAGCTATATAAATGAAGATAGCTTGCTGCACACGAGGGAATAGGGTGGTTTTTGTGTTGTAAGAAATGTCCTGCTCGTTCTACCGGCACACAAACACACACACACACCCACACACCCACACGTGGCACAGCAAAAACCCCCAGGAGAGTCAATTACCATGCGCCTCCATCCTTGCTGGTCCTAACAGCACTGCCAGGTCGTTTTTCCACTGATTGCCCGCTCCATACAGGAGAGCACACACAGTTTCCTTTGTTCTGGCAGATCGAGCAATCGACAGGAACTTATTCACTTTTTGACAGTTCAGTTCAAATTGCTTCTGCTCCGTGTCCTACCCCGTGCGCTCAGCATTACTATGCTCCACAGCAAGAATCATCGAAGGTGACGCTCGTTCGTTTCGTTAGGCTAATCATGGAAGAAACCCCCATTCCCTAGCTTCAACTAGCTATGAAGGAAAAGTTACACCACAATGCATTTCACTCTTATCGGAAGCTTCCACGAAATTGACTTTGTTATGCCCGTCCTCCTCCATCTCCTGTGGGATGCTGAGTAAACACACAGTACACTCCCACACACACATACACACTTGCACAATCGAACGCTCATGAACATAATTTTCTTTCGAGATGTTTCCACCGCCGCCTATTGCATCAAATCGATCGACAAACGGTGAAATCAACCAAACAACCGCCGTGAAAGAATGGTTTCACTGTCGCGAGCATGCAAATATTATGCTGCTCCCCTTCTGCTCTCTCTCTCTCTCTCTCTCTCTCTCTCTCACACACACACTCTCTCTCTATCTCGCTCTCTCTTACTCTTAGCATTCCTGCATCAGGAGAAAAATTGAATGAAAAAAACTCTACTGGTTGCGAATAAAAGAGCCACCAAGGGGATGTTTGGGAAATGTGTTCCGTTTGCGCTTTTCCTCTCCCCTCCCCCCCCCGCCCCCCCCTCCCCAAAAAAGAGGTATAAGTCAAAGTTTTACTTTACCCGTTCAATGCCAATTTCCATGATTTTCTTTTGCCAGTTTCAGCAGAACCAAAGTCAAACGCCTTCGCTGAAGCTCGTTAAGAGATCAAGCAAGAAAGATACTGTGTGTGTGTTTGTAATAGGCGTTCTTTTTTTTCTCTCTCACTTTTTCCGCCCCATTGCCCCCATAGCTTCCCGTTTTGCCCTTGCTTCCCCCTGCTCACTGCAAGTGAATATTTGACTTCATTACGCTCACAGTCACACAGATCAGCAACGCTGCGAAGATACGCCGAACTCTCACATGCGATACTGTCGTTTATTCGCTAAGGGAAAGGTAAACGTATGTTGTTTCTCCGAAGCCATAAACTGCTTCATCTTGCACACCGGCTGCCGATAACCTTTTGTGTCAACGGCAAGCTAGAAAAGCGTAAAGGCCACACACACAAAAACAACCACATTTTATCAAAAAAAAAACAGACTGCTCCGACGGGCTCGACACAAAAAATGATGCTCCATTTGGCGGCGAGCGAAACGGGCGTGTGGGTGTGCGAAACACGCGTTGTGACGGCAGCACGCCAAAGCAACATCACGCATACACCTGCCCATTCGTCTAATTTCTTCCGCCCGTTCTCGCACTCCCCACCATACCCTCGGCATTCAGCAAACATCGCCCCCCCTCCGGTTCGGAGATGCCGGTCCACCGGGCGGAATCGGTCCGGAGATATGTTTGCTTTTAATAATTAATTATACACAAACCATAAACCTTTCTACCCGGCCTGTCGCCCGGCCACCCGCCCGATGGTTGACTTCGGCTCTCCAATGGAAATTCTTCTGGGCACGGGACGGACACGGGGTCGCGGTGAGAGCGGATTGAGGCCAGATCATACATCTTCTCCCAGCGAGTTAAAGATCTATCCATGCCGAGGTGATACTGTGTGTTTGTGCGTGTTTATGAAAGCCAGAAAAAAACAAGTAGAAGCAAAGGGAAATCTTTCTCTGCAACCGCTCATTCAACGCCCCCGGGTGCCCGGAAGCGCAAAATGTCTTAAGATCGGAAAGTGCCGATAATGGCACGTGAAGGTAAACGGCACGACAAAACAACCATTTAGCTAAGGCTGAGACAGAGAGAAAGGGAGAATGAGAAAGCTTCTTGCTTTTCCTTTGGTGGCAAGCGGTAGCAAGTGCGAGTGACACTGACACTGGGCGACCACCTTCCATTGTACGAGGGCCCGTCCAAATTACATTAATTTTGACAGTCTTTCGGCGTAAAATAAACAAACCCCAAACAACTGGATGGCAAGGGTGGGTCGTCCGGCGGGTCCCTTGCTAACTGGTAAATTGCTTTATAATCTGCCCGCTCTTTACTTTGCACGTGCCCTGCGCAGGGGGTAGTAGCTTGTGGAACCACTGCTCCCTCCCCACCAAAGCACAAAAGAAGTTGCACCGAAGATAACGCCCGGCCAGATGAATGGGCGTGTGTACTACGGATGTTTTCTTCCTCCTCGGGGCTCATTCATTCCGCAGCCCATGCAAACAAACCATTTCGCCATTTGGCCCGCTTTTTCTGCGCTAGATCACGATCGCAATGTGGCGATACGTTGCAATGGTTTGCCTTTGACTCTCGCTGGCGCTTTTCATGGAAACAGATGGATTCCAGTTTAATATCCATTACACTGTATAATCTTTGGCCTGAAAGCCCTACAGTGCGGTACACGTCGGTATACCCGCTCTCTCTCTCTCTCTTTCGCTTTTGACGGCTTATCACTTGTCAAATTTCGAAAATTCAACTCACAAAACTCATCCCCCGGGGACCCATCGTTCCGCGGCGATAGCAATGGCACAGAGGAGTAGGGAGAATTTCACGAACTCGGAAGTAACCTTCACAGAAGTATGTTTTCCTTCTCTCCCCCCCCCCCCCATCTCTTCTAAACGGATCATTTTCCTAGAATTCCATCATCAAGGTGGCAAGGCAGCTTCGGCAAAGCTCTCGTCAAAGCATTCCCGTACAAAACGGAAGGAAGCAGTCGTTCAGCTGCACACAAGAAAGCGGAGCCCCACCCGCAATGATGTTTTGTATCGATCGCTCTGCCCGTCCCACTCTTTTTGCACACCATCAGCGAAAAGTGAACGCCCTCGCCGCAACGCTACCACCGCCGTCCCGCTTGCCTTGCTTGAGATGGAATAATCATACACAGAATCTATCATCACGAGCACCGGAGAGGCACCAGCCTTAGAACAAAAACGCAAGTGAATCAAAAACTCTCCACATTTATCTAGCAGAGGAGTGTGTTGTTTCGTCGCTCCGCCGCTTCGCTCGCCGCTTCGATTCTGGGTAGTGTTTCGTTTGCTTGGGTTTGATGGGATCTGCCCGGGACAAGACTTAACCTACATCATCGGGCCGGATTCGAGCAGGAAACACAATACAGCACAGGCACGGCAAGAATGCGTACGGAGATTGGCGTGCGGTGGAAAAGGAGGCAAACTCTCGCATGCTTTATTTCGTTTTTCTTTGTTCCTTGAACGTTTCCCCCGCTGGTTCCTCCATTACAAGCAGACGCAATCGTGCCCGCAAGAAGCGTACGGCGAGTTTGGAAAAAAAATCTTATCTCAACAACACCAGCTTTGAAAATTCACACTCTATTCCGGCGCTCTGCTGGCTGGGTGGTGTGATCGATGACAATCTTCAATATGTTACCTGTGTATTATGCGACGAATACACACCATCAAATCTTGCTGACTACAGACAAAGTTGCTGCACGTATGGGTGTACTTAAAAGGCGGATGGATGGCACAAGGACGTTCGACAGAATTCGGTATTCCTTTTTATCCAGGAAAAACATCGATTTCTGCTTACTATTTTCACAGCAACAACAAGATAAAAAAAAACAACTTCAGCCCTTTCAGCAGCTTGCACGCCACGTGTCGGTCCCAACAATAAAAAAAATACTCTGCAAAATTGAATAATGCTGTTCTTTAAGCGAAACCCTCGTAACACTTAGTAAAGTCGAAGAAAAGTTTTCACCCCTGCCCCCCGAGAGGGACGGAGGATGAAGATTGCGAATAAATACTAACTTCATTTGTAAACTCGCGCTCGGTTTACCCACTGCTGGAATGGAAAATGTCACAGGATGTGAATATTTCCACTACCCACCATCGTTTTCCTTCCTCTTCCTCTCGGCTCCATTTTGTTCGCTCTAGCGCGCACACAAAGACCTATCAATCATTGTTCCACCACTATGGCAAGCATGGTACAACCAAAAAAAAAAGCTCGGGACATATAATAGTCTAATCCTAGTCTTATCCAAATTACCCTAGCAAAAATCTATTTCGCTAATGCTTGATCGGATAAAAACTTGCCCATACCCTGTGCCCACCCACCCCTGGTTGCCCTATTTTCCGCCGAGAAGTAGGGAAGGAGGCGAGGTTGACTGTTCGTGCCTACCGAAACTTTCCCTTTGGGGGGCAAAAAGATAGAGCAGATAAGAAAGAGGCTTAACTTAACCTCAATCCCAACGGCCGGCAGATGGGAGCGGGAGGGCATCGTGATGGCTTCATAAATTTTCCCAAGCTCCTGCCCGCCGTGCCGGCCGAAAATCAGGGTCAGCAGCAAACAGCGGTGACTTTGGAGACCGCTCTTTGCGAGTTTTCCGTGAGCCATTACCGAATAAATGTCACCCGGAGTGCCTCCAAGACGACGCATTCCAAGAAGTGGAAATAAAACCAACCCATTTTTAAGCCACATAAAATAGACACACAAAAACACGCCTTTGCTCACCGACTGACGCGGGGATGGAGCAAAGCAGGGGACACAGCCGCAGACAACGCTCTTCTCTCGGTTCGCTCGTTTTTCTTTGCGTCTGTGAGTTTTTTCAAGCACCCACCCACCGCGATACGGCCAGCGAGCACGACCGAGTTTATGCAAATATTCGCCTCTACCCACTATAAAACAACACAACTCCAAACTTTGCAGCACCGATTTCTTCCAACTTGCTGAACAGTAAAACACGCCGGCTAATCAAAACAAATCAAATGCATAAAGCTAGCAAACAAAACGGAGCGCGGGCAACGAGCGGGGCCAGAACAACACACACACACAGCACAGCACAGCACAGCCGAGGCGCAGGCAAAACACACGCCATCCTTTGTGAGCTGATTTCCATCTGCGCGCGAGAGCTTGATTGTCCTTTCGGAAAAAGCGGGCCATTGGTATTCAAAGCCCGGGCAACAGTAAACGGCAACCGTCCGCTTCCCGATGCGTGCAGGGTTAACGGGGTGTAGTTAACATAAAATGAAAAGACGGAACGTTTTCTTTTGCGCAGCTGCTTCTTGCTGCAAGCAGTCTTACAGAAAAAAAAACAGCGAGTCCCCTCGATGAAAGGCGAAACCGACGCTCAGCGTAACGCTGCCTTTCGGAGTCGGACCTTTCGCAGAGATTATTTCCACCGAGTGGGTGTGGCCACTTCCGGCCCGGAACATGGCTGATTAAATGTCCCACGCGCAAAACGTGCACGCAAAAGCAGCAGCAACGCCGACGCGAAATAAAAAAGACCTGTCTCGATAAATATTTCCCTTACAAATCAATTCACTGCGGGGTCCACACTCGATATCAAAGCCACCTCCTTCCCCCGTTAGCAGCCATTTTTATCTTGGGTAGTTTATAGCTGCTAGCTGTCGGTTTTGGCAGCGCCGAATGCTGCGAGACAACTGTGTCAGTCCACGCACGTCCACGATCGGTTCCATCGAAAGGGAGGAGGAAAGCGAGAAAAGAGCGCGGAAATTGACGCATAACCACAATGCTCCACACACACACATACACATCGTATCCGTACGCGGACCCGGAAGGAGCGCCCTCAATCACTCGATTGGACAGCCGACAGTCATGTTGAATGTTTTATTACCCACTTTTCGCCCCATGCGCACCCCGGAGCCACTGGTGACACTTTCTTTAGCAACTTTTTGTTTGACTTCCCACGCCCGCACACAACGCGGACCGCAGTTTCGAGCGCGTGGTGCTGCCCTTTTTCCGATTGTCAACCGCACAAGTGAGCAAAGAAAATTAATCTACCATCAACTCCCCACCCAAAACCAAATCCGACCTGACCCGGCACACGTGCGGCTGCCTTCGTGGGACGGTCCAGGGGGGAGCGGGGTGGCTTGGGAGGCGACACGGTTACCCATCAATTGGTTAATTATCATGAATGTATCGCAATCAACCATATGCCACCGCCGGAATGGTTCCGGCATATTTTTACTTTACCACCGGCTAGGCGGCTCCATTTTTCACGAGCAACCAGGCGCCTCCACGTCTGTGTCTCGCGCGCCGGCACATGGAAGGAGATGAAAAATGAACCTAATCTACTGCGGAGCCTTTCACGATTCACCAATACGGCATGCGGCATGTGTGTGTGTGTGTGTGTGTGTTTTTGTCCTGGCTAAGAAAACACACAAAATATATACTGAATCTAGCAGCCATGAACAAAACACACCACGAGAGAGTACAGTGCGGACACGGTCGGTACGTCTTTCTAGACGAAACTTCAGAGCAGTGTTTTATTTTTCTACACTCACACGCTCTTTATAGCACTACACTATACACGCGGCTGGTATACCATTTGCCAGCCCTCGAAGCGATGAGCTTTCCCTCGTGCGGTTTTGTGCATTTGCTGCCCACAATTCACGAGGCCCACTCGCCGTTCAGCAACGAATCAAAATTGCCTAGCGCAAAAAATAAATAGCTAAAATAACCAGCACACAGCACACAAGACGCGAGCATCGCAAAACATTATCCCATGCCACGGTCAGCACCCGTCGGCATAGTTCTGGTTAGTACGGTTACGGTAGAAAACCCCTTGTTCTCTTATCGGTACGCTTGTTGGCCCGAATTTTCCACCCACATGGCGCACTCCACACATACACACTACCGCATGAAGTCGTAGGCCACACATCCCGACCGTGTGAGCTTTGAACCCTTATGAAATGAACCTCCGGCGATACGCCGCGTGTGTCGCTGCAACAGTGTAGAATCCTTCCAAGCGCACCCATTCGGAGCTGAAAAGATGACATTGCGAAAGGATTCGGAGAGCAAAATCCTGTTCCCAAAGCGAAGTAAAAAAAACCCTGGGAAGCGCTTAAAACGCTGTGCATGACATTAACGTGGCGCCCGGCAGCTGTGCCACGCTGATGCAGAAGCCGGACCAATGGCGGCTGCAATATGCCGAAATACCGCCCAGTTTCTGCCAAAGAGCACAACGAGCGACCAGTATTGGGGTTGGAATGGATATGAAGGACGAACTTGTCGTGGCGCTTTGTCCAATGTAGGTCAATCCGCTGAAATCCAACCATAGGGGAAAAAACGAAGAAAAAGAAGAACGAAGGTCATGTCCCATACACACAGGCAAGCTCAACGGGGGGAAGCCACGACATGAGCATGGAATAAAACCAACTAATCTTAATCCAGCCTTCTTTTTCTGTCCGTTCCACATGAGCTTCCGGTTTGCGGTCGAAATTAAGCTTCCGAAAACACGTACGAGCGCCTGATCGGGTGAACGAGTGACGAGTTTTCTCGATAGCGTGTATCTGCTACTTTCATTACAGTAATTACCCAGCCCCAACGGTACAAGCCGATAAAACGGAAAAAAGGCGAAGCGCTCAGCTCTCCTTCCGCCCTGTGGCGTTGTCCTTCGATCGGCCCTACCCAGCTTGTGCCCCGTCCAGCGATCGGAACAAGCTGATAATGAGAAGAAAAAAAAACGGCGAGCATTTAAGCCGTAGCCGTGAAGCGCGCTCGCGCCCTAAAACGGACACCCGCTTATCACTCCGGCACACTCGCAGAACCTACATGGGCGCGCGCGAGCGCGTTACCGATCTTCGTCACGCAATCGCACCATGAAGAATGGCCGCCCGGCAGGCCAAAGGAAGCAAAGCACATTTCCTTGCTCTTCGGGAATCTTCTTGCCGTTGTGGGTGTGTATGTGTGTGTATGTTTTTTTATCGCTCTCTGGAAGGTCAAAGCAATGAAACGCATTCGGATGGGCCGGTCATTTCCCAGGAGGGCTATCGCAATCACCCGGGCAGCTTTTCCCCGGAAACGATTATCAAAGTTTGACCTTCAGATGCAAAGCGAACGCTGCCGAGGAAGACAATATATTAAAGAGGAAACTATTGCTTGGAAAACAAAACCGAACCCGAACGTGTTTAGCTACAACGCAAGGCCAAAACCAGCGCCAAAATGAACGACACATACGACGGTGATATTATTAATTCACTGCATTACTCTGCATTGCGCTGGCGAATCTTTTGAAAAAAAATACAAGAAACTTCCCCATGGCAGTCCATACATCACGACACACGCTCACAGGGCGGCACATTTGTTTAGAAAAGCGAAACGAAGTACAAAAAAACCAAACACATTCCTTTTGCGCCGAAAAAAAAACGAAACAGAAACGCAAATAAAAACCCCTCACACCCACCTACAAAAAAAACCGGGGAAGATGGAGAAGAACAAGGACAGGTTTTACTCCACCCGTGCTCGAGCCACAGTCACATCTGTTTGATTTGCAGCGTGTGTATGTGTATGATTGTGTGCTTATTTTCCTTCCCTTTTTCATTTTGCTGTTGTTGCCCCATTGGCACTACGCCTTAACGGCCGTTTGGTGCGCCGTTTTTCATTGTTGCTACCGTTTTTTTTTTTGTACCAGTTTCTGTTTCTGTTCGGCCCGAAGTAGTGGCCAAAAGTTAAAAATACCCTCGCGGCCATACCGCAATGACTCACGGCTTGGTACACTATTATCAACACCAACACAGCATCTGTACCTGTACCGCCACGGCACGACACAATACGGTCTTGGTCGTGACGACCCTCCCGCTCTGTCCGTCCTCCCTGCCGCGTGGCCAATGGTCAAAGGGTGTCAATTACATCTCACGTCGCACCTCACCCATCCCCCCACGCTGGTCACGAGAATTGGCCCAGCCGACCGACAATCGGTAAATGTCTAGCGTAGTTGTGTCTTCTTTTTGGTTATCACCACCCACCAGCCGCCCGCTCCTACCCGTGTCACTTGGCAAACTCGCTTGTGCCGTTGCTCATCAAAGGAAAGTAAGCGACAGAAGATGAATGAGAAAAACCCGCCAATCCACTCACATGTTCTCATCACACAGACACACACACGCGCGCGCGTTGCTGCTCAAATGGACCAAAGCAAAACGACCCCGAATGAAGAAAAAAGCGTTCCATCATTCGCCACCATTTTGTCTCCCATTGGCTCGAGAAAAAAAAAGAAACAATCCATCTCATCCCATTCCCAGTCCGGAGCACAAAAAAAACGGGACGAGTGGGAAAGTAAACAACCTGAGCGGTGGAAGCGAAGGGAGGGTGAAGAAAATTGGACAAAAAAGTCACAAAACACCTACTTGAGCATTTCCTCGTGCCAGTCCGGTTCCGTGGACGATGCTGCCCATTTGTCGTTGTCAATCGCTATCGATATCTGGCTGAAGCACGGTTTCAGCTTCCTCGCGGCCATGGCCATACCGTAGCCGCCGCCGCCGCCGCCGCCGCCGCCGCCGCCACTGCTGCTGCTAACGACGATTCGCCTCCACCACCGCCGTAGCTGGTCAAACATAAATAAATTTTCCCGTTCGCTCACAAACACCACCAACACCGCTGCCACGGAGCAGCACCGCTTTCCTTTGCCAACGGACCAACACACACACACACACAGTAGTCGGGAAAGCAAGTTCTTCCAAACGCGCAGATTTGGACACGTGTCCGGGCTGATCTTGTCTTCGCTCTGTTTGCCTTTTCTCACCCGCTTTCAAAACTCCCTCTCCATTCGCCTATACACGTGTGCACCGCATTTTAAATACACATCCCGACCATCATCGGCAGCACCAGCCGGTACGCCACCTGTTTGTCTGTGCGGCAAACTTTAAACACCACCTTACCATCATCTTTCAAAGCCTCACTTAAAGGCAGTACACGTCTTGGAGGTGTAAATTGCATCCACGATGGAAAACTGCCGCAAGCGAGAAGAAGCGGGACACTCTCTTTACAATTCCACCCACTCGGCACCTGGGCAGGTTTGAGCCGTGTCGTTTTACACCATCACCACCCCCGCCCTCGGGCCCCTCGGGTTGACACAATGGCAAGGTGCGAGAATGGACAGAGGGCGAACGCGAACGCGCCCAGAAGGCTAATGATGTTGTCGCTTTCAATTTTCGATTACGTTCGGTAGCAAAAAGCCCATCCGACGGCTCGTCACCCGCGTTTGTTGGCCACGTTCTACAGCAATATCAACAAACCAACCGGCCCCCGTGATGCTGGAAGATGCCCAGCGGCGCTCTTTAACCACTACGACACAACCAAGACAACTGCTGCACTGCTTGCCCGGTTCCGTAACACAGTGGCTCACATTTCGTTCAGTGGCTCGCCACACCACTCGCTGACATTTGATCCGTTGAGTGGTCGAAGCTACTAAGCACCACCGACCACAACAAGCGCCAATCCACTAACACACACACACACACAGACCCGCGGCTCCGCATTGACAGATGGAAACGTCAAACGAGCGTAGAAGCAAAACAAAGCATTACCATTGTCCGATGTGACGCAGCCTGCTGCGATGGGACGATCTCAAGAGCGACACGATCGAGTGCTGCGACGCTGCAATCCAAAACTGACAAAAGCTGCTTAGCGAACCCGTCCCGAAACATTGCCGATCGATCGCTACACACTGCGACAACAGTTCAGGAGTGTCAATTGGTGTGTTTTTTGTGTGTTGTTTACGCTAGTTGTGAAATGGTTGTGCATGAGAACGATCTAAACATGCCCCAAAACCAAACCCAACTCTAGCGCTACTTTGAATCTTTCACGCTTCAAACCACTCACACACACACACACACAAACGCTCTGCTCCGAGACTCCTTTGTAACAAGTGACACTTTGTGCCTGTTTTGTTATGTCGCCACAACTCCCTTGATAGCGTGGGCAACAGCAAAAAACACATACACACAGCCGAAAGGAAGCGCAAATCGCCGCGGATGCGGATGTGTGGGTGTCTTTTTAATTGTACGATAAAAATAACATACAGCTGCGCCATCTACGGCGTTACACACTAACACACACACCGCTGTTTGTTGCAGCTTCGGTTCGCATTGTTGGGCCCCTTTTTATTCGGCACCATCCAAACCTACACAGGACTTGTAGTGTGCGTGCGTGTGTGTTTGAGTGCGGCTCGAAAATTCAACGCTCGTCGAGGGTTCATGGCGTCACCGTTAAAATTAAAACCATCATCCTAACCAGCTCACCTTACACTGAACCAGGTACCCTTCATGTTCCTGCTGCTGCACCGAATGTCCTCCGTCGCTCCGCTGCTGCTGGCTGCCCCTGGCGTGCACCGTGCCCTTTTTGCGGCCTCTCTCTCTCTCTGCTCACACACTGCAAAGCATCGCTTATTAGCGCCCGCACTGTCGCACTGTCGATAGCGCAGCGCCACCGCTGCGTAGACCCTAGGCTAGGGCACTCAGCAGACGGCTTTTGTCACCACACCACCGGCCCGAGCACACCGACCTCAATAATTGAGCTATCAATATTCAATCTCAGTGCGCTCGCCCGCACCGTTGCGTGGGTCGCTCAGTGGCAGAGCAGACGACACGCAGAAGTCTCGCCTTACTCTCCGTGCGGACGATGCGGGCCGCGCAGGAAGCAGCAGCCCCTCTCCCCATGTGCTTCGCCAATCACGCATGCTAACGCAGACTTTTGCCGCATGAACCTCACACACAATACACTCACACAGCATCAGGATTGTGTGTGCGTCCCGAGCGCCGAGGTCGTCGGATCCCCTCGGCCGTGTTATATCCCGCGTGTTCCCTTTCTCCCGCGACCCAGCACCCTGCAAGTGGAAAATTAAATCGTTGAATATTTTAGTACATGCACATTCGCGCGCATACCGAGCTGGCGCGATACTTTGCTTCCTCGCCTCCTCTCGCCAGCTTCCCCGCGGGGCAAAGGTTCGTCACGTCTTCAGCCCTCATCGTTCGGAAGAGAAGCCACCGGAATAATAACAATTCTGACATCATTTTGGAGCTAGTTGGTGCTGCTGCTGACAGATTCGGTGCCACAGCCACAAAAGAATGGGAAGGCAAACATCCCGACAGGGCTTCCAGGGCAGGCGAGAGCCACGCAACGGCACCGGGACGAACAAAACACCGAATCGATTCGACGCTCTGAATCGCGTCTCATCAAACAGGTGCTTTCCAGTGGTGCTGCGAGCAGTTTTCCACCGTGTGATCCGTCAATTATAAAAGCGGCACAAGAGGGAACACCACTAACCTACCCACCCGTCCGCCGGGCGACTCCTGCGTCTATCGATTATAGTTGAGCCTTCCGCTGCTGTGTACCGGATGGGCAGGAAATAGCGCCACTCACACCAGCCCGAGAGCTGCTGCCGTTGCTGCTACCGAAGCGGGATGAGCTCCTTTGTCCTGTTTCGCGCTCGTTCCGCGGAAGCGACTTCACTGCTGGCTCGTTGACGACGAGCATTCATGAATAAAATATCAACTTCCGCGGTTGGTGCTCGTTCAGCTTCGACCCGAAACTGCCCCGAAACGAGAATGCCTGTGTTGGTTTGTCGTTTTTTGACGCTTTCCATAAATCAACAATACACACCGCGCGAACATTCCGCGAACGCAGCGAGCGCGTGCTTTTCCAATTAACCGCGCTTGGCGGGGGGAGAACGGCGCTATTGTCTCTGCAGCAGGACAGGACGCGGTCATAACCTCAAACAAATCATCAACCGCGTTCCGCGTGTGATTAGCATTTTTGGCCACTGTGAGTTGTTGTTCGCGATTTACAACGATTCTTCGGACAGGCGGACAATCCTCTGCCATCCTGATTTGCTTGCGTAGTGCAAACTTTTTTGACAGTGGAATTTGCGACGCGAATTTTTGCACTCAAACACTGCCTCACATTGCTTCGGAATGCCCGAGAATCTTTAATTAGTCTGTGCAAAAGTTGAGTTTACTTCGCGTTTTTCTTCATCGATTTTCCCCTCCGCACTATCGCGCAATTATTTCGGCGCAAAGCAATTGTAAGAACCACTTCCGCTCCAATTTCAAACAATCGCGCACAGTGCTAAAACGCTTGCCAGCGTGCCAACAATTTGCGGCAAAACAACAAGTTCAATTAACGAACCGATAGCCCCCCCTTACAACCACGACAATAAACTTAAGCAACTAATCGTCGCTCCGAACGCGAACAACAGGGACAACTGCTTCTATCAATTCGTGGTTCTCCGATCGTACGTTGTAAACTTACTGCTTGGCCCCGAAAATCCTTCCCCGCCCGACCGAAGAACTGCAGCTGTTCGGCAGGAGCGGAAACTTTCACCCTGGGCGCGGGTTGCGGGACGGATGAAAAGTTTTAATTAATTCCATAATTCACTCCACCGAAGCATCTGCGATTCCGTGCGACCACTTACCGGCTCTGGGTGGGTGGAATCTTCCCTGCGGAATGCAATGTGCAGCAGCAACGGTTGGACAACGGTTTCCAATAAAATAGCTTCAATTTATAGCGCATGTTTTCGTAGGGAGAGGGGGGGGGTTGGAGGGGGAGAGCTTTTATCCCAATTGTTATGGGTGAATTCAAAAGAATATCATTCAAATCAAGTACCAGCACGAAACTAATTTTATAAGCTTACGAATTTGTGTTCCAATTCCAATGCACCTCCAAGCGAATCTTCTGCCGATGTTCCGAACCAAAAGCCGTGCCATTCTCCGTAATACATTGGGAGGAGTTGGGGAGGAGGAGATTTACATTCATCACCACCTCTTCCTCCCGTGGGGGCGTGGAAGGGGGTCTCCGTAATATCATCTCCCCCCTTCCCATCCCAATTGACTCGGAAACCAATTAATTGTCCACGGACCTATGTACATTCCGCAAATTATGTCAACAAACACCGGCTGGGTCGTCGTGCTGTCTTACCTGCGGATGGAGAGAGGGAAAAGAGAAAAGGAGAGAGAGAGAGAGAGAGAAGATACTATTTAGAGAGCACACATAAACATACAACCGTCGGCGGGTCCGCAATGGAGAGGGCGCACAACAACAGCGGGCAAGCAGAAAATGGAGAAAATGGTTACAAAATTATCTCGTTATCAGGAGGGGGAGGCGGCACCCGGCTGTGCGGTACATTCTTAGCAGGGCGGGCAGGCATATAATTAGTGTGGTAATTTTCTTTTAAACGACACCAACACCGGTAGCAGTTGGTAGTGGCGGGGATGCCAACCCCTTCGGCTCGCCCCACTGCGGGCAAGCGTTGTTTGACGACGTAAAGAGAGACGTTTTGGGCCACCGTCGTCGTCGTCGTCGTCGTCGTTTGCCTTTCCTAACTCGTTTTTCGGTCCGGCCAGTGGACCGGCGGTGTGGTGAGGCTGCGGTTTACTACACGCCACGAAAACCCACCAGCCAAATGATAGAGCAAGGGGGGAAAGGGTGCTGCAACTACTACTATCGTTGCTTTTCTCTTGCTCGCGGCCGCCTCCCCCTCTTGTTTGCAGAGGCTCTGACACGGCTGTGTCGCGCAGTGTATATTGTAAACATTCTTCTGACACCCACACACATGACGGCGAGTGGCTTGAGCCGCCTAATGACACACATTATTTACCGCGAGGCAAAGCAATCGTAAAATAATGAACATTTTGTTACAATTTCCAGCTGCGAGAGGGCTGGCGAGATGCGAGTTTATCTAATTCATTGCGCACCGGCCCCAGCTTATGACAGCGCGCTTAACACCTACCCAAAGCAAAGGCCCCGAAGCGGACCGCGCACCCGCCGCCTGTTTACTTTGCAGGGGGCGTATATAAATTAAAATTAAAATTATGTGTAAATAATGCCCTTCGCGAAATATGGTAGCTAAATAAGAGATCGTCGAGATCGTGTAAATAATTCTACACCACTCTTCCTCCCCCCCCCCCCCGGAGGGTGCAGCCTTCCCCCTTCGCCTCCATTGCTTCGTCACATCAAATCACATCCCATCCGCCAGCCACAAAACGATGCGCCCGAGATTGAGACGTGTTTATCATGCCAATTCTCAAAGTAACACATTTCGGTGTGTTTTTGACACATCAATTTCGGTTGTTTTTTTTTTCTGCGTCTTTTTCATCCACTGCAGTCCTCCTCCTCGCATCGCATTTTCCGCGGCAACGGAGATCAATTGCTTTTTCAGCGAGCGGTAGAGGGAAGGGAGTAGAATGATGGCGAAGGACACGATACCGCGAATGAAGGAAACGAATTACCCATTGGTGGTGGTGGTGATGGTGGTGGCGGCGACGGGTGCACATAATGCTGCGCTAGTGGGCAGATTTAATTTTAGATCTGTGTTGCTCTCGCGGGCCTCGGACCCGGCCACCATCACTGAAGCTGACCCGGCCCCGGCAAAATCGGTCGTCTATTATTGCCACTCCTGCCCTCCACCACCAACAACCCCAATGGCATGTCCGGCCCTTTACCGTCCGGTCGGATCCATGACGAAGTAATTACTTCATTAAAATCTAATTCACCCGACGCCATCGACGATCGCATGCATGTGTACGGATTCTCGCGCTTTCCTCTCGAAGGATGGCGTCTTAATCAACGCGTCCACATCGACCGCACACACACAAAGGCTGTTTTTTTGGACACGCTTGTACTGGGGGAGCTCCTAATCGCAATCGACATGGATCGACACGAATCAATCGCAGCCTTCTTCAGCACTTTCAACGTCTTCTGCCCTATCGTTGTCACCTTGACGACGCTGTCAGCTGTGCACACGACCGGCACCTACGGAGTGATGGAATAATTGACACCCTCCCAACAATCGCGATCGTCTCCCCGTCGCCAGCGTCCTAGATTAAAAGGCAAAAAGGCACATAATACCACAGCCCCACCGTATCGGTACCTCTCCCCCTTCGATCCACACTCTCTGGTGTGTTCGAAAAAGTCATCGATCGATCAACCGATCCGATCGGCCGGTCGCGTGAGCTTCACGTTGGCTCTGGGGCCTGGCCTGGTAAGTGGGACCCCTCCCCGCACCGCCGAATAATTAAACGGCAAATCACGCACACGATGCAACGATGCGATCGTTCGCTAAATTCAGGCCAACGCGCGGATGCGGGGCAGCCAAGGGATCGGCAAGGGCGCTCTCGGGCAAGGTGTGCGTGAGAGCGCGCTAACGCAAGAGCACGAGAGCATGATCATCTCACTAGGGCTCTCTCGTGCGGTCCTGCTCGCTCTGCGCTGCTTGCTCTCCGCTCTTTTGCAGCATCTTCGGCGGGTATGGTCCAAGTCCAAAAGATGATCGCGGAGCAAATACACAGCATGGAATATCATTACCAATCCTATCATGCACTGACAACTACTTTACTGATAATTTATACTCGAAATGTAACCCGAACCCGGCATTACATCCGCTTCATTCCCGCTTACAACTACTCACACACACAGGCTGGCTGTGCGCTCTCTCTCTCTCTCTCTCGCGCACGCAATGCCTCTTTCGCTCTCGTTCGCGAATCTCTCTCTCTCTCTCTCTAGGTCGCTTTCGCGTCGGCCGTGTCTCGCCAAACTGGCCGCAAAACGCTGGCTCCATCTACGCGCCAGTTATTCTCCCGTAGTGTACCGTAGCAGCTAGTAGGCCCGGGCGGTGTTGTTTCAAGCGCTCGTCGTACCTTTTTGGCGTGCATTGGCGATCTCCCCGCCGCTACTTTCGTTTTATTACCGTGCCTCTACGCAAACGTTTCGGTTACCCGTTTTGTTGTTGTGTGTGTGTGCTTGTTTTTTTTTTTTAATTCGGTCACTCGTTTGTTTTACTGTTTTCTGTGTCACACCGTTCAGTTCGCAGTTTAGCACTGTTTTTAGTTTCATCGTTGTGGCTGTTGTTTGTTTGATTGCCTCGTTTTACTACCCCACACACACACACTTACACGCCAACCACTTTAAAAGGCCGCTACACCAAATTACGGTGCAGCCTCATCATCCGCACGCCGCCGCGAGAGCCTTTTTTTTAGCCCCGTAACCGTATTTGGATTTTATCGTCGTGTTCGCGCCACCATCGTCATCACCGTCATCGCCGTCATCGTTGGCACAGCACGTGTGTGTGCGCGTGTGTATTTGTGCAACTGTGTGTGTGGTCACGCGTGTCACATCCTTCGGTCATACTCGTCGCTAGTGCTGCATCGACGACCACCACCATCATCATCATCATCATCATCATCATCGCCGTCGAAGTCGTGGTCGCTGGCCCCAGAAAGGTGCGTTGAGCGGTGCATATTTACATTGGGTGACAATTCACCGCCATCACGAAAGCGAGGGCTATCGTGTGCTGCACACACTGTTGCCCACCTGTTGCCGGCAGTAGTGTGCGGTGATGAACCTGTCTTGCTAGCTCCCCGCCACCCTCCATTACTGCCCCACCGCGGACGGTCATGTCGCACGGCCATCGCCGCGCTTGCAGAGACTTATTTTTATTCCTCTTGTGCCGCTGCTTTCGGCCGCCTTTGATCGAGCCCTGTAGCTGCTGCACCCGGGTCATCCCTTTACTCTGTGCGTGTGCGTGTGTGTGTGTGTTTGTTTGTGTGCATGTGTGAAGTGGAAGAGCGAGCAGGGCCGATAATTTGCCCTGTCGTTCGTCGGCGCGAACGACTTACGCGGCTTGACCGAGGTCAGGATACGCACTGCAATGGCGAAATGTACGGCCGTGTGTGATCACCAATTCGGCACACACCGACGGGTTGTGCCCGTTTTTGCACACGATCGACAGCCGGCAGAAGGCGTGCAAGTTGCATTAAAGCTTTCACCGGACGTCCATATTGAATCGGACGTGTGTGCATTTACATACGCGCTGCTTGTCGTCGTAGCTCCGTTGTCTATCTTTACGAACCACACACAAACACACAGACACACACACGTGCTGAAAAGTGTAATGGAAGACAGAAAAAAAGAACAAGCACCCCTTTCTCTCGCAGATCATTAATCCCCGTGACGATTGTAATGCCGCGACACCGTTGGGATTTGCACGGCACCCAGGCGTTGGAGACAACAGCCCCATCTAACCACCGTTTGACCCACACCGAAGAGCAGGCCGAAAAAAGCACATGACAAACCTACCCTGCCCCCCCCCCCAAAGAACCGTGCAGTTCGTGTCCTGCAGGAAGAGGGGCGTGCGGGGACCCGTGGTTACGGTTGATTGAAAGCGGAACCTAAACGACATTGACAGCGGCGTGCCGTGCGCCGTTCGTGTGCCGTGCTGTTAGCCGTGCTCCTGGCTCTGCTCAGCTGCCTCGTTTTGGTCCACAAGCGGCTCCACCACTCCCCCCCCCCTTTACCACCACCAGTAGGCAGGAACAGTAGTAACGGCGGCATCGCGCATCGTTCGACCATATTTTATTCAACCTCCGCACCCTACCCACGGTCGGACAGCCCGGCCCCCGGTTACACGGTCTCCATTTTCCATCCATCAATCTTTGCGCCGCCTCTCTCTCTCTCTCTCCCCTCGTCCCGCTCCGTCCGGGTGGGTTTTCGCTTCTGTGTGTCTAGCACACGGCACGGGGGGGGGGGATAGCATTCGCATTTGACAGCCAACTAAACAATCATGCCAAAAATACGACGTTACGCCTGCCACGGCAGGGCCGTTCGCTTTCCTCTTCCCTACCCTTCCCCCGCTACGTACAAACGCCCTGGTCCATTCCGCGCACGGTCGCCATGTTGCCGCGTCCGTGTCTGAACGCGCGAGAGAGAGAGGGCACGATGAAGCACGCGCCAAAAAAGAAAATCCACGCACAAACAACGTTTACCGAGTTTACTCACTCGGTGTCGGCGGGCCACAACCTGTGAGGACCTCCCGTTGTTTTTTTTTTTCTGTTGGCCCCCTTAGACCAACACACGCTGCAGGTCGGGCGCGATTTATGCGGTTTTGCATGTGTGACACACTGGCAGTGGTACTGGGGATACTTGGAAGATTGGATCAAGAGCCAAAGTGATCAAGTGTGTCGATCGTCCATCCGCGGCATGTGACCAGGTGTTTAGTTGGAGAGTAGGGGGGGGGGGGGAGGGTCATTTGGAAGCGGCAAGAGGATGGTCACAGTCGTGACAAAGTCACACAAACAGCAAGCTGGTTGGTGGCCATTTTTTGTCACACCAAGCGGGAACCTTGTCTTGTTTTTTTTTTTTTTTGGCTTGTTGGCACCTACTGCGCACCAAGTACAATGATGTGGTTGATGGAAACGTGATGAAAGTAGGTGATGCAAACCAAATTAGACTAATTGCTTCGATCGAATCCACAGGTTCTGTGTGGATGAAAATGTTCCATTAACCAACACACGCAAATACGTTCATTATTTTCTTTTTTTTTTATATCATCACTTCTCTCGACATTCAACGCCTCGAAACTGCCACTCGCCGATCGTCCAACTGTCAGCAAAACCCATTCGCAATCTTGCAACCAACTCCATACCACACACACAAGTACACACGTATTACGGCAATTACATTCGAGTAGACTGAAAATTAGAATACCGAGCGCTGCAACGTGACGATTCCCCAGTCCGCCATATGTTTGCTTTGGGTTTGTGAAGAAGAAAACATTCAACAAATACCGGCTACAGACCGTGGGCAATGCGATGGGGGCGGCGACGTGTTGTGTGCGAACGACTTGGACCGAAACCCAAACATGCTTGTTTAGATTGCGAGACGATCGAGAATGGGAACCTTTGTGACGATCGCTGGCAAAACGATCGTCCTCTCCCCGTTCGATTGAAGTTGTCCTCTATCGATGCTAACACGTTATCTTGTACACGAGCTGAACTGAATCCCCATTTTCTAATAACGTTTTCTATTCTTCTCATTTTAGGGCACAATTTGCTGCAGCCAGTGGAGCTGTGTTTATCACTACACACCGGATCCAAACGAGGACAAACGCGAGGAATTGTTTCGGCAGGGCCGAAGCAGCAAATACAACAGCAAACACCACGCACTAGATCGTGCACACTGGTTGGAACGTACGGAACGTCCGCCGACCCAACTTAGTGATGCAATTTTAAGTCAGCGGCAAATCGAGCAGCTCTACGGATAGCTTGTAAACAAAGCCAGGCAAAAAAAAACCAGAAAGCGTCTTAAAGCAAAAACGGATATCTTACAG